>NC_053426.1:88436057-89720486 GCF_007990345.1 Gossypium hirsutum
GGTAAACGAAAATTGTAATCCAGAAACCATCAAATTTCTTTATAGGGATAACAAAATGGTGCCGTGGAATTACGGGTGTAATGTGACCGTTTTGGGAAAAGAAGCAGAAAGAAATCAGGAAACAGGTTCTTACACGGCAATGGAAAAGATATGACGCTCAAGCAGAGTCGTCCAGGGAAGAGAATTGGAAGAAAGAACAGAGGAAAGGGAAAGCAGTAGAAGTTGAACCATTGGTAAATGAACCAATAAAAGAAGAAGAGGCAAAGGAGTTTCTGAAGTTTTGAAACACAGTGAATACAGTGTTGTGGAGCAACTACACAAACAGCCAGCCCGCATTTCTGTATTAGCTTTACTCTTAAACTCGGAAGTACATCGGAATGCACTATTAAAGGTGCTAAACGAAACATATGTGGCTGACGATATTTCGGTAAACAAGCTGGATCGGCTGATCAACAATATTGGTGCTGACAATTTTATCTTCTTCAGTGATGATGAAATACCATCCGGAGGAAGAGGTTCTACTAAAGCCCTACATGTTACTGTCCGATGCAAAGGGTACACACTCCCGGGGGCCTTGGTTGATAATGGATCTGCACTAAATGTATTGCCTTTGTCCACTCTTAGCCGATTACCAATAGACAGTTCGCACATGAAAGCATGCCAGAGCATAGTAAGGGCATTTGATGGAACAAAAAGGAGGTTATGGGGAGAATTGAGGTACCATTAAGGATTGGCCCAGTCACTTATGAGGTGGATTTCTTGGTAATGGATATTAAACCCTCCTACAACTGTCTATTGGGGAGACCGTGGATACACTCAGCAGGGGCAGTACCTTCATCATTACATCAGAAGGTGAAGTTGGTATCGGAGGATCGGTTGGTAACAATAGATGCAGAGGAGGATATTATCGCAATGATGACTAGCGATGCACCTTATGTGGACATCAACGATGAGGCACTAGAATGTTCTTTCCGGTCGTTAGAATTTGTGAACGCGATGTTTATTGCGGAGGGAAATAGAATTCCAGTACCGAAAATATCCAGGACCACTGAGATGGGATTGCGATTAATGGTAGGAAGAGGAGCCTTACCGGGAAAGGATTGGGAAAATATCTTCAGGGAAGGATTGAGGCACCAATGCCGAAGGAAAAGTTTGATAGATTTGGTTTAGGGTACAAGCCAGACATGAAGCAGAAGAAGAAAGAAATAGAGAAGAGACAAGAGAGAAGAAGGGCGCGTTTGAATGGACATGAAGCTAAGTGTGAGCCTTTAACCTTTCCCCACATATCTGCATCTTTTGTGTCGGGAGGATTTATCCATTCTGAATGTGGAGTGTCCGGTAGCGGCATAGGAGGAATGTTGGAAAATGTTTATACCAACGCCATAGAAGCACGGAAAGAAGGGCTTTGTTGGAGATCTGCCCTTATGAGCCTGGAAGCGAGCTAAACAATTGGACTGCTGAAGAAATCCCTGTAGTCTTTAGGGCTTATTCAGAGTAATGCTCAAACATTCCTGTTGTTTGTTGGCCTAGAACAATATGAAATTTTTTTGTGAAATAGGCATGGGGCCTAAATATCATTATTTTAATGAAATACATGTCAACGTTCATCTTGATCAGTTTTTTTCTTCTTTTTATATTTATCATTTGGTTGATTGTCTACAAATAATTCTTTCATTTGTAATTCTTTTGCACAAACATATTCATAAATTTATATTCTTGGTATATTCTTTGATATGCCTTCATAGGTCTTCAGATATCAATGACATGAGTGACGCTGCTTCAAACACGGAGCCTATTTTGAGCAGGAAGTGTGTTCAGAGGGATCCCACGACTTTGAAAATGACGAATATTATGATGCATCCCCGGACTTGTTAAGAATGATGGAACAAGAGGATAAGCATATCCTACCTCATAGGGAATTGTTAGAAATAGTAAGCCTAGAGGAGGGAAAGGAGGTGAAAATTGGAACTGAAATCACCGCAAAGACAAGACAAGACCTCATTAATTTGCTCCGAGAGTTCAAGGATGTTTTCGCGTGGTCGTACCAAGATATGCCTGGGCTAAGTACTAACATTGTGGTGCATCGTCTGCCCATAAAGAGGATTGTAAACCCGTTCAACAGAAGCTCAGGAGAATGAGACCTGACATTGTGTTGAAAATAAGAGAAGAAGTCAAAAGACAATTCGACGCTGGATTCTTACAAGAGGTCAAGTATTCGGATTGGGTAGCCAACATCGTCCCTGTTCCCAAAAAAGATGGAAAGGTACGAATGTGTGTGGATTATAGGGATTTGAACAGGCTAGTCCAAAGGACAACTTTCCACTGCCTCACATTGATACTTTGGTAGATAACACGGCGGGCTATTCATTGTTTTCTTTCATGGACGGTTTCTCTGGATACAATCAAATAAAGATGCATCCTGGAGACATGAGAAAAACCACATTCATTACCTTATGGGGAACATTCTGTTACAATGTAATGCCCTTCGGGTTGAAGAATGCGGGAGCAACGTATCAAAGAGCTATGGTGACTTTGTTTCACGACATGATGCACAAGGAGATCGAAGTCTATGTTGACGATATGATCGCGAAGTCTAGAACGGAAGAAGAGCATGTTCAGGTCTTGAAAAGGTTATTTTGAGATTAAAGAAATTTCAGCTTAAGCTTAACCCGGCCAAATACACGTTTGGAGCTAGATCAGGGAAGTTGTTAGGCTTCATAGTTAGCAAAAAGGGGATCGAGGTTGACCCAGACAAAGTAAGGGCAATACGAGATTTACCTCCCCCGCGCACTCAGAAGGAGGTTCGAGGTTTCCTGGGGAGGCTGAATTACATTGCTCGGTTCATCTCACAACTGACAGAGAAATGTGATCCAGTATTCCGGCTCTTAAAGAAACATAATCCGGGTGAATGGGATGAAGAGTGTCAGAGGGCTTTCGATAGGATAAAGCAGTACTTGGCTAATACTCCAGTCTTATCACCTCCAAGTCCAGATAGGCCATTGATATTGTATCTGACAGTGTTGGAGAATTCCATGGGGTGCGTATTGGGCCAACATGATGAGACGGGAAAGAAAGAAAGGGCAATATACTATCTCAGTAAGAAATTTACCGATTGCGAAATGAGGTACTCATCAATTGAGTAGTTGTGTTGTGCTCTAATCTGGGCAACCCGAAGACTGAGGCAGTATATGTTGTATCACACGACTTGGTTGATTTCAAAGTTAGATCCTTTAAAATATATGATGGAATCGACTGCTTTGAACGGGAGAATGGCTAGATGGCAGATCTTGCTCTCAGAATTTGATATAGTATATGTCAGTCAGAAGGCCATAAAGGGAAGTGCAATAGCCGATTTCCTAGCTAGTAGAGCCTTAGAGGACTATGAGTCTTTGAATTTTGATTTTCCAAACGAGGATTTGATGTATGTGGCGAATACTGAAGAAAATCCTCAAATGGATCACGTATGGAAGTTAAATTTGATGGAGCCTCAAATGCTACGGGTAATGGAATTGGGGCAGTCTTGGTATTCCCAAGTGGAGATCATTATCCTGTTGCTAGCAAGTTGGACTTCGATTGTACAAATAACATGGCAGAATATGAAGCATGTATTATGGGCATTCGTGCAGCCATTGAACGGAACATCAAAGTACTGAGAGTATACGGGGATTCAGCGTTGGTGATATACCAACTCAAAGGGGAGTGGGAGACTAGAGATCCTAAGCTAATCGGTTATAGAAAACTGGTTCTTGAATTGGCTGAGGAGTTTGACGATATCACCTTCTATTACCTCCCACGGGAGGAAAACCAAATGGCTGATGCATTAGCTACTCTAGCTTCGATGATTCAGGTGAATAGACTTGAGGCAATGAGGCCTGTTCAGATGAGTATCTCTGAGACCCCGGCTAATTGTTGCAATATTGAGGAGGAGGGAAAAGATGATTGTCCTTGGTATCGGAGTATCTTACAATATGTGAAGAATCGGGAATACCCTGATCAAGCGACAGAGAATGACAAAAGAACTCTGAGAAAGATACCCATTGAATATGTCTTAGATGGAGAAGTGTTATATAAAAGAAGGAAGGATCAAGTACTGTTAAGATGTGTAGATGCGGTAGAAGCCAAGAAAATTTTGGAAGAAGTCCATGAGGGTATTTGTGGGACGCACGCCAGTGGTTTCACGATGGCCAGACAGATCATGAGATTTGGGTACTATTGGCCCACCATGGAAGGAGATTGCATTGATCATGCGAGGAAGTGCCACAAATGCCAAATTTACGGAGACAAAATACACGCGCCTCCTTCACCTCTTCACGTCATGACCTCTCCTTGGCCGTTTTCCATGTGGGGTATGGATGTTATTGGGCCAATATCACCAAAGGCTTCTAATGGGCATCGCTTCATCTTCGTAGTAATTGATTACTTTACCAAGTGGGTGGAGGCTGCTTCATATGCAAATGTCACAAAAGCAGTAGTCAGCAAATTCTTGAAGAAGGAGATCATTTGTCGATATGGGATGCCTGAGAGGATCATATCCGACAATGCGATGAACTTGAATAATAGCACAATAGCTGAAGTTTGTAGCAAATTTAAAATTAAGCATCATAACTCATCGCCGTATCGTCCCAAAATGAATGGTGCAGTGGAGGCGGCCAATAAAAACATTAAAAGGATTGTGGGGAAAATGACTGAAACCTACAAGGATTGGCATGAGAAGTTATCATTTGCTCTCCTTGCCTATCGAACATCTGTTAGAACTTCTACTGGGGCAACGCCTTTTTCTCTGGTTTATGGAATGGAGGCAGTATTACCCATTGAAGTTGAAATCCCTTCTCTACGGGTGTTATCTGAGCTACAGTTGGATGAAGCCGATTGGATCCAATCTCGGTATGATCAGTTGAACCTAATAGAAGAAAAGAGGCTAAGAGCTATTCACCATGGGCAAATGTACCAGAAGCGAATGATGCGAGCCTATAATAAAAAGGTTCGCCCCCGAGAATTTCGTGAAGGGGACTTGGTACTAAAAAAGATTCTTCCTATACAAAAAGATTTTAGAGGAAAATGGATGCCGAATTGGGAAGGCCCTTATGTTGTAAAGAAAGTTTTTTCTGGTGGAGCTTTGATCCTATGTGAGATGGATGGCAAAAGTTTACCAAATCCGGTAAACGCAGACTCCGTCAAGAAATACTTCACATGAAAGAAAGGGGAACCAAAGTGAAAACCCGTAAAGGGCGCTTTGCTTCCTAAAAAAAAAAATAGAAAAGAAAAAAACTTTGGAGAGGCTAAGGTGAAAACCTGTAAAGGGCACTTTGAGACCAAAGAGGGCTTGAGTCGAAAACCCGAAAAGGGTGACTCAAGTATTGGGCAGGATTGGAACATCAGGACTTGAACGGATCAAATTTTGATCAGGGACATATGATGATCTTGCTTTACCAATAAGAAAGGATATGCAACGTCTTGGAACATTGACAGAGTATTGCAGATCTCCTGAACACATGTCAAACTTAGAAGGGTCTTCGGAAAGTTTGTACAGAGAAACTCAAGCGGCGATAACTGGGGCACCTAGTTCTTATGTGTATTCTTGAAAATACATTTCTTTTATTTTCTTTCTTTCTTCCTTTCCTTTTGTGAAAACGCACATTCTCAATCCACTTCTTTGTTATCTTTCCTTCGCCATCTTTGATGTTTTATTTGAGTTATAATCAGAACTAGCTTTATTCTTATCCATTGTTATGATCTTTTTGCAAACATGTTGCATAGGAATAATGATTAACGAACTAATAAAACTTTCAGGAAAGAAGTTTTGCACATTACTCTGGAAAATTTCTAAATAATATAGGGACTTGAAACATGACTAATGTTTAGAACACGCCATTTTAAAGGTTGGAAATCTAGGAAGGAAGAGTCTAAATTAAAGACTATCCTTTCAGATTTTGTCGTCTAAACATTGATTGAACAAAATGACAAGCTGTCGTGTTAATTACAAAGCTTAAATGAATAAGCGAGCAATGATCATCAGGCAATAGGAAGAGGTTACCTCGGAGAAGAGAGCCTTCACTTGCGCATAAGACTTTGGTACGACACCTTGAGAATGGTGTAGGAAACCAGAACGGTTCAGATCCTATATCCCCGAATTGTGATAAAAGAGGACAGAGGAAAAGCCACATATTTCCACCTTTAGATTACTGTGAGAGAATGATGGTACAAATTTTGGCGTCCCAGTGGATATAACTTTGAGGTTTACAAGGGGACAGTCTGGCTAAATGTTTCTTCAGAAAAATCAGTCAAGCGAGAAGGCGTTGTAGCACATCAGTCACAAAACCTTGATAAACTTCGAGTAGTGATAACCTAAGCGAGATCATTCTCGGAAAAATAAAATTCTGCATTCATGCAAACACCATTCACATATGTCTAGTTAGGAGCATTTGTTTCATTTTGATCATGTCATCCTAATCATTAGGCATAATTAGGTTCATAATACAGGTCTTATCTCCCTGAGATTACAGTGGAATAGACCAAAGAATTTCAGATCTTATCTCCCGGAGATTACAGCGGAGCAGATCAAAGATAGTAATCCTATCTCCTTGAGATTACAATGGAGCGGATTAAAGGATCTTATCTCTCTGAAGTTACAGTAGAGAAGATCACATCAGGTCTTATCTCCCTGAGATTACAGTGGAACAGACCAAAGAATTTCAGATCTTATCTCCCTGAGGTTACAGTGGAGCAGATTGAAGCCAGAGATCTTATCTCCCTGAGATTACAGCGGAGCAGATCGAAGACACTATCCTATCTCCCTGAAGTTACAGTGGAATGGATTAAAATAAAGGATCTTATCTCTCTGAGGTTACAGCAGAGTAGGTCGCATCAAGTCTTATTTCCCTGAAGATGCAGTGGAATAGATTGAAAGCAACGAATCTTATCCCCCGGAAGTTGTAGTGGGGCAAGTTGAAGATATGAGTCCGATCTCTCTAAAGTTGCAGTGAAGCGGGTCAGAACGATGGACCTTACCCTTTGAAGTTACAACAGAAGAAGATTGAAACTACAAGTCAGAGCTTTTTGAAGTGCAATAGATTGAAACGACAAGACAGTGGATTGGAATGAAGCTACCTGAAGAAGAAAAGCACCAAGAAGTCGAGACTCGACGAGACCGGGCAAAATTGGGCTTTCTTAGTCTTTGCTCTGTTATCGTTACACGACAACGAGCCAAGAGGGGCAGCTGTACAAGCCCAATTTGAACCAGCCCAAACCCAAGACCCAAAACAGACCCAAAGCCCAACTACTAGCCCAATAACCCAAACACTTTCAGAAAAAAAAAACCTAACCCCTAACCCTCTGTCACCACCAACTTTGCCACCACCTGCTCCACCTGTTGCCGCCGCACCTGCCCTCCACTTGCACTGCCATCTACAAGAAGAAAAGACAACAAATAATAAAAAATATATTAGGGCTATATAAAGCTATTCAAACCAATGAAAAGGGGGGGAAAGCTTGATCACGATAATCGGGTCTTTCCTTTTGTAACATTTTCACAACACAACAGCTAATGAAAAAAGGCAGAGAAAACATTTAAAGGTGGATTCAGACTTCCTATTCTCTTTTGTTTGTTTTATATTTGCTTGTTTTTTTCTTTTATATAATGAATCTATCTTAACAAAAACGAAATAAAAAAGGAGAAAGAACCTTACCTAAATCGCCTCGCAAGTGTCGTCGCCGGAGTCCGACTTCGGGTCACCGAAATTGGGCGGGGAAGGCAGCGATTTGATTTTTCTCTCGCGACCCCAAGGCCATGAAGACTTAGTCTTCAGTTGGTCCTTGAAGCAGGGTTTAAAAACCCGACGTTCGGGCTTCTGACCACCACTCACGGCGGGGTCGACGGTGGCCCATTTGGCCGACGGTGGGGGAATTTTTGAAAAAAATCAGAAATCAATAAAAAGGGTCGCTGTTTTTGTTCTTCGTTTTTTTTTTCTTTGTCGATTTCTTTTCTTTTTTTCTTTTCGAAATCGTTTTCTTAAGAAAATTATTTAAAAAAAAAGAGAGGAAGGAGAATACCTGGGATCGCCGGAGAGCCCTTCGCCGGCCATTTCGGTCATCGAAATCAGGACGTGAAAAGGGGGCACGTGATTTTTCTCCTTTCGGCCTTGAAGTCTAGGAGTTTAGGCCTTCAAATGTTTCAAAAACGGACCAAAGGGGCGACCTTTGCGTTGCCCCGGTCACTGATGACGGTGAGGGTCACGGCGGCGCCGGCGACGGCCCTATCGGCGGGACTTGGAGCCTGTGAGAGAGAGGGGCTGAGCCCTCTGTTTTTTAGAAAAAAATGAAGCAACATTTTCTCTTTATTGGATATTTATGTTAGAAGAAACGGCGCCAGGTGATGGGGGGATTTGTGCATGCTTTGCCCTAATGGGTAATTTATGTATTTAGTCCCTCCATCTTGCGTCGAAATGCAATCAAACCTTTTATTTTTTTTTTGATTTGGGCCGCGAGTTTTGTTTCTGTTTCAATCAGGTCCTTTGACCATGTATGGTCCTTTGCGCTGAAACGTGGCACTCTACATGGGAATATTTCCTATTTGGCCCTTCTACTTTTCGCGTCCATCACAATTGGGTCCCTTTCTTTATTTATTTATTTTCGATTTCGCCCCAAATGTTGTTCTTTTATTATTCTAGTCCTTTTCTAAATTTTTTTTTTACTTTTATTTTATTATTAAACCTATTATGTTATTTACTGTTATTATTATTATCCTCATATTTTGTTTATACTTATTTTGTAAATTTTATATATATGCTTCATATTATATTATTATTATATAATTGCTTATATATGTATATAGGTATATGTATATGTATGTTTTTTTATATACAAAAATACTCTTTTTTTCATATGTGTATATTTATATATATATATATGCTCTTACATATCCATTATATTTTCAAAATATATTGTTTATATTTTTCGTACTTTGTGATTTATATATATAATTACATATGTATTTATATATATTTGATGATGGTTTTACACGTATACATGTACGTGCATATATGCCTATGTATTTTCACGTCCAATAGTTTTAAATAAGGTGTACATGCGCATGCTTTTCATATTTTCATGCTTATATGTATACGTGTTTATGTATCTTTATAATTATATGATTTTGTTGATTTTGTTCATTTATTTATTTACATGTTTATTATTGTTTATTTTCTTACTTTAGTTTTTTATCGTTTGTTATTTCGCCCGTATAATTGTTTTTATTGTTTATTATTTTGCTTGTATCATTTTATTTACATTGTCATCATTATTATTATTTTGCATTCATTTTTACTCGGATTTATCAAAAACAAAAATCTAAAATAAAAGTAACACTCGGTATTTTAGATCTTCGAGAATCGAGCCCTAACGTATTGGGTTCCGATTTTCTTCGTTGAATTTAAATAATCGAGATTACTCTTTTAAAAATGATATAAAGCTCGTTATCAAGAATTCAATACGTTGTGTCCTAACGCATTGGATGTGACACGTTGTTTTCTCGAGACGAGGATTTTTCGAAATAAATGCAATATTCAATGTTTAATATTTTAAGAAATTGTGCCCTAACGTATTGGGTTGCGATTTCTTCACTTGATTTTAAACAATTGAATATTCTTTTAAACTTTATTATACGATTCTTTTAAAATCAAGTTTTAAATGATATCGGGAGTTAAGAAAAGATTGTGTCCTAACTTACTGGGCATGATCCCTTTCCTAAACCCGAGATAATAAAATATCTTTTTAAATAAATAAAATTTTGGCATTCATTCGCGTATCGGAAATTCGAGACATTGTGTCCTAACTTACTGGATATGATTTTTTTTCTCGATTAACGCGGAATGTGTCCCCTTTTCCCAAAATTTTCAACTTTTTAATACAAGGAACGTATTTTTAAATTTCTTTAAAGTTTTCAACTTTTCGACATTAAGACATTAAGTAATCAACTAAGGTACCAATTTTGGGCGTATCGAGGGTGCTAATCCTTCCTCGTGCGTAACCGACACCCGAACCCATTTTTCTGAATTTCGTGGATCAAACCTGTTGTTTTAATAAAATCAAACCGTTTATTAAAAATAACTACTTTTAGAGGTGATCCAATCACACCTCATAGAAAAGGATTGGTGGCGACTCCCGTTTCATTTTTCAAAATCCAAGTCGACCCCGTTTTCATCAAAATACGGTGTCTACACCTATGGTCACCCATTTTTAACACTTATAATTAATGAATATTAAAAACAAAGTAAAACATAATTATGCTCTCATAAATGATCTTTGCAAAAACTCATTACATGGAAACCTCATATCATTGGTTTAGTACATGCTAGGTTATTTCCCATCTTGTATTTATGTGTTGTCATACCACTTTAATACATTCAAGATTGGCTCGTTCTTATGACTCATTGCCAATTGGAATTCAACCATCGCACATGATTATAAACTTGCATGGAAATTTTGTAGATCATAGCCTATTTCAAAACAAGTCGGTCTCTATGGCCATAAACAAAAAGATAGATTTATCTTTACAAGCCTTCATTTTGCAAATCAAATGACACATGTAAAAAAAATACTCAAAAGACTTATACATGCCATTGAACAATTTAGAAATGTCTTATACCAAAGCTAGTCTATTTGATAGTATGCTGACTCTCCAACCATTTTCCAATCTTTACGAGTCCTCGAGCTCTGTGAGAGACAGGGAAAAGAGAGGGATAAGCATTTTTATGCTTAGTAAGCTCGAATAACCGAAAAGTAAACTTACCAAGTAATTAGCATGCAATCAAATTGGGCAATAAATTCAATGAGCATTGGATGGCTTCCCTATCACTTACACTCAATCAATGAGTTAGTCACATAACAATGCACTATGAAAGTTATCTTAGATGAGCTCATCATTCAAAAAATCATTTGTATATATATTTCACATTAATCTCATTGAGTTTCTAGGAAATCTCGATGGAATATCCATTTACCGTCAATTCGTACAATGATCGTTTCAGATATGCACTTTCGTGAACCTCACATCTTATGGCGGGATTACCAGTCCAGGCTAAATCCCCCATTTTATGAACTCATAAGGTGATGTCGGGATTACTAGTCCAAGCTAAATCCCTTATAACGACAAACACCTTTATTGAGCTCGGATTTGAATTACCAGTCCAGACTAAATTCAGATCCTAATCGGATTACCTGTTCGGGCTAAATCCATAATGCACACATATTCTTTGGGAGGCTCAACCATTCAAAAGAACACCCGTCTGGGCTAGATCCTTTTATAAATGAGATCAACAGATTACCCATCCAGACTAAATCCTTATTGCAACACATGCAGGACCTCATTACCAATGTCAATCATGGTTTATCCATTGAATTCCCTTTTTAACCTCAACCGGGACATTTATCACAATTCATACTTAAACATGTATTTCATAGAATTTCATGTTATTAATATATGCAATCATCATGCATTCATAAATCATATAATTAGGCACATTGAGTGTTTACTTTAAGTTATCCGAACTTACCTGGTATTCATTTCGGTGTCGTGTTTCAATTATTCCGAAACCTTTTGTTTTCCTCGATCGACCTCTGGAATTTGTTCCTTGGGGTCTATAACAATAAAAATAGATCATTAACACTCCACATTATACATTTCAAGTCTAAATTCTACACTGGTCCAAATGAGCGTTTTGCCCCTAACCTTTCACATTTTTACGACTTAGTCCCTAGGCTTATATAATGAAACGCATTCAATTTCTACCTTACTCAAGCCTAGTCGAACACTTTTCCCTCTTATGGTAGCCCAAATTTTCCATTATTTTCACATTTCTACCACACATTTTACAACTTTTGCAAAAAGGTCCCTTTAGGGGTTTTTCATGAAAATCACCTAGGAAAAGTTGTTTAACACACCTCAAACTTTCATATTTCTCCATAAAACATCAAAATACAAGTAACTCATGCATGGGTAAATTTTTAAACATGAACCCTAGCATGAAATATGGGTAGAAATGGAGAGAGTAAGCTACCGGGATCTCAAAATTACAAAGAACATTAAAAACGGGGCTTAGGAGCACTTACTAATGAGCTTGAAAAGTTTGGAAACCCTAGCTATGGTGGCTTAGGAATTATGGCTGGACAAGGGAGAAGAATGGCTGATTTTTTCCTTCTTTTTCCCATTTTATTTCATTAATATGCCAAATGACCAAAATGCCCTTAAGCCCTTTCTTTGAAATTTCATCCATGCAAGCCCATTTTTTTCCAAAAACTTAGAAATCTAGAAAATTGCTCCCCAAGACCTTCTATTTATAATCTAAAGCAATTTCATGCAAATTATTTCTAGAATCCAAGTTTTACAATTTATTCAATTTAGTCCCTAATTTTCCAATTGGGCACTTACTCAAAGAATTCCTGAATAAAACTTTAACACATGCATATTCTCATATTCTAAGCCTCGTAATAATCATAAAATAAATATTTTTGATGTTGGATTTGTGGTTTCGAAACCACTATTCCTACTAGGCGTTATTTTGGGATGTTACAGTCAGTGTCGCTTAACACATCGGCGGCACTGCCCCCTCATCATTAGCCAATCATTGGTTTTTTTTAAAAAATCCTCTTTTGGATATCGTCACTGTGTCAGGCTGGACCAGTGTGTAATTTTCAAAATACCCATTAAAAATATAGGTATTCATAGTGGAGAAATTTTTTTTTATAGGTGTCACTAATATGTCAGGCAGCACCGGTGGGAATTTTTAGAAAAAACAATTGAAAATAAAAAAGAAAACTGAAAATAAAAATAAAAGGGGAAGTCGGTGACTGATGCTTGCTTCATAAGTGGTCCTTGTCTACTTGGCGTGCCAGTGTGACCGTTAGTGGATTGAAAAACAAGACAACAATGACTACCTATTAAGTAAGCATCAGTTACATGCTTTCCCCTTTTATATTTTTTTTTATGTTATCTTTTTTTTCTATTTCAACTGTTTCTTTTTAGCTTTTTTTTTGTTTGGCCTTTTTTTTAAAAATTTCTCACCAATGTCACTTGACACACCAGCTACCTATTAAAAAATAATTTTTCTCCATTGTGAATACTCGTATTTTCAACAGGTGTTTTGAAAAATACATATTGGTGTTGCTTGACATAGTAGCGGCACCCAAAAAAATTTTTTTTTAAAAGCCAATGATTAGCTAATAATGAGGGGGATGGTGCCACCAAAATGTCAAGTGACACCAACAGTGATTATGGAGAACAAACCATTTACATATATAAATTTTAACTTAAATCATTTTCGTAAATAATTAATTCTTTTGAATCAGTTGCATAAAAAGCGTATAAAATTCTTAAAGAAGTTGAATTATATAATAGGAAAAAAAAACTTCTAATACCTAACCTGGCCGGTTCTCAATAAAATATGGGTATACATTCATACATTTGAAGTTTTGAAATCAAACGCTACTTTTGTGACAACAGCCAAAAGAAAAAAGAAGAGAAACTCTAATTGTTTAGCTATATTTGGACTCATCATCCAATTAAATGGCTTCGAAAAGCAATTTAATTATTTCAAGATTTTGCTGGTTAATCACATGACTCACGTTGCTTCATATTTACCGGTCACAATGAGCATATAATTTCCACCACTGTAAGATAGATCATATCCAAGCATTTCGGTTGATGTGGTCTTCGCAGGGTAATTAGTACCGTACATTTCACGTACATCATACATTTCATGTACAATTAACAGTTCATTTACTATTATATTTAATGTGTATTTATATAAATTATACATGTAAAATTAGATATGAATTAAAATTTTAAAATTTTTTATTTTATTAAAAAATTAACCATTCAATATTATTAATATAAAACAAAGAGAAAAATAGATTGAATAAGAGAGAATACAAAAACAAAAGAATGATTCAACTTTCACTTAGAATATCTCAAAAAAAAATTATACATGTCCTTTATTTATAGGGCCTTAACGACCATTGGTTACAAAACTCTAATAAATATAATTAAGATACCCTATAAAATTTTAGGGGTTATAAAAGTTACAAGAAAATGAATTCTTGGGGGGTTAAGGAGCTATATGGACATCTATATTTTTTAATAGGTGCCATTAATGTATTAGGTGGTACTAATAAATTAAAAAAATTATTTTTGATGTCGCTGATGTGTTAGCCGACACTGATGGTGAAATTTTGTAAAAAAAAACTGTTGAAATAGAAAGAGAAGGCCAAAAAAATAAAGAAAAGAGGAAGCCTATGGCTGATGCTTGATTTATAAGCGATTCTTGTTTTCTTAGCTTACAGAAAGAAAAACTAAACACAAATAAAGAGTGGGAAAAAAAGATAGTGGAACGATAGAGGGAAAGTAAAAAATGAATAAGGAAAAGAGAGTAACATATTTGAAAAAGAGATATAAAAGTGAATTTAATATTAATTAAGTTTTGAGAGATTTATGGCATTAATTGTATATAATAATATTAATTAATTTCATATTTTCTAGTGTGAGAGAACTTTGTAAAGTAAAAAAAGTATGAAATCTAAATGAGAAAAGAAAAGATTTTTTTTTAAATAGAGATATGAAAAGGAATTTAAATGATTTAAAATTAAGACGTGAAAGATTTATGAAAAATATTGATTACATATAATAATATTATTTAATTTATCATTTTTCAACTGAGAGACTTTGTAAAATAAAATAAATTATTTCAATACCTTTCAAAATTTAAAAAATAAATGATTCCAATATATTTTTCTATTGATCAAGGTCCCCATAAATGCAATTCAAATTAATCCAATATTTCTTCCCACCGTCTGCCCTATGCTAAGTAAGTTGCATTGGAAGAGTGCTCAACTTTTAGACTTCAGTTACAGTGATTTAGTTCAATTCCTCTCGGCTTTAGGAGCAAAAGAAAATTGAAAATAAAAAAACAGATGGAAGTCTGTTTAGATTTTAATTAAAATTCTATTTATTATATATTTTACAAAAGAAAAACATTTGCTCTATGTTATCAATATATTTTTATATATATTAAAATTTGGTTAAGTCAATCATTCCACTATAAATTTTTAATTAACTGGTTTAATCTATATCCATATATCTATATATATTATATTTAAAATTTTGATTAAATTAATGTGACTCATTCTTAAT
Organism: Gossypium hirsutum; assembly: GCF_007990345.1. NCBI lineage: Eukaryota > Viridiplantae > Streptophyta > Magnoliopsida > Malvales > Malvaceae > Gossypium > Gossypium hirsutum. The sequence goes on from NC_053426.1 coordinate 88,451,239, forward strand.
TTAGTTTTAAAGTTCTCAAAAACTTATTATCTTTTTTAAAGCAATAGATATTATTTTAAATGTAATTTTTTATTTTTCTAAAAAAATAATTGCATGTAATATAATTTAAACTAAAAATATTAAATCTTTAACAATTTAAATTTATCATATTTTAATATTATATTAAAATTTTAAATTTATTATATAAAATTTTCATACAACATTATAAGTGTATCACAGAAACCGATTAAGCCCCAGTAGTAATATTTATACAGGAAAAAGAGAAACATCCTTGATTTCAAAGAATAGTGAAGGATTTGACTGAGATTTTAAAAAATATATAATAGTGTAACGAGGAGAGGTGATCACAAGCTAGGGTAGACTCAATCAAATATTTAGACTCGTTTGTTAGGTTTGGAGCTGGTCAATTTAAAAAATAGGCCTAAAATTTTGTCAAAGCTTTGCCCGAATAAAAATGCTAAAATTTGGGTTCGGCCCGACCCTCCTATATTAATTTTTTATATAATTTTTAAATTTATATAATATATCAAAAATACTAAAATATTAAAATAAATATTTCTCAATAAATTAAAAATAAAATTTAAAAAATATTTATACTTAAATAACTTTAAAATAGATACAATTTAACAAGCAAATGATTCTAAAATAATAATATTATTATATACAATTAATGCTTTCCCATAAATCTCTCAAATCTTAATTTAAAATATTAAATTCTCTTTAATATCTCTATTTTACTTATCTGTTACTATCTTTTTCTTTTCCATTTTTGACTTCCCTCTATGGTCTTTCTATCTTTTCATTGTATTTCATTTTTTCTCACAATCATCTCATCTAAGATTATTTGTGTTTAGTTTTCCTTTCATGAGTTTTTCAATCCACTAACGATGGAATTGGCAAGCCAAGAAAACAAGAATTACCCATGAAGCAAGCATTAGTTATGGGCTTCCCATTTATATTTTTTTTTCTATTTTCTTTTATTTTTCTATTTCAACTGTTTCTTTTCAATTTTTTTTTTGAAAATTCTCACCACGCCACTTGACACACCAATGACACCTATTAAAAAAATAATTTTCATTTTTCTCTCCACCATGAATATCCATATTTTTAATGCATATTTTGAAATATATATTGGTATCCCTGACATAGTGACGACACCCAAAAAATTTATTTTTTTTTAAAAAGTCGATAATTAACTAATAATGAGGGGGCGGTCCTGCCGATGTGTCAGACGACACCAACGGTTATTGTGGGCAACGAGTCATTTACGTACATAATTTTTGACTTGAATCCTTTTCGTAAATAGTTAATTTTTTAGATCTGTTGTGTAAAAAATTCTATAGTTTTTTATCGAATTTGAATTATATATTAGAAAAAAACTTCTAGTACCTAACTTGCCAGTTCTCAATAAAATATGGGCATACATTCATATATTTGAAGTTTTGAAATCACAACAGCCAAAAAAAAAAACTCTAACGGTATATTTGGTTCACTGTAATGGAATAGAGCTGTAATCAGTAATTCAATTGTTTGATTGAATGGAATGGAATAGAGTTTTAATAGCATTCTTGTGTTTGGTTGAATGGAATAGATATTGTAATAACATAAGAAAAAAATGTTTAAATGACCAAAGTACCCTTAGCAGAATTTTTTAGGTAGATGATTATTGTTATTGTTATTAAATTTTAATAAGATTATTATTAAATATATTTTAATAAAAATAAAAATAAATAATTTAATCATATTTTAACATTATTATTAAATACAATTTAATAAATTAATATATAATTTAATAATATTCTTAATATAATTATTATTAAAATATGAATTAAAAAATCATAATATATAATATTATAAAAATAATATATAACCTACTTTATTATTTTTAAACTGCAATACATATTTAATGTGACAGCCCTAAAGTGACCCTAGTCGAAAAGCGGTTTCGGGACCGCTAAATCGAGTCACCAAATTATTTGAATATGATAATTATTGTCTAAAATATGTGAATATGAATGTGTGAAAGTTTTAAGCTTTGATTTAGTTAATTGCATGTGAATTTGGTTAATAGGACTTATGTGTGACACTTTTGAAATGTGATAGGTTAATCTATAAGGATCTATTAGTGCATGTAATCAAAGGGGTGGACTTGCATGTCAATTTCCCCCATTTAATTAGTAGTGGCCGGCCATGACAAAGGGTGATGGGCAAAACATGTCATAAACATGTTGTGTTAATGGTTTATGTTAGAAATGATAAAATAATAATGGTTAGTAGGATGATGAAAAAAAAAAGAGAAAAGGTTCTCATTTGTTTCTTCTTGACCGAAAAATCAAAGAAGGAGGGGAAGAAAAGGTTGAGGAGGTTCGGCCATACTTGTATCTAGATTAAGGTATGTTTGATGATGTTCCATGAGATGCATGCATGTTTTAGTTGTTAGCTTGAGTTCTACCTAGCCCATGGTTTAAATATTTGCTATGTGATGGAGATGATATTCGGCCATGGGTGTTGTCTTCTTGGGTGGTGTTTGATGTTGGTGATGATGCATGAAGATGAGCTATGTTTCGGCTAAGGTGGATTTGTGTTGATGTCATTTGCATGCTAAATGTGAAGCTTTATAATGATACATGTGATAGTGGATTGATGCCTCTTGGATTTTCTTTTTAGCATTTTTTTTGAGATAGACATTAGGTTCTTTGTTTAACCCATGACCAAAATTGAAATGGTATGGTGTCTTGATGCATTCGGCCATAGTAGGAAATAAGGTTGTTGTTCATGTTATTTGCATGAGAAATGGTAGTAAGGTGAAGTGCAAATATTAGTATTTGATTACTAGTGTACATATGTGTATTAGCCGAGTTTTGAACTTGAAACAAAATGGTATGTAGTTAATACAAGTAACCATATTTGTAGGAAGTATTAAGCATATAATTGGCCTCAACATAGACATGCATATTCGGCCACATGAGATAGATTGGTGTTGCATGTATTCGGTTAGGGGCAAGCATATTGATGCTTTTATCTTGACTTAGAAAATCGGGTCAAGGAGAATTTGTTAAAGTGCTTAGTTAATTGATATTAGATTAATGATGTGTGTATTCGGTCATGAAGGTGCACATGAGGAAATGTTAGATTAATTGTATTAAATTGCTCAATATGATTAAAAATGCGTATGACCGCTTTTTATTTGAGCTAAAGGTGGCCATATGACCTATCAACTCCTTGTCATATTCGGCCATAAGCTAGCATAATGAGACCTTAATAAGTTAAATTTGCTTGAATTAGCTCAAGAGCTTAGAGGACCAAAGTTGGACAAGGGAAAGGAAAAAGTGATCGAATAGCCGCCGAAATCATTCGACAACATCCGAGGTAAGTTTTCGAGTAACGAAACTTAGTTTACGATTTGATTAAGTCATGACGTATAGTCATGACAAAAATACGGTGATATAATGATTCTACTTGAATTATATGTTGAATTAATTAGTCTATACGTATGATGGGTAGCCGTATAAGCATAGAGATCATGTCATAAAGCAAATCAAAATGTGCTCTTTGTATGTGGCTATTGAGCCGAAATTAGTAAGTGTGATAAGTGTCTTGTGTTTGAGCTTTGGTAATGAAAATGAAATATGGATGTGTCATGATTATTGATATATGTGCATGGTTATTCGAATGATATCCGGGCTAAGTCCCGAAGGCTTTTATGCTAGTGACTATATCTGGACTAAGATCCGAAGGCATTTGTGCGAGTTGCTATATCCGGGCTAAGACCCGAAGGCATTTGTGCTAGCGATTATATCTGGGCTAAGTCCCGAAGGCATTTATGCTAGTGACCATATCCGGGCTAAGACCCGAAGGCCTTGTGCGAGTGGTTATATCCGGCTAAATCCCGAAGATACTTGGGTTTGGGAATGAGCGATCTTGCTGTAATAATTTCAATTAATACGCTCGTAAAATCCCAACGATGAGGTATGTTTCGTATGTGCATTGAGATAATTGATTCCTTCTAAATAGTATTTGCTCAATCGACTAACAAGCTTCCAGCTTTTAGACAAGTTGATTCCTTACGTATGAATATAAAGGTTGGAAATGTGAAGTAGGTATGATTGTGAGAATATATGTATATGAAATTATTCGTTTAGTCGTATGAATGCTATACTTCAGTTGTGCATGATTTCATTGCTCAGAACTTACTAAGCATTAAATGCTTACTCCGTTCTTTGAATCTCTGTTTTATAGATTTTGGTTCGTCGGTTATCGGACTCGGGATCGTCGAAGTCGAAGTCGTCCACACTATCAAAGCCCTTTTTTTTTGGTACACTTTTGGTTGAACTCTGAAAATGGCATGTATAGGACTACCCCTTTTTGTTGTTGGTCACGTACCCTTTGGTTTTGTATAAATTTGGATAGCCATGCGAAAATGGCTTATATACACTGTGAGCATAGCATTATAATCGTTTTGTATGTTGTTCATTGAGAGGTATGGAAATGTTGGTAACGATTAGCCATTGGAATGGTTAATCATGATCATTTTGGTGCTTTGTATGACAAATTCTAGTTGATTCATGGAAAACCATGAAATAGATAAAGTTTACCTTAAAAACAGATGCTGACAGCAGCAGTGGTGCGGATTTGAAAAATCACTAAAAATAGTCGGAATGGAATTAAATAGTGAATAAATTATGTAATTGAACCTTGATGAATCTAATTTCATATGGAAGAAACAAAAAGATCATATGAGTTGTACTTTAAGATATATTTAAGTTTTCGTGGAACAGGGCCAGAGCGATTTCTGGATCCCCTGATCTGACTTTGGAAATTCACTATAAATTAACCAGAGATAATTAGAGGTCATGCCATATATGTATAGATTCCTTTTTTATTCTAGTTTCGTTAGAAACAAACGGTATAAGTAATGAAGCCCTGGACAGGAAGATATATAAGTCGTAATGCATGAAGGTCAGAGCAGTCGAACCCTGAAACAGGGGATACTTTAACTAATAAACTGTACTAATTGGCTTGACCAAAAATTCTAGAAACAAATTTGTAGATGGATATATGAGTCTAGTTCCAGGTAAAATTTACGAAACTGGTTTCCGAGTTCTGGAACTCAAGATATGATTTTTAAGGTAACAGTGACGCAGTTAGCCAGCTTGTCTGGAAATTTTTAAAATGGACTGTGAAAATCAACGAAATAAGTCCGTAAATACCTCGTGTTCGACTCCGGCAACGGTCTCGGGTACGGGGTGTTACATTTAATGTGCTAAAATATCATTAGTGAAACAAATAATTTAATTATCTTCTAAAATAAAAAGCAAAATATTATAATTAAAATATAGTTTGAGAATTATATTTTACATCCAAACATAATGTTCATATATTAACAAAAAATTGCATGATGTCATTAGTTTATATGCCATAATCTATATGTTAAATTTTAAAGCATCAAAAATTTATAACATTGTAATGACATTCTATCATGTCATTATACCATCCAAATATTACATATACAAAATGTCACCAAAACATCACCAACACAACCATGATTTTCAATGGTTAGAAAGAAATATTCTCACGTATTCCAATCGTACAGAAGAAGGTAGACTAAAGAAAATGAGCATTTGCATTGGATGGTCTGGAATTTTTCTCAATGCGCGGTAGCGCTCATCCTTAGTTAATCCTTTTTCTTGGTTGGATATAATTTTAGAGCACTTTCTTGAAGGACCATTTCTGACTTTTGTTGAATTAGCAGTTCAGAAGCAATGCTCCTACTTATTTTAAGGCCGACAGTTCATATATTTTTAGCCAATAACATGGCAACATTAGTAAATGAAGTAGAAATTTGTTCACTTGTCTTAGAAATCTTTTTTTTTTCATCTTTGAAAATGTGGAATCATCTTGGTTTCTAGATGGTTATGGTTGTGTAGTTGAGAGATCTATCTCATCCAAAGAAACATCAGCTTTACATCCATAGAAATCATTTCTTTCTTCATGAGTATTTGCAGTAGCTATATCTTCAACATTTATTTCTTCAATAATATTAGCGATTGTTTGAGCATCTTTCCCAGTGGATCGATCTTTTGCGTAGATGATAGTAAGTTGGTCATATTAAGAGAAACTATGATGTTTGAATTAACCGGCTTATTTATGACTCTATAAAAAATGAGTAATCCATATTATATGTAAGTTTGGTCAAAACAAGATAATAAAGACATGAAATAATTCTTACACTTATATATGAGTTCCACACAACATCTTCAGCAACAATAAGCTGCTTATGCTAGTCTCAACCAAAGCCACTATTATCTTTTCCACTGAGCATGTCATAAACGATTTCTCAATCCCTTTTCAATGTCCTAATCCTCGATTCAATATTAGGTTTAGCCTTCAACATAGTATCAGGTAAAACTTTTTCTAACATTCTTTTCAGCTCATTTAAATAATCGAACTTGAATCTCGTATTTAAGTTAAAGGTTCCAACATTGTGCAAGTCGACCATATAGGAAACTAACGTAGCATCTTCTTCTGGAACCCATTTCCTTTTGGTTCCTCGAGAATTTTGGGAAGAAACACTTGATTCTAAAAAGCCTGACATAACTATCTTAAGAAAAAACGCAAATTAAAATTAGGCTCGATATTATGAATCAAAAGGTCGACACTTTATAAAATTATAACACATGAAGAATCAAAAGAAAATAAATTAAAGTTGTAATTCAACAAGTCTAGTACAATATAGAAAGACAATTCAAACACCACCAAAGTTTCATAAACTAGATACATAAAATAACATAAACAAATTAACCTTTTACTATTTTTATCCTAAACCTAACTAATTACTTGCTATTCATAGAACTTTTAATTGGTTAGATCCATCCTCCAAGTAGCCCATGCATTCGATGGATGAATATTTATGACATTTAGTTCATCGTCATCTATCATATTAGTAGGTAATCCTTCTCCCAACTCTGCTTCAATAGGATCAAGATTCATATAAGTTCGAATAAAACTATGGAGCAAACAACATGCAATAATGATTCTATTGTGCATACTCACAGAATAGAATGATGGACTCCTAAGTATTCACCATTTAAGTTTTAATAACCCAAAACATCTTTCAATAACATTGCATGCTGAAGCATGTTTCATATTGAAAAACTATTCTTAAGTAATTGGTTGGTATTCGTGACGCCACTCATTCAAATGATATATTTGTCCTCTAAAAGGCGTAAAAAAAATCCCTCACAGTTTGTGTAACTAACAACAACTAAATAATAACAACCTATAAAAAATAATAAAAGCTATTTATCATGGTTAACTTTCCCAAAATAATACGATCTTAAAAATTAATTCAAATTCCTCCAATTCTGCATATTACCATAAGGAAATTTTAGTCGATATCTCCTACTAATGACATCTCAAAGAACCCATCAATCAATAATAAAACCTTCCCAACCAAGTAGAACATAAACAAAATGAATATCTAGTGTACAAACACCTAACATATTTGTTTTTATGTCACCTTTTCGCTTTCGATATCTAAGTTTATCAACTTTTAGAACCCTAATCTTGATGTGGTTCCATCTAAAGCACCTAAGCAATTCTACAAAAAGTAGTTTAAAACCTTAGGTTAGGAGACTATATTTAAATCTAAATCAAGTGAATTATGTACAAACTATATATGGAACTCACTCCAATACCTTAAATTATTTCCACCTTAGGTTTGTAGAATTAGCTATAATTGGCTTTGCCTTTTTAAATAACACATCTTGTAAAGTATGACAACATTTAAAACATTGTGAAATGATCGCTAATGATTTTCTCGGACATATTAAAGTGATACTTGATAACTTGATTTTTAATATGATGAGAAATGATATGTAAGAACATTGTCACTTGCTTATCAACAAGCATGTTCCTTGAAGACTTCAATCCTCTAAAGTTTGTAACATCTCACATAGCTTAAAAAAAGTAACTCTATTCATCCTAACTTGTTCAATACAGGTCTCATCACTAGCATATACAAGTCTTTTCACATAATCTTGTTGTGCATAAAAATCTAAAATATATTATCTAATCCTTGGTTTATAAGTATGTAGACTAGAGACGACACCTAATGTAACTAAGAACCTACTCGCAATTGTATACATTTGCAACCATATTGTTAGTGCAAGACCAATTCTTTTTCGCCTATCACTTTGTACTATTAAAGGTAAACAAGCCATTACTACAAGATATTAAAGTGTTAGATATCTTCAAATAACAGTATAAATTAATCTCAAAACATGATGCTTGTTGGAGGTAGGAATCAATAGTTCCCTGAAATCAAAACATAATGATTTGTTTATTTTGTTATTGCAAACAAAAATTCATGTCTACATAAACATTATTTTTTATCTTGTATCTTTAGATATGCTATGTCAAACACCAGATACTTATGTCTACGCTTTACTTCAATTTACAATGTAATGTTGTAACACCACCAAACCCAGCTTAGACACTATGGCCGAATCTGGCGACGTCACATGTGAGTGCTTTTTAGGAAAACCTTAGCAAGTTAAAAGTCGTCCAATTTGTTATCTTTACTTAAGTCGTGAAATCTCTATTCCAAATATTAAGTGAAAACATTTCATTAACGCGGAAGCTAAAACATCATTAGTTCATAAGTCAATAATTTAACAAATTAAAATCCCCAAAATAAACCCAAATAGATATTTAAATAAAGTAGACAAAATAAAATGTTACTCAAAAATCCGTAAATGCCTACCAGCGGTCACCATCGAGCCCTCCTTTACACCGATCCATCTACTGCTGGAGATTACCTGAACAGATAAATAAATAAAGGGGTGAGTTTTCACAACTCAGTGTGTACATCCCCACAAACAACATGCATACAAACAGATAACAGAATACAGTTATTCAGCCTCAGCCATACAGATATCGCATGCATAACAGATCTGATATCAGAAATATCATGCCCACCAACCCTGCACACCATCTCCGTCCAACCCAACACACCATGTGGAGATAAAATCGACCCACCCATCCTTGCACACCGTATATGGGGATATAATCGACCCATCCAACCCTACACACCATAAAGTACCGCATCGCAGCACATATCATAAGTATGCAGCTTAGCTGCCAGATAACGGGCTTATAAAGCCCTTCAAATATTCCCTTCACTTCGTCAGACCCACCCCAATGCAATGCATCATACAAATATGGCATGCTGTAATGCAGACAAACAGATCATACATTTATTTACAGAACAGATCAAATAATCATGCTAAGTATTTCATGCGAACACATACTTCACAGAATTAAGAGTCTAGATAAGGCTTACCGACCCTACTACAGGTCACAGTCGACTTGGGCGACTCGTGGAACCTTACAGAACATTTCAGATTAAAGGGGCTCACACGCCCGTGTGTCTTGCCTGTGTAGGCCCACATGCCCATGTGGGTCACACGACCCAAATTAACCTTGCTCGTATGGATCACACGACCTGGCCCAGATTCCCACAAGCCCGTGTAGTTCACTCGTGTGGGCCCACATGCCCGTGTGGCCTACACAGCCCATTTACCTAAGCTCGTACCTCGCACACGGCCTATAAGCCATCACACGCCCGTGTCTGTCACACCCGTGTGGCATGCGCACGGCCTGGCTCGTCAGTGACACGCCCGTGTCTCGCGACGCAGGCTACCACACGGGCAGACCACACGCCCGTGTAGCGTCAACAGGCCACTTTTTGGCCTTCGCTGAAACTCATTCTCTGCATAATCGGAGTACACACCTTGTTTGTTTCCGCTGCTAATTCAACCACAAGCACTCCAAAGCCTAAAATAGACAATACCGAGCCCAAAATTAGTCTCTTAAGTCAGATTATTAAGAATAGGCAAATCTCAAAACGAGAGATCTACTTACTTTCAACGAATAACGGTGATTCCTTGCTATTAAGAACCCTGATTAATGACCTACAGAACCTTGAATATCCCCTAAACAGCAAAAAAACCCTCTTAAACAATCTCCAAAGAAAATCACGCAACTTAATAAAGCGATACTTACTGAATCGGCAGAACCGCTAGTAATACGCCTAAGCTTATCCAAAAAGAAGAAAAACAAAAGAGAGTGGGAAAAAGAGAAGAGAATTTTCGGCAGCAAGGTTGATTTAGGGAAAAATGAAGACGGCCCAGAACAACTTTTGTTAAAAGAAAGAAATAAGCCCCAATTTCCCCTAAAAACCCCAACTCAAAATTTTGATAAAACCCAACTCTTAGCCAAAACTTGCAGCAAAATAATTCCAAAGCCACTGCAAGGATTTGAACTCAGAACCTTGAGCAGCCTGACACTCCTCTTAACCATTAGACCAGCAGGCCCATTCTATTAATTTTTTACCAACAATTCATTAAAAGCCCACTGACCTAAAGTCAAGCTTTATTCAAATAGAAACCACAATTTAGCCCAAGTTAAAACTTGAACTTGGGACCTCCCAAATAGACCCCAAAGTACATAACCTCTTAAACCACATATATATATACCAAAAAGAGTCAAAACAAAAGTTTTGATATTACCATGCTCAACAATCATAAAAGCCAAAATTACAGAAATTTGAGGCGTTACAAATGTTGTTCAAACTATTTTGTATTTTATGAATGGACATAGGTTCTCAACAAGGATATCCTACTCACTTTACTTTATTCCATGGTATTCTCATCTCTTATGTTTACCACTTTCTATTATATTATATTAGTGACTTTCTCCTTCATTATTTTCTATTATTTATAATCTCATACAACTTGAATCATTGTGTATAATTATAACTTGAATGCTACTTTTATTTTATACCATTGATTGTACCTGTGCCTTAGGATACTGGAAACTCAATGGAAAAACCCAACTTAGAGCATCACGAAATGAGTTTATAAATTTCACTTCTTCACTTTGAACAACTTTTGTTTGAATCAGGTAATGTGGAACTAAAATTAAGATCGAAGGTGCTATCAGGATTAAGAAATTTTAAGTCTATACAAAAATGCTATCTATCTATGAGGAATTTCTACAAAGTTTCTTTAAATTCCAGTTATTACGGAAATGTCAGGATTATAATTGAAATAGTAAATACCAAGGTTGAAACTTTAAATTGTTAGGTTGAAAGTTTATGCACATAAAATGCAGTGAGTTCAAGTTTAACTAAAACTTCTGTATTGTCTTTTAAAACGTGACATTCAAAATATCCAAAATGTTGAAGTTTGTTTCAACTTTCACAAACAAGGAAATAAATATCAAAGACAGACTTTGGCCAAAATAGTTTAAATCAAGTGAAATAACTTACGAAGATAAGGCCAAGAATGCCAATAAGCTGTAATGATTTCCCCTACTTAAAAAAAAGAGAATTGGTAAATCAATAAAAAAACATTTCAAAAAAAAAATATGTGCACAAGCATGATAGAGTCCCAAGAAAATTAGGTTATAGAGAACAAAACATTAAACAACAATGTGAAAGTTTGAAGAAAGTGAATATTGCATGTTTGATAAGTCACAATCAATCATTTTTTATGAGTTTCAATTATATTCTTTTTATATGTTTAAAGTACAAGATATACACCTAGCAGTGCATAAATTGCTACTACAGAACCCTGCAAGAAAGATATTTATTAGAATTTAATGGGTTTCAATAGATATAATTCATGTGTTACATATGAGGATAATGATGATAGTGCATGTTTCTAAATACCAAATATCATTTTAATATCACTCGATCTAGCGTAATTAAGACTTCCTTTTTACCTTCACTTTAGAATTGGTATTTGAACTTATAATACTAGAATGTCTTATATTCAACAATGACAAGGCTATCTAGCATCTCTTTCAACAATTGACTAGGCTTATATTTTTATTTTAGAGCATACAATTGCAAAGAGGGAATGCAGACAATTCTTTATCTATTACATTACCTCTGTTATTTTATACCATTTGTCATTCTAATTGATCCCCATTATACCAACTATTCTACTAAATCACCATATTGTGCCATTATTATTTTTATCCCAGAGAGGATTGTTTATACTTCAAATGACATACTATGAACCACAAATACACACACATTACCTAAAATGTCTTAACTTTGAAATTCACAGCAAACCAAATTTACAATTCAAATCAAAAGGTTCAAAGTTAAAGTGTATGAACAAGATAAAATGCATCATAAATTTTATCAGGGTATTAATTAAAAGGAGAAAAAAAAAGAAACTAAGAGCTCAACACTAACAAAAATTCTTTTCTTTCTTAGTATAATAAAAAAAGCTTAGAGAGGAAAAAAGAACACAAATGATGAAAGAAATAAGAAAAATGAGAATATGGATTTTGTTTATTTTGGTCCAAACTTGGATATTGAGGTTGATTGAAGTGCCAAAGACAACATTGTAAGACAACCAAAGTTGCAACAAAGATCTAATTTGTAATAGCCCATTTTCAGTGAAATCGAAATAGTGGTTTCGGGACCACAGATCTGAGCCAGAAAGAAAATTTATTTTAACATTATTGCATGGCCTGTATTATGATAGGAATGTCATATGAAAATTCTGATAAGAAAATTTTATTGATTATGTGTTTAATTATAGAAAGGACCAAATTGCATAAAATGCAAAAGTTAAATTCTAGTAGCTAAAAGGATCAAATAGCTATGGAATTCAAAATAAGAGGTCCTTATATGGTAATTAGACCATTAAAGAATAGTTAGTAGATATTTTTGGTGATTCATCCATGGAAAAATTAGAAAAGGCTAAGGACTGAATTGGAAATTAAAATAATTAAGAGATGATAATAGAAAATATCATCTTATTTTTCATCATCTTCCCCAAAATTTTCATGGACACCATAGAAGAGAGAAAGGAAACTAATCAAGTTTAATTAGGTATGTTTTATTGTCTCAGTTTTAGTAATTTTTATATTTTTGAGATCGGGATAGTTTAATCTATCTATTTTGGGGATTAATTTGAAAAGATATGTGACAGCCCAAAATTAACCCTAGTCGGGAAGTGGTTTCAGGACCACTAAACCGAGTCACTGAAAGGTTTGAATGTGATGTTTATTGTCTAGAATATGTAATCATGAATGTGTGAAAATTTCAAGCTTCGATTTAGTCGATTGCATGTGAATTTAGTCAATAAGACTTATATGAGAAAATTTTAAAATGTGATAGGTCAATGCATGAGGACCTATTAGTGCATGTGGAAGAAAAAGGGGACTTGCATGTCAAATTCCCCCTCCCTAATATGTAGTGGCCGGCCATGCTATGGGTGGAAACATGTCACCAACATGTTGTGTTAGTGATGTATGGTAAGGAAAATAAAATAATAAGCACGATAATTAAATAATGAAAGGAAGGGTGATGAAAAAAAAAAGAAAAAAAATAATAATGGTCTCATGCATACACCCCATTGCCGTGAGCTAAAGGAAGGAAAAGAAAGGTTTTGTTCATCCTTTTTCAACCTCTTTTGACCGAAAATCCTAAGGAAGAGGATTAGGAGGAAGTTTGGCCATGCATGTAACTAGATTGAGCTCAAGGAGCTAAAGGAGGAGAATCAAGCAAAGGCAAAGAAAAGATCACTGAGTAGCCGAGTTGGAACCGTCTTACCCAACACAAGGTAAGTCATTAAGCATGTAGTTGGTATTATTTCAAATGGTCATAATGTTTATGTATTGATGCTGAATGGAATGAATAAATATACATATATATATATGCATGTACGTATGTGATGATGAAATTGTTGAATGAAAAGAAAGAGGTAAGATGTACTGAGTTGTTGATCTCGGCACTAAACGTGCGGGTATAACCATTTATGACCATGAGATTGGCGCTAAGTGCGCGGGATTAAATTGTACAGCACTAAGTGTGCGATTTGACTATGTTGCACTAAGTGTGCGAAATGAATATGATGTACTAAGTGTGCGAATTGACCATGCGGCACTAAGTGTGCGAGTTTGACTATGTAGCACTAAGTGTGCGATTTGACTATGTTGCACTAAGTGTGCGAAATGAATATGATGCACTAAGTGTGCGAATTGACCATGCGGCACTAAGTATGCGAGTTTGACTATGTAGCACTAAGTGTGCGATTTGACTATGTTGCACTAAGTGTGCGAAATGAATATGATGCACTAAGTGTGCGAATTGACCATGCGGCACTAAGTGTGCGAGTTTGACTATGTAGCACTAAGTGTGCGATTTGACTATGTTGCACTAAGTGTGCGAAATGAATATGATGCACTAAGTGTGCGAATTGTCCATGCGGCACTAAGTGTGCGAGTTTGACTATGTAGCACTAAGTGTGCGATTTGATTACGTAGCACTAAGTGTGCGAGTTGATTATATAGCACTGAGTGTGCGGACTCAATATACATTCGTGAAACATTATGGACACTATGTGTGCGACACTATTGAGTCGATCGCGGACAGCGGATCGGGTAAGTGTCTTGAGTACATGGCTAATAGGTGCTATGCTTATACTTGGTGTTGAGCTCGGTAAGTTTGAACCTATGTGACAAATATACTTGAAGTCACGTACATAAAATTTATCGTAGGATGGGTGAAAGGCCGTTTATTCGTTTGATTGTAGCGAAAATAAATTGATTTATGAAAATGCCTCAATGTCCTATTGATGAGTATATGGAATGTGAATGCATGAATTGATATGAAACTGAATCGATAGGTTGGAGGAACTATGGTATGGTTCGGTATGGATGGAGTAAATTGTCTCGTTCCATTTTGTTTCCTCTTGTGATAATGTTATTGATGGATGGTAGTGCATTGCTTATGACTTACTGAGTTATAAACTCACTCGGTGTTTCCTTGTCACCCATTATAGGTTGCTTGGACTCATCTATTTTTTTTGCGGGGTCAGGCCGTCATCGAAGTCATCACACCGGATAGCAAGTTTTGGTACTTTCTTCTTAGTTGGCTTAGAAGAACATTTTGGCATGTATAAGCTATTACGTTGTGTTTGAACTTTGGCACGTAAACTTTAAGCCATGCGAAAATGGCACGAATGTTCGATTGAGTTGGATCAAGGGTAGGCATGAAATGGACCTAGTTACTTTCGTAACAGATGCTGGCAGCAGCAGTGTCATGAGATTGAAAAATCACTAAAAATAGTAGGAGTGGAATTAATTGATGAATAAATTATGTAATCGAAGCTCGATGAGTCTGTTTTCATGAGGAAGTAACGAAAAGATCATATGGGCAGTATATTAAGAGATAATCAGATTTTTGTGGGACAGGGCCAGAACGGTTTCTGGATTCCCTGCTCCGACTTTGGAAATTCATTATAAATTAACCAGAGATAATTAGGGGTCGTACCATATATGTACAGATTCCTCTCTGAGTCTAGTTTTCATAGAAACAAACGGCATCAGTGTTGAAGCCCCATGCAGGGAGATATCCGAGTCGTAATGGGCAAAGGTCAGTGTAGTCGACCCCTGCAACATGGGAGACTTTGACTAATAAACTGTACTAATTGGCCCGACCAAAAATTCTAGAAAAAAATACATAGATGGGCACATGAGTCTAGTTTCTGGGAAAAATCACGAAACTGATTTTCGAGTTACGAAACTCAAGATATGATTTTTAAGACGACTAGTACACAGATTGGGCAGTGTCTGGAAAATAAATTTTATAAGGGGTTAAAGTCAGTTAACACCTCGTGTTCGACTCCGGTGTCGGTTTCGGGTTCGGGGTGTTACAAGATATCAAAGTATTGAAATTTTTCCACGGAAAAATACGCTGAAAATTTGAAATTTATGGTAGAAAATGAAAGGTTTTTGATAGATAAATAACTTTTACAAAGAGAATTTTGATGAAATCATGATTTAGTGACTAAATTGAAAAGTGGTAAAACTCATGGAAAAATTCTAAATTTTGTGAAATACAAGTGCTGTAAATGTTATATGAAATCTTTGGTTAGGCCTAGAATAAGGATTAAATTGCATGAATTTTATTTTCCGAGCTTAGGGACGAAATTGAAATTTATGAAAAGTATAGGGGCAAAATGGTAATTTTTCCTAGAGTGTAAATTGAATCCAATTGAATATGAATTGTATTAAACTGATGATTAAATTCATTTATATAGATTTGGAAAGACCAAATATGAAATTGGATCGAGGAAAATAAAAAGTTTCAGATTAGTAGAATTCGTATATGAACAAGTATCGAGGTATGTTCGTGTAACTAAATTGAGAATTCATATGTGTTAATTGAATTGTATAAATGTGATTGTAATGTTGCTATGCGTATGAAATTAATCTTATATTCGACAATGACTGAAAAACATTAAGTCTCGATTGAATAAATGAAGTTCGATGGATACATGACTTCTCGTATTGGTTGTGGTCTTGCATATGTTGCAGACACACCATAGCTCAAAAGAGCATCCTGTTATTAGCCCTCTCGAGCTTCCCGTTATATGGTTCAGTGAGCTTCCCGTTATAGCTCTTTGGAGCGTCTTGATAGATTGTGATCCTACATTTGTTGTGGACACACCTTAGCTCTTATGAGCATCTCGATTAAAGGCTCTTAGTGAGCTTTCCGTTAAATTGGCTCTTTATAAGCTTCTCGATAATGCTCGCTTGAACTTCCTAATATTGGCTATCTAGAGCTTCTCGATATGCTTCTTTGTGAACTTCCTAATAAGGTTCTTTGTGAACTTCTCGATTAAGGCTCTTATGAGCTTCCCGTTTTATAGTCTGAATAAGCTTCCCCATAGGCTCTTTATAAGCTTCCCAAAATGGCTTTGTACGAGCTTCCCATTATAAGGTTCGAGAGAGTGCTTCCCGATTATGTGCCCTAATTGGGTACCCCTAGAAATGAATTGACAAATTATAGTAGTGTACACTAAAGTGTACTATATTAGTGTATCCATCGATATTTCAAATAAATTCAACGGGTAAAGTTCTGACATGGCTAAACTAAATTTGAAATGATTTGTGATTAATGTGTACATGTAATATGGAAAAATGCTATGGAAAGCATACGTATATGAAAGACATTAAATGATGAGCTCATCCATGTTCTTGGTATTATATGAATTACTTGACTAACATGGTTGGTGAAGTTGTGTTTTTAGGATATAAACCAAATTGCTTGGATGCATTATTGTATGCTTATCTTAAATGTAAATATGTGGAAGCTAAATTCCTGTTATACGAACTTACTAAGCATTAAATGCTTACTAGGTTTTCTTTTCTCTGTTTTATAGAGCTCAGAAGCTCGTAAAGGTTGGAGATCAGTCGGAGTGTCATCACACTATCCTCCAACTTGTTTTGGTATAAAAAGTAATCTTATTTTGATATAATGGGATGTATAGGATAACTTGGTTTATATTGGCATGTAAATAGTTGTTTGTAACTTAGCCATTGGAATGGCTAAAAAAGGATTGTTTTGGTATGTTATTATAAGGTTATATATATCATGTTTAGCTTATATGTATGTGGTTTGGTTAAATTGAATTAGGGTAAAATATAAATAATTACAAGAAGGTAAGGTTGATCATATGAATATGAGATACTATTTCATACATATTAACGATGTTTGCTTGGTTTATATGACTTGAATTTGTTGGCAAATGTATGCAAATGTTATTGTAGGTTGAAGGTTAAATTTGGCTGAGAAATAAGGCTAAAAAATGGTCTTATTTTGTCCACACAGATAGACACACGGCCCGACACATGGGCAGGTGATTTGGCCATGTGTCCTCTGCATCTTAAAATTGAGAAACAGAATGCTCAGATTGGGCACACGGGCAGAAACACGGGCGTGTGTCTCAGCCGTGTGTGATATATGGCCTAGAACACAGGCGTGTGTCTTGCCCATGTGAAACCTGCACCTAATTTGTGAAAATTAAATTGACCACATGGTCTAGCACACGGGCGTGTGACGGGCTGTGTGGCACAAGTCAGAGAGTTACATGGGTAAGGACACAGGTTGGGACACGGCCGTGTGCCTCACATCGAATGCCCACACTGCATGAGACATAGGCATGTCACTTGGCTATGTGAGCCACACAGCATACTCACACGGCGTGTGACCCTGTATTACAGAAAAATTTTTAAATTTCGCGAAAAATTCTTTGAGATTCCAATTTAGTCCCAACTTGATTCTAATGTTTAAATTGGGCCTCGAGGGTCCATTCAAGGGATAGTATGATTATTTTCAGATATAAATAGTAAATGATATGAATTATCTGTATTTATTCTATAAACTTCGGTAATGCTCTATAACCCTGTTTCGATGACAGTTACGGGTTAAGGGTGTTATATAATCTTTTTGGTTACATCGAAATAACAAGTAACTACAATCCAAGAGAAAATTTCAGATAAAGCCAACTCTCGTCATTTTACACTCTCCATTCAATCTCTCTTCTTTTCTCTCCTAAAAACGGGGGATCAAAAGCAGAAATGAAGGAAACAAAACAGGAACGAAAACCACCCCAACAGTCTTAAATTATTAGGACTTCTTCGACTTGGGGAGAAAACTTTGAGGAAATTGCCTAAATTACTTTATTCCTTTTCAATTTTTTGTACATAAAAAAAATATAAGGCTGAATGCTATTAACCAAAAAATAATACAAAAAAATAAATAAAACAACATAAATAAAACATTTTTCCTTTCTCCGACGGGAAACCAGAAATAGAAATAGTTTTTACCAGTAAACTTGTTTCCCTAATGAGAAAACATTTCAATTATATTCTTTTGAAAACATCTTTCGCACTAATTATTATACCTGAAAATGACAAATCTTCATTAAAAATAGCAAAAACTTCATAATCAATTAAACAAAGAATATAGATAGATCATAAAATTGAGAATAAAAGCTCATCCAATTTAACGAAAAAAATAGAAAAAGAGAAAATCAAAATGGAAGGAATGAGAGGCAAAGATCCGATTTCAATGAATTAATTACTTATTTAATTACGTAGAAATATACGTATATTAATTATGATTATAAAAACTAAGAAAAATGAGAAGAGATAATTACAGGTAGATGAATTGACTGCAAATCTGGAGAGAATTTTGACAGATCAGAGATTCAAATGGAGACGGAGATAACCCTTTTGGAAAAACACAAATTTGCTTTTTCCAGAATTAAATTCTAGGATTAAATTATTAAAATTTTAATTATAAAAAAATATATATGTAAAATATATTTAAATTCATTCAAAAGTAAATAATTCCCTCCCATAAGATACTACTATCATTATCGAAGAAATATGAAAATAGATCACAAATCACGTTAGCCATAATTTAGAATATCGATAGCTAATAATAGAGCAGATCTACAATATCTGACAAAGAGTGGGGCAATGCTGTCCAGCAAATTAATTCAACATTTTCTACGTAAAAAACAAATAAATGTTGTCATAGGAATTTGGTGGATGTATGAAAAGCTTTATAGTTGTAATCTCTAATTCGGTTTAAATGTTAGATTCGAATTCGAGAGATTATATTAGTTATTGAAATAATTTAATAAAATTATCGGAGTTTTAAAACAGTTAATTAAAATATTAGTTTAATCTTAAAAAAACTTGGTTAATTTACAAAAAAATTCATAAATTATCAAAATTGATTCAATTTAATATCTTTGTTATAACGGTATTTACTATTAAAAATTTAGTTTGAAAATCTGAGTTACTTTCTTAGAGATTTGGTGTTGTAGGGATTTGGTGATGTATGAAAAGACTTTGTAGTTATCATTAATATACATTTTAAAATTAAGATTATAATAATAAAAAGGGGTCTTACAAAAGGATCCCTTAATAACATTATATAAAATTTTGGCCATCAAGATAATATAATTTTAGCCTCCAAAATCTAAATTGAGATTTTTCAAAGTGCGGATTCGATTTGACTTGTATGTATAATTAAATTTTCTATTAATGTATTATGTGTATTTAATAAAATATGTTATATTTATTTTTTAAATTTTTTGTGCCAAATTTTTAATGTTTGACTTTTTCATCTTAAGAAAACATGATATTAGCTTTTTATTTTTATTTTTTATTTTAAAAAAAAGGATTTTTGTATTCCGTATTCTTTTCGTTGTTAAAGAGAATTTTTCTGTGATATTGTATAACGTGATGGTTTAGGGTTTAAAATGATTACAGTGAAACATGCAAATGAATTTTCATGCAAGGGCAACGATGAAAGTGTTAATATATCATAAAGATAGAAGATTTCATGCAAAGATTTAAGCTTACTTAGGTTGATTTGTGAAGTGATATATAATATAATATATATCAACCTAATTGTTTTCTTCAACGTGTAGACCGTACATAGTGAGTATTGGTGTGCTGTTTGCTATATATATCTCTTCATCTCAAACATGTGGTGGATGACTTTTATCATTATAATTATATAATATGCATGTTATACATAATTCTGTGTTTAATACTTGTGCCTAAGCTTAAAGTCTTGTGCCAGTATATAATGTATATGTTTCCTATTTTTGTAAATGCATGTATGCTATGATGGTACCTTTGACATGCTTATTAATATGATTACTGCTATGCTATCATTACTATACTCCTATTTGATCATAGTTTAAAAGAAGCACACGCATGAAATTCAGTTTCACTAATTTTCAGATGCATGAGACAACATTTTAGCATTAATAAAATAATTGACGTGATTGTTGCTAAAATCAATGGATACAATCTCGTTTATTATTCTTTCCGTTGAAATGCCCTTTCAAACCTGAGTAAATACAATTTGCCTTTTTTTCGACTATAAAGTTATAATTTATATTTTTGAGTTTTAAAATTTGGTTTAATATTCGAAATTGTTCGGGATCACGATTGGATATTGAATTCGGATTTATAATTTTCAAATAAAAAACAACGCCTAGGTATTGATTTTTAGACATTGCAAGGGTACTAAAATTTTCGTATGTACTTAAGATTGTCTCTAATTTTTTATGCAGATTCAGAAATTATCTTTTTTAAAATGATTTTCAATTTTCTTGGTAAACTCCAGTGTTCTTTTTATAATTACACTATTACAACAATAAAAATTTTCAAACCACAATTAAATTAATAAAAATTTTCAAACCACAATTAAATTCAGAACCGAAATAACAAAATTCAAATTTTTTGGGTAAATTTTTAGTGTTGGAATGAAAATACTGAAATGTTGAAGATTAGTACATATATTTCATGATATGGGTAAGTTTTAGTTTTTTATTATCAAAATATCAATAAAATTCTGACAAAAATTGTAACCAAACCATACTTTTATATTACAAAATATAACACACAAGCACATGGTTCATACATTCATCCTGGTACATAATTAAACAACAAATACTAAGAAAATAAAGCTCCCTCTCCTTGACAGCATATTGATCCAAACGTGTATACATATTCGAATTGAAACAAAGAAGTAAGGTAGCTGTCAATTTATTCTTAATTAGATTAGTACTGCTTCAGGTAGTAGTAGTGAGCAGTACGGACATCGGATGTTCTTAATCGATCCTTTAGTTTGGTTGGGTGAGGTGAGCGTCAATGTCCTTGGAGGCATCCACCAAGAATTGCAACAGAGTCTCGGGATGTGCAATCCCGTGGTGCAGTTTCTCGTATTCCACAGTCCAGTGCACTATGCTGCCACTACCCTTGTTCTTAGGCGAAGCTTGAAGCGTGGCTACAAAGCTCTTATACTCTTTCAGTTGATCTCCTTCTATCTCTCTGAAAGTGATCAAGTTCTTACTAGGATCTATCGCTTCAACTAGCTGCTTTGAGACTTTAGCCTTTCCATCTGAACAAACAATATTGTTTTGATATACGATATTGATATTAAAATTAACAGATAAAAAGGTAAAGAAATCAAGCAAAAAGCTTGAGAAGATTTTTGGGTTTGCTATGTTCAAATATCATACCATGCACATAACGCCAACTGATAATGGTACCAACTTTTCCCCATTCACCTTCAAGTAAATCGCATCCTTGAATCTTGTCATAGCAAGTATGGTGCACATGGTGCGGTTTGTGGGCGAACATTTCATGGAACTGTCCAGGAGAAGACTTAATCTCTACATCTGCCTCAATCTTACCCGTCAGAGCTGAAGACGCCATTGTTTCACTAACGATGTTTGATGTGGGAGTGATTTGTTTGATGTTTAGGCTAGACATTATTTATAGACTGGTGTCAATATCTAAGGCAATAATCCTCTCCAAATGATACTACTCAATTTCCTTTTCCTTAACTAATTGTCATTCACCACATATTTAATTTTGCACAATTAGTTTCCTTATTGAATCTTCTTTGAACTAGAAACATAAAAGTTTTATTTTATTTAAAATTCATTCACGAATATTTAAAATAATAAATGTTAGATTCATTTATTTGATTCTTTTTTATACTTTTCATATCCGTTTTATGATTTATGTTCAGTATTTATAACTATTCCTTTCAATTATGTTGTTTTCAATATTCAAATTTACATTTTTTTAGGAGTATAATATGTTTTAACACTGTATCTAATATTTAATTTAATGAGTATAAAAAATTAATATTTTAATAAATAAAAATTATTTTATGTAAATAAATAAGTCTGAACATGGTAACAACATTATATTATACCAACATTATACTAGAAACATAATATTAATAATAAAAATGAAAATATGGCAAAATTCTAAAAATTAAAGAGAACACAGCATTATACATTGCATTATCAAAATATGTTAAACTCAAATTTTATAAAAATATAAATTTGTGATTCCTAATTGTAGCATTTGGGAATATACCTAACAAGATATAAATATATAAATATATGAATTATTAAATATTATTGTATTTTTTAATGATATGAGTTCTGTATCTATGTAAAATCAAATCAATTTATTTATATTATTAATAAATATTATATTTAATATTAAATTATTCATTTACTAGTTTCTATTTAGATGAATTTTTAATTCTCCACAAATAAATATATATTTAAAGTCGTGAAATCAAACGCTGGTTGTGACAACAGCTAAAAAAAAAAAACCTCTAATTGTTTAGGTACATTTGGACGCATGATCCAATTAGGACAAATAGGCTATATATATATGCAAAAAAAAATTTATTGGTCAAATAGTTAATGTTTTTGAAAATTTAGGAGAATATGTTGTTTTTGGAGCGTGTGAAAGTGTGTCTAGCTGGGCGTGCTTTTTGCACAGTTGGTAAGAAAGCGCACTCAGCTGAATGCGTAATTTTATCTTTGTGTCTCACGTTCAATTTCTCTCCCAATCACATTTGTACCTTTTATTTTATGTTGTTTTAAGTTTTTTTTAAATTTTAATTAATAGTTTTAATATATTATCTTTCTTAGTTAAATGGTTAAATAATAATAATTATATCCTTGAGACTCAGGTTCAATTCCCCTTTTCTAAACAGATTTGTAATTTTTATTTCGTGCTGCTTCAAGATTTTTTTAATTAATAAATATATTGTTTTTATTTTTTATTTTAATTAATTTTTTTAATTAATAACTCTTTTATTCATAAAATAAAATAATTATTACAAATATGATTATTTTAGTAAATATAATTTTTATGTGTAATATTTATTTTTCAATCCATATTATGAGTGTAGTAAATTTTAGTATTATATATTTTTGTATGTGTATTTAAAATATTTCACATATAAACATAATAATATTTAAAATAATTAATTGAAATATTTCACTTATAAAAATATTTGAAATATCAAACCCATAATGAAGATGAAAAATAATGATACTTTAAATATTTTACATATAAAAACAATAAATATATTTGAAATAATTATTTCATTTTATAATATTAAAAATAACCATACCCAGAATTTATTTGGAGAAAATAAATATTTGACATATAAATATTATATATAAAGAAAAATATATCAAACAAATTAGTTGATGTTTATATTATATATAAATGAGTTATTAATTTCAAATAATTTTAACATAATGATATATGTAAAAAATATATTTTATTATATAATTACATATTTATTATTTGACTTTCTGAATAAAAGATTTAATAATTAAAAATATTTAAAAAGATGAATTAAAATAAAAAAATTGAAAACAATATATTTATTAATTAAAAAAAAGCTTGAAACAACATAAAATAATAATTACAAATGTGTTTAGAAAAGGAAAATTGAACTTGAGTCTCAAGGATGAAATTATTATTAACCATTTAACTAAGGAAGCTTATATGTTAAAAATAATAATTTAAAAAAAAAACTTAAAACAACATGAAATAAAAAGTATAAATGTGAGTGGGAGAGGAATTAAACTTGGGACTTAAGGAAAAAACTACTAGCATTTAATCATTTGACCAAAGAAACTATTTATATTAAAAATGTCAAAATTTGCAACTTAAAGGAAAAGTACAACCAATTGGGCGTGTTTTCCTGCTAGTAACACCCAAAATCTGGCCTAGACGTTATGACCAAATCTGGAGATGTTACCTAAAACGGTTGAAAATCCAATTTTCGTAAATTTCTAAAAATGTCGTAAAAATTTTATTACTTAAAACCCCGATTTAATAGGAAATGCATTTATTGAACATTTTTAGAAATTTACGATGTTATGGTCGAATTTGGAAGTGTCACAAGGTAGGGGTTTTGAAAACGGAGTTGTCTTATCAAAACGTTCACATTTTTAATTGAAAATACCGTTTATTTAGTTCATTTTTCAAAAACTTATTACAGCGGAAGCCTTAAAACAGTTATATTTTGAAAATGCAGTCATGTTTTAGAAAAACCTTTGTTTGCGTATCAATTGTGATTTTTAAAGAAAAACGTTTTGTTGAAGCGTGCAATTTATCAAACATATAAAACCAAAACCAGTAGTTATAAAACCATAAAGTCTAGAGAGTCCCAGATTTACAAACTCTCAAATGTAAACCAAAATCATAAATAAACCATAAATAATTAAGTTTAAATAGTTGATGGATGTGTGGTCAGTGCTAAGTCTCTGCCGCACCAATCCGCTTAAGCCTGTGGATTACCTGACAAAACAGACATCAAATGTGAGTTTACGAAAACTCAATGTGTAACCCATCAGAATTAAGTATGCAAACATACAGAATCATGTACACAGCCAAAAACATATCCTCCAGTATCTGAATTACCCTCTCAGATTAACCATTGGTCTGAGGATGGAATGCAATACTAAAGTCCAATCTAGAACCCAGAGCCTCATGTAATTTCTTCCAGAGTCAAGAAGTGAAGTGAGGATCTCTATCAGAAATAATCGACATAGGAACCCCATATAGTCTTACAATCTTGGAAATACAGAGCTTCGCCAACTTCTGCAGAGAAAAGTCTGTCCGAACCGAAATTAAATGAATGGACTTGGTCAATCGATCCACGATGACCCAAACAGAATCTTTCTTAGTGAGTGTCAAGGGCAACCCACTAATGAAGTCTATCGTCACTCGCTCCCATTTCCATAAGGGAATCTTAACTAGCTGTAACAGACCCAAAGGCAACTGGTGCTCAACCTTAACTTGCTTGCACATCAGACAACGAGCAGTGAAATCTATCACCTGGCACTTCAAACCTAGCCACCAGTACAACTCATGAAGGTTGCGATACATCTTATTACCACCGGGATGCATAGCATAAAGGCTACTATACGCTTCCCTCAGAATTGTCTGCTTCAAATCGAAATCATTCGACACATAGATCCGACCTCAAAAATAAAGAACACCCTCATTATTCAGCCCAAAATCTAGAGTACTGCCACCCTCAACTTGACAAAACCACAAACCCAGTGACTCATCCCCCAATTATTTAATTCAAATATGATCAACCCTAGTCAGCTTAACTTTCAACTCAGCTAACAGACTAAGTCGAGTGAACA
Source organism: Gossypium hirsutum (assembly GCF_007990345.1). Lineage (NCBI taxonomy): Eukaryota > Viridiplantae > Streptophyta > Magnoliopsida > Malvales > Malvaceae > Gossypium > Gossypium hirsutum. The sequence continues at coordinate 88,477,128 of NC_053426.1, forward strand.
TTGCTCTCAAATCAGTCATCGCCCTATGACTGAGAGCATCGGCCACCATATTGGCCTTACCAAGATGATACTCAATCGTGAAGTCATATTCCTTGAGCAGCTCAATCCATCGATGCTGCCTAAGATTCAACTCCTTCTGGGTAAGGAGATACTTGAGGCTCTTGTGATCAGTGTAAATAATACACTTCTCTCCATACAGGTAGTGCCTCCAAATTTCAACGCAAAAACCATCGCATCCAACTCAAGATCATGCGTCAGATAATTTCCATCATGTGTCTTAAGTTGATGGGATGCATAAGCCACGACCTTACCATCCTGCATCAGAACACAACCCAAACCAAAATGCGACACATCAATGTATACCACAAACTTTTTACCAAATTCAGGTTTTATTAAAGTAGGAGCTTGAGTCAGAATAGACTTAAGCTTCTCAAAGCTCGACTGTTGTGCATCAGTCTAAACAAAAGGAACTCCCTTGCTCAAAAAATTAGTCAACGGAGCTGCAATAAGAGAAAACCCCTCGACAAACCGCTGGTAATAACCCGTCAAACCTAGAAAATTACGGATCTCAAATACGTTCTTTTACTGTTTCCAATCAAGTATAGCCTCAGTCTTCCTCTGGTCAACATGGATCCCTTCAGCAAAAACCATATGCCCTAGAAAGGTCACTTCAAGCAACCAGAACTCACATTTACTCAACCTAGCGTAAAGTTGTTTCTCACGTAGAATCTGAAGCAGTACTCTAAGATGCTTATCATGCTTGTAAGGCCCAATTTTTGTCCGGGCTTATACCAAAAAAAAAACAATAAACTAAATTAAAACAGCCCAAATACTTTTTTTTAATCCAATACCCCAAAAAAACCCTTAACCCAATTACATATAATCCAATAATTTTAAAACCCATTTTTAATAACCTATAACCCAAGAAGTCCTAAAACCCAATTCTAATTAACCCATATCCTAAATCTAGCCCAAACCCGAAAGAGCCCAAAAAAGAAAAATTCAAGTAGTCAAGAAAGCTCCTAGAATGCACTGGAAGGGCACTAGAGGAACGGCTTCTCACGTGAAATCCCCGGGTCATCTTCTCCGTACCTACAAAAGAATACACTAGAAGGAGCCAATAACAGATTTCACAGCAAATGACAACAGGAAAATATGGATCCAAAGTGAGGAGGTTGTGATCTTGATATACTGGAATTAACCATGAAGGGGATATGTTGCATCTTGGGGCATTGACAAAGTGCTTTTGATCTCTTAAACATATGTCGAGCTTGAATTGGTGTTCAAGAAGTTTGTACAAAGAAGCTCAGGTTGTGATAACAAGGGTACCTAGTCTTCATTTTCAGTAAATTGGTTATCTTTGAATTATCCTGTCTTTTTCAAGATATACATTCCCAAATTAATGGCCATTGTTGTTCTTTTGATAGTTTACTTTGAATTCAAGATTAATTCCATTCTTGTTCATTATCACGATTTGATTGCAAGCATGTTGCATTGACATAATGAAGAATGAACTAGTGATGTTTTCACAATAGAAGTTTTGCATATTACTCTAGGAGTTTCTAGATAATGCAAGAATCTGAAGTGGAATAATTGTTTAGAATATGCTCAAGTTCAAGGATATATTTGGATAAATCGCCTTTTTGAGATCTCTGTCCAAATGATGATGGAGCAAACAGGCAGGATATAGTATTAATGATGCAATTTTATTCTCGAGGAAAAGGAAATGACGTTTTGTATTCACACAAAGAGCAAAATGCACATTTGGCTATAACACTTGAGGAGTGAGGTAGCAAATTGACCAAGAGGAAAATTCAGCTATGAGTTGCAATGTTTTGTCTCAAAAAGAATAGTAGAAGGGACGTTGGAATTACAATGGGGCAAGCTCGCCAGACATGATAGGTATTTCTTTGGGATACTCCGTCAAGATGATGGTTGAGCAAACGCGTCAGTAACAGCATATTAATGAGCAACGAGTGACGATACCCTAAATTGTTAAAATGGAATCATCCTCATTTTTGCATATATTACTCATAACACATTTATTTAGGGGCATTGGGTCATTTCGATTATATCATCCCAATTATTTGGCATAAGCATATGCATATAAAATGGAGTCTACAGGATAGGTCCCCCGGAGGGCAGTGTAGCAACATTGGTAAAGATTGAAGATCTTATTTCCCTGAAGTTGCAGTGGAGCAGATCTTCGTAGATGATGAATCTTATATCCATGTATTGGCAATGGAGCAGATTTTACCACCAGCCTCATCTCCCTGAGGTAGCATGAGAGCAGGTTGAAGAATGAGTCTTATCTTCTTGAGGTAGCAAGGAAGCAGACTGAGAATGAAAGATCTAATCTCCCTAAAGTTGCAGCGGAGCAGATCAAAGATAGTGAATCTTATCTCCATGTATCGGCAATGGAGCAGATTGAAGATTGAAGTCTTATCTTCCCGAGGTAGCAAGGAAGTAGACTGAAGATTAAAGATTGGAAGAGGCGAATCTTATCTCCATGTATTGGCAATGGAGCAGATTTAAGCCTCAAGGCCTTATCTCTCTGAGGTAGCAAGAGAGCAGGTTGAAGATTGAAGTCTTATCTTCCTGAGGTAGTAAGGAAGCAGACTGAAGATTGAAGATTGGAAGAGGCGAATCTTATCTCCATGTACTGGCAATGGAGTAGATTTAAGCCTCAAGGCCTTATCTCTCTGAGGTAGCAAGAGAGTAAGTTAAAGATTGAAGTCTTATCTTCCTAAGGTAGCAAGGAAGCAGACTGAAGATTGAAGAATGGAAGAGGCGAATCTTATCTCCATGTACTGGCAATGGAGCAGATTTAAGCCTCAAAGCCTCATCTTCCTGAGGTAACAAGGAAACAGACTAAGAATTGAAGATTTTGTCTCCCTAAAGTTGCAGCGGAACAGATCTTCGTAGATGATGAATCTTATATCCATGTATCCGCGATGGAGCAGATTTTAGCCACTAACTTTATTTCTCTAGGTTGTGGAGCAAATCGAGAATGGCAAGTCTTATCGGCAATGGAGCAGATTTGAGCCACCAGTCCTATTTACTTACAGTCAGAATTCAACAAAACTGGAGCAAAATTGGCCCAATTTGAAGTCTTTGCTCTATTCTCATTACATGACAATGAGCAAAGAGGGGCGGCTGTAAGGCCCAATTTTTGTCCGGGCTTATACAAAAAAAACAAAAAAAAAACAATAAACTAAATTAAAACAGCCCAAATACATTTTTTTAATCCAATACCCAAAAAACCTTTAACCCAATTACATATAATCCAATAAATTTAAAACCCATTTTTAATAACCCATAACACAATAAGTCCTAAAACCCAATTCTAATTAACCCATATCCTAAATCTAGCCCAAACCCGAAAGAGCCCAAAAAGGAAAAATTTCAGCAGTTAAGAAAGCTCCTGGAATGCACTGGAAGGGCACCAGAGGAACGGCTTCTCACGTGAGATCCCCGGGTCATCTTCTCCGTACCTGCAAAAGAATACACTAGAAGGAGCCAATAACAGATTTCACAGCAAATGACAGCAGGAAAATAAGATCTTTAAGATTTTATTTATTTTGAAAATTTGGCTATAAAAGCCAGTGATGTAATGTACAATTTTTACACACACAGAATATACACACACTGTATGCATACTATACGTTTATGCAAATCCATAGAATATAGAAAAATCAGAGATATCAAAGGTGATCTCAAGTGTTTTTTTTCCTTTTCTTTTCTCTTTCGATTTATCTCTTTAGTTGGCATGATTTTTTTGTTAAGAAATAAGTCGATACCGATGAAAACCCACACGTCTCAGGAATGAAGAGACTCCGGGAGGGTCGAACGTTTTCTTCGATCTTTTTTTATCTATTTTTTTTAGTTTTCGAAGAAGTAAAATATGATTTGAGGTTGTTTTAAAACAAAAAAAAATGAAGGAGAAAGGGGGGCTTACCGGATCTCTATGGTTGCGACTTGCGTGGGCAAGGATTTGGCCGTTGATCGCATGTCGTCGGCCTTTGATGGAGCTATTTGCATGTCGACTGCTAGCCAAGTGAAACCCTATCAATTGGGGGTTAATGGCTGCTGTTACTACTAAGAAATAAAGAAAATCAGGTTATGTTTGAAGGAAAAAGGGTTTAAAATCACCCATAAAGCCAAAACGCCAGCGTTTGCTGGCCATGAAGGTCCGCGCATTGGTCCGAATTGTGAATCAGATCTGCACCAATTTTGTATGCAAGGGAAATTTGCGCGCTAAGTCCTTTGCATTCGCATGGGGCTTCGACTGCATCCTTTTTGCTTTGCTTTGTTTTTCAATTTGGCTCACTGATTTGAGCGCATTTTCATTTAAATTCATGATACAGTGATGTGATTTAGGCTTGGGAGGATTTACAATATCAGTCCCTATATATTTATGCATGTTATGCATTGATCTATTTTATGGTCATTTTATTTACAAATTATCCTTCTTATCTTGATGCATTTTTAATTGAGTCTTATATTTGTATAATCGGTTAATTTAGAATACATTCAATATGTGTATGCCTTAATACATGTAAATAATTTTGTTTGTTACATTTGTATAATTATTGTAGATTATTTTTTACATCATGTATCTTATTTCTTTAAATATTTTACATATATTTGTATATTAATCATTCTTTTTAGTTTTTTTATAATAACTATTGTTTTGCATGTTGTAAAATTCTTTTTATATTACATTGTTTTAATACCTTATTAATAAATGTTGTCAATATATTTATATACATAAATTATTTAAAATATTTCTTAACTTATGTTTAATTTACATGTCTTTATGTACATATGATATTGTTTTGGAAATCCATCTTGGTATTTATAAAATTGTTATTCTGAAATATGTCTCCTTATTATGTTATCCTAGTATGTTATTTAGTATTTCTTTTAAGTATTTTTGAGCAAAATAGTATGTATATAATTTTCTAATTTCACATGTGTTTATTTTATACATAAGTTTTTAAATAAAAAAATCTATCATGTCTATAATACCTTGCCATGTATTATTATTTCTTCATATTAAGTATATTATTTGAATTATTATTAAACATATATTTAGTACTTATATTTAACTTACATACATTATGTAACACCCCGAACCCGAGACCGACACCGGAGTCGAACACGAGGTGTTAACAGACTTTAAACCCCTTATAAAAATATTTCCCAGACGCTGCCCAATCTGCATACTAGTCGCTTTAAAAATCATATCTTGAGTTTCACAACTCGAAAATCAGTTTCGTGATTTTTCCCTGAAACTAGACTCATATGCCCATCTACATATTTTTTCTAGAATTTTTGGTCAGGCCAATTAGTACAGTTTATTAGTCAAAGTCCCCCATGTTACAGGGATCGACTACACTGACCTTTGCGCATTACGACTTGGATATCTCCCTGCACAGAGCTTCAATACTGATGCCGTTTGTTTCTATGGAAACTAGACTCAGAGAGAAATCTATACATATATGGTATGACTCCTAATTATCTCTGGTTAATTTATAATGAATTTCCAAAGTCGGAACAGGGAATCCAGAAACTGTTCTGGCCCTGTCTCACGAGAACCTGAATATCGCTTAACATACTGTCCATATGATCATTTCGTTACTTTCCTATGAAAATAGATTCATCAGGGTTCGTTTACATAATTTATTCACTATTTAATTCCATTCCTACTATTTTTAGTGATTTCCCAAATCTACATCACTGCTACTGTCAGCATCTGCCTTTAAGGTAGACTTTACCTATTTCATAGTTTCCATAATTCAACTAGCCCTTTTAACATGAGTAACACAAATGATGATGGTGATTAACCATTCCCATGGCCAATCCTTGTCAAGCATATTCACACTAAATGATTATAACATTATACTCAAACATATATAAGCCATTTTCGCATGGCTAACCAAAATTATACAAGTCCAAAGGGTCCATGACCCACAACAAACGGGTAGTCCTATACATGCCATATCCAGAGTTCAACTAAAAGAGTACCAAAAGAGCTTTGATAGTGTGGATGACTTCGACTTCGGTGATCCCGAATCCGATAGCTAACGAACAATATCTATAAAACAGAGAGCCAAAGCAACGGGGTAAGCATTTTAAAGCTTAGTAAGTTTCAAGTAATGAAATCGGCTTTGACTAAAGTATTGCATTCACATAGCTAAATAAATCACTTTATTAATTCACATTCTCATAAGCATACTTACTTCACACTTCATCAACATATACACACACAAGGTATCAACCTATCTAAAAGCCGAAAATTTGTTAGTCGATTGAACGAATATTATTTAAAGCGAATCGACTTTTTTTTTTCGAAGCACATGCAAACATACCTTATCGTTTGGGTTTATCGAGCGTATTAATTGAATTTATTGCAGCACAAAACGCTCACATTCAAACCCAAGTTTCTTCGGAATTTAGCCGGATATAACCACAAGCTCAATTGCCTTCGGGTCTTAACCCGGGTATAGCAACTAGCACGAATGCCTTCGGGTCTTAGCCCGGATATATCAACTTGCACAATTGCCTTCGGGTCTTAGCCCGGATATATCAGTTCGCACAAACGCCGTCGGGTCTTAGCCCGGATATATCAGTTCGCACAAATGCCTTCGGGTCTTATCCCGGATATATCAATTCGCACAAATGCCTTCGGGTCTTCGCCCGGATATATCAATTCACACAAATGCCTTCAGGTCTTAGCCCGGATATATCAATTCGCACAAATGCCTTCCGGTCTTAGCCCGGATATATCAATTCGCACAAATGCCTTCGGGTCTTATCCCGGATATATCAATTCGCACAAATGCCTTCGGGTCTTAGCCCGGATATATCAATTCGCACAAATGCCTTCGGGTCTTATCCCGGATATATCAATTCGCACAAATGCCTTCGGGTCTTAGCCCGTATATATCAATTCGCACAAATGCCTTCGGGTCTTATCCCGGATATATCAATTCGCACAAATGCCTTCGGGTCTTAGCCCGGATATATCAATTCGCACAAATGCCTTCTGGTCTTAGCCCGGATATATCAATTCGCACAAATGCCTTCGGGTCTTATCCCGGATATATCAATTCGCACAAATGCCTTCAGGTCTTAGCCCGGATATATCAATTCGCACAAATGCCTTCGGGTCTTATCCCGGATATATCAATTCGCACAAATGCCTTCGGGTCTTAGCCCGGATATATCAATTCGCACAAATGCCTTCGGGTCTTAGCCCGGATATATCAATTCGCACAAATGCCTTCGGGTCTTAGCCCGGATATCATTCAAATGCTCATGCACACATATATCAACAATCATGACACATCCATATTTCACTTTCGTTACTAAGGCTCAAACACAAAGCATTTATTAAACCTTTCCAATTTCGGCTCAATAGCCACACACAAAGAGCATGATTTCAATTGGCTTTATAACATAGTCTCTATGCACATTCCACTATCCATCATAGTATGACTAATCATTTCAATATAATTCAAGTAGGGTCATTACTCGAAGACTTACCTCAGATGTTGTCGAACGACTTCAATGGCTATTCAATTACTTTTTCCTTCCCTTTATCGGATCTAGTTCCCCTTTGCTCTTGAGCTTAAGTTCAACAAAATTTAAAATAGTCATTAATCGACTATTCAAGTATTACTTTCAGAATAATATATATATTGATCCGACTTTCACACACATAGATTATAGTAAGCTTTATAATAATCAATAAATAATTCATTGGCAAATTTTCATTAATGTTTACAACAAAATCACATATTCACTACGAGCTGTTTTCCTGAGCAGCAGTTACTAAATTATTTATAACTGGAGCTACAAAACTCCAAATCACTTACCGTTAATTTTCCCTGAATATAGACTCGTATATCTTCCATCCATAAAATTTTCAGAATTTTAGGCTTGGCCAATCAATACCAGATTTTTCTTAAAGTTTCCCCTGTTTCACTGTTTGACTAATCTGACCACTCTTCACTACGAATCAAATTTATCATTTTACAGAATTCAAAATGTGTTGTATTTGATTTCATTTGAAACTAGACTCATTAAGGAGTTTAAGCATATAAATTTTATCTTATAATCATTTTTGTACAATTTATAATGATTTTCTAAAAACAGAACAGGGAATCTAGTAGTCATTTTGACTCAGCCCCACAATACTTCAAATATCTCAAGATCGGTAACTCTTTTGTTTTTATAGTTTCTTTTGTAAGAAAATAGACTCTTCAAGCTTTAATGACATAATTCACTCAGCTTCTAATTCAACTCCTACAAATTATGGCGATTTTCCAAAATCACCTTACTGCTGCTGTCCCCAAACAGATTATTACCAAATCAAATACTAACATTAGCATTTCACCTTAATAGCTAGCTTACCAAGCCTTAATTTAACATATAATTCACACATATCACATTCAGCTATATATACATTTATCATATTTCCATTTCAGCATATATAACTAACATTTATTCCGAAATTTTAATATCTAATTGCTTATAAACTTTCTTCGGATGTCGTCGACTAATTGATCGGCTACTCAACTACTTTCGATTTTCCCCGATCTAAATCCAATTTCTTGGTTTCTTGATCTTAACATATTCAAATAAATCTCATTTTAACATATTTTCATTCAATTTAGTCTAATAACGCATAAATGGGTAAATTACATTTTTACCCCTAATATTTCGCACTTTCACAATTTAGTCTTTATTCCACAAAACACAAAATACACAAAATTTGGTCACACTCCTTAAGGGCCGAATCTTCCTAGTACCCATATAAGTCCATACATTTCATTTATTTCACCTTTGAGTCCTTCAAAAATTTATTTTTGTAATTTAGCCCTAACTACTCAAAATCACCAAAAACTTCAACACAAAACATATTAATCTTTAACATATCTTTCATTTTTCATCAACAACTATCAAAAAGCTCAAGCACTCATCAATGGCAAAACACAAAATCATCATCAATTCACAAAATTGAACCATGGGTTTTAAAGAACACAAAGCAATGATATCAAAAATGTGAAAATTATCAAAAACCAAACAAAAGACTAACCTTAATCTAACTCCCAATGGCCGAACCTTAGCCAAGCTTTTCTCTTTTTCTTCTTTCTCCAGTTTCGACAATGGAGAAGATGATATGATAGTGGCTTCCTTTCTCTTTTTTTTTTTATTCTTTCTTTAATTCATTATGTCTCCAATAACCCAATTTCCTATTATAATATCTAATTCAACAAATAAATTGCCCATCATCAATCCATCTTGGCCGGCCACTATAAGGGAATTGGGCAAATTTGACATGCAAGTCCACCTTTGTGTTGACATGCACTAATAAGCCCTTTAAAATTAGCCTATCATATTTCACCATGTCTCATGTTGATCCCTATTTAATAATTCCTCATACAATTGGCAAAATTAGGGAATGAAATTTCCACATATGCATGTACACACATAATAAGCATAGAATATAACAATTAATTATTTTCATAACTCGGTTTTGTGGTCCCGAAACCACTTCCCGACTAGGGTCAATTTAGGGCTGTCACAACTCTCCCCCACTTAAGAAATTTTCGTCCCCGAAAATCTTACCGATAAATAGGTTTGGGTATCGTTCTTTCATCGAGCTCTCGGTTTCCTAAGTAGCTTCGTCATTTGTGTGGCTATCATCGAGAAACCTTTGACAAATCGTCGGTAATAACCGGCGAGTCCCAAAAAGCTCCGAACCTCAGTAATATTTCTCGGAGGTTTCCAGTTAAGTATGGCTGAGATTTTGTTCGGGTCAACTCGAATACCCGATGCGGATATCACATGACCCAAGAAGCTAACCTCTCTTAACCAGAACTCACACTTACTGAACTTAACATATAACTGCTTATCCCGCAAAATTTGTAACACTAGCCTCAGATGCTCGGCATGTTCGGTCTCATCTCTTGAATAGACCAGGATGTCATCAATGAACACAACTACGAACCGATCCAAATATGGTCTGAAGATCCGATTCATCAAATCCGTAAATACCGCAGGGGCATTAGTGAGCCCAAACGGCATCACTAAGAATTCGTAGTGACCATATCTCGTTCTGAAGGCAGTTTTGGGTATGTCCGAATCTCGAATTCGCAACTGATAATAGCCCGATCTCAAATCTATTTTTGAGGACACTGAGGCTCCCTTCAGTTGGTCGAACAAATCATCGATGCGTGGCAACGGATATTTGTTCTTTATCGTCACTTTATTCAGTTGACGATAGTCAATGCACAACCTCATGGTTCCGTCCTTCTTTTTCACGAACAATACTGGTGCACCCCAAGGTGAGAAACTTGGTCGAGCAAAACCTCTATCCGTCAATTCTTGCAACTGAGCCTTCAACTCTTTTTACTCGGTTGGTGCCATACGATACGGAGCTATCGAAATCGGCGTAGTTCCAGGTACAAGCTCAATACCAAACTCTACCTCCCGAACAGGTGGTAAACCCGGTAATTCTTTAGGAAAAACATCCGGGTATTCACAAACCACCGGCACAGATTCGGGTTTCTTTTCTAATTCTTTGTCATCAAGTACATACGCAAGGTATGCTTCGCAACCTTTTCTTACATATTTCTGTGCCAACATTGAGGATATTACAGCTGGCAACCCATCCAAGTCCGCCGGAAAACAGGAACCTCGGATTACTAGGGGACATTTCTTACACACTTTGTCGACAAGCACGTAACGACTCAAGGGATTTGACACCCGAATTACGAACTCAGTAGACTCAATAGGTAAAGTCTTACTGGATGCTAAAGTTTCATGTATGTAAGAATGAGTAGAACCGGGGTCAATCAAAGCAATTACATTAGTATCAAAGAGAGTAAAAGTACCGGTAATAACATCAGGCGAAGAAGCATCCTCGCGGGCACGTATAGCATAAGCTCCAGCAGGCGCACGAGCCTCGGATCTGGTCATAGCATCTCTAGATCCTCTCTGACCACCACTAGCATTGCCCGTATTTCTAGATGGTCTAGCTCGAGCAGTGGTAGCACCCGGTTTCTCACTCTGATTTACATTCTGTTCAGACATCCTCGGGCAATCTTTAATGAAGTGGTCAATTGATCCACACTTGTAACAGGAGCGGTCATGGAATCTACAACTCCCCGAATGCCATTTACCACAATATCGACATTCTGTTCTGTCTCGACGTTCATTCCCAACACTGGCGATCGAAGTGCCTTGGGTACCCACAGGAGGTCGATCACGATCTCGTCTAAAAAGGCCCGAAGTGCCTCTAGACCGACCCACATCATCTCGAAATTTCTTCGATGCCTGTTGAAGAGACCTTCCCGAGGATCTTTTACGAAACTCTCCAGTTCTCACATCAACTTTTTGTTTTTCTATTCTAAACTCTTCGGCTTTACAAGCTCGCTCGACATCGTCGCTATCCGTAGCCTTAAATTCAGTAGCCCCATGTTTTCGAATTTTGTCAACTGAGGGCTTATTTGACCTTATTTGGTCAGTTACCGGAGGTATTGTAGGTGCGGGGGTTGTATTAGTCAGGAATGGAGGTTGTGGAACTGCCGTATTAGTTCGAATGTATTGGTTAAACCAATCATTCATCACGCTATAGAAAGCTTGTCTAGCTTCATCATTCGGGTTACTAGCATTCGGTTGAGAGTCCGCCGGCGCTGTCCCTTGTGCGGGAGCAGGCGCTACACTCTCAAGATCATCAGCTACCACTCGGTCGGGATCGGGATCCATTACTATAATTAAACACATTTGCAAATGTCAGAAATCACCACACTATCAGATAATCACATAAAATGACATGTATAGCTAGACCCAACGCATTACGGTAGTCCTAGAATCGACTAAACCGTAGCTCTGATACCAATCAAATGTAACACCCCGAACCCGAGACCGACACCGGAGTCGAACACGAGGTGTTAACAGACTTTAAACCCCTTATAAAAATATTTCCCAGACACTGCCCAATCTGCATACTAGTCGCTTTAAAAATCATATCTTGAGTTTCACAACTCTAAAATCAGTTTCGTGATTTTTCCCTGAAACTAGACTCATATGCCCATCTACATATTTTTTTCTAGAATTTTTGGTCAGGCCAATTAGTACAGTTTATTAGTCAAAGTCCCCCATGTTACAGGGATCGACTACACTGACCTTTGCGCATTACGACTTGGATATCTCCCTGCACAGAGCTTCAATACTGATGCCGTTTGTTTCTATGGAAACTAGACTCAGAGAGGAATCTATACATATATGGTATGACTCCTAATTATCTCTGGTTAATTTATAATGAATTTCCAAAGTCGGAACAGGGAATCCAGAAACTGTTCTGGCCCTGTCTCACGAGAACCTGAATATCGCTTAACATACTGTCCATATGATCATTTCGTTACTTTCCTATGAAAATAGATTCATCAGGGTTCGTTTACATAATTTATTCACTATTTAATTCCATTCCTACTATTTTTAGTGATTTCCCAAATCTACATCACTGCTGCTGTCAGCATCTGCCTTTAAGGTAGACTTTACCTATTTCATAGTTTCCATAATTCAACTAGCTCTTTTAACATGAGTAGCACAAATGATAATGGTGATTAACCATTCCCATGGTCAATCCTTGTCAAGCATATTCACACTAAATGATTATAACATTATACTCAAACATATATAAGCAATTTTCGCATGGCTAACCAAAATTATACAAGTCCAAAGGGTCCATGACCCACAACAAACGGGTAGTCCTATACATGCCATATCCAGAGTTCAACTAAAAGAGTACCAAAAGAGCTTTGATAGTGTGGATGACTTCGACTTCGATGATCCCAAATCCGATAGCTAACGAACAATATCTATAAAACAGAGAGCCAAAGCAACGGGGTAAGCATTTTAAAGCTTAGTAAGTTTCACATAGCTAAATAAATCACTTTATTAATTCACATTCTCATAAGCATACTTACTTCACACTTCATCAACATATACACACACAAGGTATCAACCTATCTAAAAGCCGAAAATTCGTTAGTCGATTGAACGAATATTATTTAAAGCGAATCGACTTTTTTTTTTCGAAGCACATGCAAACATACCTTATCGTTTGGGTTTATCGAGCGTATTAATTGAATTTATTGCAGCACAAAACGCTCACATTCAAACCCAAGTTTCTTCGGAATTTAGCCGGATATAACCACAAGCTCAATTGCCTTCGGGTCTTAACCCGGGTATAGCAACTTACACGAATGCCTTCGGGTCTTAGCCCGGATATATCAACTTGCACAATTGCCTTCGGGTCTTAGCCCGGATATATCAATTCGCACAAACGCCGTCGGGTCTTAGCCCGGATATATCTGTTCGCACAAATGCCTTCGGGTCTTATCCGGATATATCAATTCGCACAAATGCCTTCGGGTCTTATCCCGGATATATCAAATCGCACAAATGCCTTCGGGTCTTCGCCCGGATATATCAATTCGCACAAATGCCTTCAGGTCTTAGCCCGGATATATCAATTCGCACAAATGCCTTCAGGTCTTAGCCCGGATATATCAATTCGCACAAATGCCTTCGGGTCTTATCCCGGATATATCAATTCGCACAAATGCCTTCGGGTCTTAGCCCGGATATATCATTTCGCACAAATGCCTTCGGGTCTTAGCCCGGATATATCAATTCGCACAAATGCCTTCGGGTCTTATCCCGGATTTATCAATTCGCACAAATGCCTTCGGGTCTTATCCCGGATATATCAATTCGCACAAATGCCTTCGGGTCTTATCCCGGATATATCAATTCGCACAAATGCCTTCGGGTCTTATCCCGGATATATCAATTCGCACAAATGCCTTCGGGTCTTAGCCCGGATATATCAATTCGCACAAATGCCTTCGGGTCTTATCCCGGATATATCAATTCGCACAAATGCCTTCAGGTCTTAGCCCGGATATATCAATTCGCACAAATGCCTTCGGGTCTTAGCCCGGATATATCAATTCGCACAAATGCCTTCGGGTCTTATCCCGGATATATCAATTCGCACAAATGCCTTCGGGTCTTAGTCCGGATATATCATTTCGCACAAATGCCTTCGGGTCTTAGCCCGGATATATCAATTCGCACAAATGCCTTCAGGTCTTAGCCCGGATATATCAATTCGCACAAATGCCTTCGGGTCTTAGCCCGGATATATCAATTCGCACAAATGCCTTCGGGTCTTAGCCCGGATATCATTCAAATGCTCATGCACACATATATCAACAATCATGACACATCCATATTTCACTTTCGTTACTAAGGCTCAAACACAAAGCATTTATTAAACCTTTCCAATTTCGGCTCAATAGCCACACACAAAGAGCATGATTTCAATTGGCTTTATAACATAGTCTCTATGCACATTCCACTATCCATCATAGTATGACTAATCATTTCAATATAATTCAAGTAGGGTCATTACTCGAAGACTTACCTCAGATGTTGTCGAACGACTTCAATGGCTATTCAATTACTTTTTCCTTCCCTTTATCGGATCTAGTTCCCCTTTGCTCTTGAGCTTAAGTTCAACAAAATTTAAAATAGTCATTAATCGACTATTCAAGTATTACTTTCAGAATAATATATATATTGATCCAACTTTCACACACATAGATTATAGTAAGCTTTATAATAATCAATAAATAATTCATTGGCAAATTTTCATTAATGTTTACAACAAAATCACATATTCACTACGAGCTGTTTCCTGAGCAGCAGTTACTAAATTATTTATAACTGGAGCTACAAAACTCCAAATCACTTGCCGTTAATTTTCCCTGAATATAGACTCGTATATCTTCCATCCATAAAATTTTCAGAATTTTAGGCTTGGCCAATCAATACCAGATTTTTCCTAAAGTTTCCCCTGTTTCACTGTTTGACTAATCTGACCACTCTTCACTACGAATCAAATTTATCATTTTACAGAATTCAAAATGTGTTTTATTTGATTTCATTTGAAACTAGACTCATTAAGGAGTTTAAGCAAATAAATTTTATCTTATAATTATTTTTGTACAATTTATAATGATTTTCTAAAAACAGAACAGGGAATCTAGTAGTCATTTTGACTCAGCCCCACAATACTTCAAATATCTCAAGATCGGTAACTCTTTTATTTTTATAGTTTCTTTTGTAAGAAAATAGACTCTTCAAGCTTTAATGACATAATTCACTCAGCTTCTAATTCAACTCCTACAAATTATGGCGATTTTCCAAAATCACCTTACTGCTGCTGTCCCCAAACAGATTATTACCAAATCAAATACTAACATTAGCATTTCACCTTAATAGCTAGCTTACCAAGCCTTAATTTAACATATAATTCACACATATCACATTCAGCTATATATACATTTATCATATTTCCATTTCAGCATATATAACTAACATTTATTCCGAAATTTTAATATCTAATTGCTTATAAACTTTCTTCGGATGTCGTCGACTAATTGATCGGCTACTCAACTACTTTCGATTTTCCCCGATCTTAATCCAATTTCTTGGTTTCTTGATCTTAACATATTCAAATAAATCTCATTTTAACATATTTTCATTCAATTTAGTCTAATAACGCATAAATGGGTAAATTACATTTTTACCCCTAATATTTCGCACTTTCACAATTTAGTCTTTATTCCACAAAACACAAAATACACAAAATTTGGTCACACTCCTTAAGGGCCGAATCTTCCTAGTACCCATATAAGTCCATACATTTCATTTATTTCACCTTTGAGTCCTTCAAAAATTTATTTTTGTAATTTAGCCCTAACTACTCAAAATCACCAAAAACTTCAACACAAAACATATTAATCTTTAACATATCTTTCATTTTTCATCAACAACTATCAAAAAGCTCAAGCACTCATCAATGGCAAAACACAAAATCATCATCAATTCACAAAATTGAACCATGGGTTTTAAAGAACACAAAGCAATGATATCAAAAATGTGAAAATTATCAAAAACCAAACAAAAGACTAACCTTAATCTAACTCCCAATGGCCGAACCTTAGCCAAGCTTTTCTCTTTTTCTTCTTTCTCCAGTTTCGACAATGGAGAAGATGATATGATAGTGGCTTCCTTTCTCTTTTTTTTTTTTATTCTTTCTTTAATTCATTATGTCTCCAATAACCCAATTTCCTATTATAATATCTAATTCAACAAATAAATTGCCCATCATCAATCCATCTTGGCCGGCCACTATAAGGGAATTGGGCAAATTTGACATGCAAGTCCACCTTTGTGTTGACATGCACTAATAAGCCCTTTAAAATTAGCCTATCATATTTCACCATGTCTCATGTTGATCCCTATTTAATAATTCCTCATACAATTGGCAAAATTAGGGAATGAAATTTCCACATATGCATGTACACACATAATAAGCATAGAATATAACAATTAATTATTTTCATAACTCGGTTTTGTGGTCCCGAAACCACTTCCCGACTAGGGTCAATTTAGGGCTGTCACACATTATCAAAGCAATATTTTTTACATGTAATTTTAGCAAATTTGTATATAATTGCAGTTTTTTTCATGTTATTGATTATATATATAATTTATGCTAATTTTAAGTTAATTTTATAATTCATTTTTTTATTTTATATTATTTTAATATTCAATTATTTTAAAAATGCTTTCACATGTATATAACACATATTAAATTATTTTTACTATAGTACATGTTATT
Source organism: Gossypium hirsutum (assembly GCF_007990345.1). NCBI lineage: Eukaryota > Viridiplantae > Streptophyta > Magnoliopsida > Malvales > Malvaceae > Gossypium > Gossypium hirsutum. The sequence continues at coordinate 88,493,902 of NC_053426.1, forward strand.
ATTTTCATATAACTTTATGTAAATATTTTTCTATGTCTATATCCTATTTTAAAGTTATTTATGTGTATAATATATTTCTTTTGAGAATCATATTTTAAATCATACCACTTATATATTGTATACACTTATATATTATCCTTATGTATTTTATATATATATATATATTTTGTTACCTATATAACTTAAATATTTACTTTGTTTTTTCATACATTATTAATTTCATTTTTTTTACAAACAATTATACCCAATTTTACTTGTATATGCATCATACATTATTTAAGTTATCATGTGAATTATCAATTTTTGGAATGAATTTGTGTTTTAAATATTCCATATATAATTTGATTTGAACTTTGTATTTTATAATAACTATTTCAATAAACATATATCCTAAGTTTTATTTAAACTTGTTAACTTTTATATATATATATTATAATCATTAATTCATCATTTTGTTTCATACATATTTTTGTGCATCATTCTATTTTGTATTATGTTAATTATCGTGTATATTATTTTTATATTAATTATTCATTATCCATGTTTAAAGATTTTTTTTGTTACATTATACATAGAATAATTGTATTTAATTGTTGGATGTATTAAGTGAGGTTGTACTTTGTGTATATTATTTCATATTCATTAACCTTTTTTTATATATAGGTTTTGTTGCCATGCATTAATTTTTTTTATTTTAAAACAAATAAACATATTTTTTGAGCAAATTTCCAATTTTCTACCATTCAAAAAAATTCTGAAATAAGGCAATATCCAATATTTGGGGAATTCGGAAAATCGTGCTCAATCGTACTGGGTATGATTTTTCTGGTGAACTAAATATTTGGATAACCTTTTAATTTTAGTATGTGAGTTTTCAAAAGTCAAAAATCAATCGCATTTTAAAGGTATAAGGGATCGTATCCAATCGTACTGGGTATGAAACTGCATATCTTTGAAACGAGAGAATTTTGACTACTAATTTAAACTATTTAAACATTTTAAAAAAAGTCATACTTTGGAAAATTTTTTCTTTTGATATAAGGATAGCATCAAATCAATTTGGTACCAATTTTTTGGCGTAATGAGGGTGTTAACCCTTCCTCATGCGTAACCGACTCCCGAACTCACTTTTTGATTTTTCATGAATAAAGCATTTTAGTAGGTGACCCAATCACACCTAAATAAAGAGATTGGTGGCGACTCCACATTTTTGTTTTCAAAAGTCGATCCCGATTGCTTTCAAAATAAAAAGGATTTCAACAATGCTTATCCTCGTTCTTAGAATAAACCAGAATATCATCAACAAAGACCACGGTGAACTGATCTAGATATGACTGAAACACTCGATTCATCAAATCTGTGAATGCCGCCGGAGCATTCATCAGACCAAAAAACATTACTAGGAACTCGTAATGTCCATTACGAGTCCTAAATGCAGTCTTATGAATATCTTCCTCCTTAACTCTCAACTGATGATACCCAGATCAGAGATCTATTTTCGAGAACACTAAAGCCCCTCAGAACTGATCAAACAGGTCGTCGATCCTCGAAAGTGGATACTTATTCTTCAAAGTTAACTTATTCAATTGCCGATAATCTATACACATCCTCATGGTCCCATCTATTTTCTTCAAAAATAGAATCGGTGCTCCCCATGGAGACACACTAGGACGGATGAAACCACGATCCAAAAGCTCTTGCAGTTGAGCCTTATGTTTAGTAAGCTCCTTCGGTGCCATACGGTATGGAGCGATAAACACCAGAGCTTACCTGGTAAAAGCTCAATTCCAAACTCAACTTCTTGATTCGAAAGTAAACCTGGTAACTCCTCAGGAAAGACATCCAGAAAATCCCTCACCTTCCTTATATCCCCAACAGAAGAGTCCTTAGAAACAGAAACACTGACATAAGTCAAATATGACTCACATCCTTTCCAAATCAATTTCTCAGCCACAAGTGCAGAGATCACATTTGACAGATAATCTCTGTAACACCCCGTACCCGAGACCGTTGCCGGAGTCGGACACGAGGGGTTCACAGACTAAATTCGCTTACTATCGCAGTCCATTTTAAAAATTTCCAGACAGCTGGCTAACTGTGTCGCTGTCACCTTAAAAATCATATCTTGAGTTTCACAACTCGAAAATCAGTTTCGTGATTTTTCCCTGAAACTAGACTCATATGTACATCTACATATTTTTTTCTAGAATTTTTGGTAGGGCCAATTAGTACAGTTTATTAGTTAAAGTCTCCCCTGTTACAGGGTACGACTACACTGACCTTCATGCATTACAATTCGGATACCTCCCTGTACAGGGCTTCAATACTGATTCCGTTTGTTCCTATAGAAACTAGACTCAGAGAGGAATCTATACATATATAGCATGACTCCTAATTATCTCTGGTTAATTTATAATGAATTTCCAAAGTCGGAACAGGGAATCCAGAAACCGTTCTGGCCCTGTCTCACGAAAACCTAATTATCTCTTAACATACCACTCATATGACCGTTTCGTTTCTTCCATATGAAAGTGGATTCATCAAGGTTAATTTAAATAATTTATTCACTATTTAATTCTATTCCTACTATTTTTAGTGATTTTCCAAATCTACATCACTGCTGCTGTCAGCATCTGCCTTTAAGGTAGACTTTACCTATTTCATAGTTTCCATGATTCAACTAGCCCTTTTAGCATAAATAGCACAAATTATGATAGTGATTAACCATTCCCATGGCCAATCCTTGTTAAGCATATCCACACCTCTCAATAACCATATCCATACCAAATGATTAGAACATTATGCTCAAACATATATAAGCCATTTTCGCATGGCTATCCAAAATTATACAAATCCAAAGGGTCCATGACCCACTACAAAAAGGGTAGTCCTATACATGCCATTTTCAGAGTTAAACCAAAAGTGTACCAAAAGGGCTTTGATAGTGTGGGCGACTTCGACTTCAATAATCCCGAGTCTGATAGCTGACGAACCAAAATCTATAAAATAGAGATTCAAAGAACGGAGTAAGCATTTAATGCTTAGTAAGTTTTAAGCAAGACAAAGTGTTCTCAATCACTATTATTGGTCATTCATTTCAACTGTTCGATGAAGTTAATCTAGAGCTTCATCTCGATCTATAATATCATTAAACGCAACACTTGGCTGCCACATATATACTTTCAAATAATAATGACCTAGATGGTCAAATATTTCCAAAGCACATTCTCACATTTGGAGTTATAATATTAATCACATTTACCTACCTCTTTGATACTGATAATTCACCTCGAAATCACTCCACCGATGAGTAAGTAATACATACCTGAACATCTTGAATACATAATACTTATTTGATGGTAACTTAATGCAGATACTCAATATCAAAGTCTTACTTGAATCCTAGCATTTAGCCGTCGGGTCTTTAAAGCTCAGATATAGTACGAGCACGAAGCCTACGGACATTAATCAGGATAATATTCTCGCATAAAGCCTGCGGGGTTTTAACCCGGATATAGTACTGACACAATTGCCCTTCGGGACTTATCACATTTATACACTTTCACATCCATCTTTGGTATAAAGACATTTTTATTTTGTTCAATGGCATGTATACGATTTTTGAGTATTTTGTTATATGTGTCATTTGATTTGCCAAATAAAGGCATGTAAAAATATGTTTATCTTTTTGTATATGGCCATGAAAATTGGCATAATTGAAGTAGGCTATGACCTATGAATTTTTGCATGGTTTTATTTACAAGTGATGGGTTTTTACCAATTGGCAATGAGTTACATGAACGAGCCAATTTCGGACGAATTAAAGTGACATGGAAACCCATAAACACTAAATGGGAAATAACCTTTCATGTATGAAACCAATGATATGAGGTTTCCATACAACTAGTTTTATCAAGATTATTACAAATGTATAATCATGTTTTCCTTCGAACTTCGTAACCACTAGGTATAAGGAGTAGAAAGGGGTGACTTAAGGCTTGGAAAGTAGCCTATTAGGGTCCACATGGTCGGACACACAGGCGTGTGTTTAGGCCATGTGTGACACACAGTTCCTTCCCATGGGTGTGGGCTATGGCCGTGTGTCCCCTGTACTTAAAATTTTATATAAAAAATGCATACGAGTAGGCCACATGGGCGTGTGTCCTTGCCGTGTCTAAAAGACAGTGTTGTCCACGGGCAAGCAGCACAGGCGTGTGCTACGGCCATGTTGATAAGTCAGTGTTGCACACGGCCGAAGGGTATGGGCGTGTCCCAAGTCACATGGGCGTGTGAGTCCACACGGCCCATCTACATGGGCGTGGAACACTTTAAGATAAGGAAAATTTATCTGAGGAGCCCAAGGTTTATCGAAAGTGCCCGAATTTGTCCTGCACTGCCTCTAGGTACGTTATAGGCCTCGAAGGCCTATATAAGGGACGAGATATTCTTGGTTGAAAGGTTTTAAATTTGAGCAAAAAATTACGACCCAAATAGTGTGTTATAAGTGTAAAGCCCCGGTAATGCCTTGTACCCTATCCTGACGTCAGATACGGGTGAGAGGTGTTACAATAACATCTGGAACATCTCTATCCTCTCGGTGTCGAGTGGCATAAACCAATGTAGGCTGTCTTGCCTCAGTCTGACCAACACCTCTGCCTGGTGCTCTTTGTCCTCGGTCCATACCATTACCACCCCTAGCTGATCCATGGCCCCTAGGTGGCTGCTGAACTGTCCTCTGAGCTGCATAGAACCTGGTCCCGAACCTTGCATCTAATCTGCCTATTGTGGACACTCTCGAATCCAATGCTCCAAAGACCCACACCTCAGACAAGCCTCAATCCTCCTCCAACACTCGTCCGGATGGTGCCTACCACAATCCCCACAAGGCTGAATCTCGGTAGGAGCAACAAAAGCCCCCACTCTAACCGGCCATTAGGTCTAGCCTTTTTCTTAGGCCTCTGAATAGAACAAGAGGGCTCCGAATCCCTTTTATTTTTACCCCTTTTACAGTCCCTATTCTGGCGCTCCATGTGCTTAACGTCCTTGGTGATCTTCACCTTCTCTATTAGAACTGCAAACTCTCACTCCCTCTGTGGAGCAATTAGTACCCTCAGATTATCCCTTAATCTATCCTCAAACCGGACGCACCTCTCATTCTCAAATGCCACCATGCCTCAAGTGTAGCGGCTCAACCTCAGAAACTCAGCCACATACTCGGCCACAAATCTATCGCCCTGTGTGAGATTAATGAACTTACGCCTGCGAGCATCCACATAGCTCGCCCCCATATAGTTACTCTGAAAGGTGGTATTAAAGAAATCCCAGTTTAAACGATCAAGCTGAGTACCCTCCTTAACCGTCAACCATCACTGATATCTCATCGCAAAATAAAGAGATTGCACCCTTCAGTTTTTGCTCGGGAGTACAGTCTAGATCATTCATGATCCTCTCGGTGGCCTCCAACCAATACTCGGCCACAATTCAACATCCAAGGTAAATAGTTATGCTAGCATGCGATTCCTAACATCATAAATCAATTACTTACCATACCAATTTTACATTACAAGCACTTTTATGCGTATTAAAGGTCTATTTCATACTAATAAGTCATTTAAAACTTGATACAACATCTAGCATGCACTAAAAAAAAATCTATATTATTGTTCAACTATAGGCATACAAATCATTTATCATGCAACACCAACCATCACAACATACATATACAAAATCGACATTCTCAAGCAATCAATGATCAAAAGCCAATTATAAAAGTCCTTAAGTAGTCCTTAAAATGTCCATTACAACCCAAGAAAAATATCAAAGTCTAACTCCCCAACTAAGGTCCCACTTTTCTATCCTTGTTAAAGTAGAAAACACAACACATACTCAAGAAAGTTTGACCTTGCTTTGGATCACTTGGATGACTCACTTTTCCAACAAACTAGCTATTTATCTGTAAAACATACATAAGAATATGAGTTTTTACAAGTTCATTGAGTGCTCAAAATGGCCACAAATAAATCACAATATCAATTTTATAAGAAAACATACTATATCATTCATTCATGACATAACATTAAGCATAACTCCTATCAATCATATTGATAAATTTACATATTGTGACTAAAAAACATGTATAAACATATATGCATTGGATAAGTGGATCTCCTAACACACCAAATGACTCATAGAGTCTATACCAGTCTCATAAAACTGTTGCATGAAGCTAATACTCTCCAAACGCACCAACCAGTACCATTGAATGGAGCTAAGCTCAACATTACCTTGTCTCTCCAAACTAGTTTCAAGGCTTCAGTTCCTATATACATAAGCAAATAATGGTGAGTACTCACAATCCTATGGTATGCCAATGATATCTAATATTTCCAAGAGATCACAATGCCAACATATCCATTTAAACGAACATGTACTTACTATTTTATGCACACTTTCACATATCATATAACACATATCCATATCACTTAACCAAATCTCATATAAGGCACTTTCAAGTGCTCAAATAATGCTTAAAGAGCTATAAAAAATCAATCTCATATTGTGTGCATAAATACTAGCAAGCTCATATCAAATTAAGTCATAATCATATAACATTTTTATTGAGATTTCATGATAATTCACATAGCATATCACATCTCATAAACATGATTTTCATAATGATAATAGATCAAATAGAGATACTTACAATAAGAACTTAGTGTAGGTGTCTAGGCTAACCTAAGCTCCCTAATAACACATTGAATTTTTCCTAGAAGTAGTAATTTTGATCACTCATTGGATCACTTTTGGCCCAATGTCAAAGGCTAGGTAAGCTTCTCTTTGCCCTTTGCCTTGCTTGTAGAAGCTCTTGATTGGTCTGGAACTTTTCATACATAATAAAAGCATTACACACTCAGTAATTACAACCTTATTGACATCCAAACCATAGAAAAATCAGAGATCTACACGCTATCTTATTACTATCGAAAATGATCTAGTTTTGCTAAAATAAGATATTCCTTGCCAAATCTTCATTCCTAAACCTCAAATATATTTCAAAACATCCTAATTATCATTTAATTATAGACCTAAGCCATCAATTTCATCTAAGTACTCAGGTTTAAATTTTTCAGAAAATCAAGCTGTAATGAACATTTAAAAGAGAAAAACATTTGATTATTAAAAATTCATTAACGATCTATTAAATTAAGTTGAAATACCTTCTAAATAGTTCAAAATGAGTAAAAAATTACTTTAAAATAGTAGGTTTACTTCGAATTTCGAGATTCACCATTTTTGAATTGAAGCTTGGTTTAAAAACATTAGATCTATTAAAATCTCCATACAATCAAGGAAAACTTGAGGATGAGCATAAGAAGAACAATGGTGAAATTGATGGAGAAATCATAGTTTTTTTCTTTGAAATTAGAGGGTATTTTGGTGTTTGAGAGGTTAAGGAGTCTGATTTGTTTGGTTAATTTGAGAGGAAAACTTAGATTGAGATTTTTAGAGAGATTTCAAATGAAAGAGATGAAGGAGGAAAAGTGACGGTTGGGTGTTTAAATAGCCAACCATTTTCAAAAATTGAGAAATTTCCCTTTTAACCACTTTGGATTTCCACACTTTTTCAAACTAGTCCAAATTTAATTAAAAACTCATTTCATCAATTATTTTCAAAACTGACTTCATATTTAAAATATGATTTAAACTAATAAATAATCAAACGCTTAATTTTAATTTTCCTACCTAAATTTTAATCATGTTTATTACTTTAATATTTTTACCTACTTATTACTACGAACCTAATTCTGGTATCCAGTCTACTAACCCGATTTTTGGTATGTGACAGGTAAGCCGATGGGTTTACAAACCATAGTTAGCGACAAGACTCAAGGTTATCCTAGTGTTCAACGTGAGTATGTCGAGGCCTATTTGTGCGAATCAGGAGGATCCTGATCGAGGCAGGTCACAATGGGGAAAAGTAAGAACATTGCCCTTTTATAATCAATATGTACAAGAGAGAAATACAATTCGAGTTAGGCGGCGAAGGAGACATAAGCTGAGGCAAATCTTCCGAGAAGCGAAACTACCCGACAGAGAGATTAATTGGGAATTAGCCGAGGCATCAAGGCTGTCCAAGATGAATCAAACCAGTGTCATTACTAAGACACTATGAGAGCATTGCAAGAATGGGTGGGGAAGAATGTCATGGGTCACGGATCAAAGCCTGTGACCATTATGCATAGAACGTCCCTTAGGGGTCAACTTATCAAACATGGTTCGTTGATCCGCTTGAACTAGCCCAATTCGTGGAATATATGTAGAAGCTCATCTACTTGAAGCCTTGGTGGCTCAATGAAGCACTCCTACCAGGGTAATTAATGTAAATCTTAAGGGATAAAGATGTATAGAGTTTAAATCCCTTAGGACTTTCGTCTTATAGATAGGCACGAATCTTAGTAGTTGATGTAATTCGATCTGCATCATTGAATCTAAGAGAGCTCAACTATAAATAGAGGTTTTTCCCCTCATTTTTAATCACTTAGTTCTAAACCTTCAAAGTAATATAATACTTTTAAGAGCATTTACTCTAACACTTAGTGTGCTCTATTTTTCTTATGGGTTTTCTATTCGTTCATTGCCCTTTCTTGTGAGTTTACTCCCGCTTTGATTCGCTGCCTCATCGAATTTTTGAGAGAATTCTCATTTTTCAAGAGTAAGGCTGACTTAGAAGGATTTGAACTCAAGAAATCACCTACAGTCACGCAGTTTGGCAGACTAAAGTTTTAGTGTTGTGACACTTACACCAGTAGACATGAAGACACAAGACCAAACAATTAAGCAACATGTTAAAGATAGAAAGCTTGGCATCCCTTAAAATGAAAAATTTTAGTTTAGTCTCTTAAGAAATAGTAAAATTACAAATTAAGTAATGATAAAATTGTACTTTGAACCCCCTAAATATAAAAAATTATATTTAGGGTCCGTTTGGAAGCCAGGAAAATAATGTTTTCCTAGTTTTACGGTGTTTGGAAGCTTGAAAACATTTTCCAAAGGGAAAATGTTTTACTAGACACGGGTAAAATGGCCTTCAATTTGGGGAAAATGTCTTATTGATTTCATTTCTGTAAGACATTTTCCATTTCTTCTTCATCCAGGTAAGCCATTTTTCTTCCTTTATTCAACTTTAAACTTTCGTTTTCTTCCATTCTTCAACTTTTTCCATCTCCTTCTTCATCTAGGTAATCTTTTTCTTCTTCCGTTCTTCAAATCTCTTCCTTTTTTCCTTAGTCCGTCGCATATCTTCTCTTCTCAGGCAAATTTTACACGCTGCTGTTTCGTTTCCTATCTTCTTCCCTTTCTCAGGATCTCATTCCTCTTCCCAAGGTATGGCATCTTATTTAATTCTACTTTTTCATTTTGTTTTGGTGATAGGTTTTGTAATGTGGGGTTGTGGTTTTGGTGCAGGAACTGATATCAGTCGACTGATATCACTGGTGTCAAGAAGCAAGACTTCCCTTGCCTTAGAGGTATGCATCAATGCATGCCATTCATGAACCCTAAAATACTAAAAACTACTTTGGCGTAATTATTTACTGAATTCATAAGTGCAAATTGATTTGATTCTACTAATTTGATTCAGAAATGTTTACCAAGTAAAATTAAATAACCATTGGATTGATAAAGTTGTTAAGATGGTGATGTCAATATACAAGTCTCCTCTTCTGGTTAAGCAACTAGACTTTTCCTATGGGATAAAAGAGAAAAAGAATAGGCAGGCGAAAAAGGGATAGTGGAGAATCTTAGTTAATTGTAGAAATGATATTGGTAGATTTAGAGAATGGAAAGTGCTGTCTCCTGTTGTGATATCAAATAATTGAAAAAGGGTAAGTTAGATTTTGTAAGGTCCTTGGGGTTCATGTGCTACTTATGGAAGTTGATGGTGAGAAGGCGATGTGTATGTGATCATGATTGTCAAGATTATGTATCTAAGACTTGGTGAAGCTTGGAATCATCATTTTGCAATGGTAGCAATGTGAGTATAAGGGTGTAGTAGCATTCTAATGATCCTTCCTGCAATCAAACAATTTAAAGTGAAAAGACGGAGAGAGGGGCATTTGGCAGTTCTTTGGTTTATTGAGCCTTATTGCATTTGTTAAAAATTTTCAGTGGTGTACTTTAGTTAGTTCAAATGTTCAATGGCTTCAATATATCATTTCTTTTCCAGGAATTAGGACATTGAAATGCCTGTCATTCTACTCTGCTAAATTAGTTGCGACTCTCATTTCTTGTTTAAAGGTGGGGTCAGTGGATTTTCTTGTATAATTTTTTTTTGCAATATCTATCAGAATTCTCTGCTGTTAATTTTTTTACCTCCAATACAATCACTTTTTGACATGGATACAGTTCATTGCCTATTTTCAACAAAGTGTTTCCCAACTGCCTACCTATCTGTCTCTTGTTTTGGCTAATTAGTATTTTACATAATACCCATTGCTGTCATTGCAGAGTATTTTTATTTACAGAGTCATTGCAGATTATTTTTATTTCTCATAATATGTAAAGATATGATACAAATGCCTTTCGGCTACCCTTTTATTCCTCATGACCATTCATCTTGGTTAATTACATAAATAAAGAAAGTTGTCTGTCACCACATTCCGTTTCATAATGAATCAACCTTTTTTTTTTTAAAAAAAAGAAGGAAGCATGGAATGGGTGATAAAGGCAGAAGCCTTACAACTCAAAGAAGATGATGACATAGAGTTGTGTTGTCTACTTATCTAATCATTCCATGCATCAGTTTGAAACCAAAAGCTTAATTAGGTCTGGTTGGGCCAAGACACGTGTTTTTCCTTTATTATTATTTTCATCTCTTGCGGGTGGGATTGGGAAATGGGAATGTACTAGTACTCATTTTACTTCAGCTGCTGTAGGCCACTGCCTCTTTATCATCCAACATTTTATGTTTAAAGTATGCTTCGTTTAATAAACATATAAAATTTCTCCTCATCTAGTGATACATTTTTCTATTTTGATTCTTAATTTTTATGTTTAAACTCACATTCATTTGAGACAGTATGCAGTATTGTAGTTTACTAGAAAACGAATGGAATTGATCCTATTGTTTTACTTTGATGATTGTATTCCATTTCCTCCAAAATCCAAATAACTTTATTGAATTTTTGAGTGTTTGCCTTAGTTGTTGCTTATGGATGTATGAAGATTCTTGATGCACTCACCTCAAGAGAAATTGTGATTGCGAAAGTTGATTTGGAAAGTTGAAGAAAAAATTGGACAGGCTCTGAGGGATGTGATCAATTATATGGTTGAATTTATTTTAAAAGAAATTGAAGCCCTTCATTTTTAACTTTGTCTTAACTGATCAGTATGAGCTGCAGTTTTTTGTTATGATGTGGATATTGAGTGTTGGGTTTAAATGATTGCTTGATCTTAGCTTGGACTCATACTAACTTAGACTCAACTGTTAGTATTTAAGGTGAATTTTTTCTTTAATTTTTCTTTCATTTGTTTTTTTTATCGTATTAACCCTTGAAGAAATTATTGCTGAATAAACAAGATTGGTTTAATTCTAAAGCAAAAAAATAAAAGCAATCCATTTCTTAGCCTTTATTTACTTTTGTTAAGATTGAGCTCTGATTAGATATTTTGTTTTGGGTTTAATTGTTGATTCATCTTTTTTCTATTATTTCTTCTTCACCTTTATTTACTTTATTAGGATTGAACTCTTATTAGAGATTTTGTTTTGGGTTTAATTGTTTATTCATCTTTTTTCTATTATTTCCTGGTAGCTCCTTTGTTAGTGAATCTTGTTTCCATGTTAGTTTATTGTACGTTTTAGAAAGATCAGAAATCAGGGAGCTTGGGTTGTGTTATTTAATCAAGAATTGAGAAGAGAGGCTAGAAAATAATAGAAGAAAAGAAGGGAATATGAGTCTGTTCATGTACAGTATCTGATAATAACTCCTTAGCTAACAGCTGAAAGTAATGGCCAATAAGAAATTAAGACTTGGCCAATATATGATCTGTGTGGTTACAAAGAGGTAATTTAAGCTAACTTTCATCTCAATAGGTTGCTATGCCTGATTCTCTCTCCCTTTAGCTCCTTTTGTCAATTTCCTTCTTGTTCTAGGCTGCATTGCCTATAAACTCGAAACTGATAGTGGTACATCTGTGCTTGAAATGGTTGCTGCTTTTAAGAAAGCTTCTGGAAAGGTTAACGCTATTTTTCAATTCCCATTCAACATTCTCTCTCGGCCTCGCTCTCATTTATGCTAATATAAAACTGTTGCTACTGAAAATATTGCAGAAAATCCCTATTAAACTATGCCCGAGAAGGCCAGGAGATGCTATAGGTGTTTATGCCTCCACTGAAAAAACTCAAAAAGAACTTGGTTGGAAGTATGTTTATAATCCCATCTTTTTCCTAATAGATTATTCAGTTAACATGGAAAATCTTTCAAAAAGAATTTCCAATTACAGTACAAGATAGGTCCTTTTAATCTTAAGAGTTTGCTATATTGCAGAGCAAAGTATGGTATAGCAGAGATGTGCAGAGATTAGTGGGAGTGGGCAAGCAACAATCCATGGGGATACCAGTTAAAGCCTTAGGCTTCAACTAAATACTAATTTTCTTCCCCAGTCTTTAAAAAATGTCTCATAGGGAGAATTAAGTGTACAAATACTTGTTTAATTTAAACAAAACTGATCTTTGATGATCAAAAGTTAGGATTTATTAAATGTTCAAAGGTCTTATAAAATTCCTCTGTGTTACATTTATAAGTCTTTGTAAGAGTGATGTTTTTATCATTTCTGGAGTTTAAAAAACAAATGGTTTTAAATTTACCATAAGGAGTTGACCTAAACAAGATCCCTTTCAGCTTTGATCTTCAATCCTATCTATTGGTTGTCTCAATCTTATCTTTGATCAACTATTTTTTTTAAGGATCTCCATATTCACAAAAGTCCAACTTAAAGAAACAAGTCGAATTTCAGTTTAATTGAAACAAGCAAAAACTTGAGAGGAAGAAGTTTGAACTAAAGAGTGGAGCAGGTAAATGAACCAGTGAAAAATGAAAGAGAACATGTCTAGAAATTATAAAAAATTAAGCTAATTTATTTATAAATAAATCATTGCAATATATGTAAAAATAATTTAAAATATAAATTTATTAATATACGTAAAAAACATCTTTTCCGGAAAATATTTTCAGGAATTCTGCTAAACAGCAGAAAATATTTTACACAATTTTATCCAAACACCAGAAAAGTAAATCATTTCCAGAAAAGTAAATCATTTTTCAGAAATCATTTTCCGGAAAACATTTTACTGGCAAACAAACGGAGCCTTAGTCTCTTAAAAAATAATGGAGTTATAATTTAGTAAATGGTAAAATTATATTTTGATCTCTTAAAATTATATAATTCAGCTTTGACCCCCTTAAAAACTTTCAGTTCACTCTTGACACAAGCAGTGAAAAGTTTATAGACTTCACAAGTGGGTTACGATTTTGTCACAAGTCTTTTTTTTTTAAATTTTTAAAAATATAACTTAATGATGCATAACAATTTCTCAATCCTTTTATGGAGTTAAACCTTCCAACTCCAATTTACCAAATAATTATCCTAAACTAAAATATACTTACTGAAAACATACTTGTTTGTTTGTTGAAACACAAGAATGGAAACAAAGGCACTTCTTTGAATACTTTTTAACGTATCATTTAAAAAATAAAAATGTGTTAAATATAATAACTAACAATTTTGTATATTACATAAAAGATATTATTATATAATAATTTTAATAAAATTTTAAAGCATTTATTTCATCAATAAAACATGAATAAAAATACATAAAAACTAGATTTCTCAAAAAGTTAAATTTGTTGTCTAAAGATAAAGCAGTAGTTGATTATATTTCTAACATCTAAAGACCAAAATTCAAATTTTATTATCTCCGTCGTTCAATTTATGACCCGTATAAAAAATAAATTTTTGTAAAAGCTAGTTCATAAAAGATAACAGGTTATCTACGAGCCATCTTACCCAGTATTATCGCATTTATATGCATAAATGAATGACAGCTTGATAAGCACTTCATCCGTACTCCTGTCCATGCTTTATGATACGAATTAGTGTAGATGAATGCGGAAGAAGATCATAAAATTTGTTCAAGTTGCAGATTTGACTTAGGGCTCTAGACGTTCAAAAAGAAACTTGAATTTTGAGACAATCTGAAATCCAATCAAACCCAAGTAAGATAAAGCAATTAAAATAAATAACTAAGATAAAAAGATAGAACAATAAATCAAATATTAGAACAATAAGGAAGAAAATAAAGAAGATAAATGGAAAAGATAGAATGTGGCATGTGGAAGTCCTAAGAAGCCTTGGAAACAAGAAGAATCCACAACCCCCTTCAAGTGGCTCTAATTTCCCTTCCAAGAAAGAAAAATTAGCAAGCAAAAGTTTGAAGATGATCCTCACAATCTGAAAAGATTGTTAAAACTTTTCTAAAAGAAAACTCAAGAGAAATTATTGAAAAGAAAAACTTAAAGAGAATTTATTAACTCAAAAGAGAAATTTGTTGAATAGTTGTAAATTGATTATTGTACAATACTTGTGAGGATGATAAAAAACACCTAAAATGCCCAAGAATCTAATACCAAATGATAAAGAATAAGCGCTAATAATTGCGGAAGAGGATAGTAAGTTTGTCTAAGTGATGGATTTGACTTAGGGTTTAGATGTTAGGAAAGAAACTTAGATTTTGACACAATCTGATATGTAGTCGAATCCAAATCAGATAAAACAATTAAAATAAATAACTAAGATAAATAAAATAAAATAATAAATTAAAGATTAGAATAATAAAGAAAAAAATAAAGAAGATAGATGGAAAAGATAGAACGTGGTGTGTAGAAGTCCTAAGGAGCCTTGAAAATAAGAAGAATCCACAATCCCCTTCAAGCGGCTCTAATTTCTCCTCCAATAAAGGAAACTTGGCAAGAAAAAGTTTGAACATGATCCCAATAATCTTAAAAGATTGTTAAAACTCTTTTAAAATAAAACTCAAGAAAAAATCTTGAATAGAAAACTCAAAGAGAATTTTTATAAATACAAAGTGAATAATCAAAGAATTGATTTTTATACTGGCTAGCTAAATAAAAATGAATAAAACTCTTAAGTATACTAGAACTCTAATTAACCTAAACAAGAAGTAATTTTAAACTAAACTTTCTTATTTACATCAAACTCCTAAATAACTTAAAATACTTAATAATTATAAAAATTTTGGAAGAAAGAAATAATAAAATAATAAGAGCTGATAAATACTGTATTGGACTCATGTATAATAAAACATTAAGCTTAAAACCCAAATCCAATATGATTTAAACTTGACACAAAAGCTCAAAACTCATAATTCCCGTCATAATCCCGTCTAAAAATTCTACTGGCGCAGTCTTCACTAAAACTATCATAACTTGAGTTTTAGAACTCGAAATCAAGTGATTCAAAGTGTGTTTCGAAGCTAAGAGATAGATATTCAAACTTCATGAAGACATTTTAATCCATAAATGTAACACCCCAAACCTGGCCTAGACGTTATGGTCGAATCTGCGATGTCACATTGAAGTGTTTTTTGAAAAAACATAATTTCGTTGGAAACCCGTTCTATATTAAAACCTCTTTGCGATCTTAAAGAAAATTTAGGATATCTTGTTCATTGTTAAGACTCAAGTCGTTTTAGCAAAATGTTGATCCTATTAGATTGTTATTACACTTTAAAACAATGTTTGTTATGGTAGCTTTCAAAATATGTTGTATAAACGTGGTGTTTTGGAAAAACCCTTATATATATTTTTTGAAAACCTGCGACCTACTACGTAGCAGATATAACAGATATAAATCAAAGTAATAAATCCCAAATTAAAATAAAAACTTAAAGAGGCCTTATTACAAAACAAACCCAAATTAAAATAATTAAAAATTAAAAGTTAAAAGGGAAGCAAATTGTAACACCCCGTACCCGAGTCCGTCGCCGGAGTCGGACACGAGGGGTTTGCAGACTTAAATCACTTCTTTGCACAATCCATTTTAAATTTTCCAGGCAAGCTGGCTAACTGCGTCACTGTCACCTTAAAAATCATATCTTGAGTTTCACAACTCGAAAATCAGTTTCGTGATTTTTCCCTGAAACTAGACTCATATATGCATCTACAAATTGTTTTCTAGAATTTTTGGTCGGGCCAATTAGTACAGTTTATTAGTCAAAGTCTCCCATGTTACAGGGATCGACTACACTGACCTTTGCGCATTACAACTTGGATATCTCCCTGTACAGGGCTTCAATACTGATGCCGTTTGTTTCTATAGAAACTAGACTCAAATAGAAATCTATACATATATGGAATGACTTCTAAATGTCTCTGGTTAATTTATAATGAATTTCCAAAGTCAGATCAGGGGATCCAGAAACTGTTCTGACCCTGTCTCACGAAAACTTTAACATCTCATAATATACTGTTCATATGAACGTTTCGTTACTTTCCTATGAAAATAGATTCATCAAAGTTCGATTACATAATTTATTCACTATTTAATTCCATTCCTACTATTTTTAGTGATTTTTCACATCCACATCACTGCTGCTGCCAGCATCTATTTTTAAGGTAAACTTTACCTATTTCATGATCCTCCATGGATCAACTAGAGTTTGTCATACATATTCCAAAAATGATCATGAATAACCATTCTCATGGCTAACCGTTACCAACATTTCCATACCTCTCGACGGACAACATACAAAACGATTATAAAGCTATGATCAAAGTATATTTAAGCCATTTTCGCATGGCTATCCAAATTTACACAAAACCGAAATTGTACCAAAAGGGTAGTCCAACAACAAAAGGGTAGTCCTATACATGCCATTTCAAAGTTCAACCAAAATTGTACCAAAAGGGGGCTTTGATAGTGTGGGAGACTTCGACTTCCAAAAATCCCGAGTCCGATAGCTGACGAGCCAAAATCTATAAAACAGAGAAACAAAGAAACGGAGTAAGCAATTTATGCTTAGTAAGTTTTGAGCAAGGGATTCCAGCACAACAAAAGTATAGCATTCATATAGCTAAACGGATAATTTCATATGCACAAATTCTCAATATCATACTTACTTCACATTACCAACCCTTATGTTCATACACAAAAGATCAACTTAGCCAAAGGCCGGTAGCTCATTTATCGACTGAGCGAATACAGATTTGTAAGGGATCAACTAATTCAAAGCACACACGAAACATACCTCATCGCTGGGATTTTACGAGCGTATTAATTTAAATTTTTATAGCAAGATCGCTCGTTCCCAAATCAAGCATCTTCGGGGTTTAGCCGGATATAACCACTCGCACAAGGCCTTCGGGTCTTAACCCGAATATGGTCACTAGCATAAATGCCTTCGGGACTTAGCCCGGATATAGTTGCTAGCACAAATGCCTTCGGATCTTAGTCCGGATGTAGTCGCTTAGCACAAAAGCCTTCGGGACTTAGCCCGGATATCATTCGAGTAACCATGCACATATATCAATAAATCATGACACATTCATATTTCATTTTCATTACCAAAGCTCAAACACAAGACACTTATCACATTTACAATTTCGGCTCAATAGCCACATACAAGAGCATGATTTTGATTTACCTAAGACATAATCTAATCGAATCATAATTTAAGTCCCATTACTCGAAAACTTACCTCGGATGTTGTCGAACGATTCTGATGGCTATTCGACCACTTTTTCCTTCCCTTTATCGGATTTAGTTCCCCTTTGCTCTTGAGCTTAATTTAACAAATAAATTGATTTAATCATTTGAGCATCGAAAAGAGGAACTCAAGGTACTTGGCCCACATATATTCATTAGACATTAAAGTCACATATGTACGGAATCATGAATCAAACTCAACACATTAGTTAATACTCTCCTTAGCCGAATTTTCTAAGTCAAGATAAAGCCTTCAATATGCTTACCTATGGCCGAACAACACATCAACCTATGTACTCATTCATGTGGCCGATTATGCATGTCTATGTTGAGGCCAATTATATACTCAATACCACACACAAATGACATACCTTTTACTAACTAATGCATTACATATTATAACTCAATACGCATCCATCATGTACTCCATAACCGAAACACCATCATATGTAAATATGTACCTTGAGATATTGTATATGTCATACCAATACGTCATGTGCAAACATATATATATATGTGCAAGAGCCGAATCTCAAAGTTGATTATAACTAAACATGAACATAAATCCAAAACACAAATCTTACCTACCATGCAATAAGCATAAATCATACTTATGGATATACCATGGCCGAATACATCACAACACCATACCATTTCAATTTTGGTCATGGTTAAACAAAGAACTTAATGTCTCACTCAAAAATGCTAAAAAGAAAATCCAAGAGTCATCAATCCACCATCACATGTATCATTAACAAGCTTCATATTTAGCATGCAATGGCATTAACACAAAATCCACCTAGGCCGAATATCATCCCCATGACATAGCAAAGATTTGAACCATGGGCTAATTAGAACTCAAGCTAGCAACTAAAAACATGCATGAATCTCATGGCACAACCTCAAACATACCTTAATCTAGATACAAGTATGGCCAAACCTCCTCCTAATCCTCTTCCAAACCAAACATGAAGCAAGAACTCCTTCCTCCTTCCTTAGAATTTTCGGCCAAAAGAAATGAAAAAAGATGAAATTTTTTTTTCTTTTCTTCACTCACGGCAATGGGGGGAACACTCACACACATTCTTTTTTTTTGTTTTCTTCCTTCCGTTTCTTATTAGTTTATTGCCCATGCTTCTTATTTTATTTTTCCATTAACACAACATGTTTCATGACATGTTTTGCCCATCATCCCTTGTCATGGCCGGCCACTAGTACTTAAATGGGGGAAATTGACATGCAAGTCCACCCCTTTGATTACATACACTATTAGGCCACTTGCATTTGCCTAGCACATTTCTAAATTTTCTCACATAAGTCCTATCAACTAAATTCACATGCAATTAACTAAATTGAAGCTTAAAACTTTCACACATTTATATTCACATATTTTAGGCAATAATTATCACATTCAAATAATTTGGTGACTCGGTCTAGCGGTCCCGAAACCGCTTTCCTACTAGGGTCGCTTTAGGGCTGTCACACAAATGTAGTTGTGTGGCCATCTTTGTAACAGTCTAGTTTTGACCCTAGTGGGATAATAGATTCGTGAACACAAATTTGAGTTAAAAAAAATTAATATTATTTTCTGTGTCCGTGATATGTGAATTTACATCTGTGAAATTTCTGTGATTAAATTTATCTGTTTCTGTGCTTAATTATAAAAAAAGAATTAAATCGTGTAAAGTGTAAAAGTTGAGTGCTAAATGTTAAAACACCTAATTGGCTTGGCTTTTAAAATAAAAGTCCTTGCATGTCAAATTTACCATTTGTTTTTAATGGTGGACAAATATGGACATGAGTTGGTAGTAATTAGTGTTATATCATTAAAGGGAAAAATTTGGAAAATGGCTTATAATGTGTAATAAAATAAAAGAAACATGAAATGGCCATGTATTAGTGTTAATACTTACTCGAAATTTCAAAAGAAAAAGAAAGAAAAAGAGCAAGCTAGGTTCAGCCTTGTACAAGCTTGATTCAAGGTTCGTTTTTATTCCATTTTTTAAAATTTCTACGTTTCTGTGATCGTTGCTTCGTGTTCTCAAAACCCATGTCTGAATTTCTGTTTTTGTTGAAGATTATGAAATATGCTATTGATGATTATATGAGCTTTGTAATGTTTTTATATCGATTATGAAAGATATAATAGATTATCATGTTTTATCTTTGGATTTTTGATGAAATTGAGCTATCTGGGCTAAATTGTGAAAATAATGATTTGGGGGACAAAAATGTGAAATAAACATGTTGTATGGGCTTATATAGAAGCCATGAAAATTTGGCTAGCCCTTGTTGCAAAGAAATTTTGCATATGTGTGAATTTGGGAAAAATGGACTAAATTGTCAGAGTGTGAAAATGTTAGGGCTAAAATGCAAAGTGCCCTAAATATGTGTATATGGATTATATTGAATGAAATGAATGATTGAATGGTTGAATTTGTATTGTATTAGATCAAGAACAAAGAAAATCGGACTTAGATCGGGGGAAGTCCAAAATAGTTGAATAGTAGACTCATTTTATCCGAAATTCGTCTGAGGTAAGTCAAATTACAAATATGTGTTAATTGAAATAAATTCTACACATATAAACTGTAATCTGTATTGGAAGGCCTTGAGTGCCGGATGAATATATTTGGAGTAAAGTATGATAATATGTTAGTATCTAAAAAGCTTTATATGTTTCTAAGAAAAGTTGACATCTGTCTGAGACATCGTGTAAGACCGTGTCTGGGACACAGGCCTCAATTGAGATTTACGTATAAGACCATGTCTGGGACATTGACATCGTATTTGATTTTGTGTAAGATCCTGTCTAGGACAGAGGCATCAATATTGAATTACATGTAAGACCACGTCTGGGACATCGACATTATACTTGTTTATGAGCATCTATATCATTTCTGACTCGTCTGATGATAGCGTACGAAATCAGAGATTGAGTATATGAAATGTATAACCTATGCAGGTACGTTTGTATCGTAGTAAATTTTTGAATACGAAATACTCTGTCTCTGTGAAATATGTATGGAATTTGGAAATGAAGCATGACATAAATGCAAACAAAGGAGCACGATTAAGCTTATGAATTATTCTATGAAATGGCTATAAATCTTTATGGTTGAATTGTACTTATATGCTTTAGTAGTTAGACCAATTTTATTTGGCTTACTAAGCTCTTTCTAGCTTACTCTGTGTGATTTCTGCCTGTTTTACAGTTATCGTAGCTACTGAAGGCTCAGGGATAATCGAGGATCGTCACCACACTGTCGATTGCATTTTGGTACTTTTGAAATTGTAAATATTTTAAAGTATGGCATGTATAGGCTAGAAGGTCTATGTATTAAGTTTTGATTTGTAAATACATGTTATGCCATGGGTATTGGTTAGCAAATGGTATGAATGTGTGAAGTTTTGATATGGTTTTGAATGGGTTATTGAATGATGATAATTTGGTTGTAATGTAGCATGTTATGAGCATGGAATTGGCTAAAAATTGTTGTATGAATGTTGTATAACATTGCTAGTAGGAAAGACTTTTATAAGGGTGGCAAATTGGCGTAAACCAAGCCTTCTTTGTACCACACGGTCAAAGGCCATGGGTGTGCTTTTTAACCATTTTTGTTTGGTAGTAACCTCTTAAAAATCACACGGCTTTGACACACGGGCTTGTCATATGGCCGTGGGCTTAAGTCAGTATCTAGCTAAGTACCACACAGCCATGACACATGGTTGTGTCTATTGGCAGTGTGAAAAAGTCATTATAGGACCTATTATTGGCACGGTTGGATTGTATGGGCATGTCTGGTACCTGTGTGTGTCACACGGCTTAGTCACACGGGCGTGTGACTTTAATAGTTTTGAAAAATTTGGTTAAGTTCTGAAAATTCTGAATGTGTTCATTTTAGTCCAGATCTTTCTTAAAAGTATATTTTAGGTCTCGTAGACCATCTTAAGATATGATTGCTTACAAAATGATGTTATATGATATCTGTGATTCTGAATTGGTTTGAAATGTTCTGTCTGTCTGGTAATGCCTCGTAACCTTAATCCGATGTCAGTTACGGGTTAGGGGTGTTACATTTTATTGGTATCAGAGCTATAGTTTAGTCGGTTCAGGACTACCATAGCGTATGTAAGTCTAGCTATATATATCATATATCTAAATCTATGATAGTGTGATGACTCCTGACTTTGAAATGTGCTTTTATATAGCAAATGGATCCCGATAGAGCTGTAGCTGACGATGTTGAAAGCAATGCACCTGCTCCCGCGCAAGGGACGGTACAAGCTAATTCTAGACCGGTTACGAGTAGCCGTGATAGCGAGGCTAAGCAAGCCTTCTATTAGATAATGAATGAATGGTTCACCCAATACATTAGAACCAATATGACTGTACAACAACCTCTACCCCCGGTTAATCCTCTTTAAACTTTCGACATGCCACGAGTGAACCCGGTACAATTGAGTAGACCACCAGTTGATAAGATTAGAAAGTATGGAGCTGAAGAGTTCCAAGCTACAACGAATGATGATGCTGAAAGAGCCGAATTCTGGTTAGAGAATACGATAAGAGTGTTTGATGAAATGTCTCTGACTCATGAGGAATGTGTGAAATATACCGTTTCACTTCTGAGAGATACGGCGTACGATTGGTGGAAAACCTTAATATCTGTGGTTTTAAGAGAATAAGTTACGTGGGATTTCTTTCAATCAGAATTTTGGAAGAAATACATCAGTTAGAGATTCATTGATCAGAAACGTAAAGAGTTTCTCGAGCTTAAACAGGGCCATATGTCTGTTACTGAATACGAACGTAAATTTGTGAGATTGAGTCAGTATGCTTGTGAATGTGTATCGAAGGAAGCAATAATGTGCAAAAGGTTTGAAGATGGACTAAACGAAGATATCCGTCTGTTAGTTGGGATTTTGGAGATTAAAGAAATGGTAGTACTCGTTGAGTGAGCTTGTAAAGCCGATGAATTAGGTAAAGAGAAAAGAAAAGCTGATTCTGAAGCTAGAGATGCTAGAAAAAGATCTTCAAGTAAATCATTTTAGTCTGGGTCAAAGAAATTCTGAGATGATCGTAACCATTCAAATATTAATGTGGGACATTCAAACCGAGATCGAGTTAGATCGTATTTAAAGTCCAGAGCCCTTGCTACTTCTGTTGCAAGTGTTGGAAATGTCTGATCTGAGAAACCTGATTGTAAACACTGTGGTAAAAGACATCTAGGAAATTGTAGATTGAATGATTGAGCCTGTTTCAGATGTGGATCTCTAGATCATTTTGTAAGAGATTGTTCTAAACTTGCTGAGAGAGAGAATGTACAGAATCCAAGATTGAGTAACACCTCAACTAGAGGTAGACCTTCCAGAAATTTGATGAATGCAAGTAGTGGTCAAAGAGCAACTGGGGATACTACTGTTACATCTGAGGCCAGAGCACCTGCCAGAGCCTATGCTATCCGAGCTCGTGAGAAAGCCTCGTCTCCAGACGTGATTACTGGTACTTTTACTCTTTATGATACTTCTGTGATTGCATTGATAGATCTTGGATCAATGCATTTTTATATCTGTATGAATTTAGTGCATAGTAAGACTTTGCCTGTAGAGTCTACTAAATTCGTAATTAGAGTATCGAACCCCTTAGGGAAAAGTGTTTTGGTTGATAAAGTTTGCAAGAATTGTCCGTTATTGATTCGAGATATCTGTTTTCTTGCTGATCTGATGCTTTTGCCTTTTGATGAATTTGATATAATTCTGGGAATGGACTGGTTAACTTTGCACGACGCTATTGTGAATTGCAAATGAAAATTCATTGATCTAAGGTGTAAGAATGATGAGATAATTCGAATTGAGTCTAGTGATCTGAATAGACTATCAGCTGTGATATCTGCAATGAAAGCACAAAAATATGTGAAGAAAGGCTGTGAAGCCTACTTAGCTTATGTGTTAGATTCAAAAGTGAATGATAAGAAAGTTGAATCAATGCCTGTTGTCTGTGAATTCTCTAATGTGTTCCCTGAAGAACTACCTGGTTTGCCTCCAATTTGAGAAGTTGAGTTTGGCAATGAATTAGTACCTGGTACTACTCCGATATCGATAGCTCTGTATAGAATGGCTCTGACCGAGTTAAAGGAATTAAAATCTCAGTTGCAAGAATTGACCGATCGAGGGTTTGCTAGACCGAGTTTTTCACCATGGGGTGATCCTGTTCTGTTTGTGAAAAAGAAAGATAGCACAATAAGAATGTGTATTGATTACCGACAGCTTAATAAAGTGACTGTAAAGAACAAATACCCTCTGCCTAGAATTGACGATTTATTCGATCAGTTGAAAGGTGCTACTGTGTTTTCTAAGGTAGATCTGAGATCGAGTTACTTCAGTTGCGAGTAATCGATTCTGATATTCCAAAAACTGCTTTTAGAACGAGGTACGGGCATTATGAATTTTTAGTTATGCCTTTTGGATTAACAAATGCACCTGCTATCTTTATGGATTTAATGAATAGAATTTTCAGACCGTATCTAGATCAATTTGTTGTTGTATTCATTGATGATAAATTGATTTATTCACGTGATGAATCTGAACATGCCGAGCATCTGAGAGTAGTGCTACAAACTCTGTGAGATAAACAATTGTATGCAAAGTTCAGTAAATGTGAGTTTTGGTTACGAGAAGTGGGTTTCCTGGGTCATATACTATCAGCCTCTGGTATCCGAGTTGATCCAAATAAAGTTTAAGCTATTTTAGATTGGAAACCTCTGAAAAATGTTTTTGAAGTCCATAGTCTTTTGGGACTTGCTGGTTACTATAGAAGATTTGTAAAAGATTTCTCGATGATTGCAACTCCATTGACAAAATTGCTCCAAAAAGATGTGAAGTTTGAGTGGTCTGAAAAGTGTCAGAATAGCTTTGATCAGTTGAAAGCTTTATTGACTGAAGCTCCGGCACTGGTACAACCTGAGTCAGGTAAAGAATTTGTTGTTTACAGCGATGCTTCGTTGAATGGACTCGGTTGTGTTTTAATGCAAGAAGGAAAAGTTGTTGCTTATGCTTAAAGACAATTAAAGCCGCATGAGAAGAACTATCCAACACATGACCTTGAGTTAGCTGCCATTGTATTTGATTTGAAGATCTGGCGTCACTATCTATTTGGTGAGAAATGTCACATGTTTTCTGATCATAAAAGTCTGAAGTATTTAATGACACAAAAAGATTTGAATTTGCGGCAGAGAAGATGGTTAGAACTGCTAAAAGACTACGAACTTGTAATTGATTATCACCTAGGAAAAGCAAATGTGGTTGCTGATGCTTTGAGTCAAAAATTATTATTTGCAATGAATGCTCATTTAGTTCTGTCTGATGATGGTTCAGTTTTAGCTGAATTAAAAGCGAGACCTTTGTTTTTACAGCAGATTATCGAAGCTCAGAAGGTTGATAGTGAGATTCTGGCTAAACGAACTCAGTGTAATTCTGATTCTGATTCTGAATTCCGAATGGATGATGATGACTGTCTGAGATTCAGAAATAGACTTTGTGTTCTAAGAAATCTAGAGTTGATTCAAATGATTTTGAGTGAAGCTCACAGAAGTAGATTTTCTGTACATCCGGGAAGTACGAAAATGTATAATGATCTGAAGAAGCAATATTAGTGGTTCGGAATGAAAAGAGATATCTATGATTTTGTTTCTAAATGTTTAATCTGTCAGCAAGTTAAAGCTGAACACCAAGTGCCATTTGGGTTATTACAACCAATTATGATTCCGGAATGGAAATGGGATCGAGTGACCATGGATTTTGTTTCGAGTTTGCCCCTGTCTCCGAGAAAGAAAGATTCGATTTGGGTTGTAGTTGACAGATTGACTAAGTTAGCCCATTTTATTCCAGTATGATCTGATTTCTCACTTGATAAGTTAGCTGAGCTTTATATTTATGATATTCTGAGATTGCATGGTGTACCATTGTCGATTGTGTCAGATAGAGACCCAAGATTCACATCGCGATTCTGGAAGAAATTACAAGATGCTCTGGGTATTAAATTGCATTTTAGCACCGCTTTTCATCCGCAAACAGATGGTCAATCTGAACAGACTATTCAAATAGTTGAGGATATGTTGAGATGCTGTATTCTTGAGATTGAAGGTACGTGGGAACAATACTTACCTTTAATTGAATTCACTTATAATAATAGTTTGCAATCGAGCATTAAAATGGCACCGTACGAAGCCTTATACGGTAGGAAGTGTAGAACTCCGTTATACTGGTCTGAACTCAGTGAGAATAAGATTTACGATATTGCCTTAATAAAAAAAACTGAATAGAAAGTGAAAATAATACGAGATAGTCTGAAGGCTGCCTCTAATCGTCAGAAATCGTATGCAGATTTAAAAAGAAAAGATATTGAATTTGAGATCGGTGATAAAGTGTTTCTGAAAGTATCTCCGTGGAAGAAACTGTTCAGATTTGGTAAAAAGGGCAAGTTGAGTTCGAGATTCATAATGTATTTTATGTATCGATGCTTCAACGGTACAGATATGATCCGTCCCATGTGATATCCCCTTCTGAAGTTGAGATTCAATCTGATATGAGTTACGAAGAACTAATGATCCGTATTTTAGCTCGCGAGATTAAAGAATTGCAAAACAAGAAAATTCCATTAGTTAAAGTAATGTGGCATTGACACAGTGTTGAAGAGGCCACGTGGGAGCCTGAAGATTCAATGAGACAACAATATTCGAATCTATTTAACGGTAAGATTTTCGAGGACGAAAATCCCTAAGGGGGGAGAATTGTAACAGTCTAGTTTTGACCCTAATCAGGATAGTGATTTCAGGACCACAAATCTGAGTTTAGAAAAAATTTTAATATTATTTTTTGTGTCTATGATATGTGAATTTACATCTGTGAAATTTCTGTGATTAAATTTATCTATTTTTGTGCTTAATTATGAAAAAAGGTTAAATCACGTAAAGTGTAAAAGTTGAGTGCTAAATGTTAAAGCACCTAATTGGCTTGGCTTTTGAAATAAAAGTCCTTGCATGTCAAATTTACCATTTGTTTTTAATGGTGGACAAATATGGACATGAGTTGGTAGTAATTAGTGTTATATCATTAAAGGGAAAAATTGGAAAATGGCTTATAATGTGTAATAAAATAAAATAAACATGAAATGGCCATGTATTAGTGTTCACCCTTAGTCGAAATTTCAAAAGAAAAAGAAAGAAAAAGAGCAAGCTAGCTTCGGCCTTGTACAAGCTTGATTCAAGGTTCGTTTTTATTCCGTTTTTGATAATTTCTACGTTTCTGTGATCGTTGCTTCGTGTTCTTCAAAACCCATGTCTGAATTTCTGTTTTTGTTGAAGATTATGAAAAATGCTATTTATTATTATATGATGTTTGTAATGTTTTTATATGGATTATGAAAAATATAATTGAGATTATCATGTTTTATCTTTGGATTTTTGATGAAATTGAGCTATTTGGGCTAAATTGTGAAAATAATTTTTTGGGGGATAAAAATGTGAAATAAACATGTTGTATGGGCTTATATAGAAGCCATGAAAATTCGGCTAGCCCTTGTTGCAAAGAAATTTTTCATATGTGTGATTTTGTGAAAAATGGACTAAATTGTTAAAGTGTGAAAATGTAAGGGCTAAAATGCAAAGTGCCCTAAATATGTGTATATGGATTATATTGAATGAAATGAATGGTTGAATGGTTGAATTTGTATTGTATTAGATCAAGAACAAAGAAAATCGGACTTAGATCGGAGGAAGTCCAAAATAGTTGAATAGTCGACTCGTTTTATCCGAAATCTGTTCGAGGTAAGTCAAATTACAAATATGTGTTAATTGAAATAAATTCTGCACATATAAACTGTAATCTGCATTGGATGGCCTTGAGTGGATGGCCTTGAGTGCCGGATGGATATATTTGGAGTAAAGTATGATAATATGTTAGTATCTGAAAAGCTCTATATGTTTCTAAGAAAAGTTGACATCTGTCTGAGACATCGTATAAGACCGTGTCTGGGACACAGGCCTCGATTGAGATTTACGTATAAGACCATGTTTGGGACATTGGCATCGTATCTGATTTCACGTAAGACCCTATCTAGGACAGAGGCATCGACATGTAGGACCATGTCCGGGACGTCAGCATTGTACTTGTTTATGAGCATCTGTATCGTTTCTGACCCGTCTAATGATAGCGTACGAAATTTGAGATTGAGTATATGAAATTTATATCCTATGCAGGTACGTTTGTATCGTACTAAATTTCTGAATACGAAATACTCTGCCTCTGTGAAATATGTATGGAATTTGGAAATGAAGCATGACATAAATGCAAACCAAGGGGCACAGTCAAGCTTATGAATTATTCTATGAAATGGCTATAAATCTTTATGGTTGAATTGTACTTATATGCTTTAGTTGTTAGACCAATTGTATTTGGCTTACTAAGCTCTTTGTAGCTTACTCTGTGTGATTTCTGCCTGTTTTACTGTTATCGTAGCTACTGAAGGCTCGGGGATAGTCAAGGATCGTGACCACACTATCGATCGCTTTTTAGTACTTTTGAAATTGTAAATATTTTAAAGTATGGCATGTATAGACTAGAAGGTGTATGTATTAAGTTTTGATTTTAAAATATATGTTATGCCATGAGAATTGGTTAGCAAATGGTATGAATATGTTAAGTTTTGATATGGTTTTGAATGGGTTATTGAATGATGATAATTTGGTTGTAATGAAGCATGTTATGAGCATGAAATTGGCTAAAAATTGTTGTATGAATGTTGTATAACATTGCTAGTAGGAAAGACTTTTATAAGGGTGGAAAATTGGCATAAACCAAGCCTTCTTTGTACCACACGGTCAAAGGCCATGGGCATGCTTTTTAACCGTGTTTGTTTGGCAGTAACCTCTTAAAAATCACACGGCTTTGACACATGGGCGTGTTATATGGCCGTGGGCTTAAGTCAGTATCTAGCTAAGTACCATACGGCCATGACACACAGCCGTGTCTGTTGGCAGTGTGAAAAAGTCAGTATAGGACCTCTTGTTGGTACGGTTGGATCATATGGGCCTTTTTGGTGCCCGTGTGTGTCACACGGCTTAGTCACACGGACGTTTGACTTTAATAGTTTTGAAAGATTTGGTTAAGTTCTGAAAATTCTGAATGTGTTCATTTTAGTCCAGATCTTTCTTAAAAGTATATTTTAGGTCTCGTAGACCATCTTAAGAGATGATTGCTTACGAAATGATGTTATATGATATCTGTGATTCTGAATTGGTTTGAAATGTTCTGTTTGTCTGGTGATGCCTCGTAGGCCTAATCCAATGTGGTTATGGGCTACGGGTGTTATAATCCTCGAGTCCCTCACAACACCAATCCGCTTAAGGATTACGTGCGCAGAAAACAAAAAGGGTGAGTTTATGAAAACTCAGTGTGTAATCCCTTAACAACAGCCAGTCATACAGTATGCAATTACAGACTTGGCCTAAGCCCACTTCAGTAACAGTTTAATTTCAATTAGAGCCTTGGCCCAATTTAATAGTGGTCACAGTACAGGTATGCAATCAGAAATCCTACCCAGCTAGCCTTTACACACCAATCCGTCCAACCCTACACACTATGTGGGGATAAAATCAACCTACCCATCCTTACACACCAAAAATAGCACCGCTTGCGGCACTAGCAGAAATTGCAGCAGAGCTGCCAGAACAGTACACTTCCTCCAATCATAATAACCCATCCCTATGCAACATATCATAATATGATGCATGTATGCAACATATATATAAAATGGCATGCTCAGTACAGTCATACATCCCATAAGGGCATAATAGTCATTTACCAATTTTAGGGTCGAAGTATGCTTACTGACCCTAGCAATAGGTCCACAGTTATCTCGGGCGACCCGTACAACCTTAACAGTCAAACAGTGAAAATGGGCCCAGGGCTCATAATGCGGGCCTATATGGCCCACTATGCCCAAAAATGGCCCTGGCCATGTGACCTACATAGCCAGCCCAATATTCTCCATACTTTTATGTGGTTTACCCGTGTGGGGCCCACGAGTCCGTGGGGCCCGTACTGCCCATTTCGGCCCAATATGGTCCAAATCGGCCTAGGCCCATGAGATCGCTCATAGTGGCCTTTACGATAAAAAACCCACGTTTATGCCTTCGAACTACCACACGAGCGAGCGCACGCTCGTGTAGTGTCGACGATCACCTATTCCGACTTTTGCTGATTTACGATAATGGCAGTGTGATTACACACTTGTTTACAAAAGTGCGCAACTGGTCCATGAGTACTCCAACCTATTTGAAACAGAAGCTTCAGTTAATGGCCTAAAATCGAATTAAAGCGAACCCTAATTAAAACACTCATTTATAAAATTACCTATCACTCGCCTTGACCGATTGATTGAGGTTTGCACAAGAGGTTGGTTGTAACCCCTACAGATTACCTATATTCCAACAGAGACTTCTTATCTATAACCATCCTTACAAATAGCTGGACTAAGTATGTAACAACTTACCAGAAGCGTAGAACTAAGAATAAGGGACAGTAGTACTCAGCCAACACCCAAAGCACACCCTTAACCTGAGGTACGGGATGGAACGATTGCACCCCTAATAGTAATCGACAAAGAAAAGAGTCGTTAGAAGAAGATCACAACGGTAGGGAAAAACAAAAGGGAAAACATGTGCTCTTACTACTTTGTTAGAGAACACCTACTAAACCGAAAATAACAATAAAAGAGTAAAGGGGAAGTATTTGGTTAATACAAAAATGTGAAAGGAGAAGAAAATCAAAGGAAAGAATGAGAGGAAGAGAAGAAGATATTCGGTTTTACCAAAGTAAGGGGAAATCTCGATAAAAAGAGAAGAGGAAGGAAATATTCGGCTAATGACCCAAGGAGAAGGTAAAAGTTGATAACCGATTAGGAGGGGGAAAATGAAGGTTTGGCAATGTGAAGGAAGTTAAGAGAAGAAGAACGACGGAAAGAAGAAAGTTAATCAATCAAACCACAATATTAGAGAGCAAAAACCACCATAGGCTAACTCAAGAGTACCCGAGTGGTCACAAGTAATATTCGGCTACCAAGCAAACAATAAACAAAAGAACAAAAAGAATGAAAAGAAGCAAAATGGATAATAGTTATCGAAATGGAAAGCAAATTAGATCACACTTTTGGCACTAAGAGCAAAACTATCCTATGACCGAATGGCTAGGGACACCAAAACAAACCGAATGGTTGAGGGGAATCCCATTTAGGCACCACCACTCTCCTATGCCTTGATCCACTCCTCAAATCTCTCCCCACATCTCTCCACAAATCACTCCATTCAAAGTCCCAACAAACACCTCAATTTCGGTCAACCTAGGCCACTTCCACGGCACTTGTAACAAAATAAAATGCTCATTTTTCACCACTAAGCCTCGAACCTCAGACCCCAAGGAACACTCCACACGCCACTATCCCCTAGACTAGTAGACACTTTTATGTCATGTCTTACTCACACTAATTTAAAAGCCTACTAACTAAAGGCAAGGGTTTAATCAAGTAAAAACAAAACTTTATACAAGCCAAGGCTTGAATCCAAGACTTCTCAAACACTCTCCAAAACACTTAACCATTGAAGCAGATGCACAGTTGTGTCACACAACATACATAAATAAATATCTAAGATTTGGGGCGTTACAATAAATGCCTAGATCCCATACAAATATTTGTCGCAAGTTGACTAATACTTTGAGCTTGAAAATTGACAGCTTGGTTGAATTGACTATAATATATTTTACCCATTCCATGCATGTTTCATTCCTCATTTCTTCGAAAAGATTCATCATCACATACTGGCTCTAATAGAATTTTGGTTTGATTTGCTTGACCTTTGACTTTGTTGTTGGGCCCTGAGGTCGTGTAAGTTCATCACATCTATGAGCCTGAAATTAAACCTCAAAACTCGTATAACTTTAATGTTTCCAAAGAACACGACGCTAGTAGCTCAAATCTTATAAAAAGTTTACATAAAAAATAGTTTCTTATAAAAAATTAATGGTAACATTTATTTATACTCCTAGCCAATTTCATTCACAAGTTTAATATAACCTTTCGGAACATTTTACCATTTGAATTATAAAAGTGAAAACAGAAATTATTTTGTAGAATTAATAACTAAAATAATAAAATTTGGTTTGCTATTTATAGGTGTTAAAAGAGAAATTATTTTGTCGAATTATAACCTTCCAACACTATTTATAAGTGTTGAAAATATAAAATGAAAAAAATATAAATGAATTAAATATTTGCATGAAACATTAAAAATTTCAAGATTTTGCTAGTATTTATTTAATTTATATTTTTTTATTTTATCTTTATTATTAACATAAATAGTATAATGGTTAACTAACACTATTAAAAGAGTGAAATTACTTGTCATATTTGAGTTGGAAATTCAATGAAAAAAACTATGAACCAGTTATTGTGTTGTTATTTTGAAAATACTATGGTCTATGTATGGAAACCAATCATTGGCTATTGAAGATTATATTGGATTTGGGTGAATCAATTCAACACTTGAAATGTGGAGATTCGATTGAGATTGTGTTATTGCTTTTGGAGATTATATCTTTGATTGATTATGCTTTGAATGCTTATGTTGTAATAGCTAATTTAAAGGAGTTACTTTGTATTCACTTATATTTTATGTTATCAAGTTGAATTTGATATATGCTTTAGGCTTGACAAGGTTACGTATGGGAGCTCATAGAAAGCATTTGAATCTATTCATTGGGGAATTGTTTTTGTGAGTAAATGCAAATTGAATTGTAAATATTGAGTGTTTACTGTAACAACCCGATTTTTGGCTTAGTCAGAATAGTGGTTTTGAGACCACCAATTCAAAGTCGGAGAAAGTATATTATTATTATTTTGGAGTTATAGCATGTTTATATTAGTGCATGAAAAATTTGGTGAAGAAATTTTAATGTTTGGGAGCCTAATTGCGAAAAAAGACTAAATCGCATAAAGTGCAAATGTGTTAATTTGATAGCTAAGGGTGTTAAATTGCCATGCATCATAAATTAGGGTCTTTAAAGGGAAAATAGACCCTAGAATAGTGCTTGGCCGGCCATGAGACAAGGAAGTCAAAATTAGGTGAGGTTTTGGTGACCTATTTTGACTAGTAATAATATTAAAATAAAACAAAAGGCTTCATCTTTTTATTTCTTCTTCTTCATTGATTTTCAACATCAAAAAGGGGGTTTAGAGAGTTCAAAATACCAGCCATTATTATCTCTTGCAAGTAAGTCTTTTAAAAGGTTTTTCTTGATGAATTTTGTATTTTTGGACCCCTTGTAACATGAGCTTTCTAATAAGGGGACTATTTTGCAAAATGATTGAGAGTCTAGGGTTTTACCATGAAAGCATATGTGTTGTTAACTAAAATTTTATGGAAGCATTAACATCCCTCGCCTGTATCTAATGCCGGGATAGGGTTCGAGGCGTTACCGGGGTTTCATACTTACAAACATACTAAATCGGGTCACTGAATTTTGCCCAGCATTTAAAACTTTTCAAACATGTACATCTCGTCCCTTACACAGGCCTTAGAGGCCTAAAACATACCTAGGGGTAGTTCGGGACAAAGTCAGGAACATTCAATAAACTTTGGGCCTTTTAGAAAATTTCCCTTACTTTGAAGTGTCGCACGCTTGTGTGGTGGGGCCGTGTGGTCACACACGCCCGGGTGGCTTGGGACACGCCTGTGCCCTCAGACCGTGTGCAACACTGCCTTTAACCTTATCATACAATTAGGGACACACGATCAAGACACATGCCCGTGTGGCCTGCCCGTGTACAACACTGACTTAAAATTTTAGGTGCAGGGGACACACGGCCATAACACACACCCATAGGAGTGAGCTGTGTGTCACACACGGCCTAGACACACGCTCGTATATCCAACTGTGTGGACCCTAATAGGCTATTTCCAAGCCTTTGGTCACCCTTTTCATCACTGAATGATTACCAAATACAAAGTAAAACATGATTATATTCTTATAAATGATCTTGGCAAAACTCATTGTATGGAAACCTCATATCATTAGTTTCATACATGACAAGTTACTCCCCATCTTATATTTATGGGTTTCTGTGTCACTTTAACACATTCATAATTGGCTCGTTCTTGTGACTCATTGCCAATTATAAACAAACCATCACATATGAATATAAACATGTATATATTTGTAGGTCATAGCCTACTTCAAAATAAGCCAATTCCCATGGCCATATACAAAAATATAGGTACATCTTTACATGCCTTCATTTGGCAATTCAAATGACACATATAACAAAATACTCAAAAATTCTATACATGTCATTGAACAAAATTGAAATCTCTTTATACCAAAGCTGGACTAGTTGATAGTGTGTTGACTCTCCAATTGTCTTCCAATCCTTACGAGTTCTCGAGCTCTGTAAGACAGGGAAAAGAGAGGGGTAAGCATTTACATGCTTAGTAAGGTCGAATAACTGGAAAGTAAACTTACCAAGTAATTAGCATACAACCAAATTGGGTAATAAAATCAATAAGCATGAAATGGCTTCCCCATCACATACACTCAATCAATGAGTTAGTTACATAACAAAACACCATGTAATTTATCTTAGATCAGCTCATCATTCAACATCTCATTTTTGTACATATATCTCATATTAATCTCGTTGAGTTTCTAGGAAATCTTGATGGAATATCCATTAACCGTCAATTCGTACAATGATCATTTTAGGTATGCACTCCCGTGAACCTCACATCTTACGGCGGGATTACCAATCCAGGCTAAATCCCCTATACAGTGAACTCATAAGGTGATGTCGGGATTACCAGTCCAGGATAAATCCCTTATAATGACAAACACCTTTACTGAGCTCGGATCTGAATTACCAGTCCAGGCTAAATTTAGACCCTAATTGGATTACCCGTCTGGGCTAAATCCTTAATGCACATATATTCTTGGGAGGCTTGATCATCCAAAGGAACACCTATCCAGGCTAGATCCTTTTCATAATTGAGATCAACGGATTACCCATCTGGGCTAAATCCTTACTGTAAAACATGCAGAATCTCATTACACACGGAAATCATGGTTTATCCATCGAATTTCCTTTTTACCCTCAACCGAGACATTTTTCAACATGTCATTATCAAAGATGCATTTCATGTATTTTTATGCCATTAACAAATGCAATTATCATGCATTCATAAATCATGTAATTGTGCGTATTATGAGTTTACTTTGAGTTATCCGAACTTACCTGGTATTCGTTTCGGTGACGGGTTTTGGTCATTCCAAAACCTTTTGTTTTCCTCGATCGACCTCTGGAATTTGTTCCTCAGGATCTATAACAACAAAATTTAAATCATTAACACTCCACATTATACATTTCAAGTCTAAATTCCACCCCCGATCCAAATGACCATTTTGCCCCTAACCTTTCATTTTTTACGATTTAGTCCCTAGGCTCGTATAATAAAGCACATGCAATTTATACCTTACCCAAGCCTAGCCAAACAGATTTCCCTCTTATGGTAGCTCATATTTTCCATTATTTTCACATTTCTACCACACATTTTACAACTTTTGCAAAAAGGTCCCTTTAAGGGTTTTTCATGAAAATCACTTAGGAAAAGATGTTTAACACACATCCAACTTTCATATTCCTCCATAATCCATCAAAATACAAGTAACTCATGCATGGGTAAATTTTTAAACATGAACCCTAGCATGAAATATAAGTAGAAATGGAGAGAGTAAGCTATCGGGATTTCAAAAATACAAAGAACATTAAAAACGGGGCTCGGGAGCACTTACTATTGAGCTTGGAAAGCTTGGAAACCCTAGCTATGGAGACCTTTGAAATTTCGACAGCATATAGAAGAAGAATGAGCTGATTTTGGTTCATTTTTCCCATTTTATTTCATTAAAATGCCAAATGACCAAAATACCCTTAAGTCATTTCTTTAAAATTTCATCCATGAAAGCCCATTTTTGTCCAAAAACTTAGAAATTGGGCAAATTGCTCTCCAAGACCTTCTAATTTATAATCTAAAGTAGTTTCATACAAATTGCTTCTAGAATCCAAGTTTTACAATTTATTCAATTTAGTCCTTAATTTCCAATTGGACACTTTACTCAAAGAATTTCTTCATAAAACTCTATCACATGCATATTCTCATATTCTAGGCCTCATAATAATCATAAAATAAATATTTTGATGTCAGATTTGTGGTCCCGAAACCACTATTCTGACTAGGCCCTATTTCGGGATGTTACAAAGCATATGAGTTATGGTTGTGTAATAAACAACTTTTATGAAGTAGTTTTCATGGAAACCCTAACTAGGGATCATTTTACAAAATTTGAAAATTAGATGATAAATGTAATAAACAAATTTTGGGTTGCTATAAGAGTAAAAAGGGTCCGGCTAGGCTTAATATGTAACACCCCAAATCTGGCTTAGACGTTATGACCGAATCTGACGTGTCACATTGAGGTGCCTTCTAAATCTTGAACTTGTTAGTGAAAAACTCTTTTTAAGTTAAAACCCATTTAGTTTCTATTGCTTGAGAAAACTCAGAAACTTTTGTTATTACAACTGAAATTAACTTATCAAAACGTTTGTTATCTTTGATTTCTTAACCCGATTAAAACCGCAGAAGCTTCTTTAGTTGAAAACCTTAAAAATGCATGTTTTTCTTTGAAACCATCATCATTTTGAAAACTCGATGTTCCTATTCTACCAGTTTAAAATATAAAATCAAAAAGCCAAATAAAAGTTAAAAATTCCTCAAATGGCCTTATTACATAATTAAAACCCAAGTATAAAATCTTTGAATAAATTAAGTCATAATCAACCAATCTGCAGTCGTGTGGCCACCTCTGAGTCCCTCGTGGCTCCAAATCACCTAAGGTTGGGGATTACCTGCACAGTAAAAAGGAAAGGTGAGTTTACGAAAACTCAGTGTGTAATCCCCTACCGGTCAATAGTAACGAAAGTATATAGTATCTTTCTGGGCTTGAGCCTTATTCAGTAACAGTGCAGTCTGGGCCTAAGCCCTATATAGTGACAGAGTGGGCCTATGCTGAAAATAGTATAAATGTAGTATAGGTATGCAACCCATCCCAATCCAGCCATCACACCACCCGTACCATCCAGCACACCATGTAGGATTAAATCGACCCACCCAGCCAGCACACCAATATCGCAACGAAGCTGCTAACAGTAACG
Organism: Gossypium hirsutum; assembly: GCF_007990345.1. NCBI lineage: Eukaryota > Viridiplantae > Streptophyta > Magnoliopsida > Malvales > Malvaceae > Gossypium > Gossypium hirsutum. The sequence goes on from NC_053426.1 coordinate 88,530,998, forward strand.
CAACAAAGCTACTAGTAATAGTAAACATGGCGTAGCCACTAATGTCAGAATACATGGCAAAGCCACCAGAACGGTAAAACGTGGCAAAGCCACTAGTATAGTACTTCCTCCGAATCAGAATCCCAACCCCAATGCAGAATGCCATGTTATAAATATTACGTGTACGCAAGATTTCATACTCAGATACAGCCATGCATATATCATACACTCATCAATCAACCTACCTCTAGGGTATAATAGACTTTTCCACCCACTAGAGGTAAAATAGTAATTTTACCCCTCAGGGGTATTTTGGTCAATTAACTAATTTTGGGGTCTCGATACAGATAATTATTGTTCAAATGGTCAAAAGTCATCTCGAACGACTCAGACCCAAGTGGGCCCAAATGCTCGTGTGGCCTAAATAGCCTAATTTTTGTCGCGACTATGCGAAACCCATAGTCCACTCCATTATTTTCCGCTTATCGAATACCCACGAGCCCATTGGGCCCATATGACCCATCTCGACCCAACGAGGCCTATAACGGCCCAACTCACGGAAACACTTGTGGCGACCTCTACAGTCTGTCATTCCTAATTTGTGGGATCAGTTTATTGTACCGGTGTTGACACACTCGTGAGGCCTCAACTGCCAAAGTTTCAGCTTTTCGGCTTTTGCCGATTCACAACAACGTAATGGTATGGATACACACCTTCGTCCATCGTTTGGTAGTAGCAAAAGTTTTGGTGTACGATTACACACCTTTTATGCGACCGCTCCAAAATCTTCAAACGCCAAACCTACAATCAAACTCACCTACAGTTAGTCTTTCAACTAAAACTGTTCAAGAGTTTTACATCCTCAAAATCGGTCTTTTAACCAATGGGTAACCAACCCTTTAGCAACACTTACCACCAATATCGAGAACTTGCTCCCTAAGAAAGATACATAATCGATTCACAAAGTTAAACTAGCGCTGTCAATCCCCCCAAATCCGATAGGGAACCACAGCAGCAGAATCAATTCACAGAAGGTTAACGCCAGAGTACTTGTACAACCAACCCGGTTAAACCTATACTGCAGAGAGGGGAGAAATAAAAGAATGAAACACTCACTATAGCCGAAACCACAAGAGACAAAGGGCTAGATGATATGATCGGTTAGGGTAAACACATTTGAAAGAAAGGGGAGAAGAAAGTAAAGAAGATTCGGCTACAGTAAAAGGAACAATATTTGAGAGAGGAGAGTATGAATATTCAGCTTCAGAGATGAAGAATAATGTCAATTCAGCAGAGAGGGAATGTGAAAAAGAAAAAGGTTCAAAGGAGTTTGACACACACCCTTGTATTCGGCACAAATAATTGGAAAATAAAGTTAGGAGAAAGAAGTCTCGAATGGTCAAAAAACGTACCAAAACCAAAGAGGGAACACAGCACGACTCAAAAGAAAAAGTTATCGAAAACAAAAATAAAAAATACCTTCTTGCTCCTATACCTATTTGGCACAACCAAGAGAAGAGAAAATTCCCCGAAAGTGCTGAATACACACTCCCAAGGAGTCTCAAATTCGGCCAACACCTAGCCACCCACCTTTCACGATTTTCTCCCCCTATCTCTCCACTTTTTCCTCCTCCAAATCCCCACCAACCTTCATCCGTATCCTTCTTGACCAAGTCTCCAACCACCTCTGGAGAGTTTGCACCAAATTCCACCTCTCACACCACCGAAGCACAAAATAAAATCCCTTTGCAACACTTGAGATTCAAACCCATGCCCTCTCAATTACCAAGTCATGCCACTTGCCACCAAGCCACAAGGCTTTTTGTGACACAAAAACAACCACAACTATTTATAAAGCCCATGTGCCAACCTCCAGATTCTTTTAAGAGCATAATAAAAATTTTTATAAAAGCCGAAGCTTGAACCCAAGACTTCCCAGACATCCCTAAACACACCTAGCTCACTTAACCGACAAAGCAAACATGAAATTTGTGTCAAAGCATGAAAAATTACAGACCTTACATTTTTGAGGCGTCACATAATATATGAAGAAATTCGATAAAAATCGATTTTCTGACCTAGGGGTAAAATGGTCATTTTGCAAAAGTCTAGGAGAAAAATGGTCATTTCGCCCAATTTTTAAAGTGTTGAGTGCCTAGGTTAATAAAATGATTAAATTTGTGAATTTTCATTATTATAGATTAAGAATTACAAAATCCAGGCCTAGACCGTGGAAAAGTAAAGCAAGTAGACTAAGCTGAACTAGTCGTCTACATTTTGCAATTCAAGGTAAGTTGTATGTAAATAATACAACTACATTGTTATTATATGTGTTTGAATTGATATAGCATAAATTGCTTGTTTGTGGAAATGATTATGTATGATGAATATTGAGATAGTAGAACTCCCGCTTGAACATTAGGAAATAAATCAGATATTTATGCCATGACATTCGGGTCATTTGTGTGCTAGTGTAAGACATGTCTAGGACATGCATCGGCCACATTATGAGAGCTAGTGTAAGACGATGTCTGAGACATGGCATCGACATTGAGACGAGAGCTAGAGTAAGACATGTCTGGGACATGCATCGGCCTCGAGATGTAAGCCAGTGTAAGACATGTTTGGGACATGTATTGGATAGTGATGAGTAAGTTGTGTAAGACATGTTTGGGACATGTATCGGATAGTGATGAGTAAGTTGTGAGTGGTGCAGGTATCTATTTGAAATGCATGAGATGTAAGCTCAATATATGCTATGTGAATTGTATTGGATAGTGATGAGTAAGTTGTGCTTATGCCTACTTTTGTACTATGAGCATGATGATGTATGGTAAAGTTGTTGTTATATGTATTTTCATGCAACTTACTAAGCTTTATGCTTACTCCCCCTCCTTTCCATTTTCTTATAGTGTCGCTTAATTAGCACGAAGATCATCGGACGTCGGAGGCATCGATCACACTATCATCCGAAGCACTTGGTATAATTAGATCTTTTATTTTGATTATGGCATGTATAGGACCCTGACTTTTGAGTTTTGTGTCATTGTTAATTAGCCAAATGTGTTGGCTTACTTCAGCAGTTGATTTATTTTGTATAAGGCCATGGAAAATGCTAATATTGAAAGTTTATATACGAATGCAAGATAGTCTTTCATGAATGTGAAATTGTTGGCATGGTTGAATATATAAGAAATGTATATAAACCTTAGCTATGGTTGTTTGGTTGAGAAATCATATTAATTTAGATTTTGATATGTTGGTTGGCATTAGATTGTGTATCAGGATGACACCCCATGGGCGTGTTGTCCGGCCGTGTATCCCCTATACGTAAAAATTGCAAGTTATTATGCATCGTAGTAAACACATGGGTAGAGACACGGCCGTGTGTCTCAACCGTATGAAGGGCATGGACTAACAGACAGGTGTATCCCTTGGCCGTGTGACCTTTAAGAATTGTTGACGTCAGAAACAGAATGTCAAGATTTTTAAACACGGGTTGAGACACAGGTGTGTCGAGGCCGTGTGAGGGACATGAGCGTGTGCTAGGCCATGTGAAACCCCTGTAGGTTCGAATTAAAAAATAATTCAACAAAGGTATAAGACACAGGCGTGTCCCTAGATGCTTAGGCCATGTATGCCACACGGGCCATTAGCACAATCATGTTCAAGTTCCACATGGGCATGTTGCCCATCCACACGAGTGTTTGCCCTGTTTTAAAGGACATTTTCTTAGTGCTGGTTAAAGGACCCGAGTTGGTCCCAAGTGGCTTCCAAGAGGTACTTTGGGCCTTGTAGGCCCATGATAAGAAGTTTTAGACAAAGTTTGAAAAATTTTTAAGTTTTAACGGGCTCGTATAATCTGGCTTGTATGTATATATGTGATTTGTGAACGGTAATGCTTCGTACCCAGTGTCGGCGTCGAATCTGGGTTAAAGGTGTTACATTTACTGCCTAAGTTCTTAGGGGAGGATTTGGAAGGGAGTGTTATAGTCTATAGGTACAAAGGTGAGATCTCTATACTTGGGGAGTGATAAAGTTCGAATCACTTGTTGTATTTGTGACTAAAAATAATGGAATTACTCACTAAACTAGGCTCCACAGGAATAAGGAAATCAAATTGCATAAACAAATCTTTGACGTTCTTTATTGTTGTTTGCATAGTTTTCAACAATGTCAAACCATAGTGGCCACTACAATCAAGCACTTCCATTATCTATTTAAAATTTTATTAAACAATAACTGTAGGTAGCAACAATCCATTTATGAGCTTATCACTGAATGTATTTAATGATGAATCTTAGTGTTGTTGTTTGCTGACAATGGAAGGTTCTTCAATTACTTTCCACTAAACTAACTAATAAATTGACCAAGAAAAGTGCACCTATCAATTAATAGTATAGCTATGGTGAGTACATATATTGTTCCCTTAAGGACTACAATTACTAGTAATTATCACATTTCTATTATTTAACCTAATAATTCAAAAGATTGATTAAAATTAAGTCAAACTAGGTAAATTAAATAATGAATGCACCAAAGAATGAAACACAAAAATAATCAAGTATCAACCAAGTGACAAAACAATACCTAGGTAAGAATCCACTTAGATTTCATATATAATTCTTGATAAGTGCTAAAAGTTACATGTTTTAACCTCATTCTTAATGCATTTTTGGGTGATTACCTAATTTTAATTGTGAATTTTATGCTCCTAATCATTTAAATTCATGTTTTAATGCTTAATAGAGCACTTGGGAGCAAATAGAGCGAAAACCAGATCGTCGAAGCAAGCTACAGGAGCCACACGACCTGAACCATTCCATATTACCATGTGAGCCACATGGGCAGGTGGTAGACTATGTTGATTTCATGGGATTGCACATTAAACTATGAAAAATCATTATTTTTTGGTTTTCCGGGCATTCTAAGATGTATATATCAAAAAAAAGAGAAGATAGGAGAGAGCCGTCAGAGAGTATTCAAGAAAACAACTCGAAGAACACCATTGAAGCCGACTGTGGAAGAAGATTTCAATCAAGAATGAAGATTCCCAGTTGATTTCTTAGGAAGTTATCGTGAGTTACTTTATTTTTTTCGATTAATATTGTGTCTAGATGTTTCTATTTTCAAGCATAAACTAATTTTCTATATACCTAAGGGAGATGAACCCTATGATGGATTCTATCATTTGATTTTTATTTTACACAATGAATATTTAGTTTACTATTCTCAATTATACGTGCTTAATTCTTTGTTTTATATTTTTAGATTATTCATCCAAGTATAATGTGCTTAAGTCGGTGGTTGAATAGACACTTTTAAGATTAGATCTTGCTGAGTGGATTTGCATGCAATATTAGAAATAGGAAGACATAAATCTATCGGATTAAACTCAAATCAAATAGGAGAATCCATAGCATGAGCAAATGTGATACTAAGGGTTTTAGTTAGAAAGAAATTTCAATTAATCAACCTAGAGTTAGTTGCTCTTATACTCGAAATATATATTAGCATAATTTAGAGATTTCTACGAATCAAGGTACTAAGTATATAAATTGCTTAATTTAGATTGATAGTGATAGATGAAATCTAGGTGAATTATTACCTGGGTATTATTTTTCTTGTTGGTTGTTAATCGACTACTTTCATGTTTTGTTCTTTGTCATGTTCGCTAGTTAATTAATTTAATTAGTTTTAATTTTTAATCAATCACTGGAACTATTCAGCTAAACGATATAAAAAAGATAATTACTAGTACTGTAGTCCTCGTGGGATCGGTAAATTTTCTCAAGTAGCTATACTATTAATTGATAGGTGCACTTGTCTTAGACAAATTTTTATTTAGTTTCATGTCACATCTGTAATAACCTGTTTTCAATGAAATCAGAACAGTGGTTTTGGGACCACAAATCTACGTCCGAAAGAAGAATTATTTTAATATTATCTCATGGTCTGCATTATGATTGAAATATTCTATGAAAATTTCATAAAGAAATTTTATAGGTTACATGTCTAATTAGATGGAAATGACCAAATTGCATAAAATGCAAAAGTTTAGTTCTAGTAGCTATAGGTGTCAAATAGCTATGGAATTCAAAATTGGAGGTCCTTATATGACAAATAAACCATTAAGATGAGTTAGTAGATAAGTATGATGATTCATCAATGGAAAATTAAATAAACAAAAGGACTAAATCATCATTGGCATAATTGTAAAAAAAGCCCTTAACCTTTGAAGGCTTTTGGATATATGCCCCTAACCTTTTTTTCTGAAATTGGCCCTTAACGTAACGGATGTTTTAGACATCGACCCAGTTGAAACGGTAATTGTCAGCTAACCGTTAGTCAACCGCCGGTCAAAAAATTTGGTCTACTGGCATTCCTGTTGACCAATGATATGGCCCACATTAAAATAAATAAGCTGACATGGCAAAAAAAAAAAAAAATCATAAAACAAAAAAAAACCCTAAATCCCTAAACCCCCAAATTTGAATATGTTTTCCCGAATTCTAAAATCCCCAAATCATGAAATTCCTTAAATCCGTAACCTCTGAAATCTTTCATTGAATCCCTAACAATCTTCAAATACCTAAATCGCTAGCATTCCAAAATCTTCTTGAAATCTCTAATACTTTTACAAATCAGATTGTTGAACCCCTAAAACTATTAGGAACGAAAAAACTTCAACAATCGTGAGGGTTTCCGCAAGGTGCTTTCTTATTTGGTTTGTTGGGAAAAGAAATTCTATTTTTGGTTTGATTTGTTGGTTATTTGTGATTTAGCATTGCAATTTGAGTGCGACAATGTAGGGTTTGTTTTGTCAATTTTTGATGCGATAGTGGTCCCGATGTTGTTGATAAAACTGTTGTAAAAATTGTATATGGTTAATTGTGATTTATTATTGCAATTTCAGTGCCAGGATGTAGGGTTTGTTTTTTCGATTTATGATGCGATAGTGGTCCCGATGATGTTGATTTCTATTACCCAAGCAAAAAGATGTTAAAATTGTAGACATGTGTTACTGTTTTGTATTGTATTCAAAGAAGTGGTCCCGATGTAGGTAGTGAGTTTTGTTTTATTATTTTTTTAATGTTTTTTGCTTAGAAAAATGTTTGTTTATTCAAAGCAAATTGTCTTTTCTCAGAAAAGATGTTAAAATTGTAGACTTCTATTTCTGCTTTGTTTGTTTTTTAATTTTTTTACTTACAATGTGTTACTATTTTTAGTAGATGTCATTAGATGATGAATATTATAGTATTCTACATGTGGGTGGGCACTTTGTAAAGGACCCATATGTTAGATATGTAGGTGGGGAAGTGATTAGGCTTAAAGAGGACCTAGACAGAATATCTTATTTTGAATTATGTAAAATAGTCAAAATTGGGTTAGGGTTTAACACTATCATGTTAATCTATTTTCATGAGCCTAGTACAGTAGGGTTACAAAATAATCTAAGGGTGATTTATGATGACACTTCAACCATAGCTATGTTGGACTTTTGGGTCAAGTTTAAGGAGATTGAGTTATATGTTGAACATGAGGTTGATAACCCTGTAATTGTAGATGATATTTTTTTGTTGACTACTGGAGAGGGTGTTGATGAAGGGGTAGAATCTGATGGTGAAGGTGATTTAGAAAAGGTAGAATCTGGTGGGAAGGGTGATGTAGGAGAGGTACAAGCTGATAGGGAGGGTGTGTCTACTACTGGTATTGAGGTAGATGAAGATATTGGTTTGGAAAGTGGTGGACATATTAGTTTAGGGTCTACTGTTGGAGAGGATAATGATAGTGGAGTTGCTGGTAATGAATATGCTAGTAATTCTGCAACCTCAGATGGAGTGGATAATGTTGCTGATGAATATGTTGGTGATTTTACAACATCAGATGGAGTGGATAATATTGCTGATGAATATGCTGGTGATTTTGCAACATCAGATGGACTGGATAATGTTGCTACTGCACGTAGTGGAGAAGAGAAGGATGGAAATGAGACTAAGGTATGGGACTCAGATGAACATGGAAGCTTGGTTGAGTTTGATGAAGATAAAGAACATGAAGATGGTGAGAGAAGAAGGAGCAAGTTTCCCTTATACAATGATAAGTTAAAATTTAGTCTGGGAATGTTGTTTAAGGATGGCAAACAGTTTAAGAGTGCAATTCAAAAGTACTCTAAAGAATGTAGAAGATAACTAAAGTTTATTAAGAATGAACCGAGAAGGGTTGTTATAAGGTGCATTGCTTCCCCTATCTGTCCATGGAGAATTAGGGCTAGCTACAGTCCTCTTGCGAAATGCTTGCAAATAAATATGTTTCAGGATGAGCATCATTGTTTGGTTAGTTTTAAGAACAAAATGGTGACTGCTGCTATGATTTCCTAACATTTTGAAGAAACTATCAAGGATCATCCTAAGATGAAGCTGAGGGAAATTCAAAGAAGATGTGCTTCTGAGATGCATGTAAATGTAACCATTGACTGTTGTTATAGAGCGAAGAAAATAGTGAATGAGAAAATTCCTGGGAATCATAAGGATGAATTTGTCTTGCTATAGGACTATGCTCATGAATTAAGGTCAAAGATGCCAGTAAGCACAATAAAAATGGCTGTTCAAAGGGTGAAGCAGACTCCCTTCCACATTTTAAGAGGTTTTATGTGTTCCTTGATGAACTAAAGAGAGGCTAGAAAGCGGGGTGTAGGCTATTCATTGTGCTAGATGGTTGCTTCCTAAAAGACCCATTTAAAAGTGAATTTCTCACAACTGTTGGAAGAGACGCAAACAACCAAATGTTCCCTATTGCATGGGCTGTGGTTGAAGTGGAGTGCACTGATTCATAGGGCTGGTTTCTCAGTCTCCTATCAACTGATTTGGGCTTGGAAGATGGGTATGGGTACACAATTATCAATGACCAACAAGGTTAGTAAATATGCAATTTTTAGCTTGGTATTGTTTTTTTAATCTGTTATCTGCATGTAACTAAAATTTTTTAACAATCTATCTCGTTCATTAATTTGAATTAGGGCCTTGAGATTGCAATTTCTAACATACTACCAAGGGTGGAGCAAAGGAATTGTGCGAGGCATGTGTTTGCAAATTGGTTAGGGAGGAAGTTAAGGAAATCTTATGAGTGTGATTTCTGGCAGATTGTAAAGTGCATGGCTGAGAGGGAGTGGGAGGATCTATGTTCAGCACTGGAGAAGGAAAATAAGGATGTTTACGATAATTTGATGAAAATGTCTCCAAAGATGTGGACTAGGGCATTTTTTGAGACTACTTATAAATCAGATATAGTTGACAACAATTTGTGTGAAGCATTCAATTCAAGCATTGTCAAAGCTAGATTCAAAAGCATTATCAGAATTCTTGAGGATATTAGGACCAAGATGATGACTAGGATAGTACAAAAAAGAAAGTTATGTAATGGATGGAAGCAAAATTATGGTCCATCGGCGAAAGCTAAGTTTGATGCCAACAAGAAGGACTGTGTAGAGTGGCAACTGATATGGAATGGTGAAAATGGATGTGAGTTGAGGAAAGGAAGTTATCAGTATAAAGTGGAACTAAGTCAAAGGATATGTAATTGTAGAAGTTGGCAAATTAGTGGGATTCCATGTTCCCATGCTTGTGCTGCCATGTATCACTTAGGGCTTCAACCAAATGAATATCAGCATGAATATTATCACATTGATACTTACAAGAAAGCTTACTTTTTTCCAATGCAGCCCATAAATGGGCCACATGATTGGGAAAAAACTGGTATTCAGCCAGTGCTACCTCCTACTGAAAGGAAGATGCCTAGGAGGCCCAAAAAGAATAGAAGGATGGCCAAAGATGAACCCAAAAAATTGATGCCTGGTCACTTGAGTAGGAAAGGTCTACTCATGACATGTACTGAATGTGGCCAACATGGCCATAACAAGCGGTCTTGCATAAATTCGAAACAGGTATAATGTTGTTCTTTAGTTATAAATATTAAGTAATTTATTTTATTTTATTTTTTCTAACCAATGATTATGTTTAATTTTTTGCAGCAAGATGCATAACCACCTAAACAAAAAGGGAAATCTTCCATTAAAAGGTCAACTACCTTAGATAAATCTAAGGGAAATCTTTCATTTTTTGCAGTAAGTTTCTTCCTTTTACTATTGATATGAGTTATTTTATACATTGTTAATATTACTATAAAATGTTCTTGCAGTCTGGTACTGGACAAACTTCTTCAACTCCCAAGTCATGAAATAACAAGCAAAAGGCTCCTTTCGACCACTTGGGAAAACAAGAATCAATTGCAGGAAACACGAGTAAATCATCGTTATTTTGTTTTGAATGATTTTTATTGTTTGTCTTGTGATTCGTTATGATAAATTGCTTTTGAACTTGTGCCATAGTTCATTTATCTATTTGTATCTGTTTTTAATCTTGCAGGACCATCTCGTGACAGCTCATGATCTAAAAAGTACTGTGTAAGGTATTTTGCCTACAACATTCTGGCTTTGGAATAGAAGATGGTAGTTACATTTTGAGCCTACAACATTCTGGTTTTGGAATGCACTATTGTTGGATGTTATTTTGTTGTATTGAAAACCAATATGTTGGTTTTCATTTTGGTCTATGTATAGCTCACTCACATTTTGGTTTTTGACTGGTATAGCGTTGATGATGTATAGGGTAAATGGTGTATAGACTAATCATATGCTTTTGTAAAGTACATTTATCCAAATCATATGCTTAAATGATCGAATTTTTCCTTTTAGTCTTATGTTTATTGTCACTGCATTATTTATTAAGCTAAATTAAATTAGGCATAAACAAAAAATATTGGTCATTACATCCAAGCATAATGTTAAATTACATAAAAACAACCAATATTTTTCAATCAACATTTGCAACTGCTAGTTGCATATGCCTCTTACTAGTACTGCCAAAAAAGAAACCTATGGTGATGCATACAATACATAACATAGATCAAGGAAATAATATCTTATACATTGACTTCTCTTTCTTGATAACTTTAATTTTTTGCTTCATAGTCAACATTTTCTTCCTTAATGCTACTTCTCCTTCAACACCACAAATTGATCTACCTCCTTCAACCTCAATGTCAACAACACTATTGCCACCATTATGGTTACCATCAAATGCAAACAAATCCATAACATTCTTTCTATGTGCTAAATTATCCTTCAAAAGATTTTGTTCACTATCACGCAATTGACGCAGTAACTCAGTCGCACAGTCACACTTTTTGCTATCGTACCACTTGAAGAAATCACAACCACCGTCCTACAAACAAATCCCAATTAAGCCAAATTGAAATAATCCAAAATGGAAACAAAACAAATATTGAGATTTAAGAAATCATCAAAATTGAGCTCAAGCTCAAATTGCAAATAAAAATTCTTCACTTACCCGAAAATCTGAGCAACCATAAAACCTCCTCCCCAAATTTAAATCGCTCCATGAAGTGTCTCTTTGAGCTAACTTATTGTAGTGACATTTTACTGCTGGTCCATCGTAGGCATACTCCTTCAGCGATGAAGTGACAACATTTGCATATGACGATTTTTTCTTCGAACCATACATTACCCAACCTCTAGGCTGACTATTCGAACTATGTGAATCCATAATTTCAGATGACAGAAGAAAAAAAAATTTCTGGAAAGATTAAGGATTTCACGATTTGGTTTTAAGGGATTTCATGATTTTGTTCCTAATAGTTTTAGGGATTCAACGATTTCATTCGTAAAAGTTTTAAGGATTTCAAGAAGATTTCAGAATACTAACGATTTAGGTTTTTGAGGATTTAGGGATTTGAAGGTTGTTAGGGATTCGATGAAAGATTTCAGAGGTTAGGGATTTAAGGAATTTCACGATTTGGGGATTTTAGAATTTGGGAAATAGAAAACAGATTTGAATTTGGGGGTTTGGGGATTTAGGTTTTTTTTGTTTTATGATTATTAAATTTGTTTAATTTTTTGCCACGTCAGCTTATTTATTCTAATGTGAGCCACGTCATTGGTCAACAGGAACGCCACGTAGACCAAATTTTTTGACCGGCTGTTGACTAACGGTCAACTGACGGTTATCGTTTCAACTGGGTCGATGTCTGAAAATTTTGTTACATTAAGGGCCGATTTCAGAAAGAAAAAGGTTAGGGGCATATATCCAAAGGCCCCCAAAGGTTGAGGGCTTTTTTTACAATTATGCCATCATCATTTTAATCATCTTTCTCAGATAAAAAGACATGGAAACCTTAGTTTGGAGACCTTGAAGTTAGCAAGCTTACTTGGTTCAATTAGGTGAGTATTCTTGTCCCATTTTTAGTAATTTTCATATTTCCGAGATTGTAATAGCTTAATCTAGCTATCTCAGGGATTAATTTGTAAAGTTATCAAAGTACTAGGGTTTTGCCATGGATGAGTATGGATAAATTATGAAGTTTTATGGTAAAAAATGAAAATTTATTGATAAATAAACAACTTTTATAAAGGGAATTTTAATGAAATTATGATTTAGAGACTAAATTGTAAAGATGAAAAATTTATGGAAAAATTTTGAATTTTTGTGAAATACCTGGGCTGCTAATGTTATATGTGAAAATCGGCTAGGCTTGGAATAAGGATTTAATTGCAAGAATTTTATTTTTAGAGCCTAGGGATGAAATCAAAATTAAATAAAAGTATAGGGGCAAAATGGTACTTTTCCCTAAGATGTGAATTGTATTGAATTGAGTATGAATTATATTAAATTAATGATAAATTCATTCATATAGATCCAGATAGACCAAATAAGAGTTAGATCGAGGAAAAGAAAAAGTATCGAATTAGTAGGTTTTGGCATACACGAACACTTGTCGAGGTAAGTTCGTGTAACAAAATTGTATATTTATATGTTTGAATTGAATACTGTGTATGTGAATTTTGTAATTGACATGTATGAAAATCAGTCACATATTAGATAATGTCTGATAAATGTTAAGTCCCGTTTGAATAGATGAAATTCGATGGATATAGGGTTCCCGATTGGTTGTGATCCTTCATGTGTTGCAGACACACTACATCTTGAAAGAGTGTCCCGTTATTAGCTTTCATGAGCTTCCTGTTATATGGTTCTTGCGAGCTTCTCGTTAATAGCTCTTCGGAGCATCTCGATTGGTTGTGATCCTGCATGTGTTGTAGAGACACCACAGCTCTTATGAGCGTCTCGATATATAGCTCTCCAGAGCTTCCCAATATTGGCTTGCTTGAACCTTCCCGATATTAGCTTGTATCAGCTTCCCATTAATGGCTCTCTAGAGCTTCCCATTACATGACTCACATGAGCTTCCCGTTATGTGGCTCGAAAGAGCTTATCATTTATGTGCTCATATGAGCATTCCCAAATATGAATTGATGGATTACATATTTGTACACTTCTTGTGTACTATCTAGGTATCCATTGATATTTTAAATGATTCAATGGACAAAATCCTTATATGAGAAAATAAATGAATTCAAAATGAATTGTTACCTGTATATACACGAAATACATGGAAATTTGATATTGATGAGCTTATACATGATTCTTGATAGTCATGTGAAGTAAATTACTAACATGTTTGATAAAGTTGTGTGTTTAGGCTATTAGCCAATTTGCTTGGATGCATTTTGTGTGTTTATTTTAATGAAAATGAATGGTAAGTTAATTTCCGTTATACGAACTTACTGAGCATTAAATGCTTACTATGTTTTATTTCCTTTGTTTTATAGTAATTTGGAAGCTCGATTTGGTTGGAAGCCAGTCGGAGCAACATCACACTATCCTTCAGCTCGATTCGATATAAATAGCAAAATTTGGCCAATGCTAATGTATATGTGTTTGGTTGTGACTAGCCATTGGAATGGCTTGTGCTGGACATATTTTGATATGTATATAAGAGTTTATATATGTTTGATATATGTTTGAAATGGATGGAAGATGAAAATTATATAGGTATATTAATGATTGGTTGGAATTGGCAAATTTAGTACAAGGATGTATATATATGAATTAGGTTATTTTGTTAAGTTTGGACACTTCGTCATATGTATTGATATGTCATTCATAAGACTTGATTTTGACTTGATTTGAAGGACTTATGTTGGCTTGTAAATGTATTTAAATGTTGATGTAGGTGAAAAACAAATTGGGTGAGAAATGTGGCTTGGAAAATAGCCTATTTTTTTCCATACGTACAGAGACACGGGCCTGTGTCTCAGCCGTGTGTGACATATGGCCTAGCACATGGGCATGTGATCTGGTCATATGTCCCTTGCATCTTAAAAATTGAGAAACAAAATGCTCAAAATTATCACACGGCCTAGCACACAAGCGTTTGTCTTGGCCAGGTGACCCCTCAACCTAATTAATGTAAGTCTGTATACTAACATCATCGTGTGTCCATATTTCAAATACCCACACGGCTAGAGACACGGGCGTGTCTCTTAACCGTGTGAGACACATGGCTTGGCCACACAGGCGTGTGTCCCCTATACTTTGGAATAATTTTAAAATTTTGTGAAAAATTTTCGGAGTACCCGGATTAGTCTCGACTTATTTCTATTGCGTATTTTGGCATTAAGGGCTTATATAAGGGACAATATGATTGATTATGATTGATTTCCAATATGAATGAGAAATGATATAAAATGTTTTTACTTGACCTGTAAACTTTGGTAATGTTCTAGAACCCTGTTTCGGCGATGGATATATGTTAGAGGTGTTACATTAATTGGTATTAGAGCTACAGTTTAGCCGATTCTTAGACTAATGTAGCGTATACGGGTCTAGCCATAAATGCCATTATATAACCTATGATAGTTTGATATTACTTGACCATTTTAAATATGTTTTTCATATAGTAATGTCATCCAACCGAGCTGAATCAGAAGAAGCTGAGAGCAAAGCTAAAGCTTAAGTTCAAAGAGCAGCTTCAAGCAGTAGAAGGCGAGTATTTAAGGGCCAAAGAGGAGAGGCTAAATAAGTTTTCTTCCAAATGATGAACGAATAGTTTACAAAATTTGTAAGAGCAAATCTAGCTGTACAACATCTAGCCCCTCCTGTCTCTCAACCAGTTCCTGATATGCCACAAGGTACAAAACTTGTTAAAATTGGTAAACCTCTTGTAGATAAAATTCGTAAATATGGGGTAGAAGAATTTAGAGCTACTGCTGAAAACAATCCAGAAAAGGCTAAATTCTGGTTAGAAAACATTATTAGAGTTCTTGATGAATTTTCATGTACACTGGCTGAATGTTTGAAAAGTGTTATATCTCTATTAAAAGACTCATCCTATCAGTGGTGGAACACCTTAATTTCTGTGGTACCGAAAGAAAAGGTCACAAGGAAATTTTTCCAAACTGAATTCAAAAAGAAATATATTAGTCAGAGCTTCCTGGATCAAAAAAGGAAGGAATTTTTAGAGCTTAAACAGAAGCATATGACAGTATCCGAATATGAAAGAGAATTTGTTCGACTGAGTAAGTATGCTAGAGAATATATCCCAAATGAAATCGACATGTGTAAGTAGTTTGAGGAGGGTTTAAATGAAGATATAAAATTGTTAGTTGGGATTCTAGAATTAAAAGAATTTATGGTATTGGTCGGCCGAGCTCATAAAGCTAAAGATGTATCGGCCCGTTTTCAGTTAAATTAAAATAGTAGTTTAGGGACCACAAATATGAAGTCAAAATATTTATTTTATTATTATTTTAGTGTCTACAATATGTTAATAGAGTCATATGAAAATTTCGTTAAGAAATTTTATCATTTGCATGCTTCATTTGTGAAAAAAGACTAAATCGCGTAGAGTGCAAAAGTTGGGTTCTAATAGCTAAAGGTGTCTAATCAACCATAATTTATACATATTTTTATCCCATACTTAGCACATTTATGGATGATTTGTCCTTAGATTTGGTGAATTTGAAGCTCCTAATCCTTTAGTTTGATGTTTTATACTTAGGTGAGCATAGGAGAGTAAAAAGAGCGAGAAACGGGCTAAAAAAGAGAAAATGGGCCAACATGGGAAGTCAATACGGCTTGGACTTCCTCACACGGGTAGACCACACGCCTATACCTATTTAACAGCCTTGACCACGGTCTGAAGCAATTACACATGGGCATGTCCCTATCGAGCCCAAGTATAGTTCTATTCGGAAAGGGCCACTTTTGAGGGATCTTAGGCATTCTAAAGCCTATTTAAACACCTAATGAGGCACTTGGAAGAGAACTCACATAGTAGGAGGCAAGGAATTACTCAAGGAAAGCCAATTGATCCATCTCAGAAGCCGGATTCATCATCAAGACTGAAGATCTCCTTTCAATTTCCTTCAGAAGTTTTGGGTTTTCTTTATGTTTTGTTATCTTTATTATTTTGAGTTGTTTTCTTCATAATTATGAACTAAAACCCCTAAATACCTAAGGGGAATGAAACCTAAGACGGATCTTGTTATTATTATCTGAATTGTATGATAAATATTTGACTTGTTCTTAATTATGTGTTCTTAATTCTTGTTTTAATATTCCAGGATATTGATTCAAGTTAATGCGCTTATTCAGAGGAGCAAAAGTCCCTGTCTAAGAGTAAATTTGTCGTAATTAAGCGGAGTTGATTGCACGGTTAGAGATAGGGTGACAAGATTTTGCCGGATTAGGGTGAAACCTAACAAGGGAGTCCATAGATCAAGTTAATGCAACACTAGGGTGTTAATTAGAAAGAGATTTCAATTAATCAACCCAGGGTTAGACTTTATTAGTCTCAAAAGAGATAATAATATAACTTACGGATTTCTACGGATCAAGTCAAATGAATAAATCGTCTGATTCAGACTCAAATAACAAGCGAATTCTAGATCGATTTTTCCTTGGATATTGTCTTAATCAATCGAGTTTTCCCAAAAGCTTTTCCCCAATTTTCTCTCTGTGCACCCTTAGTTTAGTTAATTAGTTTAGAAAAACAAATCTCTTAATCTTTAGGCTGGATAATAAAAAGAAAGAAATTACTAGTACTCATGGTTCCTTTGGGTTGGACAATTTGGTCTTGCTAAAGATATACTACTGTTCGATAGGTACACTTGCCTTCATTGTGATAATAGTTAGTTTCAGGAACGATTAAATATAAATTTTTAAAACCTGTAGCGAATATCACGTATCAAGTTTTTGGCACCGTTGTCGGGGAACTAAGATATTAGGAACACTCGATTTTTATTACTTTAGCCATTTTACTTTATTTGCAGTTTAAATTTTTATTTTATTTTCTAATTTTCTCTTTTATTTGCTTCTGACAGGTTTTTCTAGTTTATGACGAGAAGAAACCCGTCAGGACCATTACTTTTTAATAGTGAGATCGATTGCACAGCTCACAGAAACTGAAGAGAAATAAGGCGAAGCTTATGATACACAGAGGAAGAGCAAGAGGACGATAGTCAAACCACAATCGAGGATATGGCTGAAAATAAGGAAAATCCGCTACCTTCTGCGATTGCCACTGATCCAATAAATCAGAATCATGCTTCACGCACTATGTACGATTATGCTAAACCAAATTTAATAGGAACTGAGTCAAGTACAGTTAGGCCTGCTATTGCTGCAAATAATTTTGAACTGAAACCTAACATGATTCAAATGATACAACAATTTGTTCAGTTTTATGGTTTGCAGGATGAGGATCCAAACAATCACTTGGCGAATTTTCTGGAGTTTTGCGACACATTTAAAATCAATGGCGTTTCTGATGATGCCATACGCCTACGGTTGTTTCCCTTTTCACTGAGAAACAAAGATAAATAGTGGTTGAACTCGTTACCTCGAGGGTCAATCACTACTTGGGAACAAATGACCGAAAAGTTTTTACTAAAATATTTTCCACCGGTTAAAACGGCTAAATTAAGGAATGTTATCTCTTCTTTTGTGCAGATGGATTTAGAAACACTATATGATGCATAGGAGAGATACAAGGACCTGTTGAGAAGGTGCCCTCACCATGGGTTACCACTTTGGCTATAGTTTCAAACTTTTCAGAATGGCCTGAACCCTTCAACTAGACAGATGGTTAACGCAGCCGTTGGTGGGACTATCAATAATAAGACACCTGAGGATGCTTATTAATTTATAGAAGAGATGTCACTGAATAATTATCAGTGGCAAGTCATGAGGACAAAGCCAACGAAAGCAGTCAGCGTTTTTAACGTCGATTCAATCACCATGCTCTCTAAACAGGTAGAACTTTTGAATAGAAAAATTGACGGTTTTCTTGGTTCTTCACAAGGTCACCCAGTAATGCAATGAAATGCAAGTGAAGGAGGAACGAGCAATTCAGAATACCCACCTTATGGCTACAACTTGGAAAACGAGCAATTAAATTATATGGGTAATAATCCTCGACCTCAAAATAATCCCTATAGCAACACTTACAATGCAGGATGGAGAAACCACCCAAATTTCTCATTGGAAGGCCAAGGGAATCAAAGGACACCACCACATCCAGGCTTCCAACAACCACCTTACCAGCAAGAGAAAAAGCTGAACCTTGAAGAGATGCTAACAAAATTCATCTCAATGTCAGAAACTAATTATCAGAATACCGAGACAGCACTTAAGAATCAACAAGCATCGATCCAATGGCTTGAAACTCAGATAGGCCAGCTCGCTAAATTGATATCTGAACGACCACAAAGTAGCCTACCGAGTAACACTGAATCTAACCCAAGAGAGCAGCTCAATGCAATTACCATTCAAGATGTGGAAGGGTTAGTTGCACCTGAACCAGAACCGAGGCAAGAAACTGTGGTAAGTAAAGGTAAAGGTGAGGTGGACCACAATGACCAAAATTGAGTAAGAAAAGAGTACAAACCACATGTACCATACCCCAATGCAACAAGGAAAGACCACTCAGATGAAGAATTTGGTAAATTCCTTAAACTTTTAAAGAAATTACATATTAACTTACCGTATATTGAGGCTCTTTCGTAGATGCCGAACGTAGTCAAATTTTTAAAGGAGCTTTTAGCAAATAAGCAGAAGTTAGACAAGGCATCGCATGTGGAGATGAATGTAGTTTGCTCAGCCATTTTGCAGAATAAACTGACCAACAAATTGAAAGATCTAGGGAGTTTTACGATTCCTTGTTTAATTGGTAGATTAGATGTTAATCATGCCTTGGCTGATTTAGGGGCTAGTATCAATGTCATGACTTACAAAATGTTTAAGCAACTAGGTCTTGGGAAACCCAAACAAACTAGGATGAGCACTCAATTAGCAGATAAAACAATCAGATTTCCTAGGGGTATTATTAAAGATGTATTCGTTAAAATTGAAAAATTTATATTCCTAGTTGATTTCATTGTTCTAGACAGAGGAGGATAATAACGTACCTTTAATTTTAGGGAGGCCCTTTTTAGCAACTGCTAGAACGATAATTGATGTTGGTACAGGTGAACTCACACTTCGTGTGGGTGATGAAATAATCACTCTTCAAGCTCGTAATTCAAGTAACACATCAAATATTGAGGGTGATTGTATAAATTGTACTACTAATACTGATCATGTGGTGAAGACTTCTGTGGAGGAAACACGTTTGAAGAGCACACATGAGCTATGTTCGAGTAATGACAAGGGACCTATCTATGAAGAAAAAAAGGCTACGAGTTGAGGAACTAGATGAATGGTAGACACATAAACCGATGACACACGATAAACCAAAACCACGCCGTGACGAGCTCAATATCTCACCAAATCAACTCAAGGTTGGAGACAAAGTACTAGATGCAGTACACCCTCGGATTGCTACCTTTGAACCTAATGGGGAAATCCCTTTTATGGTTCTTAGCATTTTCCCATACAGCACAATCGAGGTAATTCATCCAAAATTCCGTACATTCAAGGTAAATAATACTCATCTAAAACCTTATTTTGATGAAAAACTTAGCAGGAATGAGGAGTGTAAACTCCTTGGACCACCATGACTATACAAAATCTAGGTAAGTCGAGCATAGTCTATAAATAAGTGCTTCTTGGGAAGCAACCCGAGCACTAACAATATTGATTTCTTTAAAATTTTAGTTTTTAACATCTAATCACTAACTGAGTCCTTGAAACATAGATTTTCTAATCCACACGGCCAGGCACACGAGCGTGCCTTAGGTCGTGCTCACACCACGGGCAGAGACACGGCCGTGAGATACGATCATATGAAAAAAGGGCAAAATTTTTCCCCAACACGAGATGTGATAAGTTGCCACAACCGTACGACGTGGCCATGGGTGAGTCTGTCAAAACAACATGGGTGTGCGACACACCCCTGTCTAGAAACCGTGGTTGAAATTGAAAATTTAACACGAGCGTGCGACACGACCGTACCCACCACTCGTGCTCAAGTCTAATAAACCAATACGGGCATGCACCTATACACACGGGCTTGGAAGAAGTGAACGAAGTAGAACACGGCCATGCGACACAGCCGTGTGCATCGACACACCCAAAGAACACAGGCATGGGATGTGACAGCCCTAAATTGATCCTAGTCAGAAAGTGGTTTCGGGACCACAAGACCGAGTCATAAAAATAATTAACCATTATATTTGATGCTTATTATATGTATATAGGCATGTGTGAAAATTTTATGTTTGAATTTTGTTAATTGTAAGTGAATTTTGCTAAACAGGACTTGTGTGAGAAAATTTAGAAATGTGCTAGGCAAATGTTAAAGTGGCCTATTGATGCATGCTAGAAAATGTTATCCTTGCATGTCAAAATACCCAAAACTTGGGATGGTGGCTGGCCATGCTATGGGTAAAAAGGTATTATAAACATGTTATGTTAGTGTTTCATGGAGGAATGATAAAATAAGGAGCATGGTAATAAAATAATGAAAAGGAAAAAAAAGAAGAAAAAGTTCTCATGTTGTTCAACTTGGCCGAATAGAAGAAAGAAAAAGAAGGGAAAGAGCTTGGAGAAAATCGGCTATGGTGGTTCACTAGACTAAGGTATGTTGATGTTGTTCCATGAGATTCATGCATATTTTTAGTTGTTAGCTTGAGTTCTACCTAGCCCATGGTTTAAATCTTTGCTATGAGATGGAGATGATATTCGGCCATGGGTGTTGTCTTCTTGGTTGGTGTTTGATGTTGTGGTGATGAGGCATGAAGATGAGTTAAGTTTCGGCTAAGGTGGACTTGTGTTGATGTCATTTGCATGCTAAGTGTAAAGCTTTGTAATGATACATGTGATGGTGATTGATGACTCTTGGATTTTCTTTTTAGCATTTTTGAGTTAGACATTAAGTTCTTTGTTTAACCCGTGACCAAAATTGAAATGGTATGGTGCCTTGATGCATTCGGCCATGGTAGGAAGTAGATGAGAATTGGTAGTAAGGTGAAGTGCAAATGTTAGTATTTGATTACTAGTGTATATATGTGTATTAGCCGAGTTTTGAACTTGAAACAAAATGGTATGTAGTCAATACAAGTAATCATATTTGTAGGAAGTATTAAGCATATAATCGGCCTCAACATAGACATGCATATTCGGCCACATGAGGTAGATTGGTGTTGCATGTATTCGGTTAGAGGCAAGCATATTGATGCTTTTATCTTGGCTTAGATAATCGGCTAAAAGAGAGTGTGGGCTAATATGTTGAGTTGATTCATGATTTCATATATATGTGACTCTAATGTCTAATGTATATATGGGTTAAGTACCTTGAGTTTCTCTTTTTGATGTTCAAATGATTAAATCAATTTATTTGTTAAAGTAAGCTCAAGAGCAAAGGGGAACTAAATCCGATAAAGGGAAGGAAAAAGTGATCGAATAGCCGTCGAAATCGTTCGACAACATCTGAGGTAAGTTTTCGAGTAATGAAACTTAGTTTACGATTTGATTAAGTCATGACGTATAAGCATAACAAATATACGGTGATATAATGATTCTACTTGAATTATATGTTGAGTTAATTAGTCTATACGTATGATGGGTAGCCGTATGTGCATAGAGATCATGACATAAAGCAAACCAAATCATGTTGTTTGTATGTGGCTATTGAGCCGAAAATGGGAATGCTTAATAATTGACTTGTGTTTGAATTCTAGTTATGAAAATGAAATAAAGATGTGTCATGATTTACTGATATGTGCATGAATATTCGGATGATAACCGGGCTAAGTCCCGAAGGCATTTGTGCGGGTTACTAATTCCGGGCCAAGTCCCGAAGGCATTTGTGCGAGTTACTATTTTCGGGCTAAGTCCCGAAGGCATTTGTGCGAGTTACTATATCCGGGCTAAGTCCCGAAGGCATTTGTGCGAACTACTATATCCGGGCTAAGTCCCGAAGGCATTTGAGCGAGTAGCTATATCCGGTTAAATCCCGAAGGTACTTGGTTTGGGAATGAGCAATCTTGCTGTAATAATTTCAATTAATATGCTCGTAAAATCCCAACGATGAGGTATGTTTCGTATACGCATTGGATTAGTTGATTCCTTTTAAATAGTATTCGCTCAGTCGATTAATGAGCTTCCGGCTTTTGGTTAAGTTGATCTCTTATGTATGAGTATAAGGGTTGGTAATGTGAAGTAGGTATGATTTTGAGAATGTGTGTATATGAAATTATCCGTTTAGTCATATGAATGCTATACTTCAATTGTGCCTAATTTCATTGCTCAAAACTTACTAAGCATTAAATGCTTATTCCATTTCTTTGATTCTCTGTTTTATAGATTTTGGTTCGTCAGCTATCGGACTCGGGATTGTCGAAGTCGAAGTCATCCACACTATCAAAGCCCTTTTGGTACACTTTTGGTTAAACTCTGAAAATGGCATGTATAGGACTACCCTTGTTGTTGTTGGTCATGTACCCTTTGGTTTTGTATAAATTTGGATAGCCATGCGAAAATGGCTTATATATATACTTTGAGCATAGCATTATAATCGTTTTGTATGTTGATCATTGAGAGGTATGGAAATGTTTGGTAACGATTAGCCATTGGAATGGTTAATCATGATCATTTTGGTGCTTTGTATGACAAATTCTAGTTGATTCATGGAAAACCATGAAATAGGTAAAGTTTACCTTAAAAACAGATGCTGACAGCAGCAGTGGTGTGGATTTGAAAAATCACTAAAAATAGTAGGAATGGAATTAAATAGTGAATAAATTATGTAATCGAACCTTGATGAATCTACTTTCATATGGAAGAAACAAAACGACCATATGAGTCGTATTTTAAGAGATATTTAAGTTTTTGTGGAATAGGGGCAGAGCGATTTCTGGATCCCCTGATTTGACTTTGGAACTTCACTATAAATTAACCAGAGATAATTAGAAGTCATTCCATATATGTATAGATTTCTTCTTGAGTCTAGTTTCATTATAAACAAACAGCATAAGTATTGAATCCCTGTACAGGGAGATATATAAGTCGTAATGCATGAAGGTTAGAGTAGTCGAACCCTGAAATAGGGGAGACTTTAACTAATAAACTGTACTAATTGGCCCGATCAAAAATTCTAGAAAAATTTTGTAGATGGATATATGAGTCTAGTTTCAGGGAAAATTTACGGAATCAGTTTTCGAGCTTCAGAACTCGAGATATGATTTTTAAAGTGACTATGATGCAGTTAGCCAGCTTGTCTGAAATAAAAAATGAACTGTGTAAGTCAATGAAATAAGTCCGTAAATACCTCGTGTTCGACTCCGGCAACGGTCTCGGGTACGGGGTGTTACATGGAACGAATTTCAGACGCACCCAAATTTGAAACCGCGAAACACACGAGCTAAAATAAGGGCACATGGGCGTGCCCCATAGCCGTGTGCCCCAAAATCTATATATACCCCTCACTATTCATCATTCCCTACCCCAAAATCCCTAACCCTAGCAGCCGCAACTCTTGTCCATGCCCGTGTGCCGACCACAGCATCACCATCGACGTCCCAAGCCCCTCCCACTACCAAGCCATTGCGTTTGTTCATTCTTTTCATTTTCTTTACTAATTTGATTTTGCTTGTGTTATTTTGACTGTTAATCTTCATAGTTCTAATAATAGTCATGCTTATGCTATTTGTTTCTTGATATTCTAGTTGATGGATTATGGTACATTCATTCTTGTATTGCCATGAACTTCAATCTATTGCCCATATTATCATTCCCATATGCATTCATTCACTAGGCATTGTTCTCGTTTTCCTATTCATAGTAATGACTTAAAATATTTGATTAGGTTATCTGTCAGCATAATTGTTTTTAGTACATGACTCCTATGAAGTATCTCTATTTAGTTCTAACATGCATTGCATATTTTTTCCATGCTATTGTTGGAGAGTAATTTTATTTTTAATATTGTTTATTTCATCTTGCCATTGCAGATATCATGTCAAACCGTGGTAAGAAAACCGCAGTCCCCGCTTCAAAGAAGAGGAAAGGAACAGCGTCATCCTCGGGTCCTACCGTGGAGATCAGACACCCCTTTATTCAGTTTCCCTTAGGACCCCAGGAAGAACATTTTCAGATACTTCGGGCCCGACCTTTAGGCGTGGGCTGCTGCATTGACTGGGCTGCACTTGAACAAGTCCAATTGGTTGACGCGGTCAGAGCCCTTCTGTCGACTGATCCATGGAAGCTCTTCTTTGGGATCATCGAGCCGACGTACCTCGAGCTCACATTGGAACTCTTTTCGAAATTCCACTTCCAAATCGTTATGACAGAGTTCGAAGATCTAGGAATGGTCTAGTTTTGCCTAGGTGGCTTGGTTCGCCAGTTGAGCGTACTTGAGTTTGGAATTTCACTAGGGCTATATATGGAGGAATTCATGGACGATAACGAACTTGACACCCTCCATCGCCACATTCACTACTTTTCTTCGAAATGCTGGCAAGCTTTAGTCCCAGCCTTGGCCACCTACGACCTTAGCCGCTCCAATACATTGGCCCTCGACCCATCCTTGACGTTTTTACATGCCATCTTGGCCCACACTCTGACAGGACGTCAAGAGAGTACCGGCGTCGTCAACACTCACGACGCCTACTATTTATGGTGTATGGAGAACGGGCACGTCTTCAACCTTGCCTATTTTATTGCCCTCGCCATCCGCAATTAGACAGAGCGGTATAGGAGAGGAGTCATCTCCATTGGCCCCCATGTGACTAGACTGGCACAGTACTTCGGGCTCCTCAACACAGCAGCACAATCATCCTCCCTCACCTTCATCGGCCAAATGTCCCTACAAGGCATCCCGAGCATGTTTCATATGAGAATGATCGAGCGACGACGTGGAATTGACCCTCCTCAGTACTGCCTGGTCTAATCCATCGAGGAGGAGGACCCAGAGGACATTCTTGATGATGTCCTTCCATGACACGAGGACACACCGTCTTAGCCACCACCCATCCATCGTCCAGTTCATGCGGCGACTTCAGACTCTAACATCTTTGAGTGCCTTACTCGATTTGAGTAGCAGTGTTTTCAGTGTTTTGATCACATTGATGCTACTCTTCATCAAATTTGTCAGCACTTTCACATTTCATCGCCACCACCACCTCGTGAACCATCCAACAATGACAATGTTTAAGAACTTTTTATTTGTTATTATTATTTTTACTTTTATCTTTATTTATCTTCTTTAAGTACTTTTTATTTTATTTTCCTTTAATATTATTTCATTTTTAGGTTTTATAATTCTTATTAAACAATTTATAGTTTCGACTATTTCATTACGAGTAATTATGCTTCTTTATATTTCCTAAAGAGTTCTTGATGTTATCACAGTTATAAAGAGATCCAAAGCTCATCATCACCTACGAACTCGAAACTCCACTAGAAAAGGTTCTCCAAGATTGCCATGTCCTGCTCGACCACTATGATAACCTCTTCGCTGGACATTTTGGTTGTGGAACCCAACCTCTACCACCACCGAAGTATCCTCCTCCAATCTTATCATTGCCTTGGCCGATTATTCTCCATAACTCCAATTCAAGGAGTCCATTCATCATTCAAGAAGTTTCACTTCTCTCCCTATCTTATGATCTTATATCTATATCATCGTAAATCTAACTTTGTACATTGAGGGCAATGTACATCTTCAGTGTGGGGGGTCTTTTATATCATTACTAGAAAAATCCTTGAATTTTGTCTTATTCTCATGTGATCTTCTCATATTATTATTAGAATGAATTTTGATTGATTTATGATTTTCTATTAATATGTCTTGAATTAAAACATAGGCATTTATGCATTGACTGTTTAAACTTTAAGGAATTAGAGAATCAAGCATGATAAGTTGATTTTTGAGAAATAAAAAAAATTTAGGTTGTTTCCCAAGTTTAGGTATTATCTTGAGTTGAAATTCACAGGTTAAACATCAAAAAGCCATAATTTTTGTGAGATCTTGAGCCCTTAGAGCATATATTATTGATAAACCATAATTTATACATATTCCTATCCCATGCTTAGCACATTTTATGAATGATTTTTCCTTAGATTTGGTGAATACAATGCTCCTAATGCCTTAATTTCATATTTTATACTTAGGTGTGCATAGAAGAGTGAAAGGAACAAGAAACGGGCCAAAAATAGAGAAAATGGGCCAACGTATGAAATCAACACGGCCTGGACCTCCTCACACGGGTAGACCACATGGCCGTGTCAATTTGGTAGAATCAAAGCACGACTCACACGGGTGGACCACACGCCCGTGCCTATTTAACAGGCTTGACCACGTGTCACACGGGCGTGTCCCTGTCGAGCCCAAATTGAGTCCAATTCAGAAAAAGCCAATTTTGAGGGTTCTTAGGCATTCTAAAGCCTATAAATACACCCTAGAGGAGGAGGAAAAAAGGGCCACAGAGGAGGAAGCAAGGAACTGCTGAAGGAAAACTAATTGATCCATCTCAGAAGCCGGATTCGTCATCAAGACTGAAGATCTCCCTCAATTTCCCTTCAAGAGTTTTGGGTTTTTCTTTATGTTTTGTATTCATTATTCTTCTGAGATGTTTAACTTTTTAGTTATGAACTAAAACCTCTAAATACCTAAGGGGAATGAAACCTAAGATAGGTCTTGTTATTATTATCTAAATTGTATGATAAATATTTGACTTGTTCTTAATTATGTGTTCTTAATTCTTGTTTGGATATTCCAGGTTATTGATTCAAGTTAAGCTCTTATTTAGAGGAGGAATAGACCCTATCTAAAGAGTACATTTGTCATAATTAAGCGGAGTTGATTGTGCGCCTAGAGATAGGGTGACAAGATTTTTCCGGATTAGGGTGAAACCTAATAAGGAGATCCATAGATCTAGTTAATGCAACCTTAGAGAGTTAATTAGAAAGAAATTTCAATTATTCAACCTAGGGTTAGACGTTGTTAGTCTCGAGAGGGATAATAATATAACTTAGGGATTTCTACGGATCAAGTCAAATGAATAAATCGTCCGATTCAGAGTCAAATAAAAAGTGACGTCTATGTGGATTTTTCCTTAGGTATTGTCTTAATTCAATCGTTTTTCCAAAAGTAATTCCCCAACTCTATTTTTTGTGAATTCTTAGTTTAGTTAATTAGTTAGTTAAAACAAGCCCTATTATTCTTAGGTTAGATAATAAAAAGACAGTCATTACTAGTACTTTTAGTTCCTTTGGGTTCTATAATTCGGTCTTGCTAAAGCTATACTACTGTTCGATAGGTACACTTCCCTTCATTGTGATAATAGTTAGTTTCAAGAACGATTTATTATAAATATTTAAAACCTGTCACGAATATCACATATCAAGGTTTTGGCGCCGTTTCCGGGGAGCTAAGATATTAGGAACACTCGATATTTATTACTTTAGCCATTTACTTTTACTGCAATTTAAATTTTATTCTAACTTTTATTACTAATTCTTCTTTTTCCCTTTTTCTGGCAGGTTTTTATAGTTTATGACTAGGAGAAACCTGTCAGGACGATTACTTTTTGATAGTGAGATCGATCGCACAGTTCGTAGAAACCAAAGAGAAATAAGGCGAAGCTTAAGATACACAGAGAACGAGCAAGAGGATGATACTTCAACCAAAACCGAGGAGATGGCTGAAAACCAAGAAAATCCGCTACCTCCTGCAATTGCTGTTAATTAGAATCCTGCTCCGCGCACTATGTATGATTATGCTAAACCTAATTTAACAGGAACTGAGTCAAGTATTTTTAGACCTGCTATTGCTGCAAATAATTTTGAACTGAAACCCAACATAATTCAAATGATACAACAGCTTGTTTAGTTTGATGGTTTGCAAGATAAGGATCCAAATGTGCATTTGGCGAATTTTCTAGAATTCTGCTATACATTTAAAATCAATAGCATTTCCAATGATGCCATATGTCTTCGGTTGTTTCCCTTTTCATTGAGGAACAAAGCTAAACAGTGGTTGAACTTGTTACCATGAGGGTCAATCACTACTTGGGAATAAATGACTGAAAATTTTTTACTTAAAATATTTTCCACCAGCTAAAATAGCTAAATTACGTAATGATATCTCCTCTTTTGTGCAGATGGATTCAGAGACACTCTACAATGCATGTGAGAGATATAAGGACCTTTTTGTGAAGGTGCCCTCACCATGGATTACCACTCTAGCTACAGGTTCAAACTTTTCATAATGGCCGAATCATTCGACTCAACAAATGGTTGATGTAGCTGCTGGAGGAACTATCAATAATAAGACACCTGAGGTGGCTTACGAGTTTATAGAGGAGATGTCACTGAATAACTATTAGTGCAAGTCATGAGGATAAAGCTAGCGAAAATGGCTGATGTTTATAATGTCGATTCGGTCACCATGCTCTCTAATCAGGTAGAACTCTTGAATAAGAAAATTGATGGTTTTCTTAGTTCTTCACGGGTTCACCCATTAATATAGTGCGAAGCAAATGGAGGTGGATCGAGTAATTAAGAATACCCACCTTATGGCTACAACATGGAGAACGAACAGTTAAATTACATAGGTAATAATCCTCGATCTCAAAACAATCCTTATAGCAATACTTACAATGCAGGTTAGAGGAATTACCCAAATTTTCATAGGGAGGCCAATGAAATCAGAAACCACCATCCCCTCCAAGCTTTCAGCAACCACCGTACCAGTAGGAGAAAAAGCCGAACCTCGAGGAGATACTAACCAAATTCATCCTGGTGTCAGAGACTCGTTTTCAGAATACCGAGACGACACTAAAAAAATAACAAGCATCAATCCAGGGGCTCGAAACTCAGATTAGACAACTCGCCAAGTTGATTTCCGAACATCCACAAGATAGCCTGCCAAGCAACACTGAATCTAATCCAAGGGAGCTGTGACACCCCTAATTTGACCCTAGTCGGGAAGTGGTTTCGGGACCGCTAAACCGAGTTGCAGAAATAATTGAATATAATATTTTATGTCTAAAATATGTGATCATGCATGTGTGAAATTTGAATGCTTTGATTTTTGTCAATTTGAATGTGTTTCTAAATAAAAAGGACTTATGTGAGAAGCTTTGAATATATGTGTGGCTTATTTTAAGTGATTAATTATTGAATGATGCAAATAAGTGGGTTTGCATGCCAATTTGCCACTTTTAATGCTAATGGCCGGCCAAGCTCATAAGTATGGGCATTATATGCATGGTTTAATATTATTATATTTATTAGTGGTGAGAAATATGTAATAAAAAAATGTATTAAATGAATTAAAGATGAATAAAAGAGTATGGGTAATAAAAATAATGTGTTAGTGGGAGGAGAAACCAAAGTTGGTTTATTCCTCCATTGCCATAGCTAGGAAAGGGTGGAGAAGAAATTTCCTTTTGTTGTTAAAATTTTCGGCTAAGGATATTGCTAGATTAAGGTATGTACAATGCTACTCTTGGAAATTCATGCATAAATTGAACGGTTAGTTTGAATTCTACCTATTTCATGGTTCAAATTTTTGTTATTTTGGAAGATTGAAATTCGGCCAAGGAGCTTGAAATTCTTAGTAGTTGTTTTGATGTCATTAGCATGGAAATTTATGTTGGATGTGTTGAATTTGCTAGTTGTTTTGGCTTGGAAGTTAAGGTTTAGTGTTTGATTATGTGATTGCCCATATGTGTGATAGCCGAACATAGACTTTGTTTAAAATCTTGGTCAAAGGCCGGTTAAGTGTTTTGGAAATGATTAAGCTAGGTGTTTGATCTTTTTGGTTCGGCATAGTACATAAAATGTTGCTAGATGGAGAAAAAATTCGGCCAGCAAGAGGTGTGCTAAGGCCGAATATAATTTTGTATATTAATGAGTAATGCATGTGTTGAATTGATGGAATGGAGAGGATGTTTTAATAGTGCATATATGTGTATTAGCCAAGTTTTGAACTTGAAACAAAATGGTATTTGGTCAATACAAGTGACCATACTTGTAGAATGTATTAAGTATGCAATCGGCCTCAACATAGACATGCATGTTCGGCCACACGAATGAATGCATAGATTGATGTTGTACATTCGGCTATAGGTAAGCATAATGATGATCCTATCTTGACTTAGACAATCGGCTCAAGGAGAATTTGTTAAGTGCTTAGTTAATTGATATTAGGTTAATGATGTGTGTATTTGGTCCTAAAGGTGCACATGAGGAAATGTTTGATTAATTGTACTAAATTGCTTAATGTGATTAAAAATGCGTATGACCATTTTGTATTTGAGCTAAAGGTGGCCATATGACCTATTAAATTCATTGTCATATTCGGCCATAAGCTAGCATAATGAGACTTTAATAAGTTAAATTTGTTTGAATTAGCTCAAGAGCTTAGAGGACCAAAGTTGGATAAAGGAAAGGAAAAAGTGATCGAATAGCCGCCGAAATCGTTCAACAACATCCGAGGTAAGTTTTAAGTGATTAAACGTTGAGTGAATTCAATTATAATAGGACATGATGAGTTGATTTAATAAGATATGATGTGGCCATGATATGTTCTAAGCTCAAATGGTAAGTTCTTAAGTGTTTGAGCTTGGGAATTTAAGGGTAATTTGAAATAGTCTGCTTAGGACAGCAGCAGTAACGTGATTTTAGAAAATCACCATAAATTTATGGATTTGAATTAGAGGCTGAATGAGACATGAAATTAAAGCTTAATGAGTCTAGTTTCTTATAAAAGAAACCGTGTAAGCAAAGGAATTTCCGATAATGAGATACTTAAAGTTGTGTGAGACAGAGCAGAATGACACTGTAATCCTCTGTTCTGTATTTAGAAAATCATTATAAATTGTACAAAAATGGTTATAAGATAAAATTTATATGCTTAGACTCCTTAATGAGTTTAGTTTCAAATGAAATCAAATACAACACATTTTGAATTCTGTAAAATGAGAAATTTGATTCGTAGTGAAGAGTGGTCAGATTAGTCAAACAGTGAAACAGGGGAAACTTTAAGAAAAATCTGGTATTGATTGGCCAAACCTAAAATTCTGGAAATTTTATGGATGGAAGATATACGAGTATATATTCAGGAAAAATTAACAGAAACTGATTTGGAGTTTTGTAGCTCTAGTTATAAATAATTTAGTGACTATTGCTCAGGAAAAACAGCTTGTGCTGAATTTGAGATTGTGTTGTAAACCTTGATAAACTTGTTTTAGTTGCTCATAAGCTATTGATTAAACCCATACGTGAATTCTAAATTGTGATATTGGAAAATGATAGATGTAGATTCAGCCAAGACAGTGTGTATACGTGAAAGTATATGTGGTATGTGAAGTATATTTGGATAATTGTGATGTGAATACATGAAAATCTATATTTTGATTTAGGATTCTATGTGATGGATGTGAACATGCATATATGAGATAAGGCCTAATGGCCGATGTGATGAATGTGAAAGTGTATATATGTGATAAGGCCTAATGGCCGATGTGATGAATGTGAAAGTGTATATATGTGACAGGGCCGAGTGGCCAACGTGATGGATGTGAAAGTGTATAAATGTGATAAGTCCCGAAGGGCATTTGTGTCAGTACTATATCCGGGTTAAAACCCCGCAGGCTTTATGCGAGAATATTATCACTGATTAATATCCGTAAGCTTCGTGCTCGTACTATATCCGAGCTCTAAAGACCCGATGACTACGTGTGGGGATTTTGTCCGGGTAAGACCCGATAACTTCGTGTGGAGATTATGTCCGGGTAAGACTTCGAATAAGAATTGCTTATAAATATATTCAATGCAAAAGGTTAAACAGGTATGTACTCCAAGTTTATATGTGAGCTTGATTTGCACTAAATCATAAGGTAGTTATGTGATGCATACGAGAGCAATCTATGAGACTATTCCTATGATTATGTGACATCGGATCAGTGTGAGAGGTTATGTGAAATCATACGATATATCTATGTCACATGAGCTCACTTTTATGTGAAAGTTTATCTGCCTATTGTATATGATGAGATGTGCATATTCGGTAAAGGGATGGTATGCCCGAAGGAAGAGTGAAATAAAAATACGAACAACTATGTTATAATTTGATTGTTATCTGTTGACACTGCTTAAAACTTACTAAGCATTGTAATGCTTACTCCGTTTACTCTGTTTCCTCTTTTTATAGATCTCATTGCGAAGCTACAGGCTCGGGGATCGTCAGCAACTAGTCACACTATCACTATCCACTGCTTGTTACTGTTATGTTTAGAACTATTTTATGGCATGTATAGAATAGACTAGTGGCGGAAGAATATTTTGGTTAATGTATATAAGCCATGCGAAAATGGCATCTTTTGAATGTTTACTTAGTGAAGTTTAAATTTTATCTCTGGCTGTGCTTAGTACTTATTTAAATGAATGATCTTTATTTCAAGAAAAAGTTTAAAATTTTACTGTTCTGACATGAGTTACAAGTCCGGTAATGCCCCTTACCTATTCTGGCGACGGTTACGGGATAGGGGTGTTACAGGAGCAACTCAACACAATTGCCATTCAAGATGAGGAAGGGTTAGTGGCAAAACCAAGGCCAGAACTGGTGGTAAGCGAAGGTAAGAATGAGGTAGGCCAAAACGAACAGAAACCGGTAAGTACAGAATACAAACCTCATGTGCCATACCCTAATGCGACAAGGAAAGACCGCTCAGATGAACAATTTGGTAAATTCCTTAAACTCTTAAAAAAATTACATATTAACTTACCGTTTATTGAAGCTCTATCACAGATGCCAAGCGCAATGAAATTTTTAAAAGAGCTTTTAGTAAATAAGCGAAAGTTGGACGAGGCTTCGCATGTGAAGCTAAATGTAGTTTGCTCAGCTATTCTACAGAATAAACTACCCAACAAATTGAAAGATCCATGGAGTTTTACAATTCCTTACTTAATTTGTAGTTTAGATGTTAATAATGCATTAGCTAATTTAGGTGCTATTATTAACGTCATGCCTTACAAAATGTTTAAACAACTAGGTCTTGGGAAACCCAAATAGACTAGGATGAGCATTCAATTAGCAGATAAAACTATAAGATTTCCTAAGGGTATTATTGAAGATGTGCTAGTTAAAATCGATAAATTTATATTTCTTGTTGAATTCGTTATTCTAGACATAAAGGAAGATAGCAACAATCCTTTGATTTTAGGAAAGCCCTTTTTAGCAACTGCTAGAACAATTATTAACGTTGGCACAGGTGAACTCACACTTCGTGTAGAAGACGAAACAATCACCCTTCAAGTTTGCAACCCGAGCAATACATTGAAAATTGAAGGTGATTGTACAAATTGTTCTACTAAGACTGATCATACCGTGCAACCTATTTTGTAGGAAATAAGTACGAAGGACACACATGAGCCATGTTCAATTCACAACAAAGAATCTACCCATGAAGAACGAAGGTTACGAATCGAGGAGTTAGATAAATGGCTGACATTTAAACCGAGAAAACACAATAAACTAAAACTACGCCAGAACGAGCTCAATGCCTCACCAAATCAACTTAAGGTTGGAGATAAAGTTTCATTAGATGCCGCAGATCCTCACGTTGACATTTCCAAACCGAATGAAGAAATTCCTCTTATGGTACTAAGCGTTTTCCCATTTGGTACATTTGAGGTAAGCCATCCCAAATTTGACACTTTTAAGGTAAACAATACCCGCCTAAAACCTTATTTTGATGAGATTCATAGCAGAAATGAGGGGTATAAACTCCTCGAACCACCATGACCATTCAATGGAGAGGTAAGTCGAGCTTAGACTATAAATAAGCGCTTCTCGGGAGGCAACCTGAGCACTAACTGTATTAACTTCTTTAAATTTAGTGTATAAGACCTAACTTACTAACAGAACTCTTGAATACATGTTTACCACACAGACACGACCAAGAACACGGGCGTGCTTAGGACCGTGTGGAAATAAGGCAAAGATTTTCCCCAGCACGGGCTATGATAAATCGCCATGGCCGTGCGGCATGGCCGTGGGTGAACCTGTCAAATTAACACGGGTGTGGGCTTACATACACGGGTGTGGGAGAAGCGAATGAATACAGACATGGCCATGCGACACAGCCGTGTGTACCCATATGCCCAAGGAACACAGGCGTGGGCCAAATGTCATACACGCCCAAATTCAAAATGCGCGAATCACATGGGCAAAAATTTAGGGAACACGGGCTTTTCCCCTAGCCGTGTGTCCCAAAATCTATAAATATCCTTCACTATTCATCATCTTCTTCACCAAAAATGCCTAACCCTAGCCGCTGCAAGTTCACACGGCCTCCTGCCATGCCCGTGCGCCGCCTTCAACCACATTTTTGACGCTTAAGCTCCTCCCTCTTGCATTTGTTTATTCTTTTATCTCAATCTTCAATTATTTTTCTTCTTCAATTGTTTACGCTTAAGCTCCATTAGACTATTTTACGTGCACATTCATAGTTAGAATAGTAGATAAATTTATGTTTTTAAGTTTTGTTTTGGTAATTTTTTTTATTTTCTTAGTCAGTATATTAGGCTACATTCATTCATTATTTCCATGAGTTTCATGCTATTAACCCCACACAAATTCATTCTTTAGATATCTCCATTACTTATTCTCATAGGGTTATTTGGCACATTTATTTTGGTTGTTATAGTATAGGTTAATATGTAAGACCCATGGAAAGTATTCACATTCCACTTGAATTTTCATTATAGGTACATTATGTCTACCTCACGTGGCAAGAAGACTGTCGTCCCCGTTTCGAAAAATGGAAAGGGGCATCATCCTCGGGACCTACCGCAGAAATTTGCCACCAATACCTCTAATTTCCACCCAGCAATCAAGAGGAACTATTCCAAATCCTATGGGCCCGACCTTTAGGTATGGGCCGCTGCATTGACTGGACAGCGCTTGAACAAGTCTAGTTGGAAAACGATGTACGTGCACTCCTGACAATTGATCCATGGGACCTATTGTTTGAGATCATCGAGCCGACGTACCCTGAGCTCACACTTGAACTTTGCTCAACATTCCATGTTCAAGATGTCATGACAAACTTTGATGATCCTAGAACAGTCCAGCTCCGTATCGGCGGTTTAGTCCGCCAGTTGAGTGTGCACGAGTTCGGTATAGCTTTGGGCCTGTACACAGAGGAGTTCATGGATGAGAACGGCCTCGACACTCTCCTTCGCCACATCCACTACTCTCCCTCGAAGTGCTGGTATGCTTTGGTCCCCGGTTTAGCCACCTATGACCTGAGTCGCTACAAGGCATCGGCTCTCTCTCCCTCCTTGAGGTACCTACAAGCAATCTTGGCACACACTTTGACAGGACGTCGAGAGAGCACCGGCGTCTTCAACATTCATGAAGCCTACTTTCTATGGAGCATGGCGAATGGGCATGTACTCGACCTCGCCTCCTTTATTGCCCTCGCTATTTTCCACCAGACGAAGTGGCATCGGAGGGGGGTCATCTCCACTGGCCCCTACGTAACTTAACTGGCACGACACTTCGGGCTCCTCAACACAGCAGCCCAGTTATCCTCCCTTACTCTTATTAGCTAGATGTCCCCACAAGGCATCTCGAGCATACTTAGTATGAGGATGATCGAGAAGCACCAATGAACCCACCCTCCTCAGTATCGTATCGCTCAATCAGCCGAAGAGGGAGATCCCGAGGACATCCCTGATGATCTCCCTCCACGCCATAAGGACCCATCGTCTCAGCCACCACCACCTTCTCGTCCAGTTCATGCGGTGGCTTCATACGCTGACATCTCTGAGTGCCAAACTCGATTAGAGCAACAATGTTTTCAGCTCTTCGATAACATTGATACTAATCTACAGCAGATTTGTCAGCACTTCCACATCTTATCGTCACCCCCACCTCGCGAACCATCTAGCGATGAAGATGTATAAAAACTTTTATTTATTATTTATTTTTATGTTTTTACTTTTATTTTATTTTAAGACTACTTTTTATTTTTCTTTCACCTTATTTTTATTAGGTTTTATAATTATTATTTTACAATTTTTAATTTCGGCTAATTCATTATGAGTACTTAGTCTTCCTTATATATTTCCAAAAAAAAGTTCCTGATTCTATCACAGTTATAAAGAGCTCCAAAGCTCACTATTACTCAGGAACTTGAAACTCCACTGGGAAAGGTTCTCCACAACTACCATGTCCTGCTCGACCACAACCATAGCCAACTTAAGATATAATATTCTTTTGGCGCAGGATTTATGGACTAATGAACCTCTACCACCACTGGAGTATCCTCCTCCACCTTCACGCTGATTATTCTCCAAAACTCCAGTTCAAGGAAATTCATTCATCACTCAGGAAGTTTCACTTCTCTCCCTATCTTATATTTATATTCTTTTCTATATATCTATCTTTGTACATTGAGGGCAATGTACATCTTAAGTGTGGGGGGTATTCATTTCACTATCAGAAAAATCCCTGAATGATTGCCTTGTTCTCTTGAAAAGCTCTCATATTATGTTTAGGATAAATTTTGATTGATTTATGATTTTTATTGATATATCTTAAATTAAAACATAGGCATTCATGCATTGATTATTTAAACTTTAAGACATTAGAGAATTAAGCATGATAAGTTGATTTTTAAGAATTTAAAATTTTAGGTTGTTTCCCCAAGTTTAGGTATTACCTTGAGTTGGAATTCACAAGTTTAAACATCAAAAAGCCATAATTTTTGTGAGATTTTGAGCCTTTAGAGCATCTATTATTTCTTTCATGCTCACTTTCATTATGAGTTCGTTAATATTGAATTGTTATTCTAGAACTTGCTTGATTATGCATGTCAAGACCACAACATTTGAGTTGATATGTCAAAATGATAAAGGCACTTAGGTTTAACCCACTCATTCTATAAAAGCCTACCTTCACAATTAACCTTTAGTGAACCCTCTTGAGCCTAACAACTCATTCATTAGTTTACCCTCAATATTAACCCATAACTCATTATTGTTGAAATCCCCTAAATTAATTTGATCCCTATTTTTGTTGAGATTTAAGTTGGAATAGTTGCTTAGCTATGTTTTATTCTATTTTGTAATTTGACTTGTTCTAAAATATATATATACATGTTTACATATTAGTAGTAGTGATCTTCTGAGCTAAAGAAGTTAAATTCCATATTCTGAGAAAAAGCTCTATCGTACGCAATTGATGTTTACTTACTTTTTCTAGTTAGGCAATTTTTCTGTAACACCCCGAACCCGAGTCCGACACCGGAGTCAAACACGAGGTGTTAACAAACTTTGAAAAATTTCCAGACACTGCCCAATCTGTGTACTAGTCGCTTTAAAAATCATATCTTGAGCTTCACAACTCAAAAATCAGTTTCGTGATTTTTTCCCGAAACTAGACTCATATGCCCATCTACATATTTTTTCTAGAATTTTTTATCGGGCCAATTAGTACAGTTTATTAGTTAAAGTCTCCCATGTTACAGGAATCGACTACCCTGATCTTTGCGCATTATGACTTGGATATCTCCTTGTACAGGGCTCCAATACTGATGCCGTTTATTTCTATAGAAACTAGACTCAGAGAGGAATCTATACATATATGGTATGACTCCTAATTATCTCTGGTTAATTTATAATCAATTTCCAAAGTCGGAACAAGGAATCCAGAACCCGTTCTGGCCCTGTCTCACGAGAACCTAAATATCTCTTAACATACTGTTCATATGATTGTTTCGTTACTTTCCTATGAAAGTAGATTCTTCAAGGTTTGTTTACATAATTTATTCACTATTTAATTCCATTCCTACTATTTTTAGTGATTTTCCAAATCTACGTCACTGCTGCTGTCAGCATCTACCTTTAAGGTAGGCTTTACCTATTTCATGGTTCAACTAGCCCTTTTTGCATACATATCACAATTTATGAAAGTGATTAACCATCCCCGTGGCCAATCCTTGTCAAGCATATCCATACTAAATGATTATAACATTACACTTAAACACATATAAGCCATTTTCACATGGCTATCCAAAACTTATACATCACATAAAGTACTCGAAAAACAACAATGGGTCGTCCTATACATGCCATATCAAAATTCAACCAAAAGAGTACCCATAAGAGCCTTTGATAGTGTGGGCGACTTCGACTTCAAGATCCCGAGTCCGATAGCTGGAGAACCAAAAATCTATAAAACAGAGGAGCAATGGAACGAAGTAAGCAATTTATGCTTAGTAAGTTTTGAGCAAGAAATTCCAGCATAACGAAAGCATAGCACACATTTAGCTAAACGGAATATTTCATAATACACAATTTTTCCGATATCAAACTTACTTCACAACGTTAACCCTTATGTACATACACAAAAGACCAACTTAGCCGAAGGCCGGTAGCTCGTTCATCAACTGAGCGAATATTTATTTGTAAGGGCTCGATTAAATTCAACATATACGTAACATATCCCAATATTGGGATGTTTTTCGAGTATTAGCTGGAATTTTACAGCAAGCTCATTCATTACCAAAATCACATACCTTCGGAATTTAACCGGATATAGCTCCTCGTTCAAGTGCCTTCGGGACATAGCCCGGTTATAGTAACTCATACAATGCCTTCGGGACTTAACCCGGATTTTAAAACTCGCACGAATGCCTTCGGGACTTAACCCGAAATTAGTATCTCGCACAAAGGCCTTCGGGACTTAACCCGGAATTAATAACTCGCACAAATGCCTTCGGATCTTAGTCCGGATATAGTCACTTAGAGCAAAGCCTTCGGGACTTAGCCCGGACAGCATTCAATTAATCATGCACATCTAACAATAATTCATGGCACATTCGTATTTCATTTTCATTTGCAAAACTCAAACACAAGGCACATATCATCCTTGCACATTCGGCTCAATAGCCACACATAGAGCACGATTTTCATTTGCTTTAAACATGATTTAATCACATCGTAATTTAAGCTCTCTTACTCAAGAACTTACCTCGGGTGTTGTCGAACGATTCCGCTAACTATTCGACCACTTTTTCCTTCCCTTTATCGGATTTATTTCCCCTTTGCTCTTGAGCTTAGCCTAGCTACATGCATGGCCGAACCTCTTCACCTTTCTTCTTCCTTCCTCCTTAAAATTATTGGCCAAGGATGAACCAAAGGATGAGAAATTTTTTTTTTCTTTGTTTTTCTTTCTAGTTTAGGCAAGTATGAAGATGAGAAAAGGATGAACAAAAATTCTCTCCTTTCTTTTCTTTAGCTCACGGCAATGGGGGGGGGAAGAAAACAACTACACACATTTTTCTTTTCTTTTTTTGTATTCACCATACTCCTTTTCATTATTTAATTTCCATGCCCATTATTTTATTTTTTTCCACCCATGATGCACCAACAAGACATGTCTATGACATGTCTTGGCCATCAAACTTGGTCTACCATGCTTGTCATGGCCGGCCACTACTAGTAGGGGGGAATTTGACATGCAAGTCCCCCCCTTTGTCCA
This sequence comes from Gossypium hirsutum, assembly GCF_007990345.1. Taxonomy (NCBI): domain Eukaryota; kingdom Viridiplantae; phylum Streptophyta; class Magnoliopsida; order Malvales; family Malvaceae; genus Gossypium; species Gossypium hirsutum. Next base: position 88,570,898 of record NC_053426.1, read on the forward strand.
CATGCACTAATAGGTCCTCACACATTGACCTATCACATTTCAGAATTTTCTCACATAAGTCCTATTGACTAAATTCACATGCAATCAACCAAATCGAAGCTTGAAATTTTCACACATTCATAATTACATATTCTAGACAATAAGTATCACATTCAAACATTTCGGTGACTCGGTTTAGCGGTCCCGAAACCACTTCCCGACTAGGGTCAACTTTGGGCTGTCACATTTTCAATTCAATCTTGATCCTAACCCTTTATTTTAGCTTGTGACCACACCCTCTAACCAAAGCCACGTTACAACCCTTTAAAGACCTTTTGATTGATGTTTCATCTCAATATATTGTTGTGGAGATTTGATTTTCATGCAAGCCTATGGTAATAACTTTTCATATTGACTGATGAGTGCTAATTTCATTGTACTTAAACACTTGAGTGGTTTGACTGAATCTTTAGTGAGGATGTTAAACTCCGTGAGATTTCAAATTGAGGGTAACCACCTCGATAAGGGGAGATGCCTAAGTTTTTCGTGATTAAATACTCAACTTTGAATGTTTGAATCACTAATGTTCTTTTAGTTGAATTCTCAATGTATTAATACTTCTGGATTAGTTTGAGATCTCATTGATAGGAATTATAAGTTGGGATGAATTTATTTTGATTATGACTTGAGGATTTTGCTTGAGGACAAGCAAATGCTTTAGTGTAGGGGTATTTGATAAACTATAATTTATACATATTCCTATCCCATTCTTAGCACATTTTATGAATGATTTTTCCTTAAATTTGGTGAATTCGATGCTCCTAATGCCTTAATTTCATATTTTATACTTAGGTGAGCATAGAAGAGTGAAAGGAACAAGAAACGGGCCAAAAATGGAGAAAATGGACCAACGTACGAAATCAACATGGCCTGGACCTCCTCACACGGGCAGACCACATGGCCGTGTCAATTTGGAAGAACTGAAGCACGACTCACACGGGTGGACCACACACCCGTGCCTATTTAACAAGATTGACCACGGTCTGAAGCAATCGTACACGGGCGTGTCACACAGGCATGTCCTTGTCGAGCCCAAATTGAGTCCAATTCAAAAAAGGCTAATTTTGAGGGTTCTTAGGCATTCTAAAGCCTATAAATACACCCTAGAGGAGGAGGAAAAGGGGGCCACAAAGGAGGAAGCAGGGAACTGCTGAAGGAAAATTGATTGATCCATCTCAGAAGCCGGATTCATCATCAAGGCTGAAGATCTCCCCTCAATTTCCCTTTAGGAGTTTTGGGTTTTTCTTTATGTTTTGTATTCATTATTCTTTTGTGATATTTACCTTTTTAGTTATGAACTAAAACCCTTAAATACCTAAGGGGAATGAAACCTAAGATAGATCTTGTTATTATTATTTGAATTGTATGATAAATATTTGACTTGTTCTTAATTATGTGTTCTTAATTCTTGTTTTGATATTCCAGGATATTGATTCAAGTTAAGCTCTTATTTAGAGGAGGAATAGACCCTGTATAAAGAGCACATTTGTCATAATTAAGCGGAGTTGATTGCGCGCCTAGAGATAGGGTGACAAAATTTTGTCAGATTAGCGTGAAACCTAATAAGAGGATCCATAGATCAAGTTAATGCAACCCTAGGGAGTTAATTAGAAAGAGATTTCAATTATTCAACCTAGGGTTAGATGTTGTTAGTCTCGAGAAGGATAATAATATAACTTAGGGATTTCTACAGATTAAGTCAAATGAATAAATCATCCGATTCAGAGCCAAATAACAAGTGAAGTCTAGGTGGATTTTTCCCTAGGTATTGTCTTAATTCAATCATTTTTCCAAAAGTAATTCCCCAATTCTATTTTCTGTGAATTCTTAGTTTAGTTAATAAGTTAGTTAAAACAAACCCCATTATTCTTAGGTTAGATAATAAAAAGACAGTCACTACTAGTACTTTTAGTTCCTTTGGGTTCGATAATCCGGTCTTGCTAAAGCTATACTACTATTCGATAGGTACACTTCCCTTCATCGTGATAATAGTTAGTTTCAAGAACGATTCATTATAAATATTTAAAACCTGTCACGAATATCGCGTATCAATTATTTCTTTCATGCTCACTTTTATTGTTGCTTTTAGTGCGTCAATATCGAATCGTTATTCTAGAACATGCTTGATTATGCATGTCAAGACCACACCATTGATTTGTTATGTCGAGATGATAAAGGCACTTAGGTTTAACTCTCTTACTCCATAAAAGTCTACCCTCTCAATTAACCCTTAGTGAACCCCCTTGAGCCTAACAACCCATTCATTGATTTACCCTCAACATTAACTTATAACCCATTATTGTTGAAATCTCCTAATTTGATCCCTATTTTTGTCGAGATTTGATTTGAATTAATTGCTTAGCTATGTTTTATTTTTCGTTGTAATAATTAGCAAAATTCTATGTTATTTGTCTTGTTTTCCTAAAAAAAAACATGCATTCATATTAGTAGTAATTCTTTGTTTTTGAGCTTAAGTTTTTAAACTCCTTATCCCATGAAGAAAAGCTCAATTCTAGGATTTTTCTAATTAAAAATGTAATTTGTCAAGTTATAGTATTTTTCTAGTTAGGTAATTTTTCAATTCAATCTCGATTCTAACCTTCTCTTCCAGCTTGTGACCACACCCTCTAACCAAAGCCACGTTACAACCCTCTAATGACCTTTTGATTGATGTATCATCTCAATACATAGTGGTGGAGATGTGATTTTCATGCAAGCCTACGGTAATAACTTTTCATATTGACTAATGAGTGCTTCATTTTTTGTCCTTAAACACCTCGAGTGATTTGAATGAATCTTTAGTGAGGATGTTAAACTTTGTGATATTTTGAATCAAAGGTAATCACTTAGATGAGGGGAGACACCTATGTTTTCGTGATAAAATGCTCAACCTGGAATGTTTGAAACTTTGATGTTCTTCTAGTTGAATTCTCAATGTTTTGAGGTATTATTGATAGGGATTATAAATTGAGAAGAATTTATTTTGATTGTGAGTTGAGGATTTTGCTTGAGGGCAAGCAAACGCTTAAGTGTGGGGGTATTTGATAAATCGTAATTTATACATATTTTTATCCCATGCTTAGCACATTTATGCATGATTTCTCCTTAGATTTGGTGAATTTGATACTCCTAATCCTTTAGTTTCATGTTTTATACTTCGGTGAGCATAGGAGTAAAAAGAGCGAGAAACGGGCCAAAAACGGAGAAAATGGGCCAACATGGGAAATCAACACGGCCTAGACTTCCTCACACGGGTAGACCACAAGTCCGTGCCTATTTAACAGCCTTGACCACGGTCTGAAGCAATCACACATGGGCGTGTCCCTGTCGAGCCCAAGTATAGTTCTATTCGGAAAAAGGCCACTTTTGAGGGATCTTAGGCATTCTAAAGCCTATTTAAACACCTAAGGAGGCACTTAGAAGAGAACACACATAGTAGGAGGCAAGGAATTACTCAAGGAAAGCCGATTGATCTATCTCAGAAGCCGGATTCATTGTCAAGACTGAAGATCTCCCTTCAATTTCCTTCAGGGGTTTTGGGTTTTCTTTATGTTTTGTTTTTATTATTATTTTGAGATGTTTTCTTTCATAATTATGAACTAAAACCCCTAAATACCTAAAAGGAATGAAACCTAAGATGGATCTTGTTATTATTATTTGAATTGTATGATAACTATTTGACTTGTTCTTAATTATGTGTTCTTAATTCTTGTTTTAATATTCCAGGATATTTATTTAAGTTAATGCGCTTATTCAGAGGAGAAAAAGTTCCTGTCTAAGAGTAAATTTGTTGTATTTAAGCAGAGTTGATTGCACGCCAAGAGATAGGGTGACAAGATTTGTCGGATTAGGGTGAAACCTAATAAGGAAGTCCATAGATCGAGTTAATGCAACACTAGGGTGTTAATTAGAAAGAGATTTCAATTAACCAACCTAGGGTTAGATGTTATTAGTCTCTCGAGAGATAATAATATAACTTAGGGATTTCTTTGGATCAAGTCAAATGAATAAATCGTCTGATTCAGAGTCAAATAACAAGTGAAGTCTAGATGGGTTTTTCCTGGGGTATTGTCTTAATCAATCAAGTTTTCCCAAAAGCTTTTCCCTAATTTTCTCTCTGTGCACCCATAGTTTAGTTAATTAGTTTAGATAAATAAATCCCTTAATCTTTAGGCTAGATAATAAAAAGAAAGTAATTACTAGTGCTCTTGGCTCTTTTGGGTTCGACGATCCGGTCTTGCTAAAGCTATACTACTGTTTGATAGGTACACTTGCCGTCATCGTGATAATAGTTAGTTTCAAGAATAATTAAATATAAATATTTAAAACCTGTCACGAATATCACGTATCAGTGTCTAATAGCTATAGAACTTTAAAGTGAAGTTCTTATATGGTAATTATCCCATTAATGAGTTAGTGGATGATAATGGCTTGGTATTTCGTGTAATTATTAAATGTTTTAAATGTTAATCTTGGAAATTAGTAAATAAAGGTTAATTAAAATAAAACAAAAAATTTCATCATATTCCATTTTCTATTTTGCAACAAAAAATTCAAGGGAGGAAGCCGTTTTTGAATGCTTCATTCGGCCATATCCATTTCTTCATTTAGGTATGAAATTTTGATCTGTTTTTAATGATTTCTATGTTTTTGGAGTCGTTGTAGCTTAACCTAGCTAGCACAAGGACTAATTTGTGAAATTACTAAAGTATTAGGGTTTTACCATTGATGAATATGTATTTATTTTTATGTTTGATGATGGAAAATGAATGGTTGTTGTTAGATAAACAAGTTTTGTAAAGTGATTTGGGTTGAAAATGTCAAATAGGGATTAAATTGAGAAAAGTGGAATTTATGTGGTGCAATGTGTGAATTAATGAAATGTATGAGCTGCTTTAAGCTTAGATGAAATTCGACTAGCATGAGTATGTACCAGATTGCATGAATTTGCATTGTTATGAGCTAGGGACTAAATTGTAATAAGTTAAAAGTTTAGGGGTAAAATAGTAATTTTTTGAAATTGTGAATTTGGATTGAATTGAATAAAATATGAATTGAAGTAGTTAAATTTGATGTTTTAGATCAATAAAAAAATTTGGAAGTAAATCGAGGAAAAGACAAAGTAATAGGTTGATCAGTCAATTGTCTTCGTACTAATTCGAAGTAAGTTCGTATGTTAATAAATATTAAATAATTGTGTATTAAATGTTTTAGTATTGCATTCTTAATGAATACAATTTCACGAATATACTTGACGAAGATTTGGTGACGTATGAGATCCCGTTTGAACCTTAGGAATAGAAAGGATACGAATGACATGTCTTTAGGGGTTATGGTGTCTTGGGAGCTGGTCCCGCATGTTCTATCGGTGGCTAAGTTTTTCAGCATGTGTTACGGTTACTCGTCAGCTTGTGTGAGCAGCACCGTGTAGCTACATCTTGACCGTCAGCTTGTGTGAGCAGACCCAGTGATAGCTCGAGAGTGAGCATCTTTATAAGATGAGATAGAGATGGTTTCAACCATGTATTGGAACTTAGTGTGCAAGATACTCGAGTATCCGATATTATTCCAAATGGTTCAATGGGCACAGTGATGTTACGAGAGTATGTGAATTCAATATAAACCAGTACATGTATGTACGTGAATCATTTGAGAATTGAATCTATGAGATTTGTGATTTCATGTCTAACTTTGTGGATGAATATATGATAGGCTTGTGGATCAAATTGAGTTGCATTATACTATGTTTAATTACTTAAATTGTGATTAAATGGTTAGATGAGTTTTATGCTATACGAACTTACTAAGCTTAATTGCTTACTCTGTTTATTTTTCCATGTTTTATAGTGATTCAGTAGCTCGTTCGTTTTGGAAGTTCTCAGAAATTGTATTGCACTATCAAAATCTTATTTTGGTACTTTTGGACTTTATGTATTTTGGTTATATGGCATGTATAGGTCATTTGGCTAATTGAAGCCTATAGTTTTGTTATGTAACTAGCCATTTAATGTGGGTTGATTATGTAGATATATGTATGGCTAGTCTCATCTTGTATGATTTATGATTGCCATGGGAAGGCTTTGATTGTGTATTAGTAGATAGGTATTTAATAGGTGAATTTGATAAATGGTATACATATTATGTTTAGGCAAGATTGTGCATATATGTAATTGACCATTTAGGTAGTTTTTGGAGGTGATTTTAGCATGTTTTTAAAATCATCATTTGAGATGCCTAAGAGCTTAGGATTGTTGGTAATGAAATTGCATGATATAGACTTGGTTGTGATTGGTTTGAATTCCTATTGATGATATGGTTATATGCTATTTGGTATGTATAAGTTGGTACCACATTGGGTGAGAAATAAGTCTTAGAAAATGACTTATTTTTGTCCACATGGGCAAAGACACGGGCGTGTGTCTTAACCATGTGTGACACACGACCAGGTGACATGGCCGTGTGTCTCCTGATACTTCTTTAGAAATCATGTCAGTAGCTTCACACAGCCTAGCACACGAGCATGTGGTTTGGCCGTGTGGCACAAGTCAGTATACTCTTTAGTTTTCACACGGCCTATGATGACCGTTTATACCAAATTTTCATGATCAGTGACTTATCAAGTGACCTTATTTAAACATCAAGCATTCATGTCCAATCATCATCGTCTTATTTCCATATCATACAATTACTTCATGGCTATGACCATTTTGATTGGTCATGAAGCATTTATCATACACATATGTCTTAACACCAATCATGCATGTCCCACAAGCATAAAAACATCATCGCATCACAAGCATTTAAACTTAGCATGGATAATTAGGCTTACAAGTCAAGATCATTATAAGCCACATCTCATGGACATATACAATAAATCAATATAATCCAATACATTTGGCTATTCATAACGACATCTATCATAAAAACTAAGTCCATATACATGCCACTCACTTGAAGGTGCTTAATACATATATGTCAATACTCCAAAGGTGATGAATTGATAGTGTGATACTACCTCCGACGATCTCCAACCCCGAGCTAACCTGTCAACTCTAAAGAAATGGAAATGAGGGAGTAAACCTTATAGCTTAGTAATTCCATATGAAAATAATAAGCAATATGCCAACATGCTTCTCAAGGTAATGCAACCATAATTGCACTTTTACTTATATTCTGGCCATGCTATTTTCTCGAGACATAGTTACTAAATAATTTATATCTAAAGCTATGAAGCTCCAAATTATGATCCAAAAATTTTCCCTGAAACTAGACTCACATATCTTCTTACCATAAAATTTTTAGAATTGTTGGTATAGCCAATTAGTATAGTTTATTCTTTAAATCCTCCCCTATTTCGCTATTTGATAGCTTCGACTTTTCTTCACTAAAATTTATTTATCTCTTAGTACGAGATTCGGATAATGTTCCCATCTATTTCTCCTAAAAATAAACTCATTTAGGATTTATTCATATGAATTATAACCTATAATTATTTTCATACAAATTTTAATGATTTTCCAGAGTTAAGACAGGGGAGTCCGGAATCACTCTGACCCTGTTTTACCAAAATTCAAATATCTTACAATATGAAATTCTTTTGCTTACACCGTTTCCTCTATTGAAACTAGACTCAATAAGATTTAATTTAATATCTTATTCAATCTCTAATTCGATTTCCACAATTTTTGGTGGATTTTCAAATTCGGGCTACTGCTGATGTCCCAAAACTATTTTAGTGCAATATAATGATAACTATCATAAGTTCACTTTCAGCTAATCGTGAACTCACCATTCATGAATTCCATGTTCAAATACGCAATATAAGTTAACATGATATTGAAACAAAATTTATAATCATAATTCATACATCTTAGCTCACTAATATCTCGACATTTCAAAGTGTCAATAACCATAAGCTTAGTGTACATACCTGTACTATACATTCTTACCCATTTTATTCCACTTTTTATCCCATCATCTTGAATGGCCCGTTGAACCACCGAAATACTAAAGGACACTCGGGAATATCACACACCAAATAAAGTACCAATTCCATGTCCCCGACATGGTCTTACATGAATTCACATATCATCGTCGATGGCATGTCCCAGACATGGTCTTACACTAGCACACATATCATCGCCGATGCCATGTCCCAAACATGGTCTTACACAGACACACATATCATCGCCGATGCCATGTCCCAGACATGATCTTACACAGGCACATATATCATCGCTGATGCCATGTCCCAGACATGGTCTTACATAGGCACATTCAGCACAGTGTCACGACATCCAAGTCCTAAGTATTCCTTTGGGTCACCCTAGCTTCTGAGATACAAAGTTATCATCACATTTTGATTGAATCATCACAAGTCAATTCCAATAAAGGCATAAATCCACATTTCGTACAATATCAAGTATTAAGCACATGAAAATGAAGTTTATGAATTACTTTCACACAAACTTACTCGTTTCAAAGAAACATCATATTCTATCAAACTTCCAATATATTCAATCATCACGTATCATGTTAACGACATTTGAGCTATCGATTACTTCATGGGGTTCATTGCTTTCCCATACACAATATCATTAACATATAATTCAATACAATCATAGTAAAGTGGAATTCAAGTATAATAAAAATAATACAAATAACATGCTTATTTAGTCACACGAACTTACCTCGAATGCAATTACGTCCAACTATTCCAATTTAGTCCATAATCTCAAACTTGCTCGATTTAAGCCCGAATCTCAATTTCCTTGATCTAAAATTTCAAATCTAGTTCATTTATTATTCACATTATTCAAATTGACCCAAAAATTATACTTTTACAAATTTTTATTTTTATTTGTAAACTTTTACTTATTTACACTTTGGCCCCTAAGCTCGTAAAATGTTTTTATTCAATTTCTTTGCACTTTAAGCCAAGCAAAGTAATTTTCATAACTATAGCAGCCTTCAATTTCCACTAAATCACACTTTTATGACAAATTTTATAACTTTTACAAAATAGTCCTTTTAAGCATTTTCACTAAAAACACTTAGCAAAAGTCGTTTATTTAACACCCAACATTCATTTTCTACCATTAGACATCAAAACACATGCATATCACTGATGGGTAAAATTTTAAACTTGAACCCTAGCTCAAAATAGTGGTAGAAATAAGTAAATTGAGTTACCAGGGCTTAAAAAATGTAAAGAATATTAAAAACGGGGTTCGAGATCACTTACAAATGAGCTTGAAAGTATGAAGCAAACCTTAGCCATGGCTTCCATGGTAGTTTCGGCTGGACAAGAAGAAGATGGACAAATTTGGCTTATTTTGGCTTTTTATTTTTTTAATTATTAAATTACCAAAATGCCTCTAATGAAAAACTTTTAAAAACATACCATACCATGTCCATTTTTTTCCACTAATTACAAAATGGTCTAATTACCATTTAAGGACCTTCAATTTAAAATTTCATAACAATTAGACACCTCTAACATGTAGGACTCAACTTTTGCACTTTTTACAATTTAGTCCTTTTGACTAAATTGAGTGCCCAAACGTCAAAATTTTCCAACGAGATTTTCACAAAATCATTTCGTGAAATTATAGACGTCAGATTTGTGGCCCCAAAACCATTGTTCCGACTAGGTCCTATTTCGGGATGTTACAACTCTCCCCCCTTTAGGGATTTTCGTCCCCGAAACTCTTACAAGAAGAGTGGTTTAGCTTACACATAAACTCCACTATCACATAATCATTGCCAAAGAAATTTTACTCAGGCTATGCTTAACATTTTGTTTCTTAATTTCTCATACTAGAGTCATGAACAATTCTTTGCCATATGATACATCAACTGAATCTTAATCTATATCCGTTTAAAGAGAACTAGTATAATAAGAAATATGACAATCTCGGAGATACATGATTCCATTGATCTGTTACTCAAAAATTCAACACATACCGAAATGATTTGCATATTTCATCAAACATTTAACAACAAACCACAAAACATCTTTCTCTTTCAAAGATAAGAATAATCCAGATAACAATTCATGTATCCAAATACAAAGATCAGAAATATCGAGTTCCAAACTCGAGCACCAATACATCACTCCTGTGAGTTTTCTTGCAAACTCTCTGCATAAACTCTAGATTTTCTACCTAAGCACTTGTAACACATTTTTCTTTTCTCAAAGATCATACAATAACTGACTCAAGTCGTCTACGCTATCTCAAACTCAGATCTGGCTATAAAATAGGACACTTTGAGCTATCACATTGCCTTTTTGTCTTATAACACCTTGTAAACCATTCAACTACATATCGCTGAAAATCCAGAAGTCTCTGCCTAATACAGACTGAACCAGTTCAAAGGCTTCGGTTAACAATGTCCTCGTCTATTCAAAGCTTTATTAACATGTAGTAGATCTTTCGACTTTCACAAGATGAAAATTTTATCATTCAAAGCAGCTTTAAATCATATCAACGTGTTCTAATATATATACACTATTCATTCAGAATATCTATCCTTTACCCGAAAAGAAAAGAAATAAAATCTTATTCTCAAACATTAATATCCCATTTAGGGCTAGTTTGGCAATGCTTTTGAAAGTGCTGTGAAAAAGTGCTTTTGATAAGTGCTTTTGAAAAGTTTGGTTTAAAATTTGAGTGTTTAGCATTGCTGTTAAAAAGTGCTTTTGAGAAATAAAATGTCAATTTTAGACATGTTATTATAAAGTAACAAATATGCATTTAAATAATATTTAAATTAGTTAATATTATTATATTTTAGTAAGAATATAAAAAATTATTATAACTTCTTGTTAATATTTTAATATATAAAATATAAATTTTAAATATTTTTAAGCAATAAATATTAATTATTTATAAAATTTAATTAGAATATATAAACTATATTTTAAATATTTAAATATAACTATTAAATATTTGTAATTAGTATCTTAAAAAATATTTTTTTATTTTTAATTAATGATTTTAACACATTTGTAATTAAGTACCAAGAAAAAAAAAAGAAAGTACTATGTTATTGGAGGGGTGAAAAAGTAATTAAGCATTAAAAGTGCTTTTGGGAGAGGAAAAGCTAAAAATTTTAGCTTCTCCTCTTCAGAAGTGCTTTTCAAAAGCACTTCTAAAAAGCTAAAAATTTCAGTCAAAAGCAGCTTGTTTTGCACAGTTTTTCTTCCAGAAGTGCTTTTGGAGCCAGAAATGCTTTTGAAAAGCAATGCAGAATTGGCCCTTAATCTTTCAAACAATAACCAATACCGATTTAATAACCAAGTCAGTCTTAATCATCAATAAATGACATTTCAGGAAATCCTCTCTTCCAGTCGATAGAACAATTCAACATGTAATCATTCAAAATTCAATTATCATGTCAATCAAAATCCATTTTTGCATTAGATCAAGGTAGTATAAATATTCCTAATCGAAGGCAGTAACTTGATTAACTTACTTGAGAAAAGAAATCCACCATACAAATTGTAACTAGTAATTTCACCACTTATGCCCTTGCCGATATCGATTCTTCGTACGAAAATTTAGAGAAATCCAGATACTGGAATCATCATGTTACTATAATCTACCAGAAGCATGATCTTAATTAACATAGTCATTATAGGCCAAAGAACACATTTTAGGTATGAGCCACAATCGACAATTTACGGAACAGAGATGACATGAAAACCAAGATAAAGAAGTCCAAGAAAAAGAAATCCATGATAAAGAAATCCAAGATACAAAAATCCAAAATACTATATCATAATGAAAGATCCAGAACAAAGCTCATAAGAAAATATGAAGGATCTCGATAATTCCTCAAAGAAAAGAAGTCCAGAAGAATACATCCATCCAACCCACTGGAAGTTAATGCAACAAAAATGATATACCTTCCCATATATATACATATCGAATAGAACATCAATTAGAAAAAACAGAGTTATAACATCATGTGTACTTTTTCATAAAGTCTCAATAGATGAAACGTAATAGAATGTCAGAGGGGTATGGAGCAATTTCGATTATATATACCAGTCAGACTACCATACTTTCATCTATAAATCACGATTAGAAAACATTTCCATAAAACAAAGGTTTTATCAGAAGAGTAAAGGTCATAGGAACAATCTCAAGAACAATTACACATATAGAATACCTCAAAAGAGACTGCCAAAAATCTATTCAGCCATAACGGTTATACTCAATGTCTTACCTTTCAAATATTATTCCCTCAACTATTTATGTCGTCACAAATCTCGTATTGTTCCTTTTACTAAAGAAAATAAGTTCAAAAGGAATTTCGATTACTACATTCTTTCAACGTCGTGACTGAACAAGTCGATTTACCAAAGTTAAATCCTTCTCTCATTGTGATGTTTCGTAAACTGAATAATCTTTAAATTAATCTGATACCTTTATAGTTCTGTCTTTATTTATCAACTCATTCACAAACTCTGACCATATTTATAATCATTCCACAACCAAACTCTTTGGTTTCACATCTGGGAGCTTGTAACAGCCTGATTTAGACCCTAGTCAGAACGGTAGTTTTGAGACCACGAATCTGAGTCAAAAAAATATTTTAAAAATATTTTATGTGTTTATTATGTGTGAATTTATACGTGTGAAGTTTTCTTGATTTAATTTTTTCATTTGAGTGCCCGATTAAATAAAAGGACTTAATCGTGTAAAGTGAAAATTTGGTGGTTAAATATGTAAGGGTCGAATTGAACTTGTCTTCTTAATATGATGCATTTAAAGTGTAATTAGGCGATTGAATATTTATGTGGACGATTTTGGACATGTTATATGTGGTTTACTAATTAATTTTAAAAGGTTAAATTTGTAAATAATAAATGATATATAATATATTATAACACAAATTAAAAGCCATAAGTGTCCATACTTTTCCCTGACTGAATAAAAAGAAAAGAAAAAGAAAGAAAGCTTCCATAGGTTCGGCCGTTGTTGATAGCTTAATCAAGGTATGTAACTAGCTCAATTTTTGATAAATTTTTACGTCTTTGAGATCGTTGCTAAGTTATCTACAAGACCCATGCTTGAATTTTTTATTTTGGTGGATATTTTGAGTTAATACATTGTTGAAAGCTTGTGATTTTCTTTGTTTGATGGTAGAAAATAAAAGATAGGTGATAGATTAACATGTTTTGTATTGGAATTTTTGATGATTTTGAGTAATTAGGACTAAATTATAAAAATAATAAATTGAGGGACTAAAATTTGAAATAAATAAAATTTATGGACTTGTATGAACTTTAAGAGTATTCGGCCTAAGCATAGTGTGTGCAAATTTTGCATGTTTTGTGTTTTGTGCAATTTGGACTAAATTGTAAAAAGTGTAAAATGTCAGGGGTAAAATGGTAACTTTCTCATTTATGTGCTTTTGGACTAAATTGAATGAAAATATGTTTGAATGAGTTTAATTTGAATATGTTTAGATCAAGAACCAAAGAAATCAGATTTGGAACGGAGGAAAACTAAAGTTGTCGACTAGTCGTCCCGTTCCATTTTTCATCATTCGAGGTAAGTTTATGAGCAAATAGACGTTATATTTTAATTAAATGCAAACTATATATGCTAGAATGAAATATGTGAACATATATTTATAATAGTAGAATGTATACAAGCTTGGCAACTATGTTTGAAAGTTCAATTCGATCGAGATACTACGTTCGAAAGACCCGTATGAACCTTAGGATTAGCTAGAATACATATGTCATGACATAGGATTCCGATATGTGATGTGCAAGTAAGACCATGGCATCGATATATGTGTGTGAGTAAGATCACGTTTTATACGTTGGCTTCAATATGTGACTCCGAAATATGTGTGCGAGTAAGACCTTGTCTGGGACAGTGGCATCGATATATGATTACATGTAAGACCACATCTGGGACGTTGGTATTGTACGATATATGTGATTATCCGAGTGTCCTACCCAATTCTGAATTGTTCATCGGGAAACGATGAGTTGTGATCGAATGTGTAAAATGAACTAAAGTGATCAGGTATGAATTTGTTTACTACCTACTTGAAATAAGGTAAGTAAGTTACTTGATATTTGTTGTAAATCATATATGAAGTAAAGGAAGAATGCATGTGAATATGATAAGTGTATTCGGCCTTGTGAATAAATAATATGAATATTATTAAAATGATTCTTGAATATGTGTATAAAAGATCATGTATATCCGACCATATAATTAGTATATGTATATGATGTTGCATTTTGATTCGTGAGCCTATGTAAGTGTCTATAAGTATACTTGCTTATATAATGACATTTTGACTTTGGAAGTTGAATAATATTTTGTTAATATAACTAAATAAACATTCGGCCAAGATAACATTTATGTATGAAAATATATATATTATTTATGAAATTATAAGTTTGTGACTAAATTTGATAATGATATTATAATTTGATTTAGTTTAATTGAATTGAATATATCATTGGTTTGTTTATTTGCTTATGACTTACTAAGCTATAAAAGCTTACTCTTTTTGTGTGTTTGTTTTTGTTTTATAGATTTCGGATCAAGTTACGAGCTTCGGGATCGTCAACAACGTTCATCACACTATCTACTGTTTCGGTACTTAATAAGTTAAACTCAAATTATGGCATGTATAGGCTAGCCTTGAAGTTAGTTTATTTTGAAAGTGTATGTACATAAGCCATGCGAAAATGGTTTAACTTCTTTGCTTGAAATCGGTTATGTTTGATTATAGTTTGAGTTCATTTTGGTTATAATGTTATGTGCCATGGATGAGTGGTGTATGTGATATGTGTTTTGTGCATTGAAGTTGATTAATGATTTTAGATGTGGTATAAATGTATTGGTCATAATATATACATACGTATGTTTGGTTGATTTGAATGTGGTTCATACTAAGATAAAGTATATATGCGAAATTGGTTATTAAATTGATTAAGGTGTTATTATGTGAATTTGGATAAGAATGGTTTAACTTGGTTGTTAAGTATATTCGATTATATGTTGAAAATTTAGATAAGGTTAATATTTGACTTGTGATTCGGTACTTCTTCATATTAATATGTTTTGGTCATAATGTGGTAATGATATATGCAAGTATGTCATCTTAAGGTATATATATATATATATGATAGTGTTTAATCATGTGTTTCAGTTAAGGAGTAATAGATGGATGTGTATGGTGTTATAATTTGTAATGCATTAGTAAATTAAAATGCATGTCATTTATATGAGGCATAATTGGTATATACTTATTGTATAGAGTAAAAATATGTATGGCTATGTGGGCTTGATAGCTATTCAAAAATCAATAAATATGTATAGGTAAATTTTGTTAGCCAAATAGATTAAAGATTAATATGGTTTTAGTATCGGTATCTAATGGTACATTATTTGTAAAATTTTGGTTAGTTTATTTTAGCAGTTTAGATGGTTGAGTTGGTGATATATATATACAAAAATATTTATTCATGGTAAGAAAATGTTGTAATTAGGCTAACAAATGCTATTATGGAGTGTTTCATTTATATGAAATGCAATGATGACTGTTTGCTTGTATAAAGTATGCGCATAACATTTGTATGATAATAAGATATTTTACATTTAACTTATTCAAATGTCATAAAAGTTAAAGTATACACATTTGATAAGTATATGAAATGAAATGCACTGGGTTGTGAGTTTAACATTTAATTTTCATGTTTTCTTATTGTCATTGTTTGGTTATAAATTCTAGAAATTATATGAAATATTAAATCAAAGTATGATAGTTTAGTTTAAAATTTTTACTAGATCATTAATAATGGAAGTTTGATTTGAGTTATATTTTGATCGGTAATGCCTCGTAACCCTATTCCGGTGACGAATATGGGTTAGGGTGTTATAGAGCTTATCCCACAGATCTCATAAAATCCTTTATAAACACCACTCTGGTAAGGGGGTGGAGTCGTAAGGTCCCTAACTCGTCTCTCACACACATATACATATAACACTATTTCATCATTATAGTAACATTTTCACAAGTATATCATTCACTTTAGGTAAACTATTATTCACATTTGTATGACACGAATTTTCCAATTATCTTATTTAAACCAGTGCATCTATGCATGCGTTCTACGGATTCAGGATAACTTTACTCATCCCATTCATTCAATCAAACAAGTCATGCCAAATAAACATGGATAACAGCCGAAACGTTTATCTCACACATCATTATATACATATCATTACATTCATATGAACATCAAACAAGCATGAATACTCATCGCAACATGAACTTTTATTCATACTTTTCTGAGTTTAGGCTTATCATAACTGTACTTTACCCGATACCTTGGCATCACATTTAACATGGTCGGTGTAGCTCAGTTGGAGAGTACCTCTGTCCAAACAAGATGGTTCTCATAATGAATATGGATTGTTGTGTCTAGATTTGGCATTATACAATTATGTGTAAATCGTGAATGATAGCATGTTAATGTTAAGAATATACCTTAGTGAAGTATGCTAAATCATTAAAATGATGCCATGATGAATATCTTTGATGTGTGTAAAAATGTGAGGGATTAATGGTAACAAAAGGCTTGGAAAATAACCTAAGTGCTAGCCACATGGGCAGAGACACGACCATGTGTCTCTGCCATGTGGAGGACACGGCCTAGCACACGAGCGTGTGGCCTGGCCGTATGGTTCAATTTGTTTTGTTGATGTCATAAACATAAAGTTACACAACCTAAGGACACGGGCATGTTGAAACACACGGGCGTGTGACCCTGTTTCATGAAAATTTTTCCTAAGTTTTCCTAAAACTTTCTAAAGTTCTCTGTTTAGTTCCAAACCGCTTAATGCATGTTTAGAGCCTCGAAATCTCGTGTATGGGACATTATGCATGTGATTGAATGTTTTTAATTTAAATGAAATTTTATGGCCTGATTTTATGAAATTGTGTACGTTTAAGTCCGGTAATGCCTCGTACCCTATCCTAGCGTCGGATATGGGTAAGGGGTGTTACACGGCCTGGCACACGGGTGTGTGAGGCCATCTCGAAGGGTACATGGCCTGGCACATGGGCATGTGGTCTGGCTGTGTAACCTAAGTCAATGAGTTACATGGTGTCAGACACGGGATGGGGCACGACCATGTGATCTCATTTCGAATGCCCACATAGCCTGTGACACAAGCGTGTCTCTTGGCTGTGTGAGACACATGGCCTAGCCACACAGGCGTGTGTCCCTTAAACTTTTAAAATTTTCCATGTTTTTCTAAAAATTCTTTAAGAACTCAATTTAGTCCTGAACCACTTTCAATGTCTATTTTGGGCCTCGAGGGCTTGTATTAGGGACCATAAGAATGAATAGGAATGGTTTTTGTTTTGAATGATAATTGTTTATGAAATGCTTGATTTTATAAGTTTGATAATACTTTATAACCCAGTTTCAGCATTGGATACGGGTTAGGGGTGTTATAGAAGAATTGAGTAAAGAAAGGAGATAGACAGAGATGGAAGCCAAAACTTCGAGTAAAAACTTTATGGGGAAGTTACAATAGTCAGCTTCAAAGAAATCGAAGAAATATCATGACCGTTTTACTACCTCTACGGGGTAGTCTGGGAGAGACAGAAGTGTTCAACGCTCTAATCCGAGATCTTAGGCTACATCTGTAGCAAGTACAGGCAATGTTGGAAATCCCAAACCCTGATGCAAACATTGTAATAAACTGCATTTTGGT
Source organism: Gossypium hirsutum (assembly GCF_007990345.1). Classification (NCBI taxonomy): domain Eukaryota; kingdom Viridiplantae; phylum Streptophyta; class Magnoliopsida; order Malvales; family Malvaceae; genus Gossypium; species Gossypium hirsutum. Next base: position 88,588,705 of record NC_053426.1, read on the forward strand.
AAGTGTCGTATGAGAAGTGGAGCATGTTTTAGATGTGAATTCTCTGACCACTATCTTAGAGACTGCCCAGAAAAGCCTGAGAAAGATATCGTACAGACTTCAAGGCCGAGTAACTTTGCCCCGAGAGGTAGACCACCTCGTAATTTTGGCAATGTGAGTGGTAGCCAGGGTACAACAAAAGATTCTGGTAATGGTATTCATGCACATGAGGATGCCTCTGCACCCGATGTTATTACTGGTATTTTTTTCTCTTATTGATACTGATATAACTATTTTAATTGATCCTGGTTCTACTCATTCATACATTTGCATCAATTTAGTGTCTAATAAAAACTTACTTGTCGACTCCACTAAATTTGTGGTTAAAGTATCAAACCCCCTAGGCCAGTATGTGATGGTGGATAAAATTTGTAAGAATTTTCCGTTAATGGTACTATTTTTCGGTTAATTTGATGTTATTACCATTTGACGAGTTTGATGTGATTCTGGATATGGACTGGTTAACTCAACATGAAGCAGTGGTAAACTGCAAACAAAATCATATTGTATTGAAATTTTAGAATGGTGAAATGCTCTGTATTGAATGTATAGACTGGTTAACTCAACATGAAACAGTGGTAAACTGCAAACAAAATCATATTGTATTGAAATTTTAGAATGGTGAAATGCTCTGTATTGAATCTAATAAAGTGGAAGGGTTGTTTAACGTGATATCAGCGATGTCAGCATAAAAATATGTTAGAAAAGGGTATAATGCTTATCTTTCTTATGTGTTGGACACTAAAGTATCTGAGTCAAAGATTAAGTCAGTGCCAGTAGTCTGTGAGTAACCTAATGTGTTTCCAAAAGAATTACCCAGATTATCACTAGCTAGAGAGGTTGAATTTTCTATAGAGCTTGGTCCGGGGACAACACCAATATCTATAGCATCATATAGAATGACCCTTATAAAATTATAAGAGTTGAAAGCACAGTTGCAAGAACTGACTAATAGAGGTTTTGCTCGACCTAGTTTTTCACCTTGGGGTGCACCAATTCTATTTGTTAAGAAGAATGATGGATCCTTGAGGTTATGCATTGATTATAAACAGCTCAATAAAGTTACAATTAAGAATAAGTATCCACTGCCTCGTATTGATGACTTGTTTGACTAGTTGAAAGGTGCTATAGTATTTTTGAAGATAGATCTCCATTCTAACTACTATCAGTTGCGAGTGATAGAGTTTTCAAACCGTATCTGGATAGATTTGTGGTGGTATTTATTGATGATATTCTGGTATATTCCCGAGATGAAAACGAACACGCTGATCGTTTGAGAATTGTTCTGTAAACTCTATGTGAGAAACAAATGTATGCTAAATTTAGAAAATGTAAATTTTGGCTTTGGGAAGTTGGTTTTCTTGGACATATAGTATTTGCTGAAGGCATCAGAGTGGATCCGAAAAACATTTCAGCAATTGTTAATTGGAAACTATTGAAAAAATGTGTCCGAAGTCAGAAGCTTTCTGGGTTAGCCGGTTACTATCAGAGGTTTGTAAAAGGCTTCTCAATGATAGCTTCGCTGATGACACGACTATTGCAGAAAGATGTGAAATTTAAATGGACCAATAAATGTCAGCAGAGTTTTAACAGATTGAAAGCCTTGCTGACTGAAGCACCAGTTCTAGTTCAGCCTAAATCGAGTAAGGAATTTGTAATTTACAGTGATACATCATTGAATGGTTTAGGCTGTCTTTTGATGCAATAAGGTAAAGTACTAGCCTATGCTTCTAGATAGCTAAAACCACATGAAACAAATTACCCGATACATGACTTAGAATTGGCAGCTATTGTATTTGCCTTGAAAATTTGGCGACACTCTCTGTTTGGTGAAAAATGCCATATATTCATTGATCATAAAAGTTTGAAGTATTTAATGTCACAAAAAGATTTGAATCTTAGACAGCGCAAATCGCTTGAATTGTTGAAAGACTATGACTTGGTTATTGATTATCATCCAAGAAAAGCAAATGTAGTTGTAGATGCTCTGAGCAGAAAGTCTCTGTTTGCTTTTTGAGCAATGAATACCCGATTGTCTTTGGCAGATGATTGCTCAATTTTAGCTGAGTTAAAAGCTAAACTGACATTTCTATAGCAGATTTCGAAGCCCAGACAAATAATGATGAATTGAAAGCTAAAAGGGTACATTGTGAGTTGACTTCTGATTCAAAATTTTAGATTGGATCTGACGATTGTCTACTGTACGAGGCAGAGTATGTGTACCGAGGAATTTAGAGCTTGTATAGAAGATTTTGTATGAAGCCCATAATGGTACTATCTCTATTCATCGAAGGAGTAATAAAATGTACAATGATTTGAAAAAGATGTACTAGTGGCTGGGAATGAAACGTGATATTTTTGAATTTGTGTTTAGATGTTTGATATGTCAGCAAATTAAAGCTGAACATCAGGTACCTTCAGGATTGCTACAACTAGTGACGATACCAAAATAGAAATTGGAAAAAGTTACTATGGACTTTGAATCAGAGTTACCCTTATCTCTGAAAAGGAAAGATGTCATTTGGGTAATTGTTGATTGTTTAACGAAGTCTACACATTTCATTCCGATATGCATGGATTTCTCACTTAAAAGATTGGCTGAATTATATATCTCGAAGATTGTTAGACTACATGGATTGCCAGTATCCAATATTTCAAATAGAGATCTTTGGTTTACATCTCGATTCTAGAACAAACTACAAGATGCTCTAGGTATGCAGTTACATTTCAGTATTGCATTCCATCCTCAGACTTATGATCAATCCGAATGTGTGATACAGATTCTAGAAGATATGCATCGGCATTGTGTTTTAGAATTTGAAGGCAATTGGGAAAAGTATCTGCCTTTAGTTGAATTTGCATATAATAATAGCATCAGTCGATCATTAAAATGGCACCGTAAGAAGCTCTGTATGGTCGTAAATGTAGAACTCCATTGTATTAGACTGAGCTCAGTGAGAAAAAGATACATGGAGTTGACCTAATTCGTGAAATCGAAGAAAAAGTGAAAATGATCCGAGACAACTTGAAAGTAGCTTCTAATAGTCAGAAATCCTATGCAGATCTTAAACGTAAAGAAATAGAATTTCAAGTTGGTGACAAGGTATTCTTGAAAGTTTTGCCTTAGAAGAAAATTCTTTAGTTTGGTCGTAAAGGAAAACTAAGTCCACGATTTATCGGGCCATATGAGGTCTTTGAAAGAATAAGACCTATTGCTTACCTGTTGGCTTTACCACCAAAACTAGAAAAGATTCACAATGTTTTTCACATGTCTATGTTACAACGGTATCGGCCAGACCTTTCACATGTTATTTCTTAGACATATATTAAAATTTAGCCTGATATGACTTACAGTGAAAAATCGATCAAAATTCTGGCACGTAGGACGAAAGAATTGAGAAATAGAAAGGTAGCTTTAGTAAAAGTTCTTTAGCAACACATGGATTAGAAGAAGCTACCTGGGAATTAGAGGAAACAATGAGGAAACATTATCCAAATCTCTTTATTGGTAAGATTTTCGAGGACAAAAATTCTTTAAGGGGAGAGAGTTGTAACAACCCGTTTTCAATGAAATCAGAACAGTGGTTTCGAGACCACAAATCTATGTTTAGAAGGAGAATTATTTTAATATTATTTCATGGTCTGCATTATGATTGAAATATTGTATGAAAATTTCGTAAAGAAATTTTATAGGTTACATGTCTAATTAGATGGAAATGACCAAATTTCATAAATTGCATAAAATTTCGTAAAGAAATATCGTATGTTTATTTTAATGAAAATGAATTTTAAGTTAATTTTTGTTATACGAACTTACTAAGCATTAAATGCTTACTCTGTTTTATAGTAATTCAAAAGCTTGATTTGGTTGGAAGCTTGTCGAAACGACATTACATATCCTTCAGCTTGATTCGGTATAAATAGCAAATTTACTTTTGGGTATAATGGCATGTATAGGCTAAATTTGGCTAATGATGGTGTGTATATGTTTGGTTGTGACTAGCCATTGGAATGGCTTGTGTTGAACATATTTTGATATGTATATAAGAGGAAAATCATATAGTTATATTGATGATTGGTTTGAATTGGAAAATATAGTACAAGGATGTATATATATGATAGGTTATTTTGGTTAGTTTGGACACTTGGTCATATGTATTGATATGTCATGCATAAGACTTGATTTTGGCTTGATTTGAAGGACTTGTATTAGCTTGTAAATGTATTTAAATGTTGATGTAGGTGAAAGAAAAATAGGGTGAGAAATGTTGCTCGGAAAATTGCCTATTTTTGTCTACACGGGCAGAGACACGGGCTTGTGTGTCAGCTGTGTGCGACACATGGCCTAGGACATGGGCGTGTGATCTGGCCATGTGTCCTCTGCATCTTAAAAATTGAGAAACCGAATGCTCAAAATTATCCATACGGCCTAGCACAAGGGCGTGTGGCTTGGTCGTGTGACCCATGCACTTAATTAATGCAAGTCAGTGTACTCACGCAGCCTAGGACACGGGCGTATGGCTTGGCTATGTGACCCAAGTCATAGAGTTAAATTGGTATGGACACGCGTTGGGAAACAACCGAATGTCCCTCTTTCGAATACCCACATGGCCTGGCCATAGGGACGTGTGTCCCCTGTACTTTGGAATAATTTTCAAATTTTGTGAAAAAATTTTTGAGTACCTAGATTAGTCCCAACTTATTTCTATTACGTATTTTGGGCCTCGAGGTCATATAAGAGACAATATGATTGATTATGATTGATTTCTGATATGAATGAGAAATGATATAAAATGTTTGTATTTGATCTGTAAACTCTGATAATGCTTTGTAACCCTGTTCCAACGATAGATATGGGTTAGGGTGTTACAACATCAATTCTCAACCTAATTTATGTAGTTTATTTTCTTAGCAGTTTTATCTGTAGGAATTCGTAATTTATGCTGATATCTCTTTTGAGCATAAGAGCAACTAACTTTAGGTTGATTAATTGTAATTTTTTTCTAATTAAAACCCCTATTAGTGCATTAATTCGCTCTGTGGATCCTCATATAGATTTGCCTTTAATCTAGAAGATTTGTGTCGTCCTATTTTTAGGATTGCATACAACTCCATTCAATTATGCAAGATCTAATCACAAGAAAGGTCTATTTAATCTCAGACTTATGTATATCAAACATGAGTTAACACTCTAGAATTGTTAACCCAAGAATAATAAAGCATTCTTAATTGAAAACAAAGAGACAAAGATTTTATTGCATACAAATAGAAATAAAAAAATAGAATCCCTCTTAGGGTTCATCTCCCCTAGGTATAAGAGAACTAGTTCACAATGCAAGAGTAAACACCGAAAATACTATATAACCACCAGAATAAAATAAATTCAGGATAACTCCCTCGAAAATCAACTTGGACTCTTGAACCTTGGTGGATAATTGCATGGAAATATGTTTTAATGGTGTTCTCAAGGTAATTGCGTGCTCTCCATTAGTAGCTGGCTGTAACGCCCCAAAACCCAGCCTAGAAGTTTAAACTGAATCTCGGAGGTTTCATTGATCACCAAAATGATCGTAGGTAAATTTGAGTTTAACCAGCTAGAAAACATATGGTATTTAAGTTACATAAAACTCTCAATTGTAAAATCTAGATATTACAAAAATTTTAGTCCAAAAATGCCTTACGTGCGTAAAACCCCAGAATTCATACCACAATATTCAAAATAAAACTTATAGTTAATACCATTTATTTATAAATGCGAAATTTATGAAAATACTTTTAAAGTTAATTCTAAATGTGGTTGTCCGAGACATTCGACATGCCGAGTCTAGGAACAGCATATGAAAATACCTGAAGAAAGGGGAAATGAGAGGCGTGAGCTAAATGAGCTCAGTGTGAGTTCAAAATGAATAACAACAGATTTTTGGAAATTGATTCGAAAGCGAAACACACATAAAAATATACACAGAACCAAAAAGTGAACTTGGAACCAACGTCTTAACAGAATGAAACAATTTAAGCACACCATGTTACACACAGACACTTAGTCACAATTCTTATTCAATCAGATAAAACAGAGTCAAATAATCTTCACCCAGAACACCTGACCACAGCCTATAAGAGATGATTAAGCTCATCCAATCAAAAACACCACATAGGACCTCGAAAGGCCCATCCAACCCTACACACCATCTATGTGGACTAAGCTACTCAGATATTAATACGCAGCAGGGCTGGCATATATGTATTACAGTGCAATGCAGTAATCCACTGTACAGACATGTTGCAGTTTAAATTTCCAGATTAGATAATGGTATGAAGCAAAGTTGACGTACATGCGGTATAGTGTGGTAAACCGCTGTAAAAATAGGTTGTAGTAAAACTGCCAGATCAGAATAGAATCAATCTTCCTTCTCTTCACAACCAACCCAAAATACTTTTTTCTAGTGCATGTATGCTTACAATCTCATAGAAACAATGAACACATTGGCAGACAGTCAGACAGAAACAAATATGCACACACACCCAGCTAACCGGGTTCAGGATCAGTCATCTCACACCACAATCACAAACAACACATAAGCAGATCACATGGCCACAAATACAGAGACTTAAATACCCTCACTAAAGCCTAGCTAAGGGTCAGAATACACAGACACATTTCTAGATAAAAAACATACACAAACTAAAATTTGGTGTCTTAGGACCACACAGCCGTGTGCTTCGCCCGTGTGGAAAAACCTAGGCCGTGTGGGGGTCAAAATTCCCGTGTGGAGGGAGGCACATAGTTGTGTAGCAGAGGCACATGCCTGTGTGAGCGAGGGACACGACCATGTAAACAGTCCACGTAACTTTCTATCCATTTCTGCTAAAATAGAGTGCAGGGCATACACAGCCGTGTGAAGGTCTCACACTCCTGTATACCCACCAGACACGGCTGTGTGTCCAAAAGACATGCCCGTGTGGGATCCCTAAATCCTCAAATTAGCCGCATGACCATGTGGCACCATATCACAAAATCCCAAGTTCCCAAATACACACGCCCGTGTGCCCAGGGGACACGACCATGTGAAAATCGACAAAAATCCCCAAATCGACCACATGACCGTGTGAACCGGCACATGCCCTTGTGGTAACCTGTGTGTTACAAAAAACCTATAAACAGCTTGAAAATTGAGTCTTCTGGTCATTAAATCGACCTCCAGTCATGAAATTTCATAAACCGACCATACACACTAAATTTCAGGAGATTATAGATGAGACGAGCCTCAATTGCTCATTTACCAAAACACATAAAAATATTGTCAAATTCCACAGTAAATCAGCAATTCGCAAATAAATTAAAAGAGGTTTGAATCCCACACCTGATTCGTGACTAATGACGTCTAGACACCAACTTGATGACAAGGAAGCGAAGCTTTCCAAAATCCACAAGCAAAACTGTTTTCAAAATAAAATCAAGAAGAACAACCAAGAAAAGAAAAAAGAAATACCCAAAAAAAAGAAGAGAAGAACGTGAAAATTTTCAAAAAATAAAAATAAATAAATAAATAAAATAGGACTAAATATTTATTTTTAAACATAAAGTAAATCTATTATTACCAATATAAAAATAAATCACTCAAAACACATACACAAAGATTTGAAGCCAGAACCTTAAGATATACTAACACTCACTAATCCTCTAGATCAGTAGGCCTATTCTGACACAACAACGTAGAAACCATACATAATAGCACACCCTTCTCTCTAACCCTAACCCCAAAACTCAAAATTTTTAACCCCAAAATTCAGGGTGCTACATTGGCTTTTTCCCCTCTTATTTCTTTATATATACCATTTTAAATTGATAAAAACCCTAAAAAGCGTAACTTGTAGTCATTAGTGCACACAATTCCTGAGATTGACACACCTTCAATACATAACCGAGTGAGTTCACACGATCATGTGGATTGCCTGTGTGAAAATTTGTTGCATACGCATAGCTTCCAGAATGCACCAAGGTTCTCGTTTCCACAATGTTTCCACTCCTGTTGCTCCTCAACACCCTATTAAGCATCAAAAAATGAATATAAATGATTAGGAGAATATAATGCACAATTAATGCCACAAAATCATCCAAAAATGCACTAAGAATGAGTTTAAATTATATTATTTTTTACACTTATTAATTACCCGTCCCCTGATGTTAGAGAATGATAACTATCCCTATTGGAAGCCTAGGATGAAAACCTATATTAAGTTTTTTGATGAAAGGGTAAGGTATTTTGTACTCATTGGCTAACAAGCTCCAATTGTAGATTCTGATGCTGGAAGGTTCCAAACCTAAAATTAAGTGGACAACTGAAGAAGAGAGAGTTGTCAATGCAAAGTCTAAGGCCCTGAATGTCATATTCTATGGTATGAATATGTAAGAGTTCAAATGTACTTCCAAGTGCACTATTGCAAAAGAATCTTGGAAAATTGTCCAAATTGCTCATGAGGAAACTAGTATTGTTAAGCAATCCAAGATGCAAATACTGGCCACCAAGTTTAAGACCTTGAGAATGCAAGACTAGAGATAATTACTGACTTGTATGCTACATTGTATGACATGTCTAACTAGGCACTTACTCTTTGTAAAGTGTAACGCCTCAATTTTTGGGTTTTCTATGTTTCTGTGATTTTTAAAATTTGTGTGTGCTCTGGTTGGTTAAAATATATATTTTAGTAGGTTAGTGGGACTTTGGAAGGCCCAAACTCAAGTTAAATCCGTGGTAGTCTTCGTAATTTTTATTTTATGAACAGGTGATGCAATTGGCGTTTGGGCTTTTAAGAGTAAAAGGGTAAAAGATGACACAAAAAGGAGTGTGGTGTAGTGGCAAGGTGGCGCCACTTAGGGGACAAGGAAGTGACGCCATAAAGGAAGCAAGGGGTCCAAGGTTCAAGTCTTGGCTCTTGCAATATATTTTGGTTTTTCTTTTTAATAAATCTGGAAGCAAGTAGGTGCGCTTTAAAGTTTAATGTGTTGGATTTATGACACAAATGAGTTGATGGCCTAGTGGTGGTGGCGTGAGTTGGCATGTGAGAGGACTTTGGTTCGAATCCCTTGGCACGCAAAGGTTGATTATTCTGCTATGTTGGGACGGCAAGAGTTGGTGTTGGTTTTAAACTCTGGTGATAGAGGGATCCCACATCGGGAAGCTAACATAAGAGTAGATGGAGAGCTGGCCTTCAATAGAGCAAACCATGAAGAGAGTAGGCATACCCTTCTTGGTTGATTCCTTTCGCTTTGTGACGTGCTCGTTTGGGTTGGGCATCAGCTAAAAGTGTTTGGAGCGCGGATTTACTGCAGTCTCTTAACAGGTGTGTATTTCTCATTACTTTAGCAGTAGGACGGCTATTTCGGGCCGCGATGGGCTGAAATGGGCCATGTGGTCCCAATGGGTCCATAGGCCCAAGTGGATAAGTTGTAGAATTACTAAAATACCCTTGTAGGGTAGGACTACTGATTTACCCCTGGAGGGTAAAATGACTATTTTGCCCCTCGTGCGTAAATGACTAACTTGTGTGATGATTGGGTTAGTTGACGTGGATTTATGTTAGTTATCGTTAATTCGTATGACTAATGTGTTAGTGATCGATTGTAGGATTATCGCATGGGAGATATCATCATCAATCGTCATCAACCAGGTGTGTAAACGACACCCTCCCTTAGACTGAATCCGTAAAAGCCAAAATATCGAAACGTTGGTATTTGTAAACTCGCGAGCGTGCAAGTGCTCGTGAGACAGTTGTTAATGAATATGTTACATTTGGATGATTAGAGTGCAGAGTTTGCATTTTCGTGCACAACGATATTTTTGGGCTTAATGGGCTGAAAACGGGCCAATAGGCTAACGGGCCCACTTTGGTAAAAAGACGAGGTAAGTACTTCTGACTACTTGGTAAACGTTAGAATGAGCATGAAACCTTAGCAATAGGTAATAATTACTGAAATACCCTTATGCAAGCAAAATTACGATTTTACCCTTAGGGTTATATTTTTTCTGCAAAGCATGATGTTATGTTTCCGTATACGTTTGCCATGACATATTTTTTCTGTTGCATGAGACATGGGTTTATATTGATGGAGGAAGCGTTCTGGCAGCCTCGCTGCAATCTCGTGGCCTTGCCATATATATCTATTCTAGTGACTTCGTCACAATATCTGGCAGCCTCGCTGCAATCTAGTGGCTTCGCCACATATATATATCTGTTCTGGTGGCCTAGCCACAATATCTGTATCTAGTGACTTCGTCACAATATCTAGTAGCCTCGCTGCAATTTTTGTGGTGTGTAGCGATTGAGTGGGTTGAGTAGTCTCCCCACATGGTGTAAGGCTGGTACGGGGGTGTTATGGATGGCTCTGGGTTGGGATTTCTACATTCATGATATATTTGTTCTGTATCTACTATGGGCCTACGGGTTTCATTCTGATTTTCGTACTAGGCCAAGGCCCAGATAAGTCTGACTCTGAGGTTTGATCTGTTTTGGGCTATGGTTGGGTTATGTTACGCACTGAGTTTACCGAACTCACCCTTTATTTTTATCTCTGTAGGAAATCCCCAACCATAGTGGGCTTGGAGCTGTGAGGGATTCGGTGTGGCCACATCATCTGCAAAGTTGGTTTTTCTAAGTTAGTTTATTTTTATTATCTTATATTCTGATTTAATTTTGGGTTTTAAGTTGTAATAAGGCCGCTATTTAAATTTCTTTTTCCGCTATGGTTTTATTTTCTGATTATATTTATACTATGTCGAAACTACTAGTGTTAGCCTGCGTGGGTTTTCAAAATTAATGAATTTTTTCCAAGACTCAACAAGCATAACAAATGGATAGCCTAAAGATTGATAAACTGACTTTTCATTCAACCGCTATTTTTACAAAGACCACCCCAATCACTTAAACCAACGAATGCATACTAAGTCGTAAGTCCATGTGACACGTCAGATCTGGCCATAACGTCTGGGCCAGGTTTGGGGTGTTACATTTAGTGGTATCAAAGCCAGGTTGCAACAACTCGACTGCGGAACGGGTCTAAAAACGGTAGTTTGTAAAGAAACACTAAATAAAGGTTTTTAAAAATCATTTTTTTGGAACTTAATTATAAATTATTTTCGAGAATGTTTCCAATATTTTCTCTTTACAAATAGATGATTTTAAAGATTTAAATCAGTTTTCTAAAATTAGGTTTTTTTTAGAAGGTGGCACACCGAATCTCTGGCCCAAGTCTGTAAGTTTTCTGAGCCTTTCAGATTGTTTTTGAAATTTCTGTTATATGCTTGAACAAAACCTTATCATGATACTTTAGTAAGGGTAACGCTGGAACTATAAGAACTTTGATAAGTAGACTGAGACTGTAGCTAGGCTATCGCAAAAGGAAACAAACTCAAACTCTGAATTACTGTTATTCATGAGACATCTGTAATAAATACTGAAATATTAAACTGATTCATAAAATTCTTAATCAGATAATACGAAATGAGTACATGAGCAGCTCGTGAAAGAGGCCGTGGACGTGGCCGAGGTAATGCTCAGGCTGAATCTTTGTTTTCAAGACATGTACCGGCAGTAGATGCACCGGTACCACCGGCAACGGAGGTAGAGTCTCATGATCGAGGTGCCGGGGACGATGCTCTGTCCCAGGCAACGCTCTGAGTTTTTGAAAGGGTTGTTGGGGCAAGTACGGGAAACGAAATTCGGGGGTCTATTTTTAAGCGGCTCCGGGCCAATGGAGCAGAGATATTTAGGGGCGTATCTGGTGTAGCTCCGAATGTGGCTGAGTATTGGTTAGAAGCCACAGAGCGGATTATGGATGATCTAGACTGCTCTGTGGAGCAGAAGCTGAAAGGAGTCATATCGTTACTCAGGGATGAGGCTTATCAATGGTGGCTCACGGTGAGAGATGGAACTCCTGCTGACAGTATGACTTAGGAGCTGTTTAAGATAGCCTTCAAAGGAAAGTATGTTGGGGCTAGTTACGTGGACACTCGCCGGAAAGAATTTTTAAACCTGGTCCAAGGGAGTAAGTTAGTGGCTGAGTATGAGTCTGAGTTTTTGAGACTGAGCCGGTATGCTTATGGGATTGTCGCTACAGAGTATGAGCGTAGCGTAGCTTCGAGGATGGTCTGAGAGATGAACTTAGGGTGCTGATTGCTCCGCAGAGGGGGCGTAACTTTGCTTCTTTAGTGGAGAAAGCTTAGATAGCTGAGGAAGTAAAGCATCTAGAAAGACAGAATCGTGAGAAAGATCAGAACCGTCTTAGGAGAGATTCAGGACTTTCAGGTGGTATGAACAGAAATGTTAAGAGAGCAAGGGTAATGAAGCCGATTCGAGCAATACCGATGAATGCTGTTAGACCGCAGGGTTGTAAGAATTGTGGGAAGATACATATGGGTGAGTGTCAGAAACGTTCTGGTTCTTGTTTCCGATGCGAATCTATGGAGCATAGGGTTAAGGATTGTCCTCAGGAACCAGATCAGGTTCAAGTTTTAGAGCAAAGGGTCACTCAACCAGTGAGGGTTGGACCACAGTTTTTGAGAGGACGTGGGCAAGGCAGTGGTGGTAATGGAAACGGTCGAGGAAGAGGAGCGGCTGGTAAGGGTGCTGGATTTACTGAGGCTCGTCAGCCTGCGTTGGTGTATGCAGCTCGTCGCCGAGAGGAGGGTGATGCACTTGACTCATAATTGGTACATTTCTAATTTCCAATATGCCATACACTGCGTTGATAGATGTTAAATCTACCCATTCATATGTTGCATGTGCTATATCTGGGTCGCTAGGTGTGCGCTCTGAGGAGATAGTGAGTGGGGTATCTGTACTAAGTCCTTTGGGTCACTCGGTTAGGGTAGATAAACTGTATAGAGATGTGCCTATAGAATCTCAAGGAAAAGTTTTCTCTAGAGATCTGATGGAGCTACCTTTCAGAGAATTCGATCTCATTTTGGGAATGGATTGGCTTGTTAAGCATAGGGCTACTCTTGATTGTGCTGCTAAGCGAATAATGTTAAAGACCACAAAGGATGAGGAGGTTTTGGTGATAGGCGAGCATAGGGATTATCTGTCTAATGTGGTGTCGGCATTGAAAGTCGAGAAGTGGATTCGAAAGGGATGTGAGGCTTATTTGGCATTTGTAAGCCAATCGGAAACTGAGGATCTGACAATGGATAAAATTAGAACCGTCAAGGATTTTCAAGATGTTTTTCCAGAGGAGATTTCGGGTTTTCCCCCAAACTGAGAGGTTGAGTTTGGAATTGACTTGTTGCCTGGAATGGCACCGGTGTCCATTACACCTTATAGGATGGCACCGAAGGAGTTGGTGGAGCTGAAAGCCCAAATTCAAGAGTTATTGGATAGAGGCTTCATTAGACCAAGTGTGTCTCCGTGGGGAGCACCAGTGTTGTTCGTAAAGAAGAAAGATGGGTCAATGCGGATGTGCATCGATTATCGACAGTTGAACAAACTGATGATTAAGAACAAGTACCCACTGCCGTGAATCGATGATTTATTCGACCAACTTAGAGGAGCTTCAGTATTTTCCAAGATTGACCTTCGATCTAGGTACTATCAGTTGAGGGTTAAAGAGGTGGATATTCACAAGATGGCATTCAAAACTCGGTATGGTCACTATGAGTTCTTGGTTATGCCATTTGGGTTGACAAACACACCTGCGGCATTTATAGATCTGATGAATCGAGTGTTCCAGCCATACTTGGATCAATTCATAGTCGACTTTATTGATGATATTCTAGTTTATTCTGAAACTGAGGAGAAACATGATGAGCACCTTCGTATTGTACTGCAAGTGCTGAGGGAGAAAGAGCTTTATCCGAAATTTAGTAAGTGTGAGTTTTGGTTGAGAGAGGTAACTTTCTTGGGGCATGTTGTCTCTGCTGAAAGGATCAAGGTGGACCCTCGAAAGATTGAAGCGATTCTGGAATGGAAGCCACTGAGGTCAGTGTCAAAAATTCGAAGTTTTTTGGGTTTAGCTGGGTACTATAGAAGGTTTGTGGAAGGATTTTCTGTAATGGCAGTGCCTTTGACAAAGCTTATAAGGAAGGGAGTACCGTTTGTTTGGACTGAGAAACAATAGGAATCTTTTGAGAAGCTAAAGAAAGTTCTGATCGAGGCACCTGTACTGATTCAGCCAGAGTCTGGAAAAGATTTTACCGTATGCAGTGATGCATCACATGTAGGGTTGGGCTGTGTGCTGATGCAAGAGGGTAAAGTGGTTGCTTATGCATCGCGGCAGCTTAAACCACATGAAGTTAACTATCCTACTCATGATCTAGAGTTGGCAGCAGTAATCTTTGCACTTAAGATTTAGAGGCATTACCTGTACGGAGAAAGTTGTATTATATACAAAGATCATAAGAGTCTTAAGTACTTGCTGATTCAGAAGGAGCTGAACCTTAGGCAGCTGAGATGGATAGAGTTGCTTAAGGATTATGACTGCCCGATTGAGTATCACCCAGGCAAAGCTAATGTAGTGGCTGATGCCCTAAGTCGTAGAACTGTATCTGATCTGAGAGCCATGTTTGCTCGTTTGAGTCTGTATGACGACGGTAGTCTGTTAGCAAAACTGCAAGTTAGGCCAACCTGGGTGGATGAGATTAAGGAAAAATAATCGAAGGATAAGTCCCTGGTTTCTCGATTTCGGCAGGTTAAGAATGGGGATACTTCTGAGTTTGGACTGAACAGTGAGGGAGTTCTGTGTTACCGAGGTAGAGTTTGTATTCCCAAGGACTCTGACTTGAGGCAAGCAATTCTGAAAGAAGCTCATGAAGGTCTGTGTGCTATGCATCCTGGAGGGAGTCAAATGTATCACAACTTAAAGGAGTTGTATTAGTCGCCTGGATTGAAACGAGAGGTAATGGAAGTTGTGGGAAAATGTCTGACTTGTCAGCAAGTGAAAGCTGAACATCAATTACCTTCCGAACTTTTGCAACCAGTGAAAGTATGACTTTGGAAGTGGGAGAGGGTAACCATGAATTTTGTGAGTGGGTTACCCTTAACACCGTCGAAGAAGGACTCGATTTGGGTAATTATGAATAGGTTGACCAAATCTGCTCATTTCATACCTGTCCACACTTATTATTCACTTCAGAAGTTAGCCAAATTGTATGTGGCAGAAATAGTGCGACTTCACGGAGTGCCAGTGTCGATTATTTCTGATCGAGATCCTAGATTCACATCTCGGTTTTGGCAAAAGTTGCATGAGGCGTTGGGTACGCGGTTGAACTTTAGTACAGCCTTTCATCCTCAGACTGATGGTCAGTCTGAAAGGGTTATTCAGATTCTGGAAGACATGTTGAGGGCATGCATTATCGACTTTCAAGGCAGTTGGGAGGATTACTTACCGTTAGCAGAGTTTGTATACAACAACAGTTCTCAGGCAAGTATTTGAATGGCTCCTTATGAGGCATTGTATGGGCGAAGATTTTGTACACCTAGTTGTTGGACCGAGTTGGGTGAACGATAGGTTCTTGGACCTGAGTTGGTGGCAGATACTGAGCATAAGGTCAAGTTGATTAGAGATCAGTTGAAGGAAGCATCTGATAGACAGAAGTCATATGTAGATTTGAAGCGCAAGGAAATTGAGTACTCTGTGGATGATATGGTCTTCTTGAAGGTTTCACCTTGGAAGAAAATATTAAGGTTTGGGAGGAAAGGCAAGTTAAGTCCGCGGTTCATTGGGCCTTATCGGATTCTTAAGCGAGCGGGTCCAGTGGCTTATCAGTTGGAGCTACCTCCAGAGTTGGATAGGATTCATGATGTCTTTCACGTCTCCATGTTAAGGCGGTATCGTTCTGACCCTACTCATGTTGTGCCGGTTGCAGAGATCGAGGTCCAAACAGACTTCACTTTTGAGGAAGAGCCTGTGCAGATTTTGGATCGAGATGTTAAGATTTTGAGGAGGAAATCAGTTCCACTAGTAAAGGTGCTGTGGCGTAATCATGGCAGAGAGGAAGCTACTTGAGAGCCAGAAGTGGCGATACGTCAACAATATCCTCATCTGTTTGATTCAGCTAAAATTTCGAGGACAAAATTTCTTTCAGGAGGGTAGAGTTGTAACGCCCCAATTTTTGGGTTTTCTGTGTTTCTGTGATTTTTAAAATTTGTGTGTGTTCTGGTTGGTTAAAATATATATTTTAGTAGGTTTAGTGGGCCTTTGGAAGGCCCAAACTTAAGTTAAATCCGTGGTAGTCTTCAGAATTTTAATTTTATGAACAGGTGATGCAATTGGCATTTAGGCTTTTAAGAGTAAAGGGGTAAAAGATGACACAAAAAGGAGTGTGGTGTAATGGCAAGGTGGCGCCACTTAGGGGACAAGGAAGTGACGCCATAGAGGAAGCAAGGGGTCCAAGGTTCAAGTCTTGGCTCTTGCAATATATTTTGGTTTTTCTTTTCAATAAATCTAGAAGCAAGCAGGTGAACTTTTCAATAAATGTGTTGGATTTATGACACAAATGAGTTGATGGCCTAGTGGTGGTGGCGTGAGTTGGCATGTGAGAGGATTTTGGTTCGAATCCCTTGGCACCCAAAGGTTGATTATTTTGCTATGTTGGAATGGCAAGAGTTGGTGTTGGTTTTAAACTCTAGTGATGGAGGGATCCCACATCGGGAAGCTAACATAGGAGTAGATGGAGAGCTGGCCTTAAATAGAGCAAACCATGAAGAGAGTAGGCATACCCTTCTTGGCTGATCCCTTTCTCTTTGTGACGTTCTCATTTGGGTTGGGCGTCAGCTAAGAGTGTTTGGAGTGCGGATTAACTGCAGTCTCCTAACAGGTGTGTATTTCTCATTACTCTAGTAGTAGGACGGCTATTTCAGGCCGCGATAGGCTGAAATGGGCCATGTGGTCCCAATGGGTCCGTAGGCCCAAGTGGATAAATTGTAGAATTACTAAAATACCTCTATAAGGTAGGACTATCGATTTACCCCTGGAGGGTAAAATGACTATTTTGCCCCTCGTGCGTAAATGACTAACTTGTGCGATGATTGGGTTAGTTGACGTGGATTTATGTTAGTTATCGTTAATTCGTAAGTCTAATGTGTTAGTGATCAATTGTAGGATTATCGCATGGGAGATATTGTCATCAATCGTCATCAACCAGGTTTGTAAATGACACCCTCCCTTAGACTGAATCGGTAAAAGCCGAAATACTGAAACGTTGGTATTTTGTGAACTCGCGAGCGTGCGAGCACTCGTGAGACAGTTGTTAATGAATATGGTGCATTTGGATGATTAGAGTGCAGAGTGTGCATTTCCGTGCACAACGGTATTTTTTGGCTTAATGGGCCGAAAACGGGCCAATGGGCCAACGGGGCCACTTTGGTAAAAAGACGAGGTAAGTACTTTTGTCTACTTGGTAAATGTTAGAATGAACATGAAACCTTAGCAATAGGTAATAATTACTGAAATACCCTTATGCATGCAAAATTACGATTTTACCCCTAGGGTTATATTTTTTCTGCAAAGCATGATGTTTTGTTTCTGTATACGTATGCCATGACATAGTATTTCTGTTGCATGGGACATGGGTTTATATTGATAGAGGAAGCGTTCTGGCAGCCTCGCTGCAATCTGGTGGCCTCGCCACATATATCTGTTCTGGTGACTTCGTCACAATATCTGGCAGCCTCGCTGCAATCTGGTGGCCTAGCCACTATATCTGTATTTGGTGACTTCGTCACAATATCTGGAAGCCTCGCTGCAATTTTTGTGGTTTGTTATGGTTGGGTGGGTCGAGTAGTCTCCCCACATGGTGTAAGGCTGGTACGGGGGTGTTATGGATGGCTCTGGGTTGGGATTTCTGCATTCATGATATATTTGAACTGTATCTGCTATGGGCCTACGGGTTTCATTCTGATTTCTGTACTGGACCAAGGCCCAGATAAGTCTGACTCTGAGGTTTGATCTGTTTTGGGATATGGTTGGGTTATGTTAAGCACTGAGTTTACCGAACTCACCCTTTATTTTCATCTCTGCAGGAAATCCCCTACCATAGTGGGCTTGGAGCTGTGAGGGATTCGGAGTGGCCACATCATCTGCAAAGTTGGTTTTTCTAAATTAGTTTATTTTTATTATCTTATATTCTGATTTAATTTTGGGTTTTAAGTTCTAATAAGGCCGCTATTTAAATTTATTTTTCCGCTATGGTTTTATTTTCTGATTATATTTATACTATGTCGAAACTGCTAGTGTTAGGCTGCGCGGGTTTTCAAAATTAATGAATGTTTTCCAAGACTCAACAAGTACAACAAATGGATAGCCTAAAGATTGATAAATCGGCTTTTCATTTAACTGCTATTTTTACAAAGACCACCCCAATCACTTAAACCAACGAATGCATACTAAGTCGTAAGTCCATGTGACACGTCAGATCTGGCCATAACATCTGGGTTGGGTTTGGGGTGTTACATGAGGAGTATTCCAACTCAAAATTGGTGAATTTTCTTGGTTGGAATGGTATACCCCTGGGCTCTTTCTCTCATAGCTTGGCCTATTCTATAACTTGTAACATTGAGGATGCTCCATTACTAAGTGATTCCTCAAATTGGAAATGGCTTTGGAAATTGCACCTATTACCCAAGTTGAACTTTTCCATTTGGGGACTCTACTATATTTTTCCAACCACCACCTTCTTCAACAAAAGAGGGTTGAACATTGCTAATGCTTGTCCCTTTTGCTCCCCTAGTTTAGATGATCTTGTTCATTTCTTACGATCTTGTTGTTCCATTCAACCGCTTTGGAATGATTTGGGTATCCCTTCCTTTTTACTTGCCTCATTCAATGACCTACTCCCTACATGGTTGAACACAAATCTTACTTTTAAAAATCTTTATCAAATGCCACATCTCCCATGGTATTTGGTTTTCGTTTACTTCTTCTCAAACCTTCCGCTTGCTAGAAATTTACAGAAACTCAAAAAACCTTTTAACTTAAATTCTTTAATCCATCATTCTCTTGCAAATGCTGCTGATTTTTTACAACTACCAATTGCATCAAATGGTATAGACTCCTTTGTTTCATAAACATTAGATGGTCTCTTTTGGCTAGGGATTAATTTAAGCTAAATTGTGATGGTTTGTCCATTAGAAATCCAAGATTTTTGGGAACGGGAGCGCTTATAAGTAATTTGGACAGTAAATGGGTTGTAGGATGCCATCAATTCCTCGGTTGTTCCTCTGACATGATGGTGAAGCTTTGGCCTTTACATGATTGTTTACAACTTGTCAACAATTGTATATTGATAATCTTATTGTGGAAATTGATAGTTCTGATTGTCACAATTTATCTTGACAGCAGGACTTTATTCGCGACCTTCTAGCATAGTCATCTTGTTTACATCTTTCGAGAGGGTAATCAGTGTGTCGATTCTCTTGCTAGAATTGGCAACAACTCAAGTTTTCTTAAATATTTTAATTTAAGTTCTACTACAAGTAAATTTGTTATGTATTTCAATTTACCTTCCTTTCTGTGTAGCTTTGCCAATATTGATTTGTTGGACACAATATGTATCGTACGATTGTTTTATTTCAATTTTTAGTGAAAGTTCCTTTATTTCACAAAAAAGAAAAAGAAAATATTTAATAGCTTTTTTTAATCTCCAATTATTTTTTATTTAATTTTTATGTTTTAGTTTTTTAGGACAGAGATAATATGTAACACCCCTTGCCCAACCCAATCGCCGAGTCAGAGCTATAGGACGCTAGATTTGTTGCCAAAGCAACTTCCATCAAGTTCACAGTAAAACAATCATCTCAAAAAATCATTCATGCAAACAACAACATTACAAACATTGGATATAATGAACAACCCTTCTCGTGTATTATACGAGCATATGAATGGTCTAAAGTTAATCTGAGATCGAACATGGACCAATTTGTAAAAGTTTCAAAACTTCAAATTGATGTTGGGACATGAGGGGGTTCCTTGTCACGATGCAACATACTGACTTGGCCAATGGCCTCCTTGTTGCAGCAATAGGGTTCCTTATCACGCTGTGGCCTAGAGTTTAGGGCTCGACATGACAACCATCGCTAACGTCAAGATGTGACATATTATTTTAGTAAAAATTGTACCATTTGGTACCTATTTCATTGTTACCTCACAATTCATCAACATAAGCACAAATGGTTAAACACACCAACATCAAAACACTTCAAATATACTTTATTCAAGTGCAAATGACCACAACATAATTCATAAAAAGTTATAACATCTATTAAACCATTAGACATATTTGAAGCAAACCAATTTTCATGCCTTTTATGCCATTTTAAATGTCACAACCAAGTCTTAAACATGTTTACCATATTATACACATTCAATTAGGCATTAACTTTTTTGTAACATACTGTAACACCCTATACTCGACCCAATCATTGGGTTAGAGATATCATGTGTCAAATTCGTTACCAAGCAAATAAGCTCAATTCATAATTAAAAGGTGCAATTTGTACAATAAAATCAAACAAATATACTTCCCTTAAACATTGCAATCTAAATCTAAGTTTCATTTATGTAAGCACTTAATAACATACAAAAAATTCACCATTAATTAGGGTCCTATAAACATTTCAATTAAGGCACCATCACATATCTCACATATTTATCAGACTATGAGAATTGTAATTTGCTTATACTTTTCTACATATTAGGTATGTGTCAAACATAAGTAATATTGGAAACAAACAACATTACTGAGACCCGGATTATGGATTGAATGTTAAGGTCAATGCTTAAAAATCTTGAATTAAATCTAACTTACACATGGAGAAAACAAACCACACGTTGAGTAGAGCGCTCAGTGTAATTCTATAATTTAAGTATATAATATTAGCATTAATAACTCTACCCAAAGTAAACATGTATATCTATATGCACCTGTCTACCATACACTTGTAACTCAGTGTTACCAAGCTTTACATTTCAATATAAACATGTTTTGTGTACAAAACTAACATAAACTCATCTCTCTTTAATGGAATCTACTTGTACTTATAACAATAACATTTTAATAAACTTCGACATTATACATACCCTTACCTACCCTATTTCCAATATACCGCTTTTAATATCACCTAATTCATTCATTTCAATTAATATACAATCAGTTTTAGGTTTAATACGAGTTTACATAAGCTCAATACTATAAATTAAATAGCTATTGCATCTCATACAAAGTTTTGTGCAATATAATTAATTCATCAAGATCATTGGCATATTAGCATAACATATCGAGTTTGAACCATTTACAATTCATGTCTCATTAGACATATTCAAATACCAACATATTTAACATGTAAAAAACAATTTTTCCAATCCAAATTTAAACTCAAACCATTTATGACACATATATTCATCTTTCCAAAGGCAAGCATAAAATAATTTACATCTTAAATCACTTGATTTATATTTAAGTCAATCAGTCTCATAGTCCCTTTGATTCTTTTAATTATTATCTACTTCTTAATGTACTCTTTCATTTTTCATGTAAACTTAAGTCTTTCAATATAAAAAAGTGATATACAAACTTTTCTATAACTTATACGAGCCTGTGTATGCTTAAAATTAACCCGAGACTCGAAAAAGACCATGTAACAACCTATTTTTAGGGTTACTCAAAGTAGTGGTTTCGAGACCACAATACGAAGTAAAAATATTTATTTTATTATTTTAATAAGGTTTACAGTATGATAGAATGTTGGTGTGAAAATTTCGTAAAGAAATTTTACTGTTTGAATACTTAATTCAGTAAAAAGGACTAAATCGCGTAAAGTACAAAAGTAGTATTCTATTAGCTAAAGGTATTAAATAGCTATGGAACCTTAAATTTAAGGTCCTTATGTGGTTATCAATCCATTTATAAGATAGTGGAAGTTAGTGGCATGGCATTTGGAGTAATTATTAAAGTTTCTAAAGGACATTATAGTATATAAATTATTAAATGATGTTTAATAAAATAAAAGGTAATTTTTATTCATCATCTTCATCCCTAGATGATTCTTGCATGGAGAATAGCCATTTTTATGCTCAAACATTCGGCCAACTTGCATAGCTTTCATGTAAGTCCAATTTTGTTCCGTTTTTAATAATTTCTACGTTTTTGAGATCATTGCAGCTTAATCTAGCTAGCCCGTATCTCCGATTTCTGAACTGTTAAAGTATGTGAATTTTAACATTATTAATTAATTGTATATTTTGATAATTGATGATAGAAAATAAATTATTGTTGTTAGATATATAAGTTTTGTAAAGTGAATTTTGGTAAAAATGTAATTTTGGACTAAATTGTGAATTATCAAAATTATGTGATTGAAAGTGTGATTATTTGGAAAATATGGGCTGCTAGTAGTATGGGTAAAATTCGAATAGCATGGGTTTGTCCTTAATTGCATGAATTTGTAATTTTATGTGATAAGGACTAAATTACAAAATGTGTAATAATAGGGGCAAAAGTGTAATTTTACCAAAATGTGTAAATTGTGTTAAATTGAATGAATTAATGATTAAATCAGTAAATTTTGTTATTATATAGATTGAGAAAAATGAGATTCGGAACTAGAATGGAGGAAAATAAAGTATCGGACTAGTTGATTCGTTCTGTCGTTCTAACGATCGAGGTAAGTTTGTATGCTAATAAACATACTTAAATTGTGTTATAAACGCTTATTTATTATTGAATTGAATTGAATGTTGAATGGTCATGATTACGAGCTGAAATCAACAGAGTTACGACATCCGAAAGTCCCGTTAGGATTGCCAAGATGAGATTACATGTAAGACCATGTTTGGGACATTGGCATTGTATTGTGATTATGTGTAAGACCATGTCTGGGACATTGGCATCATTAATTGATTATGTGTAAGACCCTGTCTGGGACAGTAGCATCGATATGAGATAACATGTAAGACCATATCTAGGATATGTCTATGTATGAATTTTATGTGATATCCGAGTATCCTTAGCGATTCTGATGGGTTTAGTGGGCATAGTCAAGACAAGAATTAAAGTACGATCAGAATAAATAATACATGAATGAAAGTAAATTGGTGAGTTCATATTGTATTATATATATTAAATAAGAAAGAATTGTGTATAAGTATGTTTCATGTCAAAATGTGTTTATTTGACTATAATGAAGTATATATTGAATGTTATATGAGTTATAATAATTGTTGTTTATAACCAAATATACATATGGCAATTGGCTAATAAGACCATAACTGGGTTATGGCATGTGAAAGAAAGACCATGACAGGGCTTTGGCAATATATGTGTAAGACCATAGTTGGACTATGGCATCAGAAAATCGATGAATTTTTATCATAAGTACTTATAAACTAAAGAGGTTTGATAAGAGTATGGGTGATAAATAGAAAGGTATCAGTACAGGTATGCATGGAAAACTACTCAAGTATCAAGTTATATGAAGTTGAGAACTTGTGAATGAGGACATGAATAATTTGATGTTTGCTCTTGAATTGATGTTTTAAGTGTTAATGATTTATCTAATTTGAATTGCTATATGAATGTTATGATCATTTTAGGTTCACATACGAACTTACTAACCTGTAAAGCTTACTTTGTGTTATTTTTCTATGTTTTATAGTGTTTCAGATGTTCGCTCGGGTTGGGAGTCAACGAAGATCGCATCACACTATCCGACTATTTATTTTTGGTATTCTACACCTTGTGGATTGATTTTATGGCATGCATAGGCTTGAGTCTTTTTTATAAATGTTTTGGTGATGTACTTGTTCATTTTATATGCTTATTAATGACTTATGTTTGATATGTAATTTGCCTTGTGAAATGGCATAATTTGGTGTAGTTAGTGATGGTTCAAGATGATCATTTGGTCATTTGGTATATGATGAGTATTAACTTAGGAAAAACATGATTTCGGACTTGATAAGTGAATGGCTAATAGATGATTTATGAGTCAAGCTTGATGTGTGATTGATGATGATAAAATACATATTTGAAATAGGTTGAATTGATGAATGTGATATGTATTTTGGTATGTAATGGAATAGGTGTGAAATGCAAAATAAATCATGCTAATTTTGGTATGTGTTTTGTAATGAAATGGTGCAAAAATGTTGTGTTTTAGGTATGCATGAGGAGGGTGAGAAATGTGGCTTAAACCAAGCCTATTTTTACTCCACACGACCGAGCACATGGGCGTGTGGCTCAACCGTGTGTAACACATGGCCTTGGTACATGGCTGTGTATCTCCTGGGGTAGCCCTTTGAATTAAGTCAGTATATCCTATAGGTTTGACACAGCCTAGACACACGGGCGTGTCTACTGGCTGTGTATGATACATGGGCCGACACATGGCCGTATGGTCGGCCGTGTGACCCAAGTCAATAACCTCTCCATATTTTCCACAGCTATGGCACACGGGCATGTCCTCGGCTGTGTGGTGCAAGTCAGTATGTATGCTCTGTTTTCACACGGCCTGTGACATGGGCATGTCTGGTGGCCCTGTGAGGCACACGGCCTATCCACACAGACGTGTGACACCTAAATTCATGAAAATTTTATAAGTTTCTCTAAGTTTTCAAATGTATATGGTTTAGTCTCGAATTTAGTTTCAGCATGTTTTAAGGTCTCATAGGACCTTAGAAGGGACAATATGAATGTGTTGAATGGAATTATGATTATGAATGTGTATATATATGAATTATGTTGTGATTGTCCGGTAATGCCTCGTAAGCCTATTTCGGCTATGAATAGGGTTAGAGGTGTTACAGACCAAATTTCAATAATTTCTTAATTCTAGAACAAGTATTGATACCTTATCCAGGTATCGATACCAAATTGAACTTTGATGTTTGTAAATAACTGAATAAAAACCGATAGTATCGATACATCTCATAGGGTATCAATACCTTCAAAGTATTGATACTTTACTATAGTATGATGCCATTTTAATATTCTGCTTTCAAAATTAAAGGAAAAAAATCACTAAAGTATCAATACTTTTCCCACTGTACCGATACCTCCTAATTTAAGGTAAAAAATATGCACTTATTACTTTTTTCATGCAATACCTGTAATAAACTCAAACCAAAACAATTCCAACATATACAAATGACCATATTTTTCCTCCCAACAACATGCAATTCAAGCACTCCTCAAACTGATCTCCTTTTACTTACTAAAACCACATTTAAGCCATAATCATACCAACAAAAACATTAAAAAAGCATATCCAATACACATACAATTAACGGTATGCATCTTATTTACCCACTTCAACTTCAATCATCCATTTAACCAAACGATCACTTTTCAAGGATACATGTAAATCTTTAACCAAATAATTTATAGTTTTAACACCAATTCACATTTCAATTACCAAATCATATACAATTAAATGCATTAAAACTATTACCCAAAACATACCATCTTTCACTGTGCATTACATATCATCTATCAACATCTAACATATATTCAAAGTATGCCAACTTCAAATGTCAATCTTGCAAAACATAATTACATGCCCTACCAAATTTAGCCCAATATTTTAAACATAGCAAGGTATAGGGACTCCACTAGGTACATGCTTTATTATATACTATCACAATTCATATCCAGTTTTGTGTATTAATTAACTCATACAACTTTCTATTCTATTCAATTTAGTCTCTATCTCGATATGCACTTCCACCCTTAGCATTTTCAACTTAATATTTATTAATAGCTTACCTTAATGTTATATAATGCAATACATCATGAATATGCTTTAACGAAAATTAGTTTTGGGTAATAGAAATACAAATCGAAAACTTGCGTCACTTGTCATCTACTCTTGCCTTTCCTTTCCTTTCTACAATACTACCTCATTTTTAGCTACGAATAATAATTTAGTAATGGTATACTATCAAATTCTATCCAAATAACATTTAATTACGAGGTCATACATATTTTTCAAATTATTCAATTTAATCCATTGTCTCGGCAATCAATCAAATTCATACCAATATGATTCGATTAATCATGATCAAATATCAATTTATTAAATATCTCAAATTGAAATTCATTGTGGTCAATTTATCATTTCTTTACGATTTTGTCCATATTTTACCTTTTTCTACCAAATTATAAACAATTCAAATATACAACAATTAAATATAATCATACCATATGAACTTACTAAGTCAAAATAACAACCGACAACTCTCTAAGGATAAATTAACAAATTTATTCTTTTCCTCGATTATGTTTTATTTGGTTCAATTTCCAATCAATTGAGAAGGACTAACCTTGAAGTGTCAAAACCTTATTTGTTTTCCTACGGTTTCGGTGAAGAAGATGGTTGACCATGAAGGTGCCTTATTTTTCTTTTAATTTGTCTTTTATAGGTAAATTAACTTTTAATTAATTACAATTAACTTATTTAATTTCAATTAACTAATGTTAACCATAAATTAACACATTTGGTGGATATTGGTTGTCCACCACCACTGTTTGGACACAATATAATGGTTCAATTGTCCAATTGGACCTTTAATTAATTAAAATTCATAGCGATTAACTTTGACCACTTTTACAATTTAGTCATTGTACCTTAATTAACAATTCAAAGGAAAAAATTAATGGGCCAAATTTCAATATACTAACCTTGTAAATATTCCTCTTTTCGACTCTAACTCTCCCATTCTAGTCACTGCTTTTCTTTCCATTACTTCGAAAGTAGCTGCTTCGGCTTCAGCCACTCGAATTTTTTACATTCCTTTTTATTTCTCATCAAACGAATGTCATCTTCTTCTGGAAATCCTAGCTATTCTTAGCATGATATTGGGGAATCTCATTGCTATTACTCAAACAAGCAAAAACATATGCTTGCATATTTGTCCATAGGTCAAATGGGATAAGTAATTATTGGAATAATTGTTAGAGACTCAAATGGTGGACATGCGAGCATTATAACTTATATGATGTTCTATATCTCCATGAATCTAGGAACTTTTGCTTGCATTTTATTCTTTGGTCTACGTACCGTAACTGATAAAATTTGAGATTATGTAGGACTATACACAAAATATCTTTTTTTGGCTCTCTCTTTAGCTCTATGTCTCTTATCTCTAAGAGATCTTCCTCCACTAGCAAGTTTTTTTGGAAAACTCCATTTATTTTGGCGTGGATGCCAAGCACGCGCATATTTCTTAGTTTCAATAGGACTCGTTACGAGCATTTTTTCTATCTACTATTATCTAAAAATAATTAAGTTATTAATGACTGGACTAAACCAAGAAATAACCCCTTACGTACAAAACTATAGAAGATCCCCTTTAAGATCAAACAATTCCATCGAATTGAGTATGATTGTATATGTGATAGCATTTACTATACTAGGAATATCAATGAACCCGATTATTGCAATTGCTCAAGGTGCCCTTTTTTAGTTTAGCTTCTAGTAAGCTTCTAGAATCTATTTCTTAGTTCAAGGTCCCTCTCTACTAATTGGAATCAAAGAATTAGTAGATTTGTTCTGCCTAAAATGGAAATGGGCACTCAAACATCAGAAATAGGAATCCAGAACTGCATTTTTCGATAGCACTAACTTTCAAGTCATTACAATTTAATTAACTTTAATTTCTTTAATCAATCCACTATTAACATCACCAACCACTAACACTCACCTTGACATGGTAAAATTGTTATTTTAGACCTTAAGCCATTTTTTGCTTAAAAATCTATAGCTGTTGGAATTTACAATTTTATAAGCTCCCTAATTTGACCTGGGTGTTAGACCCGAATTTGAGAGATTATATTGGCCACCTTCATTGCCCACTAAGATGGTAGAGTTTATAAATTATTAAGTTTTAAAACATTTGTTTGACTTTAGAGAAAACTTAGTCTATTTTCAGAAAACGTACCCTTCTTATGAAATAATATAATTAACTCAAAACCGATTGATTTATAAATTATCTATTCGTTTAAAAATTCATTTTTCATCAATGCATTGGGAAAAGTGATACTACCATAGATTTAATGGAAAAAATGTTTCATACATTATATAATGAAATAAAACTCAAGCGTTAATAGCCTAAATATACCATACATGCCCTAAATAATCTGGAACCTAAGGCTTGTGCCCCCTTTTAAAATAAGACACTATAGTTTATAAATTATAGGAATAAAAAATAATAATGGGTAAATATGAAAAGTATTAATATAACTTCAATTCGAGTTGAGCCCTCCAATTTGCTGGTTCTACTTCCTAACCTGGTAGGTTATCTGTAAATATGTAGAGTAAAGGGGAGTAAGCTATGAAGCTCAATGCGAGTTCAATCATAAGAAAATCAGAACAAAACAGAAGACAAGGCACATGAGTTAACAATTCTAAGAATAATTACCATCATAAAATATTTCAGATTAACGATTTTTCATATCACTTCACTGTACTATTTCAAAAATCATAACTTTATATACACATGCTTATGAATGACAATGCAATTTCGATATAACAGATGAATGTTCTACCCAACTCTGCTACACACATGACTTATGAGTTACCAAGAACTTATCTATCATATCACTCCGGGTTGTGGATAAACCACCACTGATTTGCAATTACTGTCACTTGTCATGGGGCACAACATATTTACATATTAAACAAACTACCACTTGGTTCGTTATTGAACCACACTGTTTTTAGTTACTGCCGCTTGTTGTGAGTGCACGACATATTTGTAGGCAAACAAACTGTCACTTGGTTTGTGATTGAACCATATATTTGCAGTTACTGCCACTTTTTGTGGGTGCACAATATATTTACAGATTAAACAAAGTGCCACTCGGTTTGTGATTGAACCACATATTGCAGTTACTCAAACTTGTTGTGAGTACACAACATATTTGCATATTAAACAAATTGCCACTCAGTTCGTGATTGAACCACACTGTTTGCAAATTGAACTACCACTCTTCCTCCGTACATATCATCTCACCCAATTCAAGGCAATATGACAAGATCAAAATGAAACAATATGATAACATTTAATTATGCTTTTGATGGGCGTCGAAACCACCAACTAAAAATTTCTACGACAAAATAATATGAAATAGTAGTATAAAGTAGTAGGTTGAATCCATAGGGATTGGTTATCTAATTCCGCCTTTTCTTATGAACAGAATTACTATTGTAACAATATTCGTGCCCACGACTTATGACGAGAGTGCTAAAAATAAATAAATAAAATAAATTAGAGGAGTTGAAAATGTTTAGAAATTAAATAAGTCAGATAGTAGAAATAAAAAAATTATATTAATTGAAAATAAAATAAAATAAGAAAGTGGATTTGAATTTTGTAAACAAAAATATAAAGTCTTAGCCTTAGACTCGGTTAATTCTGGTTCTGAATTGGTCCTTAAAAATGAGTTTTCTCATCCAAACAATAAGCTGGTTATATCAGCTAAGAATGTCTCAACCACCAATTCTTCCTTTCATAGTTGATTACAGTACAACCTGCAAACCAACCCTTTCTGGTTGTCTAACCGTAATACATGTATTGGCAATTCAAGACTCTGGCAACCTTGCGTTCTGAAGAACCCAACTCAGATCAACAGCCTCAACCACGTGGGTCGTTTAAATCTAGTCACTATCTCCCTTGACGAAAATCCCACTAGTATGACCTCACCACGATACGCCAATTTGTTCGTAAGAATCTGAATACAGCACAATCAATTGGACTTCCCAACTGTACACAAAACTCTAACACAACGTGTGTTTTTGAATTGAAATTGAATTGACTGTAAGGGATGAATTTGTACTATCCCGTATTCTGGAAAGATGGTGAATACAGTTATGAAAGATTTTTAGTACGAATTCATTTCTTACGATTCTTGACCGAAAATAATACCGGCCTAAAAATAAGTAAAACTTTAGTGAAACATAAAATTAATCATATATTTGTTGGTGTATGTAATTGGTTTTAATGGAAATGGTAGAAGGTGGAAAGGGAAGGAACATAGGAAGAAATTAAACAAAATAAGGAAATTGAAAGAAATGTGAAACGAAAATGGTAGAATGCTTAAAAGAAATGGCTACAGGCGCATGAAATGTAAAAGAATAAAAATAATTTCATTCAGTTTCCAATGTATTCAAGTATATTTTTGTCAAAGGCCACCACATACCCTATTTATATACATACCATATACTAAAATTAGCCTAACCCACCTAACAACAAATTACATGTAATCAGATTTCTTTTTCTAAATATGGCTTTTACAAAGTAAAAAATCTTATCAGCCCTCAAATGTCTCCAAATTTCTGATTCGCCTTCTTTTTTATTGCTTATGCTCCAATTTAGTCATTTTCTACCTATTTTTTATTTAAAACATTCAAAATTCGTTCCTAAAAAAAATAAACATAAAATCACCAATTCAGCAGGAATTAATTTGATTTGAACATGTAAAACATGTAAAATAAAGCTTGTCCTCAAGCATATTGTATGTTCCTACATTAGAATCTATCCAATAATTTATAAAAAAATCAAGCATCTGTTTTGCAACAATGATCAACGCAAATAATTTAGGCAAAAATTAATAAGTGTTCATGATGATGTCACGAACTAACTAAAATACGACAAAGGCAAGCGCACCTATCGAATGATAGTATAACTATGGTGAGTCAAGAATATCATATCCACGAGGACTAAAAGTACTAGTAGTTACTATCTTTTTTATTATATAGCCGAATAAATTGAAGGGGTTTATTTTAACCTAATCTTAACTAACCTAATTACTAAGATGAAACAGAGAATAAAGTAGGAAAATATTTGAAGAAAACCGATGAGAGAGACAATACCCAGGAAAGAATCCACCCAGACTTCAATTATTATTCTAAATCTGAATTAAACGATTTATTCAATTGTCTTGATCCGTAGAAATCCCTAACTTATGTTAATATCTTTTTCGAGAATAAAAACAACTAATTCTAGGTTGATTAATTGAAATCTCTTTCTAATTAAAACCCCTATTGTCATATTAACTCGATCTAAAGATTCCCTTATTAGAGTTGACTCAAATCCGGTAGATTTATGTCGTCCTATTTCTTGGATTGCATGCAACTCCACTCAATTATACCAAATCTGCTCTTAAACAGGGACTTTTGCTCCACTAAATAGGCACATCAATCATGAATTAATATCCTTAAAACATCAAAACATGAAATAAGAACACATAATTGAAAGCAAGAACAAATATTTATCATGTAATTCAGAAAAATCAAATAATAAGATCCGTCTTAGGTTTCATCCTCCCTAGGTATCTAGGGAATTTAGTTTATACTTTGGAAGGAAAACATCTCAAAATTAGGAAAGCAACAAAACATAAAGAAACCCACAAACTTTGAGAGAAATTGAATGGAGATCTTCAGCCTTGAAGGAGATCCTACTTCTGAGTTGAATCCGTTGGCATTCTTCAAGTCTTTTCTTCTTTCAGCTTTGTCTGCTCTCTTAGGTCCTCTTCTAGTATGTATTTATAAACTTTAAAATGCTCAGAAACCCTAAAAATTGGATTTTTTTGCATATTAGGGAAACAGGATGTGAAGCCATGTCGCACGACCGTGTGCAGCCTCCTTCACTTCTCCCACGCCCGTGTGACCTCCCACATGCTCATGTGACTGAAAACACGATCGTGCGCCTTGCCCGTGTAACTCTCTGACTTATTTTTAAATTGAAAATTTTATGTCCAGGTTTCACATGGCCTAGGACACGCCCGTGTGGACTAGCTTAGGATGTGTCCTTGTTGATTTTTGAAAAAATTAAGTCCCAGACTCCACACGGCCACGGACACGCCCATGTGTCCAGGCCATGTGGGTTACATGGTCTTGTCACTCGGCCATGTAATTCACTGTCAATTTTCTTTAATTTTTAAAACTAAGTTAAAAGATCCACACGGCCAAGGACATGCCTGTGTGTCCAGGACGTGAGTTGCACATGGCCAAGGACATGCCCGTTTGTTTAGGTTGTGTGGTTTTCATGGCCATGTCGCTAGGCCATGTATCTTACTATCGCACCTCTGTTAGGTCACACAGCCAAGGACACACCCTTGTGTCCAGGCTGTGTGGGTCAAAAACCTACATTTTTAATAATTAGTTAATTTTAAATAAACACCATGAAATGAAAATAAGGAAATTAGCGGTGTTAACACTCGGGTTGCCTCACGAGAAACACTTATTTAAAGTCTAAGCTAGACTTACCTTGTGCGCACGATTACAAAGGTTCATAGAGCTAAAGCTCTTCTCTATCATTTCTAAAATTCTCACCACTATAAAGTTTAAGTCAATGATCGTTTACCTTGAATGTGCCATATTCTGGATGAGTTACCTCTATCGTACAATAGGGGAAAACGATTTGTACTACGAATAGACCTGACCATCTTTATTTTAGCTTTTCGGGAAACAACTTGAGCCTTGAATTATATAAAAGGACAAGATCTCCGGCTGCAAATTGCTTTAGTTGCTTTAAATGAGCATCATGGCATCGCTTTATCGATTCTTTATATAATCGTGAGTTCTCATAAGTATTCGTTTTCCACTCATCTAACTCGTTTAGCTGCATCAATCACTTTTCACCTGCAAGTTTGATATCATAGTTTAGGAATTTTATAGCCCATAATGCTTTGTGCTTTAATTCAAATGGTAAATGACAACTTTTTCCATAAACAAGTTTGTAAGGAGCTGTTCCTATGGGTGTTTTAAAAGTAGTTCTATAGGCCAATAAAGCATCATCTACTTTCATCGCCTAATCTTTCCTATTTGATTCTACAGTTTTCTCTAAGATACATTTAAGTTCTCGATTTGCGACTTCAACTTGTCCACTGGTTTGGGGGTGATAAGGGGTAATTGTCTTATGATGTACTCCATACTTCTTAAGAACTTTATCAAATTAAATCTTACAAAAATGCGTACCCCTATCACTGATAATTGCTCTAGGTGTTCCAAATTGAGAAAAAAGCTTCTTAAGAAATCTAACAACCATTCTAGCATTATTAGTAGGTAAAGCCTGAGCTTCTACCCATTTTGACATATAATCAAGCTACTAGGATATATTTATTAGCAAACAAGCTAGGGAATGGACCCATAAAGTCAATGCCCCATAAATCAAATATTTCACATGAGAGAATATAAGTTTAAGGCATTTTATCACGTTTAGAGATATTACCTATTCTCTAGCATCTATCACAAGAAGTAACTTACCTGTTAGCATCTTTGAACAGTGTGGGCCAAAAAACCTGATTCAAGTATTTTATGCGTTGTCCTAGTCCCACTATAATGTCCTCCTATTGGTCCTGAGTGGCAGTGTTCCAAGATTTTACTCACTTCTGATTTTATAACACATCTCCGAATTACTTGATCTACACATACACAAAAAAGAAAAGGATCCTCCCAAAAATAAGTTTTTACATCGGCAAAGAATCGCTTCTTTTGATGATGTGTCAACCCTTTTGGTAAGATGTCAGCAGCTAGGTAATTCGCAATATCTACAAACCAATAAACTTTAGAGTTAGTTATAACTAAGAGTTCTTCCTCAGGAAACAATTCATTTATCTCATTTTCATCAAGCTCCTTGAGATATGAATTCTCTAACTTGGAAAGGTGATCCGCTGCAAGATTTTCAGCTCCCTTCTTGTCCTAGATTTCTAAATCAAATTCCTACAATAATAAAATCCACCTTATAAGTCAAGATTTAGCATCTGATTTAGTAAGGAGATAACGAAGAGCTGAATGGTTAGTGTAAACGACAACTTTAGATAATATTAAATATGGCCTAAATTTATCGAATACAAAAACCACAGCTACAATTCTTTTTCTGTAGTAGTGTAGTTTTCTTATGTAGCTGTCAATGTCTTGCTAGCATAATAGATCGGTTGAAAATGCTTGTCTCTTTGCTATCCAAGAACTACACCTATTGAAAAATCACTCGCATCACACATTAGTTCAAAGGGTAAATTCTAATCAGGTGCCACTACAATCGGAGCATTAATTAATTTTTCTTTAAGATTATTAAATACTTTTAAACATTCCTGACTAAAATCGAAAGGCACATCTTTTTCTATCAAATTCGTTAAAGGCTTAGCTATTTTAGAAAAATCTTTAATAAATCTTCTATAGAATCCAGCATGTCCTAAAAAGCTTCGAATAGCCTTAACTAAACTAGGGGGAGGTAATTTTTCAATGGTTTCAATTTTCGCTCTATCAACCTCAACCCCTTTACTGGAAATTTTATGACCTAACACAATCCCTTCTCGAACCATGAAGTGACATTTTTCCCAATTAAGTACGAGGTTTGTTTCCTCACATCTTATTAGAACTTGTTTTAAAGTTTTAAGAAAAGATGGAAAGAATTACCGAATACCAAGAAGTCATCCATAAAAACCTCCATAATGTCTTCTACGAGCTCATCAAAAATGGCCAACATGCAACGCTGAAATGTAGCAGGAGCATTACATAATCCAAAAGGCATTCTTCGGTAAGCAAACGTACCATATGGACATGTAAATGTCATTTTTACTTGGTCCTCGAGAGCTATCAGGATTTGAAAGTAGCCAAAGAGTCCATCCAGGAAACAATAATACATATGTCTAGATAATCTTTCCAACATTTGATTAATGAGAAGAAAAGGAAAGTGATATTTTCTTATGGCATCAGTCAACTTCCTATAGTCAATGCAAACTCTCCATCCCATGATTGTTCTTCTTGGAATCAACTCATTCTTCTTGTTTGCTACAATAGTCAAGCCTCCCTTCTAGAAGTAGGACAAATAACTCCAGCATCTAGAAGTTTAATTACCTCAGCCTTAACAACTTCTTTCATGTTAGGATTCAGTCATCTTTGAGCTTGCACACATCTCTTGTATTCATCCTCCATTAAAATTTTACAGTTGCAAAAAGAAGGTCTGCTCCCTTTAATGTCAGAAATCTTCCAAGCTATGGCTCTTTTATGCTCCTTCAATACTTATAGTAGCTCATCTTTCTCATACGGCTATAAATTTCAAGCAATAATCACTGGTAATGTTGAATTATTTCTA
This sequence comes from Gossypium hirsutum, assembly GCF_007990345.1. Taxonomy (NCBI): domain Eukaryota; kingdom Viridiplantae; phylum Streptophyta; class Magnoliopsida; order Malvales; family Malvaceae; genus Gossypium; species Gossypium hirsutum. The sequence continues at coordinate 88,623,824 of NC_053426.1, forward strand.
AGAAACACATATTCTATGTGATATGGTATTTGCTTCAGTTCCAATTTGGGAGGTTCTTCAATAGAGGGTTTTAATTTTAATTCATCGTTTACCTCAATACCCTTATAAATCTGTTGTCTCAATGAAGACTCATTAGAATCTAAATCAACTTTTGTCTTACCTATCACAACATCATCATCATCTACCTCCTATCCTTGAACAAGAACAGTTCCAACGTGTCCTTATCAACAATTTCCTATAAAGAATATTGAATAACATGATCAATAGAATCAATAAAATAACAGGAATCATCTTGTTCTTTAGAGAATCTCATGGCATCATAGATTTTAAAAATAAATTTCTTGTCACCTACCCTAAGCACAAATTTACCGTCACCCACATCAATAACGGCCCTAGTAGTGCTAAAAATGGGTGACCTAAAATTAAAGGTACCTCAACATCCTAATCCATGTCAAGCACAACAAAATCAACAAGGAATATGAATTTATCTACTTTACAAGCATATATTCAATAATATGCCTAGGATATTTAACCAATCTATCAGCTAATTGAATACTTATCCTAGTGGGCTTTGGTTCCCCGGCAACAGCGCCAAAAACTTGATGACATCACAAACTAACTAAAATAAGACAAAGGCAAGCACACCTATCGAATGATCGTATACCTATGGTGAGTCGGGAATATCATATCCACGAGGACTAAAAGTAATATTATTACTATCTTTTTATTATCTAGCCAAATAAATTGATGGGGTTTATTTTAACCTAATCTTAACTAACCTAATTACTAAAACGAAATAAAGAATAATTAGATCTAGAACAAATATTTATAATGTAATTCAAAAAAATCAAATGATAAGATCCATATTAAGTTTCATCCTCCCTAGGTATCTAGGGAATTTATTTCATACTTTGGAAGGAAAACATCTCAAAATTAGGAAAGCAAAAAAACATTAAGAAACCCAAAAACATCGAGAGAAATTGAATGGAGATCTTCAGCCTTAAAAGAGATCCTACTTCTGAGTTGAACCCGTTGATGTTCTTCGAGTCTTTTCTTTGTTCAGCTCTGTCTGCTCTCTTAGGTCCTTTTCTAGTATGTATTTATAAAGTTTAGAATGCTTAGAAACCATAAAATTTGGTTTTTTTCCGTGCATTAGTGAAACAAGGTTCGAAATCGACACGGGCTGACACATGGGTGTGTCCTCCGCCCGTGTGGGAAAAGGCTTGGCAGTGTGGATCCTTAAAATAGCCCGTTTTGTCTGATTTTAGCCCATTTACCACTCCTTTTTCTCCCCTATGCTCTCTTAAGTATAGAACATAAAATTAAAGGATTAGGAGCATCAAAGTCACTAAATTATATAATAAATCATTTAAAAAATTCCAAGCATGGGATTAAGGCATGTTACTTTTATGGTTTATCAATTCAAATACTCAGTTTAATCAACAAGTGTCATAAAATTCAAACATGTAAATTCAATCATTTCACTAAATTGAAATTGAACCAAAATTTGCAAGCTATTTATTCTTAATTAATTACACAGTAAATTTGGGACATAGCCAAACATTTTTACACGAAGTGAGCTGACAACCTAAGCACCTTACTACGGTTACTCAATTTGACACGTCTCTAAGCGGACCATTTTTCCCTACACATGGCAGCTCGATTAGTCGAGTGTTTGTAAGTTTCCAGTTTGTCACTAGAACACTTTTACACAAAATGAGATGACAACCCAAGCACCTCATCCCAGTTACTAATTCGGTCACATTCCTGAAATCTCCACTCATAACTTAAGCCATCAGTAGAGTAAATACTTTTTATTTTATTTTATTTTATTTTATCCAATTTTTTTAGAAAATACATTTAAAATTAAACAACTAAGAATGATATACTTACGAACAAAATTTATAAACAATCAATTTTCATGAAACAATCTAATTATAATATTTCAACTTTAACATACATGTCGATTAAACTAGATAATGAACACTTTAATTTAATAACCACCCAACTATTTAAATTGATTAAGCATTGGAATAAGAGTCTCAATGTCAAACAAATTAATGAATAATCCCAGCATAAGAATTAACATATGCAAAAGAGAAACAATCATGCATACTTACTAATCCAACACCCCCTACTTAGTCCACATTACCCTCAATGTGCAAATTTAAAAGAATAAATAAAAAAAAGAAGGATCAAGTGTACACCTCATGTATGTTTAATTTGGAAGAGGCTAGTTTGGGTAGTTAAGGTTGGTTCTCGTCAGTTCAATCATGGGTGTATTTTCAACAAATGGGAACACTAAAATTTCACAATGCATGCCCATGCCACAAAAGAAATCTTATTCTGATTTATTTTTGAATGAAAAGGGATAGCCTCCACCATTGTTCCTAGAAAACAATACATTAAAATAGATTAAATAAAAATCTTATTATTTTTTATTTTCAACATAAAATAAAATTAATAGAAAATTAAATAAATTAAAATAAATAAATATGGGTTGCCTCCCAAAAAACGCTTTTGTTTAACGTCGTTAGCTCAATGACCTAAGTGTTATTCGTTTGTTTCCTTGAGAATAAATTCTTCAACTGTATGCACTTGGAAGTTCTTGTAAAAAGGTTTCAAATTTTTCCTGTTTTCCCTGAAATTCTTTTTGGATTGCTTCACCATCGGTGGATTGAGGTGTCTTTGAGCTTCTCCATTTGGGTTTGCCTTTTCCTCTATCAAAATGTTCTTGTAATGGTTTGAGCTCTAATTTCGAGGCCTACAAAATAAATGGTAAAAGTTTTGTTTGTGAATAAGATAATTCAAAGGTTTTTCTTGGGTTTCTCTAAAATTACAATGCCTCTATATGAGCAACCGTTTAGTGAACTGACTCTTCACCAGTCACCCATTCCCTAAGTTCTTTATAGTGTCAAAACCTAAACTATTGCAAAAAATAATTTGTAACTCATCTTCATCATGATATTAAAAATGCAACTCAGATAAAGGCTTAATTATATCAACATTAGAAACATTCGTAATCATGCTGGGATGGCTCATGGACCCATAAACGTTAAATTTCACCACTTCTCCATTGCAATCCGTAGTGAATATTCCACTCTACATGTCAATTTTTGTTTGTGCAGTACTCAAAAATGGTATCTCAAGTAGTATATCGAAAGAATTGGCCGAGTTGTCATCCTCCATGTCAATGATGTACAAATCTGCAGGGAAAATTAATTCATTTACCTTGATAAGAACATCCTCCAACACTCCTTTCGGATGTAATACAGACCTATCTGCAAGCTGAATGATTATACCTATTTCTTTTAAAGCACTTGTGTTTAGTAGTTTATAAATGGACAAAGGCATAGCGTTAATAGATGCACCTAAGTCGCACATGGCTTTTCTAATTCCAACGCTACCTATTTTGCAAGATATAGTGAACATACCTTGTCCTTACATTTAGGTGGTGTTTTCTTTTGTAAAACAATAGAGACGTTTTCTCTGACACTTACCTTTTCAATACCTAGGAGCTTCTTCTTACTCGTGTGTAATTTTTTTTAAGAATTTTGCATATCGTTGAATCTGCTTAATCGCATCAAGAAGAGGAATGTTGATTTCTACCTTTCGAAAAGTGTTAAGGATCGCCTTCTCTTCTATCTCCATCTTAATTTGGATAAGTCTTCTAGGAAATGGAGGCAATACTGCAAATAGTTCCTGTGGTGCCAACTTCATTGGAGCCTTTGAGTCAAGTTTTTTCTTCTTATCCAGCATCGTGGGCACGACTCGTGCTAGGTACGGGTTCCAAAATTATTCCACTTCTCAATGTCATAGCATTTGCATTATGTCGAGGATTAGGTTCAGTTTGAGATGACAACACACCTTAGGACTCCAAATGACTAACCGTAAGCGTAAGCTTCCTCACTAGCTTATCTAATTCCTGCAAATGAATATCAGCTTTCTGTTGAAACTTTTGAGTATTATTGGCTAGCCTTTTCACTATGGCTAGCCTTTCCACCTAGAAAGTTTCCAACAATATTCACTTGTTCTGTTGAACCCTCATGTAAAATAAGACATGAGTCCGTCAGATGATCTGACATAGCACAAATTCCACACAACTATGCTGGGCTTGTTTTATCTATAAGCAAATTTTGAACAACATTAGTAAGCTTATAAAATTTATCTTCTAAAGATAGTGAACTTAACCCATGAACCCATCTTGTTGGTTCTGTAGCCGATTGAAATTGTTGAGAATTTGCAGCCATGGCTGAAATCAACTCTTTTACTCTCTGAGGTGTCATATTTACAAGTTCCCCTCCACTAGAAGCATCTATCATCTTCATTTCCATTGCAAGTAACCCCACATATAAATACTAAAAAAGTGATTGTTTAGTCAAGCCATGTTATGGATAGCTTCCACACGACTTTTTGTACCACTCCCAATAATCATAGAGCAATTTAGTCTCCTTTTTTTGAATTCCTACAATGTCTTGTCTTAATTCGACTACCTGAGCTGCTGAAAAAAATCTATCAAGAAATAAAAGATACATATTAGACCATGGATTAACTAAACCAGGAGATAAATTAAATAACCACTCTCTAGCAAAGTCGACTAACGTGAAAGGAAAAACATGGAGTTTAATTTGATCTTCAGTCACTCCCTGAGGTTTCATATTTCTACAAATAATGTGAAATTCTTTAAGATGATTATGCATATTTTCACTTTGCATAGGCATCCCTCGTATCGAAAAAGTTATGTAGAGGGGCTGTTGTTTATCTGGTGGTGCTATGAGTTGGTGTATAGTTTGATCTATCATTTCGTCTGGTTATTTGAATGAGAACATGTCATCGGTATAAGCTATTTTAAACTCAGGTTGTCGTCATTTACCACATCGAATAGCTTTTCTTCATAGTGTTCGAGCCCACTTCTCTATTTCTGGTTCAAATTCTAAAGTCCCCGATTTTGACTTGGTCATAAGGAAAACAAACGAAAATTAGAAAAAAAATATTTCCAATCCCTGGGAACAGTGCCAAAATTTGATGAGCATTGAAACCACCAAATAAAAATTCTTATGACAAAACAATACGAAATAGCAGTACCGAGTAGTAGGGTTGAATCCATAGGGATTGGTTATCTAATTTTGCCTTTTCTTATGAGTAGAATTACTGTCGTGGCAATAGTTCTGCCCATGACTCGTAACAAGCTTGCTAAAAAATAAATAAATAAAAGAAATTAGAGGAGTTGAAAATGTTTAGAAATTAAATAAGTCAGAGAGTAGAAATAAACAATTATATAAAGTCTTAGTCTTAGACTCAGTTAATTCTAGTTCTGAATCGGTCCTTAAAAATGAGTTTTCTTCTCCAAACAATAAGCTGGTTATAGCGGCAAAGAACGTCCCAACAGCCAATTCTTCCTTTCGTAGTTGATTCCGGTATGACCTGCAAACCAACCCTTACTGGTTGTCTAATCGCAATACACGTTTTCATAATTCACAACCCCGACAACCTTACGTTCAGAAAAATCCAACTCGGATCAACGGCCTCAACCGCATAGGTCGCTTAGATCCTATCACTATCTCCCTTGATGAAAATCCCATTAATATGACCCCACTAGCATACACCAATTTGCTCGCAGGAATTTGAATACAGCATGGCCGACTCGACTTCCCAACTGTACGCCAAACAACTCCAACCCAACGAGTGTTTTTTGAATTAAAATTGAATTAACTTTTAGTACGAATTTGTACTATCCCATATTCCGGATAGATTGTGAATACCGTTATGAAAGATTTTAAGTATGGATTCATTTCTCACGATTTTTAATCAGGAAGAATACTGGCCTAAAGCTAAGTGGAAGTTTAGTGAAGCATGAAATTAATTATGCTTTGTTGGTGTATGTAATTGGTTTTAATGGAAATGGAAAAAAAGGTGGAAAGGGAAAGGACTTAGGAAGCAATTAAACAAAATAAGAAAATGGAAAGAAATGTAAAACAAAAATGACAAAATGCTTAAAAGAAATGGCTACATACGCAAGAAATAGAAAGGAATAAAAATAATTTCATTGAATTTCTAATGCATTCAAGTATGTTTTTCAAAGGCCACCACATACCCCATTTATATACATACCATATACTAAAATTAGTCTAACCCACCTAACAACTAATTACATGCAATCAATTTTTTTTTCTAAATATGGCTTTTACAAAGTCAAAAGTCTGATCAGCCTTCAAATGTCTCCAGATTTCCAACTCGACCCCTCTTTTATTGCTTGTGCTCCAATTTAGTCCTTTTTTTCTTGTTTGTTATTTAAAGCATCCGAACTTCATTCTTGACAGAATTTAAACATAAAATCACCAATTTAGCAAGAATTAATTCAAGAATTAAGTTGATTTGAACATGTAAAACATACAAAATAAGCATGCTATTAGCTTTTAACAGAACAATACAGTAGCATTCAACATGCTTATAGTAGTTCAATTTAGTAGCAAATAATATGCTTATAATAGATCAACTCACTAGCAGAATTCATGCTTAATAAGTGTTTGGTTTAATGGTAACATAAGGCACGTTGTACGTACAATAACAAATACAGAAAAAATAGACATATGTATTATTCATAATTCATGCATATATATATTAATTCAGTCAAGTAGATCATGGTTTCTAGGATTAATCATATTATCAGGGGCTTAATTGAATAAAATAAAATAGTAAAAACAATTTAGGAACCATTCAAGGATTAAAGTATAAAATTTGTAAAGCAAAGGGCACACGGTTGTGTGGCCATGCTGTGTGGAAGGCTATAGGCTGTGTGCAAGGGTAATATGGCCATGTGACAGGCTACGGTCATGTGGTTCATGAACTACACTAGGGTTTCTAGGGCACACTAGGGTCTAGGGCACATTCTTTGAAATGAGATGTATTTATCATTTCTTGGTGAGGATTAAAGATGATTCTTGGCAAGGATTATTTGATTATATATAGGATTATTTGATTTAGGAAAGAAAACTAATTATAAAAAACTAGGATGAAAATATGGTGTAAAGAAAAGAGAAACAAAATATAAAGAGAATAAATAGAAGGATGGAGGGTAAATTCTCTTATGATTTGAAAAGGGCCAAATTTAAATTCTAATTAGGAAAAGAAGATAAAAAAGATGGTAGGATTATAACTCTATTGGGATTTTGAAGAAGGGCAATATATGAATTCTAGTTAGGAAAGAATTGGGTTAATTCTTAAGGCTTGTGAACCTTAGGGGCTGCACTTGAAATTTACCCAATATTTTGCCAAAATTAGAAATTAAAATTAAAAGGGAGGGGGCTAACACCTTAACCATTGGGCTATTGCCCATTTCTTGTTAATTTTTTTAGTTTAATCATATTGATATGTTTTTTGTAACCCCTCAAACCGAGCCTAGATGTTACAACCCAATCTAAGCAATTACTTGGGTCATAGTTATGGCGCAAACTTGAGTTGAAGTACGTTGGTTTAGTCTTTGAAAAGCACCTACTAGTATTCTCTTAAATACAATATTTTTTAATGAAATTTTGAAAGAAACCTTGTTTAATATTTGTAAAACAACTTAATGATCTTTAATTCAAATTTGATAAATTAGTTTGGAGAAAATGGTTTTATTAAGAAAATACCAAATTATTTAGTCCATAATAAAAGTCCATGCAAATTTTCTGATGTCAAAAGTTTAAAAATCTCATGCCGCAGTTCTATAGTCTAATATAAAATAAATTCCCAAATATTAATAAAGTCCACAAAATTCCGAAACATAATAGAAGTTGATATTTATATAAAACTGTTCTTGAGAGCCGCACTGATGACCGCATCCGAGTTCAAACCACGAGGATTATCTGAAACACATAAGTAATGTTGGTGAGCTTTAAAGAGCCTAATGTGACATCAACACAAACATAATCGAATAGATATCAAAATATCAATCTCAACATATCAATCATCATAATAATCACAAGTTTTAACACTGATACTTGTGCATGAACATGTTGATGAATATTTTAAAACGATGCACATTTTATAAAATTTTTGACCCATCTCCGCTACACACTAGTATCGAGTTCCCCAGAACTCGTCCATCCAAAATACTATTTATGGACAAGCCACTACTGATTTGTAGATATACTGCCACCGATATAATTTTGTGGACATGCAACCACTAATTTGCAGATATACTGTCACTACTTCCACCTTTCAAAAAAATCTCACCCAATGCATATGATATGGAAAATTAACTATTTAACACATATCGTTCACTTTTACACTTGTGCATGTAAACGTGCTCTCATAATCACATATCATATAATAATCACTTTTACCATGTTAATCATGTTTTTCATATTAAATCATAGATCTCAATATTTATAACATACACATATATAAGTCCCACATGTTTGAATCATCACATATATCACATAAGTCATACATCACATATCATGAGAATGAGATCTACACATAAATCATGATAAGTTTTTCAACTTTTCGTGAATATTTAGTGTACTCATGAGTTATTATAATTAAGTTATTAATATAATAAAATAACTATATTACATACAAGGAATAGTAACGATCCCACACTTTTTTTTTCTAAATCCGATTTGCCACAATCCTTATTAACAATTTCACTTTGATCTAACAAGCAAGACAAATCTAACACATGAGTAACGTTTATTAATTAGGATCCTTTGGAAATAGTTTTATCACTTCAAGATCGATTACCAATAGTCTCAACAACAGTGACCCCACAATTTAAGACTCTCGAAAGGAGGGTTTCCAACGCGAAGTTAAAGGTCTCCCCTATGAATATCGTTTGGCCCTTCAAAGTTGATATCAATTTGTATTAGTACGACAATAATTAAATAAAAAATATTACATTTTCCCTATGGCCACTATACCATTCGGACATGATATGAAATCACTAAGAGAAATATTTTATGATCAAAATAACTCACACTTACAGCTTGATTAAGCCGGGATGGACAATGAATCTAGAAAGGAACAAAATTAATGAGTTGAACAATCTAAAAAAATTGATAGAGCAAAGAGAGGATGTAAGTTAAACAATATAAGAAATGAAAAATGGAGGAGGAAGAGAAAAGAAGGATTTCGGTCATTGACAGTGGCGACAGCGGCAGTTTGACAATGAGAAGGTGGTCTAGAAAGGAGTGAAGAACAACAACAGAGGAGGTTTCGACGCAAGATAGGATGAGTAAGAAGAATAAATAATAATGAAAGAGAATAAATGGATGTAACGCCCCCACGCCCGAGACCGTCGCCGGAGTCGAGTATGAGGTGTTATTAAGCTTAGTTTAACATTTTTAGAACTTTGGATTATTTGTTTCTACATTCACAGCTTTTAAGCTACTTGCATCACAGTCACAAGAAAAATCATATCTTGAGTTACGAAACTTGAAATTAAGATCCGTGAATTTTCCTTGAATCTAGACTCATATATCTATCTACTAATTTTTTCTAGAATTTTTGGTTGGGGCAATTAGTACAGTTTATTAGTTAAAGTTACCCCTGTTTCAGGACTCGACTGGTCTGACCTCTGTTTACTACGAACCACATTTCTCTCTGTAAAAATTTCATATGACTATGAGATTTGTTTCTACTAAAACTAGACTCAATAAGGATTCTGAGGATATAAAATACACCACCTAATTATATCTTTACAATTTATGGTGAATTTCTAAATTAGGAACAGGGGATTCAGAAACTGCTATGCCTCTGTTTCACTAAAATTCAAATATCTTCTAACATATAATTCCTTTACTTTTTTCATTTGTTTCATGTGAAACTACACATAATAAGCTTCAATTTTATATGTATTTCATCACAAAATTAAATTTCTATGATTTTTAGTAAATTTTCAAACTCACGTTAGTGTTGCTGTGGTATTCTGTTTATGGTAAATTTCATCCTTTTTATGAGTTTTTATGCACTAAGTATCTTAATAGTTTTCCTTAACATCAAACATAATCTAAACTAACCATTTTCATAATTTATCATTATCAAGCATTTCCTCAACCATTTCACAACCATACCATAAGATCATTTACACAAAATAGGTATATTGCTATACATGCCATACTTAAATTTACAAGCCATTTACCAAAAGTCTTCTGGATAGTGTGACTGAGCCTTCGACCTATCCCGACTCCTGAGCTGGCTTGTCCAAAACTACAATGAGTAAGAAGGAGGGAGTAAGCATAAATGCTTAGTAAGTTCATATGCAAATAATAAGTAACATAACAAACAGTTATACCAATCAACATTAGCATACATCACTAAAACACATATCACATTTTTAATCATTCTTCATCATCTTATTACCTTATCGTGGTTGTATCAATACTCAACCCGAGGGTTAAATACATACCTGTCCAAAATATCCATTTCATATTACTTACCAATACGTCTCTTTACATCTCGAATACTCCTCCATTTGAGTAGAACTTTACCCGTTGAACACATCGGAATATAATTCGGATACATGGATAACTTGCACATAGGTGCCATATATACAATCAAGCAATCATGTAACCCGCCCATAAGCGAACTCGGACTCAACTCAACGAGCTCGGGCGTTCGCATCCATAAGTGAACTCGGACTCAACTCAACGAGCTCGGATGCCTAGTTACTTTTCACGAACTCGGACTCAACTCAACGAGTTCGGACATTCGCATCCATAAGTGAACTCGGACTCAACTCAACGAGTTTGGATGCTCAACCATCCTAGTGACATGTCACTTGTATCCTAATCTATTCCTAAGGTTCAAACGGGCTTTTTCCTCGAACACTTATCCTTGCCGTCTTCCGTAGAATGCCGAAATCAATACTCGGTAACAATTATATTTAACAAGTAGTTCACATAAGTTACATATTATTTGAAATTAACCACAAAGCATACATTTCATAATGAAATTCAGCATAACACATAATTAATATCAATAACTTAAAAATAACAATTACGCTACATTATTTACACATGAACTTACCTTGGTACCAAAATACAAGGATTTTGCAATTTAGTCCACAATCTTTTCTTTTCCTCGATTGAGGTCGATTCCACGTCTTTCTTGATCTAAAACAACAAATTTAGCTCATTTAATACTCACATTATCAAATTAATCCTTAACTCAAATTTTGGCAAAGTTACAATTTTGCCCCTAAACTTTTACATATTTACATTTTTGCCCCTAAGCTCGGGATTAAACTTTATTCCTTATTCTTATGTTTTACAACATGCTGATCACTTTTCTCTTCTATGGCAACATCAAATTCTCACTCTAACATGTACTTATGACTATTAGGTATTTTTACCGATTAAGCCCTTTTACTCGTTTTCGCTCAAAACCGAGTAGCACAAGTTGTCTAACATAATTTAAAACCCCATATTCTATCATAAAACATCAAAATACACAAATTTCACCTATGGGTAGTTTTCCAAATATGAACCCTAGGTTGAATTATTGTTAGCATAAGCTTAATCGAGCTACCGGGATCTCAAAAACGTAAAAATCATTAAAAACGGGGCTTAGAATCACTTACTATGAAGCTTGAAAGTTGAAGAAACCCTAGCTATGGTGAGAGTGAAGTTTCGGCAGCAACTAAATGGGGAAGATGACTATTTTGTGTTATTTTTCCCATTTTATTTCATTTAATATCAAAATGACCAAAATACCCTTACTACTAAACTTTTCAAAAATTCCTTCCATGTCCTAAATTTGTCCATGAACTTAAAATTGGTAAAATTGCTATTTAAGACCTCCTAATAAATATTTCAAAGCAATTTCATACTAAAAATTTCTAGAATGCAAATTTTGCAACTTATTCGATTTAGTCCCGACTTTCAATTTAAGCACTTTAGGCATAGAATTTCATCACGAAATTTTCACACAATCATGCAATCATATCATAATCATCAAAATAATTATAAAATAATTATTTCTATCTCGAATTTGTGGTTACGAAACCACTATTCCGATTAGGCCCTGATTCGGGATATTACAACTCTCCCCCCCTTTAAGGATTTTTGTCCTCGAAAATCTTACCTGTAAACAGATGTGGGTATTGATTTCTCATAGTTTCTTCGGATTCCCATGTAGCTTCTTCTACTCCATGCCTTTTCCACAACACCTTCACAAGTGCAACATTTTTATTCCTTAGTTGTTTGACCTCTCGAGCTAAAATCTTAATCGGTTCTTCTTCGTAGGTCATATCTGATTGTAGTTCAATTTCTGTCGGTGAAACTACATGTGAAGGATCCGAACGATACCGACTAACATAGATACGTGGAACACATCATGAATCTTCTCTAATTCAGGTGGTAATGCTAGCCGATATGCTACCGGTCCAACTTTTTCAATTACTTCATACGGCCCAATATAACGCGGACTTAATTTGCCCTTCCGTCCAAATCTAAGGACTTTCTTCCACGGAGACACCTTTAAAAATACTTTATCACCAACTTGAAATTCAATGTCCTTTCTTTTAAATCTGCATAAGATTTATGTCTATCTGAAGCAGCTTTCAAACAATCTCGAATTACCTTCACTTTTTCTTCAGTTTCTTTTATTAGATCAACTCCATAAATCTGATTTTCCTTGAGTTCAGTCCAATACAAAGGCGTTCGACACTTGCGACCATACAATGCTTCATAAGGTGCCATTTTCAAGCTCGTCTGATAACTATTGTTGTAAGTAAATTCTACCAACGGCAAATATCTTTCCCAACTTCCTTGAAATTCCAATACACAACATCTGAGCATGTCTTCAAGAATCTGAATTATTCTCTCTGATTGTCCATCAGTTTGCGGATGAAAAGCAGTACTGAAATTTAACTTTGTACCTAACGCATCTTGCAACTTTTGCCAAAACCGTGAGGTAAACCTTGGATCTCTATCTGAAATAACCGACAATGGTATTCCGTGTAATCTAACAATTTCTCTAATATACAGTTCAGCCAACTTGTTAAGAGAATAATCCGTACGTACCGGGATAAAATGAGCCGACTTAGTTAATCTGTCAACTATTACCCAGATGGCATCTTTCTTTCCTGGAGTCAATGGCAATCCTGAAACAAAATCCATAGTAATCCGATCCCATTTCCATTCAGGAACCATAATAGGCTGAAGTAATCCCGAAGGCACTTGGTGTTCAGCTTTCACCTGTTGACAAATTAAGCATTTGGACACAAACTCTGATATATCTCTTTTCATTCCATTCCACCAATACATTTTCTTCAAGCCATTATACATTTTCGTACTACCCGGATGAATCGAGAAAAAACCACTATGTGCTTCCTGTAGGATCTTTTGAATCAATTTCTCATTCTTTGGTACACAAATCCGATCTTTAAACATTAAGCACCCATCAGAACCAATTTTGAAATCTGACTCTGTATCTACTTCACACTGTTTTCTCTTGGCTTGCAAATCTTGATCATCTTTCTGAGCTTCAGAAATCTCTTGCAAAAACATTGGTTTTGCTCTTAACTCTGCTAGAATCGAACCATCATCTGACGCTTTCAACTGAGTGTTCATAACTCTCAAAGCAAACAACAACTTTCTGCTCAAAGCATCAGCAACCACATTTGCTTTTCCCGGATGATAATCAATAACAAGCTCGTAATCTTTCAACAACTCCAACCATCTTCGTTGTCTCAAATTCAAGTCTTTTTGTGACATCAAGTACTTAAGACTTTTGTGGTCGGTATATACCCGACATTTTTCACCATACAAATAATGTCACCAAATTTTCAAAGCAAACACCACCGCAGCCAATTCCAAATAGTGAGTAGGATAATTCCTCTCATGAGGTTTTAATTGCCTCGAAGCATATGCCACCACTTTTCCTTCTTGCATGAGCACACACCCCAAACCATTTAGAGAAGCATCACTATACACCACAAATTCTTTACCTGATTCGGGCTGTACTAACACTGGTGCCTCTGTTAATAACTTTTTCAATTCTTCAAACCTCTGTTGACATTCTTCCGTCCATTCAAATTTAACATCCTTTCGGAGTAATCTAGTTATAGGAGCAGCAATTATAGAAAATCCATTTACAAACCGCCAATAATACCCAGCTAGCCCCAAGAAACTTCTAACTTCAGTTACAATTTTCGGTGGTTTCCAATCAACAATGGCTGAAATTTTACTAGGATCAACCCGTATACCACCTGAAACAATATGACCCAAAAATCCAACTTCCTGGAGCCAAAATTCACTTTTACTAAACTTAGCATACAGCTGCTTATTTCTCAAAGTTTGCATAACTATCCTCAAATGCTCAGCATGCTCTGTCTCATCTTTTGAATAAATTAAAATATCATCTATAAACACCACAACAAATTTGTCCAAGTATGGCCGAAATATGCGATTCATTAAATCCATAAACACAGCAGGAGCATTTGTCAATCCGAATGGCATAACTAAAAATTCATAATGACCATACCTTGTTCTAAAAGCAGTTTTAGGCACATCCGACTCTTTTACCCGCAGTTAGTAATACCCAGATCTCAAGTCAATCTTTGAAAACCATGTCGCTCCTTTTAGCTGATCAAACAAATCATCAATTCTTGGCAACGGATACTTGTTTTTGATTGTCACCTTGTTTAATTGCCAATAATCAACACACAACCTCATAGAACCATCCTTCTTTTTCACAAATAACACGGGAGCACCCCAAGGTGAAAAACTCGGTCTCACAAAACCTTTATCAGTCAACTCTTGCAACTGCGACTTTAATTCCTTCAACTCTGCTGGTGCCATTCTATACGGAGCAATCGAAATCAGAGCTGTTCCCGGTATCAAATCAATACCAAATTCTACTTCCCTGACTGGAGGCAAACCCGGTAATTCTTCTGGAAATACGTTCGCAAATTCACACACAACCGGCACTGATTCAACTTTAATTTCAACTTCTTTTGTATTAATTACATACGCCAAATAAGCTTCATAACCCTTAATCAGATATCTTTGACTCGACATTGAAGAAGTCACACTAGGCAATGCCTCTGATTTATCTGATTCAACCCGCAGAGTTTCACCATTTCCACACTTTAATTCTATAACCTTTTCTTTGCAATTTACTATAGCATCATGCAATGTCAACCAATCCATACCCAAAATAACATCAAATTCATCAAACGGTAACAACATCAAGTCGGCCGGAAAGTAATGACCCCGAATCATTAAAGGGCATTTCTTGCTTACTTTATCAACTATCACGCATTTGCCTAACGGGTTCGACACTCTAATCATAAATTCTGTGTTCTCAAAAAGTATATTCATACTAGACATCAGTTTCATGCATACATATGAATGAGTAGAACCGAGATCAATCAAAGCAATAACATTAACATTATAGAGGGAAAATGTACCGGTAATCACATCAGGTGAGGAAGCATCTTCACGTGCTTTAATAGCATAAGTTCTAGCCAGAGCCCTTCCTTCAGGTCTAACTGGTGCATCCTTGGCTTCATTCTTACTGCTTGCTTTGCTCCCAGCTTTTCTTGGATATCTTCCTCTCGAATCCGCCCCACTTGTTTTTGTATTCTGAAATTTTTCTTTTTCAGCTCTCTTTGGGCAGTCTCTAATAAAATGATCCGGAGAACCACATCGAAAACATTCATTTGCTCTACACGGACCAAAATGATTTCTACCACACCGCTGGCACTCAGGTTTAACAAATCTCGAGTTCCCTACACTGGCTGCCAAAGTAGTCTGGGATTTAGGACCCACATTTTGCTTCCCATAATTCCCATATGATTGCCCAGCTGAAGCTTGGGAATGAGGATTCATATTCCTTGACTTTCCAGGTTGCTGTGAAAATGAACCGCTCATCGGTCTTTTCTTCCAATTTCTAGTCTCAGCCTCTACCTTTTTCTTTTCTTTAAGTAATTCTTCGGCCTTACAAGCTCGATCAACCAATACTACCATTTCTTTTAATTCAAGAATTCCAACAAATACCTTGATGTCTTCATTGAGCCCGTCTTCAAATCGTCGGCACATCTTGGCCTCTGTAGGAACATACTCTCTGGCATACTTACTTAATCGAACAAACTCTCTTTCATCTTCTGTAACCGTCATATTACCTTGCTTTAGCTCAAGGAATTCTTTACGCTTCTGATCAATAAATCTTTCACTAATATATTTCTTCCAAAACTCTTCTTGAAAGAATTCCCAGGTTATTTTCTCTTTCGGTACCACCGAAATCAAAGTCTTCCACCAATTATAAGCTGAATCCCTCAACAAAGATATAGCGCATTTCAAACATTCTTCAGGTGTACAAGATAATTCGTCAAATACCCGGATTGAAATTTCAAGCCAGAACTCTGCTCTCTTGGCATCATCATCAATATTTGCTTTAAATTCTTCGGCACCTTGCTTGCGAATTCTATCAACTGGAGTTCTATGAAATTTCATCAGGTCTACACCCTGAGGCATCGGGGGTACAGGTTGAGGAATTGGGGGAGGTGGGGGAGGTTGTACATTTGGGTTCATGCGAACGAACTCAGTGTACCATGCACTCATCATTTGGAGAAAGGCTTCCCGATCCCTTTCTCCTCCTCCCTGACCAACAGTAGGAGGTGGGT
This sequence comes from Gossypium hirsutum, assembly GCF_007990345.1. Taxonomy (NCBI): domain Eukaryota; kingdom Viridiplantae; phylum Streptophyta; class Magnoliopsida; order Malvales; family Malvaceae; genus Gossypium; species Gossypium hirsutum. Next base: position 88,640,436 of record NC_053426.1, read on the forward strand.
TTTCAGTCGGCGCTGCCCCTTCAACCGGAGCTAGCGCATTACTCTCTACTTCATCTGCCACAGTTGGATCGGGATCCATTTACTATATAAAAATTCATTTAAAAAGGTCAAAAGTCGTCACACTATCACAATTCATACATATGGCATGTATAGAAAAAATCCGTACATACAACACGTAGTCCGAGAACCGACTAAACCTGCTCTGATACCACTAAATGTAACGCCCCCACACTCGAGACTGTCGCCGGAGTCGAGTATGAGGTGTTACTAAGCTTAGTTTAACATTTTTAGACCTTTGGATTATTTGTTTCTACATTCACAGCTTTTAAGCTACTTGCGTCACAGTCACAAGAAAAATCATATCTCGAGTTACGAAACTTGAAATTAAGATCCGTAAATTTTCCCTGAATCTAGACTCATATACCTATCTACTAATGTTTTTCTAGAATTTTTGGTTGGGGCAATTAGTACAGTTTATTAGTTAAATTTACCCCTGTTTCAGGACTCGACTGGTCTGACCTCTGTTTACTACGAACCACATTTCTCTCTGTAAAAAATTCATATGACTATGAGATTTGTTTCTACTAAAACTATTCTAAATAAGGATTCTGAGGATATAAAATACACCACCTAATTATATCTTTATAATTTATGGTGAATTTCTAAAGTAGGAACAGGGGATTCAAAAACTGTTATGACTCTGTTTCACTAAAATTCAAATATCTTCTAACATATAATTCCTTTACTTGTTTCATTTGTTTCATGTGAAACTAGACATAATAAGCTTCAATTTTATATGTAGTTCATCACCAAATTAAATTTCTATGATTTTTAGTAAATTTTCAAACTCGCGTTAGTGTTGCTGCGGTATTCTATTTATGGTAAATTTCATCCTTTTTATGAGTTTTTATGCACTAAGTATCTTAATAGTTTTCCTTAACATCAAACATAATCTAAACTAACCATTTTCATAATTTATCATTATCAAGCATTTCCTCAACCATTTCACAACCATACCATAAGATCATTTACACAAAATAGGTATATTGCTATACATGCCATACTTAAATTTACAAGCCATTTACCAAAAGTCTTCTGGATAGTGTGACTGAGCCTTCGACCTATCCCGACTCCTGAGCTGGCTTGTCCAAAACTACAATGAGTAAGAAGGAGGGAGTAAGCATAAATACTTAGTAAGTTCATATGCAAATAATAAGTAACATAACAAACAGTTATACCAATCAACATTAGCATACATCACTAAAACACATATCACATTTTTAATCATTCTTCATCATCTTATTACCTTATCGTGGTTGTATCAATACTCAACCCGAGGGTTAAATACATACATGTCCAAAATATCCATTTCATATCACTTACCAATACGTCTCTTTACATCTCGAATACTCCTCCATTTGAGTAGAACTTTACCCGTTGAACACATCGGAATATAATTCAGATACATGGATAACTTGCACATAGGTGCCATATATACAATCAAGCAATCATGTAACCCGCCCATAAGCGAACTCGGACTCAACTCAATGAGCTCGAGCGTTCGCATCCATAAGTGAACTCGGACTCAACTCAACGAGCTCGGATGCCTAGTTACTTTTCACGAACTCGGACTCAACTCAACGAGTTCAGACATTCGCATCCATAAGTGAACTCGGACTCAACTCAATGAGTTCGGATGCTCAACCATCCTAGTGACATGTCACTTGTATCCTAATCTATTCCTAAGGTTCAAACGGGCTTTTTCCTCTAACACTTATCCTTGCCGTCTTCCGTAGAATGCCGAAATCAACACTCGGTAACAATTATATTTAACAAGTAGTTCACATAATTTACATATTATTTGAAATTAACCACAAAGCATACATTTCATAATGAAATTCAGCATAACGCATAATTAATATCAATAACTTAAAAATAACAATTATGCTACATTATTTACACATGAACTTACCTTGGTACCAAAATACAAGGATTTTGCAATTTAGTCCACAATCTTTTCTTTTCCTCGATTGAGGTCAATTCCACGTCTTTCTTGATCTAAAATAACACATTTAGCTCATTTAATACTCACATTATCAAATTAATCCTTAACTCAAATTTTGGCAAAGTTACAATTTTGCCCCTAAACTTTTGCATATTTACATTTTTGCCCCTAAGCTCGGGATTAAACTTTATTCCTTATTCTTATGTTTTACAACATGCTGATCACTTTTCTCTTCTATGGCAACATCAAATTCTCACTCTAACATGTACTTATGACTATTAGGTATTTTTACCGATTAAGCCCTTTTACTCGTTTTCGCTCAAAACCGAGTAGCACAAGTTGTTTAACATAATTTAAAACCCCATATTCTATCATAAAACATCAAAAAGTACACAAATTTCGCCTATGGGTATTTTTCCAAATATGAACCCTAGGTTGAATTATTGTTAGCATAAGCTTAATCGAGCTACCGCGATCTCAAAAACGTAAAAATCATTAAAAACGAGGCTTAGAATCACTTACTATGAAGCTTGAAAGTTGAAGAAACCCTAGCTATGGTGAGAGTGAAGTTTTGGCAGCAACTAAATGGGGAAGATGACTATTTTGTGTTATTTTTCCCATTTTATTTCATTTAATATCAAAATGACCAAAATACCCTTACTACTAAACTTTCCAAAAATTCCTTCCATGTCCTAAATTTGTCCATGAACTTAAAATTGGTAAAATTGCTATTTAAGACCTCCTAATAAATATTTCAAAGCAATTTCATACTAAAAATTTCTAGAATGCAAATTTTGCAACTTATTCGATTTAGTCCCTACTTTCAATTTAAGCACTTTAGGCATAGAATTTCATCACGAAATTTTCACACAATCATGCAATCATATCATAATCATCAAAATAATTATAAAATAATTATTTCTATCTCAGATTTGTGGTTACGAAACCACTATTCCGATTAGGCCCTGATTCGGGATATTACAATGGAGGAGGTTAGGAATCCACGGTGACTCTCGGCGATGGTCATGCCAGCAATCGATAATGGTGTAAAAAAATAAGGGAAAGGGTTGTGATAAGGTGGCTAAAAGGTGTGACGATGGTGGTGCTATAGTTGGTTGTGGTAGAGGAAAAGCAAAAAATAAAATAAAAGAGTGGTGGTTATTTTGCGAAAGGAGAGAAAATGGATGAGAAAAGAAATGAAAAACTGAAAGAATGAGAGCCATAAGGAAGTAAGGACGGCAAAGGGTGATGAAAGCTTGGTCAACTGTGACTAGGTTCAATGAACCACAACAAAAGGCAAGATATGAAGTTTTGGCAAGAGTGGGAGACATGAAGTGAAAAGGAGGCCATGTTACCTCAACATATGGTAAGTTTGACTCATAACGAGGGAAAGGAATCCTCCTAAACATGGTAACAATGTAGTGGACTGCAAACACATTATGCACATGAAAATTGTGTTAAAAATTAAATAAAAATATGAAAACAAGAGGACTTGAACTTATGACCTCTAAAATAGCTTATGAGCACTTAAACACTTAACCATTTCACTTCCTTGTTTTAATTTCTACTACATTTATTTTAAAAAAATGGTTTGACATTTTCTAAGGTTTGAGACAAAATTTCACCACATAGAAAATAATGTAAGGGAAGGGATTCAAAAACAAGTCATCATGGACAACTCCACCACTATACTTGATATTTATTAATACCAAAAGATCATCTAAAATAAATAAATAAAATTAGGGCGATCACTCTTTCGGTCATTAACCGAATTTCTACTAACTCAGTTTTTGGGATGTGACATTTTCGAGGTGTTTTTGGTTAAATTATGAAATAAAAAGAGAAGAAGGGGGCTTGAACTTTGGTAAGAAAATGGGAGAGTGACATGTTAACCATTGGGTTGCTACCCATTCTTATTAAGTTTATACTCCAAATAATATTTATTTCAGTGTGGTCTTTATCCTAGGTTGCTGAAAATTTAAATGAAAAAAAATAGGAGAAATGTGACTTAAACCTTGGCTTCTAAGGAGGAGGCACTAACAGCTAACCACTCAATCTATAACTTATTTCATATTTATTTTTCATTCAATTGTATTTACTTATTTCGAGCTCAATTTACATATTCTTTGTTTACTCAATCTTTTTCTTATTAACTTATTTAACTTTATAGTTCTTAACACATTCCTATTTTAGTTTATATACAACAATTAATACTCATAGTCATTCTCATTATTAATATTTTAATTCATTTTACCCCTTTTCCAATTAAACCTCGTAATCAAGTTTCATTTTAGATTAATTAATATAATAATACTTTATTATATTACTTTAATACTTTAAGTAGTTATTTATGACCTTAATTTCGGTATCCTTTTCAAACCTTCGATTTGTAAATGCTCAAAGATAACCTTATAAATTTAGGCATGACCACTTTCGATTTTCATAAACCCGATTCTTCAACCCAATTTTTAGGGCGTAACAATTTTGTCCCTAAACCTTAATTAATCATAATTCAGCTAAGTTACCTATAAAAAAATTCAATTCACTTATATAATAAGTCTATAATGTAACGCCCCAATTTTCGGGACTTTTGTTAATTTTGGTGAATTTTGGAATTTTTGTGTTTTGACTATTTAGCATAGGTTTAATTATGTTAGTGGGCTCTAGAAGGCCCAAGCTTAAGCTAAAACCCAGTAATTTTAGGTGATTTTAATCCATAAGAGGAAAAGGGGGGTTCTGGTTAACAGGGGTCTTAAATATTATTTGGGTAAAATAAGACATAAGGAAGCAAGTGGAAAAGTGGCATGTGATGCCACTGGCAAGGCTATAAAAGTGGCATGTGGATGCTACGGAGAGCTGAGGTTCAAGTCATAATGACAACATATTAAGGGAATTATTATTTTTATGTTCAGAAAAGGAAAGCAGTGCAACTGAAGTGAAAGTCTGTCAGGATAGGATTTAGGAGTTGATAAGGGATAGGATTTAGGAGCAGATAAGGGAGGAAATCTAAGAGCTGATCAAGGAATAAGAGGTGGCCGGCCAAGGGACTTTAGCATGGGAATTTCGGCTAGAGTTAGTGCCAGTATAAATTCGGCATTAGTGGTAAGTGGTGCTGTTTCCTGACCATTCTCTTCTTCTTTTCTTTTTCTCTTCTCTCCATCCACTTATTCTTTTCTTCTTCTTTTCCCCATAGCCGAATCCTTCAGCCACCCTACTCTATACCACCTTCCTTCCATTATTTTTAAGACTATAGCCGATTGCCTCAAATCCCGAAATCCCAAAAACTTAACTCCTTTTGTACCGATTTTTCCCTAGCCAAATCTCTTATTTTTCTCATCATCTTTGGCCGATTCTCTCAACCTCTAAACCCCAGGTTTCTGTCGACAATACCACAAGTAAAAACCCTCATATTTTATCTTTCTCCACACTTTTGCAAAAAGCCGAAACTCCCACATTATCCTAGGGACATAGCCGAATACTGAGATCACTGAGGGCTCAACTTTTGTTATCGTTTGAGGGCTTAGAACTGCATCAGAATCAAGTAGGAACTAAGGGGGAACGTTGACTGGAAGAATCGGTGTGTGATTAAGAGGCTGTTGATCAAAGGCTTGGACAAGTGGAGCGAACGGATCTGGATCGAGACACTATTTTTGGTAAAGGCAGTTCGTGCGTTGATCTCGTCAGCGAATAGTCATAAAATAGGTAATCCCTAGCCATAGTGGGCTTGGAGCTGTGAGGGATTCGGAGTGGCCACTCGTTCTGCAATATGGATTTCTTCTGGTGATTTGGACTTTAATTTTCTTTACTTTGATGATTTGGGTTTTGTTATGTAATAAGGCCGCTTATAATTATTTTTTTTGGGGTTTTGATTTATAACTTATCATGATGATCTTAAATTATATTAACTATCAAAATGGGCTAGATCTAGGGTTCGTTTTCCAAAAACATAAACTGATTTTGAAGTAACACGATTACAAACAAGGCTTCTACTATGATAACGTTTTACAAACTTAAATACATTTTATTCTAAAATAGACATAATTTCAATGGTAACCTGAAAATATACGCGATGTTAGAGTGTGGCAATGGCGGTGTGCATGTCTAGGATTGGATCCGAAAGAGCTTGGTACTTAAGCAGTCCGATGAACTCACCTCCTTTTTCCGGTTTCCTACCTGGTGCGCAGCTTCCATTCACTTTAACCCTCAATGAATTAATCCTTTCAACATCAAGTACGATTTCCTAGACTTAGAATGAAAAAATGTTTTAACGTTTTGATGTGGCACGTCGGATCCGGTCATAACGTCTAGGCCGGGTTTAGGGTGTTACATTTTGTGGTATCAGAGCCAGGTTGCAACAACTCGGCTATAGAATGGGTTTACAAAAACAAAGATTGTAAAAAAAAATGGTTTTTAAAATCTGGACTTCTGAAGGTGGCATTCCGAATCTCCGACCGAAGCCTGTAAGTATTCTAAATTTTTCTGAATATATTCTGAATTATCTGTCTGTACTGAAACTTTACTAGAATACTCTATATAGGATGCTACTGAAATCCTAGAAAAGCTTGCTAAAAGACTAAAACTGTAGCTAGACATCGATTCTGCGAAAACCAACTCTGAATTAGTGTCTGAATCATAAAACATCTGTAATAAACATTAGAATGATATTTATGCATAAAATTCATAATCAGATAATATGATATGAGTACAAGAGCCACTCATGGAAGAGGCCGTGGACGTGGCCGAGGAAGGGCTCAAGCGGTATCTTCATCTTTGGGACATATGCCGGTGGCAGATGCACCGGTACCATCGGCAACAGAAGTGGAGTCTCATGATCGTGGTGCCGGGGATGACGCCCTGTCGCAGACTATGCTTCGAGTTCTGGAAAGGGTTGCTGGGGCAAGTTCGGGCAACCAAATTTGAGGATCGATTTCTGAACGGCTTTGAGCTAACTGAGTAGATATCTTTAGGGGCGTATCTGGTGTAGCCCTGAATGTGGCGGAATATTGGTTGGAGGCCACAGAACGAATTATGGATGACTTGGACTGCTCGGTGGAGCAGAAGCTGAAGGGGGCCGTATCGCTGAGACTTATTAGTGGTGGCTCACCGTAAGGGATGGAACCCCAGCTGATAGGGTTACTTGGGAGCTATTTAAGACAGCCTTTAAAGGAAAGTATGTCGGGGCAAGTTATGTGGATGCCCGCAGGAAGGAATTCCTGAATCTGGTCTAAGGATGTAAAACTGTTGCTGAGAATGAGGCTGAGTTTCTGAGGCTAAGCTGGTATGTTGTGGGGATAGTCGCTACAGAGTATGAGCATAGCGTTCACTTTGAGGATGGACTCAGAGATGACTTTAAGGTGCTGATTGCTCCGTAGATGGAGCGGGATTTCGTGGTTCTGGTGGAAAAAGCTAAGATAGCTGAGGAGGTAAAGCATACTGAGAGACAGAACCGTGAGAAAGGTCAGAACCATTTCTGGAGGGATTCTGGATCTTCGAGTGGAGCAAATAAGAATGTCAAAAGGGCGAGAGTGGAGGAGCCAGTTCGAGCAGCTCTGGTGAATGTGGTTAGACCACCAATTTGTGGAGACTGTGGAAAGGTACATTTGGGTGAGTGTAGGAAACGTTCCGGTGCTTGTTTTTGATGCGGATCTATGGAGCATAGAGTTAAGGACTGCCCACAGAGAGCTGATCAGGCTCAGGTTGCTGTACAGAGGGTTGTTCAACCCGCGAGAGGTGGACCACAACCACCAAGAGGACATGGACAAGGTAGAGGTGGAAATGGAAATGGAAATGGTCAAGGTCGAGGGGCGCCTGGCAGGGGTGCCGGAAATGCCGAGCCTCGAAAGCCAGTGTTGGTGTATGTGGCTCGTCGTCGAGAGGAGGGCGACGCACCTGACGTCATAACTGGTACGTTTTTGGTTTCTGGCATGCCATACACTACTTTAGTGGATATTGGATCTACTTATTCCTATGTTGCATGTGTCATATTTGGGTCGTTGGGTGTGCACTCTGAGAAGATTGTGAGTGGGGTATCTGTGTTAAGTCTTTTAGGTCACTCGGTTAGGGTAGACAAACTGTATAGGAATGTACCCTTAGAAACTCAAGGAAAGGTTTTTCCTGGAGATCTGATGGAGTTGCCGTTCGGAGAGTTTGACCTCATTCTGGGAATGGACTGGCTTGTTAAGCATAGGGCGACTTTGGATTATGCTGCAAAATGATTGGTGTTAAGGACCGGGTGAGGAGGTTATGATGATAGGTGGGCGAAGGGATTATTTCTCTAATGTGGTGTCGGCATTGAGGGCTGAAAAGTGGATTCGAAAAGGTTTTGAGGCCTATTTGGCATTCGTAAGGCAGTCGGAAGAGAAGGGATTGACAGTGGATAAGCTCAGGACCGTAAAGGAGTTTCAAGATATTTTTCCGGAGGAGCTTCCGGGATTACCTCCAAATCGAGAAGTGGAGTTTGGAATCGACTTGTTGCCTGGAATGACACCAGTGTCTATCGCACCGTATAGGATGACACCGAAAGAGTTGGTGGAGCTAAAGGCACAAATTCAAGAGTTGTTGGATAGGGGCTTTATTAGGCCAAGCATGTCTCCATGGGGAGCACCGGTGTTATTCGTGAAGAAGAAGGATAGTACAATGCGGATGTGCATTGACTATCGCCAGTTTAACAAACTGACAATTAAGAATAAGTATCCACTACCAAGGATTGACGATCTGTTTGACCAGCTTATGGGGGCTTCTGTATTTTCTAAGATCGACCTTCGATCTGGATATCATCAGTTAAGGGTCAGGGAGATAGATATCCATAAGACGGCATTCAGGACTCGGTATGGTCATTACGAGTTTCTGGTTATGCCATTTGGGCTGACGAACACTCCTACGACATTTATAGATCTGATGAATCGGGTGTTTCAACCACTTCTGGATCAATTTGTAGTCGTCTTTATTAACGATATTCTAGTATATTCTGAAACGGAAGCAAAGCATGGTGAGCATCTCCGTATAGTGCTACAAGTGTTAAGGGAGAAGGAACTTTATGCAAAGTTCAACAAGTGTGAATTCTGGTTGAGGGAGGTAACTTTCTTAGGATATGTGGTCTCTACTGAGGGGATTAAGGTGGATCCTCGAAAAATTGAAGCAGTTTTGGAGTGGAAGCTGCCTAGGTCAGTATCGGAGATACGGAGTTTCTTAGGATTGGCAGGATACTACAGAAGGTTTGTGGAAGGTTTTTCGGTGTTGGCTGCACCTCTGACTAAACTCATAAAGAAAGGGGTACCGTTTGTATGGACTGAGACCCAGCAGGAAGCTTTTGAAAAGTTGAAGAAAGTTTTGACTGAAGCACCTGTGTTAATTCAGCCGGAGTCTAGGAAGGATTTTACTGTGTACAGCGACGTATCACATGTAGGTTTGGGCTGCGTGTTAATGCAGGAGGGTAAGGTGGTTTCATATACGTCACGGCAGCTTAAGCCTCACGAGGGGAACTATCCTACTCATGATTTGGAGACATTACCTGTATGGAGAGAGGTGCATTATATACACAGACCATAAGAGTCTCAAGTATTTGTTGACTCAGAAGAAGCTGAACCTTAGGCAAAGGAGATGGATTGAGTTGCTTAAGGATTATGACTGTTCAATCGAGTATCACCTAGGAAAGGCTAATGTGGTAGCCGATGCTTTGAGTCGTAGAATCGTATCTAATCTGAGAGCAATGTTTGCTCGTTTGAGTTTGTATGACGATGGTACTTTGTTGGCTGAATTGCAAGTAAGGCCAACCTGGGTGGACCAGATTAAGGAAAAGCAGTTGGAAGATGAGTCTTTGGTCACTCGTTTTCAACAAGTTAAGGAAGGGAAAACTTCTGAGTTTGGTTTAAATGGTGATGGAGTTCTGTGTTTCCGAGGAAGAATTTGTGTTCCAAAGGACTCTGACTTAAGGCAGACAATATTGAAGGAAGCTCATGGGGGACTATGTGCCATGCATCCTGGAGGGAATAAGTTGTATCACGACTTGCGGGAATTGTACTGGTGGCACCATATGAAGCACTGTATGAAGGGAATAAGTTGTATCACGACTTGCGGGAATTGTACTTGGCAGAATTTGCATACAATAACAGTTATTAGGCGAGTATTCAAATGGCACCGTATGAAGCACTGTATGGTCGAAGGTGTCGTACACCTAGTGTTGGACGGAGCTAGGGGAGCGACAAGTTCTTGGACAGGAATTGGTGGCTGATACTGAGGCTAAGGTCAGAATAATTAAGGACCGTTTGAAAGAAGCATCTGATAGGAAAAAATCGTATGCAGATTTGAAGTGTAAGGAGATTGAGTACTCAGTAGGGGATATGGTCTTTTTAAAGGTTTCTCCTTGGAAGAAGATATTGAGGTTTGGTAAGAAAGGCAAGTTGAGTCTGTGGTTCATTGGGCCTTATCGAGTTTTGAAGCGAGTAGGCCCAGTAGCTTATCAGTTGGAATTACCTCCAGAGTTGGACAGGATTCACGATGTTTTCCACGTCTCCATGTTAAGGCGTTACCGTCCTGACCCTACTCATGTCATGCTAGATGCAGAAATTGAGGTGCAAACTGATTTGACTTTTGAGGAGGAGCCTGTGCAAATTTTGGATCGAGATGTTAAGATTCTGAGAAGGAAATCTGTCCTATTAGTAAAGGTGCTTTGGCGTAATCATGGCAGAGAGGAAGCTACTTAGGAGCCAGAGGAGGCAATGCAACAGCAATACCCTTATTTGTTTGGACGAGGTAAATTTCGAGGACGAAATTTCTTTAAGAATGGTAGAGTTGTAATGCCCCAATTTTTGGGACTTCTGTTAATTTTGGTGAATTTTGGAATTTTTGTGTTTTGACTGTTTGGCGTAGGTTTAATTATGTTAGTGGGCTCTAGAAGGCCCAAGCTTAAGCTAAAACCCGGTAATTTTAGATGATTTTAATCCATAAGAGGAAAAGGGGGGGTTTTGGTTAACAAGGGTCTTAAATATTATTTGGGTAAAATAAGACATAAGGAAGCAAGTGGCAAAGTGGCATGTGACTCCACTGGCAAGGCTATAAAAGTGGCGTGTGGATGCTAGGGAGAGCTGAGGTTCAAATCACAATGACAACATATTAAGGGAATTATTATTTTTATGTTCAGAAAAGGTAAGCAGTGGAACTGAAGTGAAAGTCTGTCAGGATAGGATTTAGGAGTTGATAAAGGATAGGATTTAGGAGCAGATAAGGGAGGAAATCTAAGAGCTGATCAAGGAACAAGAGGTGGCCGGCCAAGGGACTTTAGCATGGGAATTTCGGCTAGGGTTAGTGCCATTATAAATTTGGCATTAGTGGTAAGTGGTGCCGTTTCCTGACCATTCTCTTCTTCTTTTCTTTTTCTCTTCTCTCCATCCACTTATTCTTTTCTTCTTCTTTTCCCCATAGCCGAATCCTTCAGCCAACCTACTCTATACCACCTTCCTTCCATTATTTTTAAGATTATAGCCGATTGCCTCAAATCTGAAATCCAGAAAACTTGACTCCTTTTGTACCGATTTTTCCCTAGCCAAATCTCTTATTTTTCTCATCATCTTTGGCCGATTCCCTCAACCTCTAAACCCTAGGTTTCTGTTGACAATACCACAAGTAAAAACCCTCATATTTTATCTTTCTCTACACTTTTGCAAAAAGCCGAAACTCCCATACTATCCTAGGGACATAGCCAAATACTGAGATCACTGAGGGCTCGACTTTTGTTATCGTTTGAGGGCTTAGAACTGCATCAGAATCAAGTAGGAACTAAGGGGGAACGTTGACTGGAAGAATCAGTGTGTGATTAAGAGGCTGTTGATCAAGGGCTTAGACAAGTGGAACGAACGGATCTGGATCGAGACACTATTTTTGGCAAAGGCAGTTCGTGCGTAGATCTCGTCAGCGAATCATCATAAAACAGGTAATCCCCAGCCATAGTGGGCTTGGAGCTGCGAGGGATTCGGAGTGGCCACTCGTTCTTTAATATGGATTTCTTCTGGTGATTTGGACTTCAATTTTCTTTAGTTTGATGATTTGGGCTTAGTTATGTAATAAGGCCGCTTATAATTATTTTTTTTTTGGGTTTTGATTTATAACTTATCATGATAATCTTAAATTATATTAACTGTCAAAATGGGCTAGATCTAGTGTTCGTTTTCCAAAAACATAAACTGATTTCGAAGTAACACGATTACAAACAAGGCTTCTGCTATGATAATGTTTTACAAACTTAAATACGTTTTATTCTAAAATAGACATAATTTCAATGGTAACCTGAAAATATACGCGATGTTAGAGTGTGGCAATGGCAGTGTGCATGTCTAGGATTGGATCCGAAAGAGCTTGGTACTTAAGCAGTCCGATGGACTCACCTCCTTTTTTCGGTTTCCTACCTAGTGCGTAGCTTCCATTCACTTTAACCCTCAATGAATTAATCCTTTGAACATCAAGTACGATTTCTGAGACTTAGAATGAAAAAATGTTTTAACGTTTTGATGTGGCACGTCGGATCCGGTCATAACGTCTAGGCCGGGTTTGGGGTGTTACATTTAATTTGCTTTAGTTAATATTTACAAACTCGATTTACAGAAATGGAGCCTCAAACCCATAATTTTTGGGACCACTAGAAATCGAGTCATTACACATAGCAGTTCAACATGTTCAATTACAAACCATCCATTCCACCAACTAGCCATTCAATATCATCTTCCTGTGTATGTTAATCCATGCTCAATCATGCCATTTTAATAACCAAATATAACTCAAATTCATTCGTTAAAAACAAACCGTGTCAATCAAGTATTTACCTTACCAAAAATTAGGCATTAATAAGATTTCAAACTCAAACTACCATTTCAAGTTAACATATACAAACGCCTATGTACACGCCACAAAATCAAACTTTAATCAATAAAAAAGCTATCAATTCAAAAATGGCATAGTGTGAGCTTACGTAACCTCTCCAACCCAGCTCAAACGTTATAGTCACATTGTAAAGGCCACATTAGCCACCGAAGTGACCAAGAAACCCTACATACCATAGAATCCTAATTTATCTCTTTTTAGGAAAGTAATTCGCACTTGAATTAATTTGTAAAACATTCGTTTACTAGCCCATCTATTCTTACGTCAGATTATTTTTTACTGTTAATGACGTTTTTAAAAAACTATTGTTCTGCAGTATTTCGTTATCTTACAATGCAGCAAAAAACTCTATGTATGTCATATTTTAATTAGCTAGAGTAACATGCATTTTTCAATTATCATATTCATAGTCATCGGGTTTGAATATTGCATTCATCCAAAGAGGAAAAAAAACCAAACCACAGTCCAAATAACTTTATAGTTTAAAAACCAAAAAAGATTTAGCAAAAAGTGTTTTTATGAACAAAATAGTCTGAAGTCCATTTTTCTTCCGTATGCTAGGTCCGATCCTAGTTTTCTTTATTATCTGAAAAGTTGAGACTAGGATGTGAGTTTAAAATAGCTCAGTGTGAGTCACAATAATCATAATCAGACAATCAGTCACAAGATTAGCAAACAACCTTCCCAAAACCAAACAAACATGACAAATTTCATCCAACATTTGAACATGTCATGAGCATGATGCAGTGCAATAGGATTCCTACCCATCCATCAGCTACACACTATGACTTCAACAAAACCCGTTTGCCATACACAAAAAAATGTGAGTTGTGCTCAATGTGGAAAAACCACTGATACAATAGAACAAATATACTGCCAATAAAAATGCAAACAAGCTGCCAGAACTTTATGGTCATATAACAGACCGATTTAGATCCTAATCAGAACATTAGTTTTGGGACCACAAATCTGAGTCAGAAAAATGTTTTAGTATTATTTTTTATGTTTATAATATGTGAATTGATATGTGTGAAAATTTCGTTTGAAAATTTTATTGTTTGTGTGCTCGATTTAATTAAAAAGAGTTAATCAAGTAAAATGTAAAGTGACTAGCTAATTGTGTAAGTGTCGAATTGTTATTGTTTTTATAATGTGTGGTCCTTAAAAGGAAATTAGGTCATTAAAGGGTAGCTTGGACGGTTTTGGGTTTATAATATATGGTTTATTTATTAACTTATAAAGGTTAGTATTGTAAATTAGTAAAATAAGTTAATATAATAAAACATAAGTAAAAATATGTGCATGTTCATCTTTCTAATTGCCGAGAGTGAGAAGCAAATAAAGCTTTGAATGTGGTTTTAGTTTCGGCACTTTGGGAGCTTGATTCAAGGTTAGTTTTTGTTTAGTTTTTGATAATTTTTACGTTTTTGAAATCGTTGCTTTGAGTACTAGCTAGCCCATGCTTGAATTTTTTAATTTTATGATGTATTCATGAATTTCTATTGTTGACAGCTTGATGATTTTTGTGTTTGATGATGAAAAATAAATATATGTTGTTACATTGTCAAGTTTAATTAAGCGATTTTTTTAAAAATGTTTATTTTGGACTAAATTGTGAATTTTGTAAATTGAGGGATCAAAATGTAAAATAAATGAAACATATGGGCTAGAGGTAAATTCGGCCTAACATGGATGTATTCAAATTTTGAATATTTTGTGTTTTGTGAATTAGGGACTAAATTGTAAAAAATGTGAAATGTCAGGAGAAAACATGTAAATTGCCAATTTATGTATTTTTGGATGAATTTGATTGAATATTTGATTAAATAAATTTAAATTATGTTAATTTAGATCAAGAAAAGAGAAAAACGATTTGGATCAGGGAAAATCTAAAGTTGTTGAATAGTCGACCCGGTCTATTCGTCTTCGTACGAGGTAAGTTCATAAGTGAACAAATGATGTTAAATTAAATGTATTTATTATGAACATAGCCAAATTGAATTCTATGTATGTATAACTATATTGCCGAATTGAGTTTAGCATGGAATGATTTATTTCAAGCATGAATCGATCGAATTACGACGTCCAAAAGCCCTGTACGAACCTTAGGAATAGTTAGGATACATATGTCATGACATAGAATTTCGATATTTGATTCCTGCAAGACCACGTTTGGGACATTGGCATCGATTTGTGATTTACGTGTAAGACCATGTCTGGGACATCGGCATTGTATGAGTTCATGTAAGACCTTGTCTGGGACAGTGGCATCGATATGTGATTACATGTAAGACCACGTCTGGGACGTTGGCATTGTACAAGCTTTTTCACAATCCGAGCATCCTTATTAATTCTGAATGGTTCCACGGGCAATATTAAGTAAAGATCGAATGTGAAATCGAGCTAAAAGGGTCAGGTATGTGCTAAGTTAAAATGATTGAAAAATTAAGGTAAGTGTGTACTTATGATTTATATATGAAATATGCATTATAAGTGAGAATTATTTATGTTATTGGGCCATTGATATTATGTGGTTAATGTTTATGAGTTAATGATTGAGTTGATAAGCATAATTCGTGTATACAAGGTTAAATTTTGTTTGTTTCGATTTGGTTTAATTGAATTATGTATATACTAAGCTATTTAAGCTTACTTTGTGTGTGCCCGTTTGTTGTTTTACAGATTTTGGAAGGTGGTTACGAGCTTGAGTATTGTCAAGGAAATCCGTCACACTATCGATCGTCGTTACAGTATTTCAAAAGTCTGAACTTTGAACTTATGGCATGTATAGGCTAGTATTTGTTTTGGTTGGTTTTGAAATTTGTATATATATTTAGCCATGCGAAAATGGCTTAGTATTAATGCTAATGATCTAATGTTTAAGTAATTTTGATAATGATATATGTTTGTGTGTGCTTAGTATATGAATTCTATATGATGTAATGATATATGTATGGCTTATGATTAGTTGATTTTGGTAAGCTTGGTATATGGATGAAGGATGTGTTTTGGTTGTGGTTTGCTAATGATGCTAATGATGGTGATATTCGGTCATGCATTAACTTAATTTGTAAGTATGATTTACGGTATAAATGGTGTAATGGAATGGTCTTGAGGTTTGGCTTGATTAAATCATGTGTTTAAGTGTTTAGTTATACACATATATATTAATAATGAATTTAATTGTATTTTCTATGTGGAACTATGCAATGCTATAGGTATGTGCTTTACAGATATGGTTATTTTGAGTTGGTTTGTAATGGTATGATTGTATTGATGAATTGGTTTGGAACTGGTGGATAATATGTATATGAATATTCGACTAGGTATTTAGGTTCATAATGATAAGTAAGCAATATAGGTATTTGGTGTATATATATATACTGGTGATGTTGTATGCATTTGTTATTTCTTTGGGTTTCTAATGGTATAGATAAATTTGTATCACTTTGTGTTATTTATATAAGTGGTTATATGTTCGGCTATGGTAATTGGATATCTAGGCTCGATTTATAATGGCAAGAATGTTTATATTTTTTTTAACTATTATATGGAAGTTAATTTGAATGCCTGATTATTTAATGAATTGATTGGATGTGTAAATGCATTATAGGCATATTACTTAGCATGCGAAAGGGGTATACTTTTTGGTTGTTGTTTGTGCTCAAATGGCTTTATTCATTATGATCTTATGCGCATGGTCTAGTGACTAGAAAAGTGGTATATTTAGTCTGAAATGATATTTATTTAAGTGAAGTATAATTAAATGTTTGATTATTGCTATGTGGATTTTTTTCCTTAAAATAAGGTATAAAGTTTGTTTGTTCATATTGACTAATATCCATGTCGCCTTTGTGAGTGATATTTAAGTTGTGAATTATGGCTCATTTAGTTTTAAAATGTGGATGTATATTGATTATGTTATGTTATGTTTAATACTCAACTTATAAAAATGAATGCAATATGTTTGGTAAATGTTGTGTAATGATTTATGTATATACTTGAATAAATTTTTAAATATACCAATGATAGTAATATAGTAGTTTTGAGTTTGAAATTGAATAAGATAAGTGTTTTGATGAGTTTAAATTACGAATGCAATAAATGTATTAAATGTCTGTTTTGCACTGTGATATGTCCGAAATGCCTTATAACCCTAATTCAGCGACTTATATGGGTTAGGGGTGCTACATTTGATTAGTATCAGAGCTACGGTTTAGTCGATTCTAGGGCTAACGTAGCGTGTATGAGTCTAGCTATACATGCCATTTTTATAAACTGTGATAGTGTGATGATTCCTGACAATTAAAATGTGTCTTCGTATAGTAAATGGATCCCGATCTAGCTGTAGTTGATAACGTAGAAAGTAATACGCCCAATCCTACTCAAGGGGCGGTGCTTGCTAATTCTAGGTTGATTTCGAGTAGCACGAGGGAGAGGCTAAACAAGCCTTCTTCCAAATGATGAACGAATGGTTCACATAGAATATACGGACAAATCCGACTATTCAACAATCCCCACCTCCACCTAATCCTTCTCAGATACCCGTGGTACCTCAACTTATTGATCCGATGAGATTAAATAAGCCCTGGGTTAATAAAATCAAAAAATAAGAGGTAGAAGAATTCAGAGCCACTGTTGACGATGTGGAGTGAGCTGAATTATGGCTCGATAATACCATTCGTGTGTTTGAAGAGCTATCTTGTACCCCTGACTACTGTATAAAATGTGTTGTATCATTACTTCGAGATTCTTCGTATCACTGGTGGAATACATTAATATCAGTAGTTCTGAAAGAACAGGTGACCTGGGAGTTCTTTCAGACAAAATTTCGTAAGAAATACATCAGTTAATGATTTATTGATCAAAAACACAAAGAATTCCTCGAGTTGAACAGAGTCGTAGCAGATATGCCCAAGAATGTATTTCGACTGAAGCTGTAATGTGTAAAAGATTTGAAAACGGGTTGAATAAAGACATGAAGCTGTTAGTCGGGATACTTGAAATAAAAGAGTTAGTTGTACAAGTCGAGCGAGCATGCAAAGCCGAAGAGCTCGGGAAAAAGAAAAGAAAAGCTAACTTTGAAGCTAGAGATTCACGAAAAAGAATGTCAGGTAAAACATTTCAGTCGGCATCAAAGAAATTCCGAGATGATTTTAGTAGTTCAAAGGCTACTATGGGCTATTCTAGATGTGATCGAGACAGACCACTTGTGAGTTCGAGTGCTACTTCAGTAGCTAGTGTTGGGAACATTCGACCGAACCAACCTAAGTGCAAACATTATGGTAAACGACATCCCAGAAGTTGTAGATTGAATGATCGGGTTGTTTTAAATGTGGATCGGTGGATCACTTCATTCGTGAATGCCCTGAGTTGGTTGAGCAAGACATGAAGTAGAATACAAGGCCGAGTAACACGGCAGCTCGAGGTAGACCACCTAGAAATATGGGTAATGTGAATGGCAGTTAGAGGGGAACTAAAGAGATGGCTGTTAGATCTGAGGCTCGCGCACCTGCCAGAGCTTATGCTATTCGAGCTCGTGAAGAAGCTTCGTCTCCAGATGTGATTACCGGTATTTTTACTCTCTATGATACTAGTGTTGTTGCATTGATTGATCCTAGATCGACTCATTCTTATGCATGTGAAACTTTAGTATCCAATAAGACTCTACCTGTTGAGTTTATTGAGTTTGTGATTAGAGTGTCAAACCCTTTAGGCCGATGTGTTTTGGTTGATAAAGTGTGCAAGATTTGTCTATTGATGATTTGAGATTCATGTTTTCCAGCTAATCTGATGTTGTTTCCATTCGACGAGTTTGATATAATTCTAGGTATGGATTGGCTAACATTGCATGATGCTATTGTGAACAGCAAACGAAAAACTATTGATTTGCGATGCCAGAATGATGAGATTATTCAGATTGAGTCTAATGATTTGAATGGTTTACAGGCAGTGATATCTTCGATGTTAGCTCAAAAGTATGAGAAAGAGTTTTGAAGCTTACTTGCCTATGTGCTTGACTTTAAAGTGACTGAAAAGAAGATTGAATCAGTACCAGTTGTGTGTGAGTATCCGAATGTGTTTCCTGAAAAATTATTGGGTTTGCCATCGATTCGAGAAGTAGATTTTGTCATTGAGCTAGTGCTTAGGACAACTCTGATTTTGATAGCTCCGTACAGTCTGACACCTATTGAATTAAAAGAGTTGAAAGCTCAATTGCAAGAATTTACTGATAGAGGCTTTACGCGACCGAATTTTTCTCCTTGGGGTGCATCGGTTTTGTTTGTGAAAAAGAAAGATAGAACTATGAGAATGTGCACTGATTACCGACAGCTCAATAAGGTGACTATAAAGAATAAATATCCTTTGCCAAGAATTGAGAACTTGTTCGATCAATTGAAAGGGGCTACAGTGTTTTAAAGATAGATTTGAGATCGGCTACTATCAGCTGCAAGTTAAAGACTTTGATGTGCCAAAAACTGCTTTCCGAATGAGGTACGAACATTATGAGTTTTTGGTTATGCTTTTCGGACTTACTAATGCACCTGCTGCATTTATGGATTTAATGAATCATATTTTCAGAAAATATATGGATCGATTTGTGGTTGTGTTTATAGATGACATTTTGATCTATTCCCGTAATGAATCCGAACATGCAAAACATTTAAGAATTGTGCTACAGACTTTACGTGATAAACAGTTGTATGCGAAGTTCAGTAAATGTGAGTTCTGGTTGCGTGAAGTTGGTTTCTTAGGACATGTTGTATCAGCATCAGGTATTCGGGTTGATCCGAGTAAGATTTTCGCGATATTATAATGGAAACCTTCGAGAAATGTATCTGAAGTCTGAAGCTTTTTGGGACTTGCTGGTTATTATAAAAGGTTTGTAAAAGGTTTCTCTATGATTGCAACCCCGATGACGAGACTACTTCAGAAAGATATTAAGTTCGAGTGGTCAGAAAAGTGCCAGAAAAGTTTTGATCAGTTGAAAGCTTTGTTGACTGAAGCTCTAGTGCTAGTTCAACCAGAATCGGGCAAAGAATTCGTAATCTTTAGTGATGCATCTTTGAATGGTTTGGGATGTATTTTGATGCAAGAAGGCAAAGTTATAACTTATGCCTCGAGACAGTTAAAGCTGCACGAAAAGAACTATTTGACGCATGATTTGGAATTGGCAACTATTGTATTTTCGTTGAAGATTTGGTGCCACTATCTGTTCAGTGAGAAATTTCATGTTTATTCCGATAACAAAAGCTTAAAATACTTGATAACTCAAAAAGATCTGAATCTACGACAGTGAAGATGATTAGAGTTGTTAAAAGATTTCGAGCTTGAAATTGACTACCATCCGGGAAAGGCTAATGTAGTTGCTGATATTCTAAGTAAAAAATCTCTATTTGCTCTGCGTGCAATGAATGCGCATATGGCTCTATCTAATGATGGCTAGATTGTAGCTGAGCTGAAAGTGAGACCGTTATTTATGCATCAAATTTACAAAGCTCAAAAAGTCGATAATGAATTGTTAGCAAAACGGGCTCAATGTGATTCGAATATTGATTCAAAATTCCGAGTTGATGTTGAGGGTTGCTTGAGATTCAGAGGCCGAATATGTGTTCCAAGAAATTCAGAGTTGATTCAGATAATTTTAAATGAAGCTTCTAGCAGTCGGTTATATATTCATCCGGGTAGTACAAAAATGTATAATGATATGAAACAGCTTTATTGGTGGCATGGTATGAAACGAAACATCTCTGACTTTGTTTCGAAATGTTTAATTTGTCAAAAGTCAAAGCCAAGTATCAGGTACCATCTGGGTTACTTCAATTGATTATGATACCTGAGTGGAAATGGGAAAGTCACGATGGATTTTGTATCAGGTTTGCCTTTATCACCGGGTAAGAAAGATGCGATCTGGGTTGTTGTGGATAGATTGACTAAATTAGCTCATTTTGTTCCAATTTGCATAGATTACTCCCTTGATAAGCTAGCTGAGTTGTACATTTCTCAGATTGTGAGATTGCACGGAGTACCTATTTTTATTGTTTCTGATAGAGATCTGAGGTTCACATCGCGATATTGGAAGAAATTACAAGATGCATTAGGTACAAAACTATATTTTAGCACTTCTTTTTACCCACAGACAGATGGTCAATCTGAGCGGATTATTCAGATACTTGGGGATATGTTGAGATGTTGCATTCTTGAGTTTGAAGGTACGTGGGAAGGATACTTACCACTGATTGAATTTGCGTATAATAGCAGCTTTCAATCGAGTATCAAAATGGCTCCTTATGAGGCTTTGTGAGGTTGTTAATGTCGAACACCTTTATATTGGACTGAACTCAGTGAGAATAAGATACACGGGGTCAATTTGATCAAAGAGACTGAACAGAAAGTGAAAGTGATTCGTGATAGTCTAAAAGTAGCGTCAGACTGTCAGAAATCGTATGCAGACTTGAAACGAAAAGATATTGAGTTTTAGATCGGGGACAGATGTTTTTGAAAGTCTCACCGTGGAAGAAAATACTCTGATTTGGTCGTAAAGGCAAAATGAGTCTGAGATTTATTGGGCCGCATGAGATTATTGAGCGTATCGGGCCGGTTTCTTACAGACTGTTGCTGCCACCTAAGTTAGAAAAGATCCATAATGTATTTCATGTTACGATGCTTCGACGATATCGATCTGATCTATCGCAGGTAATTTCCCAGTATGAGATTGAGATTCGATCCAATATGACATATGAAGAAGAACCGATCTGAGTTTTAGATCGTGAGGTTAAAGAATTAAGAAATAAGAAAATCTCTTTAGTGAAAGTCTTATGGCATCGGCACGGGGTAGAAGAAGCTACATGGGAGCCTGAGGATGCTATGAGAGAATGTTACCCAAACCTATTCGCTAGTAAGATTTTTGGGGACAAAAATCCCTAAATGGGAGAGGTGTAATAGCCCAATTTAGACCCTAATTGAAACAGTGGTTTTGGGACACAAATTCGAGTCAGAAAAATATTTTAATATTATTTTTTATGTTTATAATATGTGAATTGATATGTGTGAAAATTTTATTGTTTGTGTGTTTGATTTAATTAAAAGGACTTAATCGCGTAAAATGTAAAAGTGGCTAGTTAACTGTGTAAGTGCCGAATTGTTATTGTTTTTATAATGTGGGGTCCTTAAAACGAAATTAGTCCATTAAAGGGTAGCTTGGACGGTTTTGGGTTTATAATATATGGTTTATTTATTAACTTATAAAGGTTAGTATTGTAAATTAGTAAAATAAGTTAATATAATTAAACATAAGTAAAAACATGTGCATCTTCATCTTTCTAATTGCCAAAAGTGAGAAGAAAAGAAAGCTTTGAATGTGGTTTTAATTTTGGCACTTTGGGAGCTTGATTCAAAGTTAGTTTTTGTTCAGTTTTTGATAATTTTTACGTTTTTTAGATCGTTGCTTCGAGTACTAGCTAGCCCATGCTTGAATTTTTTAATTTGATGATGTATTCATGAATTTCCATTGTTGATAGCTTGATGATTTTTGTGTTTGATGATGAAAAATAAATATATGCTGTCAGATTGTGAAGTTTAATTAAGTGATTTTTGATAAAAATGTTTATTTAGGACTAAATTCTGAATTTTGTAAATTGAGGGGTCAAAATATGAAATAAATGAAACATATGGGCTTGTATGGACTAACGGTAAATTCGGCCTAACGTGGGTGTATTCAAATTTTGAATATTTTGTGTTTTGTGAATTAGGGACTAAATTGTGAAAAATGTGAAATGGTAGGGGCAAAAGTGTAAATTTCCCATTTATGTGTTTTTGGATGAATTTGATTTAATATTTGATTAAATAAGTTTAATTTATGTTAATTTAGATCAAGAAAAGAGAAAAACGATTTGGATTAGGGAAAATCTAAAGTTGTTGAATAGTCGACCCAGTCTGTTCGTCTTCATACGAGGTAAGTTCATAAGTGAATAAATGATGTTAAATTAAATGTATTTATTATGAACATAGCTAAATTGAATTGTATGTATGTATAACTATATTTCCAAATTGTGTTTAGCATGGAATGATTTATTTCAAGCACGAATCAATCAAATTACGACGTTCGGAAGACCCGTACGAACCTTAGGAATAGTTAGGATACATATGTCACGACATAGGATTCCAATATGTGATTTGTGTAAGACCAGGTCTGGGACGTTGGCATCGATTTCTGATTTACGTGTAAGACATGTCTAGGACATTGCCATCGTATATGAGTTCGTGTCAGACCCTGTCAGGGACAGTGGCATCAATATGTGATTACATGTAAGACCACATCTGGGACGTTGGCATTGTATGAGCTTTTCGACTATTCGAGTATCCTTATTAATTTCGAATGGTTCCACGAGCAATATTAAGTAAAGATCGAATGTGAAATTGAGCTAAAAGGGTTAGGTATGTGCTAAGTTAAAATGATTGAAAAATTAAGGTAAGTGTGTACTTATAATTTATATATGAAATATGCATTATAAGTGAGAATTATTTATGTTATTCGACCATTGATATTATGTGATTAATGTTTATGAGTTAAAGATTGAGTTTATAAGCATAATTCGTGTATACAAGGTTAAATTTTGTGTGGTTCGATTTGGTTTAATTGACTTATGTATATTATTGAAATGTTTTATTTGCTTATGACTTACGAAGCTATTTAAGCTTACTCTGTGTGTGTTCGTTTGTTGTTTTATAGATTTTGGAAGTTAGTTATGAGCTCGGGGATCGTCAAGGAAATCCGTCACACTATCGATCATCGTTTCAGTATTTTAAAAGTTTGAACTTTAACCTTATGGCATGTATAGGGTAGTATTTGTTTTGTTTGGTTTTGAAATTTGTATATATATTTAGCCATGCGAAAATGGCTTAGTATTAATGCTAATGATCTAATGTTTAAGTAATTTTGATCATGAGATATGTGTGTTTGTGTGCTTAGTATATGAATTCTATATGATGTAATTATATATGTATGGCTTATGATTAGTTGATTTTGGTAAGCTTGGTATATGGATGATGGATGTGTTTTGGTTGTGGTTCGTTAATGATGTTAATGATGGTGATATTCGGTCATGCATTAACTTAATTTGTAAGTATGATTTACGATATAAATGGTGTAATGGAATGGTCTTGAGGTTTGGCTTGATTAAATCATGTGTTTAAGTGTTTAGCTATATACATATATATTAATAATGAATTTAGTTGTATTTGCTATGTGAGAACTATGCGATGCTATAGGTATTTGATTTATAGGCATGGTTATTTTGTGTTGGTTTGTAATGGTATGATTGTATCGATGAATTGGTTTGGAAATGGTGGATAATATGTACATGAATATTCGGCTAGGTCATTAGGTTCATAATGATAAGTATGTAATATAGGTATTTGGTGTGTATATATATCTATATTGGTGATGCCGTATGCATTGGTTATTTCTTTGGATTTCTAATGGTATAAATAAATTTGTATCATTTTTTGTTATTTATATAAGTGGTTATATGTTCGGCCATGGTAATTGGCTATCTAGGTTCGGTTTATAATGGAAAAATGTGTATATTTTTTTAACTATTATATGGAAGTAAATTTGCATGCCTGATTATTTAACGAATTGATAGGATGTGTAAATCCATTATAGGCATATTACTTAGCATGCGAAAGGGGTATACTTTTTGGTTGTTGTTTGTGCTCAAAATGGTTTGATTCATTATGATCTTATGCGCATGGTCTAGTGACTAGAAAAGAGGTATGTTTAGTCTTAAACGATATTTATTTAAGTGAAGTATAATTAAATGTTTGATTATTGCCTTGTGGATTTTTTTACTTAAAACGAGGTATAAAGTTTGCTTGTTCATATTGACTAATATCCATGTCAAAATTGTGAGTGATATTTAAGTTGTGAATTATGGGTCATTTAGTTTTAAAATGTGCATGTGTATTGATTATGTTATGTTATGTTTAATACTCAATTTGTAAAAATGAATGCAATATGTCTAGTAAATGTTGTGTAATGATTTATGTATATACTTGAATAAATTTTTAAATATACCAATGATAGTAATATAGTAGTTTTGAGTTCGAAATTGAATAAGATAAGTGTTTTGATTAGTTTAAGTTATGAATGCAAGAAATGTATTTAATGTCTGTTTTGTACTGTGATATGTCTGGTAATGTCTCATAACCCTAATTCGGCGACAGATATGGGTTAGGGGTGTTGCAAGTCAAGCCACCAATAACAATTTGCGGGATAAAACATTGTCAGTAGGTTGTGAGTACACAACGCGACTGTAGATAAAAACTACCAATAAAGCAAAAAAATTGACAATCTCCTCAGTACTCCCAATGCAGTGCACTGACAACAAAAATGTATATATAAATTGTTGTTGGTACTCCACGAAACTCCTCCATCAACCATAATAACCCACCCCATGCATATGAAATATGGCATACATTCAATGAGCAACATCATGCTTCTAGTTTAGTTTTAATTCAGTGGCATGGCATACATGCTTACAATATAATAACCAATTTAATCCAATGGTATGCTATACATGCTACAATAATAATATCAGTACATGGATTGCAAGCTTTCAATCACTTCAATCAATGGTATTACAAACAAATACATTTTTATGCAATTAATCAATAATTCATGGAGTCACATGCCATGCAAGCAACCAACAATCATTAACAATCATATCAAATTATTTTACAACATATCAATACCAATCATATAGCCAATCAGTTAGCTATGCCAATTTTACGTTCATGCTAACTATTTTAGGCTTGTAATGTATCTTGATCAGCCACCCACAAATCACTTATTTAGCCATTATATCAAACTCAAACAACAAGCCTAAATATCAATGTCAATAGCCAAAATATGAGTTAACACTTAATTACACAAGTTTAGAACCCACCACAACACTAATCCATGAAGTTCGTGCTTCCTCTTTTAAACTTAAAGCATGCCTAGGCCAAAATAAAAAATTTATCAAGCTAAAATACTATTAAACCAGCATCAAAACACCCCCTAAGATTTCGGCCAACTTAGTGCTACAGTAACTAAATTTTAGATCCAAATAGACTAAACTACCTACATCGAATTGATGAGAAATGAGGGAAAAAGTGGTAAACGACTTCACTATTGGTCCAGGACATTCAAGTCAGCACTAACATTCAAAATAATACTAAAAATCAGTAACTTAAAGTTAATTAAAAGCCCCAAAACAACCAGCCAACACATCACTTTTAAAGGAAACCAAAACTACATGACTAGTTGCAATCAACAATTGGGATTGAATATTCCTAAAACATATCAAATCGAAGGCTGATTAGAGAGAAGAATTTTAGATCTAAACCTTTCTGTAGAGGGGTGGAAAAAAATAAAATACAACAGCCCCTAACGGTGGTTCAATGGATAGCTCATCACCACAATCGGCTACTATGGCGACTATTTTAAAAGGCACTAAAAAAGTTATTTGTGGGCAGATGAAGGTCTATTTTAAACTTGAAAAGAAAAAAAAAATAGGTATGGAACAATAGCACAATCTAGCAAATAAGGCTCAAATCGGTAGCCAACAAAAAGGGAACTTTAGAGGCGACAAAACACCACAATAGTAGCGATTCAAGGGTTTTTTTAGGCAATTTAGAATAAGCGTTTAAGGGCTATAGGGGGCTGATAAAAAAAACAAGGTAAGCACGGGATCTCAGCCAAACACATCTCAAAAATAGGCACACAAGAAAATAAGAAAACAAGATGGAGAGAGGCACTTACACTAAGAAGAGATGAGTGACACGACAGGTGGTTGTTGGGGCAGCACAAGAAAGA
Source organism: Gossypium hirsutum (assembly GCF_007990345.1). Classification (NCBI taxonomy): domain Eukaryota; kingdom Viridiplantae; phylum Streptophyta; class Magnoliopsida; order Malvales; family Malvaceae; genus Gossypium; species Gossypium hirsutum. The sequence goes on from NC_053426.1 coordinate 88,667,174, forward strand.
AGGAAGGAAGAAAAATGAGAGAGAGAGAGAGAGAGAGAGAGAGAGAAGAAGAGGTGAATGGCTAAGGTAGAAAATATGTTAGAAAAGTTAAAAATTAAATGAACAAGTTATATTTATACCTAGGGTTACAAGCCTGACAGTACAAAATTAGGAGATGGAGTAAGTTTAGCAAAAATTAAGTCTTTTTACAAGGGAAGAGAATCAAACTCAGGTCTTTGAGCTACTTATGTTGTCTCGTTGTTTCTCTTAATAATTGGGCCAATAGTTCATTTTTGAAACAATTTTACAATCTTTAAAATAAAAATTTAGGATGTTACAACTCTCCCCCTGAAAGAAATTTTGGCCAAGTATCTTATAGTGATCTCTTCCGTGTATTCTATGTGCTCTTTTGTTCTTAATGGTATATGTGGTTGTTTTATCTTAAAATGTGGTTCTTATCATGTGGGAATGCTGGCTAATCATAAAGTTAGCCAGAGATATTGTTAGTCTGGTTGAATAATGGTCGACATTCTATTCAAATATGTTTTGGTAGAGGATTCGATGGAAAAAACTCATGTATTGTTATTTTTATGCTTCTACTGGTTGTTGCTCTGCTTCATGTATGTGAAAATTATGTTGTTTATGTCACAACTAGTTCCATTGTGCCTGAATAATATTCCCTTCTGGATTTTCTTTGGGGTATCATCAATTTCTTTAGTAATCATTATATTCTTATTATGTCACATGGTCTTCAATAAGAATAGCTTGAATTTAGACTAGTGTGTCTGGAAGGCTCATAAATTTACTAATTCTGAAAGAACAAAAATGAGTTAAATTCTCAGGAGTTTAGTAAGGCTTTACATCTTGGTCTTCTTTATCTTGGCTTTCTTATTATTCTTATTATATATTTTATCATATATGCTCTATCTACAAAGGATACACGTTTGCGTGGGATTATTACAATTGATACGATTATAATTCTTGTTTAGATTATGGAAGCATGTTAATACAGATCTCAACTTTGTAGAGGTCATGTTGTTGCACTTGTTGTCACTAAAACTATATTGGATTTCTTTTTCTCATTTTCTTCGGAATGCGTTATTGATACTTGAGGCATTGTTTTAGCTATATGTTTATAACATTTGTCTTATTAGAGCACTGTGGTCCATCTGAGGGAAGGTTTTAGTAGAAAAGGGAAAATAGTACTTCTAGTTCATCTGATGGTTGTGACTTCAGTATGATTTAATGCTTTGATGGTAATAAATGGAATAGTTTGATTATGTTCAACTCTTAGCTTTCAAGAAGGGATAAATTGTAGTAAAAGTGTAGATGGTGGAAGATCAAGCATAGCATCACATTTTAATTCTCATTACTCAGGTGATTTTGAATTATGTCAACAAGTCAAAACTAGATGTCATATTTCGTATGAGTTAATACCCATTGTAATGATCTTTGATTGGTATTCTAAGGGAATTATGATAGACTATATGTCTGGATTATCTTGACGACAAGAAAGAATTATTTTGAATTGTTACTATCAGGTTGATAAGATAGACTCATTTGTTTTAGTCAGAACAGATTATTCACTTGAAAAGTTAGTTGAGTTGTATATATTTGAGTTCATCTCTAGATTCGAGAATAAATTTTGTGAATTCACGGGTAAATAAACGAACAGTCAGAATGGGAAATTCATATTCTAGAAGACATGATACAGGGATACATCAACCATACCAGTGATAATTGGGAAATGTTATTATAGGTTAAAATCGTCTTGATAGTTGCAGTTATCACACTTGTATTTAAATGATACTATTTGAAGCTTTTCATGAAATGGAATGTTTATCAGTTGAAAGTCTGTAATGAAAATTATAGATTTTAGCTAAACCTCATGAAATATCAAATGTATTTGGAACTTGGTGATCTAGATTTTTCTGTCATGTTTCAACAGGTGATTTAATAGGAATTTCTCGATAATTATACTACTAAATGGTAAAGTTATTACAGAAAAGCAACAAATTTGTTCAGTCAAGTCAGGTATCTATTTCAATTTGAATCAGGGAAGAACTTATTGTTTATACTAACATTTCATTCAGATGATCTTGATTCAAGATGGGTTGAGTGTCATGAAATCAAGGGTTGAATCATTGATTCTTTTAAGATGCAGAGAAAAATATTCGAATATGTGCAATGAATAATTTTGGAATTTTATGGGACATCTTATACGAGACTCATGGTATTATCTATTTGATTTAAATCAGTTAGCGACGAAATGTATAATGCCTTGAGACAAAAATACTAGTACTTGTAATATTAAGATATGGTATGAGTTCTGGTTGGGGATGAGTTTGATGGATTTTTATATATGGACTATCTTTGAGGTTGAGAAAGAAAAACTTGAGCTGAATTGTTGTTATCATGTAAGAAATTTCGATGATGAAATTTTCGTAACAGGGAAAGTTGAAACAGCCCGTTTTTCTATGGTGCAAAAATAGTGGTTTCGGGCCCATAAATATGACAAGCGAGCCCTTAAATATTATTATTTAATATTTATGAGTACATTATAGTTATAAAATAAATTTTGAATTGGCAATTTATGTTCTTTGAACGAATAATTAAGTTTAAGTGGTATGACCCTAAAGTCAAGTGGTTTTAGAAAATGAGGTATTGAGACCTCATTTCTACAAACCGAGCTAGAAATATTTTATTAAATATTCATGGAGTGTCATTAAGGTTGTATTAAAGTTTCGTTAAAAAATTTCAATGTTTAGATAGTTAATTAATTGAAAAGGACTAAATTGTAAAAGTTGCAAAAGTTGAATTCTATTAATTAAATGGATCAATTAGCTTTGAAAAGGTGAATTAATGGACTTGAATGGTAATTATACCATAGTTAAAGTGAGTGGATAATCATGGATAGGTTGCATGGTAAATTTTATGAATTTTAAAGGTTATATTAGTAATTAAATAATTAAAACTAAAATAATCTAACCTAAATGATCATCTTCTTTATTCTTTATTTTTGTTTCAACTGAATAGCTATGGTGAGGTGAGGAAAGCCATTCGGCCAAATTAGTTTTGGGTGCGTGGTATGTGTTTTGATCCCGTTTTTAATGATTTTTATGTTTTTAGACTCGTATTAGCTTAATCTAGCTAACCCGGGGGTCAATTTATTAAATTGTTATATCTTTTGAATTTTACCATGAATGAAATTGAAGAATTCTTCAAATTTTATGATAGATTATTAAGCTTTATTGTAAAATATAAGTATTTTGTTCTGTAATTTTTGGTGATTTTAATGTTTAAGGACTAAAATGTGAAATTAGTAAAAGTACAATGACTTGTTGTGAAATAACAGAAAATATGGGCTGTAATAGGGTTCCAAACAATTCGGCTAAACTTGGAATTGAATAAAAATGGTTAATTTGCATATTTTGGGGTTAGGGACTAAATTATATAAAAGTAAAATGTTGGAGGTAATTTTATAAAAATGTCAAAAAGGACTTAATTGCTTAAAATGAATTGATTTTTCTATTAGAATTAGTGAATTGAATGGAATTTTTATTTTGGATCAAGAACAAATGAAAAATCGAGGAGAAGAGAAAATTACCAAGTAGCCCTTGTACTTAGTCATTGTTGCAATTTAGTCTAGTAAGTTCGTATGAACTATAATTGCTTGTTTAAATTGAATGTTTATTATGTTATTTTGATTTAAATGAATCATTATAAAAATGTATCAATGTTATGATGAATTGACGGATATCGAGTCCTGGAGGAACCTTAAGAATTCTTAGGATACAAATGATGTCATTAGGGATTTCATGTGTTGGGAGCTGGTCTTGAATGTCCTACCGATGGTTGTGGTCCTGCATTTGTTGCATATTCCCCACAACTCATGTGAGCAGTGACGTAAAGGAAAGGTTACGGTTAATTGTAAATGCACACTTCGTGTGAGCTTTCCCGAGTATCCGATATAATTCTAGATGGTTTAACGGGTAAGAAAAGGAATGAAACGGTAAGTGACTTAATGGAAAGGTTCATATCTATATGAAAAGGTTGATGCTTATGTAATGTATCTTATGAAATGTATTTATGGTATAAATGAGATTATACGATTGTCAATGAATCCACTAACATGTCAGCTTGATGGTGCTTGAATAGGCTTGTATTAAACTCATGGTATTGGAAACGGTAAGTAAGCAAATGGAGTGACTCATGATCGTATGGTAATGATGATGAATTAAATGTTATGTTTATACATGGTTGATTTCTTTTGTATCATGAACAAGTATACTAACTTGTGAGTTTGATGTTGTTATCTAGGCTTTTAATAGGCCTATGGCATTGGTAAAAAGTTTATACTTATTCTATAAAATTCATTATTAAAATGATATGTTATGTTTAAATTTTATACGAGCTTACTAAGACTTCATTACTTACGTAGTTATTTTCCTTGTTTTACAAATTATCGAAAGCTCGATCGGTTAGAAGTTCATCAGCGATCTATCTCACTATCCAATGGAAACTTCGGTAGTTTTGAGTAATTTGCCTAAGGTTTATAATGGCATGTATAGGGTGCTTTGTAATGGTATTATGATGTAGGTGTTAATGGCATTTTAGCATGTATAAGCTTTGGAAAGCTCTGTTGAATTAGTACATGTTGATGCCTTACCAAGTTATGTTGTTTGGTAACTTTAAAGTGCAAGTGTATAAGATTCTCTTGGCATGTTGATGATGGTTTGAAAATGGTTACTTGTGACATGTTTTAGTTCATATTTGAACTAGGCTAGTATGTATGGAAATGACAATATTAACATGCAATGGTATTTAGTTAAAGTGTAAATGGCAATTTGGTAAGTTTGAACTTTTGGTTGATGGACTTATAATGCTTGTTAAGTTTCTTTGATCACTTTTAGGTGAATGATGTGCATGGTCTCTATGTATGAGATGTTGGCTTGGTAATGGTCATTTATGTTGTGGTTAAGTACAAAATTGAATTAGGTCTTTATGCATGGAATTAGGTAATGTTAACATGTTTTGGTAAATGGTGTTTGTTTGTATTTGTGGTGCCTTTAAATGGCATATTGGTTAGATAATTAAGTTGATTAAATTGGCATGATATTGTGTATTTGAATAATGTTTTAGTACCTTGAAAGTGTGCACATTGGATTTAAATTTTATGCATGATTTAGTTAGTAAATGGCTTGATTTTAGGTGAACTTTTTAGTCCAAACAACTTGAGACACGGACGTGTGACTCAGCCATGTGATTTTAGGTGAACTTTTTAGTCCAAACAACTTGATGATTTATTTAAGGTACAAGTTAGTGAGTTACACAGCCGTGTGGCCCTACTCAAATAGTTATGCTGGTGAAGACTCGAGCTAGGACACAGACATGTGTCCTTAGTTTGAAGGTTACACGAACGTGTGTCTCAGCCGTGTGACCCCTATTTCTAAATTTTTGTGAATTTTTCTGGACTTTCCAAATGGTTTCAAATTGGTCCCGGATTGTTTCTAAGATGTTTTCAGAGCCTCGAGGGTTTGATTTAGGGATGGTATGTATGTATATTGTTGGTTTACAATATGATTGTATTATTGAATGATATTAAGTTTAAATGTTTTCGGTTGTATAGTACTGCTTCGTAAACCTAATTCGGCGGCGGATACGGGTTAGGGGTGTAATAGAAAATCAATCACATAGCTCCTCAACATATCTTCTAAAATCTGAATGACCCTCTCAGACTTACCATCTGACTGCGAATGGAAAGCCATAATGAAATCCAAAGGTGTACCCAAAACCTTATGCAATTTTTTCCAAAAGTGAAACATAAAACAGGGATCTCGATCTAAAACAATTGACACAGGCACCTCTTGCAGTCTCACTATCTAAGAAATATAGAGCTTAGCTAGTTTTTGAAGAGAATAATCAGTGTGGACCGGAATGAAATGGGCAAACTTGGTCAACCTGTCCATAATGACCCAAATCAATTTTTTCTTAGTATATGTCAAAGGTAACTCACTAACAAAATCCATAGTCACTCTCTACCATTTCCATTGCAGAATTCAGATTGACTACAATAACCCCAACGGAAATTGATACTCAGCCTTAACATGCTGGCAAGCCAAACACTTTGGCACAATTTTGCTACCTCACACTTAAGACCCGGCCACCAATACAATTCCCTTAAGTCACAGTACATCTTATTACTACCAGGATACATAGCATAAGGGTTACCATGTGCTTCCTCCAGTATAAATTTTTGCAAACTTTGATCATTCGATAGACAATTTTTGTCTCTAAAATACATAATACCATCAGAATTAATCCCAAAGTCTTTATCTTCCTAAACTACTTAAGCTTTGATTATCTAGTCGTTGCTTTTCTCTAATTTCCTGAACCCAAACAGACTTTACTTGCAACTCAGCTAAAATATCTCCATCGTCAAATAGACTCAAAAGGGTGAACATCACCCTCAATTCAGTTATCGCTCTTATGCTTAAGGAATTGACTACTATATTAGCCTTCCTAGGATGATACTCAATCGTGCAATCATAATCCTTTAGCAACTCAATCCATCTACGCTGCCTCAAATTAAGCTCTTTCTATGAAAGGAGATATTTGAGACTCTTGTGATCCGTGTAAATAATACACTTCTCACCATACAATCCATATCTTAAGAGCGAAAATGGAAACCACAAACTCCAAGTCATGAGTCAGATAATTGCACTCATGCGATCTAAGCTATCTTGCGGCATAAGCTACCACTTTCCTATCCTGTATTAGTACACACCCAAGCTTAACATGTGAAGTATCACTGTATATCACATAGTCTTTACCAGATTCTAGTTGTATCAAAATAGGAGCCTCAATTAATACGAATTTTAACTTTTTGAAATTAGCTTGTTGATCATCTATCCACTTAAATGAAGTGTTCTTCCTTAACAACTTACTCAATGGGGCTGCTATCAAGGAAAAACCTTCAACAAACCTTCGATAATATCCCACCAAACCAAGAAAACTTTGAATCTCTAATACATTCTTCGGTTTCTTCCAATCCAAGATAGCTTCAACCTTTTTTGAATCCAGACAAATACCCTTAGTAGATACCACATGCCCAAAAAACATAACCTTATTCAATAAAAACTCATGCTTACTAAGCTTAGCAAAAAGCTTTTTCTCATGAAAAATCTATAGAACTACCCTCAAATGCTCCTCATGCTTAGATTTTAACATAGAATATACTAATATATCATCAATGAACATGATAATGAATTGGTCTAAGAAAGGCTAAAAAACACAGTTCATGAGATCCATAAATGTCATTGGTGCATTAGTTAATCCAAATGGCATAACTAAGAACTTGTAATGACCATAACGAGTCCAAAATGTAGCCTCGAGTACATCAAATTCTTTCACCTTAAATTAGTAATATTCAAATCTCAAATCAATTTTAGAGAAATTGATCAAACAGATCAAAAATTTAGTTGTTTGTAATCGATTTATAACTGAAGTGTTCCATCTTTCTTTTTAAAACACAATATTTGTACACTCCATGACGAAACACTAGGGCTATTAAAACCCCGGTCCAACAGTTCCTGAAGCTGGACCTTTAACTCCTTCAAAAGCTTAGATGTCATACAATTAGGAGTAATGGACATTAGTGTTGTACCTGGCAGCAACTTAATATCAAATTCCATTTCCTGATCCAGAGGTAACCTTGGCAGTTCCTCAGGAAAGATATCCGAGAATTCCCTTACCATATAGATGCTATCCACAGAAGGATCAAATATACCTGCATCACATGCATAGGCCAAAAATGCCTCAACCTTTTCAAACCATTTTCTTCACTACCATAACAAAGATCATATTGGATAGATAGTTTCGGCACTCACCATGTAGCTCGTTTTCAGTGAAATTGGAACAGTGGTTTAGGGACCACAAATCTGAGTATGGAAGAAAATTTATTTTAATATTATTTCATGATCTGCATTGTGATTGAAATTTTGTATGAAAATTCCGTAAAGAAATTTTTTTGGTGACATGTCTAACTAGATGGAAAGGACCAAATTGTATAAAATGAAAAAGTTGAGTTCTAGTAGCTATAGGTATCAAATAGCTATGGAATTCAAAATTTGAGGTCCTTATATGAGAAATAGACTATTTAGTGGAGTTTGTAGATAAACATGATTTGTCATCATTGGAAAATTCATTAAAGAAAAGGACTAAATTGGAAAGTGAAATAATAAAAGATGATAAATAATAAAATAAAACAAAATATCATCGTATTATAATCTTTCCTAAAATAAAAGACATGGAAACCTTAGCTATGGTGTTGAGTTCTAGCAAAACTTATTTGGCTTAATTAGGTATGTTTTTTTGTCCTGTTTTTAACGGTTTTTATATTTCTGAGATCATAATAACTTAATCTAACTATCTCGGGGATTAATTTGTAAATTTATCAAAGTGTTAAGGTTTTTCCATGGATGAGTATGCATGAATTATGAGGTTTTATAGTAGAAAATGAAAGGTTGTTGATAGATAAACAACTTTTGTAAAAAGAAATTTGATGAAATTATGTGTAACACCCCAAACTCAGCCTAGACGCTATGGTCGAAATCTGGCATGTCATATTAAAGTGTTTTTCGAAAACCATGTTCTCATTGAAAACCCTTCTTGCTATTTAGAACATAGGCCATTTTAAAACTTTGTGAAAGCCTTAGTTTCTGTTGGTTTATTAAAATTCATTCTCTTGTAAAACATTATTACCTTTAAAACTTTATTTGCTAAGGAAGCTTAATTTAAAGTTTTGCGGAAACGTGATATTTTGAAAAACAGTTATTGTTTTGGAAAATAAAATCATGTTCTACTCCAGCAATTATAAAATAGTATATAAAATTCCAAATTTAGAACCAGAAATTAAAAGAGACCTTGTTGCAACCCAGATCAAATATAAGTACTTGTAAATAGATAACTTAACAGAAAGTCGAAAACAATAGCAGTTGTGTGCCACCTCCGAGTCCCTCGCAGCACCGATCCTCCTAATGTTGGGGATTACCTGCACAGTTAATAAATGGGGTGAGTTTATGAAAACTCGTGTGCAATACCTTCCTAAACTAAAACAGTTAGTAAACAGACAAAATTCAGAATCAGTCTGGGTCGGAGCCCATTACAGTAACAGAACAATGTGTGTGGGCCAAAGCCCAATACAATTTCACTTGGGTCTCAGTGCTCATCAAAATCAATTGGGCCTAGCCCATTCTCAAAATTAGTAATAGTTGGGCCTAGTCCATTAATAGAATCAGGTGGACTTAAGCCCAGTACAGAACCAGTATCAGATGCAGATATGCATACAGATTCCCAGCCTAGTCCAACCAACACACCACCCGTACCAACCAACACACCATGTGGGGATAAAATCGACCCATCCAGCCAACACACCAAGCATAGCACCAGTTACGGCACTAAGTCAATAGGACGGCTCAACGCCATAGACAGGACGACTCAACCCTGTAGACAGGACGGCTCAACGCCGTAGACAGGACGACTAAAAGCCGTAAATATCTCAACAACGCTGCCAGTTAACAGAACGGCTATAAGCCATAAGTATCACAGAAAGGCTGAAAGCCTTGTACAGAACAGCTACAGGCCATACACTTCCTCCGTCCATAATAGCCCATGCAGTATGTCATGTCATAAATATTACGTGTATGCAAAATCATACTCAGTACAGTCATATATGTAAATCATAATCACATCAGTCATACGAAACATAAGGCATAATCGTCATTCTACCATACAGGGGTATTACGGTCATTTTACACTACAAAGGTATTTCGGTAATTTTATAAATCGGGGTCTTAACGACCCAATAGAAGGTCCACCATTGCCTCGAGCGAGTTAAGTAACCTAAACAGACATAACAGTGCAAATAGGCCCCCATTAATCGGCCCAAATGGGCCCACACCCTCGTGTGGCCCATTTAGCCCAAATCTAGATATGGCTATGTGACCTACATAGCCTAGTCCAATAATTATCACAAGTTGTAGATTCAATCCATGTGGGGCCCACGAGCCCATTAGGCCCACCCGGCCCATCTAGGCCCAATGTGGCCTAGAACTACCTAAGTCATGTGCATGACACGACAAGTCTACCTACGTCCCACTTAACAGTGAAGTTTACACAATCGACCCATTGAGGCCCAGAACAGCCCCAACACACGAAAACGCTCGTGGCGGCCTCTACAGCCTATCGCCCATGATTTGTGGGCTCAGTTCGCCTGTCATGCGTTCGCATGCTCGTAAGGCCCCGAATGTCGAGGTTTCTGCTTTTTGGCTTTTACTGACTTCCAACAAAGAAGGGTGTGAATACAAACCTGTTTATGAGAACGCGTCGAAGTCCACGATCACCAACCTTGGTTAAGCAGGTATGAAATAATCCTTCCTAAAACCAGTGATCACCAACTCATCTTGTTCGCTCTATTTAAATCCAGCTTCTCACCAATTCCCATGTTAGCTTCCCGATGTGGGATTACTTTCAACCTTTAGGAAAATTCCTTATTATTATATGACCACTTCAACCACAGAGTTCCAGTCCAACTCCACCTCCTACACAGCTCAAACAGCAAAATATATATCCCATTACACATCCCAAGACTTGAACCTTAGACCTCACAGTTACACAACACGGCACCTTGCCACTACACCACAAGGCTCTTTGTGTCACCATTTAAGCCTCAATTACTTATAAGGTCTATAGGCCAAAGTCTAGGTTCCTTTAAAAGAAAAATCAAAATAAATTACAAGAGCCAATACTTGAACCCAGGCTCCCTTGCAACCTTAATGACGCCACAACAACTAGACTTTCACTTAAAACCAAAATTTTTGCTAAAGCCCAGGTTTGAACCCAAGATTTCTCCAACACTTCTCAGAGCCATTAACCACCAAAGAAGACATTTAATTGTGTCATTTCCTTTCACAATTAAATGCTTCTATACAACCTCCTTACGGACCCATACTCAAGGCCCAATACTTCTAGGCCCAAATTCGGGGCGTTACATTATGGTTTAGAGACAAAATTGAAAATATGTAAAATTCATGGAAAAATTCTAAATTTTGTGAAATACATGGGCTGCTAATGTTATATGTAAAAATTAGCTAGGCTTAGGATAAGGATTAAATTGCATGAATTTCATTTTTTGAGCCTAGGGATGAAATCGTAATTAGTTAAAAATATAGGGCAAAATGGTAATTTTGCCAAAGATGTGTATTGGATTGAATTGAGCATGAATTGTATTAACTTGATGTTAAATTCATTCATATAGATCTGGATAGACTGAATATGGAGTTAGATCGAGGAAAAGAAAAAGTATTGGATTAGTAAATTTTGCCTACACGAACACTTGTCGAGGTAAGTTCGTGTAACTAAGATGTATATTTATTTGTTTGAATTGAATGTTTTGTTTGTGAATTGTGTAATTTCCATATATGAAATTAATTACATATCTGACAATGATCGACAAGTATTAAGCCCCGTTTGAATAAATGAAATTCGATAGATATAGGGTTCCCAAATTGGTTGTGGTCCTGTATGTGTTGCGGACACACCACGGCTCGAAAGAGCATCCCGTTATTAGCTCTCATAAGCTTCTCGTTATATGGCTCTGGTGAGCTTCCTGTTAATAGCTCTTTGGAGCATCCCGATTGGTTGTGATCCTGCATGTGTTGTGGACACACCGTAGCTCTTATGAGCGTCCTGATATATGGCACTTCGAAGCTTCTCGATTAAAGGCTCTTTCATGAGCTTCTTGATTAATAGTTCTCTGGAGCTTCCCAATATTGGCTCCCTTGAACTTCCCGATATTGGCTCGTATGAGCTTCTCGTTAATGGCTCTCTGGAGCTTCCCGTTACATGGCTCACATGAGTTTCCCGTTATATGGCTCGAAAGAGCATCCCATCCCATTTATGTGCTCGTATGAGCATTCCCGAATATGAATTGATGGATTACAGATTTGTACACTTTGTGTGTACTACCCGTGTATCCATCAACATTTTAAATGATTCAACGGGCAAACTCCTGACAAGAGAAAATATATGAATTCGAAATGAATCATTATCCGTATATACTCAAAATACATGGAAATTTCATATTTGATGAGCTCATACATGTTACTTGATATTCATGTGAAATAAATGACTAACATGTTTGATGAAGTTATGTGTTTAGGCTACTAGCCAATTTGCTTTGGATGTATTTTTGTATGCTTACCTTAAATGTAAATGAATAGTAAGTTAATTTTCCATTGTACTAACTTACTAAGCATTAAATGCTTACTCCGTTTTATTTCCTCTATTTTATAGTACTTCGAAAGCTAGTTGGGTTGGAAGCTTCATGGAGATATCTCACACTATCCATCAACTCAATTCGGTATATGTGGAACAACGAAAATGTGCAAGTGTACACAATCACAACAAGTAATAAAGTGACAAGTAAATATCGAGTTATCGTACCCACAGGGACTGTGAAAAGAATTATTTATGAAATTAATCTATAACACTTTGTTGAAGGAAAATATTTTGATTTGGGGAGGTGGTTACAAACTAGGGTTTTAGCTAAGTAAAATAAATAAAAATAAAATAAAGTTCCAATGCACGATTTCAAAATATGATTTTAATTAAAATGACATAATTGTGCTAGATTAATTGTATTTCTTAACTTAGAATTATTAAACTCATGTTCATGTTGTTACGATTAAATTCATGGCAACTCCATAATTTGCTAACTTATGAACATACGTACCTACCAAAATCCATTTATCTCTTGACTATATCTCTATGTCAATTAAACCGATTAAACAAATTCTAATAAGCAAATGTGTTAATGCACATACATACTTATGAAATTAAAATAATCTCTTGTACATATCTCTATGCCAATTCAAACAATTAATTCACTATCATAAGCACATAAAAGGTTAAGTCATGTAACAATGTATTTCTACCTTGAAAGAGTTTAATCACAATAATGCCTGCAAGTTATGCAAGGCTAATGTATCGCTAGATGTCATTCCTAATTTAACCCTCAGCTACCTTAGATGATTAAACATGCACTGATTAAGTATCGTTTCAATTAATTACAATTCCAATCCGTTTAATAATTAATTCATTAGTTACCTTACAAATGTAATGCAAGAATAACTTAGTCATGGTTTTACTTAATCAAACATCTTACGGAGGCATATAACAACACAAACACAATTTTAATAAATTAAGTAGACAAAATGCAATTAACCTAACAAGAATTAAATTCAAGTCATATTAATTAAATTAAACATATCAACATCACAAATATTCATAGACATGTTCATCATAACAACAAAAAAATTAAAAGGATAGGAACACTTGAATTAAAAGGATAACAACAAAATATTCATAGACATGTTCACAAATATTCATAGACATATTCATAGACATGTTCATCACAAGAATTAAATCCGGTGTTTTCTCCGTGGCTTGACTAGTTTGCTCCACTTATCCTTCTCCGCTTGTTCTTGTTGAATAGAGGCTTCTAGGAACACTTGAATGCTACTCCAAATGGTGGTTGATTGACTCTTTTTCAAGAGGTGAAATTGGCAAGGAAGTGGGGCAGAAAATGAAGAACAATGAAGAGAGAAATTTGAGAGAGAAGTGAAGAGATGAGAAGGGTTGAGATGTGTTTGAAGTGAGCAGATAAGGGGGTATTTATAGGTTGAGAAGGCTACTAAAAATATCCAAAATTAGCAGCCAAAGACTCCCCCTATAAACGGCCACACATGTGGCATGTTTGAAGATTTCAAACATGCTATTTTTAGGTAGGGGCTAATCTTGAAAGACATGAATAGTGGAGGGGTTTGAATACAAATGGGACTTTTCAAGGGACATTTTGCAAGCAAAATAATCAGCAAAACAAGCTGATTGGGTCAACATGTGGAACGGTTTTGGGTTTCCCAGTGCTCGGTTGGATCAGTTTTCTTGGTTCAGCTCAACTGGGCACCTTTTCAAAATTAATTAACAAAAATTATTTAACCCAAATTAAATTAAAATTAAATTAATAATATTATGAATTAATACACATAATTTGGACCATCTTAAGCTGAAAAATTAGTTCGGCTTGATGATTCAAAATTGCTTCTCGATTTTGCACTTCTAGTAGTGTTTGCCGAGCCATTTTCACCCTTTGCGCAAATCTGTTGAAAATAAACAAAATTAATCAAAATTTGATATAAAATTAATTAAAATTCAAAATTTTCATAATTTGAGTGTAATTTAATTATTTTATAATAATTATATATTTTTTGACAAAAAATTTATCAAAACTACGTGAATTTGAGTTAAAAAGGGCATGAAAAAGTGTATATATTTTTGTGTTTCCACACCCCCAAACTTATTTCATTGCCCGTCCAGAGTAATGCACAAATTTGAAAATAATTTCTTGGAAAACACCTTTGAAAAATTTCTTCAGAATAACATTCTTCTCAAAATTTTGATTTTAGTATACCTATGCTCAAAAACAAGAAAGTTGATAATTATGCTAATTAAGTATACATATCATTCAAATTAATCTCAACAACTATTATGATAGCAAAAATAGACTAAATGCTTTCTCAATAAAAACATATAAATCCCTACCACTTTGATTTTATTCCCTTATTTAAGATTAAGCTGCAATCATTAAGTTTAATTTATGCCTTCATATGTTGAAAATAGCAATTTCTCTCCACTAATGTAGGTAGCATAGAAACATGAATCAATAGGTCTTTTAAAATAGGTTGTAACATGGCTAGGCTAGGGGTAGGTAAAAGATAGATGAATTTAGGCTAAAAACTCTAGACTCAGCTTGAATTCGACCTTCGAAATAATTACCTTCAGTATACCGACTTATTTTGCTTTCACATGCTCTTTTATACATCTATTTCTTTCGAGTACATATGCTCTCTTTTTTTCTTTTTTTTTCTTTTTTAATTTGACGAGCATTTTGTTGTATGTATTACAATTTTTTGAGCATTTGATACTTCTTTTCAACTCCCCCAAACTTGTTTCAAAGAATAGTACTGAGTTTAGTGTTTGGGACAATTTAAAGATAATTGAGAGAAAAGTGATGACTAAATATTGCAAAAGTTCAAATAAAATTAGGCTATATAGTCTCAAAGTTGGGTTTCAAAGGATAAAAATTCATCAAGGTAGACTTGAAAGGCTCAAACAGTCCAAAAAAAGTTGCCCAAATCATTTTCAACATTCCATGCTTCTTAGGATTTTGCCTCAAGAAACTCCTAAGTCAATTCTAAAGACTTAAACTTTCATGCATGCCTAACTTTCCTAAGGAACTAAAAATTTTATGGTATGATTTGCATGCTTTATTAATGATAAACCATAAATTATACATATTTTTACCCCATGTTTAATGCATTTTATGGATAATTTCTCATCAGAATTGGTGAATTCGATGCTCCTAATGCTTTAATTTCATGTTTATACTTAGGAGAGCATAGAAAAGTGAAAGGAACGATAAACGGGCCAAAAATGGAGAAAATGGGCCAAAGTACAAAATCAACATTGCCTGGATCTCCTCACACAAGCAGACCACATGGCCGCGTCAATTTGGCAGGCTCGAACACGGCCTGAAGTAATCGAACACGAGCTTGTGCCACGGGCGTGTCCCTGTCGAGCCCAAGTTTAGTTCAATTCGGAAAAGGCCAATTTTGACGGATTTTAGGCATTCCAAAGCCTATAAATACACCCTATAGGAGGAGGAAAGAGGAGACGGAGAATAGGGGGTAAGGAATTACTCCAAGGAAGCCGATTGATCCATCTCAGAAGCCGGATTCATCATTAAGATTGAAGATCTCTCCTCAATTTCCCTTCAGGAGTTTTGGGTTTTCTTTATGTTTTGTATTCTTTATTCTTCGAGATGTTTTCTTATTTAGTTATAAACTAAAACCCCTAAGTACCTAAGGGGAATGAAACTTAAGACAAATCTTGTTATTATTTTTTGAATCGTATGATAAATATTTAACTTGTTCTTAATTATGTGTTCTTAATTCTTGATTCAAGACAAGCTCTTATTTAGAGGAGGAATAGACCCTGTCTAAGAAGTACATTTTTCATAATTAAGCGGAGTTGATTGCGCGCCTAGACATAGGGTGACAAGATTTTGTCGGATTAGGGTGAAAACTAATAAGGGGATCCATAAATCGAGTTAATGTAACCCTAGAGTGTTAATTAGAGAAAAGTCTCGATTATTGAAACTAGGGATTAGATGTTATTAGTCTTGAATAGGGATAATAACATTGTAACACCCCAAACCCTGCCTGGAAGTTTGGCTCAAATCTGGCGTGTCACATTGAAGTGTTTTTCGAAAACCATGTTTCCATTAAAAACCCTTCTTAATAATTAAAAACTTATACCCTTTTTAAACCTTGTTAGAAAACCTCAGCTGAATAACATTTTTAACAACTTTGTAAAAATCTTGGTAGTTGCGAAAGCTTTAATTTAAAAACAATTGCGAATACGTGATGTTTTGAACAACAGTAGTTGCTTTGGAAAACTGTGTTCTAATACTAGCAATTATAAGAACAATAGATAAAATTCCAAATTTGAAATCTAGAAAATTACAACGGCTTACTACAACCCGCATAAAAACATTTAAAAGTAATAATCAAAATTGTAACATAAACAGTGTGTGTGGCTTCCTCCGAGCCCCTCACAGCTCCGATCCGTCTAAGGCTGGAAATTACCTGAAAGGTTAATAAACGGGGTGAGTTTATGAAAACTCAGTGTGAAATCCCTACTATATAAAAGGAATAGTCAGTCATATAAAAGAATTAAAAGTATGGCCCCAGCCCTACTTACAGTTTCAGTATCAATTAGGCCTTAGCCCATTATAAGAGACAGTACCAGATGGGCCTTAGCCCATTACAGAATAAGAAACATTATCAGAACTAGAATCAAAATGAGAATCAGAATCAGAATCAGGTGACAGAATCAAAATCAAAATCAGAATTAGAATTAGGTAACAGAATCAGAATCGGTGTCAAGTAATAGAATCAGAATCAGAACCAGGATCAGAATTAGGTAACAGAATAAGAATCAATATCAGGTAACAGAATTATAATCAGAATGTGAATGCAAACCCAACCCAATCCATCCGTATACACCCCCGTACCAACCTTACACCATGTGGGGAGACAACTCGACCCACCCATCCGCTACACACCACAGTTTCAGCGAGGCTGCCAGATATTGTGACGAAGTCACCAGATACAAATATTGTGGCTAGACCATCAGAACAGATATATATATGTGGCGAAGCCACCAGATTGCAGTGAGGCTGCCAGATATTATGGCGAAGTCACCAGAATAGATATATGTGGCGAGGCCACCAGATTGTAGCGAGGCTGCCAGAACGCTTCCTCCATCAATATAACCCATATCCCATGCAACAGATATACATGTCATCGCATACAACATACAGAATCAGAATATCATGTCCATATTTGAATCAAACAATCACTGTCAGGTCATTCATCTCACCAACATATATTCACAATCAAATCCGTCAACCACACAATCCAAGTCAGTCACTTGCCCACAAGGGTAAAACAGTCATTTAACACCCTAGGGGTAAAATGGTAATTTTACCCCACAAGGGTATCTCGATAATTCTACCCTACAGGGGTATTTCAGTAATTCTACCCTACAAGGGTATTTCGGTATTTCTATCCTACAAGGGTATTTTGGTAATTCTACCCTACAGGGGTATTTTAGTAATTCTACCCTACAGGGGTATTTTGGTATTTCTACCCTACAAGGGTATTTCGGTAATTCTACCCTATAAGGGTATTTCGGTAATTCTACCCTACAGGGGTTTTTTAGTAATTCTACCCTACAGGGGTATTTCGGTAATTCTACCTTACAGGGGTATTTTAGTAATTTTGTAAATCGAGGGTAAAATGACAATTCTGTAAATTAGGGGTACTTTGGTAATTTTACAAGTCGAGGGTATTTCAATAATTTTACAAGTCGAGGGTATTTCAGTAATTTTACAAACCAGGGGTATTTTAGTAATTTGGTAAACTAAAGTATTCTAAACAGGGATAACAATACGAATGGGCCTAAAGCCCTTCTCGGCCCAAATGGGCCCACACGCTCGTGTGGCCCTTTTAGCCCAAATCTAGCCACAGATATGAGATTCACCTAGCCTAGTCCAATATTTACTACACAATCAAACAACTTATCTAATTGACCCGTAGGCCCATTGGGCCCACATGCTCCTTTTGGCCCATCGCTGCCCGAAGTAGCCATCCTACAACTAGAGTAGTGAGAAATACACACCTGATAGGAGACTGGAGTTAATCCACGCTCTGAGCACTCTTAGCCAACGCCCAACCCAAACGAGCATGCCATACAGCGAAAGGGATCAGCCAAGAAAGGTACCTCTACTCTCCTCATGGTTCTCTTTATTTAAAGCCAGCTTCGCATCCACTCTTATGTTAGCTTCCTGATGTGGGATCCCTCCATCATCAGAGTTTAAATTCAACACCAACTCTTGCCGCCCCGTGTTAGCAAAATAAATGCTCTTTGCTTGCCATGGGATTCGAACCCATGCCTCCCCTTAAATGCTCCATACGCTACTTGCCACTAAGCCGCAAGGCTTTTTGTGTCACAATTTCTCCAACAATATTCTTAAGGCCTACCTACTACACCCAGGGTTTGATTCACCTTAAACCAAAATTTTTGTTAGAGTCCAGGTTTGAACCCAGGACTTCTCCAACACTTCTCAGCACACTTAACCACTAAAACAAGCCTTCAACTACGAAATTTTCACGCACAACAGAATATTATAAGCTGCCTTCAACCGCTCCCATGCTCAAGGCCCAAATCTTCTAGGCCCAAATTCAGGGTGTTACAAACATAACTTAGGGTTCTCTACGAAACAAGTTGAATGAATAAATTGTCCGATTTGAAGCCAAATAACAAGTAAAGTCTAGGTGGATTTTTCCTTAGGTATTGTCTTAAGTCAATCTGTTTTTCCCAAAAGCAATTCCCCCAGTCTTTTCTCTATGCGTTCTTATTTTAGATAATTAGTTAATTAAAACAAAACCTCTTTATTCTTAGGCTAGATAATAAAAAGACAGTCATTACTAGTACATTTAGTTCCTTTGGGTTCCAGAATCCGATCTTGCTAAAACTATACTACTGTTCGATAGGTACACTTGCCTACATCGCGATAATAGTTAGTTCAAGAACAAGTAATTATAAATATTTAAAACCTATCACGAAATCACGCAATCAATTAAAAATACATTTATGTCATATTTCAGTTAACATAACAATTATTGAAATAATCGAACTTTATTCATACTGAAGTTTAGCATACTTAACAAAATTTCAAATTTTTGAATAAAATATAACCTAATCATAACTGAAAGAAAAAGTTATTTTGAGTGGAAATAATTTCAATTTTTCGGTCCCCCTACTTAAGATGAACAATGTCTTCATTGTTAAAAGTGAATAGATACTATACACCAGGTAGGATTCTAGAAAAGAGGAGGTGAGTCAATTTAACTACTTAAGTACCAAGCTCTCTCTAGATCCAATCCTAGACATGTATATATCTATTGCCACATTTTGTACTTTGCAACTTGTTCATTTTTATTTATGATTTCCACCTCTTGTTTTATTATGCGAACATAAAAATTCCTAATAAAACCTAATCCTATTAAATAACCTAAGAACGGAAATAAAATAAAGTCAAGATCCTTTCGTTTTATTTATTGGTAGATCCCTCCAAATTCGACTCATCTTTTGCTCAATCGTGTAACATCTAGTCCGAACAGTGGTTTTGAGATCATAAATCCGAATTAAAAATAATTATTTTATGATTATTTGATGATCCATGATATGATTGCATGTTTGTGTGAAATTTTTATGAAGAAATTTTATGCCTAAAGTGTCCAATTTGGAGTTAGGGACTAAATTGAATAAGTTGCAAAACTTGAATTCTAGAAGCTTTTAGCATGAAATTGCTATGGATTACAAATTAAAAGGTCTTAATAGCAATTTTACCAAGTTCTAAAATTTTGAACAAAAATGGGCATGAATAGGAAAATTTTGAAAGTAAATCCTTAAGGGCATTTTGGTCATTTAGTAATTAAAAGAATAAAAAGGGAAAAAGAAGCAAAATTCATGTCCATCTTCTTCCATAAGTGCTGAAATTTAGGTGGTCTCCATACCTAGGGTTTTTCAACTTTTCAAGCTTGATTGTAAGTACCTCCAAGCTCATTTTTAATGTTCTTTACATTTTTGAGATCCTTAAAGCATGATCTATCCATTTCTACCCTTATTTTGAAGTAGGGTTTATGTTCAAAAATTTACCCATGTATGACATACATGTATATTGATGTTTAATGGAAGAATATGAAAGTTTGATGTGTGATAATCATCTTTTACAAAGTGATATTGCATGAAAACACCAAAAAAAGACCTATTTGTAAAAGTTGTAAAACGGGTAATAAATAAGTGAAATAAAGAAAAAAGTGGGCTGTTAGGAGTAGGAATATGAATCAGCTGGGCTTGGGTAACAAACAAAAAGAATGCACTTCATTTTACAAGCCTAATGACCAATTTGTAAATAAGTAAAAAGTTAGAGGTAAAATGGTAATTTTACCAAAGTATGTGTTATGGGTCGATTCGAACAATGTATGTATTAAACAAGTTAAATTTGGCATTATAGATCAAGAAAAATGTGATTCGGGTCTTGATCGGGGGAAATAAGGTTTATGAAGAATAGGCTCGTTTTTATCATTCTGTATCGAGGTAAGTTCATATACAAATAATGTGATGTTATGTCATATTTTCTGTGCTTGAGTATTATGTGAATTCAAATTCTTTACTGCTATTATGAGTTATCCTCTGATTGCTCTATGAGTAAGTAATTGATATTATGGACATTGAGATCGACATTACAAGCAAGCTTGGAAAAGATATGATATCGAAAAAAATCCCGATTGAACCTTAAAAGTAGTTCAGGATACAAGTGACATGTCACTAGGAACCATGTGATTTATGAGCTCATGAGATATGTGATATATGTTTATGTGGTTCCGGGTGCTGGTCTTGTACGTCCTACAGGTGGCTGGGTAGTCTGGCATTGTTGCGGATACCTGACAACTTGTATGAGTAGCTCGTGTAGCTACGTCCTGACCGACAGCTTGTGTGAGTAGACCCGTGAGTAGCTTGAGAATGAGCCTTTATGTGTTATGAAATATGAGATAGCTTTGGCTACATATGAGGCATTATGTGTAAGCTTTTCGTGTATCTAATGTATTCCAAGTATTCAACGTGTAATTCAAAGTGTAAACTGATGTATATGACAAAGACGAAAAGGTAAGAGATTGTGTTATGAGTTGGTACAGGTATATATACTGAAGTTATGAGTAATGCTTTGGTATATGATGAACTTATGACAAGGTTATTTGTGTGATGAGTAAGTTTAACTAATTTGATGAATTCCAAATTTACGTTCATTATGTTAAATGTATGTTAAATACTTGTTTAGATTGCATATTATTTGCATATGGACTTACTAAGCTTTAATGCTTACCCCATTCCTTTCCATTTCTTATAGTGTTGCCAAGCTAGCTCGGGGATCGAAGGATGTCAGAGACTCAATCACACTATCAATTGGATATTTGGGTATAGTTAGCCTCATCATATTGAGTATGGTATGTATAAGGACTTGGTCTTTCCGTTATATGTCATATTGGTTTAGCCAAATATGTTGACTCATGATGGTATTATGATTAATTTTGTATAAGGCCATGAGATGTGGCTTATATTTCTTATCAAGTTGTAACCCTAATTAATTATGCATGCATGCAATGTGTTTATGCTTTGTGATGCGGTTGGTGGTTGCTTGTTGGTAATAGATGTGATAAATGGCACATATGCTTAATGAATGAATTATGTCTAATAGGTATGACCATAGTTGTGGTATAAATGATTAGATTGGAGTTAGGTTTATAAGGATGAATAAATATGAAATTGGTGTGGAATTGTAACACCCCTTACCCGTACCCGAGGCCGGGATAAGGTACAAGGCGTTACTGGACAAACATACAAACACTAAACTCAAATACGGGCAATAAAATTTCATTCATATTTCAAAACGTTCATTCACTTACACATAGTCCCTTATTTGAGTCTACGAAGCCCAAAACATACTTTAGAAAGGGTTCGGGACTAAACCGAGAACTTACGAAAATCTTGAAAATTTCATGCTTTAAGACTCCACACGCCTGTGTCCCAAAGTCGTGTTCCATACACGGCTGAGGCACATGGCCGTGTCTCTGCCTGTGTGGAATATACCTAGGCTATTTTCCAAGCTTTGGTCAACCTTAATCTCTTACACACTTATACAAAATCAAAAGCATATAACATGGTATTCATTTAATGATTAAATATTCTCAGTTAAACCACAAACATAGCATTTGTATGTCAAAATACATGTGTCTCTCATATTCATTTTACCTTGTTTATTATAGTACCACTTATACATTTATACTAAGATTATCATCTTACCAAACATCTTCAGCTTAATCATCAAGCATTCATATTTAAAACTAGATCATATCTTTATAAAATATCACAATTCAAATGCGCAAAATAACATGTTTGCCTGAAACATTTCAATTCAACTCCATACCCAACAAGCATTACATTGAGACTAGTCATATATATATACATGTCATGATACATATCATTCTCTTTCTGTTTTCTTATAAACACATATCATTTATTTCATTATATCAATATTTCATATACCATAGTTTCCATGTATTCCACATATATTTATTTTCCTCCTCCTCCTCTCCATTCCACATCAAACTATCCACACGAGTCATAGTACTTACTTATTTATAAATTTCCCCTGAAACTAGACTCACATATCTTTCCACCATAAAATTGTTATAATTTTTGGTTTAGCCAATTAGCACAGTTTATTCATTAAAATTTCCCCCGTTTCACATTCTGACAATTCTGACCTCTCTTCACTAAAAATTAATTATCTCACAGTACAGAACTCGGATAATGTTCTTGTTGATTTATCTTGAAAACAGACTCGTCAGGGATTTTAAAAATATAATTTTAAGCCTCTAATTATTCTTATCCGAATTTTTGTGATTTTCCAAAATCAGAACAGGGTATCACATAATCATTCTACACTAGTCTCACAAAAACATAAATATCTCAAAATATAGAACTCCTTTTCTTGCTCTATTTCTTTTATATGAAGAGAGACTCATTAAGATTTAATTTGATATCTCATTCAGTCTCTGGTTCAATTTCTACTATTTTTTGTGATTTTTCAAAATCATGTCACTGCTATTGTCCAAAACAGTTTTATTGCTAATTCACTCTTTCACACTTTCTCTGTATTAACCTCATTTTAACATACATATCACAAATCATTTTCACCACATTTCATACATCACAAGTATAGGCCCATGATCACAAGGCCACCATAAAATCATCCTCATGTATAACTTACTTGTTTATAACCTTACCACATCCTGGTCACTTAATGAACACATCATTCACATAACCAAGTTCCTGCACTTATTCATCACAAAACTCACAAAGCAATACATAGAGAGTCTCCCGTTGAACACTTCAGATCAACCCTGATACTTGGTGGTTTCAGCACATAGCTCCACCCATCATATAGTTCGGCTCTCTTGTAGACATGGTGAACACTCAGTAACACCCATGTGACCTAGCCAATTTATCTCGTAGCTCTCTTGTCTACATGGTGTCCTTCACCTGGAACCACGCATGCGACCTAGCTACATATATCCCGTAACTCTCTTGTCTACATGGTGTACACATAGTATCACCCATGCGACCTAGCTACATCATAATGTCTTGTAGCTCTCTTGTACACATGATGTGCACTCAGCACCATACATGTGACCTAGCTACATACTATCTGTATCATCCAATCTTTCCGAAGGTTCAACCGGGATTTCTCTCTCTTTTCCAACAATTTCACCAATCAAGTAATTATCCACAAACATATTTCCAATATTATTATAAAACATCATAATACAAGTAATATTGATGTATTACTTACATATAAACTTACATCTCATTTAATATCAAGGCAATAACATTAAATTACACATTGCCTTATTAAAAATCATATGAACTTACAATTTCCCATAATATCCATAATCATAGAAATCACATTTATGTATGATAATTCAATGCACTTCATGTACCATAGACATATTTTTAAATCAATTCATAAACTTGGCACCATAATCATTTAATTTAACATAATTCAATTAATTCACTAAATTTAACTTTCAAATATAAATTACAGCGTTATTGCTGTATTATTATCATACCAACTTACATACTTTCAACACCTCAGAAATCATAATAAATATATCAATTTTACATTGAAACATTCATAAATTAATACTTATTATACATATGAACTTACCTCGATACTAAAACGGTCATTTTACCAACTTTCCCAATTTTTAATTTTTCTCTCATTTTAGATTCAAATCTCGTTTTTCGGGATCTAAAACATCATATTTTACTTATTTAATTAATTTAATATTCAAAACAGTCCTTAACTCAAACTTTGACAAAATTACAATTTTGCCCCTAAACTTTTGCATATTTACACTTTTGCCCCTAGGCTCAGGAATTAAACTTCATCCCTTATTCTTATGCTTTATGACATGCTGATCACTTTTCCCTTCTATGGCAACATCAAATTCTCACTCTAACATATACTTATGACTATTAGGTATTTTTACCGATTAAGCCCTTTTACTTGTTTTCACTCAAAACCGAGTAGCACAAGTTGTCTAACATAATTTAAAACCTCATATGCTATCATAAAACAAAAAAATAAACACATTTCACCTATGGGTATTTTTCCAAATATGAACCCTAGCTTAAATTATTGCTAGAATAAGCTTAATCAAATTACCGGGATTCCAAAAACGTAAAAAACTTGAAAAACGGGGTTAGAACGGACTTACTATTGAGCTTGGAAAGCTTAAAAACCCTAGCAATGGCTTCCCCCATGCTAATTTCGGCCTCCATGAAAAAGATGAGTCAATTTTGGCTTTATTTTCCCTTTTTATTTCTTTCAATTACCAAATGACCAAAATGCCCTTCCTTACTAAACTTTCAAAAATTCCATCCATGTCCAATTTTTTCCCATCACTTAGAAATTGGTAAAATTGCTATTTAAGACCTCCTAATTAATATTTCAAAGAAATTTCATACTACAAACTTCTAGAATGAAAGTTTTGCAACTTATTCAATTTAGTCCCTAACTTCAAATTGAGCACTTTAAGCATAGAATTTCTTCACGAAATTTTCACACAATCATTCAATCAAATCATAGACCTCAAAATAATCATAAAATAATTATTTCTATCTCAAATTTTGTGGTCCCGAAACCTCTGTTCCAACTAGACCCAATTTTGGGCTATTACAGGAATGTCATATGAAGGTATGATGGTTTGAGTATGTGATATGTTGACATTACAAAGTCATGGATTAATCATGATTGTGAGTATTTGAGTGATTAAATATGCTATGTTGCATGCCATCAAAAATGTATGAGTGAATGAGCATTTAAGGGTGGCAAATGCTTGTAAAATAGCCTCAAAGTTGTCCACACGAGTAGACACACGGGCGTGTGTCTAGGCCGTGTGTGACACACGGTCTACCCCATGGACATGTGATCCGGCCGTGTATCCCCTGCACTCTAATTAAGCAAAACAGAATGCCTAGTAGTAAACACACTGGCAGAGACACGACCTTGTGTCTCAGCCGCGTGAAGGACATGGCCCCAGGACATGGGCGTGTGCCCAGGCTGTGTGAAGTGTGTACTTAATTTTGGGAATTTAATTCATCACATAGTCGAAGCACATGGGCGTGTGACTTGGCCGTGTGACCCTAATGTGTTGATGACATCATAAACAGAATGCACCCTAAGATGGACACAGCCTGAAGCACGGGCTTGTCCCTTAATCCACACGGGCATGTGGCCCTGTTTTATGAAAATTTTCTAAGTTTTCCCAAAGTTTTCGAAAGTTCTCTGTTTAGTCTCGAACCACTCTCGATGTATGTTTTGGGCCTCGTAGGTCCATAATAGGGACGTTATGCATATGTTTGAATGGTTTTAAATTGGATGAAATTTTATGGCTCTATTTTGTATGTTTGCTCACGTTTTAGTCCGGTAAAGCCTCAAACCATGTCTTGGTGTAAGATAAGAATAAGTGTGTTACATTTAATGGTATCAAAGCTACAGTTTAGATGGTTCTTAGATACGTAGCATGTGTTTGAGTCTAGCTATACATGCCATACATAAATTGTGATAGTGTGACACCTCCTAACGATTTTAAACTATGTTTTTCATATAATAATGGATCCCGAACGAGCTATGGCAGATGATGTGGAAAGTAACACACCAACCCCAACCAATGAAAAATGCCAGAGGAGAGTAGACCCGTAACTGTGAGTCAAGAGGGAGAGGCTCGAGAGGCCTTCTTCCACGTTATGAACAAATGGTTTGCTGAGTTCGTTCGTATGAACCAGGTTGTTCAACAACAACCTCCTCCCCCTTAAAATCATCAACCCGAACCCCTAGTGCCACAAGGTATGGACTTTATGAGATTTCATAGAACTCCTGTTGATAAGATTCAGAAACAAGTGGTGGAAGATTTCAGAGCAAATGCCGAGGTTGACGCTGAGAAAGTAGAATTTTGGCTTGAAAATTCGATAAGGGTATTTGATGAACTATCATGCACACCCGAAGAATGTTTGAAGTGTACTATTTCCTTGTTGAGAGTTATGGCATATCATTGGTGGAAGACGCTAGTATCTGTGGTACCTCAAGAGAGGGTCACATAGGAATTCTTCTAAGAAGAATTTCGAAAGAAGTACATCAGTGAATGATTCATTGACCAAAAGTGCAAGGAATTGTTAGAATTGAAACAAGGCCGCATGTTAGTGGCCGAGTACGAAAGAGAGTCTGTCTGACTCAGCAAATATGCTTGTGAGTGTGTATCCTCCGAGGCTAAAATGTGTAGAAGGTTTGAAGACGGACTTAATAAGGATATTAGAGTGTTAGTGGGTATTCTTGAGTTGAAGAAATTTGTTGTGCTCATTGATCGAGCTTGTAAAGCTGAGGAACTGACCAAGGAAAAGAGAAAAGTCGAGGTTGAGGCTAAAGATATAAGAAAGAGGCCGATGAGCAAGTCATTGCCCTCTCAGTCTAAGAAATCCAAAGATATGTATTCTCGTTCTCATGTTTCGACCGAACATTCGCACGAAAATCATAGGAAGCAAAATTTGGGTTTTAAATCTCAGCCTACATCTATGGCTAGTGTGGGTAACGGTAGACCTTTTAAACCTGAGTGCCAACATTGCGATAGACATCATCTT
The DNA here is from genome assembly GCF_007990345.1 of Gossypium hirsutum. Classification (NCBI taxonomy): domain Eukaryota; kingdom Viridiplantae; phylum Streptophyta; class Magnoliopsida; order Malvales; family Malvaceae; genus Gossypium; species Gossypium hirsutum. Next base: position 88,694,663 of record NC_053426.1, read on the forward strand.
GGCGTGTGTAGGATGAACGATAAATCTTGTTTCAGATATGGTTCTCAAGACCATTATATTAAGGACTGCCCTCGAGATGATCAAGAAAGAAAAATTTTAGAGTACAAGGCCGAGTAGTACGGTTACAAAAGGGAGACCCTCGAGAAATGCCGATAATAGGGATAATAGAAAAAATGTAGTGAGGGATACAACGGTAAGATCTAAAGCTAGAGCTTCGGCTAGGGCCTATGTCATACTTGCACATGAGGACGTATCTTCTCCCGATGTGATCACTGGTACTTTTTCTCTTTATGATACTACTGTTATTGCCTTGATTGACTCTGCTTCTACTCATTCATATGTGTGCATGAAATTGGTATCTAGCATGAATATGCCTTTTGAGTTACGAAATTTATGATTAAAGTGTCAAACCCGTTAGGCAAGCATGTTTTAGTTTATAAAGTATAGAAGAAATGTCCCTTGATGATTAGAGGTCATTGTTTTCCGGCTAACTTGATGTTGTTGTCATTTGATGAATTTGATGTTATATTGGGTATGGATTGATTGATACTTCATGATGTTGTAGTAAATTGTAGACAAAAAGTTATTAAATTGAAATGTAAAAATGATGAAGTTCTCCGTGTTGAATTAGATGAGTCAAATAGGTTGCCAATTGTGATTTCTTCGATGTCTACCCAGAAACATATGAGAAAAGGGTGAGGCTTATTTGGCTTATGTGTTGAATACAAAAGAGTCTGAATTGAGAATTGAATCAGCGCCTGTTGTATGTGAATATTTGGATGTATTTTCGAAAGAATTTCCAAGTTTACCTCAAATTAGAGAAGTGGATTTTGGTATTGATGTAATGCCAGGGACAGGACCTATTTCGATTGCTCCGTATAGGATCGCCCCAATTGAGTTGAAAGAATTGAAGTCACAGTTGCAAGAATTGAACGACAAGGGTTTCGTGAGACCAAGCTTTTCACCTTGCAGTGCTCTGGTATTATTCGTGAAAAAGAAAGACGGTTCTATGAGATTGTGTATAGACTACCGAAAGCTAAATAAGATAACAATCAAGAACAAGTATCATTTGCGAAGGATTGATGACTTTTTTGATCAATTGAAAGGGGCGTCATGGTTTTCTAAAATAGACTTGAGGTCTGGCCATTATCAGTTGTGAGTTAAAGAGTCGGATGTGCCTAAAATTGCTTTTAGAACAAGGTATGGCCACTATGAATTTCTTGTTATGCCATTGGGGTTAACGAATGCTCCTGCTGTGTTTCTGGATTTAATGTTCGGTCATATTTGGACAAGTTTGTTGTTGTGTTTATTGATGATACTCTAATTTATTCGAGAGATGAGGCAAAGCATGCCAAGCATTTGAGAATTGTTTTGCAGACTTTAAGCGACAAATAGTTGTATGCTAAGTTCAGTAAAAGCGAGTTCTGGCTTCAAGAAGTTGGATTCTTGGGTCACATTGTTTTAGGTGATAGTATCCGAGTTAATACTAGAAAAATTTTTGCTATTGTCGAATGGAAACTGCTGAGGAATGTATTGATGTTAAAAGGTTTTTGGGCTTAGCAGGTTACTACCGATGGTTTGTGAAAGGATTTTCTATGATTTTCACTCTCATGACAAGATTGCTTCAAAAGGATGTTAAGTTTCAGTGGATAGAAAAGTGTCAACAAAGCTTCGAGAAATTGAAGATATTACTGACTGAAGCATCGATTTTGGTGCAACCTGATTTGGGTAAAGAATTTGTGATTTATAGTGATGCTTCCTTAAATGGTTTGGGATATGTACTTATAGAAGAGGGTAAAGTCGTAGCTTATGCTTCGAGGTAGTTGACGCCTTACGAGAAGAACTATCCGACACATGACTTAGAGTTGGCCGACATTGTGTTTGCTTTGAAGATTTGGCAACATTATTTATTTGGTGAGAAATGCCATGTCTATACCGATCACAAAAGTCTTAAGTACTGACTCAACAAGACTTAAACTTACAGCAATGAAAATGGTTAGAACTGTTAAAGGACTATGAGCTTGTGATTGATTACCATCCGGGTAAGGCGAATGTGGTCGCCGACGCTTTGAGTAGGAAGTCGTTGTTTGCCTTGAGGGCTATGAATACATGGCTGACTTTGTCCGATGATGTTTCAATTCTAGTTGAGTTAAGAGTTAGACTAACTTTTCTTCAACAGATTAGTGATGCTCAGAAAGGTGATAAAGAGTTGCAAGCTAAGAGACTTCAATGTGAGTCCAGCAGTGAATCGGATTTTCTGAGTGACTCTGGTTGTTGTTTGAGATTCCATGATAGGATTTGTGTTTCGAAGGACACGAGATGATTCAGAAGATTTTGTGTGAGGCACATAGTGGTCGCTTCTCTATTCTCCCCGGTAGTACGAAAATGTACCATGACTTGAAGAAATTGTATTGGTGGTCGGGTATGAAAAAAGATATCTTCGAGTTTGTTTCGAGATGCCTGATTTGTCAGCAAGTAAAAGCTGAACATCAAGTACCTTCCGATTTACTTCAACTTGTGATGATTCCCTAGTGGAAATGGGACTGGATTACTATGGATTTTGTGACAGGGTTGCCTTTAGCTCCGAGAAAGAGAGATGCCATATGGGTCATTGTTGATAGATTAACTAAAATGACTCACTTTATACCAGTACGTACCCACTACTCACTTGACAAGCTAGCCGAGTTGTATACTTCTGAAATTGTGAGATTGCATGGAGTGCCTTTGTCGATTATTTCAGATAGAGATCCGAGGTTCACATCACTATTTTGGAAAACGTTACAAGAAGCTTTGGGCACAAAGCTGAATTTTAGTACTACTTTTCATCCTCAAACTGACAGTCAGTTTGAGCGGGTAATTCAAATTCTTGAAGATATGTTGTGTTCTTGTGTTCTTGAGTTCTAAGGAAGTTGGGAAAAAATATTTACCGTTGGTAGAGTTTGCTACAACAACAGTTATCAGTTGAGTTTGAATATGGCGCCTTATGAGGCATTATATGGGCATAAGTGTCGAACACCTCTGTATTGGACTGAACTCAGAGAAAATTAGATTCACAAGGTTGACTTAGTTAAAGAAACCAAAGAGAAAGTAAAGATAATTTGTGATTGTTTGAAAGCTGCTTCGAATAGATAGAAATCCTACGCGGATTTGAAATGGAAAGAGATTGAGTTTCAGGTTGGTGATAAGGTATTTTTGAAAGTGTCTCCATGGAAAAAGGTTTTGAGATTTGGTAAAAAGGGCAAGTTGAGTCCGTGTTTTATTGGACCGTATGAGATCACCGAGAGAGTAGGGCCAGTTCCCTATTGGTTAGCCTTACCATCTGAATTGGAAAAGATTCATGATGTGTTCCATGTGTCTATGTTGCACCGTTACTGATCTGATTCTTCACATGTGATTTCGCTAACAGAGGTTGAGATTCGACCGGATATGACTTATGGTGAAGAACCAATTAAGATTTTGGCTCGAGAATTCAAACAATTGAGAAACAAAAGTATTGCCTTTGTAAAAGTGTTATGGCAAAGACATGGGTTGAAGAGGCTGCATGGGAGCCTGAGGAGGCCATGAGAAACTAATACCTAAACCTTTTTAACGGCAAGATTTTTGGGGACGAAAATCCCTAAAGGGGGAGAGTTGTAATATCCTGATTTTCGGGACTAGTGAGAACAGTGGTCTCGAGACCACAAATTTGAAGTAGAAATAATTATTTTACGATTATTTGATGATCCATGATATGATTGCAGGTTTGTGTGAAATTTTTATGAAGAAATTTTATAACTAAAGTGTCCAATTTGGAGTTAGGGACTAAATTGAATAAGTTGTAAAACTTGAGTTCTAGAAGTTTTTCGCATGAAATTACTATCGATTATAAATTATAAGGTCTTAAATAGCAATTTGACCAAGTTTTAAAATTTTGGACAAAAATGGGCATGAATAGGAAAATTTTAAAAGAAAAGCCTTAAGGGTATTTTGGTCATTTAGTAATTAAAAGAATAAAAAGGGAAAAAGAAGCAAAATTCATGTCCATCTTCTTCCTAAGTGTCAAAATTTAGGTGTCCTCCATAGTTGGGGTTGAAATTTTATCTTATAACCATTTTTTTACAAATTATAATGATTTTCTAAAAACCGAACAGGGGATTTCGGAGTCATTCTGACACCGTCTGACTCAACTTTAAATATCTCTTTATAGGAAATTTCTTTGCTCACACGGTCTCTTTTATAAGAAACTAGACTAATTAAGCTTTGATTACATATTTTATTCAGCCTATAATTCCACACCATCAATTTATGGTGATTTTCTAAAATCACGTTACTGCTGCTGTCCAAAGCAAAATATTACAGTTTGCTCTTAAATTTCCAAGTCCAAACACTTATGAACTCACCATTTGAGTTTAAAACATATCATGGCCACATCATATCTTATTAAATCAACTCATTATGTCCTATTATGATTGAATTTACTCAACGTTTAATCACTTAAAACTTACCTCGGAAGTGGTCGACGACTAGATATCCACAGCTATTCGTTTACTTTCTCTTTTCCACTATCCGACTTTGATCCTCTTTGCTCTTAAGCTTAAGTAAAACAATAGATTTGCTTAAGTACTTAACTAATATTATTCACTTAACAATCACATTTGGCAATCACATATCATTTAATCTATATCTAAAACAATAGATTTCAATATGTATCATATTTAATAATTCATGCCATGACTCGATCTCATGCTTATTTAATTTATATCTAATTCACGTTCACAAGCAAAGAGCCACTTAGTTTATCATTCTTCCTTATACATGAATTTAATCATATTGCCGAATATTAACCCAACATGACAAGCATAATCACCATGAAACTTGCCTTAATGCACATTTTATCCCATTGCCGAATACATATATATATCAAACAAATATTTATTCACATAACAACAATTCATTCACATCTCTATAAATGGTCATAATCGGACATTATAAACAAATCAACTAGTTTAGCATTCAAATTCTTCTAACCATTCCTCAATCATTTACTCAATGAACAACAATCTAAGCACATCAAAGCATAGTCGAATGTATCATTCTTCTTAAATTCAAAAATAAATGCATGGGCTAACTTCAAAATCTATTTAACAACTCAACTTTATAAACACATATTCGGCTAGGAAGAAAGATTGATAATTTAACAACCTTAGCTTAACATATAATTTGTTGTAACACATCTTTAAGCATTCTTTTATTCCATCAACTCAAAACACATTCATCACTCACAATAACTAAGTTCATATTCGGCAATGGCCTCCAATATAGTGACCGATTCTTCTCAACTAGCACCTAGGGTACACACATGATCATTTGTTTGATTCAAACACCTATCCACCAAAAATTCATCCAAATTAACAAGAACAACAACCACATTCCTTATTAATCTCCATAGCCGAAAACCTTACTCATTCCACACTCAAAATTTCAACATGGGTTACAAAAAAATAACTTGATATCTCACTCCATATCAACTAAAATTTCAAGAACTAGTATAAACTTTCTTACCTTAATATTGACCTAGGTTAACCAAATGCTTCACTCCCTTCTTCCTCTTTTCATTTCGGCCAAGAAGAACCGATTTCTTCTTTTCTTTCTTCCTCAACTCACGGCAATGGGGGGGAGAAACATGGATGAGACAACTTTTTTTTCATCACCCCTCCCTTTCCATTACTTTATTACTAACCTTTTATTTTATTCTTTCTCCCATAAAACACTAACACCAAATGTTTATAATAGGCTTTAACTTATAGCATGGCCGGCCACCATCTTGTTCTTTGGTTAATTTGACATGCAAGTACAATTATTTTGCAACATGCATAAATAGGCCACTTTACATTTGCCTAGCACATTTCTAAATTTTCCCACATAAGTCCTATTTAATAAAATTCACTTACAATTAACAAATTCCAATATGAAATTTTTATACATGCATACATACATATAATAAGCATCAACTATGACAGTTAATTATTTTTATGACTCGGTTTAGTGGTCCCGAAACCACTTTTCGACTAGGGTCACTTTAGGGCTGTCACAGGGCAAATCTACAAAGCCATAATTTATGGTGGGGTTTGAATAAAATTTAGAAGTCTTTTGAGGGAATTTTTGTAAGCATATTTAATCAGCTAAAATGCTGATTTGGGTCAGCATATGGAAGGTTCTCGGCTGCCCATTTAGTGGCTGGTTCGGTTCACTCAATTTGGCTCGACCAGTGCGGTTCAACTGGACCCTTTCTCCATAATTAATTAAAAATAATTTATTTAACCCACATTAAATAGGGAATAAATAAAAATTAATTAAATTATGAATTAATACACATTTTTAGACCGTCTTAGGCTGGAAATTAAAGTGCCTTGATACTTCAAATTACTTCTTGGTTTTGTGCTTTCAGCAGTGTCAGTTGAGCTAATTTTCGCCCTTTGCGCGAATTTATCAAAAATAGTCAAAATTAATCAAAATTAAGTATAAAATTAAATAAATTCACCATGTTCATATTTTTAACATGATTTAATTATTTTATAATATTTAATTATTTTTCGACAAGAATTTAATTGGATTTGCATGAATTTAAGTAAAATTGGGTATGAAAAAGTATATAAATTTTTGTGTTTCCACTTACCGAGCCAATTCGGAGGCCAATGTAATCTTTCAAATTCGGGCTAACATCTAGGCCAGGTTGGGGAGGTTACAATCATAATCATAGGGAAAAACTCAGGGACTTTCTGAAATTGTGACGAAGTTGGAGGCAAGTGCACTATCAAGGGCGAGTGATTGTCGTGTTGGACAAAAGCTAGAGGTCGTTTTGACTTGACATCGTTGTTGTGGTTATGTCACTAACTAATAACTACAACTGTTGTCGCCCTGACTTTACCTCCAGCTGCTGCTTCAATTTGACCTTCAGCATCTCTCCATAGCCACCGTCACTCCCCCTTAACAGTGCTCTTCTATCCAACTCTGTCACTTTTCAGAGAATAGGGAGGTTACGAATCCTGCTTTTGGTGGAAATGGAGAAAAAGTTAAGTTGGTTCTACTAAAAGCCCTTGACTTTTTCCTTACAATTATCATCTCAAACTTCTATATAGGGTCTACAAACCATCCTCTTCTGGTGAGGTGGAACTTGAACCTGTGACTGCATAATCACTGTCAGGTGAACTCCTAAGATTTTCTCTAAACCGTGACTCTACATTAACATTCGTCAACTAGGAGCCCTATTTATACTTCAACCCATTACAGTATATGCACCATGAACTCGGGGCCTGAGTTGCATTGTGATGGGCTTCTAAGGCAATGAATCCATCTCGACGAGTCACCATCAACTAAAATATACCTTTAAGCTTTCACAACTACCTCAAACACAAACACAAATAAATTGGCCTCCCATTATTTCCATCCTTAAACTTTAAACCCTTGAAACCCTAAACCCTTAAAAACCCTAACCTAAACCTTAAACAAACCCTAAAAACAAAAACCTAATCGAGGAGAGAGGGGAAAATACGTCCAGCTAGATGCATTTCTATTGACTTTGTAGGAAAGCACATCAAGCTGAACACTTTTTCCCCTCTCTCTAAAATCAGCCTATTCTGGTAAATATAGTAAAATTCGGCCTAATCACTTAATAATTTTTTAAATTTGGCATTTATGCCTAATTTAGCCTAGATTTTAAAATCCAAAATTTTATTATTATGAAATTAAACTTGGATTTGCCCAGTTTCAAATCAAATTCTTTGTTTACTATCCAAACAAAGAATTTAGATTTTCAAATCTAAATCCAAATAGTGTTGACAATTAAACCTAAATTTTAAAATTTGAAAGGTAGAGGAACTAAATTCCTAGGAATAGAAGTACAAATGAACTAAATTTCAAATTCACGAAGAATATAAAAACTTATAATATATTTTAACCAAAACTAAATTCAATTTTTGTTTAAATTATTAATTTAAAATTTTATTAATTCGGCTCACAATTTTTACTTTTTAAAATTACTGAGGTCTTCCACTTGTCACAAAATTAAAGCATCTACTTTTCATAATTTGGTTATGAAGCAAATAAAAATAATAATGTCGAGTATTAATGCAATTTGGTAGCCGAATTAAAGACTAAGTATTGAAAAGATGAGAAGCAATTAATGTGGCTATTTTGAAATGAGATACATTTATTTGAGTGGAAAAACTACAGTTAAGGTGAGAAGTTTAACTGTTTCTTTCCATTTTCGTGTCACTTATAATAAAAATAATTTATCAAAAACTGTTTGTTTTCATCTTTTTTCAATATTTTACTTTATATTTATACTAACTTTTTTTTACCAATGTGGTGCATGTATTAATTGAATTTAATTATATTTATTTGCTAAAAGTTTCTTGCAAAAATTAAATATATTGGAAAATAAAAGATAAATTAAAATTGCATAATTCTTTGTTAAAATTGCATAATTCTTTGTAAAATATATATTAGGTTATATATTAAATTTATTCAGAAAAATATTTTTAATTAAACTTTTACTCTTAACATTAATTTAAACATAAAGTTTTAAATATTTACTATAAATAAGAAAGAAAATGAAGTAGAATATAACAAACTTAAATGTTTAAATTAATTTTTATTTTTTAAATATTTTAAATAACTTAAATATTGTTTTCAATATTCAAAATTAAACATTAAAAAATTTTATGATTGAAAAAATTAATGCTTTTAAATAATTTAATTACTTATATTTTGAATATTTATTTAATATTTAAAAAGTATGCATTACATTTTTTATATTTAATTATATCTGAAAAAATATGTATTACTTTTTCTCAGTGTTCCTTATTATTTAATTTCGTGTAGTTTTCTTTTTCTTTTTGATAATATAATAAAAATATCTATGGCTTTGATAAGGATTTTGTAAAGTTTTAATGTAGTTAATAATTAAATTAGTTTATTTATAATATTTATTGTCATAAATAATAGTTTTCATTTAAATTATGGGTTTACGCCAATTTAATATATAAAATATTGATGTGTTAAATAAAGACACTATCTACTTGCTATTGTTTTAATATGACACCTAGAATTATTTTCATATTTATTTTCGTACATTAAAATATATAATATTAGTCGTTTTACTCGTGCTATGCATATATTTATTGTGTGTATATATTAATTGAATTAGTTTACTATATTTTTAATATTTTGAATATATGATATGATTCAATGGTACGGAAGATAATCATAGAATATACTATAATGATTTATTAATAGTTAAAATATATAATTTACATCTGAATGCAATGACATTTTGTAGGTTCATGGAAATACTCATTGTCCATATGATTTATTAATGCTTCTAATTACTATACCTTATTTGGTTTTGATATATTTATTTAGTTTAAAGAGATCTATATTTTAAGAATTTGAATATGAAATTATTACGATCAAATATGAGTCTAAATAATTAAAATTTAGGTACACCTAAAATTAGAAATCACTTATTGTGTGCATTAGATTATTTTAGTATGGAAAATTGTGAATATTGATATAAATTTAATTTTATATTACCTAATAATTCAATCAAATATGGTTAATAATTTACCAAGAAAAAAGTAGCATTGAATTTCTTTCCCAAACATTTGGATTTAGTTCGAATATCAAAATTATCATTGTTGAAAGGACTTTAACTAAACACTACTTTTGACAAAAATAAGATTTGACTCAACCATAAAACAAATGAAAATACCTATAATTATACTCAAAATATGATTAATATTTTGAAATTTATTAGGATATATATGATTAGAACATATAATTTCAATCAATTATTAAAAAGTTAATTATATGAGAAATCTAAAACAAAGTTGTGAATTAGAATTAAAATTACCTTAAGACAAAAGAGAAGATTTGTAAAATAAAAATGTAACATTTTTAAATAAATATTTATTTTTAAATACAATTTTATTCTTTGATGAATAAATAGGCAAACGTTTACAAAAAAAAAAACCTAAGCAGACAATACCATTACATGATTATACCAAACTCTGAGAGCCAACAATAAGTTCTCTAGGGACTTCGTCAAAAATCTAAACACCTTCCTTCTTGTCTGAAACTATTTTTGCTAAGAAATTTGCAATTTTATTTTCTTCTCTAGGAACATGCCTTAACCTCCAATGTCCAATATGTTTTAACACTTGAAGTATTCTCCTTACCAAGGCAGAATTCGAGTTTGACAAATTGTCCATCTTGGATAACTTTGATCGCTTCTAGGCTATTAGTAAAAATTAACACTTTATCAAGATCTCACCTGTGAATAAGTAGTAGACTATCCAAAATCCCCACAATTCAACTTCAAACACAAAACACTTCCCCAAATAATGATTATATCTAAGGATCCACTCTCCATTATGATCTCTCACGACCTCCCTTGCCGACGCAAAACCTGTACCCGACTTAACTGCCCCATCAATATGCAATTGACACCAACTTCCTATAGAGGATTGGCCTACTTTGATTACATGTTGTCCAGATGGGTTCTTTATATTAGTCAAAACATATTGTTTCACCCAGCTAATAGAGACTTTACAATCTCACTAGAACCTAAGAAATTCCTTGAAAAATGAATAAGTTTCTATTGTTCCAAAGATGCCAAACAATCAATCCAAATAACAATGACCAACTAACCCCATATTGAGCATCCGTGAGTGATCATTTAAATTATTTTCCATCCATTCAAGTAAATTTTTAGAGTAAAAATTACCTTGTTTGCTATTAGTTACAATCTGATTCCAAACCTCTTTTACGGCTGGGCAATCTCAAAGCACATGTAAAATATCCTTAACCTCATTATGGCAAACCAAGCAAGAGGTATCTTGTCCAATTCCTTACCGCACTATTTCCTCGTTAGTCAGAATTTGATGTTCGAAAGTGAGCCAAATGAATACCTGGAAACGTTGCGGACTTTTATACATACAAGGGACTTTCCACCTACCTTTTCTACTGTTCCACAAACTCTCCCAGATAGTCTGATATGCACATTTAACCAATAAAGACATAGTTTGAGTATTTGACTAAGTGATTCGATCCGGACCCGCTGGAGGATAGGGAGGGGGATGCTCACAATTCTTTTAATAGACTCCTTCGATAACCATACTTGGAACAACTCAAGATTCCATGTACATTCTCATGTTAGCATTTCGTTAAACTGATAGTTTGGTACAAGATTACCATGAGAGCGTATATGTTTCAACAAAGGCCCTAAATATGGTATCCAAGAATCCTTCCAACACCAAATAGAGTGACCATCTCCTATAGACCACACTAAAATTTCACAAAGTAAAGGCCAAAACTTACCAAGAGCTCTCCAAAAGAAAGAACACCTTACTCTCGCTATATTATCTAGAATCAACTCCTTAATGTCATACTATGAACGAAGAACACGAACCCATAAAACATTGTCCTTTGAGACTAAATTGAAACCCAACTTCATTAAAAAAGAAGCATTATTATCCTCCAAGTGTCAAAATCTAATACCACTACAAGCATGAAGTTGACATATAGAATCCCAGTTGACTAAGGCAATCTTTTTCCTCCCATTTGATGCTCCTCAAATAAATTTCCTGACTAAAATCTTGATTTCTACACAAATGCTTTTGGGTAATTGTAGTGAATTGTAATGTGCTTATACAAGTGTACGTAGTCGTTTAAGTAATAAGTAAGTAAAAATGAGTTATCGTCTCCACAGGGATTGTATAAGCTTAAAAAAATATTTGTAAAATTATAACTTTACAATTTGATGTAAAAATTTAATAATTTGGATGGTGATGATTAAACTAAGTACAATTAATTAGATGCAAAGATTGATCCCTACAAAATTTCCAATGTAAATGCAATTTACCTAAGTGTATCAATGAAGGCTTTAGTAACAAAAACAATCAACATTAAATGGGCTAGGATAATTATATTAATCAAATCAACTTACTTTCATCATGCTAACATGTTCAGAATTACTTCCATGTCAACTCAATCTCTTATAGGTTTGGAAACCAAATTATGTCCTCTCGGATCTTTTACTTAGTTGAATATGCATGTTACTAATCATATTACACTAGGGGTTTCTTAGCATTTATGCAAGGTCACAGGGACATTTACATTTGCAACAGTTTAATTACATAAATCTAAAAGTCGTGCAATATAACAGAGCTAACTAAATATATTATGAACTTTAACTTAGTTGGTTTTATTGATTTAAATTAAGCATTGCACTTTTTAATTATGTGTTTACTGGGCATCGTCTGGTTAGGATCACTCAGCTAATCTGAGTGCACCCAATCACGTATGAATGAAATGCATCATGATATTAATTCAAAACATAATCGACTGAGGTACAAAACATGTTAACATGAATTAAATAAATCTCATTAAATTAATATAATCATCCTAGCAGATAGGAATTAAAACTTCATAGTTGATGTCAAAAACATAAAACACAAAGCAAACATGTTTAAAATAAATGACAAGATGAAAGACTTTGCTCAATTCAGTCGCCTTTGGGATCTATTCTAGCTAATGTGCTCAACTCTGCTTAGTTCAACAACCTTTGGGATCTATTCTAACTAAAGCGTTCCTCTGTTCTGATTGAGCTTCTTTTGCTAAAGGTTTAAAAGGTAGTTGGCTAAAGAGTGCTTTTGAAAATTTTTGAGGCTAAAGATGGGAGAGGAGATGGACGGCTATGCAAGGGAAAAAGGGAAAAGGATTTGAGATAAAACTATTAAGAGTGAGAGAGGAATGTTGAGAATGATAGAAAAGTGAAGAATGGCAAGGTATTTATAGGTGAAGGTAAGGGTTTGAGTTTACTAAAAATAAGTTTAACTTTCCTTCCTTCCCTCTCTCATGTGGCCGACGATGCTTCAAGGAAAAGGGATGACCAAGTCTTCTCAATTTAAATTCGAATTTCAAGCGACGTTTTCAACAAGGAAGTTTTTGGGCTGAATTTTGATTATTTTCCAACTACATGGACCTTTAATTAAATATCCCAAAACACATTTTGGGCAGCCAACATCAAGTGCCAAAATTGGGCTCTTAGTTCCCATTGTTGGATGGTTCTTCAATCCAAAATTGAGCAGATATGTCCATCTTTATCACCTTCTTTATTGGGTCAAGTAGTTAACCTCATGCCCAAAATTACATGGTCTTGCCTTCCACATGGATAATTTGTGCATGACCATCTTTTATTTAGCCTACCTATATAGTGAAAAATACATGCATTAATAAATTAACATGAATTAATATAAAATATGCATGAAAACAATGTAATTAAGCATAATTACACATACTTTCCAAATTCATGGCTAAAATTACTAATTAAGTAAAATTCACTTATTTCAATAATAATTACTCGTGATAAACATAATAATTAAGTAAAAAGGTGGTAAAAACATATTAAAAAACATTATATAATTTCTAGTTTACAGTAACATCATGGATTGGATAAAGTAATTAGGTATAGAAAGAAGAAAAGATTATGCTAAAGTAATTCTACTTGCAAGAGATAGTTATCCGATGTTTCAGTTATGTAAGTTGTTGCACACTTTTTCAACCACAAACCTCAAAGTACTACTTGTCACGTTATCATGAAATAAAGGCATTCCCAGATAAGTTTCAAGATTTTGTACCTTTTGAAATCCAAGTGTAGAACTAATTTTGTCCTTTAACTCCTCATCAACACCATTCGAAAAGAAAATATTAGTCTTTTAAGTGTTGACTTGATTATAACGCCCCAAAATTCATGTTTTTGAATTGTTAAAGCATGTCCAATGAATTGATTTAGTTCAGTGGCTAAGTGTTAATTATGTCTGTCTGAGGTCCTATGTTCAAGTCCCTTCCTTCAACTTTATGTTATTTTTGTTCCAACCTTGAACTTTGAATATTTAGCTTAACTATTAATTTTCATCAACTGTTCGCAAGAATAAACCTATTGGTTCAGTGGTAAGGCTTCAGCTTACCTAGAATCTTGTGTTCAAATCCAGGGTGTGTAAAGCGAAACATTTCTGTTATTCTCTGTCTGTGCCTCCCATGTGGTCAGAATTTGATTTGAATTCAAATTTTAAAAAATTTGATAGGTGGTTAGTTAATGAGATTTAGTGGGATTTTAGTTTTCAATTATCCTCAAAATTCCCCAAAAATTTCTCTCACTCTCTCTCACATACACTTTGCCAACTTTTCCTTATTTCAATTTGCAATCTTATTTTCTCTCTTTTGCTAAAATTGCACTCATTTTCATAACTTTTCCAACTTTCTTTCTTTTATTGTTTTAAAATATTGTTTTAGTGTGGCGCGAACTCCCTTGTTCAAGTTCCTTTTTGGTCATCCAATTTTGGTGTTGGCTATGCATGATTGTGGTGTCGAGTAAGAGTATGAACTCCTATGGGTGATGTAGTATTTTTGGTTATTACATATTTGTAATGAGGAAGCAATCTTTCAATTGATTCTTTGTATTTAATCTAATGGTTTTGATGTACTATTAGGAGAAATTCATGAGGTGTATGACATTCTTCCGGCAAATTAGGAGATTTTTAAGACTGGTGCTACTATTTTGGGTAAGTAAGCGAATGCCCAAAAGGTTGATTCTTGGAGTTAGGCCAAATATTTAAACGTTCGTTGCAGAATTAGTGATTTGATTTCGTATATCATTACTAATTAGTCTATTTTAAATGTTGGTTTTAGGGTATAGAAGTATATCGTATCATCGTTTTCCAAAAAGGGTAAGGTGTGTGATTCAAATTTGTAAAAATAATGAATGAAGCAAAGCTAAAAAATCCACTGTTGATGCCATACGGCTGTATGCCAGACCATGTGGACTTGTTTTTAGTAAAAATTAGTTAGGGTTGTGTTTGATGTGTGATTCAAGGTTAGCCACATTATAAGATCTTTTATGTGTTATGTATGACTTTTATGTATGAAATTTGAAAATTTTCTTTTGTATGTGCAACTTCTAAAAGTATGTTAGCATGTTTTGACTTGTAAAGCATGTATGAATTGTATGCATCTGGATATCTAGTTAGTGATTGCATGTCATTAGGGTGGGATAATTATGTGATGGGGTAAGTTTTGACAATTTAATGATCTACCGTATCTAGTGGTTTAAACCACATATCTGTTCTAGTGGCTTAACCACACTTATTTGATTATCGAGGATTACTGCATAATTTCTAGCAGCTTGACTGCACTATTCTAAAAAGTGACATACGCTCACTATCATGATATGTGGGGTTGGATGGGTATTTATTATCGTAACTGGTGTGTAGGGATGGACGGAGATGGTGTGTGGCAGGTGGGGTTAGGATCTGTATCCGTATCTATACCTATATCTATATTTGCAACTACATCTGTATTTGTAATCGATCTGTCTGTCATATTGCGTCATAAGATATGCCATGCATTTGCAACCATTCGCACAATGATTTTTGTATGATTTATATATATTTTTTGTTTGTATGAGCTAAGTTACACACTGAGCTTGTAAGCTCACCGAATTATTTCTTTCTTCATAGGTGATCAACAAACTTAGGACCGGGCAGTGTGCGAGAGCTCAGATTCATATTCTGGTTAATAAATAAGACTATTTACGTTTATTTTTAAAAACTATTCGAGACATTTTAGACTTTTGGACTATAAACTATTTTGGACTTTATTTTTCGTTTTGGTTTGTTTTGTCGGACTATAATATATTTTTATCGTAACTGTAAATCTATTTGTTTTCACAAATTAAAGTCACAATTTTCAAAATTTAATACTCGAAATTTTTTCTACAAAACAAAGTAATCAATTAAACTATTTTCTGTAAAATGAACGAATTTTCTAAAAACTAGAAAGAGGTTTGCAAAAAGTAACTTTTTAAGATAACTCAATTTTCAAGGGTTACTTTTGGGTTGTTAAACAAGTACATGTAATTCCTCAAGATTCGACTATAACGTCGTAAATCTATTTGTTTTCACAAATTAAAGTCACAATTTTCAAAATTTAATACTCGAAATTTTTTCTACAAAATAAAGTAATCAATTAAACTATTTTCTGTAAAATGAACAACTTAAAAAACAATTTTTCTAAAAACTGGAAAGAGGTTTGCAAAAATTAACTTTTTAAGATAACTCAATTTTCAAGGGTTACTTTTGGGTTGTTAAACAAGTACATGTAATTCCTCAAGATTCGACTATAACGTCCAGACCCGGTGCGGGGTGTTACATCGATGCCTAAAAAAAGCACAGAAATTATCCAATGTCTTCTTAAGAATCTACCACTAGAAATGGCCAAATTAATACTATGACCCAACCATTCCATACAAAGCAAAAACAGGTATGGAGACAAAAGACATGTCACATCCCAAAATTTTGTTTTGTGGAAATTGGATTATTTAATCGAGAGCGGTCACACCCAAAATTTTTTCTAGATGACCTTGGCACATTTTTCAATAGATAAGTATCAAGTATAGTAATTAAGTAGTGGTGGAGCTGTCCTAGATGATCTGATTTTCAATCCCTTCCCTCCCATTAATTTCTATTTGGTGCAAATTTGTTTCAGACCTTAGTAAATGTTACACCATGTTTTTAAGTTGTAGGAATGTGAACAATGAATTAAATGGCCTAGTGGTTAGGAGCTTAGATAACCTTCTAAAGGCAATAGGTTCAAGTTTCTACATTTTCCATATTTTTAACTTTTATTGGCAACTTTTGCATAGGAAAAGCCCTTCTTGTCGTACACATTTTTTACCATGAAAAGGAAGATTTCTTTTCTTGTGTGTGAGTCAACCTTCCTTCATTAAACCCCTTTTTGCTCCTTTGTCCCCTTAACTTGCCTTTTTCCCCTCCCTTACCTTGTATGTCGATCCAATGTACCTAGACAAGGTGTAATACACCTTTTGTGTTTCATTTTTTTTCTTTCCTCTCCATATTGTTGTCCCTCTCCATTTGTCCTCCCTTTTCTCTCCATTTTTATTTTGCTTTAACCATCTAACACCACTTTTGCCCTATTTTCCTCCTCTCCTCCACCACTTCCTTGCCAAATGCTCCACCTATTTGTTTGCTTAAACACCGCCCTTGCACCACCATTAACCACCATGGCCACCACCTTGTACCACCATAGATAAAACATTCTTTTTTCTCTCCACTCCTCATTATTCCTTATTTTTCCTCTCCTCCCTTTCTCAAGTGTTACAATAATCTTCTCCCTCCTCTTTTGTCAAGTTCTCGCAAGATCGTCGCTGCAATGTCACTGCACCTCCACCAATGATTAGTGATCCTTCCTCCTTTCTTCACTAATTTTTTTATCTCAACCATTCTCTATAGTAAACAAAACCTTATTTCTTTTATTTTACTTTAAATTTTTCTTAAATTATTTTGATATCATATACTTTTGACTCACTTTTTCAAGTGATCAATTTCTCTAGATTCGATTTCCTTTCTGATGCAAGACTTCGGTGATCCATCAATCCTTCAGATTCAATCAAGTTAGAGTAGGTATGGTAGTGGAATGAAAGCCACTATTTCTTCCCTACTTTCTCCTTTAGGCCGAATGTGTATAAGAGATTTTAGTGTATTTTCCTTCTAGTATCGACACTTCGTATTTTACTTTTGATGAAGAGCCAATCAAGACCATCCCGAAAAGCTCCTAATTTCAGAAACGAAATCAACACTACGAACGAGTATTTACAAGAGTAAGTTCAAAATGTATGATTTATTTTACGTAAGTAATATCGTAAAATGTTTTAGAAGGCAATTTTTAATGTAAGGTCACTTTAATAGCAGACTGGTATTCCATTGGTAAAGATTTGAGTGTGGGCATTCTTTAGAGTGTTGTTTCACATCTGATCTCCCATGAGGTCTAGGTCTAATCTATAATAAATATATATATTAATTCTAATATTTAAATAAATATTATTATTTGGATCATGTTTTATGCGAATACTTAATGTATTCCAGAAAAAGGGAGAATAAACCCATCGATGTGTATTATACCAAGTAAGTAGCCCAAACCAGCTACCTTATGAAAATATGTTGTGTGGTTATGATTTTACATGACAAATAAATTGTGATATTTCAATATGTTGAAACAATTCATGAAACGCATGTTAAACATGCCCTACATGATATTATATATTGAGAACTTCAATTTGCATGCTTCAACATGCCCAAAATGTGACAAATGATATCTTGAAATGAAAAATATGTATATATATGTTCATTTTGGCCATATCATATGCATGGGGTGTGACTTTGTAAGGAGGAAGAATTGGTGGCTTCGTCCATAACCTACATGGCATCTCGTCTACAAAATTGATGGTTTATCCACAACCTACATGGCAGCTTGTCTGTGAATATTAATGGTTTTGTCCACAAACTATATGGAAGCTTATCTGTGAATTTGGTGGTTTATTCACAACCTAAATGGTAGCTTGTTTGCAAATATTGGTGGCTTCAACCATATATATTGGAGTGATTGGATGGATGAGTTATGAGGAACTCTTTTTAGAGTGTAGCGGTGATGGGTAGGATGTTTTATAAAAATTTGCATAATTGTTTTACAAAAATTGCACTACCATGATCATGTGCATAAAATTGATTATTTTGTATGATAAGTATGTGTTTATTGTTATTTAACTTTTTATAAGACTCACACTGGGCTTTAAAAGCTCACTACTTTAGTTTCATAACCTTTCAGGTGGTTCACAGACTTAGGTCTTGGATTCGACATTCAGAGGAGCTTCTCAGATGGGACTTTAATAAATGGATTATAAATTATTTGGGATGTTATTTTTGACTTTGGACATTGGACTTTTTATTAGGTTGTTCCTTTACTTTATAACTCTAATTTTCCATGCATACATGCTTAATAGATTTATAAGTATTTTGAATTATTGAGTTTATTCAAATTAATTATGATTTTTGTAACATCCTGAATTAGGGCCTAGTTGGAATAGTGGTTTTGAGACCACAAATCTGATGTTAAAATATTTATTTTATGATTTTATGATTTTTATGAGGTTTAGAATATGAATATATGAATATGTTAAAGTTTCGAGAAGAAATCCTAAGTATAAAGCGTTCAATTAGAAATTAGGGACTAAATTGAATAAGTTGTAAAATTTGTGTTCTAGAAGCAATTTGTATGAAATTTCTTTAGATTATTAAATACAAGGTCTCAAGAAGTAATTTTCCCAATTTCTAAGTTTTTGGACAAAAATTGGTATGCATGAGAATTTTTGAAATTTTAGTATTGAGGGGCATTTTGGTCATTGGTATATTAATGAAATAAAATGGGAAAATAAGCCAAAAATAAGCCAAAAATTAGCTCATCTTCTCCATCTTGCTACTGAAAATGGAGAGACACCATAGCTAGGGTTTGTTCATCCTTTCCAAACTCATAGTAAGTGCTCCCAAGCCCTGTTTTTAATGTTCTTCGTATTTTTGAAATCCTGGTAACTTGCTCTCACTATCTCTACCCATATTCTATGCTAGGGTTCATGGTTAGAAATTTACCCATGCATGAGAAGCTTATTTTTTGATGATTTAAGGAGGGATATGAGAGTTTAAAGGATGGTAAACAACTTTTACTAAGTAGCTTTTCATGGAAAGGACTTTAATGACCATTTTGTAAAAGTTGTAAAAATGGGTAGAAAATGTGAAATGAAGGAAAATGTGGGCTGTTATGAGCATGAAAAATATTCAACTAGACTTGGGTAACCAAGAAATCCCATGCATTGCATTATCCGAGCCTAGGGACTAAATTGTAAATATATGAAAGTTTAGGGGTAAAATAGTAATTTTACCCAAGTATGAATTTTGGGTCGTTTTGAGTAATGTATGTATTAAATGAGCTAAATTTGGTATTATAGATCAAGAGATTGAGATACGAGTCTTGATCAAGGGAAAAACAAGGTTTACGAGGTTTAGGCTCGTTCTCTAATATTTTGTACCGAGGTAAGTACACATGCAAATAAATACATTAATTATTGTTAATAAATGTTTGATTGATATTTGTATGCTTAACATGCTTAAATTGGCTATTTTGATAGTATATCATGTTTTGATGTTTTGCTATTATGATGAGAATATTGCTATATTATATGACTATGAGATAATTTCTATATGAATGAAGCCACAATTCGAGTACGTCCGACGAAGTTTTGGAAGTCAGAAATCCCATTTGAACCTTAGGAATAGTTGAGGATACAAGTGACATGTCACTAGGATAGCTATGTGTTTTTTGTGCTCATTTGATATGTGATACATGCTAGGGTTCAGGTGTTAGGTATCCTGAGTTGTGTTCGGATACTCTTTAGCTCTTTGAGTAGCCCCCGTTAAGAGTGGTATGTGATTTTGTAATATGAGGCACTTCAGTGCATATTTTGTCAGGTAGCCAAGGCTACATCCAGGTACTTTGGTGCATTTCTTCTGTGTATCCGAATCATATTCCAAGTGTTCAATGGGTAACATATTGTGAATTCTGAAAGTAATTTAAGTAAACCATGTGCATGCAAGAGGGCACAAGTATGTACTAAAACCCTATGATTACTTGGTATATGATGATACTATACGAAGGTATGTATTTGGGCGAGCATGTGTATATGAATGTGAAAGGTAAGTTATATATATATATGATATGATGAAAAGTATGATGATGTTATAACTATTTATGCTTAGATTATCAATTAATGAGAAATGTAGTTTATTGGTATATGTATTTACTAAGCTTTTTAGCTTACCTTTCTCTCTTCTCCCACCTCTTTAGAAACATCAAGCTAGCTCAAAGGATCAGGGGACATTGAAGCTCAGGTTACACTATCTTCAAGAAATTTGGGTATAAATGGTTTAATTATTTTGGTCATGGTATGTATAGGAAATTTGTCTATTTTGTGTATATGTGTCATGTTGAAATAGCCAATGTAATGGCTCGTTTGAGTATTAATTATTTTGTATATGGCCATGTGATTTGGTCCATGTTAATGATTGGGACATATCCCTAAATTTACCCTTGCATGCATGCTAAATTGTGTATGTGTTAATGATGTGTTTTTTTTATGGATGTCGATTTAATTGCTTGTATGTGGTTGCATGATTTAATACCCAAAATTGATTAATAGTAAGGAATATGGTAAACCATGAAATTGGTGTGGTATGACTAAAAGATAATGGTGTAGGATTAACTAAGGGTGACAATAGCTTGTAAAATAGCCTTCAAATGGTCCACACAGGCATGTGTCTAGGCCGTGTGTGACACATGATCAGCACCACGGGCATGTCGCTCGTCCGTGTGTCCCCTGCACCTTGAAAATTTAAGGCAATTTGCATGGTAGTAAAAACACAGGCAGAGACACGGTCGTGTGTCTCAACCATGTTGAGGACACAGTCTCTGACCATAGGCGTGTGCTTGGCCGTGTGCCTCAAATTACAAGATGACATCATAAACAGAATGCTCGTTAAAATCACACGGACTACCACACAGGCGTGTGCCAGACCATGTGAGGGACACGTGCCAAGGACACTGGCGTGTGCTCGGCCTTGTTAAAACCACTGCAGCTTCACAATGAAAAATAATTCCGCACGGGTAAGGCACACGGGCGTGTGCAAGGCCTCCCCACTGGCGTGTGAGGCTCTAATAGGAAATTTTTCTGAAATTTTTCTTGGGTTCTCAGTTTAGCCCTGGACCGTCTCCAATGCATGTTTTGGGTCTCGTAGGCCCGTAATAGTAACAACATGATTATATGTGATCTGTTTTAAAGCAAAAAGAAATTTTATGACTTGTATCTTGTCAGAATGTCTATGTATGCATCCGGTAATGCCTCATACCTTGTCCCAATCTCGAGTATGGGTAAGGGGTGTTACAATTTTTACTTGATTTTAAACAATCTTTTTTATTTATCTAAGTATTTTCAAAAATCCTCTATGAAAGATTTTTATCAAAATCATTTTTAAAAAATAATTAAAAATATAGCAAATTCTTAGTTTTATGGTTTAAGACGAGATTTCAATATAATAATGATACTTTTAAAATACTTGAGTTTTAATAAGTTTTTTTTCAAATGCTAAATTACTCGGTATTTAAAATTTAGAGTTTTTTTGTAAAAACAATTGAAACCTAGTTATTTTCAACAAGTAAATGTTTTCAACAGTTTTAATGTGACTTTCGAGATTTAGACATAATTCTAGTGGTATCAAAGCCGAGTTCAAAACTCAGACTTTGGATTTTAAACGGATCTGCATGTATATTTTAAAGAGTATTTTAAAAGTATTTTGCTATTAAATTTAAAAAAAATTGAAAATCTAAGACTCACGAAGCTGATCTGAGATAAGTACTCTCTATACTTGAAACTTTAGATTATGAAACCTTAGATTATGAGATGATATACTTATAGATTGTGAAACTCTAATTGAAAACAGTCAAGTGATAACATAAGAATTGTTTTTAAAAAAAATTCAGATAAAACTCATAAAATTTATTGATAAGTGTTACGAAAACTCGAGGTATGCGAAGTCATGGTATGTGATTTTAAGGAGTGCAATGTCGGTGGCTCAAGATTATTCATTAGCTTTTTCAAGAACTTGTGCCTGACTTTGAGACAAATGACATTGTTAATGTGTCTACCGCTAAAGGCAGAAATCAAAAGATTAGGGATGATGCAATATCCCAAGAAATGTTGAGAGTTTTAGAAAGGGTTTTTGAGACTACGGTTGAGAAGAATAAGATATTAGAAGGGAGTAAGTGGTTGGAACGTGAGAGAAAGGAAAAAATAAAGTACAAAATAAGAGGGAGTCTAGAAAAAAATAAAGTACAAAATAAGAGGGAGTCTAGTTATACTAGCCCAAATTCATGACAATTAAAGCAGGCTACAGAGGACGAACCACAACAGAATGTTGTAGAAGCTAATACTAGAGGTTCTATTGGATTAGCGAGAAATTTTTGTTCGTAAATATTGTAATAAGCTCCATTCAAGCGAGTGTTGGAAAAGTCAGGAACAAGCCTGAGAAATGGGTCAGCGGAGCTTTGTGTTACAAATTGTCCAAGATTTCATCCTATTTAAATGCAAGCTTCGACTCAAAAACAGAATCAGAGACTAGTTTATGCTTCTAGGCACCGGAAGTATGGAGATGCATCTAGCATCAATGAAGGTACTTTATGATCCATTCTAATTGGCCTTGCATTAATTTAAAATTGGTATTTCCTAAATGTTTTTTGTTGATAATGTATCTGTGAAATTGAGAATTAGGTAATGAGGAAATTGTTAGTGATATTTCTATAGATAGACAATCTGTGTAAGTAAATAGGAAATCCATTGGAGATTTAAAGTGAAGTATTGGAACTATATTGGAATCAGAATTGCGCAGCGGAAGTATGGAGGTTAGTTTAGACAAAAGAGTTACGAATTTTGTGGATAGTGAATTAACTTTGACAATAGGAATTTCAAGGATGAAATTCATTTTAAGGAAATAGTTTTCACATCCCAAAAATCGGGTTAGTAGAAATTGGGTTAATGAACCGAAAATGGTCGCACTCAAAATTGTTTAGAAAACCATATCACATTTTTCAATAAATAAGTATCAAGTACAATAATTAAGTAGTGGTGGAGTTGTCCTTGATGATTTGAGTTCAAATCCCTTCCCTTCTATTATTTTATATTTGGTGCAAATTTGTTTCAAACCTTAGTAAATGTCACACCATGTTTTTAAAATAATTTTTGTAGGAATGTAAGCAAGGAATTAAATGGCCTAGTGTTTAGGAGCTTAGATAACTTCTTAAGGGTCCTAGGTTCATGTTTCCACATCTCCATATTTTTATTTATTTTTATTGGCAACTCTTGCATAGGAAAAACCCTCCTTGCCATCCACCTTTGTTACCATGCAAGGAAAGATTTCTTTCCTTGTGTGTGAGTCAACAATCCTTTATTAAACCCCATTTTTACTCCTATGATCCCTTTTCTGCTCTTTTGTCCCCTCAACATGCTTTTTCTCCTCCCTTACCTTGTGTGCTGATTCAATGTACCTAGACAAGGTGTAATACACCTTTTGTGTTTCATCTTTTTCTTTCCTCTTCGTATTGTCATCCACTCCTTTGCCCCTCCTTTTTCTTTCTATTTTTCTTAGCCATCTACAACCACTTTCTTCCTTATTTCCTCCTCTCCTCCACCACCACTTCCTTTCCAATCAAACCACTATCGGACCTCCCCTCTTTCGTTGCTCCTCCTATTTGTTTGCTCCAATGCCACCCTCGTACCACCATTCACCACTGTGGCCACCACCTTGCACCACCATAGATAAAACATTCAATTTTCTCTCCACTCCTCATTGTTCCTTTTTTTTTCTCTTCCCTTTCCCAAGTGCCACAACACTTTTCTCCCTTCTTTTCTATTGGATTCTCATCGGACAGACGCCATCGCATCGTAGCCCCTCCACCGATGATTAGTGACCTTTCCTCCTTTCTTCACCATTTTTCAATCTCTACCACTCTCTATAGAAAACAAAACCTTATTTATTTTATTTTATTTTCAATATTTCTTAAATTATTTTGATATCATATACTTTTCACTCACTTTTTTAAGTGATCAATTTCTCTAGATTCGATTTCCTTTCCTATACAAGATTTCGATGATCCATCAATCCTTCTAATTCAACTAAGTTAGAGTAGGGTAAGTTTGATTATTTACTAAGGTAAGCTCCTAATTTCAGAAATGAAATCATTGTTACAAACGATTATTTACTAGGGTATGTTCGAAATGGACAATTTAGTTTAAGTGAGTAATATCATAAAATGTTTAAAAGGACAATTTTTAATGTAAGGTAACTTTGATAATAGATCGGTATTCCATTGGTAAGGATCTGAGTGTGGGCATTCTTTAAAGTGGTGTTTCTCATCGAATTTATTATCAAGTATGGGTCTAATCTAAAATAAAATAGATATAAGTTAATTCTAGTAGTTAAATAAATATTATTATTTCGATTGTGTTTTATACGAATACTGAAAGTATTCTGAAAAAAGGGAGATTAAACCCATCAATACGTATTATACCAAGTAAGTAACCCAAACCAACTAGCTTATGGAAAGTATGTTTTGTGGTTATGGTTTTCATTGTTTGAAAAGTATGTTATTCTTATTCTCATGTTTAGTGATATTATGGCATAATTAATTTTACATGACAAATAATTTTTCGATATCTTGAAACAATATGTGGAACACATGTTAAACATGCCCTACATGATATAATATATTGAGAACTTCGATTTGCATGCTTCAACATGCCCAATGTGACAGTGATATCTTGAAATGGTAAATATGTATATATATGTTCATTTTAGTCATATCACATGCATCGAGTGGGACTTTGTAAGGAGGAAGAATTAGTGGCTTCGTCCATAACCTACATGGTAGCTTGTCTACAAATATTGGTGGCCTCGACCACATATATTGGAGTGATTGGGTGGATGAGTTCTGGGGAACTCCTTTTGGAGTGTAGCGATGATGGGTAGGACGTTTTATAAAAATTTGCATAATTGTTTTGCAAAAAATGCACTGCCATGATCATGTGCATAAAATTGATAATGTTGCATGGTAAGTATGTGCTTCTTATTATTTAAATTATTATTAGACTCACACTGGGCTTTAAAATCTCACTCATTTAGTTTCATAACCTTTTAGGTGATTCACAAACTTAGGGCTTGGATTCGACATTTGGAGGAGCTTCTCGGATGGAACTTTAATAAATGGATTATAAATTATTTGGGATGTTATTTTTTACTTTGGACATTGGACTTTTTATTAGATTGTTCCTTTACTTTATAATTCTAATTTGCCATGCATACATGCTTGATAGATTTACAAGTATTTTGAATTATTGAGTTTATTTAAATTAATTATGATTTTTACTTGATTTTTAAAAAACTTTGTGATTTCTCTAAGTATTTTCAAGAGTCTGCTGTGAAAGATTTTTACCAAAATAATTTTTAAAAAGTAATTAAAAATATTGCAAATTCTTAGTTTTTTTTATTTAAGACAAGATTTCAATATAATAATGATACTTTTCAAATAATTTTGTTTTAATAAGTTTTTTTCAAATACTACATTACTTAGTATTTAAAATTTAGAGTTTTCATAAAAACAATTGAAACCTAGTTATTTTCAACAAGTAAATGTTTTCAACGGTTTTAATGTGACTTTTGAGATTCAGGCATAACATCTAGGCCGAGTTTAGGTTGTTACAGGATATCCCTACCAAATCCCTCTAGCAGGTTTAAACCTTTTCGTAGGAACCCTATTCCACAAAATTTGCATAGTAGAATTAGAAATAGTCGACATGATTACCTTTCTAAGATAATCTAGTATACTTGTAACATCCCGAAATAGGGCCTAGTCGGAATAGTAGTTCCGGGACCACAAATCTGACATCAAAATATTTATTTTATGATTATTATGAGGCTTAGAATATGATAATATGCATGTGTTAAAATTTCATGAAGAAATTCTTTGAGTAAGGTGTCCAATTGGAAATTAGGGACTAAATTGAATAAATTGCAAAACTTGGATTCTAGAAGTAATTTGCATGAAATTGCTTTAGATTATAAAATATAAGGTCTTGGGGAGTAAATTTCCTAATTTCTAAATTTTTAGACAAAAATGGGCTTGCATTGATGAAATTTTAAAGAAAGGGCATGGGGGCATTTTGGTCATTTGGCTTTTTAATGAAATAAAATGGGAAAAATCAAGCCAAAATCAGCCATTCTTCTTCTCCATGCTGTCAAAATTCTCTTATCACAATAGCTAGGGTTTTCAAACATTTCAAGCACAATAGTAAGTGCTCCCAAACCCCGTTTTTAATGTTCTTTGTATTTTTAGAATCCCGGTAGCTTGTTCTCTTCATTTCTACCCATATTTCATGTTAGGGTTTATGTTTAAAAATTTACCCATGCATGAGTTATTTGTATTTTGATGGATTATGGAGGAATATGAAAGATGAATATGTGCTAAACATTTTTCCTAGGTGATTTTCATGAAAGACCCTTTTAGGGACCATTTTGCAAAAATTATAAATTGTGTGGTAGAAATGAGAAAATAATGGGAAATGTGGGTTTCCATAAGAGAGAAAAGTGTTCAGCTAGGCTTGGGTAAGATAGAAAGTGTATGTGTTTCATTATACGAGCCTAGGAACTAAATCGTAAAAATGTTAAAGATCAGGGGCAAAATGGTCATTTGGATCGGGGGTGAGAATTAGACTTGTAATGTATAATGTGGGGTATTAATGATATAATTTTTTTGTTATAGACCCCGAGGAACAAATTTCGGAGGTCGATCGAGGTAAAATAAAGGTTTTAGAATAACCAAAACACAACCCCGAAACAAATACCAGGTAAGTTCGGATAACTTAAAGTAACCCCCTAATATGCATATTTGTATGATTTTTTAATGCATGATGATTTCATTTATTATTGGCATGAAATATCATAGAAATGCATATTTGATGGTGACATGTGAAAAATGTCTCGGTTGAGGTTGAAAAAGGGAATTCGATGGATAAACCCTGATTGATATGTGTAATGAGATCCTGCATGTGTTGCAGTAAGGATTTAGCCCGGACGGGTAATCCGTTGATCTCAAATATTGAAAGGATATAGCCTAGACGAGTGTTCCTTTGAATGGTCGAGCCTCCCGAAGAATATGTGTGCATTATGGATTTAGCCTAGACGGTTAATCCGATTAGGGTCTGAATTTAGCCTGGACTGGTAATTTAGCTCCGAGCTCATTAAGGGTGTTTGTCGTATTAAAGTATTTAGCCTGGACTGCTAATCCCGACATCACCTTATGAGTTCATAAAATGGGGGATTTAACCTGGACTGGTAATCCCGCCATAAAATGTGAGGTTCGCGGGAGTGTATATAGGGAATGATCATTCGTATGAATTGACAGTTAATGCGTATTCCATCGAGATTTCCTAGAAACTCAACGAGATTAACGTGAGATGTTTGTGTAAATGAGATGTTGAATGATGAGCTCATCTAGTTAAATTATATGATGCTTGATTATGTTACTAACTTATTGATTGAGTGCATGTAATAGGGAACCATTTAATAATTGTTGGTTTCCTTATCTATCATGGATGCATGTTAAATACTTGGTAAGTTTACTTTCCTGTTATTCGAGCTTACTAAGGAAGTAAATGCTTACCCCTCCCTTTTTCCCTGTCTCATAGAGCTCGAGGACTCATAAGGACTGGAAGACGATTGGGGAGTCAACACACTATCAACTAGACAAGCTTTGGTATAAAGGCATTTCTAATTTGTTCAATGGCATGTATAGGATTTTTGAGTATTTTGTTATATGTGTCATTTGCTTTGCCAAATGAAGGCATGTAAAAATATGTTTATTTCTTTGTATATGGCCATGAAAATTGACTTAATTGAAGTAGGCTATGACCTACGAATCTATGCATGATTTTATTTACATGTGATGGGTTGTTACCAATTGGCAATAAGTCGCATGAACAAGCCAATTTCGGACGAATTAAAGTGACATGGGAACTCATAAACACTAAATGGGAAATAACCTTTCATGTATGAAACCAATGATATGAGGTTTCCATACAATAAGATTCATCAAAGATTTATAAATGTGTAGTCATGTTTTATTTCAAAAATTGATGACCATTAAGTATAGATGGTAGAAAGGGTGACCAAAGGCTTGTAAGATAGCCTATTAGGGTCCACATGGTTAGACACACGGGTATGTGTCTAGGCCGTGCGTGACACACGGTTCCTTTCCATGGGTGTGGGATATGGCCGTGTGTCCCCTGCACTTAAAATTTTATATCAATAGTGTACACGAGTAGGTCACATGGGTGTGTGTCCCTACTGTGTCTAAAAGACAGTGTTGCCCACGGGTAGGTAGCATGGGCATGTGCTATGACCGTACTGATAAGTCAGTGTTGCACACGGCCGAAGGGCATGGGCGTGTCCCAAATCACATGGGCGCGTGTTCCCATACGGCCCACTCACATGGGCGTGTGATACTTCAAATTAGAGAAGTATTCCTAAGATATCCAGGGTCTGTCAAACACCCCTGGTTTTGTCCCGAACTGCCTTAGGGTGTGTCTAGGGCCTCATAAACCTATATAAAGGACGAGTTGTTTATAGGTGAAAAGTTTTAAATTTGAAGTAAAATCGGTGACCCAAATTGGTACGTTTCAAAATGTAAAGTCCCAGTGCTGCCTCGAACCCTATCCCAGTGTCGGGTATGGGTGAAGGGTGTCACAATACCAGCCGATTTGAGGGAGACATCAATGAAATCCAATCGGACCCTATCATATTCTTTCTCCAAATTGATTTTGAGAACCATCCATTGTTTCTTATTATATTTCCCTCTCATAGAGTGTATAACCTCCAAAACAGTTATAATGTTATATGATATGTTTCTTCCTGCTATAAAACCAGCTTGTTCTTGTGCAATGGTTTTAGGAAAAATCATTTTGAACCGATTAGTTATGGTCTTCATAATCAACTTGTATAATACAGTACAAAGACTTATAAGGCGACATTGTGAAATACTTTCTTGGTTAGAGACCTTAGGGATAAGGACAATGAGATTATTTTTCAGTCCTAAATCAATAACATTACCATCAAACACCCTCTTCACCCAATGACAAACATTACTTCCAACCACTCTCCACTGATTTTGGAAAAATAGGGCGTGAAAACCATCCCTACCTGGAGCCTTCAATGAAGTCATATCAAAGAGAGAAATTCGTATTTCCTCATCCACAATTGATTTACCTAAAAAACTCTATCACACTAATCAAGTTGTGGGAATGTGCTAGCAGGTAAACCTCTCATTGGTGTCGGCACTTCAAATAACTTATGGAAGTAATTAATAGTTTCATCTTGAATATCCTATGGGACATAAATCCATTCTCAAGCTTGATTTCATAGGGCATTAATTCTATTGAATTTCCTCATTTGAATTGTACAACTATAGAAGAATTTAGTATTCCGATCACCCAAACTTATCCAGTCATATCGAGCTTTTTGTTTCCACAATAATTCTTCATGGTGGAGTATAGACTCTAATTCATCCCTTACCTCCATCACATACTAAAATAAGTAGTCAGAATCTGAGTGCTCCATATTTCTTTGAATGCCAGATAAAGTACTAATCAATTTTCTTTTATGAGTGCCAATGTGCCTATAGACCGATTTTTTCCAACTTTTTATACCGGTAGAGAACTAATCAGGGGAATCAAACAGACTACCATTGAATTTCCACTTCTCTTTGACAAACTCATAGAAATTAGTATGTTCAATCTATCCAACAAATAAGCGAAAAGATCGACCTCTTGGCAAATTAATATTTGGCTTTAGAGAAACACAAAAGGGCCTTTGATCCGATTTAAGTCTTGGGAGATGGGTAACTAAATAATTCATAAATGCCCTTACCCAACCATTATTTCCAGGAGCTCTATCAAGTCTTTCAAAAATTCTTCCTCTGTGCCAAGTAAAGGATGGACCTTTAAATCCCAAATCTTGCAAATCAGTTGACTAAACAAAATCATCAAAAGATGAGCATCTCCTACCTTGCGTCCTCCCCCTTATTTTTCACTAGAGGAAAGGATTGCATAAAAATCGCCGGTTTTCATTCATGGATGTGGTTCAAAAGGGACGACAAACTTTAATTCTCTTCAAAGCATTTTCACTTTCATCTTATTCGGATTGATATAAACAAAAGCTATAAAAATATATTGGTCCTGATAGTTGCTGCAAAAATGAACCAAAATAAATTGTGGATGATTTCGAATAACCTCCACCTTAACTTATTCTTTCTAACAAATCCAAATACCACCAGATAAATCTATCGCTTCTACCCGATGAGAAAATTCAAACCCCAACTTATCAATAATATCATATACTTTAAAACTGCTAACCATCATCTCCAAAAGACTAACAATGTCAGGTCTAAATTTTGAATTATATTCCCAGAAAATACGAGGAAATTTTCTGCTTGAGCACCCTTGAACATTCCAAGAAAAAATAGATAGATTTAGATCCATAAAAAAAAAGGCTAAGGTTTATCGACCTTTCTTGTCGGCTAGCAATATTAGCTTCCAATTTCCTATCGACAAACTAGGGCCACCTGTACCACCCTATTTTCCAAGTTCAAAAGAGATACTGTGTCATACACCAAACTCGATCCCTTAGAAGGATCCAAGTAAGACATTTCACACTAAAGAAATCATCCATCTTCAAAACTAATTTTGGCTAAACTTTGTAAAGCCATAGTGTTTGAAATTAACCTTTAATAAAATATGGAAAATAGAGTATAAGCCAAAAGACATATAGAATTTCAATAAGTTATTTTATCAACCCAAATAAAATACTTTTGAATCATTCCATAAACTTTAATGAAACTTCATTAAATCCAAAATTTTCCACATGAGTCTTAAGTATAATATCTTTTCAAAATACATTCAGACATCACCCCATCATCATGCATAATACAAATAAACAGACATCTCACAACAGTTGACGTCCTCTGGAGTAGTCCTTTAGAAATTCTTCCTTGAACAGTAAGCTTAATAATGAAAAGGGAAACAGGTTAACAAAAGGACTTAAGGAGTTCAAGAAAAAAAGTATCAATAGATATTAATATTTCAAACAGATTCTTTCAAAGATTCGAACACAATAACATAATTCTCTAGATGAGGAGCACCATATACAGACAAACTATACGTCGATTTACTTTTCCTTTGGTGTATACAATACGCCCATATGACCATTCAGACAACCCTTCTTCATGTTAGCCACGTACTCAAATCCATAGTCAAATTCATATAATTCACTCCATTCATTATTCCTTTGGTTTGTATCCTTTATTGAGATTTGCTAATCTCTTTTGAAACATACATTTTCCTTAACAAAAGCTACATAACCATTTTCATGTATCATGATCTGCCACTTCAATGTACATTCCATCGAAGGCAATGCCATGAATATATTTTTTTAACATCATTTCCAGGAATCAGTCCATATCATTCTTGTCAGAAGCAGAAGGTTGTGGCTTAAGCATGAAGAATGGTTCTTACGCTTTAACATAAACATAACAGACTCTAACTAACAACTCTTGAACACCCTTTCTCATATACACATTACACCTTTACAGAGTATAAGTACTTACCTTACATGAAATATAAAACAAGAATATTATACACACATGTAAGTAAGAAGAAACTCATCAAAAATACAACAAAGTCTAGATGGTAGGACCTTTTCCTTTGCCAGTCGGACCTTCTATAACATCTTAAGCTAAAATATGGATGATTAAGCTTAACAAATCATTACACAATTGAATCCAAACATGCAAGCAGAATTAATAGTATGTATATAACTATGAAAATAACCTAGGGTTCATCAATATTTACCAGAGAATTAAAAACAAATGTGGGAGTTGGCTAAGTACAGTGAACCCAACTTCAGAAAGATTTTTGGGCTTAAGCTTTTAAAAGAGAATTAGAGAAAATCAAGAAGAAGACGAATGCAAAGAAAATGCAAAGTTTATTGGTCAAGACACAGATACTCTTATATATTTAAGCACGGAGACAAGGTTTAGTGGAAGAATAAGATTATTCCACTAACACCCTTGGCTCTCGTGATTAAGTGCACTTATTATAATTTAAGTCTTATCAACTATAGTATCATAGTTCCATTCTAACCTGTTCTGACTAGATTAATTAAATAGTCTTTCTAAAATAGCAAAAAAATCTATTAAACTATGAATTTAATATCTTCGTCAAAACATCTAGAGTGGCATATACTCAACAAAAGAATCCACCAATCTATAGATCTCGCTAAAACATAGGATTCGCCAATGACAACTAATACTTAACCAAAACTACGCTTAGTCCAATAAACGGTAACCATATTAAAGCCTTCGTCGGGTGGGTTATTACATACTGTTCACCATATTATCAATGGAATCCGAAATTAGGACCCCTTTATTACTTGATATCTTGAACTGGTTTCCTCGATCCCGAATTGTCTTGTTAAGCTTCATACCATTCTTAGCACCATCAGCTTTACTTTTAACAAATCGGCCTTGAGTACTTCTCTCAACACCATCCAACACTTCAACTCGGTTACTATCCAACCCTTCCAGTTGGTTCATATTAGCATTTTCTTTAAATACCATCGCCGAATGTTTTAAGGGATCTAGTACGTCTTCTTTTAATGCCACCGCCACCCTAAGGCCCTTCAAAAATTGGATTAAAATGAAAAAACAAATTTGTTGTAGAAGCTTCAACTGGCCTACTGCCACTTGCACCGATCGACTCACCTAGACTACTACTGAAACCTGCATGGACGATAGTAGCTGCATTCAAACCACCTTTTTCCAGCTGGGCTAAAATTGATTTAGAAGGACCCCCACAATCCTCAATAGCAGCCGCCGACCTATTAACCAAATTAACAAAACCCATATCATTAGCCTGGGCCACCTCTTTCCCATGAATTTTTGAAAGTGAGCCCACTGCTCCCTTTTTATTACAAAAGCCCACTGCACTGGCCTGCCTAGATTCTTTCCTATCATTTCCAGCATACTGTTGATGTCCTTTAAGCCCTTGTCGCTACACCTCTTTATCATTTCCCTCCTGCACAACCTCTAAATCAGATTTGTTTCCTTTATTTTCATTAACGACAGCAAGAATGCTAAAACTTGATTCTCCAATATTAATCACTGAATTTATGTTGCTATTTTTCCAAAAATCCCTAGGATTACGACGTTGTATCCTCTCAACGGTGATCCATGGACCCTAAACCCCTCCTTCATTCATTCCATCATCTTCCACCATGACCGCATCAGTGCCCAGAGTTCCTCCACCATTCGATGATCCCTTCCCATCAACCCTTGGAGCAGTTTCCTCTTTTGGAAAAAGGTCTTTCACATGTCCATATCGGCCACACAGAAAGTAGACCATTGGCAAGTCTTCATACTCTACCCATTGAAAAATTCCATTAATCTAAACTTGGGATACCAATGGCTTATCCAAATTCACAGAAACCGCCATACGAGCGAAACGGCCTCTTGCTCCAAAATTTGTCTTAAAGTCTAGCTTCACAAGTTTTCCCATCATTGCTCCAATCTCCCACAAAATCTTTGGGTTATACATATGACTCGGAAGACCTGGAAAGCATATCCATGACATTACAAAACTTGGAAAAGATTGAGCAGGATTGAAATCTATAGTCCATGGTTGTACCATTAAATATTGTCCGTAGATAACCCAAGGACCTTGGCACAATATTTTTTCATAATCTTCATTGCTCCAGAATTTAGTGAAAAAGTATCCATTTTTAATATCCATGAGTTGGAATGACAAAGAAGTTTTTGAGAGGGTTGACAGCTTATTCTTTTATATTCGTGTGGCTAATATTTCGACTTAAGAGCTTGATCACAACTGTATTAGCCATATTCGTAACTAATAAGTGTTGGACCCTCTCCAAGAAGACAATCGAGGGTATGCCATTAACAAAAGACCTCGTAATGTCCCCTTCCTCAAAATCAAAAATCATCTTCTATTCCCAAGCTCGTTACCACATTTCGTTTTTCACTTCAACAGATCCTTTTCCCATTAATCTTTCTTTCCAAGATAATGGTGGATCAGGGTTCAAATCCATTGCCATTCCAACATCCGTTTCAATTCCCTGTTCCTTAAGGCAAACTTTTTTGGTGATAACATCCTCAACCAATCTCACCTTATCCCCATCACTCTCGTCGGAAGAAACCATCGAAAAAATCATCTTTTAAAGACAATTTTAAAAGTAAAATAATTGCCATATTTATTGATTGTGTTGCAATATAATAATGTAAATGCATAATGATTTATTTGACCTTCTAACTTTATAAAAAAAAAGTCATTTTTTCTCTCTATTTAATTTTTTATCTTTTTTTAGCCCAATGAAAAAATTAACGTTTTTAACTTTTCTAATGTTGTATATAAATGAATTGTCACATAGATGACGCATCAACATTTACTTAATTTTTAAAAACTTTAAAGATTTATAAAAATTATATAAAAAAACTATTTTTAAAATTTTAAAATTAATTAAATGTTGGTATGTCATGTTCATGGCAATCCACATATATGCCATTTCAGCAAAGTTAATAAACATTAACTTTTTCAATAATTTTAGGGTAATTTGACAAAAAAATATAAATTCAAGAGCTAAAAGATACAAAAAATAAAATAAAAGACTAAAATAACTTTTTTTATAAAGTTGAAGGGCTAAAAAGATCATTATACCCATGTAAAGATATGTTGTGAGATTTCCCACGATATTTTAATCTCCACATTTATATTTTTTATTTGAATCTGTCAAAGTAAATTAAATACTAATTACCGTCAAATTGACACATTGAATGGCAAATGCAAACGCATTCTACCAAAATCGTCACAAATGTAATAATCTTAGGACCGTTTATTTTTACAATTGTATCAATATGTTACTTTAGAGAATATATGTATATGATTACTTCATATTTTCCTACGATGCAAAGGTGGATTACATATATTAATTTTATAATATTTTATAATATTATTTTTGTTTAAAATCATTAATGAATTTTCTCAAAAAAGTTATTAATGAATTAAATAGTAATGTAATTATAATTTTTTTAAAACTATTTAATTAATTTAAAATCGGTTAAATCAATATTTTTTTAATCGTAACAAAATTTAATATTAAAATAATACAAAAATTCATCTTGAATATTAATATTAATTTATTATAATTTAAATGATATTATTAATATTTCTATAAGTTATTTTATATATTATTAAATTAATTTTTTAAATGTTCAAAATATAAATATTCAAAATAATAATTATATATTGATGTTTGCTCTACTTTAATCAAAAAATGTATTTTATTAATATGTATATTTTTCAAAATATATTTTAAGATTAATAATTTAATATCCAGAAATTTTAATATTATAAACTTAATTTAAGTAAAATATTAACATAAATAGATAGTTTATTTCAAATCAAATTTATATTTAATATATGAAAATTAAAGAAAATAAATAAAAGCTATGGAATAACTAAAAAAAATTAAAAGAAAGGAGTAAAGGAGCAATTTATCCCAATTGGAAATGACTGCTTAAAATGAATAGTGTCACTAGTAAAAAATTTGTAATGTGAATATGAATGTTTATTCTCTTCTTTAACCAGAATCTTGTAATAATATAATTAATAAAATTAATAACAATGATTATTATTTTTGTAGTTATTGTAGGAAATAATAATTTGAAATTTGTTATAAAATAAAAATACAAAATGTAAAGAATAAAGAAAATAGGACAGCAAAAGATATTGCGTATTTTATTGATTAATCGAGATATTTACAAATATTTACAAAGCTTTTCCAAAGTCTCTATTTATGGGCATAAGAACTATAAATGAAGTAGATATCTACTTCTAATGACTATTAGAATTTCAAGTATATCAAAACTTATCTTGATCATGATGGGCATCCACTTAATAAGATATTCGTAATACTCTCTATTGAATGTTCATTGATAGATAATGTTTCTCATTAAAACCTTACTAAGATAAAAACCCTGTGGAAAAAAACATCCTAGTGAAGAAAAAAAAGTACACATATCTATAATACACATAATATGCTGCCTCTTTAAAAATCTTATCAGGAAAATCAAATTGGACAGAACCCCAATTAAGGGAAAAGAGTACAGAAAAGAGTACAACATATATTTACTCTCCCTCATGAAATCATCACATAATATCTCATATTCTATGTATTCACTCTTGAATATTGGCTTTTCAAATGACCATTTGAATGTATTTGCTAAGCTTGTATATCAACATTCTTTTGAAAGTCATGGGTGAGGAAAAATTTTGGGAAAATATATTTTGATCTCTTTAGGAGTTTCAACAATAATCATAATAAACTTTAATCATGATCCCTCTATAAAAATACAAAGAGGTATTTTGGATCATTTTATAATCTTCTTTCAACTACTATTGACTAAGTCAAATTTACCACATATGTTTAATTATTTCAATTTATATAAATGAACAATTTCTCGATGATTTCAATATGCTTCTCATATTCTAAATCCTTCAAGGATTTTAATATAAACTTTATTATATAGTGATTTATAAAAGGTTGTAACAACAACCATTAGATGCAAGTTAAATATTTTATGATCTGTCAATTTAATAATATATCTAAAGTTTATTTTGTCCACCACAAAATAATATCAAATCTTTTCATAATCAATGCCAAGGGTTAGCGAAAAACTTCATATTTTTATTCCGCTTTTTGCAAAACTATTTCATTTGTACCATCACTGGCTTTATACCTTTAGATATTTGGACTGTTGGTTCAAAAACTCCACGAATTTGAGCTGCATCTTTCTATTTTGACCAATCTATTCCATATTTATATTTTTCAATAGATTTATTCAAGATTATCCTGTCATTTCAACAATAATATTGCAAGTAAAAATCATTGTCGACCAACTTTATTATCGGTTTCACATTTTCTTTATTTGACAGCTTATTGAGATATCTTATTTTCACTATTTTAATCTTCAATTTAAGGTACCTGAATCTCTTCTAGAGTTTTACTTATCAGTTTTGTCTTGGGTCTCTTCTAGAGTACCCGCCTTCACTATATGACCATCTAGATTTATTATTATTTTTATGAGAATTTTCATATTTAGAACTTGTAATGAGTTATCCTTATTGAACTTTTGGTTCAAATTACTCTCCCCCCTAACTCATTACAAGTTATTATTTCTCTCCCCCTAATGTCGAGAAAACTATCAAATCAAAATAGCAATCACAAATCATGTCATAATTGAATCTCTAATACATTTAAAATATATAGTAATACAAGGAGACTCGTAATTAACATATATTCCCAACTTTTTTTAAGAATTCACTCATCAATTGGAATATATACGCACATACAAAAGTTCAGAGATGGGAAATATTTAGTTCTTTACCAAAAACTAATTATAATGGGGAGTATTTATAACTTATTGGATTGATGCGTACAACACATGTAACATCCCAAAAATCAGGGGTTAGTAGAATCGGGTTTGTAAACCTAGAGAGAGTGGTCATGCCCTAAAATTTGAGATTACCTATGCGTTTTTAGGAAATAAATGAGGTATTGGCTTGTTAGTTAAGTGTTAGTGAAACGTTCTTTGAAACCTAAGTTCAAATCCCTTCTATTGCACCATTTTTATTATTTTGCAAATTTTGCCTCAAACTCTAGTACGTGACATGCCTTGTTTTTAAAATAAATATTGCAAAATCATTTCAAAAATAAGGAAAGAGCTAGTGGTTAATTGATAAATGGAAAAGCATGAAAACTAAATTGAGGTTCCAAGTTTGAATCCTTTCTCATGCAAAATAATTAATTTTTACAAAATTCCTTGTTTTTAATGTGTGTGTCCTCCATTCCCTTGTAAACCTAAGTATAAAATTTAATTTTACATAAATTAATTAGCTTTTATTCTATTTTTACTCAGCCTAGTCGTTCCTCTTGTCTCCTCTCTTCCTTGATATTCAATTTTTCTTTCTCCCTCCATTGTTGTCGTCACCCATAACACCTAGTTTTATCATATTTTTCTTTTCTTTTTGCTATAAGGTTTTGCATCATCTCTTCTATCTACCATTTTTATCTAATTAAATCAGCCCCAAATCTGAAATATTGAGTCTCCAAGATGGATTCCAAAAATTGCCAAGAAGTGCCATTGTCTCCCATAACGTCTAGCTTGTGTAAGATTGCGTTCTCTCTCGATTTCTTATTAAATCTTGTTAATTGAAAACCAAAATTTTCAGATCTAGAATTTGGGAGATTTTTAAAGATTTAATGGGTGTTTTTCCAACTTCTTAATCAATTTCAAAAATGGTTTTAGATCAGTCCCAAATTTGGCAACCACGGGTAGTGGTGCGCGTGTCTATAGGCAAGAAAGGGGTTGTTTTTCTTTAATTCTTTCCCATATTTTTCCAGAATTTTGGGTCCTTGAACCCCTCCTAATCAGCCTTTAATTACATATCAATTATGGAAAAACGTTCTTGATCAATTAGCCATTCGGATCTAACGAATTGGAAAGCATGAGTATGATTAAATGCAAACTAGTTTGTTGTTTCGACATAGTTATTAGGTAAAGGTTATAGATTGATTAAATGAAGGATTTTAATCAATATTGATTACTGATTTTCCAGTATGTAAATGTGTTAGGTTCTGACACGAACACCCAAAATCAACTATAAAGCCGAAAGACGTCTGCGCGTACGATTCACATTAGAATAGTGTAATAAATCTAACTAGTTTGGATTTGTAAAATAGTTGTAATTGTGACGATTGGTTTGAACCCATAATTGAGCATTTATGGGGCTGTTTAAGAGGTGAATTAATTGAATTTATACTTATTTTTAATTTAGGTTCGTTTTAAGGTTTATTAAGGAAATCAAAAGATTCTCTAGTGTGCTGCGAAAAAGTGTAAAATAAGGAGTGGGTCCTAAACTCATAAACTTTGTTGGATAATGATAATTACCATGTTATATTTGATGATTTAGATTTTTTATTGGATTGACTTAATAGTCAAATAATTTGTAACACTCCTAACCCGTATCCGTCGACGAATAAGGTTATGAGGTATTACTTGACTGAACAAAACTTCTATAAGGTCAAAGATACTTACCAGACATAAATTACCAACAATGTAAACATGTCTCATTAATTTTCCATAGGAGCTCTTATAAATTTCCAAAATGACTCAATATCAAAACATAACCAAATATCTAATAACAATTTAAATACTATCAAGTTATAACTAAAACATTTCACTACATTAGTTCAATTATAAGGCTTCTCTAAACAAAATGAGCAAGCCATCTTCGCATGGCTATAATGTATACAAGTCGAAATATCATTCTACCTATATTCTATCCTATACATGCCTTAAACCATGATGATATACAATCTTCTCAACTTACATAATGACTCGATCGTGTGATGATATCTCCGGCCCTTCCAACTCGAGCTAAAGTATAAACCTATAAGAAATGGAAAAGACAACACGGAGTAAGCTTCAATGCTTAGTAAGTTTTAAGCAATGCAAACAATTAATTTACTTATAGATCGATTATTCAAATTTTCAAGAAATCATTCCTAGATAATTTCCATTTTGGCCAAGTATCCATGAACATAATGCATATGTAGCAAATTCACCTCACTTGAATCTGAACTGAATTAAAACCAAATATTGAAATCAAAAATAAGATCATAAGAACTCGAAAAGCATCTCATTAACAAGTTTTAACCATGTTTGCAATAAAATCACAAATTCACTACAAGCTGTCTTCCTGAGCAACAGTCACTAAATTATTTATAACTGGAGCTAAGAAACTCCAAATCAAGTGCTGTTAATTTTCCCTGAAAATAAACTCATATATCTTCCATCCATCAAATTTTCAGAATTTTTTGTTTGACCAATCAATACCAGATTTTTCTTGAAGTTTTCCCCTGTTTCACTGTTTGACTATTCTGACCACTCTTCACTATGAATCAAATTTCTCATTATACAGAATTCAAAATATGTTATCGTTTATTTCATTTGAAACTAGACTCACTAAGGAGTCTAAGAATATAAATTTTATCTTATAACTATTTTTGTACCATTTATAATGATTTTCTAAATACAGAACAGGGGACCTTGAAGTCATTTTGACTCTGTTCCATGCCACTTCAAATATCTCATTATTGGAAATTCTTTTGCTTACACAGTTTCTTTTATAAGAAACTAGACTCATTAAGATTTCATGAAATAATTTATTCAGCCTCTAACTCAACTCCCACAATTTATGGTGATTTTCCGAAATCACGTTACTGCTGCTGTCCCAAGCAGATTTATTACACATTCTTTGCATTCATATTATTTAACATGTATATCACCAAGTCAATCTCATGTAACCGTTCACCATAGCCAAATACATATACACATATGAGATTTTCACATATACTTCTCATTTCGCATTCATGATTCAATTCCGATCAATCTAACATATAAAAGTATATAATACATACCTGACCAACTTAATGCATTGAACATATTCAATGGTAGTTTACTACGAACATTCGAAATCATAATCTTACTCGAATCATCGGCATTAAGTCTGCTAGGTTTAAAACCCAAATCCAATCACTACCACAAAGCATGCAGGACTTTAAGCCCGGATACAATACCAGCACAAACCCTGCGGGACTTTAGCCCGGATATAACACCAGCACGAATGCCTTCGGGGAATATAACACCAGCACGAATGCCTTCGGGACTTAGCCCGGATATAACACCAGCATGAATGCCTTCAGGACTTAGCCCGGATATAACACCAACACGAATGCCTTCGGGACTTAGCCCGGATATAACACCATTATAAAGTCGTCTCATAAACAATTCATATAATATAGCATGTATACCTGTTCACTTTGCTCTATTTAATCATTCAATATTTTGCACACTAAGTGTCATTCTCAATATCTCTCACATTAAGTGCCATTCTCAATATTTCGTACACTAAGTACTATATTTGATTGCCCCGCACACTAAGTGTCACATTTTGTCGATATGTCGTCAGACATTAAAATATTCACGTATATACAATTTATACGATATCAAAGCATTAGAAACATAAATTTAACAATGCTTATTGCATACGAACTTACCTGGCTAAATTGTAGAGATACCAAAGTTCAGGGGTATTTTGGTAATTTTCTCATTTTCCTCGATTTTCCACCCGATCTTGATCTAAATTAACAATTTCATTCAATATATTAATTTAGACAGTAAAACACCTCATTTCATACAATTTGGTCATTTTTGTTATTTTTACAAAATTACCCCTAAAGTTTTACTTTTATTCATTTTAGTCCCTGAGCTCAAAACATGTCATAATGATTTCGGGTTCCCTTGTTCTGACTTTGAAAAATCATAAAAAAATTGGATAAAAATAATTAAGGGCTTAAATTTATATTTTTAAAATCCATAATGAGTCTATTTTCAATAGAAATAAGTAGGAACATCATCTAAATCTCGTACGATAAGATAATTAATTCTTAGTGAAGAAGGGTCAGAACTATCAGGTAGCAGAATAGAGGTAACTTTAAAGAATAAAATGCACTTATTGGTTAAACAAAAAATTCTTAAAATTTTAAGGTAAGAAGATATGTGAGTCTAGTTTTAGGGAAAATTAGTGGATCTTAATTTGGAGTTCTGTATCTTAAGATAAAAATAATTTAGTGACTATGACACTGATGGATAGCTTTGAATATACATATAAGTCAATAGTGGAATTATAGATAATGTCACTTATAAGCATGATATATACATCAAAGATGTGGAATGGAGAGGAGGAGGAGGAAAATATATATGCATATTCAGCTAGCATGGCTAATTTGCATGTTTTAGGCTCAAGGACAAAATTGAATAAAAGCAAAACTTTATGGGCAATTTTGTAAAAATGTTAGAAGTGACCAAATTGCATGAAATGGATTATCTTATTATTTAAATTACAAAATTGAATGAAATTATTAATTTAGAACAAGATCAGGTGAAAACATGTTTTAGGACTTAAATTGAAAGGTGTTGAAATTTTGGAAAATTTTGTTATTTTATATATATAAGAATAATTAGGCTCGAAACAAGGATTAAATTACAAGAACTTATATTTTTCTGAGCCTAAGGATGAAATCGTCATTAATCAAAAGTTCAGAGGTAAAATGGTAATTTTGCCTAGAGCATTAATTGAACGTATCAGAATATGAAATAAATAAAAATGATGATCAAATTTATTTATAAAGGTCTGGGAGGCTCAAATATGAGACTTGAACGTGGAAAAGAAAAGTTTTTGGATTAGTGAAATTATAAACACGAATAAGCAACGAAGTAAGTTTGTGCAACTTGAATTGAATTATGTGCAACTTGAATTGAATTATTGAATGTTTGAATTGTATATTTATGTTACATGAATGTGAATTGAATATTTAATGTATGTTTTGGGCTTCGAGGGCCCAATAGAGGGACGTTATGATTATTTTTAGAATATGAATAATAAATGATTCAAAATTATCTGAAAATGTTCAGTAAACTCCGGTAATGCCTCGTACCCTATTCTGACAATGGATACAGGTAGAAGGTGTTACAAAAATGCATATGAAAAATAAAGAGAACCCTTAACTTGCTTTAAGTAAAATTGAAAAGGTATTCCAATTAACACACACAAAAATTAAGATCGACTTGGATTATTTCATGAAAATTAGGTAATTTACCAAACCTACCAAGACACCCTATTTGTTTCTACCTTTAGTCCCCAAATTTTATTAATACATCTCTTTTTTTTTATTTTTTTTTATTTATTTTTACTTAAGAATATGTTAAACCTTTTGACGTAAAGAGAGATGACAGCTAGGCACCTCACCGCGGTTACTCAGCCCAACATACTCCTAATTTTTATTTTTCTTAAGAACATATCGAACCTTTTGACGTGAAGAGAGATGTCAACCAAGCACCTCACCCCGGTTACTCGCCCAACACATTCTTAAAAATTGATTTCGGTTAGTGGAGTTTTACCTAACACGTCACACAACCTTTTGACATGAAATAGGATGCAAACCAAGCACCCTGCCTCGGTTACTCAGCCAGTCACACCTTAAGCTGCACTCATAACCAAGGAAACATCATTATTATTAAACGGATTTTTATTTTAGAGGACTTAGGAGCAACAATCAAGTGTCAAAAATAAGTTTTAGCAACCACCTTAATAGTCATGAACATATTTTAAGCATGCAATTGTATTAAAGTGTCCTCTTTGAGTTTAGACTTAATCAAATTTACTAAAAGCAAAATAAGGTTAACTCTATTAATCATAATAATTTAACATAATATAAATAAAACAGTGGAGATGAAATCAATTATAGCAAAATCATAATTTTCTCATAAGAAAAAATTCATGCTTGTAGGTCAAACAGTGGGAAATTCCTGGTAAAAATCTTGGGCATGAAAAGAGGCAAAATATTCTAAA
Source organism: Gossypium hirsutum (assembly GCF_007990345.1). Classification (NCBI taxonomy): domain Eukaryota; kingdom Viridiplantae; phylum Streptophyta; class Magnoliopsida; order Malvales; family Malvaceae; genus Gossypium; species Gossypium hirsutum. The sequence goes on from NC_053426.1 coordinate 88,738,806, forward strand.
AAAATAAATATGGGCAAAATTCAGCAGCAACAACCATATAATAGCAAAAATAGCAGATAAAATGACAGTAATAACGAGGAATACCTCCCACTACTTAAAACACATTGTCCTCGATGTGAAAGAAAATAAACAAATAGGTGAAAAAAGTTTAAAAGAACTCCATGTGTAATTATTATTGTTCACGCATAATGGCAATGAGATCGGCTAGTTGCTGCCCAAAAGTGTCGAGTCGGTCCTCGATGTGCTCTAAGCGTTGCTCAACGATCATCAAAGGTTGGGCTTGATCGGGTACTTTGTTTTGATTTTGTGGTCGAAAGAATCGTTCAACTGATGTGGAGCGAACACCTGGAGGGACAAAACGAAAAGAAGATGGAGTGCCAAGAAGCAATCCCATCGAGTCGAGGCATCGAGCATCCAAAGGATCAACCTGACAAGCAACATGCAAATATGTTTGGGTTGGTACTAGTATCAAATGCTAAGTTACCATGTAAATGGCACTCAGGTGGTAAAACATTTGCTCGAGATTAGTAGGTTTAGCAATGAGTGGGCAGTGGTCGTTGGTCGTCGGGATTCTAGGAGGTACTGGAGCGAGTAGGTTGTTCAGGGACGTTGGCATCAGATTCGTATAAAGAAATTGCGAGTGCCTCTATTGGTTGGGCCAAACGGTGTGGTGGCTGACGATGGGGCCAGCGTCGTAACGGTTCGGGAGCCAAACATGGTGGCAGTGATGGCATGCGGGACTCTAGCGGTAGTAGCGAAGGCGGAGGAAGGCAAAAGATAGGTGGTGGGTTGAGTTCGGCGTGTGACGGAGAGGAGGTTATGGTGGCGTCGTTTGGAATCGGAATGTCGTGGCTTCATCGTGAGGAAGGGGAGAAAAGGGCGAAGCGGCGAGTTTGGCAACGGTGTAAGAGAAGCGTGCGACAAAGAGAAAGAAAAGGAGGATGAGGGTTCGTTGGCCAAATCAACTTGTTGAGGTGCCAATAATCGGCAACGGTGGTGGTTGACGATAAAAGACGGCTCAGTAGCAGCGCGGCTCCTGGTACGAACCATGGTAGATGAAAAACTGATGGTGTAGAAAAATGGGAAAGAGTGCGGTGACTGGTGGTGTTTTAAAGAGAAGAAGGGAAAAATTGGATTATTTTTAGGGTTTGGGGTGTTTAGGTTTTGGCTAAAGGGAAGGTGCGTGGGTGCAAGTGTGAGTGGTATTATATTTCTCCTTTTTCTCCTTATTTTGCTCCGTTTTACCTGGATGGAAAGAGAGATTTATTAATATTCAAACAATGTAATCAAAATAAAAACAAAAATAAAAATAAAAATGGAAAAAATAAAAATTAGGTTACCTTCCAACAAACGCTTGTTTAACGTTGTTAGCTCAACACCTCAAAATAGTTCTATAGTGGCTCTAGCTGAATTTTCTCAACCATGTGGGCTTGAAAATTCTCGTGAAATGGCTTCAATTGTTGGTTGTTGACTACGAACCGCTTTCCTGACTCCACTTTTATTTCAATCGCGCCATGTGCTAATCTTTCTGTCACGATAAAAGGTCTTTGCTATCGAGATCAAAGATTACCTGGGAATAATTTTAAAACGGAGTTGTAAAGTAAAACTTTTTACCCTATCAAAAAATGCTTCCGAGATATTTTCTTGTCATGGAACAATTTTGTCTTGTCTTTATAAATACGAGCATTCTCACAGGCATCATTATGAATCTCCTCCAATTCTTGAATGTCTAATTTCCTTGCCTTTCCAGTGGGCTCTAACTCCATGTTACATTGTCGTATGGCCCAATAAGCCTTATGCTCCAATTCTACTGGAAGATGACAAGTCTTGCCGAAAACAAGCCGATATGGGGTCATACCAGTTAGACCATTATACGCTATTCGATAAGCCCAAAGTGCGTCATTCAACCGAAAACTCTAATCCTTCCAGTTAGGTTGAACTGTTTTCTCTAAAATGGTCCTGATTTCTCTGTTTGAGGCTTTCGCTTGGCCATTTGTTTGGGGATGGTAGGTTGTAGCTATAGGATGGTGGACTCTGTACTTTTGCATAAGCGTCTCTATGATTTTGTTGCAGAAATGGGTCCCACGATCACTAATCAAAGCTCGAGGTGTGCCAAACCTGGAAAAAATATTTCATTTTAGAAATTCCATGACAGTTTTAGCATTATCATTGCGAGTAAGCTTTGCTTCTATCCACTTAGAAACATAGTCTACTACAAGAATTATATATATATTTCTAAAAGAGGAAATGAATGGACCCATGTAATCAATTCCCCATACATCAAAAATTTCGCATACATGAATCGGGGACAGGGGCATCTGATTTCATTTAGTGATTTTACCTATATGTTGGCATTTATTGCAAGACTTACAGAAGTTATATGCGTTTCAAAAAATTGTGGGCCAGTATAGCCCACACTCCAATACCTTGTGAGTAGTCTGTTTAGGGGCAAAGTGACGTCCGCAAGCTTTAGTATGTCAAAAATTAAGGATAGAAGTTAACTCGATTTCTAGAACACATCATCTTATTATCTGGTTTGAACAGTGTTTCCACAAGTATGGGTCATCCCAAATGTAATATCAAGCTTCTCATCTAAGCTTGTCCTTCACTGAACATGCTAACCTAGTGGGTAATGAGCATGTGGCTAGAAGGTTTACCATGTCCACATACCATGAGAGATGTGTTTCGGGTGAAAATAGGCTCTTATTAGAGAACTCTTCCTTAATAGGGACGTCATCAAAAGGTATTTTTAACCTACTCAAGTGGCCAGCCACCAAGTTTTCGAATCTTTTTTTGTCTCAAATCTCGATGTTAAATTCTTGGAGCAGCAAAATCCACCTGATGAGCCTTGGTTTTGCTTCCTTCTTTGCAATCAAGTACCTGAGATCTGCATGATCAGAAAAAATAATCACTTTAGATCGCAACAAATAAGATCAAAATTTATCTAAAGCAAATAAACTGCTAAGAGTTCTTTTTCTGTATTGGTATAGTTGCTTTGTGAAACATCAAGGGTTTTCGATGTATAACAAATGACATGGGGTTCTTTGTTAATCCTTTGCCCCAACACGACCCCCACCTTACATTCGCTTGTATCGCACATAATTTCAAAAGGGTATTTCCAATCTAACGCTTGTACTATAGGAGCGGAAACCAACTTCTGCTTAAGTGTGTCGAAAGCCTCCTTACATTTTGGGCCAAACTCAAATTTCTTATCCTTTTGCAATAATTCGTACAATGGTTCAGCTACTTTCGAGAAGTTTTTTATAAAACGCCTGTAGAACCCTGCATGGTTAAGGAAAGAATGAATTTCCCTTACAGTAGAGGGATATGGCAAAGAATTTATAATGTTAGTTTTGGCCTTATCGACCTCAATTCCCTTGGCAGAAACTATATGACCCAGAACTAAACCTTTGTCTACTATAAAATGACACTTTTCATAATTTCTATGCACCTCCTTAAAATTATCGTGAAGTTTTTAAGGCATTCATCAAAACAATTTCCATACACAGTAAAATCATCCATAAAACTTCGATAATTTTTTCCACATATTTAGAAAATATACTCATCATACGTCTCTAGAAAGTGGCTGATGTATTACAAAGACCAAATGGCATCCTTCTGTATGCAAATGTACTGAATGGGCATGTAAAAGTGGTCTTCTCCTGGTCCTCTAGTGCGACTGGAAGTTGGAAGAAACCTGAGTATCGATCAAGACAACAAAAGTGAGTTTTTCCAACTAAACGTTCAAGCCTTTGATCTATAAAAGGAAGAGGGAAATGGTCTTTTCTAGTGTAAGAGTTCAACTTCCTGTAATCAATACAGATACGCCACCCATTTTGCATTCAGGTTGGTACCAAGTCACCTTCAGCATTTTTCTTTACTGTTTCGCCTGTTTTCTTAGGCATGACTTGCACCGGACTTGCCCATGTACTATCAAAAATGGGGTAGATTACGTCAGCATCTAGCAGCTTGATTATTTCTTTTTTTACTACCTCTATCTTATTCGGATTCATCCGTCTTTGCGCCTCTTGCCTTGGTTTCGTGTTTACTTCCAAGTAAATCCTGTGTGTGCATGTCAAAGGGGTTATCCCTTTTAAGTCAGTAATTGTCCAGCCAATCGCCTCCTTATGACTTTTTAGTATCTGGACCAAACTTTCCTCTTCGTGCTTAGAGAGTTTATTTGAGACTATGACCGGTAGGGTATTATCTTTTCCCAAAAATACGTATTTAAGATGCTCAGGGAGTGGTTTCAACCCCAAATCTGGTGCCTGCACAATAGAAGGTAGAAGTTTAGTATTCGTTGGAGATAATAATTCATTAACAAATTCATAATCATCAAATATAAATTCAGATTTATCTTCATAAATTGACTTAAGTCAATTATGTTGACACGGTTTATGCTTAAGATTTCACTTGGATGACTGAAAGCGTCGTAAACATTAAGCTTCATGATTTTCCCATCAAGCTCCATTGTGAGAGTCCCGCTTCACACGTGGATCTTAGTGTTAGCGGTACTAAGGAAATGTTAGCCCATTAGGATGTCTGAAGACCTAGGAGTGTTATCCTTTTCCATTTTTATCACGTAAAAATCTACAGGGAAAATGAGCTCATTAACTTTTACTAGAACATCTTCGAGGACTCCTTTAGGATGCACAACAGACATATCCACCAATTGTATAATAACACATGTTTTCATCAAAAAACCTGCGTTAAGTGATTCATAAATAGAAAAAGGTATTGCATTTATGGAGGCCCCCAAATCACACATAGCTTTTTTTATTCCCAAGTGGCCTATTTTGCGTGGTATTACGAAGATGCCCCTATCTTTGCATTTTTTCGTCATCTTCCGCTATAACACTATGGATACATTCTCACTAGCGCTTACCTTTTCATTACCCATTAATTTTCGTTTGCTGGTGCTGAGCTCTTTAAGAAACTTAGCATATCGCAAAATCTGTTTGATGGCATCCAAGAGTGGTATGTTGATCTCGACATTTTTGAATGTTTCGAGGATCTCCTTGTCCTCTTTATCTTTTCGACACTGGTAAAACCTTCCTAAAAATAGAGGTTGAATTTTAGGTAATGGAGGTTTCGTTCAGACCTATTCGTCGTTCTTAGGCTTTTCTTGGGTGGATTCTTGGCCAACATTTCTGCCAGGAATTGGTTCCAGTACTTTTCCGCTTTGTAACATTACTGCATTCGCGTTTTGTCTCTGGTTTGCTTCCGTTTGTGACTGCAGCTTCCCCTAAGAGTTCAATTTCTCAATTGATGTGGTCAACTCTCTTATAGATGCCTTGGTTTTTTTTGTTGAAAATCCTTCGTTTGCTGCTGGAAGTCAAGGACATTAGCTGCTAATTTATTGACCAAAGTTTCTAAAGAATTACCTGAATCTCGTAACTGTTGTGGAGATCAATTTTGGTATGGCTAGTTATATCATGGGTTGGCCCCACAACTTAAGTTAGGGTGGTCCTTCCATCCTGGGTTGTAGGTATTAGCATAAGGGTCGTATCGCCTTTGTAGTGGCCCAGGAAAGTTCCCTACAGCATCTAAATGGGTCATAGTATCGTCACATAAAATAGGGCACGTATCAGTTGTATGTTCAGGTGTAGCACATATTCTGCATATCCGAGCTAGTTTTGCTTTTTCTACAACAAGAGAATTCAGAATATTAGCAATTCTATCAACCTTATCTTCTAAGGTCAAATTACTTAGCTGGTGAAACCTTCTAGGGGGTTCATAATTGGCTCAAAATTGCTGAGTATTTGCAGCCATCGTAGAGATCAAGTTTCTTGCTTGTTGGGGAGTCATGTTGACCAACATTCTTCCACTAGCGACGCCTACCATATTCATCTCCATGGGTTTCAGGCCTTCATAAAAGTACTGGAGAAGATATTATTTCATTATACCATGTTGTGGGCAACTTGTACACAACTTTTTAAATCTCTCCCAATAGTCGTACAAAGACTCTACTTCTTTTTGTCTTATTCCCATGATCTCCCTTCTTAACTTAGCTGCTTGTGATGTTGGGAAAGACCTGTTCAGAAATAAGTGGGATAGATCAACCTAAGTTGTAATAGATCCAGGGGGTAAATAAAATAACCATTCTGCTAGGGAAAAAAGGAAAGCACGCAATTTGATTTGATCCCCAGTTACCCCCTAAGGTCTCATACTAAGATAAACCATATGAAACTCTTTTAGATGTTTGTGGGGATTTTCATTTTGCATCCCACGAAAAGTTGGCAGTAACTGGATTAAACCTGACTTCAGTTCAAAATCAGTATCCATAGTAGGATACGCAATGCACAATGGCGGTTATTCTGTCAGAGCTTCGGCCAGTTGCCGACTTGTTTGAGCCATTGGTTGATATGCTAGATTTGGGTTTTCGTTAACCCTAGTGTTAAGAACTTATTCTAATGAATCGACTTCTACTTTTTCGCTTTTAAATGTTTGAGTAGGGTTTTTGTTAACTATAAACTCTACTTTGTCGTTGATTCCGATTTCTGGTGGTGGGTTACTCTGAGTCCCAACCACTCCTGACTGTTTTTTTCGTAATTTTGTCACCTTACGGTTAGCTCTTGCAGTCTTCTCTATTTCTGAATCAAATGCAAGAACACCTAGAGCAGATATGGTCATAAGAAACAAAAAAACAAGATTAGTACGTTGCCAGTCCCCGGCAACGGCGCCAAAATTTGATGCGTCGTTGAAGCACGAAATATCTCTATAGAAATAATAAAAAGAATAGTATATGGGAAGTAGGGTCAAATCCTCAGGGACTGGATTTGCACAATGTCTTGTTTTGTGAGATCCCTGACAGAATCATGCCCAAGAAAACCTACGTACCTAGGAAAAAAATAAAAAGACAGAATAAAAAAATAGAATTAAATGTTGATTGAAATTACGAAATTAAATAAATTGAGAGAATTAAAATAAAGAATATAAAAAAACAGAGTTTGGGAAAAGAGAGAGTTTCTTATGTGGAGAGATTCCATCCTCCGGTTGGCTCGATCCTCCTTCGGTTCAATCCTTGACTTTTAGGTGATCCTTCTCGAACTGAATAAGCCAGTTATTGTGGAAGAGGACGCTTACGATAACCAGCACCACTTAGGGTTTAGACTTATAATTTAAAGGAACCTGACTCTAGCCAATCATCACTCCTGTGGAACCGTCTTACACTAGATCATCACTTCCTAATGGCGAATCCCACGCCATTTTGTCTCTTGGGCTCGACAACCACTGACGTAGTAAGCTAACGAATTGACTATGCAAACTTCCCAAAATATACAAAGTGGTCATTCTTTGCACAAGTTGGAAAGATCACTTTTGAAGGGACATGGATAGAAACGTCAGCCCCGTAATGCGAAGAAGTGATGAATACTCGTTGAGAAGGCTAAACGCGGATTCTAAGCATCATGAACCTTTTTTGGGGATTTTTTTGACAACCTTTTGGCTAGATGGATTTAGTGGCTCATGCTTTTGGGAAAAGAAATAGACTTTAAAAAAATGAAATTTTATTGAATAAAGAAAAGAACAAGGCTAAGCTTTTTTAGGGGGAGAGAGTGTTTATAGAAAAGATGATGTCAAATTTGAGTTAGTCCACCCCTTATTTATAGTACTAGGAAACTTAGTCTAGTCCTACTTAAATTCTAAAAGATAAATACAGATAAATAAAGATATTTAAAGATAAATAAAGATAAATGGAGATAAAAGCTAAAATAAAATATAATAATTATCCTAATATAATTAAAAATAAAATAGAGTCTTTTATTCATAAAATCTCTTCTTTTGTACTTTTGCCCTCATGTCTTCCATACTTGTATTTTTGGCACCACCTTTTTCCCTATGTCGCATGTTGGCCCATTTTATCTTCAAATTCACGCTTTTTGCCCTTAAATTTCCTTTTGCCTCCAATTTAGTCCCCAAAAGATAAAAGACCATAAATAACTTAAATTAGTAGGGTCATACTCAAAATAAACATGTAATTAGCACATAAAAATATGTCATTCTAGAGTATTATCAACCACACACGCACATCTTCTCCCTTGTTTTTTCTCTTTCCTTTTTCTTTTTGGATTTTCTATTAAGCTTACTTCTAAAAAGGTTAACTACAAAATTAATCCCCATTAAAAGTTGAATTTTCAATTTAATTTCTAATGTTAAATCGAAATTCAATCTGACCTCGAGATTAAATTAAAAATTCCAATAATCTCAAAATCCACCTTCGAACAATTAAAGATTGCTTGCCACAAAATTTGAACGAAAATAAGTTCCTACAAAACCAATACCATAAGGCATTTTCTTTCTTATGTATTTTACAATGGTAGGATGAGGTTTAGATGTTACTCCACCAAGTTTTTTGTTTTCATTTGCTCCTAGTTGTTGAACCCTATTGCATTGGTGCATTCATTGCTTTACTAACAAATGTTATACATAAGCCAGTCCTCTACGTATTAGGTGTTGCCTGCCAATTTTTTTTTTGGATTAACTGGAAGTATATAACAACAACAAAAAAGCATGGTGTATAATAGGGATGAGCAAAACTCGATTCGACTCGAAAAAATAAAAAAAAAACTCAAATTTCGAGTTAAACGAATCGAGTTATTCGAGTCAACGCGAATTTTTTCGAATTTTGAGTTCAAATCTAGTTGAGTTTTCGAATTCGAATAACTCGAATAATTCGAATAATTCGAATAATTCGAATATCAAACTATAATATTTTACATTTTACCCCAAATTCTCAAACCTTTTTACTTTTCTTTCAAAACTTTTATTTTTTCCCACTTCCCCCCAAAACTTTTACTCCTCTCCCCTTCCAACCCCTCAATTTATCCAAAATCCATTTCCCACCAAAATTTTACTCCCAAAAACCCTCAAAACTTTTTATTTTTCCCCAAAATTTTTACTCCCTCCTACTTTCCCCCTAAAACTTTTACTCCCTTCCCATCCTACCTCCCATCTACCCCAAACCCATCCCCCCCTCTCAATTTTTTTTTTAACTTTTTATTTTCCCCCTAAACTTTTACTTCTCACCCTTTACTCTCAAATAAAAAAATCAAAATTATCCAAAAAATCACTAAACATAAATAGTAATAATTTTATTTATATATACTATTTATATTATTAAATTAAATTTTAAATTTTATATTATTTATATTATTAAATTGTTTAGTCATATTGAATATTTATATTAAAATTGAATTATTAATTATGTCATAAAATATTCGTGTTAAAATTTTATATTGGTATCAATTTCACATTTTATCTTTAAAATAACTTTTATTAAAAAAAATCACATTTTTACATTTAATATATTTTTTAATTCCAAAATACATAGTGACAAGAATATGAAGATAATTGAAACAACTAAGCAAGCAAAAAAGCCAACCCGTATATAAAAGATTAATAAATAAATTATGAGGTGATGAAAGTTAATAAAAATTTTGATTAAGATGGACAAATTTTATTATGGTAGGTGACAGTGGTTACAAGACCCAAAATTATTTTTTAAAATTTAACTCTAACAAATATATTCGATTCGATTCGAATTCCATCTCACTCGACTCGATTTGAGAAAATTTCAAATCAAATTAGGATGATAAAATATGATTCATCAACTTGATTAACTCGGAATTTTTTCATTCGATTCGATTCGATCGAACGCTCACCCCTAGTGTATAAATTGAGAAGAAAGACAATGTCAACTTTCATTATTGGGAGTTGAACTGGCACTCCTTAAACCACCCCAAATGTGGAAAATACTCTAGTATTCTAGTTGGCATGAAGAATATGTTAATATATAACAAAATCAGGTATGAACACGAAAAGAAAATGGCACAATGTACAATAGTTATACTTGAGTTGTATTGGGCCTAGATGTTAGATCAGGATGAGCAAGCTCAAACCATTGTGGCCTATTTCACTACACCCTCTTTTTATCAGTCTTGGCTTATACTACAGAATTATTTAACTTCAATGCATTTTACTTTACATTTGATCTTCTTTTTTAAACCATTGAATTAAATGAAGTTTCATCTTAGATATTAATTTTTTTCCACACTAGCAATAATACATGTGACAATACACGTGGTGTGTGATGGTGCATTTCATTAACTACATTACTTAATGTCGATTTTCATTAACGGAAAGGGTAATATATTTTTTTCTATTAAATAAAGAGTCAATAGACTACATCCTTTTTAAGGCTCAATTGATTTTTTTTCATTATTTATTAATTTTTATCAATAAATTGAAAGAAGCTATATAATCATTCTTTTATATTAATAGTTTTTAATAACATATGTATTATTTGTAATCTTAAGTGTTTATATTTTTAACTTATTAAATAATATATTTTTATTTTATATAATTTATAGAAAATAATTGTCGAGATCATTTTTAAAATCAAGTTTTGGAAAATGGGAATCGACTTTAAGAAAAACGAAAACGGGAGTCGCCACCAATCTTTTTAAGTGCGATTGGATCATTTTCAAAACATTTTGTTTTAAAATCATTAGTTTTGGCCTACGAAATCAGAAAACGGGTTCGGGAGCCGGTTACGTACGAGGAAGGGTTAGCACCCTCGTAACGCCCAAAAAATTGGTACCTGATTAATTACCAAATGTCTTTAATGTCGGAAATTCAAAGATTTCAAGATGTAATCCTCTTTAAAATATTTTGATTTTGAAAATTAGGGTTCACTCGTATCAAAGTATGGACACTAAGTTAGCCCTTTCTTGAAAATCCCTATCTCGAAACAGCAAAACGCCATATCCAATAAGTTAGGACATATTGCTTTGAGATTCCAAGACAGTTGCTTATATTTTGAAAATCTCAAAAAACTTAGAAGGCTATTTGACCATTCGAACTCAACGAGAAAAAATTGCAACCCAATAAGTTAGGGCACTACTTTTTTCGAAGCTTCCAAATACCAAGCATTGCCTTTTTATTTTTGAAAATTTTGAAGTCTTGTTTTTTAAAAATGATGCGTGGGGAATCGTATTGTATTATAAATCATACATAGTAACATATTATTGTAGTAGGTAAATAATACATGCATTTAAACAAAATGATGGCAACAATATAAAGATCGTGCATTAGATACATATATATATAAATAATATATATATAGCAAATATTAACAATATGCATACAAAGATATATATATAGCATATATTGAGAATGAATAAATAAAACCTACAAACATACAAAGTAATAATTAAATAATGCATGATATACAAAAAAGTAATAATTAAATAATGCATGACATACAAAAAGAGTAATACAATATCAATGTACATGTTCATGAAATGTAATATCAAATAATAAATATAAAATAACATATAACACATGACATATGCAAAAAAAAATGAAATGAGTTATTATTAATAAAATATACATATAATACAAATAAAGACATACTATTTAATAATAATCTTAAAATAGTATTTGCTATACAATATATACAACATAATAACAAAATATTTATAAAAGAATAATAATTATATATAAAATATATTGGGTTTAAAAAAATATAAAATAAAAGTATGTAAAAGAATTTATAAAATAACACATAACATGAAAATATCATTGTAGCACCCCAAACCCAGCCCAGACGTTATGACCGGATCCGACATGCCACATCGAAGCATTCAAAACATTTTATATTGTTGATCCAGAAAAACTTACTTAGTGTTTTAAAAGATAATTTCATTATAGGTTAAAGTGAATGGAAGCTGTGCACCAGGTAGGAAACCGGAAAAGAGGTGGTGAGTCCATCGGACTGCTTAAGTACCAAGCTCCCTTCGGATCCAATCCTAGACATGCATACCGCCATTGCCACACCTTAACGTCATGGATATTTCTAGGAAACCGATTTGATTAAGTCATTTTTAGGAAAAGTGATTAATTTTGGAAAATACTTTCATTGCGGAAGCTTTACTTGTTGTCGTGTTATTTTGAAATCAATTGTTGTTTTTGAAAACGCGCCCTAAAGGTATCCAATTTCAAAAGTTAAAATAAGTAATACTTATCTTAGTAATACATATTAAAACCATCAAAAATAATTAAGCGGCCATATTACATTTAAAAACCCAAACCTCAACGTAAATAATAGGATGTCCAGTTCACCAGAAGAAAACCAAACTTTCAGAACGGGTGGCTACTCTGAATTCCCTCACAGCTCCAAGCCCACTATGGTTGGGGATTTCCTGCGTGGATGAAAATAAAAGGGTGAGTTTGGGGAAACTCAGTGTGTAAGGAAAACCCATTCAAAGCCCAAGTCAGCTCAAGCCTATTGGGCCTAAGCCCATTCAGGTAACAGTGGTACTGGGCTAGAGCCCTTTTCAGATTACAATAAACTGGGCCTTAGCCCCTTATTCAGATAACAGTATGGCCCATAGGCCCATTTCAAAATACATGCAACATCAATAAACATATGCAAGCCCATTTGGGGAGACTACTCAACCCACCAACCACTACACTCCACCCGTACCAGCCATACACTCCATGTGGGGATAGCTCAACCCACCCAGCCCAACACTCCACAGTTGCAGGATTGCTGCTCAGTTAACAGTAAATTGAGGCAAAGTCTCTAGTACGTGGACAAGCCACTTTTAGTACTTCCTCCGTCAATATCCCAATCCCATGCATCAGATAATAACAACTTGGCATGCAGTAAATAACAACAGTCAAACATACATTTAAGTCAATTTAACCCTAGGGGTATTTCGGTAATTTATCTCCTAGGGGTAAAACTGTAAATTTTCCACTTTTAAAGGTATTTCAGTAGTTTATCTATTTTAGGGTTTTTCTTGCATATTCTTACTTTTCACGTACTAACAGAATCACGTACCGAGGGTTCTTACCGAATTGGGCCCGTTGGCCCATCATTCCAATTTTGGCCCATTAAGTCCAAAAATATCGAGGGCACAGAAATCATGCACTTTGCAGTCCAAATTTTGCAACTTACCAAAAACATTAATCGATTTACCTCACGAGCATCCGCACACTCGCAAATCTACAAAGTATCGATTTTTGGCATTTCGGATTTTTGACTTTTGCCGATCTAGACTAAGAAAGAGGGTGTTAGTTACACACCTGTTTGCGACGATATGCTGACGAAATCCACACACGAACCGCCTACAATTGGATTACTAACACGTTAATCTAACTATTCAAATACAAACTACGTATTAACCCCTTACAATATTCGGCTAACCACACCTACAGATCATAGTAAGCTTATAAGAAAACAATAAGCAACTCATTAACAAATTTTTGTCAATGTTTACCACATAATCATAATTTCACTGCAAGCTATCTTCCTAAGCAACAGTCACTAAATCATTTATAACTAGAGCTACGAAACTCCAAATCAAGTTCTGTTAATTTTCCTTGAAAATAGACTCATATATCTTCTATCCATAAAATTTTCAGAATTTTTGGTTTAGCCAATCAATACCAGATTTTTCTCAAAGTTTCCCATGTTTCACTGTTTGACTAATTTGACCACTCTTCATTACAAATCAAATTTCTCATTGTACAGAATTCAAAATATGTTCTCGTTTATTTCATTTGAAACTAGACTCATTAAGCTTTAATTACATAATTTATGCAGCTTCTAACTCATCTTCCACAATTTATGGTGATTTTCTAAAGTCACATTATTGCTGCTGTCCCAAGCAGATTTATTACCAAATCACTCTTTCACACCTAACTTGCATGCTTGTTATTTAAACATGTATATCACCAATCAATCATCACATATCTATGATTTTACTTAAGTATAATCTCCATTTCATCATTTTAAAGCACAACATGTTAGCTGATTTTTCCCTTTAACATCTAAGGCACATGCATGCTCATTTGTTTGGCTCAACTTCACCTATCTTCCATTTTTCATCAAAAGAACATGAAACAACAACCATTTCCTTCATTTTAATTCATGACTAAATGCTCACAACACAACTAAAAACCAAAATATGCTTCAAGAGTTAAGGTAGAATCAAGAAAAACTCATGAACATCAAGATAGAAGCAAACTACCATGAACTTACCTTTAATTTTCTTCCCCAAGTGACCGAACATTCAAGAGCTTTCTCCTCTCCTTTCTCTTCTCTAAATTTAGGCTATGATGAACAAAGATGGACAAAACTTTGTTCTATTCACCCCCTTTTTTTAATAAAATTTCATATTTCATCCATTTAATTCTTTAATACAAAAGACATGAAATGCCCATCATGGAACATTTACCTAAACCATTATCATGGAACATTTACCTAACCCATTATCATGAAATATTTACCTAATCCATTATCATGGAACATTTACCTAACCCATTATCAATTTGTACCATGAATTATGGATATCAAGTGCTCATATTGTCTACAACAACATGATGGCTGGCCACTTCATGTAAAATGGGAGGTTTGTCATGCAAATCCTCCTATTTTGCACTTCTATTTATTTGACCACTTCAATTTAGCCTATAGCATTTTCAAACATTTTCACATAGGGCCTATTTCGTAATTTCACTCCCTTTTTCTTATGGAACAAAAATTAACTAAAATTATCGGGTTCTATCTTAGGCTTGGGCCTTCTAAAGGCCCACTAACATAATTAAACCTATGCCAACATTCACAGAATTCCCGAAAATTGGGGCGTTACAATCATTTTAAAATAATGCATAATAAATAAATAACTAATAATTTAATATGTGTATAATATGAGTTAAAAATATAATTTAATTTTAAAATTTTAAAATTTTAAATAATATAATGAATAATATAAACATAAATAATATAATAGATAATATATGATATATATGACGTATAAAAAAAGTAATATAGAATAAAAATAAAAATACAATAAATGTTATATAATAAAATAATTTAAATATATAGGAAATAAGAAATATAATAGATATAATATAAAATAATAAAAAATATATGTAAGACCAATATATATATAAATAATTAATAAATATATAATGCAAATAAAATATAATAATATAAAAATAATGATGGAAAATAATAATAATAATTTGTGAAAAAATAATATATAATAAATAATAATATATATAATAAAATAATCTTATAATGTATAACATAAAAGTAAGGTAAAAAATAAAACAAGTAACAATATATAAAAATATATATATAGAATAATAAAAATAAATATAAAGCTAAATTTAAAGTTCAGCAAAATTACAGGGCGAATTAAAAAGAAATAAAACTGAATTAAGGCCTTAACTAAAACGCGCGTAAAACAAAAGGGACTCATTGGGCAAATTGCCCTATTCCCAAAAAGGCGACGTTTCCCCGAATGTAATTGAATAACCGTTGGGACTAAATTGAAACAATTGTAAAATATGAGGGTCAAATTAAAAAATAGAATAACACGTAATTATAAATTAAAAGAGGTGGAAGGACCGATTGGGTAATTAACCCAATTCTAAAAATCACGCGGATCCTCCCCGGGTAATCGGGTTAACGCGCAGATCCCATGGCTTAATACGACATCGTTTTGAGCTTATTAGGTTAAGCAGAAACGATGTCGTTTCAAGGAGGCTATATAAGCCAATTTTGCATCTTAAAAATCATTTTAACACCAGTCTTAGAAAAAAGGTCTTGAAATGCTCTGCAGAGGGGAAGAGAGAGGTCCCCAGCTCTGGTCTCCGGCCACGGTGCAGTGCTTGCACACGCGCCTCACGCGCCATCGTACACGGTGGTCTGAAGGCTTAAAAACCCTCGTCCTTCCACAGGTAATCTCTTTTCCTTTAGATCATTACTCGTATATGCTGGAACAATTCATATATGTACAAAATAAAGCACAAGATATGCGATTAAATCACCTTTTGAGAGACTGTTGGTATTTCCTTGAACGAATCTATCTAAGTATATTTCTCTCTTTTTTAAAAAAAGGTCCCTTTACACTATTTTGATTCGGGCTTTTAAAGCCACTATTGTTATTACATAAACTGGGAAAGAAATCGAAGATTTCTTTCCATTTCTTGTCTGCTGTATCCACCATATCTTTGATTGTGATCTGCTGAAATCTTTTTATTTTAGTTTCCTTTTTTGTTTTTTCGTATCTGCTGTGTTTCCTTTTCTTTTGCAGGCACTTGCGAGAAATCTGATGGTGACGAGGGCTGGTGTTGATTCGCGCATTGATTTCAGAGGCAGAGTCACGGCGCTGATGGGGGGTCACTAGAACGACATGAGAGATGAGCAGACGCGTCCATTGAGATGGCTTCTGGAATCTTCCATTTGCGGCGCGAGGAGAAAGAGCTAGGGTTGCAAACCCTAGCTGGTAACTTAAGTTTTGGGCCTCTGCTATTTGGGTCTGATTTAGGTTTGGGCTTCGAGTGTATCTGGGTTGAGGTTGTAACTGTAATGGGTTAAGGGTGTAAACGGGTTAAGGGATAGTTGTAGGCCTGCTAGGTAGTAACCGATCTGTTTATTTTTTAATGGACTTTAATAAATAAATATTTATTTATTTAGTATTTTGCTTTTGGGTTTTAAAGCCTGGTCAAATTTGGGCTACTACAGCTGCCCTCTTTGCTTATTGCTGTATAACGGGAATTGAGCAAAGATTTAGAAGGACCAAATTTGACCGATCCTATCAAATCATAGTCTTCAATCTTCTTGACTGTCATGTTGATATCTTCGATCTGCTCTCCACCGAACATAGAGATGCCGAATCTGCTTCTTCGATTTGTTCCTTGTAAGCACAAGGATGCCAAATCATCTTGGATCTTGCTTCAGTCTAATCGTCTGAAGGTCAGATCTACTGTGTATCTGCTCTCTATTGAAGTGGAGATGCCAGACTTCGATTTGCTCTTTGCCAATACAGAGATGCCAAATCATCTTAGATTTTCTTCATCATAAACACATGAAAGCTAAATCAGCTATGTCTTCAATTTGTTCCTTGTAAGCACAAGGATACCAAACCATCTTGGATCTGCTTCAGCATAAACATCTGAAGGTGAGATCTGCTGTGTATCTGCTCTCTATTGAAGTGGAGATGCCAGACTTCAATTTGTTCTCTAACAATACAGAGATGACAAATCATCTTAGATTTGCTTTATCGTAAACATGTGAAAGCCAAATTAGCTATGTCTTCGATTTGCTCTTCGCCAATACAGAGATGCCAAACCTGGTATCTTAGATCTGCTCTCTGACAATACAGAGATGTCGAATCTGCTATCTTCAACTTGTTCCCTATAAACACAGGGATACCATGTTGAAATCTTCGATCTGCTTCGCTGTAAGCACAGGAATGTCAGATTTGTTATCTTCAATTTGTTCCCGATAATCACAGGGATGCCAAATCTTGTTTCTTTGATCTACATTGTCCCATAAAAGACATAACCTGTAGAATGCATATGAGTTCATGCCTAATAATTAGGATGCTATGATCGAGATGAGTCATGTTATAATGCAAAATGTTATGAAAATGATTCCTATTTTGAATCACTCATTCCTTCATCAAAGTTTATCTTTACTTCTCTCGAAGTCTCATTCCAACTCAACTTGTGGGTTTGTACCATTCTTCAAATGCTATGACCCACTAAAAATGTCTGTAAGATGATCCTCTCCTAGGATCGAATCGTTTGATTTGTTCAATCATCATTTAGACTGAAGAAGAAATTTCAGTTTCCCCGAGTACATCCGACCCTCACATATGGGAATTCCTTAAACAATTGTCTTGTTTCAGTTTCTTGTATTATTTAGAAATTTTCGGAGTAATATGCAAAACTTCATTTGTGAAGATATTTTGGTTCATCTATGATTATTTCAATGCAACATACTTAAAGAATAACGAAAAATGAATAAATTTTTTAGAATAATTGGATTTGAATGAATTATCAAAAAGATATAAAAGGGAATTAATCAGATAGCCTATCTTCTAGATGAAATAGAATCTAAAGATAGCAAACAAGATAGAAGTTAGATGCCTTAGATATCGCCGCTTGAGTGTCTATACACTAGCTCCATGAAGTCTTTCTTGAGTTCAACATGTGTTTAGAAGATCCAAAGTACTCCGTTGATGCCCCAATTTGCAGCATTCTTCAGTCTTTGTTGCATCAGATATAACAAGATTACCGTATGCCCTTCAATATTTGAGTTGCCCTTTCGGGTTTTCAACTCAAAACCCCTTTGGTCACAAGGTGCCCTTTGCGGGTTTTCACCTTGACCTCTCCAAATTTTATTTTATTTTATTTTATTTTTAAAATCTCATGGCGCCTTTTGTGGGTTTTCACCTTGGATTCTCCCTCTTTAGACAAAGTATTTTTTAACTGAGTCTAAGTTCACTGGATTGGGTAAACTTTTCCCATCCATTTCCGTTAGGATCAATACACCACCGGAGAAAGCGTTCTTCACGACATACGGCCCTTCCCAATTCTGCATCCATTTTCCCCTAAAGTCCTTTTGAATAGGAAGGATCTTTTTCAGCACCAGGTCTCCCTCGTGAAACTCTATTGGTCAAAATTTCTTATCATAAACTCGTATCATTTGCTTCTGATACATTTGACCATGATGGATGGCTCTTAGCCTTTTTTCCTCAATTAAGTTTAGCTGGTCATATCGGGATTGAACCCACTCAGCTTCATCTAACCTTACATCCGTAAAAATTCGAAGAGAAGGTATTTCTACTTCAATAGGTAACATTGCTTCCATCCCATAAACTAACGAGAATGGGGTTGCCCCAGTAGAGGTTCTGACAGATGTTCGATAAGCCAGGAGTGCAAACGGTAACTTCTCATGCCATTCTCTATAGGTCTCAGTCATCTTCCCCACTATTTTCTTAATATTCTTGTTGGCAGCTTCTACTGCCCCATTCATTTTTGGACGATAGGGAGAAGAATTGTGATGTTTGATCTTGAACTGGTATGCAAACCTCTACTATCATCTTGTTGCTCAAGTTCAATGCATTGCCGGATATGATCTTCTCAAGCATTCCATACCGACAAATGATCTCCTTCTTTAAGAATCGACTCACAGTTGACTTAGTAACATTCGCATAAGAAGTAGCCTCTACCCATTTTGTAAAGTAGTCAATTACCACGAAGATAAACCGATGTCCATTCGAAGCTTTCGGTGGTATTGGTCCAATGACATCCATGCCCCATATGGAGAAAGGCCATGGAGAAATCATAACATGCAAAGGTGAAGGTGGAACATGAATTTTGTCCCCATAAATCTGACACTCATGGCATTTCTTGGTATAGTTGATATAGTCCCCTTCCATAGTGGCCCAATAATAGCCAAACCTCAGGATTTGCCTTGCCATCATGAACCCATTTGCATGCGTCCCACATACACCTTCATGAAGTTCTTCTAAAATTAGCTTAGCTTCCACAGCATTAACACATCTCAAAAGTACTTGGTCTTTCCGTCTCTTGTACAGGATATCTCCGTCTAAGACATAGTCGCAAGCTAACCTCCTCAAAGTTCGTTTGTCATTTTCACTGGCCTATTCAGGGTATTTACGATCTCTCACATATCACAATATATCTTGATACCAGGGGTTACTGACATATCCTTCCTTCTCAATGTTGCAAAAATGAGCTGGAGCCTCGTAGACACTCATTTGAATTGGCTTTATCTCTTCTTCTTTATTTGCCTTGATCATTGAGGCCAAGGTTACTAAAGCATCTGCCATCTGATTTTCGTCTCGTGGGAGATAATTGAAGGTGATGTCATCAAACTCCTCCAGTAACCCTAAAACTACTTTTCGATAATTAATCAATTTAGGGTCCCTTGTCTCCCATACACCTCTAAGCTGATAAATTACCAACGCAGAATCTCCATATACTTTTAGGGTTTTTATACCTTGCTCTATAGCTGCTTGAAGTCCCATTATGCATGCTTCATACTCAGCCAAATTGTTCGTGCAATCAAAGTCCAACTTGCACGTGAAAGGGTAATGATTGTCATTCGGGGATACCAAGACTGCCCCAATTCCATTTCCAACTGCATTAGAAGCTCCATCAAAATTTTGCTTCCAAGGAGAATCCTCGGACATTGCTATGCACATTAGCTCCTCATTTGGAAAATCAAAGTTCAATGGCTCATAATCTTCTAGAGCCCTACTGGCCAAGAAGTCTGCTACCACACTTCCTTTTATAGCCTTTTGGCTTATGTAGACTATATCAAACTCTGAAAGTAAAATTTTTCATCTCGCTATTCTCCCATTTAGAGCCGTTGACTCCATCATGTATTTCAATGGATCAAGCTTTGAGATGAGCCAAGTGGTATGGTATAGCATGTACTGTCTTAATCTCTGAGTTGTCCAAATCAGCGCACAACACAACTTTTCAATCGGTGGATATCTCATCTCATAGTCAGTGAATTTCTTACTAAGATAATAAATTGCCTTCTCTTTTTTCCCTGACTCGTCATGCTGGCCAAGTACACATCCCATGGAATTACTGAACACTGACAAGTACAACATCAACAGTTTATCTGGGCTTGGTGGAGATAATACCGGAGCATTCAACAAATACTGCTTGACATTTTCAAAAGCATTCTGGCACTCCTCATCCCAAGTACCTTGATTGTGTTTTCTGAGGAGACGAAAGATAGGATCGCATTTCTCGATCAGTTGTGAAATGAACCGAGTGATGTAATTCAACCTTCCTAGGAATACTCGGACTTCCTTCTGAGTGTGTGGTGGAGGTAACTCTCATATGGCTCTGACCTTGTCTGAGTCGACTTCAATTCCCTTTTCACTGACCACGAAGCCTAATAACTTTCCCGATCTGGCTCCAAAGGTACACTTTGCTGGATTGAGCTTCAACTAAAATTTTCTCAACCTCATGAACAATCTTCTCAAGACCTCAATATGCTCTTTTTCTGTACGTGACTTGGCAATCATATCATCAACATACACCTCAATATCTTTATGCATCATGTCATGGAATAAGTTTACCATGGCTCGTTGGTATGTTGCCCCTACATTCTTCAGTCCAAATGGCATTACTTTATAGCAAAAGGTGCCCAACAAGGTTATGAAGGTAGTTTTATCCATGTCCTCTGGAAGCATTTTTATCTGATTATATCCTGAGAAACCATCCATGAAGGAAAACAACGAATATCCCACTATGTGGTCTACCAAAGTGTCTATCTGTGGCAGGGGGAAATTATCCTTAGGGCTAGCTTTATTTAAATCTCTATAATCAATACACATTCGTACCTTCCCATCTTTCTTAGGAACTAGTACAATGTTAGCTACCCATTCGGAGTACTTCACTTCTTGCAAGAATCCTGCATCTAATTGTTTCTTAACCTCATCCTTTATCTTCAGAACTATATCTGGCCTCATTCTTTGTAACTTCTGTTGGACTGGCTTACAATCATGTCTTATTAGAAGACAATGTACTACAATGTCAGTATTCAATCCAGGCATATCCTGATATGACCAGGCGAAGATATCCTTGAACTCTCGAAGTAACTCAACCAAATCATGCCTTGTGTCCTCGGTAATCAGGGTTCCAATTTTCAACTCATTCCCTTCCTCTAAGGCTATATTCTCTATTGCCTTTTTCTCATGTGGCATGATTTGTTTCTCCTCCTACTTTACCATTCTTAACAGATCGAGAGATACGTCACAATCTTGAACATCTTCAAAATCCTGAGGTTCCTCTAAACACATGTCTTGCTCGTAAGAGAAATCAGGAGTTGCAGTATCAGTGCTCATATGATTAATATCTAAAGACCTGTGGAGGTATGAGAGAATGCACAAAGAATTCATGAATCTAAGAATGATTGTTTATGTGTTATGAATAAAAGAATAAGAATTTCCAGAATTCAAAGGAATATTGGTCGATAAAAATGAAACAATACTCGTTTAAATTGATAAAAGTTATGTTTTATTTAAATAATTATAGATGAACATAGGCCTATTTTCACAAACGTAATCCTACTACTCCTAGGCCCTAGAGTAATAGACATGTTTCGAGAATTACTCTAAAAAATTTCTAAAGACTACAGGAAGGTCCTCCACAGTCCAATTATTCAGAAAGCTCCCCGGTTCGTAAGGGAGAATGCCCTCGAGGCTTCCTTATTCCGATCCCTCATTGTGTATAGCATTAACTTGATGACTTTCTTCTATCAGCAATCCTCTCGACTTAAAGGATTCGGATATAGGTGGAAATGTCATCGGTTTCCACTCCACTTCTCCTCCATTCAAACGCGCCTTTCTTCTCGCTTGGCGCTTTTCAATTTCCTGCCTCTTGTGCTTGTGGTCTGGCTTGAAGCCCAAGCCAAAGCGATCCTTCTTCTCAACCAATTTTGGGATCTGAATCCTACCTTGCAACTGTCTTCCTAGTCCTTTTCCTGGCAATGCTCCTTTCCCCATCATCATTTGCTGGGCTATCATAGTAGCTCTAGACATTTTAGGTACCGGTATCTTATTTCCTTCCAAAATGAAGGTGGCATTAATGATTTCTAAAGAACGAAAAGAACACTCTATATCCTCTTCACTTGCCTTGACATAAGGGGCCTTGCTGGTGACTGCCGCTATGATGTCCTCCTCCGCATTGATGGTTATTAGGCGTCCCTCCGTCACTAACTTCAATTTTTGGTGCAATGAAGAGGACACCACTCCTGCCGAGTGTATCCATGGTCTCCCCAATAAATAATTATAGGAGGACTTGATATCCATCACCAAGAAATCGACTTCATATGTATTTGGCCCAATCTCCAGAGGGATGTCAATTCGTCCCATCACTTTCCTTTCAGTTCCATCAAAGGCTCTCACCACATTGTGACATGTCTTCATGTGCGAATTTTCGATGGATAATCTATTTAATGTGGATAATGGAAGGACGTTCAAAGCAGACCCATTATCAACGAGTACACTTGGGAGTGTGTATCCTTTGCACCGAGTAGTGATGTGCAGGGCTTTGGTTGACCCTACGCCCCCGGGTGGAATTTCATCATCATTGAAGTAGATGAAGTTGTCAGCACTAATGTTGTTTACTAACGGATATGTCATGGGTGACATATGTTTCGTTAAGCACCTTTAACAATGCATCCTGATGCACCTCAGAACTCAAGAGTAGGGCTAACACTGATATACGCGCCGACTACTTACGCAACTGCTCGACCACGCTATACTCGCTATGCTTAAGGAATTTTAGAAACTCCTTAGCCTCTTCCTCCTTCACTGGCTCATTGATGGGTACTTCAATTTCTTTCTCCCTCTCAACATCGACATCTTTCATCTTTGCGGGTTCTACTCTGATGCTCCCCCCGTCATAACGCTTCCCACTCCGCGTATAGGAACCTTCATTTTGCACACCTCTAGATGCACTGGCTATACTCTCCCCCTCGAGTATTGCTATACTGCAATCATAACTCCATGGCACCCTCTTGTCATCCTTGTAAGAGAAAGGATTGGGTTTATGGAGATAACAACCCTGGGCCCAGTTTGCACCCCCACTTCATTATTTCCCGGTAAGGAAATAATAATTCTCGGCCGGTGGGTTTCTTGTCGTTCATTTCCCAGTGCACGTATTTGTCTTTCGACAGGACTACCCTAAAAAATCTGTAGCTCTTTGTTAACCATAAGGCCTTGCACCATGGCCTTGAACTTCTCACAATTTTGGATCATATGACCCATCTGTCCATGGAATTCACAATAATTCTCTATTCCTCTTCTACCTTTTCCAGAGGTCAACATACCTCTCTTCACTATCTCCTCCCATATTACTTTCATAGGTATCTTCACTTCAGCAACATCTTTTTTGGTTTTTCCTTCCCTTGTTTCATCGATAGCATTCACTCCTTGATTTCCATGATCTGGTAACGAATTTTCAGTATTAGGGGTACTGTCGAATTTCACAACCCCCATCTTGATAAGCCTCTCCACGACTTTCTTGAATCCGGTGCAGTTTTCAATTGAATGCCCCGGTATTCCCGCGTGATATTCGTATTTAGCATTTGCATCATACCATTTGGGGAACGGTGGCTATAGTGGTTTCAAGTGAAATGGAACGATGGCATGTGTATCATATAAGCTTTGATAAAGCTCACGATACATCACAGGGATAGGCGTGAATTGTATCTTCTCCGAATTCTGTCTTGTACTCGATTCCTGTCTTTGAGTACTTTATTGATCTGCTTTGGGTTGACCAATTGTGACTGCTCTCGAATTGAGGCTATTTACCTCGTTGTCCTTTCTTTTTGGGGCTGATCTTTTAGCCATTTGCCCCTCAATTTTACCACCTCTCACGGCATTCTCAATCATCTTACCTGCCATAACTATATCTGCAAAACTTTTTGTGGTACTTCCAATCATGTGAGTGATGAATGGCGCCTTCAAAGTGTTGATAAATAACATGGTGGTCTCCTTTTCCAACAATGGTGGTTGTACTTGCATTGCCACCTCCCTCCATCGTTGTGCATATTGCCTAAAACTTTCATTAGGCTTTTTCTCCATGTTTTGAAGTGTGATCCTATCTGGCGTCATATCAGTCACATGGTTGTACTGTTGCATGAAGGCCTGTGCCAGATCTCTCCATGAACTGATTCTTGCACGGCTAAACTGATTGTACCATCTAGCCGCTGCTCCTACTAAGCTGTCTTGAAAACAATGGATCAATAATTGATCATTGTTCACATATCCAGTCATTCTCCTACAAAACATTGTTATGTGTGCCTCTGGATAAGTAGTCCCGTTGTACTTTTCAAACTCTGGCATCTTAAATTTATGAGGAAGCACTAAATCTGGGACCAAACTTAAGTCTTTGGCATCAATCCCATGATGACTACCAGTGCCTTCCAAAACCCTAAACTTCTCCTCTAACCACTTGCAGCGATCCTCCAATTGTTTCGCGGATTCGGTTGCCATTCTTTCCTTCTCCATCAAATCTAGATCAGGAGTGATAGGGTTGATCGAGCTATCACCCAAATTTTTTCCCAACCCAGATGGGAAGTTTATGGGGATTCCAGCATCAACTGGCCCATGATGAGGCCTCACGGTGACAGATGGCCTTCTAAGAGGTGCCTTAGCCTGCAGTGGCACATGAGGCGGAGTAAAGCCTGGAGGAGGACCTTCATTCTCCTCTTTAGTGATAGCCATAGAAGCTTCTCCTTTATCAGTGGCTCTCAGTAACTGAGTCATTTCAGCCATCATGTTCCTATGAGCCACTAGAATTTGCTCCCTCATTTCATTCTGCATTTTGGCCAATTGCTCTTGCATTTGGTCTTGCATATCTTTTTGTAATTGCTCGAACCTTTGATCCATACTCTTAGTTTTAGTGCGAGTGCCGTTAGGATGTGTGATTTCTAGATTTTCTTTTCTACCTTTTGAAGTAAACTTTAACTAATTAGGGTCTTTCTATAACTTTGCATGCAAACGATGTGATAAAATGTTATGAGATACAAATGCATGAATGCAAAAAGGATATCAATTCTGGTTCAACTTCATTTAGAAAATTTTATTTAGAAAAACAATATCTTTACATATGAGAGGATTACAAATAAGCTTTCGCCCTAAGGCCCAAAGTTTTAACTCTATCTAATAAAAAGGCTAACTCTCGTCCTATATCCGAAGACGATGAATACATCAGACTCAATGCATCAACTCGGGTCTAGGCTATGGCTTCACCAATGACATGATCCCTTTTGTCTGACCTGTCCTCTATCCTGATGAAGCTCTCTCTTCAGGTGATCTTCTTGCGCCTCGAGCTGCTCAACCCAGAGTTCACCGTCATGCAATGCCACTTCCAAATCCTTAACCTTACTTTTTAGCTCCTTTAATTCGACTGTAGAATTATGGTTTTGGTGTCAACGTACGGATCTTCCAAGCTCAGTTTCCTTAGTCTTCAGCCCTTTATTCTCTTCCTCTAATGCCAAATTCTGCACCTGCATCTCTTGGAACTTCTTCTGCCAATACTTGGCTCTAGCCTTTTCCTCTTGGACCTCTTTCTGCAACTGATCTGAAGATCCTCCTACTCTCGCTCTCCTCAAGGATACTTGTGCCATTTTGTAATGCTCCTTTAGATCATCTCGATCTTCCTCAATTTTCCTCTTTTCTGTCCTCTCTTTCTCGACCTCTATCTTTTGAACATCGATGTCCAAGCTCAAGTACATCTTTTCTTCTTCGAGCTTTGCTACCCTCTTCTCGAACTCCAAGTTCTTTCTCTCGAACTTCTGCTTCATAATTTCTAACTCTGAGGGCATTGCTTGCAAATATTCCTCTATCGGTCGAGCTTCTTTCACGCTTGGCTTAGGGATGTTTTCATTAACCCTTCTGCCTCTCCATTCAACGTATTCCGGTGTGGTTGCAGGGCTAATAGCTACTCCTTTCAACTGACAAGTCTTTTTCCAAGCACTAGAAAATTTACTAACCTTCCTCTTGTAATCGACTCCTCTTGTAATCGACTCCTCTGTATACGAACTCACTTTGAGCTAACCCCTGAGTCGCTGGTACGAACTGTTTCAATCCATGCTGCCTCAGCACGAGCAAAGGGGCATAACCAGTGGCACCCCAAATTCCCACCAAGGGGACCTAATCAAAATTGCCGCATCGGTAAAGAACCTTACCAGGAATCATCCACGGAGCCCTCCACTTGACATCTTTCGGCTGAAGGTTCTGAAGTAGCGCTATCTAATTCTTTTCTAGAACATCAACTCTCCTAGTTGAAGCTACTATGTCTTTCAACGGTGAATAATCCTTGAAGAAGACCTGAAAAACCACCCTATCTATCAATCAGAAATGACTGTAGAACCAAGCCAAAAGTAACTGAGCACACACTATAAACCTGCCAGCACCAGCTCTCCTACATGCACCTAAAGACCTAAATGTTTTCGCCAAAATTGCAGGGATAAAAGTAACCTTTTTACTGAGTCGATGAAAAAGATCCGTGGTTGCCTCATCCACATATCCCAAAGCCCTAGAGAAAACCATCAATCCATACAAACTTAAGGCAAAAACATCTACCTTCTTCGTCTCATCAGGGTGTGTCAGAATCAAATCTTTCAAAGCGTCTCACGGAATGTACTTGCACTCACCTTTTTCTTTAATTCGGGCCGTGGCTCACTGCTCGCTCATCCCCGTAATAATCATCAATTTCTTCCAAAAGGTAGGGACACAAGCAGCTCGAGAATAGATCCTAACGTTCTAAAACCTGGGACAACGAAGCAAGGCAGTGTACTCCTCCACAGTGGGTACCAAGTCTACCTCCCCAAAAGTGAAACAACTGTACGTCGGGTTCCAAAACTAAGCAAGGGCTCGTAATAAGTGCTCGTCTACCTGAACATCAAGCAAGTAAGGTAAGTCTCTGTAATTATCGTAGAATGACTGCTTGGTCTTTTTGCCCCACTGATCCCAAATTTCCTTAAGCTCTTAGAGATTATTTTGTGTGACACTAATACGAGTATAATCTGATAGCTCCGACACATATCCCATAGTTATACTGTCCCCCTTTTCTAGTTGAGTTTGCTCAGACCATCTATGGACGTTAGCGTTGCCCTCCACTCTATCAAGAAGTCCGTTCTCCATAATAAAACTTCCTAACTTAGAAACTGATCGTGAATCGATACCTTTGTAAATGCAAAATGACATGCGAACAAAAGAAAAGAAATAGTTAGTATCACATGATATCAATAAATCTCAACGATAATTTATAAGGGTAATATCTAAAGTTTAACTCTAACCAAGTTGGGCTCTTACGGTTTTTCTATATGAGGTTGGTTCTAAAGTTTGAGGTACCTGAACTAGCAGATTCCTCAATTCTCACCCATTATAGGCTCATTTGAATCGAGTTCAGTTCAGGGGAATACATTTCCCTATGGCTACACGGAGATGAAAATCTCACGAAAACATAGGCACGGATGTATCCCGAAAGTGATCCACTATCCTGCACGGAGGCGAAAACCTCACGAAGGCGTAGATTCTCACTCCCACTTAAGGGTGTGACCACAACGGTCATGCAAATGCAATGCGCATCAGAATATAGCAACACATGCAATAATACAAACACATGTAATGCAAAGAGGATTAGATTTTAAAATTTTTAATTTCTGACATTAAGACAAGAGATAATAAATTACACGGTTTGACTCTCTTATGGAGTCCCAGCGGAGTCACCAAGCTGTCGAGACCATTTTTAAAATCAAGTTTTGGAAAATGGGAATCGACTTTAAGAAAAACGAAAACGGGAGTCACCACCAATCTTTTTAAGTGCAATTGGATCATTTTCAAAACATTTTGTTTTAAAATCATTAGTTTTGGCCTACGAAATCAGAAAACGGGTTCGGGAGCCGGTTACGTACGAGGAAGGGTTAGCACCCTCGTAACGCCCAAAAAATTGGTACCTGATTAATTACCAAATATCTTTAATGTCGGAAATTCAAAGATTTCAAGATGTAATCCTCTTTAAAATATTTTGATTTTGAAAATTAGGGTTCACTCGTATCAAAGTATGGACACTAAGTTAGCCCTTTTTTGAAAATCCCTATCTCGAAACAGCAAAACACCATATCCAATAAGTTAGGACATATTGCTTTGAGATTCCAAGACAGTTGCTTATATTTTGAAAATCTCAAAAAACTTAGAAGGCTATTTGACCATTTGAACTCAACGTGAAAAAATTACAACCCAATAAGTTAGGGCACTACTTTTTTCGAAGCTTCCAAATACCAAGCATTGCCTTTTTATTTTTGAAAATTTTGAAGTCTTGTTTTTTAAAAATGATGCATGGGGAATCGTATTGTATTATAAATCATACATAGTAACATATTATTGTAGTAGGTAAATAATACATGCATTTAAACAAAATGATGGCAATAGTATAAAGATCGTGCATTAGATGCATATATATAAAAATAATATATATATAGCAAATATTAACAATATGCATACAAAGATATATATATATATAGCATGTATTGAGAATGAATAAACAAAACCTACAAACATACAAAGTAATAATTAAATAATGCAAATGTACATGTTCATGAAATGTAATATCAAATAATAAATATAAAATAACATATAACAAATGACATATGCCAAAAAAAAATGAAATGTGTTATTGTTAATAAAATATACATATAATACAAATAAAGACATAATATTTAATAATAATCTTAAAATAGTATTTGCTATACAATATATACAACATAATAATAAAATATTTATAAAAGAAAAATAATTATATATAAAATATATTGGGTTTAAAAAAATATAAAATAAAAGTATGTAAAAGAATTTATAAAATAACACATAACATGAAAATATCATTTTAAATAATGCATAATAAATAAATAACTAATAATTTAATATGTGTATAATATGAGTTAAAAATATAATTTAATTTACAAATTTTAAAATTTTAAATAATATAATGAATAATATAAACATAAATAATATAATAGATAATATATGATATATATATGACGTATAAAAAAAGTAATATAGAATAAAAATAAAAATACAATAAATGTTATATAATAAAATATAATTTAAATATATAGGAAATAAGAAATATAATAGATATAATATAAAATAATGAAAATATATATGTAAGAATAATGCAAATAAAATATAATAATAATATAAAAATAATGATGTAAAATAATAATAATTTGTGAAAAAAATAATATATAATAAATAATAATAATATATATAATAAAATAATCTTATAATGTATAATATAAAAGTAAGGTAAAAAAATAAAACAAATAACAATATATAAAAATATATATATAGAATAATAAAAATAAATATAGGGTTAAATTTAAAGTTCAGTAAAATTACGGGGCGAATTTAGAAGAAATAAAACTGAATTAAGGCTTAATTAAAACGCGCGTAAAACAAAAGGGACTCATTGGGCAAATTGTCCTATTCCCAAAAAGGCAACGTTTCCCAGAATGTAATTGAATAATCGTTGGGACTAAATTGAAACAATTGTAAAATGAGGGCCAAATTAAAAAATAGAATAACACGTAATTATAAATTAAAAGAGGTGGAAGGATCGATTGGGTAATTAACCCAATTCTAAAAATCATGCGGATCCTCCCCGGGTAATCGGGTCAACGCGCGGATCCCATGGCTTAATACGACACCGTTTTGAGCTTATTAAGTTAAGCAGGAACGATGTCGTTTCAAGGAGGCTATATAAGCCAAATTTGCAGCTTAAAAATCATTTTAACACCGGTCTTAAAAAAAAGGTCTTGAAATGCTCTGCAGAGGGGAAGAGAAAGGTCCCCAGCTCTGGCCTCCGGCCACGGTGCAGTGCTTGCACACGCGCCTCACGCGCCGTCGTACACGGTGGTCTGAAGGCTTAAAAACCCTCGTCCTTCCACAGGTAATCTCTTTTCCTTTAGATCCTTACTCGTATATGCTAGAACAGTTCATATATGTACAAAATAAAGCACGAGATATGCGATTAAATCACCTTTTGAGAGACTGTTGGTATTTCCTTGAACGAATCTGTGTAAGTATATTTCTCTCTTTTTTAAAAAAAGGTCCCTTTACACTGTTTTGATTCGGGCTTTTATAGCCACTACTGTTATTACATAAACTGGGAAAGAAATCGAAGTTTTCTTTCCATTTCTTGTCTGCTGTATCCACCATATCTTTGATTGTGATCTGCTGAAATCTTTTTATTTTAGTTTCCTTTTTTAGTTTTTTCGTATCTGCTGTGTTTCCTTTTCTTTTGCAGGCACTTGCTAGAAATCTGGTGGTGACGAGGGTTGGTGTCGATTTGCGCGTTGATTTCGGAGGCAGAGTCACGGCGCTGATGGGGGGTCACTGGAACGACATGAGAGATGAACAGACGTGTCCGTTGAGATGGCTTCTGGAATCTTCCATTTGCGGCGCGAGGAGAAAGAGCTAGGGTTGGAAACCCTAGCTGGTAACTTAAGTTTTGGGCGTCTGCTATTTGGGTCTGATTTAGGTTTGGGCTTCGGGTGTATCTGGGTTGAGGTTGTAACTGTAATGGGTTAAGGGTGTAAACGGGTTAAGGGATAGTTTTAGGCCTGCTAGGTAGTAACAGGTCTGTTTATTTTTGAATGGACTTTAATAAATAAATATTTATTTATTTATTATTTTGCTTTTGGGTTTTAAAGCCCGGTCAAATTTGGGCTACTACAATAACATTATCAAAACTATTAAATATAATTAAAATATATTAATTATTTTGATAATTACACTATTGCAACAATAAAAATTTTCAAATCAGAATTAAATTCAAAATGGAAATAATAAAAGTTGAATTTTATGGGGTTTTTTTAGTGTTGAATGAAAGTACTAAAATGTTGAATGTTAATACATATATTTTAAGATATGGGTAAGTTTTAATTTTATATTACCAAAAATCAATATTATTCTAACCAAAAATTGAAACTAGCCCTATACTTTTATATCAATAACACACAAGTAGAAGCACATGGAACATAATTAAACAACAAATACTAAGAAAATAAAAGCTCCCTCTCTTTGACAGTATATTGATCCAAACGTGTGTACATATTGGGATTGAAACAAGAAATAAGGTAGCCGTCAATTTATTCTTAATTAGATTAGTACTGCTTTTGGTAGAAGTAGTATAGTACGGACATGGGATGTTCTTAATCGATCATTTAGTTCGGTTGGGTGAGTTGAGCATCAATGTCCTTGGAGACATCCACCAAGAATTGCATCAGAGTCTCGGGATATGCAATCCCATGGTGCAGCTTCTCGTATTCCACAGTCTAGTGGACTATGCTGCCACTACCTCCGGTCTTGGGCAAAGCTTGAATCGTGAGTGAAAAGTTCTTGTACTCTTTCAACAGATCTCTATCTATCACTTTGAAAGTGACCAAGTTCTTATCAGGTCTATCGCCTCAACTAAATCCTTTGCCACCTTAGCCTTCCCATCTAAACACACAAAATGTTTATTACATTGTTTTTAAGATTAACAAATAAAAGGAGGAAGAAATCATCCAAAAAAGAATTACGGGTTTGGTATGTTTATATATATCATACCATGCACATAACGCCAGTTGAGAATGTTACCGACTTTTTCCAATTCATCTTCATGTAAATCTCATCCTTGAATCTTGTTATAGCAAGTGTGCTGCACATGATGAGGCATGGTGGCAAACATATCGTGAAACTGTTTAGGAGAAGCCTTATCTCTATATCGGCCTCAAGCTTACCAGTCAGAGTTGAAGACTCCATTTTTCCACAGCAAGATGATCTCTTAATTATACTTATGAATTAGATTTCAAGTGGGAGTAGTTTTCACAAAATGCCTTTAAATAGACCACTGTCTATGCCTAGGCAGTGATGCTCTCCAAAAGTTCTTATTTGATCCGATTATCGCCAGCCACGTATGAGATTTTACAAGCTTTATTTCCCATTCCATTTCTTTTTGGACAAAAAATATAAAGTTTGCAACTGATAATTTGGCTCATAAAATGTATTCAGGACTATTAAAAAAAATGGAATTGTTTCAACTGAATGTTGGTATAGGATTAAAATTGTATTCTGGATGTATAAGAGAGTTATTGAAAGAAAGTGCAAGTATTATGGGTAGTAAGTAGATTGTCTTGTAATTTATAAGGCATTTAAAATTTTTAAATGTATTTTATTGATAAAGTAAAATTATATTGCAATTTTATCTGTCAAGCAAATTTATTTTAAAATACATATATAAGAAATTTTAATAAATTAATAAAGCTAAACTTAGTATGGTTTTCAACAAAAATAATATGTATTTAAATTAAAAATGTTTTTAAAAATAATTAAAATTTGAAATTTTAAAAATTTAAAATTCTAAACTTAATTATCTTTTGGCATATTTGAAGCCATTCAAACTTGCAATTTATTTGGTATTTTGACAATGTAAAAATATGAATTTAAAGATTAAATGTAGTACTAAACTTAGAAATTTGTTTTCTCAAAATCGGTTACCAAAAGCCTAGGTATTGTAAGCCAAAACATAAGAAATTATTACAATCTACCAAGATTTTCTGCGTTAATTGTTCGATTAACCTACTCTGGGGCCTTTTATATCTTAGCATGAGTCCTATAACTGAGATAATTATACCAAATCAAAGTACACAATACATTTCATGAAAGACACCTAAATTTTTAAAACAAATAACCATCTAAAGATGGAATTCTGATACGTTAAAGTTGACAATTCGAAATAATCAAAAACCTATATATAAAAAACTTAAAAAATTATTCTCTTAAATTACTCAACCAAAATGAATATCACAAATACCATTTGAAAGATCTTGAATGTACCTTTCTTGCTACCTCTACAATCCCAGCGGAATTTGGCAAATTCGTAAGCCACCACATAAGATTTTCAAAACTATTTTTTTTTGAAAACGGTCGACTTTTATTTAAAAAGAAAATGAAAAATGGGAGTCGCCACCAATCCTTTTTTATGAGGTGTGATTGGGTCACCTCGTGACCAATCGTTTTAATAAAATATTTTGATTTACTAAAACAACAATTTTGGTCTACGAAATTTGAGAAAACAGGTTCGGGAATTAGTTACGTACGAGGAAGGATTAGCACCCTTGTAATGCCCAAAATTGGTACCTAATTGATTAATTAATTTCTAAACGTTGAAAATTGAAAACTCAAAAAAAATTTAAAATAAGATTCTTTTTATTAATGTTGATTTAAAAGAAATGCTTGAATAAATTGAATCGAACATTGAAGGCCTTATTGTCTCGAGGTAACAAAATATTACATCCCGTAAGTTAGGACACGACATTTGAACCATCGAAAATAAGCTTGCCTTTTAATTGTTTTATTTTAAAATTCGCACTTTGATTTTAAAAGGATATTCGATTGTTTAGATCCAACGAGAAAAATCGAAACCTCGTAAGTTAGGGCACGACCTTCTCGAGTTTCTAAACGCGAAATATTGCCTTTATCTTATTTAAAATTCATATATTTCGAAATTTGAAAGGATATTCAGCTATTTAGGTTCAACGAGAAAATCGAGACCCCGTAAGTTAGGGTATGATTTCTCGAATTTTCTAACTGCGAAACATTGCCTTATTATTGAAAATTTTTGAATAATAACAAGTGTAGTAATTAAAAAAACATAATTTCTTATTTAAAACAATGATTTGGATAAAATTGTTGCCCTAAATAACAAAAATATAAATACATTAACAAAAACAATTCACAGTATCGCATAATATACTAAATTTTAATGCAAATATGGACAATTATAAGAAAGAATGATGACGTAAAATAACTAGTAACATGAATAATAATAATAATAACAAAAAAAAAATAAAAGTGATAATCATAATAAAATCTAGATTTAGGAGTAATGAATAAATAAATAAAAAGGGCAAAAGAATAATACAAAGAAAATACTAAGAATAACAAACAAAAAAAAAACGGAAGTGGAAACTAAAAAGGACTCAATTAGAATTAAAATGACATTTAGGGCATAAAGCGAGAGTAAATAAATAAATATGAAAATAAAATAAAAATATAAGGAGTATAAATGTAAATAAAATAAGCAAATAAAATACTAAAAAAATAAAAAGAAAAGCAAAAATATTGAAAATAATAAAAAAGGGAAAAATAATCAATATTAAATGGTCAAAGGACCGAAATAAAAAGAAATAAACTTTAAGGGATAATTATTTTTAAAAAAAATGGTTGAAATTAGGACTAAAATGAGATACGCGTAAGGAAGGAGGGACTCATTAAAGAATTATCCCCTGTTCCAAAACGCATCGTCCCCTAACAGAAAAATCGAAACAAAGTCGAGATTAAAGGTAGAAATTAAAAGCAAAAAAGACTGGATTAAAACATAATAAAAATGCAGACGGACCTAATGCACAAATAGACCATCTGGTCGAAAACGAGCGGATCCCCTGGATGTGTCGGGTCAGTGCGCGGGTCTGGCCTAAAACGGCGTCGTTTTTGGCCACTGCTAACTAAGCCCAAAACGGCACCGTATTATTCCTTATATAAATGTGAAAATTCAGATAAAAAAACCACTTTTTTTTTTCATTTTCTTGAAAAAAAGTTGAGAGCTCTCTTCAGACTCTCTCTCGTCCCTTTTCTCCGGCCTAGACATCAATGAGCTCGCATGGTGATTCCGCCGCAGCTCCGTCGTGCCAGAAAATGAAAACGTTTTGAATGCCATTTTTAAAAGCTTTTAAAAATCAATTTTTGTTTCTAAAAAAAGAGAAAAAATTGAAGGAAAAGAGGCAAATCGCCAATGAAAGAACCTCCATCTTCGCAGCGCCTCCAACCCTCATCAGAACCGGTTTCGTGACGCTTTGGTAACCAGAGGTTCTTAATCACGATGGAGAATGAACCGAATGTGAGATTTCATTATTACTTCTTTTTTATTTCGAATAGAGAGAGAAATGAATAAAAAAGTGCCTTTGTAAAATGTTTGCTTCTGATTGTTTTTCTCTTTTGTATTCCAAATCTCGTAAAAAATACATTCGTTTTTATTGGGGCTTTTATAGCCGATATTTGTTACAATATTTCTATTTTTTTTACTTTCATTTTTTTCTTGCTATTATTCTGTTGTTGTACTTTTGTCTTCTTCGCAGGTACGGAGGCAACGTGGCACTCGACATGGGGCGTACGGAGGCTGTGCACTGGAGGCGAAGGCAACGGCGTAAAGGCTAGGGTTTGTTGAACATGTACTGAAAGTTGGCTCAATTTTGAGGCTGAGCTTAGTGTTTTAGTATTTGGATTTTAGGTTTAAGATTGGAGCCGCTTGGGTTAATGGGTGTACTGATTGGTGTTTTGGGCCATTAGATATTGGGCTGTAATGGAAATTTAATTTGGACATTTATTAATATTTTTGTTTTTGTTTCATTTCTTAATCTTTACATGGGCCCGGGAAAATTGGGTTGTTCACAGTTGCCCCTCTTTGCTCATTGCCGTGTAACTAGAATAGAACAAATACTTTTAAGAAAGACCAATTTTGCTCGGTCTTGCCGAGTCTTGGCTTCTGTGGTACTCCTCTTCTTCAAGTAGCCTCGTTCTAATCCACTGCAACTCTAATGTAATTTCAGGGAGAAGAGATTTGTAGCCTCGATCTACTCCACTGGAACTTAAAGGAGATAAGAATTGGAAATTTTAACCTGCTCCACTACAACTTCAGGGAGATAAGGCTTGTGTGTTTTCCTGCTTCACTGCAACTTCAGAGAGATAAGGATTGTAACTTGTAGCTTTAATATGTTCCGCCGCGACTTCAGGGAGACAAGAATCGCTATTTTTAGTCTGCTCCGCTGTAACTTTAGGTAGATAAGGCTAGTGGCTTCAATCTACTTCACTGCAACTATAGGAAGACAAGATCTTCCATAATTCGTAACTTTAAGCTGTTCTACTACAACTTCAAGGAAATATGATTTGCTGTCCTCAGTCTGCTCCGTTGCAAATTTAGGGAGATAAGGTTTGTGTATTTGTGGCTTTAATCTACTCCTCTACAACTTTAGGGAGATAAGATTCGCCATGATGGTTTAATTTGACCTATTGCAACTTTAGAGGTATATGATTTGTGGTTTCACTGGTCTATTACGCCGTTCTCTAGGGAACAGGACCTGTAAAATCTGTTTAATGGGCCTATTTATGCTAAATGATTAGGATGTCATGATTAGAATGCATCAAATGCTCCTAACTAGATGTGTGTGAATGATATTTACTTGAATGCAGAATGTTATTTTTTTAGAATGACTCCTTTTTAATGATTAGGTTGTCATTGCTCGTCATTCATTAAGGTTCTATCACTGATACGCTACCGTGCCGTCTTACTCAATTGGTATCTTTGACAGAAGATTTGAAGAGATAGCCATAATTTGGACTGTCCTCCCTCCAATGTTTTCAATTTTTGCATTTGGGTTAGTTCTAACTAGTGGTCCTGTTTCAAGTTTTTTGTACCATTTAGAAGCTTTTCAGAGTAATATGCAGAACTTCTTTCATGTGAATATTGTAAGTCCAATAATCATTGTTTCAATGAAAAATGCTTGAAAAAGGCTATCAAGACGGACAAGATGGAATTTTATTAAGAGCAAAGCTCAAAGTAAAATAATCAAGATAGCAAATTTGCTAAACTAAAAAATGAATAAGATGAAAATAGGTGCCCCAAATATCACAGTACGAGCTTCTCTGTTCAAACTTCTCGAAGACCATTTCGAGCTAGATATGTGTTTAGGAGATCTAAAATACTTTGTCGTTGCCCTAAGATGTAACGCTCCTCTTTCTTATTAATTTTGAGAGGAAAAGACTACCACATGCCCCATTTTCAAAATTTGAGCCGTTAATTTTTGGGTTTTCACCTTAGACACTCTATTTTTTTCTTTTTTTTTGAAGGTCTGAAAGCGCCCTTTACGAGTTTTCGCCTTGGCCTCTCCTTTTTTAGGTCAAATACTTCTTGATGGAATCCAAATTCACAAGATTGGGAAAGTTTTTACCATCCATCTCGGCTAGAATCAATGCTTCTCCGGAAAAGGCTTTCTTTACCACATAAGGTCCTTCCCAGTTTGGCATCCATTTCCCTCTGAAATCCTTTTGTATTGGAAGGATCTTTTTCAAAACCAGATCTCCCTCATGGAATTCTCTTGGGTGAACCTTTTTGTCATAAGCTTGCATCATTCGTTTTCGGTACATCTGACTATGACGGATAGCCCTTAGCCTCTTTTTTTCAATCAAATTCAACTGATCGTATCGATACTGGATCCAATCTGTTTCATCTAACTTTACCTCTGACCAAACTCAGAGAGAAGGAATCTCGACTTTGATAGGCAGAACCGCCTCTATTCTATAGACTAAAGAGAAATGAGTTGCCCTGATAGAGGTCTTGACAGATGTTTGATAAGCATAAAGGGCAAATGGTAGCTTCTCATGCCAATCCCTCTAGGTTTCAGTCATTTTCCCCACAATTTTCTTGATATTCTTATTGGCTGCTTCCACTGCACTATTCATTTTTGGGCGATATGGCGACGAGTTGTGGTGTTTGATTTTGAATTGGCTACAAACCTATGCTATTGTGCTATTGTTCAAATTCAGTGCATTGTCCGATATGATCCTTTTTGGCATTCCATATTGACATATGATCTCTTTCTTTAGGAACTTGCTGACTACCAACTTCGTAACATTGGCGTATGAAGCGGATTATACCCATTTGGTGAAGTAATCGATGACCACGGAGATGAATCAATGTCCATTGGAAGCTTTTGGCGATATTGGCCCAATCACATCCATGCCCCACATCAAGAAAGGCCATGGAAAAGTCATAACATGGAAAGGTGAAGGAGGCACATGAAGCTTGTTATCTCCATAGATTTGGCACATATGACATCTTTTCGCGTAGTTAATACAATCCCCTTCTATGGTGGATCAGTAACAGTCGAATCTCATAATTTGCCTGGACATTGTAAAACCATTAGCGTGGGTCTCACAGACGCCCTTATGGACTTCTTCCAAGATTTTCTTAGCCTCTACAGCGTCCATACATCTTAATAGCACCTGATCTTCTCTTCTTTTGTATAGGATCTCCCCATACAAGACATAGTCAATGGCCAGTCTTCTCAACATCCTTTTATCATTCTCGGTTGCCTAGTCTGGGTACTCAAAATTCCTCACATATCACAATATATCATGATACCAATGATGATCATCTTTTTCCTCTTCTTCGTCGATGTTGTAACAATGAGTTGGAGCCTCATAAATACTTATTTGGATAGGTTTCACGTCCTCTTGCTTGTTTACTCTAATAATAGAAGCTAAGGTAGCCAAGATGTCGACCATCTGGTTTGCATCTCATGGGAGGTAGCAAAAAGTGATGTCATCAAACTCCTTAACTAACTCCAAAACTATTTTTTGACAATTGATCAATTTGGGGTCTCTTGTCTCCCATTTGCCTTTAAGCTGATAGATTACTAATACAGAATCCCCATATACCTCTAGCACTTTGATCTTTCGTTATATAGCTGCACGGATACCCATGTTGCATGCTTCGTACTCTGTCATGTTATTTGTGCAATCAAAATCTAATTTTCTAGTAAAGGGATAATGATCTTCGTTTGGAGATACCGAGACTGCCCCAATTTCGTTACCCACAGCATTTGAGGCTCCGTCAAAATTTAGTTTCCAAGGGTGGCCTTCTTGAGAACCTTCTTCAGTGACTGCAACATACATCAGATCTTCATTTGGGAAATCAAAATTCAAAGGCTCGTAATCCTCTAGAGCTCTACTGGCCAGAAAATCTACTATTTCACTTCTTTTTACAGCTTTCTGGTTCACATAAACTATGCCAAATTCAGAAAGCAGAATTTGCCATCGAGCCATTCTTCTATTCAAAGCTGTTGACTCCATCATATATTTCAGAGGATCCAGTTTCGAGATGAGCCAAGTGGTGTGATACAACATATATTGTCTTAGCCTTCGGGTTGTCTAGACCAAGGCACAACAAAACGTCTCGATTGTTGAGTACCTTGTCTCATATTTAGTGAACATTTTACTGAGATAGTAAATAGCTCTTTCTTTCTTTCTCGACTCATCATGCTGGCCGAGTACGCATCCCATAGAATTCTCAAATACCGTCAAATACAGTATCAATGGTTTATATGGGTTGGGTGGCATCAGCACCGGGGCATTGGACAAGTACTATTTCATTTTATCCAAAGTATTTTGGCATTCTTTGTCCATACACCTGGGTTGTGTTTCTTAAGGAGACGGAAAATGGGGTCACATTTCTCGGTTAGTTGTGAAATAAACCGAGAGATGTAATTTAGTCTTCCTAGGAATCCTCAAACTTCCTTTTGAGTACACGGCGGAGGCAACTCTTGTATGGCTTTGACTTTGTCTGGGTCGATCTCGATCGCTTTCTCACTAATCACAAATTCTAGTAGCTTTCGGTACCTGGCTCCAAAGGTACATTTTGCTGGATTGAGTTTTAGCTGAAACTTTGTAACAGTCCGGTTCTGACCCTAGTCAGAACAGTGGTTTTGAGACCACATAATCGATTTTGAAAAATATTTTAATATTATTTTCTGTG
The DNA here is from genome assembly GCF_007990345.1 of Gossypium hirsutum. NCBI lineage: Eukaryota > Viridiplantae > Streptophyta > Magnoliopsida > Malvales > Malvaceae > Gossypium > Gossypium hirsutum. The sequence goes on from NC_053426.1 coordinate 88,778,808, forward strand.
TCTGTGATATGTGAAATTTCTGTGATTTAATTTGTCTATTTCTATGCTTAATTATGAAAAAGGATTAAATCGCGTAAAGTGTAAAAGTTGAGTGCTAGATGTTAAAGCACCTAATTGGTTTGGCTTTTAAAATAAAAGTCCTTGCATGTCAAATGTACCATTTTTTTTAATGGTGGACAAATATGGACATTAGTGGTTGAAAATTTATGTTATTTAGTCAAAGGTAAAATGGGAAAAAAAATTTAATATGTAATAAAATAAAATAAAAATGAAATGGCCATGCATTAGTGTTCATCCTTAGCAGAAATTTCAAAAGCAAAAGACAGAAAAAGAGCAAGCTAGGTTCGACCTTGTACAAGCTTGATTCAAGGTTCATTTTTGTTCCATTTTTGATGATTTTTACATTTCTATGATCCTTGCTTTGAGTTCTTCAAAACCCATGTCTGAATTTCTATTTCTGTTAAAGATTTCATGAAATGTCATTGTTGATATCATGAGTTTTGTGATGTTTTTGGATGAATTATAAAGGCTTGGTAGATGATTTATAAGTTTTTTCTTTGAATTTTGATGAAATAGAGCTATTTGGGCTAATTTGTGAAAATGAGGTTTTGAAGGACTAAATTGTGAATTAAATATGTTATTTGGGCTGGTATGGAAGCCATGTATATTCGACCAAGATATAGTCTTAGTGAATTTTTCATATTTGTGATTTTGTGAAAAATGGACTAAATTGTCAAAGTGTGAAAATGTAAGGGCTAAAATGCAAAGTGCCCTAAATATGTGTTCATGGATTATTTTTAAATGAAATGAATGGTTGAATGGTTGAATTTGAATTGTATTAGATCAAGAACAAAGAAAATCAGACTTAGATCAAGGGAAGTCCAAAATAGTTGAATAGTCGACTCGTTTCATCCGAAATCCGTCCAAGGTAAGTCAAATTACAATTATGTGTTAAATTGACTACTTTCCACATATATAAATTGTAATCTGTATTGGATGGCCTTGAGAGCCTGATGAATATCTTTTGAGGAAAGTTTGATAATAAGTTAGTATCCGAAAAGCTCTGTATGCTTCTAAAGGAACATTGACATCTATCTGAGATGTCATGTAAGACCGTGTCTGGGACACAGGCCTTGATTGAGATTTACGTATAAGACCATGTCTGGGACATTGGCATCGTATTTGATTTCATGTAAGACCTTGTCTGGGACAGAGGCATCTATATTGAATTACATGTAAGACCATGTTCGGGACGTCGGCACTGTACTTGTTTATGAGTATTTGTATCATTTCTGAACCGTCTGATGATAGAGTGTGAAATATGAGAATGAGTATATGAAATGTATAACCTATACAGGTACGTTTGTATCGTACTAAATTTTTTAATATGAAAGACTCTGTCTCTGTGAAATATGTATGAAATTTGGAAATGAAGCATGACATATATGCAAACAAAGGAGCATGATTAAGCTTATGAATTATTTATGAAATGGCTTTGAATCTTTACTGTTGAATTGTATTATATGCTTTAGTAGTTAGACCAATTGTATTTGGCTTACTAAGCTCTTTGTAGCTTACTCTATGTGATTTTTGTCTGTTTTATAGTTATCGTAGCTACTGAAGGCTCGGGGATAGTCGAGGATCGTCACCACACTATCGAGCTCATTGTGGTATTTTTGAAAGTGTAAATATTTTAAATATGACAAGTATAGGCTAGAAGGTCTATGTATTAAGTTTTGATTTGTATATATATATTATGTCGTGAGAGTTGGCTAGCAAATGGTATAAGTTTTGGTGTGGTTTTGAATGGGTTGTTGAATGATGATGATTTAGTTGTAATGAAGCATGTTTTGAGCATGGAATTAGTTGAAAATTGTTGTATGAATGTTGTTTAACCTTGCTAGTAGGAAAGACCCATATAGGGTGGCAAGTTGGCTTAAACCAAGCCTGTATTGTGCCACACGGTCAGGGGACAAGGGCGTGCCTTATGGCTGTGTAAGAAAACCAGTAACCTCTTAAGATCCACACGGCTATAGTACATGGGCGTGTCATATGGCCGTGGGCTCATGTCAGTAGCTAACTAAGTATCACACGGCCATAGCACAAGAGCGTGCCTATTGGCTGTGGGTGAAAGTCAGTATGGGTGCCTTGTTTTGGCACGACTGGTTCACATGGGTGTGTCTGATGCCCGTGTAAGGCACACGGCCTGGTCACACGAGCGTGTGACCTCAACAGAATTGAAAGATTTTCTGAGTTCTGAAATTTATGAATGGGTTTGGTTTAGTTCTGACGGTTCCTAAAATATATTCGAAGTCTCATAGACCATCTTAAGAGATGATTGCTTATGAAATGATGTTATATGATATCTGTGATTCTGAATTGGTCTAAAATATTTTGTTTGTCTGGTAATGGCCCTTACCTATTCCGGTGATGGATACGGGATAGGGGTGTTACAAACTTTCTCAATCTTAAGAACAATTTCCTCATGACCTGAACATGCTCCTTCTTTGTTCAGGATTTTGCGATCATATCATCGACATAAACTTCGATTTCTTTGTGCATCATATCATGGAACAAGGTTACCATGGCACTTTGGTATGTTGCTCCCGCATTTTTCAGTCCAAATGACATCACCTTGTAGCAAAATGTTGCCTACACGATTGCAAATGTAGTCTTCTCCATACATCTTTATCTAATTGTATCCCGAGAAACTATCCATAAAGGCGAACAGTAAGTAACCCGCCGTGTTGTCCACCAAGGTATCAATGTGAGGCAGTGGGAAGTTATGTTTCGGGCTGGTTTTATTCAAATCTCTCTAGTCTACACACATTCGTACTTCTAAATCTTTTTTAGGGACGGGGACGATGTTGGCTACCCATTCTGGGTATTTCAACACCTTTAAAAATCCAGGGTCGAACTGCTTTTTAACCTCTTCTTTTATTTTCAGCAAGACGTCGGGCCTCGTCCTTCGAAGCTTTTGTTGAACTGGCTTACATTCTTATTTTATTGGAAGTCGATGCATCACTATATCAGTATTCAACCCCAGCCTGGTATGACCATGCGAAGACATCCTTGAATTCTTGGAGTAATTCAAGAAGGTTTTGCTTTGTCTCTATGGTGATACCAGCTCCAATCTTCACTTCTTTCTAACGCATGATTTCTACTGACTCCTTGTGAGGTTGGATTTGTTTCTCACCTTGTTCTACCATCCTCAAAAAACCAAGAGATAGATCAAATCTAAGTCATCTTCAAAACCCTGAGAATCATCCATACACATATCTTACTTAAAAGGAGACTTTGAGTCATTAGCATCGTTGCTCATATCATTGATATCTAGGGACCTATTATAGAGATGAAAGAAGATCCAAAGAACGAAAGAATCTAATAATAATCATCTGCATGGTATGATCATGAATGAAAAATAAAAGAATATTTGAGAGAATGTCCAAAAGACAAAAGAATCTAAAAATAATTATCTGTATAGTGTAATTATGAAAGGAAAGAATAAAGAATATTTGCTCAAAAATGATAGCAATGATGCATTTTATTGAAATAAAAATTTTAAACATAAGCCTATTTTACAAAAAGAACTCTTATTACTCCGAGGCCTAGAGTAATAAGTGTGTTTTGAAAATTACTCTGTATTAGTTCTAAAGACTATAGGAATCTCTTCCACAGTCCAGTTGTTCAGAACACTTCCTGGCACGTAAGGGTAAATGCCTGACAAATTTCCTCTTTCAGTTCCTTCTTCGTATGTGGCATTGATGTCCAAATTTTCCAACATTTCTTCTATGGCTTCCTTTCTTGGCGTCCCCCGCTGAGGGTGAATGATTCCTTCAGATACAAAAGTCTTCAATAAATGGGGGAAGATCATTGGTTCCTATTTGATCTCCTCCCCGTTCAACCGTGCTCTCCTCCTTTCTTGCTTCTTTTCTAGCTTATTCTTTCTTTGTCCTGCATCCAGATTAAATCCAAAGCTGAAGCGATCTCATTTGTCATTCATTATCGGTGCCTCAATCCTTTCTTGAAGGCGTCTCCTGAGTCCTTTTCCCGGTAAGGCCCCTTTCCCAATAGTTAGCTGTAGGCCCATTCTTGTAGTCTTGGATATCCATTGGGATCATGTTCCCTTTGGTAATGAATGTTGCATTCACAAATTCCAAAGACCAAAAGGAACATTCAATTGCTTCATCATTTGCCTCTAGATATGGCGCGTCACTGGTCACCACTGCGATGATGTCCTCTTCAGCATTTATCGTCACCAGCCGACCTTCCGTTACCAATTTCAACTTTTGGTGTAGCGATGAAGGCACTACCCTTGCTGAATGTATCCAAGGCCTCCCCAATAGGCAGTTATATGAAGGCTTGATATCTGTTACCAGGAAGTCCACCTCGTATGTGTTTAGGCCAATCAAAAGAGGTATTTTGATTCTTCCCATTACCCTTCTTTCTGTGCCATCAAACGCCCTCACTATGTTTTGGCATGCTTTCATGTGAGAGCTATCCACATGCAATCTGTTCAGTGTGGATAATGGTAGGACGTTCAGGGCTGATCCGTTGTCAATCAACACCCCTGGTAGCGTATCCCCCTTGTAGTGGGTGGTGATGTGTAGAGCCTTAGTCGATCCCATGCCACGGGGTGGTATTTTGTCATTATTGAAGAAGATGAAGTTATCAACACTTATGTTGCTAACTAGACAGTCTAGCTTGTTAATGGAGATATCATTAGTGACATAAGTTTCATTTAACACTTTCATTAGTGTGCTATGACGGAACTCCGAGCTTAAGAACAAGGCTAGCATCGAGATAAGAGTTGGTTATTTGTGCAACTGCTCTACAACACTATACTCGCTGTGCTTTAGAAATTTCAGAAATTCTTTAGCCTTCTCTTCATTGATCGGCTCGTTAACAGGAGACTTAAGTCTAGTTGTTTTTTCCTTCTTCTGTTCGACTGTCGAAGCTTTTCGTTTTGCGGGTTCCACTCTCGTGTTTGCTAAATCGTAACACTTCCTGCTTTGCGTATCAGAACCCACATCTTGGTCCTCCTTTGAAGTGCCAGCCGGGTTCTTTTTTCTCGGGATAGTCACATTGAAGTCATAATTCCATGGAACCCTCTTGCTGTCTTTATAGGAAAAGACTGCAGGTTTTTGGATTATGACTTTTGGTGGCATTCGTATTACCGCTTCATTATTTTTGGGTCGTGAAATGATGACTACTAGGTAGTTAACTTTTTGGACCTACGCCGTCGATTCTCCTTCTAGCACGCATATATTTCCCTCTTCGGGGCTTTTGACCTCTTCATAAAACTCCACTTCTTTATTGTCCATCATATCCTGCACTAGGGCCCTGAACTCCCCGCATTCTTGGATTTCATGCCCCACTTCATTATAGAACTCACAGTAATTCCGCTTCTCTTTAGAACTTTTCTTTGAATCCAGTATGATCAATCCCTTGTTAACCATCTCCTTCCAAACCGGTCTCAATGGGGTTTTAACTTCTGCAACCTCACATTTGGCCTTTCTATTCCTACCTTCGTTTATCCCGTTTACCCCTTGGTCAGCATGATTGGGTAGCGGATTTCCTACCACATTGGGCGCGGATGGGTCGTCAAATTTCACAATCATTATTTTAATAAATCTTTCAATTAGCTTTTTGAACGTGGTGTAATTTTCAATTGAATGCCCAGTGATTCCAGCGTGGCATTCACACTGAGCGTTTGCGTCATACCATTTGGGATATGGGGGTTGCATAGACTTTAAGTAGAAAGGAGATACCACGTGTGCATCAAATAGGTTCTGATGCAGCTCCCTATACGTCATGGGTATAGGCATGAACTATAACCTTTCTGTATTTGTTCTCGTATTGGATTCTTGTCTTGGGGTGCCCTGATGGTTGGCTGTTATTGTCTTTGATTGGCTCACAGTAAATGAATTGGAATGACCTTTGTTGTATGTGATTATGTTGTTCACCTCGTTCTCCCTTTCTTTGGGGCTGATCTCTTAGTACTTTCCCCTGCATCTATTTTGCCGCTCCTCACCGCATTCTTAATCATTTCGCTGGTCATTACTATATCTGAGAAGCTTTTAGTGGAGCTCCCCAACATATGAGTGATGAATGGAGCTTTTATGATATTGATGAATAGCATTGCGGTTTCTTTTTCTAGGAGAGGTGGTTGGACTTGTATGGCAACTTCCCTCCACCTTTGGGCGTATTGCTGGAAACTCTCATTTGGTTTCTTCTCCATATTCTGCAAAGTAATTCTATCAAAGGTTATATCCGTCACATGACTATACTATTTCATGAAAGCTTGTGCTTGGTCTTTTCATGAGTTGACCTTGGTACGGCTCAATTGGCTGTACCATTTGGATGATGCCCCAACCAGACTATCCTAAAAGTAGTGGATTAATAGCTGATCATTGTTGACATACCAAGTCATTCATTTGTAAAACATGGTGATATGATCCTCGGGACAGTTAGTTCCGTTATAATTTTCGAACTCCGGAGTTTTGAACTTGGGGGGAAGCACCAAGTTTGGAACCAAGATCAAATCCTTAGCATCGATTCCACAGTGATAGTCAACACTTTCCATCACTTTGAGGAATCACTTTGAACTTTTCCTCTAACCACTTGCATTGGTCTTCCAATTGTTTCGGGAGCTCCACTCTCGCTTTTTCTGCTTCTACCGTGTCATCTAGATCAGGGACAACGAGATTAGTTGGGTTATCCCCTAGATTAGAGCCTGAGCCTACTTGTACTAATTAGCATCGAAGCACCGCCCTGAAATTGTTGGGGCCTGATGGTAATGGATGGCCTTCGTGTGTACACCTCGAGTTGTGTCTGAACATTTTTTGGGGTAAAACCTGGGGGGTAGAGAGGATCTTCATTGTCGTCACTAGTATTGACCATGGGATTCTTTCCTTTCTCTGGTCCATCAGTCAACAATTGTGTTAGCTAGTTCATCATGTTTCTTTGGGATTCCAGCATTTGATCCCTCATATCTTGCAGGATTTTAGCCAATTGCTGTTGCATTTGTGTTTGCAACTGCTCTTGCATTTCTCTTTGGAGCTATTCTAACCTTTCCAACCTTTGGTCCATAATTTTTTCCATGGCGCGAGTACCGTAACGATGTTTAGTTGGTTGATTTTTGTCAATTTCCAGATTGACTGAAATAGTTTTTAACTAATTAGGGTCTTTTTGTGAAAGTTAATGCATATGATATGATGAAATGCAAATGCATAAATGCAAAAAAAGGCGTCGACTCTAATTCGATTCCATTTAGAACAACTTTACTAGAAAACAAAATTCTTTACAAAGAAATGGATTACATATATGGCTTAGCCCTAATGCTCAAAGTTTTGACCTTCCTAAGCAACCAAGTCAGTTCTTGGCCCCGGTCTGATTCTAATTCATATTTTACACTTAATGCATCTGTTTGAACTACTAAAGTCTGTAGATGATCAGCCACCTCTCGAATCTGGGTCACAGCTTCACCCATAATATAATCTCTACTCCTAACTTGATCCTGAGAACGGTGGAGTTGCTCTTTCCATCACTCCTCATTTGCTTTAAGAAGTTCAACCCGAAGTTCACAGTTTTGTAATGCAGTCTCGAATTTTTTTACCATCCTTTACAGCTCTTCAATCTTGTTCAAACTCGCCTTCAACTCTATTGCAGGGTTTCGACTACGATATTGATGGAGCGACCTTTTGAATTCTGCCACACTAGCCTTTAACTCAACTTTCTCATTTTGGGTTTTTGATAAACTCTTTTCTAAGGCCTCTTTTCGAACTTGAGCCTCTTGGAATTTTCTCTCCCACCGATCGGCTTTGGTTTTTTCTTCTTGAATCTCTAGTCGCGACTACTCTAATGTCTTCCCCAATCCGGCAGTCCTCATCGATAAGTGCAACTTCTTGTAATCTGTTTTCAAACTATCCAAATCCTCTTTAGCCTTATTCTTTCCTTTTCGTAATTTCTCGGTTTCTAATTTTTGAACATCAAAATACAATCTTAAATGCATTTTTTCTTCCTCTAATTGCTCAATCTTATTTTCTAGATCCGAGTTCCTTTTCATGAAATCCTACTTTCTGATCTTTAGCTCGGATGGGACAACTTGCAGGTATTCTTCCCTCACCCGCTCTTGCAAGTCTACTTTCTAAAAATGGCTGTGAAACCAAGTTAATAATAATTGAGCACATTCGATGAATCTTCCCTACCCACTCTTCGGCACGCGTTCAATGATCTGAATGTTTCGGCTAAAATCGCAGGAACCAGTGTGACCCTCTTATCTAGTCGGTCAAACAAATCAAAAACTGCCTCGTCGACGTGCCTTAATGCTTTAAGGAAAACAATCAGCTCGTAAATACTTAAAGCAAAACCATCAACCCTCTTCTTTACATCTGGGTGTGCCAAAATCATATCTCGCAAACTTTTCCAGGGAATACATTTGCTTTCTCCTTTCTATTTAATCCGAGCCATGACCAATTGCTCACACATTCTAGTGATATTCATTAATTTCTTCAAAAAAGTCAGAACATTGGCGGCTCTAGAATAGGCCTTGTCAATCTGAACCCTTGGACAACGAAGTAGGCTGTATATTCTTCCACTGTAGGCACCAAATCCACGTTCCTGAAGGTAAAATAACTGTAGGCTGGATTCCAGAATTGGGCCAAAGCCCGAAACAAAGATTTTTCTACCTTGATGTCGAGTAAATAGGGCAGATCACCAAAATTGTCGTAAAACAGTTGGTTGATTTCATCACCCCACTGGGCCCACATTTCCTTCAATTCCCGAAGATCATTCTGTGTCAGGCTGATACGGGTGAATTCCCATAACTCTGATGTATACCCTTCTGCCAAACTGTCACCTTTCTCAATTGTGTTTTCTCTGACCATAGACGGATAGCCGCATTATCTTCCACTTTATCAAGAAATTCTTTCTCCATGACAAGCTCTCCATTTAGTAATCGAACTTGAACCAACACCTTTTTTATGATGAAAATGTCATGCAATCACAACCAAAGCAAAACAACACAAGTCAATACAATTCATATAAAATTAAAATAAGCAAGAAATAACAAGTTGAACACCTATTCGGATGACCGCTAATGGTTTGGTTCGACTCTACCTAGGGCGCGCTCTTATGGATCACTACATGTGGTCTCGGTTCTAAAAACAGGGTGCTTGAACCAGCAGATTCCTCGATCCTCACCCATTATAGGCTCATATAGACCGAGTTCGGCTCTGAGGAATACATTTCCCTATGGCTATACGGAGATGAAAATCTCACGAAGACATAGGTACGGATGTATCCCGGAAGTGATCCACTATCCTATACGGAGGTGAGAACCTCACAAAGGACTAGTTTCTCACTCCCACTTAAAAGGGTAAGACCGAGCGGTCGTGGAATGCAATATGCAAAAACATCTAATAACTCGAACCAATAAAGTAGATATTTCAACTAAGATCACAAAGATGATAGATGAAATACAACGAAAGGATCGTATTTTAAATCAAATTTTCAATTTTCAACGAAAAGTCATAAATTAATCAATTTACGGCTTGACTCTTAAGTCCCCAGTGGAGTAGCCAAGCTGTCGAAACTATTTTTTTTTGAAAACGATCGACTTTTATTTAAAAAGAAAACAAAAAATGGGAGTTGCCATCGAACATTTTTGATGAGGTGTGATCGGGTCACCTCGTGATTGATCGTTTTAATAAAACGTTTTGATTTACTAAAACAACAATTTTGGTCTACGAAATTCGAAAAAATAGGTTCGGGAGTCGGTTACGTACGAGGAAGGATTAGCACCCTCGTAACGCCCAAAATTGGTACCTAATTGATTAATTAATGTCTAAACGTCAAAAGTTGAAAACTCGAAAAGAATTTAAAATACGATCCTTTTTATTAATGCTGATTTAAAAGAAATACTTCAATAAATTGAATTGAACATTGAAGGCCTTATTGTCTCATGGTAACAAAATATTACATCCCATAAGTTAGGACACGACATTTGAACCTTCGAAAATAAGCTTGCCTTTTAATTTTTTCATTTTAAAATTCGTACTTTGATTTTTAAAAGGATATTCAGTTGTTTAGATCCAACGAGGAAAATCGAAACCCCGTAAGTTAGGGCATGACCTTCTCAAGTTTCTAAACACGGAATATTGCCTTTATCTTATTTAAAATTCATGTATTTTGAAATTTGAAAGGATATTCGGCTATTTAGGTTCAACGAGAAAATCGAGACCCCGCAAGTTAGGGTACAATTTCTCGAATTTTCTAAATGCGAAACATTGCCTTATTATTGAAATTTTTTGAATAATAACAAGTGTGGTAATTAAACAAAACATAATTTCTTATTTAAAATGATGATTTGGAAAATTTGTTGCGCTAAATAAAAAAAATATAAATACATTAAGAAAATCAATTCACAGTGTCGCATGATATACTAAATTTTAATGCTAATATGGACAATTATAAGAAAGAATGATGACGTAAAATAACTAGTAACATGAATAATAATAATAATAATAATAATAATAATAATAATAATAATAATAATAATAACAAAAAAGATAATAAAAGTGATAATAATAATAAAATCTAGATTTAGGAGTAATGAATAAATAAATAAAAGGGCAAAAGAATAATACAAAGAAAATACTTAGAATAACAAGCAAAAAAACGGAAGTGTAAACTAAAAAGGACTCAATTAGAATTAAAATGGCATTTAGGGCATAAAGTGTAAGTAAATAAATAAATATGAAAATAAAATAAAAATATAAGGAGTATAAATGTAAATAAAATAAGCAAATAAAATACTAAAAAAACTAAAAGAAAAGAAAAAATATTGAAAATAATAAAAAAGGGAAAAATAATCAATATTAAATGGTCAAAGGACCGGAATAAAAAGAAATAAACTTTAAGGGTTAAATTTAAAAAAAAAGCCTGGAATTAGGGCTAAAATGAGACACGCGTAAGGGAGGAGGGACTCATTAGAGAATTATCCCCTGCCCCAAAACGCACCGTCCTCTAGAGGACTAAATAGAAACAAAGTCGAGATTAAAGGTAGAAATTAACAGCAAAAAAGACTGGATTAAAACATAATAAAAATGCGGAAGGACGTAATGCACAAATAAATTATCTGGTCGAAAATGCGCGAATCCCCTGGACGGGTCGGGTCAATGCGTGAGCCTGGCGTAAAACGGCGTCGTTTTGGCCACTGCTAACTAAGCCCAAAACAGTGCCATATTATTCCTTATATAAATGTGAAAATTCAGAAAAAAAATCACTTTCTTCTTTCATTTTCTTAAAAAAAGTTTAGAGCTCTCTTCAGACTCTCTCTCTCGTCCCTTTTCCTCGGCCTAGACATTGACGAGCTCGCGCAGAGGCTCTGCCACAGCTCTGCCGTGATAGAAAATGAAAACGTTTTGAGTCTCTTTTTTAAAAGCTTTTAAAAAATAAGTTTTTGTTTCTAAAAAAAAGAAAAAATCGAAAGACAAGAGGCAAATTGCCAATGAAAGAACCTCCGTCTTCGCTGCGCCTCCAACCCTCGTTGGAACCCAAATGGGTTTTGTGACGCTTGGGTAACCAGAGGTTCTTAATCATGACGGAGAATGAATTGAAGGTGAGATTTTATTATTATTAATGTTTTTCTATTTCAAATAAAGAGAGAAATGAATACAAAAGCACCTTTGTAAAATGTTTGCTTCTGATTGTTTTTCTCTTTTGTATTCCAAATCTCATAAAAAATACATTCGTTTTTGTGGGGGCTTTTATAGCCGATATTTGTTACAATATTTCTATTTTGTTTTTTGCTTTCGTTTTTTTCTTGTTATTATTCTACTATTGTGCTTTTGTCTTCTTCACAAGTAGGGAGGCGACGTGGCACTCAGCGTGGGGCGTACGAAGGCTATGCGCTGGAGGCGAGTGCAGTGGCGCAAAGGCTAGGGTTTGCTAAACATGTGCTGAAAGTTGGCTCAATTTTGGGCCTGAGCTTAGTGTTTTAGTATTTGGATTTTAGGTTTAAGATTGGACCCGTTTGGATCAACGGGTGTACTGATTGGTGTTTTGGGCCATTGGATATTGGGCTGTAATGGACATTTAATTTGGACATTTATTATTTTTTTTGTTTTTGTTTCGTTTCTTAATCTTTACATGGGCCCAGGCAAATTGGGTTGTTCGCAAGATTGTTTCTTAATTTTCTTGTATACTTTACCCATGCAATGCATGGCATGGGTTTATTATATTTAATAAGTAAATGTTAGGGAATGAAATTGGAATTTAGATTTGAATTTCAAAATTTTAGTTTTGAAATTTATAATTTATTTATTTTATTATTTTCAAATTTTTTGTTTAGAAATGAAATATTTGGAATTAAAGATTTTGAATTAATTCAAATTTATTGTTTGGATAATTCAAATTTAGATTTGGATTTCAACTAATTTTAAGTCTTAAAAATATTTTTTAAAAATATAATTAATTAGGATGATTTTGAACATGGTTATTTAAACTAGACCAAATCGATTTAGTTAAGAATTGGCCAGGATACCAGTCCATAAAAAGACATTCGAGCGGTTGGTCTGGGATAAATTCATATAATTTGATTTGTAATTAAATAAGTGGACTTAATTAGGTATAAATTAAAAGTTAAGGGTTTATAAATTAAAATTGTGAAAATTATGGTATAAATTAAAATTTTGAATATTTATACTGTATTGAATTAAATGCATGAAGCTCCATCACTATTTTTAGAACCAGACTAGATCATCTGATTAGATCAATTGGACTGAGAATGTATCGAAGTACTTAACTAGAATAAAGGTTAAAGAAGTTGACCGGTCGATATGGTCAACCCAGTTGAACAAGTTTTCTCTATTATTATTTTTGAATGAATGATGAAATTCATTAATCCAAGAATACAATTAAACTGCTACAACAGAAGAAAAACACTATACAATAACTTTAAGCTATGCAAACAAATTAACCAACAATACCCTAAGAAGCACAAAGTGAAGCATTAACAGGATTAGTTCTATTGATTGGTCTTTCTCCTAAGCGAGCCCGCACAATCTCTTTAATCTGCACCAAGATAGCATCTTCAATCAAGAAAGATGCACCAAAATACCTCTTGTTCCTCTGTCTCCATTTCACATACCAATATGCACTCCAAGCAATCTTGAGTATAGCACCAAGCAAGGACTTCCTTTAAGTTTCAATGTCACCCAAGCTAACTCTTGCCTCCAAGTTTCCACAGCCCTATGAATGGATCAAAAGTTTAAAACTAACTACCACACCTTCCTTCAAAAACTACACTTAAAGAAATTGTGATCACGTCTCTCTGCAACATCCATACAGAAAAAGCAATAAGTGTCAATTGAAATCCCAAAAACAAGCAAACAATCCCAGGTTGGAAGTCTATTAAGAATGGTCATCCTAGCAATAAGAGAATGCTTAAGAATATGTAAAGGGAACCATAACAAATGGTGCCATTCCACCTTCATATCATGAGTTCTAATTGCCTCCCACAATCGAGAAGTACTCACTTTAGCATTAACAAACTGTTGATAAGTGACAGCAACCAAAGGCTTCAACTTAAGCATCATTCGCCAATTTCAGCTACTCATTGAAGTAGGAGCCACATCCAGAAAACTTTTACCCTTTAACACATATTCACTAACCCAAGTGATCCAAAGAGACCCCTCTGCTGCAAGCAAGGCAGATATAAGCTGCAAAGTAAAAGCTTGATTCTATTCTACCACATTTTTTAGTCCCAAGTCCCCTTCAGATTTAGGTAAACAAATTGCCTTCCAACAAACATGAGCCCTCGAGCCAAGCTAACCTTCCCTTTCCAAAAAAAGCTAAGAAAATATTGATAAACCTTCTTAAAAACACCCTTAAGCATTAGAAATTGATGACTCCAATAGACTTACACACTAAAAATCATAGCATTAATGAGTTGCAGTATGCCAGCATAACTCAAGTGCTCAGTAGATCACCATTGAATCCTGTCCAGCATCTTATTGGTTAAAGTAGCACGAGATAGCTTTTGAGAAACAAGAGGAACACCAAGGTGCCTCACTAATAGCCTACCAACTTTAAACCTTGTGCAAGTAGTCATGAGAGCCAGCTCCTCTTAAGGCACCCCAGCAACAAACAATTCACTTTTGGAGGCATTGAGTTGCAACCCAGAAAATAAGTAAAGCTGCTAAAGAGCACAATAAACACTAACCTCGAAATCAACAGTACCTTTACAAAAAATAAAAAGATCATCAACAAACATTAGATTAGTCAACCGTACTTGAATGCACTTAGGATGATACTGGAAGAGAGCATTTATGGCAGCAACATCCAATAACTTGGATAACACATCCATTGCAAGCACAAAAAGGTAAAGAGAGAGAGGATCTCTCTGCTTAATACCTTTCCTCCTTCGAAATAACCCCATAAGGTTTCCATTAAGGGAGATAGAGAATCGAGGAGTAGTTAAAAAACTTCAATCCACTATTTAGGGAACCCTTGAGCTTTAGTGCAAATAATTAAACACCTTTTGAAGATCAAACTTCAAGGCACATCTAGGAGAAATATGTCTTATACCATACCCTCACATTAGCTTATGAGCCAACATGGTATTATCAGTGATACTATATCCTGTAACAAAGGCACCTTGACTATTAGAAATCAAAGAAGGCATAAAAAGAGTCATTCTATTAACCAAAATCTTGGTTATCCACTTATAAACTGCACTGCAACAAGAACTAGGCTGAAAATCCTTTACAAAGTTAGGATTATCACATTTGGGAACCAAGGAAATTGAAGTAGCATTAAAGGCAGCCAAGAGAGTGGAGGATGTAAAAAAAAAATACTGAACAGCCTCAAGAAAATTAAGCTTTACTATACCCCATGCAGATTTGAAGAAGAAAGTTGTGAAACCGTTAGGACCAGCGACGTTCTCATTCCCCTACCCAAAAATAGTTGCCTTTATCTCCTCATTCGTAATAGGGCTAGTCAACACATGATGAGCATCATTAGACAATTTAGGCAGTACCTCTTAAAGCAAAGAATATGGGCACTCAACAACATGGGAATCAATTACACCAAGAAGATTTTGATAAAACCCCAAAATCTCTATAGAAATTTGATCAAAAGATTCTAATCGATTACCAGCTACATCAAAATGAGAAGTAATAGTGTGCTTATTCCTCTTAATTGCAATAGTACTATGAAAAAAATTTAGTGCTTTGATCCCCTTCCCTGATCTACTGCAGTTGAGCTTTTTGTCAATAAAAACATGCTTTTGCCTATTGCAAAACCAAAAGATCAGCTCTCACCTGATCAATATGACCATTTCTAACTAGATCATCCTGCAACAAAGCAAATTGTAAGTTCTCCAGCTCCTCAACCTTAGCCTTACCTCAAGCAGACATATTACCAAACGCCTCAGTGTTAAGCATCTTGAAGACAGGCTTAAGTCTCTTAAGCTTGGTAAATAATTTCAACATAGGATCACCTACCACAGTAGGCTACCAAGATTCAACAACAAGTTGCAAAAACCTATCATGCTTAGCCCAAAAATTAAAGAACCGGAAAGGCTTTGGCAAGGACTGCACAGGCCACTTCTACTAGACAATAGAAGGACAATGATCAAAACAACCAAGAGTAGCAAACTCAACTCTTGAATGAGGTAAAAATTGTAACCAAGTTGCATTAACAAGAACTCTGTCAAGCTTCTTCGCAATTGGCCTATCCAATTAATGATTAGACCAAGTGAAAATAGGACCAAAATAAGCATGATCAAATACTTCAATTGTAGCCTCCCAAACCTAGCCTAGATGTTATGGTCGAATTGGGAAGGCCACATTGGACACCTTAGTGTTGAACCTACCCTAACGATAGTTAAAAACCTTCAAGTATTCCTTTTTATAAAACCGTGGTTTCTATTGTTAGCTTTTTAAAAAGACCATTTACTCAGTCCAACCATGCTTGGATCAAATTAGTGAACTAGGTGAGTTTTTGTAAAACCTTACTGATTGTGTTGCCTTTGAAAAATCATTTTGTTATCTTCTTAGTAGCGGAAATGTACTGTTACTAGTCAAATTATTAATTTAGCCATACATCATGCATAGGTCCATTTCAACATATTTATAAAAAAGTGTATTTATACCAAATATGCATGTCAATCATGCATGAAAAACCCCCCAAAAACTTGAACAGTCCCAAACCACAGTTTAAAGAAACTTTACAATCCAAAACTTAATAATAATAATAAAATAACCTAAAAATATAGTTAAATTAAAATAATATGATAAAGTAAAGTCTGAAATGTGCCATACGTCTGCATGCCAACTCCGATCCTAAGTTCAGTCATTACCTAAGAAGTTGAGATAATGGGATGAGCTTAACAAGCTCAGTGTGAGACTAAACAAGTATTAAGCATTCATACAGACAATTCCATAGAGGTACCAATAGTACAATCAAACATTATCAATAATAATTTCAAATGCACATGATCGTGAAAAATGCATATGTAAAATCTTACCCATACCATCCGCTACATACCACGAGTTCCCCAGAACCCGTCTGCCAAACTATGACATATGTGAGCAAAGCTTGATGTGGTAAAACCACCAATAATCAATAATGAAATGAAACTATAAAATAAATAATGCGATATAATCGCCAATCCCCTCGGTACTCCAAATTTAGTGCATTGACTACAAATATATATGGACTTAATATGCCACCGGTACTCCATAGAACTCCTCCGTCAACCACAAAGTCTCATCCTAATGCACATGCAATATGCATACAAATTCATACATAATTATATTTCAATACATTTCACATTTATTTAACGTGTTCAGCATGTCCTCAATAATCACATACTTTTAGAAAAACAAAGCAGTGTTCCAATTTTCAAATTACCATTAAGATGATATCTATCAATATCATTCAATTCACATACTTAATGAATTTCATTATACACCAATAGTAACCTCACGTATATATAATAGTAAATATTTCATGCATTTAAATAATGAATATACCTAATATCTCAACATTTCATACCATCAAGTAAAACAATCTCATATCACATAATATAATTATGCATAACAATCTTAATTACACATTCATATAGTCAAACTAGCAATTTTGCCAACACATCAATCTTTTAAGGCTCGAAATGGTTCGGCCACTAGCAAAACTAATATTTTGGATACTATGCCAAACCAATCCGCAAACTAATTTATCAAATATAACATGAAATTTATTATTATCAAACAAAAATTACAAGTTTAGAACCCACACCTTATTTTTCGTTTTTTCACATCATCCTGGTGAATCTTCCAATTTTCCTTAATAAACCTTTATACGATCCTAAACCAAAATATAGTATAAATTCAATCAATTTACCACTTAACCAACTCCCAATTACCCACTTATGGGTTCAAACCAATTGTCAAATTAATAATTATTTTACAAATTCAACTAGTTTGATTCCTTACCTTGTATCGATGCGAACCTACGTACGATCATTCTTCAGCTTTACAGTTGATTTGGGCAATTGGGTCAGCACCTAATTCCATCATATACTGGAAAATAAGTAGCTAATAATTATTAAATTCATTCATTTACTCAATCCATAACATTTACCCTACAACTATGTCAAAACAACAATTAATTTTAAGATTAATTTCACTTATGCTTCCCGATTTGTGAGTTTCGAATGCCCAAACGATCAAGAACGTTTTTACCTAATGGAAATGGGTTTAATAGCCGATTAGGAGGGTTACAAAACTCAAATTAAGACTGGAATTAATTGGAAAATATTCAAGAAACAAAACATCCCCCTATTCTACACATATGCGCACGCACCAGCACCCATAGTGGCCAAAATTGGGCTAAATTTTAAAATGGTTTGAGACCTCATTAAAATATGGAAAAATTCCTTTAAAAACATTTAAAATCCCATAAATTTAAGATCTAGAAATTTAGGTTTTTAATGGAAAAGATTAGTTAAGAAGTTGAAGAGAAAAGAGACCTTACACAAGCTAGTCGAGAGAAACAACAATGGCACATTCTAGGCGATGTTTGGGATCGATCTTGGAGTTAAAATTTTCAGATATAGAGCTGATTTAATTGAGGAAAATTTGTAGTAATATAATAAAGGAGATGGTGCACAATATTGATGAAAAAAGAAGAAGAAGAAGAAGCTAAAAGGGGAGGTGTAGGCAACGACAACAATGGAGAAAAAAGGGAAAAGAAAAAAAATAAAGATGAAGAGAGGGAGAGGGGGTTAGGGATGGCTAAGGTAGAAGAAAAAAGGATTAAAAGGCTGATTATTTTGATAAAAAATTGTATTTATACCTAGCTTTACTAGGCTTGGATGCCAACACATAAAAAAATAAGGGAATTTGCAAAACTTAATTTATTTTGTAAGAGTTGAGACTTGAACTTGGGACCTGTAACTAACTTTCATGCTTTTACAATAAATAACCAACCATTGGGTAAATTCCATATTTTTGATATATTTCTAAATTTTGTGGAGCTAAATTTGGGATGTTACATCAATCTCATTAACTAAAGCTTGAAAATCCTTCATATCAACATAAAAGACTAAGAACTATCAAAAGAAGAACTTTCCTCAGGCGAAAAGGTGACATTAGAGTCAACACCGAACAACCATGGAGCATCACCAACCTGACCACTCATAGAACACAAGTGACACCATAGCTCTCGACAAGAAACACCATCATTACAAGCATAAACAGCTGAAAAGAAGACTTTCTAATGTTGCACTTGCACACTACATGTAATATATTGACCAAAGACATACAACACATCCACAATACAAGAACTCTTCCAAATAAGCCAAATTCTACCATTAACAGTATGATCATAATTGCAAACAAAGTTCCACCCCTGAAAATACTTCCCCAAAATAACCAAAGGATTATTATACTTAACTCTAGTTTCCGACAAACAACAAACATCAATCTTCAATTTAACTAACCTATCAACTACAAGTTTTTGCTTTAGAGGATTATTAAACCCCCTAATATTCCAAAAAAGAATAATCAAGGAACACGAGGAGAATGTGTACCTCCCTTACCACCTCTTTTTCCTCACCCTTTAGCAGGAGAATTATTCATCTTCTTCTTACCTTTGTCAAGGTTCTTTTGCTTTGTAGCCATCAAAGATCTCACAAGAGGTGCTACAGCCAGCAAGGCCAACCTAGGCTTTCAAGGAGAAAACTTGAGCTGTTTAGTTCCATTAACATCATCATCAACATCTTGCTTAGCATCAATATCATCAGCAACAACATCATTAGAATCCTCAAGCTCACCACTCAAAGCCTCAAATCTATTATTAGATCCTGCAAGAAAAACATGATTTGGCTTAAGACTAAGGGAAAGATCCACAACCACAGCTTTACCCTTAGAGGAGACTTCAAAAGTTGAAGTTGAAGTTGCACCACCATCAGGAGCACTCACATTTCAAATCGCAGCAAATTTTTTAGGAACAAAAATTTGAGCAGTGCCTGCACTATCCTGCTTAACCCTCTAAACTTTCACCTCATTCTTCTTAGAGCAGTGTTTACCAGAATGACTGAAAGATCAACACTGTAAACAGCATATCGGCAGCCATGCTACTTCAACTCCAATAGAAACAAAGGAACCATCACGCAATTTAACATTAATAAAACGAGGGAATTCAAAATCAATAGAAATCTCAACACACACATTTGCATAAGCAAGATCTTGTTGCAAAGCTATGATATTATCCATGTAAAGGGGAGTACCGAGTGTAATTGCAATGTAGCTAAGCCCCTTTTGAGTAAAAAGTTCTAAAAGGATTCGACTTAACTAGACTTAAATTGGCATACCATCAAGTGAGAAATCCAATATTTGGAGATAAGGCTCTCACTTCCTCAACACCATCGGCTTGTTCTGGATGTGCCAAGGGCCATGATCCAGAACCCAATCTCGAGCAACAGAAGAAGAAAATTGAAAAATAAATGGATTTTCACCTACCATCTTGACTTCAACAACCCCCTGTTTACTCCAAAGCCTATTGACCAACTTCTGCAAAGAACCAAAATTGGGAAGCCACCCAAGAAATTAAGCCACCAGCGAGTGCTGCCACCAGCAAGTGCTGCCACCAGCTAGTGCTGCCACCAGCCAGTGCTGCCACCTCCGAATCCCTTCATCAAATTTGATAGTAATAGATCCACCATGGACTTCCGGTGGAAAAAACTCCAAATTTTGCTCAAAAGATGAATTAAAAAGCTTCCTCCAATCTAGATTTTGTGAAGAGGACATAACAAAAATTAAAGCCAAGAAGCAACAAATAACACAAAATCAATAAGAAAATCAAGCCAAACCCCCTCCCCCAAAATAAGAAGAAACAACAATGAACCAAGAGAACTCTCGCGTGCCAAAAGCTAACTAATATACACCAAGAAGATTCTCTTAATGTAATCCCTAGCTCGGAATACTAAGAAGAAGCTTTGTTTCTATTTTATTGGGAATTTCATCGAACACCTTGAGGCACCATTGGCTTATAGAAAAAAATAAAATAACTTCACTTACAAAATATATATATTATTTTTAATAATTTGTTCAACTGAAATGACCAGAAAGATTGAACCAATTGAACCAAAAATCAATGGTCTAATTGATTCGCTCACTAGTCTAGTGCCAAATATCTTGCGCTTTGTTGATGCTACATCATAAGCAAAATTAATTATTTTTTTGTATAGATTTTGAAGAAAGTGTAAAAAAAAAAGAGAGAATAAAAAAATTTTCATTTTTTAATTAATTTTGAATTTTTAAAATAAATTTTAAAATCTAAAATTTTATTAATTGCACTTACAATTTTGTAATACTTAATAAAATGATGACATATCAATTACCAAGTGTTTGGCTTGTCAATAAATTAACGCATTCACATTTGATAGTTTTCATATGTTTATTTTCTTTGTAATATATATATATGGTTTTAGTGATTATAAATATAAAAACTATTTTTATTCAAATAATTATATAAACTATTTAATTGGATAATAGTAGTCAGGGTATTTAGAAATCTCAAATTTTCATTTGATACGATAATTGCCTGTTGTATAAATAAAGTTCAAATTTTCTTCAACCTTAAATAATTGATATACTCTGATTTTTTCCCATTAATTAGGGGAAAGGTTAAGCATTATATATTATTATAAAAATAATAAAAATATATATCTTTTAAAACAAATCATACAATTCACAATTTAATAATTATAATAATAGTTTAATACAAAACGCTCATAAAAATATAACATGGGATAAATTTCAAAATTATATATGAATTTTAATACTATTTATAATGTTACACGTCAACTTTAATTTGGTGTATTTGTATACATTAAATTTTAATTGTAGTTCAATTTTTACATTTCACTAATTTCAATACCTTTGCCGCACAATTTTCCTTTAAGTTGTCATTTTATTAGGTTAAAAACCAAACAAATAAATTGAAATTACTTTCCAACTGGATTAAAAAAATAGGTCTCTTAGAGGAAATAAGAAACTCTTTTCCCATGTGTGTTTATCTTTTTTTAATCTAGGTGGAAGTAATTTAAATTTTTTTATTTTTTAACCTAATAAAATGTCATGTTAGCACTTTATATATGACATAATAGAAAATTGTGTTACATAGATAATAGGATTAGTGAAATGTGAAAATCAAACCAAAATTAAAATTCAATGTATATAAATATACCAAATTAAAATTAACGTATATCATTACAAATTAGTTAAAAAAATTATATATAATTTTAATATTTATCTCTAAAAATAATTGTCGAAACCATTTTTTAAACAAGGGGTCGACTTTGATTTTGAAAACAAAAACGAACGTGGGAGTCGCCACCAATCCTTTTTGATGAGGTGTGATCGGGTCACCTCGTACGATGGTTGTTTTTAATAAACGGTTTGATTTATTAAAACAACGCTTTTGGTCTACGAAATTTAGAAAGATGAGTTCGGGAGTTGGTTACGCACAAGGAAGAATTAGCACCCTCGTAACGCCCAAAATTGGTACCTAGTTGATTAATTAATGTATTGGTGTCAAAAATTGAAAATTTGAAGAAATTTTAAAATACGATTCTTTGCTAAATATTGCCTAATTGAAATTTTTTTGAGAAAAGGGCGTATTCCACTTTAATTGAGGAAAAGAATTATGACTCGTAAGTCAGGACACAATATCTTAAATCCCTGAAACGAGGATAAACACCAAAAATTATTTATTTTGGAAGATGTTTGATTATCTTGGTTTTAGAAAGAAATCATGTTCCGTAAGTTCGAACACGATCTTTTCATAATTCCCGAGATTATTTAAAATTTATGCTTTAAAATGTTTGGATATTTGGATTTTTCGAGAAAGTCAAAATCCCGTAAGTTAGGGAACGACTTTTCAAATTTCAAAATACGAAATATTCCTTGTCTAAAACAACATTTTTAATGTATTGGGTAAAATGTAGCACAATTTTGTAGTAAAATGTGAGAAATAAATCACGGTACTAACATGCATAACAGAATAATAATAAGTGCATTAATGTAAACAACAATATGAAGGATAAAAATAAAATAAAATGAACAAGCTAATTATGAAAGAAAAGCAATAAAGCTAATATTAAACCAATAAATAAATATGGTGTAAAACAACTTAAGAATAACAATAACAACAATAATAATAATAATAATAATAATAATAATAATGGTGACAGTAATAATAATGATATAATAAAAATTTAAAGTTTTAAAATTATAAAAGGATATAAATGAATAATAAAATGATAAAATAAAATAAAATAAATATTAGGTAAATAAATACAGAAAGGAAATACAATAAAAATAGTAATAACAATGTAAATTCAAGGATACAATAATATAATAACAATAAGTAAATAAGCATAAAAAGAAAATATAATTATAGTAATAATAACATTAAATTAATTAATTTAGTAATAGAATGATAATGATAAATTAATAAATAAAAAGAAAATATAATGATAGTAGTAATAATATTAATTAATTTAGTAATAAAATAGCAAAAATTGCAAAAAAGAGGGCTAAATTGAAAATGAAAAAAAAAATTTGGGCAAATCAGAAATAAAATAAAAAGAATAGAACCAGATTGAATGCGTGAATAATAAAGAAGGACCAAAATAGGAAATAATCCCCCCTCCAAAACGCGTAGCTTCAAGGTGGACCTAATTGAAAGCCGAAATAAATTATAGGGCCAAAATTAAAGACTAAAGAAACTTGATTGCAAAAGAATAAAAAGGCGGAAGAACTAAACTGGAAATAAGACTAGTTTTAAAAAACACGTGGATCCTCCCCTTGGAGCGGGTCAGTTGGATTGGGCCAAGGCAAAATGACGTCGTTTTGGGTGTCTGAGGCTAGTCCCAAAACGACGTCGCTTTGGGAGCCTATATAAGTTAGTTTTTTGACAAAAAAATCATTTAGCCCTTGTTTTAAAAAAAAACTGAAAAAAGCTCTCTCCTCTCTCTCAAATACCTCTCCCCTCCGGCCAAGCTCCGGCCATCGGCCGACGCGCCGGCCGTCGGTAGCCGACAACGACCGAAAAAATAAAATTTTTCTTTTTTTTTTGGCAATCAAAAAAATATGTAAGTTTTTTTTCTTTTTTATACTCTTTTTTGATATATATATGTATATAAATAGATTCGAAAATAAGGAAAATAAAATGAAAAAATAAAAATAAAAATAAAAAGGTAACCTTAACACGTTTTTTAACTTTGTTGTTCTTTTACTGCTTGTTCTCTTTTGTTCTCACTCTCTATTGTATGCTTGAAACTTTGGTTTTTTGTATTTGATATGTGTTCCCAAAAAGTACATGTTGCTCTTTTTGGCTTTTTATAGCCGAATACAACCTTTTAATATTGCTAATCCATTGTCTTTTCTACTGTTGTTTTGCAGATGGCAGTGGCAAGTTGAGGGTGATGCTGACAAGCAATGGCAGGATAGGCAAAGGCTAGGGGCGGCGCGCCTAGGGTTTCAGAAACCCTAGTGTTTCTAAATCAATTTAGGTTCTGGGCCTCTATTTGGCCATTAGGAATTTGGGCTGATGACTTAATTTTTGGGCTATAATGGGACTGTAGACCTTAATATATTTTGATTTATGTTTATGGGCCCCGAGCAGAATTTGCCAATAATAGCTACCCCTCTTTGCTCATTGTCGTGTAACGGAAACGAAACAAAGACTTTAAAAAGGGCCAAATTTTCCTGGTCGTGCCGAGTCTTGACTTCTTTGGTGCTCCTCTTCTTCAAGTAGCCTTACTCCAACCCACTACATTTGTTGCTTCGATCCACTCCATCGCAATTTTAGAGAGATAGGACTTATAGCTTCAATCTGCTCCGCTGCAACTTCAGGGAGATAAGACCTACTATGGTAGATTTGATCCGACCTACTGCAACTTCAGATGTGTAGGATTTGTCACTTTAATCCATTCCCCTGCAACTTTAAAGAGATAGGATTTGTTTATTTTTGCTCCACTGCAACTTTAGGGGTAAGGTTTGTGGCTTCAATCTGCTCCACTACAACTTCAGGGAGATAAGATTTGTCATTTTCAGTCCGCTCCACTGTAACTTCAGGGATATAAAACTTATAACTTCAACCTGCTCCATTGTAACTTCAGGGAAATAAGATTCGTAGTTTCAATCTGCTCCACTGCAACTTTAGGGAGATAATATTTATAACTTTAATCTGCTCCACTGCAACTTCAGAGAGATAAGATTTGTTATCTTCGATCTACTCCACTGCAACTTCAGAGAGATAAGATCTATAACTTCAATCTGTTCTACGATAAGATTTGTAATTTATAACTTTAATCTGTCCTACTGCAACTTCAGGGAAATAAGATTTGTTATCTTCGATCTACTCCACTGCAACTTCAGGGAGATAAGATCTATAACTTCAATATGCACCACTGCAACTTCAGTGAGATAAGATTTGTAATTTATAGCTTTAATTTGTTCCACTGCAAGGGAAATAAGATTTGTTATCTTTGATCTACTCCACTATAACTTCAAGTAGATAAGATCTATAACTTCAATCTGTTCCACTGCAACTTTAGGGATATAAGATTTGTAATTTATAGTTTTAATCTGTTCCACTGCAACTTCAGGGAAATAGGATTCACTATCTTCGATCTACTCCACTGCAACTTCAGGGAGATAAGATTTATAACTTTAATCTACTCCACTACAACTCTAAGAAGATAAGATTTGTAGTTTTAATATGCTCTACTGCAACTTTAGAGAGATAGGATTTGCTATCTTCGACCTTCTCCACTGCAAATTCAAGGAGATAAGGTTTGTAGCTTTAATCTGCTCCACTGCAACTTCAAGGAGATAAGATTCACCATAATAACTTCAATCCGTCCCACTGCAACTTCAGGGGTATGGGATTTATGACTTCTCTGATCTGTTACATCATTTTCTAGGGAACATAACCTGTAGAAACCATTTCATGGGCCTATTTATGCCAAGTGATTACGATGTAATGATCAAAATGAACCAAATACTCCTAACTATATGTGTATGAATGATATTTGCATGAATGCAGAATGTCATTTTTTCAAGAATAATCCCCTTTTAATGCTTGGGTTGACATTGCTCGTTGTTCATCGAGGTTTTATCACTGACATATTACGCTGCCTTTTTGCTCAGAAATAGTCACAATTTAGACTATTTTTTCTAAAATATTTCCAATTCTTAGGTTTGGTTAGTTCTAACTAGTGGTCCTACTTCAAGTCCTTGTACTATTTAGAAGCTTTTCAGAGCATTATGCAAAACTCCTTTTACGTGAATATTATAAGTCCATTAATTGTTATTTCAATAAAAAATGCTTGAAAAAGATTGTAACAACGGACAAGACTGAAATTTTTTGGAAGTAGAGCTTGAAATGAATGGAATTAATCGAAACAGCAAATTTTACTAAAGTACAAAACAGGTAAGATGAAAGTCGGTGCCCCAGATATCGTAGCTAAGCTTCTCTACAAAAACTTCTTAAGGACTATTTTGAGCTCAATTATGTATTTAGGGGATCTAGAGTACTTTGTTGATGCCCCAAGATGTAACGTTCTTCCTTAATATTATTTCTGAAAGGAAAGGCTACCACATGCCCCATCTTCGATCAAAATTTAAGTTGCCCTTTTCTAGGTTTTCAACTCAAAACCTCTTTAGTCTCAAGGCGCCCTTTGCGGGTTTTCGCCTTCACTTCTCCCTTTTTTTAGATGAATTGACCAAATCTAAATTCACTGGATTAGGCAAGTTCTTGCCATCCATCTCGGTCAATATCAACGCTCCTCCAGAAAAGACCTTTACCACATAAGGTCCTTCCCAGTTTGGCATCCACTTTCTTCTAAAGTCCTTTTGTATATGAAAGATCTATTTCAATACTAGGTCTCCCTCGTGTAATTCTTTGGGGCGAACCTTTTTGTTGTATGCTCGCATCATTTGTTTTTGGTACATCTAACCATGACGGATGGCTTTCAGCCTTTTCTCTTCAATCAAGTTTAGCTGATCATATCGGGATTGGATCCATTCTACTTCATCCAACTTTAATTCTGACAAAACCCAGAGAGAAGAAATCTCAACTTCAATGGGCAAAATTGCCTCCATTCCATAAACCAATGAGAAAGGCGTTGCCCCGGTGGAGGTCCTGACAGACGTTCGATAAGCATAGAAGGAAAATGGTAACTTCTTATGCTAATCTTTATAAGTCTCAGTTATTTTCCCCACGATCTTCTTAATGTTTTTATTGGCTGCCTCGACTGCACCGTTTATTTTTAGGCGATTGGATGACGAGTTGTGGTGTCTGATCCTGAACTGACTGCAGACTTTTGATATCGTGCTATTGTTGAAATTTAATGTATTGTCATATATGATCCTTTCTATCATTCCATATCGACATATGATTTCCTTTCAGGAATTCGCTAACTGCCAACTTTGTAACATTGGCATATGAAGCAACTTCTACCTATTTGGTGAAGTAGTCGATGGCCACAAAGATGAATCGATGCTCATTTGAAGCTTTTGGCAAGATTGACCCAATGACATCCATGCCCCACATAGAGAAAGGCCATGGAGAAATCATAACATGCAGAGTCGAATGAGGTATATGAATTTTATCTCCATAAATTTGACACTTATGGCATTTTTTGGCATAATTGATACAGTCTCCTTCCATGGTGGACCAATAATACTCGAATCTCATGATTTTCCTGACTATTGTGAAACCATTGGCATGTCTTCTGCATACGCCCTCATGAACTTCTTCCAAGATTTCTTAGTCTCGACATCATCTACATATCTTAGTAGCACCTGATCCTTTCTCCTTTTGTATAGGATCTCCCCATCTAAGACATAGCCATTGGTCGGTCTTCTCAACGTCCTTTTATCATTCTCAATAGCTTGGTGAGAGTATTCACGATTCTTCACATATCGCAGTATATCGTGGTACCAAAGATGATCATCCTTTTCTTCTTCTTCTTCTTCGATGTTGTAACAATGAGTCGGAGCTTCATAATACTCATTTGGATTGGTTTCACGTCCTCTTGTTTGTTCACTTTGATTATGGAAGTCAAAGTAGCCAAGGCATTAGCCATCTAATTTTCATCTCGTGGAAGGTAGCAGAAGGTAATGTCATCAAACTCTTCAATTAGCTCAAGAACCAGCCTTCGATAATTGATCAACTTGGGGTCTCTCGTCTTCCATTCACCTTTAAGTTGATAGATCACTAGCGTAGAATCTCCATAAACCTCCAACACTTTGATCTTGCGTTCTATGGCTGCACGAATTCCTATGATACATGCTTCGTATTCAACCATATTGTTTGTGCAATCAAAATCCAATTTACTAGTGAGGGGATAATGATCTCCGTTTCGGGATAGAAAGACTACCCCAATTCTATTACCCACAGCATTCGATACTCTGTCAAGTTTAGCTTCCAAGGATAACCTTCTTGAGAGTCTTCTTCAGTGGTGGCAACATACATTAGACCTTCGTTTGGGAAGTCAAAATTCAAAGGCTCCTAATTTTCTAGAGCTCTACTGGCTAGAAAAACTACTATTGCACTCCCTTTTATAGCTTTCTGATTCACATAGACTATATCAAATTTGGAAAGCAAAATTTGCCACTAGGCCATCTTTCCATTCAAAGTAGTCGACTTTATCATGTACTTTAAAGGGTATAGTTTCGAGATGAGCCAAGTTGTATGGTACAACATGTACTGTCTCAATTTTTGGACTGCCCAGATTAAGGCGCAACACAACTTCTCAATTGGCGAGTATCTTGTTTCACACTCAGTGAACTTCTTACTGAGGTAGTATATCGCCCTTTCTTTCCTTCGTGACTCATTGTGTTGGCCAAACACATATCCAATAGAAATTTCAAATACTACCAAATACAATATCAGTGCCTTATCTGGATTAGGTGGCGTCAGCACTGGGGCATTGGACAGGTATTGTTTGACCTTGTCGAAAGTCTTCTGGCACTCCTCATCCCAAACACCTAAATTGTCTTTCTTAAGGAGATGGAATATGGGGTCGTATTTCTCATTTAGTTGTGAAATGAACCAGGCGATGTAATTTAGTCTTCCTAAGAATCCTCGAACTTCTTTTTGAGTGCGCAGCAGAGGCAACTTCTGTATAGCCTGGAATTTATCGAGGTCAATCTCAATCCCCTTTTTCTTGACTACGAATCCTAGTAGTTTTCCTAACCTGGCCCCAAAGGTACATTTTGCTAGATTGAGCTTTAGTTGAAATTTCCTCAAGCTCAAGAATAATTTCCTCAAGACTTCAACATGCTCCTCTTCTGCTTGGAATTTTGTGATCATATCGTCAATATAAACTTCAATTTCTTTGTGCATCATATCATGGAACAGGGTTACCATGGCTCTCTGATAGGTCGCTCCAGCGTTTTTCAGTCCAAAATGCATCACCTTATAGCAAAATGTTCCCCACATGGTTACAAATATGGTCTTATCCATGTCTTCACGATGCATCTTTATCTGGTTGTATCCTAAGAAGCCATCCATGAAGGAGAATAATAAGTAACCAACTGTGTTGTTCACTAAGGTGTCGATATGAGGCAATGGGAAATTGTCCTTTGGGCTGGTTTTGTTCAGGTCCCTATAATCTATGCACATTCGTACTTTCCCATCTTTTTTAGGGAAGGGGACGATATTGGCTACCCATTCTGAGTATTTGACTACTTGTAAGAAACCAACATCGAATTTCTTCTTGACCTCTTTTTTTATTTTTGGCAAAACATCGGGCCTTATCCCTCGAAGCTTCTGTTGAACTGGCTTGCACTCTTCATTTATGGGGAGCCGGTGTATCACGATATCAGTACTTAGACCAGACATGTCTTGATACGACCATGTAAAGACATCTTTGAATTCTTGGAGTAACTCAATGAGGTCCCGCTTTGTCTTTGTGGTAATGCAAGCTCCAATTTTCAATTCTTTTCCTTCTTCCAATACCACAATCTCTACTGACTCTTTTTGAGGTAGAATTTGTTTCTCTTTTTTTTTACCATCCTTAACAAATCAGGAGATAGGTTACAGTCTCTGTCATCTTCAAAGTCCTAAGGTTTCTCTAAACACATATCTCACTCAAATGGAGATTTTGAGTGAGCAGCAGCGTCGCTCATATCATTGATATCTAGAGACATGTTATAGGGATGAAGAAAAATCCAAAGAACAAAAGACTCTAAGAATAATTATCTGTATTGTATGATTATGAATGAAATGAAAGAATAGAAGAATATTTGCCTGAAATAAGACAGAAAGATGCATTTCATTGAAATGAAGATGCTGGACATAGGTCTATTTCACAAAAGGATTCTTATTACCCCTAGGCTTAAACCAACAAGTGTGTTTTGAACATTACTCTAGATTAGCTCTAAAAACTACAGGAATCTCTTCTACAGTCCAATTGTTCAAAACACTTCTAGGTACATAAGGGCGAATGCCCGATAATTTTTTTTCCAAAATTCCTTCTCCAAACATGGCGTTGATGTTCAGATTTCCCATCATTTCTTCAACAGTTTCGTTTCTTGTTATCTTCTGTTTAGGGTGAATAATCTCTCCTGACACAAATGTTTTAGATATATGAGGAAAAGTCATCGTTTCCCATTTGACTTCTTCCCCACTTAATCGTTCTCTTCTCCTTTTCTTTTTCTTCTCCAATTCTTTCTTCTTTTACTTCACATTTGGATTATATCCCAAGCCAAAGTGATCTCATTTATCCATCAAAATTGGTACCTCGACTTTCCCTTGAAGATATTTTCTGAGCCTTTTTCCTGGCATGGCTCCCCTTCCGGCCGTCAGTCGTAGGCCTATCTTCATAGCTTTGGATATTTTGGGCATAGGGATCTTGTTCCCTTCGACGATGAAGGTTGATTTACAAATTCCAGTGATCGAAAAGAACATTCTATCGCTTCATCGTCTGCCCTTATGTATGGCACTGAACTGGTTAGGGATGCAATAATATCTTCTTTCGCGTTTATCGTTACCAGTTGACCCTCAGTTATCAACTTTAGCTTTTGGTGTAGTGATGACGGCACTGCCCCAGCCGAGTGAATCCAAGGCCTCATCAGTAAGCAATTATAAGATGACTTGATGTCCATTACCAGTAAGTCTACTTCATACATGTTTGGACCAATCAAAAGAGGTATATCAATCCTTCCCATCACCTTTCTTTTGGTACCATTGAATGCTCTCACTATGTTCTGACAAGTCTTCATATGAGAGCTATCACTGGCAATCTGTTTAGTGTGGATAAGGGCAAGACATTCAGTGCGGATCCATTATCAATTAACATCCTTGGCAGTGTATATCCCTTGCAGTGGGTGGTGATGTGCAAAGCCTTAGTCGATCCCATGCCTCCAAGCAGTATTTTATCATCATTAAAAAGATAAAATTATCGACACTTATGTTACTGACCAGACGGTCTAGCTCGTTGATGGAGATATCATTAGCGACATAAGTTTCATTTAATACTTTCATCAACACGCTACGATGTACCTCCGAGCTTAAGAGTAAAGCTAGCATTGATATGCGAGCTGGTTGTTTATGCAGTTGCTCCATAACGTTATACTCACTATGCTTTAAGAATTTCAAAAACTCTTTAGCCTCCTCTTCAGTTGTTGGCTTGTTAACAGGCGGTTTAAGTCTGGCTGCCTTTTCTTTCTTTTGTTCAACTGCCAAGGCTTTTCCTTTTGCGGGCTCACCCTTTGCATTTGATGTGTCGTAGCGCCTCCCACTGCGCGTGTAGAAACCCACATCTCGACCTTCTTCCAAAGCGCTAATTGGGTTCTCTTCTCTCGCTATCATTACATTGCAGTTATAATTCCAGGGAACCCTCTTGTTGTCCTTGTAGAGAAAGGCTACAGGTATCTAGATTATGACTCTTGGTGCAATTTGTACTCCGGTTTCATTGCTCCTTGGTCATGAAATGATAACCACTGGGGGGTTGACTTTATAGCTATTCTCTATTGACCCCTCTTCTGAGGCACATACATATTTTCCTTCTGGGCCGTCGGTATACTTAAAGAATTCTAGCTCCTTATTGTCCATTAGACTTTATACTAGGGCCCTGAATTCATTGCATCTTTGAATTCATGACCTTCTTCATTATGAACCTCGTAGTAGTTCCTTGCTTTTCGGCATTTCTCCCCTAAACCCTGTGTGATTAATCCACTTTCTACCATTTTCTTCCAAACCCCTCTCAGTGGGGTTTTCACTTTTGCTATATTCATCTTGATTCTCTTTCCCGCATTTTTGATTATCATGTTTACCCCTTTGTCAGAATGGTTGGGTAACGAATTCTCTGCACCAGATGGATCATCGAATCTCACAATGCCCATTTTGATAAGTCTTTCAATTAACTTTTTGAAAGCATTGCAGTTTTCGATCAAGTGTCCCATGATTCCCATGTGGTATTCACATTGGGCAATCACGTCGTACCATTTAGGGAATAAAGGTTGCATAGGTTTTAGGTAGAAAGGGAATACTACATGTGCATTAAACAAATTTTAGTATAACTCCTTATAAGTCATTGGGATAGGGTAAATTGGAGTTTCTCCATATTTTTTCTTGTGTTAGATTCTTGCTTTGGGGGGCCTTGATGGCTAGTAGCCACTGCCCTTGGCTGACTTACAATAATCGGCTTTGAATAGCCCTTGTCATATGTACTCGAATTATTTACCTCATTTTCTTTCTTTCTCGAGGCAGTTCTCCTAGCGTTTTCCCTGACTTCTATTTTTCCACACCTTTTTGCATTTTCTATCATCTCACTAAACATTATTATGTATGAGAAACTCTTAGTTATGCTTCCCAGCATGTGATTAATGAATGGATCCTTCAGGGTATTAATGAAGAGCATTGCCATTTCCTTTTCTAGCAGAGGTGGTTGGACTTGCGCGGCGACTTCCTTCCACTTTTGAGCATATTTCCTGAAGCTCTTGCTTGGCTTTTTCTCCATGTTTTACACTGTGATTCTGTCGGGTGCCATATCTGTTATGTGACCATATTGTTTCATGAAGGCCTGTGTTAGGTCCTTCTATAAATTGATTTGGGCGCGGCTTAATTGATTATACCATTTGGCCGTAGCCCTAGTCAAGCTGTCTTGGAAACAGTGGATTAACAACTGATCATTATTGACTTATCCTGTCATCCTCCAACAGAACATCGTAATGTGGGCTTCGTGGTAGCTGTTCCCATTATATTTCTCAAATTCTGGGGTCTTAAACTTGAGGGGGAGGGAGGGAACACTAGATTTGGGACCAAGCTCAAGTCTTTAGCATCAATTCCATAATGGTAATCAGAGCTTTCCAATGCTTCTCTTCTAGTCATCTGCATTGGTCTTCAAGTTGCTTTGGGAGCTCCACTCTCACCTTTTCTATTTCTGCTATATCATCAAGATCAGGGACAACAGGATTTGCTGGATGGTCTCCTGGGTTGGAGCCTGAACCTATGGGGAAGCTTCTTGGTGCCGAGGTACCGATCTGATATTAGGCTCTAATGTTAACAGACACCCTTTGTGGATATGCGTTTGGTTGTGCTTGGGTGTTTGTTGGGGTAAATCCTGGAGGATAAGCAGGGTCCTCATTATCATCCCTGGAATTGACCATAGGGCTCTTTCCTTTTTCTAGCCCTCCAGTCAACAACTGGGTTAATTGACTCATCATATTCTTTTGGGATTCTAGCATCTGATCCCTCATGTCCTGTTGAATTTTGGCCAATTGTTCTTGCATCTGTATTTGTAGCTGATCTTGCATTTTTTTTTGCATTTGCTCTAATCTTTCCAATCTTTGGTCCATTGCTTTAGTTTTTCCTCGTGTAACATAACGATATTTCAGGGTAACTGTCATGATTTTAGGGTCTCTTTGTAATATTTAATGTACATGATGCAATGTAATGCTAATGCATGAAATGCATGCAAAAAAAGGCATTGATTCTAATTTAATTTCATTTGAGTAACTTTTCTAGAAAACAAATTTCTTTATATAAAACGGATTACATATAAGGCATTGCCCTAATACTTAAGGCCTTGACCTTCCTAAGAAGCCAAGCTAACTCTCGGCCTCGATCTGACTCTGACTCATATTTCAAACTCAGTACATCAGCCTAGACTGCTAAAATTTGTAAATGATCAGTCGCCTCTCATACTGGAGCCAAAGCTGCACCCATGACATAATCCCTATCCCTGACCTGATCTTGAGATCGATGAAGCTGCTCTTGCCGTTGTTCATTATTTGCTTCCAGGAGTTCAACTCAAAATTCACAGTTTTGTAGCGCGGTTTCGAGTTCTTCTATCTTCCTTTTATCTCTTCAATTTTTCTCCAACTAGCCTTCAACTCAATTATAGAGTTACGACTGCAGTACTGATGTAGGGATCTTTCTAACTCTGACACTTGAGTTTTTAACCCTACCTTCTCATTTTAACTTTCTACCAAATTTCCTTGCAGAACGTCTTCTCGCGCTTGAGCATCTTGGAATTTTCTTTCCCATTAACTGGCTCTACTCTTTTCCTCTTTAATTTCTTACCGCCATTGTTCTGACATTTTTCCCAGACCAGCGGTTCTTATTGACCTCCGCAGCTTCTTGTAGTCTGTTTTCAAACTGTCCAAATCCTCTTCATCCTTACTCTTTCCCTTTCTCAGCTTCTTGGGTTCTAGTTTCTGGATGTCGACATCCAGTCCTAATTGCACTTTCTCCTCCTCCAATGGCTCTATATTTTTTTCTAGCTCCAAAATCTTTCTCTCAAAATCCTGTTTGATGATCTCTAGCTTAGATGAGATCACCTGCAAATGTTCTTCCATTGATCGGGTGTTTTCTTGGTCTAACGTAGGGATGTTGTCATTGATTCTCTGACCCTACCACCGGTCATACTCAGGGGTAATCATCGGGTTGGCTGCAAACCTTTTCATTCTGCGAGTTCGGTTCCAAGCGTTAGATATTTCACGAACTTTCTTTTTGTAATTATCTCCTTTGTATACAAACTTGTACTGAACTAACCCTTGTGTTGCTGGCGTAAACTGTCTTGATCAGTACTGCCTTAACGCGAGCAGAGGGGCATACTCGACAGCCCCCATATTCCAAGCAACAGAACCCAATCAAAATCACCACACCGGTATAGAATCTTGTCAGGGACCATCCAAAGGGCTCTCAATTCAACGTCTTTGTCTTGCAGATTTTGGAGAATCATCATCCATTTCTCTTCCGTAATATCATCTAGTCTTGGCATAGCCACTAACTCTTTCAGTGAAGAATAGTCTTTGGGGAAGATTTGATATGAGACCGTTTCCACTTTCCAAAAATGGCTATGGCACCACGCTAGTAAGAGTTGTGTGCATCCGATGAATCTCCCTCCCCCTGCTCTTTGGCATGCGTTCAAGGATCTGAAAGTTTTAGCCAAAATTGCTAGAACGAGTGTAACCCTTTTATCAAGTCGATCAAATAAATCGGAGACCGATTCGTCTATATGCCCTAAAGCCTTAGAGAAGATAACCAATCCGTAAATGTTTAACGCGAAGACATTAACCCTTATCTTCACATCAAGATGTGCTAGGATCAAATCTCTCAAATTTCTCCAAGGAATGCACTTATTATCACCTTTTTGCTTGATTCGGGCTGCAACCCATTGTTCGCTCATTCCCGTGATGTTCATCAGCTTTTTTAAGAATGTTGGGACATTGGCAGCTCTAGAATAAGCCTTGTCAACTTGAATCTTTGGGCAAAGAAGCAAGGCCGTGTACTCTTCCACAGTAGGCACCAAATCCACTTTTCCAAAAGTAAAACAACTATAAGCAGGGTTCCAATACTGGGCAAGAGCTCGAAATAAGTGCTTGTCCACTTTGATATTGAGTAGATAGGGCAGATCACCATAATTACAGTAGTATATTTGCTTGATCTCGTTATCCCATTTATCCCATATTTCTTTCATCTCTTAAAGATTATTTTGGGTTACGCTTATACGAGTAAAATCCCACAAGTCTGACATGTAGCCCTCTATAAGACTATCACCCTTCTCTTACTGCATTGTCTGG
This sequence comes from Gossypium hirsutum, assembly GCF_007990345.1. Taxonomy (NCBI): domain Eukaryota; kingdom Viridiplantae; phylum Streptophyta; class Magnoliopsida; order Malvales; family Malvaceae; genus Gossypium; species Gossypium hirsutum. Next base: position 88,814,426 of record NC_053426.1, read on the forward strand.
GCCCATATCCGGACGACTGCATTATCCTCCACTTTATCAAGAAACCCCTTTTCCATGAAAAGTTATCTATTTAGCAACCGAATGTGAATCAACACTTTCTTTGGATGAAAATACCATGCAATTACAATAAAAGTAAAACAAAACAAGTCAACACTTCATACGCCGTTTAAAGCAAGCGAAGAATAATAAGTACCTACTCGGATAATCCTAGATTTTGGTATGGATCTACCTAGGGTAGGCTCTTAGGGCTCACTATATGTGGTTCGGTTCTAAAGCAAAGGTACCTGAACTGGTAGATTCCTTGATACTCACCCATTATAGGCTCATACAGACCGAGTTCAGTTTAAGGGAATACATTTCCCTATGGCTATTTGAAGATAAAAATCTCACGAAGAAATAGGTACGGATGTATCCCGAAAGTGATCCGCTATCCTATACGAAGGTGAAAACCTCACAAAGGAATAATTTCTCACTCCCACTTAAAAGGGTAAAATTGACCGATTATGCGATGCAATATGCAGAGATATATCAAAAGGCTCAAATCGATAAAGTAAACATATTATGACAAAGACCACAAAAAGACAGATGAAATGCAACAAAAGGATAGTAAATTTAAACCAAGTTTTCAATTTTTCGACAAAAAGACAAAAAGTAGTCAACTTCGTGGCTTGACTCTCTTATTTTGGTCCCTAGTGGAGTCACCAAGCTGTCGAAACCATTTTTTTGAACAAGTGATCGACTTTGATTTTGAAAATGAAAACGAACGTAGGAGTCACCGCCTTCCTTTTTGATGAGATGTGATCAGGTTACCTCATACAATGGTTGTTTTTAATAAACGGTTTGATTTATTAAAACAATGCTTTTGGTCTACGAAATTTAGAAAGATGGGTTCGGGAGTCGATTACGCACGAGGAAGGATTAGCACCCTTGTAAAGCCCAAAATTGGTACCTAGTTGATTAATTGATGTCTTGGTATCGAAAATTAAAAATTTGAAGAAATTTTAAAATACGATCTTTTGCTAAATATTGCCTAATTGAAAACCTTTTGAGAAAAGGATGTATTCCATGTTAATCGAGGAAAAGAATTATGTCCCGTTAGTTAAGGCACAATATCTTAAATTCCTGAAACGAGGGTAAACATCGAAAATTATTTATTTTGGAAGATGTTTGATTATCTCGATTTTTGAAAGAAACCATGTTCTGTAAGTTAGAACACGATTTTTTCGTAATTCCCAAGATTAATTAAATTTTATGCTCTAAAATGTTCAGATATTTAGATTTTTTAATAAAGTTGAAACCCCATAGGTTAGGGAACAACTTTTCGAATTTCAAAATATGAAATATTGCTTGTTTAAAACAACATTTTTAATCTATCGGGTAAAATGTAGCACGATTTTGTAGTAAAATGTGAGAAATAAATCATGGTACTAACATGCATAACAGAATAATAATAAGTGCGTTAATGTAAATGACAATATGAAAGATAAAAATAAAATAAAATGAACAAGCTAATCATAAAAAAAAAAGCAAAAGACAAAAATTAGAGACTAAAAAAAGCTAATATTAAACCAATAAATAAGTATGGTATAAAACAACTTAAGAATAACAATAACAATAATACTAATAATAATAATAACGGGGACATTAATAATAATAATATAATGAAAATTTAAAGTTTTTAAAATTATAAAAGGATATAAATGAATAATAAAATGATAAAATAAAATAAAATAAATATTAGATAAATATTAGGTAAACAAAAACGGAAAGGAAATACAATAATAATAGTAATAACAACATAAAGTCAAGGATACAATAATATAATAATAAGTAAATAAGCATAAAAAGAAAAAATAATTATAGTAATAATAACATTAAATTAATTAATTTAATAATAGAATGATAATGATAAATTAATAAATAAAAAGAAAATATAATGATAGTAGTAATAATATTAATTAATTTAGTAATAAAATAGCAAAAATAGCAAAAAAGAGGGCTAAATTGAAAATGAAATAAAAAATTTGGTCAAATCAGAAATAAAATAAAAAGAACAGGACCAAATTGAATGCGCGGAGAGACCAAAATGGGAAATAATCCCCCTTCTAAAATGCGCAGCTTCAAGGTGGACCTAATTAAAAGTTGAAATAAATTATAGGGCCGAAATTAAAGAATAAAGAAACTTGATTGCAAAATAGTAAAAAGGCGGAATGACTAAACTGGCAATAAAACTAGTTTTAAAAAACACACGGATCCTCCCCTTGGAGCAGGTCAGTTGGATCGGGCCAAGGCAAAACTACAATCATTTTGGGTGTTTGAGGCAAGTCCCAAAACGACGTCGTTTTTGGAGCCTATATAAGTTAGTTTTTTTACAAAATAAATCATTTAGCCCTTGTTTTGAATTTTTTTTTTGAAAAAAGCTCTCTCCTCTCTCTTAAATACCTCTCCCCTCCGGTCAAGCTCCGGCCATCGACTGACGCACCGACCGCCGGTCATTGGCGACGGCGCCGCTGTCTACAGCGGCCAGAAGAAATAAAATTTTTCTTTTTTTTTTCAGTGATCAAAAAAATAGGTAGGTTTTTTCTTTTTATAATCTTTTTTTTATATATATGTATATAAACAGATTCGAAAAGAAGGAAAATAAAAAAAAACAAAAAGGTAACCTTAACATGTTTTTTAACTTTGTAGTTATTTTACTGCTTGTTTCTCTTTTGTTCTCACTCTCTATTGTATGCTTGAAACTTTGTTTTTTTATTTATTTGATATGTGTTCCCAAAAAATACATGTTGTTCTTTGAGGCTTTATTTAGTTGAATACAACCTTTCAATATTGCTAATGTAACACCCCTTACCCGAGTTAGAGGTCAGGATTGAGTACGAGGCATTACTAAACTTAAACACATGCATTCCAACATTTACAAATCATAAAAACTTGAACAAACTTAAAACTTTTCAAATCTTGTCTAGAATTCTCTATTATGGGCCTACGACGCCCAAGACAAGCTTTAAAGATGATTCGAAACCAAACTGGGTCCTTTAAAGAACTCTGGAAAATGACTCTTGAAACAGGGGCACATGCCCGTGTGGCCTTCTTGACATGACCGTGTTGAAGGCCCGTGCAATTCACACGGCCTAAACACATCGGGACACGCTCATGTCCCTAACCCTTGTGGAATTAATTCCTAATTCGGACCTACAGGGGTTTTCACACGGCCTGGCACACGCCCGTGTCCCTCACACGGCCATGACATGCCCATGTCCAACAACCTTGACATTCTGTTTTTGACGTCAGCAACCATTTAGGGGTACAAGGCCAATGCCCGTGTGTCTACCTGTGTGGACAAATACAAGGTTATCTACCAAGCCTTCCAACCTACACAAAAACAAATATCTCCAATCCACACAGTAATATAAGACTAAATTAATCGCAACATGACATTCAAATGCAAACCTCATGACACTCTAACAAACCAAACATGCCATGCTTAAGATAATAAAACTAACTATACCAAAAGCTTCGAGTGATAGTGTGAGCGATGCCTCTGATGTTCTTTGATCTACGAGCTAATTTGGTTGCACTAAAGAAAATGAAAAGGAAAAGGGTAAGCACAAAGCTTAGTATTTTGTATGTAAAATATTGAATAACAACCATGTTACCACATGTGATCATACCCTCAATATATCATAACTCGCACAAAGAGTAAATATTCATAACACAACTTACTCATGTTTATTCCTACTATTCATACAACAAGAATAGAGTTTGCATATCATCAATTTCATATAAGTACCTGTACCACTCACAACATGGTCATAAGCACTATCATTTTGACATAAACCATAAAATTTTCCGTTGAACCATTTGGAATACTACAGGATAATCACTAAGTCTCAAACATAGGGTACGATACCGACGCCATGTTACAAACATGGTATTACACTGGCTCTCACATCTAAGTGGATGCCATGTCCTAGATAGGTCTTACACTGACTTCCATACATCGAGGCCGATGCCATGTCCCAAATAGGTCTTACACTGGCTTTCACTTATCTGTGTAGATGCCATGTTCCAGACAGGTCTTACACTAGCTTGTATATCTTGAAGCCGATTTCGTGTCCCAGACAAGTCTTACACTAGCTCTCATCTATCGGTGCCGATGCCGTGTCCCAGACAGGTCTTACACTAGCACACACATCATCTAAATGTCATGGCATGGATATCCAAATTATTCCTAAGGTTCAACCGGAAGTCTCTAGTATATCAATTCTCACCATGCACATTCACAGCAATAGTCCACAATTTATGCCATATTAATTATACAATACATCAATACAGTTAAGTTACATTATTTACATACAACTTACCTCGTACACAAAATGTAGGCGACTAATTGTATTTAATCAGCTTGCTTTCTCTTTTCCTTGGTCTAGGTTCGGATTGTGTATTTCTTGATCCATAGTAATAAAATTTCACTTATTTAATCATCACATTAACAAAAACATACTCCAATTCACAATTCAGAAAAATGACCGTTTTGCCCTTAGACTTTACAAAAATTATGATTTTGCCCTTAGGCCGCTAAATCAATTTTTATAGTGTTTCCTCATTAACCAAGCCTAGCCAAACTCTTTTTATACCTATAGCAACTCACAATTTCAAACATTTCACACAATTACCACCTATTTTACAAGCTTTACAAAATAGCCTATTTAGGTGTTTTCATGAAACCCCTTTCACAAAAGCTGTTTATTTAACAACCAAGATTCTTTTTTTAACAACCAAGATTCCTTTTCTTCCATAAAATTTTAGCTAAAAACATAAATGCTTTCATGGAAAAACCCTGGACTTTAATCAATTTTGTAAAATAATCCCCTTATTAGAAAGCTCATGCTACAAGGGGTCTAAAAATACAAAAATCATCAAGAATAACCTCCTAAATGACTTACTTGCAAGAGAAACAAATGGCTGATTTTTTTAGCTCTATAAACCCCATTAGTTTATGAGAAAATCAGTGGAGAAGATGACATTGTAGCCTCTCTTTTCGTTATTTTTATTTTAGTCAAATAAGTCACCAAATGTCCACCTCACCTAGTCGACATGACTCTCTTTGTCCCCTATGGTCGGCCACCTCTTTTAAAAGGGTATAATTTCACTTTAAAGACTCTAAATTATGGTTCTCTAGCTATTTAACATATCTAGCTAGTAAAACAAAACTTTTTCCTTTTATGCAATTTAGTCCTTTTTCGTAATTAAGCTCACAATCGCTAAAATTAATTCACCAAAATTTTCATGCACTCATATAATCATGCTATAACACCAAAATAATAATAAAAAGATTTATCCAACTCTAAATTTGTGGTCTCGAAACCACTATTCTGACTAAGCCCAAAATCAGGCTATTACAATTCACCCCGTTAGGGATTTTTGTCCCCGAAAATCTTACTGGCAAAAAGATTCGAGTATTGGTCTCATATAGTCTTCTCGGTCTCCCATGTGGCTTCTTCGAGTCCATATCTATACCACAAAACTTTCACAAGTGCTACACTCTTATTCCTTAATTGCTTAACCTCTTGAGCCAAAATCTTAACCGGTTCTTCACCATAAGTCATATCTGAACGAATCTCAACCTCTCCTGACGAAAGAACGTACGAAGGATTCGAATGATAATGGCGCAACATCGACACATGGAAAGCATTGTGGATCTCCTCTAACTCGGATGGCAAGGCAAGTCGATATGCTACCTGTCCAATTTTCTCAATCACCTCAGAAGGTCCAATAAACCGTGGACTTAATTTACCTTTCTTACTGAATCGGAGAGCTTTCTTCCACTGGGACACTTTTAAAAATACCTTATCACCGACTTGAAACTCAATTTCTTTTCATTTTAAATCAGCATAGGATTTCTATCTATCTGAAGCTGTTTTCAAGCAATCTCGAATCACCTTTACTTTTTCTTCAGTTACTCTAACTAAGTCGACCCCATGAACTTGACCCTCTCTAAGTTCGGTCCAATATAAGGGTGTTCAACAGTTACGTCCATACAAAGCCTCAGAAGGTGCCATTTTAAGACTTGACTGATAACTATTGTTGTAGATGAATTCGACCAGCGGTAAATACCTTTCCCAACTGACTTGAAACTTGAAAACACAACACGGTAACATGTCTTCCAGAATCTGAATTACTCTTTTTGACTGACTGTCGGTTTGTGGGTGAAAGGCAGAGCTAAAATTTAATTTTGTCTCTAACGCCTCTTGTAACTTCTTCTAGAACCGCGAGGTAAATCTCAGATCTCTCTTCGAGATAATCGACAAGGGCACTCCATGAAGTCTTACGATCTTAGAAACATACAAATCAGCAAATTTCTCAAGGGAGTAGTCGGTACGCACCGGTATAAAATGTGCCGACTTTGTAAGCCAATCAACAAAAACCCAAATGGCATCCTTTTTCTTTGGCATCAAAGGCAACCTCGACACGAAATCTATGGTTACCCGGTCCCATTTCCACTCGAGAACCATTATGGTTTGAAGCAAACCCGAAGGTACTTTGTGTTCAGCCTTCACTTGCTGACAAACTAGACACTTAGAAATGAACTCTGAAATGTCTCTTTCATTCCTGACCATCAATACATTTTCTTCAGGTCATTATACATTTTAACACTACCCAGATGGATAGATCAGAAACCACTATGTGCCTCGCGCAAAATTCTTAGAATAAGCTCATTGTCTTTAGGTACACATACCCTATCTAGGAACATCAAACAGCCATCGGTACCAATCCGAAAGTCTGATTCATTGTTCGTCTTGCCCTGAGTCATTTTAGCTTGTAAATCCTTATCACCCTTCTGAGATTCACAAATCTCTTGTACAAACATCGGTCTAGCTCTTAATTCTGCCAAAACTGAACCATCATCAGCCACAGACAACTGAGTATTCATGGCCCTTAAGGAGAATAATGACTTTCTACTCAGAGCGTCAGCGACTACTTTCGCCTTTCCCGGGTGGTAGTCGATTATCAACTCATAGTCTTTTATTAACTCTAACCATCACCGTTACCGTAAGTTCAACTCCTTTTGAGTCATCAAATACTTAAGACTTTTATAGTCGGTGAACACTTGACATTTTCCACCATACAAATGGTGTCTCCATATTTTCAATGCGAACACGATGGGGGCACTCTAAATCGTGCGTCGGGTAGTTTTTCTCGTGTGGCTTCAACTGGCTCAAGGCTTAGGCTACAACCTTACCTTATTTTATAAGCACGTACCCCAATCCATTCAAGAAGGCATCGCTATATACCACAAATTCCTTTCTCGATTTTGGTTGCACTAAAACTAGGGCTTCAGTCAATAAAGCCTTTAATGTTTCAAAACTTTGTTGGCACTTATTTGTCCATTCGAACTTGACCTCTTTCTGTAGCAACCTCATATTCGGAGTAGCTATCATAGAGAATCCTTTAACAAATCGTCAGTAGTACCCCGCTAAGCCTAAGAAGCTTCTAATCTTTGATACATTCCTCAGCGGTTTCAACTCAACAATAGCCAAGATCCTACTCGGATCAAATCTAATCCCATCACCCGATACAATGTGTCCTAGGAATCTGACCTTTTGGAGCCAAAACTCACTTTTACTAAACTTGGCATACAACTTCTTATCTCTTAAGGTCTACAAAACAGTTCTTAAATGCTCGGATTGCTCTCTTTCATCACAAGAATAAATTAATATATCATTGATAAAGACCACAACGAACTTAACTAAATACAGTCAGAAAATGTGGTTCATTAAATCCATGAACACCGCAGGGGCATTTGTTAAACCAAAGGGCATGACAAGAAACTCATAATGACCATACCTTGTCTAAAAACCAGTTTTCGGCACATCTTACTCCTTTACTCTGAGTTGGTAATAATCGGACCTCAGGTCAATCTTTGAAAACACAATGGCTCCTTTCAATTGGTCAAATAGATTGTCGATTCTGGGCAAAGGATACTTGTTCTTTACAGTCACCTTATTGAGCTATCTATAGTCTATACATAACCTCATCGACCCCTTTTTCTTTTTCAGAAAAATTACTAGAGCATCCCACAGAGAATAGCTCGGTCTCGCAAAACCCTTATCCATTAACTCTTGCAGATACACTTTCAACTCCTTTAACTCTATTGGAGCCATCCTATACGAAGCAATCGAGATAGGTGCCGCACCAGGGACTAACTCGATACCAAACTCAACTTCCTTAGTAAGGGCAATTCAGTAATTCTTCTAAAAACACATCTGGGTACTCACATACCACTGGTACTAACTTGATCTTCACTTTAGATACTTGAGTATTCAACACAAAAGCGCTTCGCACCCTTTTCTCAAATATCTTTCTACAGTCAAAGACGATATTACTACCGACAAGCTATCTGCTTCACCTGACTCAACCCGAAGAACATCCCTGCTTTCACATTTCAACTCGATAACTTTTCGTCCACAATCCACTGCAACACCATGAGAAGTCAACCAATCTATACTGAGGATTACATCGAATTCGTCAAACGGAAATAACATAAGGTTAGCTGGAAAATAATGACCTCTAATTGTCAAGGGACAGCTTTTACATACTTGGTCTACTAACACCTGTTTGCCTAACGGGTTACACACTTTTATCACAATTTTAGTGGACTCAACTAGCATGTTCATACTGGGTATCAATTTTATACAAATATAGGGACGAGTAGACCCCGAATCAATCAAAGCAATAACAGGTATATCATGGATGGAAAAGGTACCCATGGATGGAAAAGGTACCCATTATCACATCAGGAGACGCAGCCTCTTCACGGGAGCAAATGGCGTAAGTCCTTGCAGGCGCTCTGCCCTTGGACCTCATAGCAGCATCTCTAGGCTTACCTCTACTGCTAGCCCCACCTTCCGGGTTCTTATGTGGTCTTACACTGGCTTGCATATCTTGAGACTGATGTCATGTCCCAGACATGTCTTACACTAGCACACACATCACCTAAATGTCATGGCATGGATATCCAAATTATTCCTAAGGTTCAACCGAGAGTTTCTACTACATCAATTCTCATCATGCACATGCACAGCAATAGTCCACAATTTACGCCATATTAATTATACAATATATAAATACAGTTAAGTTACATTATTTACATACAAATTACCTCGTACACAAAATGTAGGTGACTAATTGTATTTAATCCGCTTGCTTGGCTTTTCCCCATTCTAGTTCTGGATTGCATATTTCTTGATCTATAATAATAAAATTTCCCTCATTTAATCATCACATTAACAAAAACATACTACAATTCACAATTTGAAAAATGACTGTTTTGCCCTTAGACTTTACAAAAATTATAATTTTTCCATTAGGCTCCTAAAGCAATTTTTATCGTGTTTCCTCATTAGCCAAGCCTAGCTAAACTCTTTTTATACCTATAGCAACTCACAATTTCAAACATTTCACACAATTACCACCTATTTTACAAGCTTTACAAAATAGCCCATTTAGGTGTTTTCATGAAACCCCTTTCACAAAAGTTGTTTGTTTAACAACCAAGATTCATTTTCTTCCATAAAATTTTAGCTAAAAACATAATTTATTTCATGGTAAAACCCTAGAATTTCATCCATTTTGCAAAATAGTCCCCTTATTAGAAAGCTCATGCTCCAAGGGGTCTAAAAATACAAAAATCATCAAGAATAACCTTTTAAATGACTTACTTGCAAGAGATACAAATGACTAATATTTTTAGCTCTCTAAACACCCTTAGTGTTGAAAAATCAGTGGAGAAGATGACACTATAGCCTCTCTTTTCTTTATTTTTGGTTTAGTCAAATAAGTCACCAAATGTCCACCTAACTTAGTCAACATGACTCTCTTTGTCCCCTATGGCCGGCCACCTCTTTTAAAAGGGTCTAATTGCACGTTAAAGACCCCAAATTATGGTTCTTTAGTTATTTAACACATCTAGCTAGTAAAGCAAAACTGCCCTTAATGCAAAATAGTCCTTTTTCGTAATTGAGCTCACAATCGCTAAAATTAGTTCACCAAAATTTTCATGCAATCATATAATCATGCTATAACACCAAAATAATAATAAAAAGATTTCTATAACTTTGGATTTGTGGTCCCAAAACTACTATTACAATTAGGCCCAAAATCGGGCTGTTACGCTAATCTATTGTCTTTTCTACTGTTGTTTTGCAGGTGGCGGTGGCAAGTTGAGGGCAGTGCTGACAGGCGGTGGTAGGATAGGCAAAGGCTAGGGGCGGTGTGCCTAGGGTTTCAGAAACCCTAGTGTTTCTGAATCAGTTTAGGTTATGGGCCTCTATTGGACCATTAGGAATTTGGGCTGATGGTTTAATTTTTTGGGCTGTATTGGGACTGTGGACCTTAATTTATTTTGATTTATTTTTATGGGCCCCGGGCAGAATTGGCCAACAACAATAATAATATCGAGTATTAATGCAATTAGGTAGTTAAATTAAAGACTAAATATTGAAAAGGTGAGAAGCAATTAGTATGGTTATTTTGAAATGAAATACATTTATTTGAGCGAAAAAAGTACAGTTAAAGGTATTAATTTGTTTAAAAATAATAATATTTTAAGTTCAACAAATTAAAATGCTAATAATTTTAATTGCCTTCTTTGGATAAATGGTTTTTAAAGTTTAACTTTTTATTTTGTTTTATGTTATTTTATTTTATTGTAAGATTTTGTGTATTAAATGAAATAAAATTATGAAAAGTTAAAAGAACACCTTTTTGGTAGAATTTGAAAATAAAAAAAGAAAAGAATTTAAGCTACTAAAACATCCTCTTAAAATTATTCGTAAATTTTGAAATTATCTAAATATTTTTATCCAAACAAGTAAATTCATTTTTGGATTTAAAAAAACTTTTAGACAAATTAAATTCCTCCTCCAAACTCATTCTTATTAAGGCAGACTATTATGCACAAGTCAGTAGCCTTACTTAGGTTTTATATATTGAAGTTATGTAACTGAGCTATAAGATTTGCATGTAATTCCTTGTAATTGATACCCCTTGTATAGTGATAGTATGTATATCCATTTGCAATTTAGTTGCAAGATTCTTTTGAACTAAGTTCTAATAGTTGTAAATTTGTATAAGTAAATGTAGCATGAGTCTGTTTTTGCATTGTAACACTCGAGATCCAGATCTGGTGAATTGGATCGGGTTGAAGGCAATATAGTTTCGTCAATCGAATTTTGTATCTTGTAATATCATTTTCCTGACACCAATCTTTCATTCAATTATTCAATTCCTTATGATTTCTTGCTAAAACTCATGGAAAATCTTGATAAATCTTGAAAACAAGCCTTAACCTGTGTATAAATGTCATTTGAAGGACCCGCTATAGGTGCATCAGACCAGATTTGAGTGTAAGGGATGTCGTTTGAGATCTTGATAAAAAGTGTGTGTTTCTTTACAAGTGAATCGGGGCAAACCGTGCCTCGGGATAGGGCCACACAGCCATGTGGTCATGTCCCCCTGAAACCCTAGGATATTTTGATTCTCACAAGGCTTAGGACCCTCCGAACGGCCTGCCACACATTCATGTTTGCCCTGTACCTTGATTTTGCAATTTCCACATGGCCTTAGTTTGTTACACGACCGTGTATTCCCTCCACACAGTCCATACATTCCACATGATCCGATCACACGACCGTGTGTCCCCTACTTTATATTTTTACAGTTCTTTCCTAGAAGTTTATGTTTTGTTCAGTTTAGTCCCTGAATGTGAATTGTTTTAGTGTTTTATTTTATTCAATTGAGTCCCTGATAATATGAATAATTTTAGAACCCATACTCTGATTAATTGAATTACTATCACATACATGCATGAACTGTGATTAATGTACACATATATATATGCCTTTCATATCTATATTTGTGATTATAAGTATAGCATGCTTTAATTTTTACTATTAAATTGAATCCATGATAAGTATGTTTTAATGCTATAGTGATTCATTAAGAACGTATTTATTGCTACCCTATTGATTTGTTATAAGCATATTATTCATGTCCGTCTTTATCTGCAATAAACATGCCATATTGCATTGCATTGGGCAGGACACTTTGAAAAGGAGGAAGTTCTGACAGATTAATAATCTACAACTCTGTTGGTTTACCCATAGACTATTTGGCAACTTTTACCTGCAAACATGTTCTGTACTAACAACCATCTTGCAATGTATTAACTTGCAACACTGGTGGTTCACCCACCCATCTAGTAGTTCTTATTTGCAAATATGTTATGCATTCACAACCATTTGACATCATATTAACTTGCAACTTATGTGGTTTATCCATAACCCAGTGTGTAGGAATAAACGAGTTCTGCGGAGCTCTTACTGTAATACCCCTAACCCGTATTCGTCGCTGGAGTACGGTTACGAGGTATTACCGATCAATTCATAACATATAGCATACATTTATCAAACATAAAAAATTCATTCTCATAAATCATTCAACACAATCACATTATACCTTATAAGGGCCTACGAGGCCTTAAACATGCTTTATAAGTAGTTCGGGACTAAACCGATAACATACAAAAATTTTTGGAAACTTAGAAAAATTTCAATCACACATGGGTCACAAGCCCATGTGCCTCACACGGCTCCAGACACGCCCGTGTCTCTGGCTATATGGAAATGGGGCATACATACTGACTTGGGTAACATGGCCAACCACACGCCCGTGTGTCTAGCCCGTGTGCCCTTTGAATTGGCCACACATACCTATATGTCAGGCCGTGTACTAGATCGTGCCAAACTTGTAGGGTATAGTAACTTATACAACACAGTCAAGTTACACGCTCGTGTGCTATGCAGTGTGCAAATTAGGGGCTATACTGACTTGTACCATACGACCGGTCACACGCTCATGTGTGAGACCGTGTGTAACATACTGACTTTATTTTAATTTCAACACCAGGGGACACACGGCCTGTGTCACACATGGCTAAGACAAACGCCCGTGTCTCTGCCTGTGTGGACAAAAATAGGCCTGTTGCAAGGCCAATTTGCCACCCCAACTTCAATGTACCTACGCAAGGCAAAATATACCATTTTCATACCTAAAGCGTAGCCAAGCAATCCCAATTCATGCACAATTCATACCATTATAATTTCATCTATTCCAAATCTCAAATCACTACCATTTACTTAGCCAAATACATGCCAAAACAATATCAAAATAAGCCATCACTCATGGCTATATATACAAACCAAAACATATATATTTACAAGCCATTTCAAATGGCTAAACACACATCAATATTAACATCATTTACAAGCCAAATCTCATGGCTATATTCACAACCAAAATACCATATCTATCCTATACATGCTATATACCACAATTGTATAATTCAAAAGTACCAACTTAGATATTTGATAGTGCGATGATGCTTCTAACAACTCCCGGATCTGAGTTAGCCTTGATTCACTATAAAACATAGAAAAATAACACGAAGTAAGTGATAAACCATAATTTATACATATTTTTACCCCATGTTTAACGCATTTTATGGATGATTTCCCATTAGAATTGGTGAATTCGATGCTCCTAATGCTTTAATTTCATGCTTTATACTTAGGAGAGTATAGGAAAGCGAAAGGAACGAGAAACGGGCCAAAGTACGAAATCAACACGGCCTGGACTTCCTCACACGGGCATCCCATACGGTCGTGTCAATCTGGCAGAATCGAAACATGACTCACACAGGCAGAACACACACTCGTTCCATTATAACAGGCTCAAACACGGCCTGAAGTAATTGCACACAGGCATGTCACATAAGCGTGTCCCTGCCGAGCCCAAGTTGAGTCCAAGTCAAAAAAAGCCACTTTTGAGGGCTCATAGGCACTCCAAAGTCTATAAATACACCCTAGAATAGGAGAAAAAGGACACACAGAATAGGGAGTAAGGAATTACTCCTAGGAACCTCATTGATTCATCTCAGAAGCTGGATTCATCATCAAGACTGAAGATCTCTCCTCAATTCCCCTTTAGGAGTTTTGGGTTTTCTTTATGTTTTGTATTCTTTATTATTCTGAGATGTTTTCTTATTTAGTTATGAACTAAAACCCTTAAATACCTAAGGGGAATGAAACCTAAGATGAATCTTGTTATTATTTTTTGAATTGTATGATAAATATTTAACTTGTTCTTAATTATGTGTTCTTAATTCTTGTTTTGATATCTCAGGATACTGGTTCAAGATAAGCTCTTATTCAGAGGAGGAATAGACCCTGTCTAAGAGTACATTTGTCATAAAAGCGGAGACATAGGGTGACAAGATTTTGCCAGATTAGGGTGAAACCTAATAAGCGGATCCATAGATCGAGTTAATGCAAGCCTAGGATGTTAATTAGAGAAAGGTCTCAATTATTCAATCTAGGGATTAGACGTTATTAGTCTTGAATAGGGATAATAACATAACTTAAGAATCTCTACGGAACAAGTTAAATGAATAAATCATCCAATTCGGAGCCAGAATAACAAGTACAGTCTAGGTGGATTTTTCCTTAGGTATTGTCTTATTTCAATCGATTTTCCCAAAAGCAATTCCCAAATTCTATTCTCTATGAATTCTTAGTTTAGATAATTAATTTAGATAAAAACAAACCTCTTTATTCTTAGGCTAGATAATAAAAAGACAATCATTACTAGTAATTTTAGTTCCTTTGGGTTCGACAACTTGGTCTTGCTAAACTATACTATTATTCGATAGGTACACTTGCCTACATCGCGATAATAGTTAGTTTCAAGAACGATTAATTATAAATATTTAAAACCTATCACGAAATCACGCGATCAGTAAGCTTTATAGCTTAGTGAGCTTACATGAAAAACAATAAGCAAATCTCATTAATTGTTTACCAATCAAATAATTGAAATCAATGAACAACAATTCAATTAAGCCTCAAGGCTATCAATACATATATCATTCACATAACTTACCAAAGAACTCATCAACTTCATAATTTTGATATTCAAATAGTTTTTCGTTTATACCAGTACCTTCTCGTACTAATCTCTTACTCAGCCACATCTTTCATTCACCCGTTGAGCCATTCGGAATAGAAATAAGATACTCAAGGGTCTCACACGATAAAAACCTATACCATGGCATGAAGCCAAATCAAGGTAACTCATCTCTGAAATACCTATTGTAACAGCCCGATTTAGGGCCTAGTTGGAATAATGGTCTCGGGACCACAAATTCTATGTCAGGAAAATTTTTTATTATTAAATTGATGTTATAGCTTGTTTATAATAGTGCATAAAAATTTTGATAGATTAATTATAGCGTTTATAATCCCAATTGTGAAAAATGACTAAATCGCATAAAGTGCAAAAGTCTTGTATTGATAGCTAAAGGTGTTAAATAGTTAGAGAACCAAAATTAGGGGTCTTTAAAAGGCAAAAAGACCCTTGGAAGAAGGCATAGCTAGCCATAGAGTCGAAGAGGAGACAAAGTTGTCAAAATTAGGTGAGTTGGTGACCAATTTTGAGTAGATTAAAAATAAAATAAAGGGAAAAGATATCATTTTTTTACCACCTTCTTCTCCACTGAATTTTCAAAAAAATTAAGGGTTTGAAAGCTTGAAATTTTTCAGCAACTTGAGGCACTCACAAGTAAGTGATTTTAATGAGTTTCTTGAATATTTTTACATTTCTAGACCCCTTAAAGCATGAGCTTTCAAATGAAGGTACCATTTTGCAAAATGGTTGAAACTCTAGGGTTTTAAAATGAGAGAATCTAGGGTTTTTTTTGAAATTTTATGGAAGAATATGAGTCTTGGGTGTGATATAAACAACTTTTGTGAAAGGTGTTAGCATGAACACACCTAAAAGGACCATTTTGCACAAGTTGTAAAATAGATGAAAAATGTGTGAAATAGTAGGATTTTGGAGTTGCTATAAGAGTAAAAATGGTTTGGCTAGGCTTAAGATGTGAAAAAAAAATTGATAAAAATCAATTTTCGAGCCTAAGGGTAAAATGTTCATTTTGTCAAGGCCTAGGGGCAAAATGGTTATTTTACTAAAGAAGTGAATTTTCAATTGCCTAATTTTACTTAGTGATTAAATAAGTGTATTTTTCTATTATAGATAAAGAATTATCAAATCCAAACCTAGACCGGGGAAAAGCCAAGCAAATTGACTAAATCGACTAGTCGCCATATTTTTTAATTCGAGGTAAGTTGTATGTAAATAATACAACTACATTATTAATGTATGTGTTAATTGTACTTGAATTTAATATAGCATAAATTGCTTGATTGTGGAATTGAGAAAGCATGATGACAATAGAGATAGCAAAGTTCCCGTTTGAACCTAGGAAATAAATCGGATATTCGTGCCATGACATAGGGGTTATTGTGAGCTAGTGTAAGACATGTCTTGTACATGCATCGGACGCATTATAAGAGCCAATGTAAGACCATGTCTGGGACATGGTATCGGTATCGAGACGAGTGCTAGTGTAAGACATGTCTGGGACATGTATCGGCCTTGAGACGTATGCAGTGTAAGACATGCTTGGGACATGCATCGGCTATGAGATGATAGTTAGTGTAAGATAATGTTTAGGACATGGCATCGACTTGAGATATGAGCCAGTGTAAGACCATGCTTGGGACATGGCATCGGCACTTTACCATACGTTTGAGGCTATGGAATATCCAATAACATTTTGAATAGTTCAAAAATGAAAGTGTTAATTTCTAGTTAATGAGGAAAGTATAACCATGTTGTGAGTGATAGAGGTACCTATTCGATATGTATAAAATGTGAGCCACATTACATGCCATATGATGTGTATTCAATATTGATGAGTAAGTTTTGCTTATGCCCACTTGTGTATTATGATACTTGTTCATGAATGGTAAAGTATTATTGTATAATTATTTATATGCAACTTACGAAGCTTTATGCTTGCTCCCTCTCCTTTCCTTTTTCTTATAGAGCTGCCTATCTAGCTCAAGGATCAATGGAAGTTAGATATATCGATCACACTATCAATCGAAGCTTTCGGTACAATTTGATTCGTATTTTTGAATATAGCATGTATAGGGCTTAGACTTTGCTATTTTGTGTCATTGAAAACTGGCTAAATGTGTTAGCTTAGGTTGGGAACCCTTCATTTTGTATTAAGCCTTGAATGCTGGCTAATATTCATTTTGATTTATATGTAAAGATGTTATTTTCATAGATGAGTAAAATGCACAAATGGAATGTTGTTTATTATGGCTAATTTGGTTGCTTGGGATAGTCTTATCTTGATTTTGGTTACTGCTACGCAGGTTATGGTGCCAAATAAGCTTGTTAAATAGCCTTATATTATCCACACGGGTAGACACACGGGCGTGTGTCTAGACCGTGTGTGACGTACGGTCTACCCCATGGGCATGTGGTTCTACCGTGTGTCTTCTGCACGTAAAAATTTCAAGTCAGTATGCATGATTGTAAACACACGGGCAGAGACACAGCCATGTGAGGGACATGGCCTAGCACACGGGCGTGTGCCTTGGCCGTGTATCATTTTGGGGATGCTAACGTCAGAAGCAAAATGTCCATGTTTTTGCAGACTGGTTAGGACACGGGTGTGTGCCAGGCCGTGTGAAAACCCCTGTAGGTGTGCATTTAGAATTAATTCCACATGGGTGAAGGACACGGGCGTGTCTTTGTTTTGCTTAGGCCGTGTGTGACACACGGGCCATCAGCACGACCAGGTCAAAATGGTCACACGGGCGTGTTGCCCTTCCACACGAGCGTATGCCCCTGTGTCAAGTGTCAATTTTCTATAGTTGGCTTAAGGGCTTGGGTTGATCCCGGATAGTTTCTTACGGTTGATTTGGGGATCGTTGGCCCGGGACAATAAGTTTAATTTAGGAATTGAAATTTTTTTAAAATTGAGCAGGGTTTTGGTGACTTGGAAATGTTTGTTAGCTTGAATTTAAAGCTAGGTAATACCTCGTATTCTGCCTCGGCGAAGGGTTCGGGTGAGGCGTGTTGCATTTAGTGGTATCAGAGCTAGGGTTTAGTCTATTCTAGGACTAACCTAGAGAGAGTACGAGTCTAGGTATACATGCCAAAACTGTAAATTGATAGTGTGACGACTTTTGACTATTATACATTATATTTCTATATAGTAAATGGATCCTGATAGTGCCACGGCGGATGACATGGACAGTAACACGCCGGCTCTCGCTGAAGGGGCCACAACAGTTAAGAGCGAGCCTGTGACTATGGGTCAAGGTGGAGGGGCTAAAGAAGCCTATCTCCGAATGATGGACGCTTGGTACATGGATTTCGTTCGTGTGCTCTGGTAGCACTGCAAGCCACAGACGTGTTTAGGAGAGAGAAGCCTCCGGTAGACAAGATTAGAAAGCAAGGGGCCAAGGAGTTTCGAGCTAACTTCAATGATGACTTGGAGAAAGTAGAGTTTTGGTTAGAGAATACCATCAGAGTGTTTGATGAACTATCGTGCACACCTAAAGAGTGCGTGAAGTGTGCAGTATCGCTCTTGCGAGATTCAGCCTACCAGTGGTGGAACACTCTCGTGTCTATGGTACCGAGAGAGAGTAACCTGGGAATTCTTTCAAGAAAAGTTCCGAAAGAAGTATATTAATCAGAGGTTTATAGACCAAAAGAGGAAGGAATTTCTAGAGTTAAAGTAAGGCCGTATGATAGTAGCGGAATATGAACGTGAGTTTCTGAGGCTTAGCAAGTATGCGCGAGAGTGCGTATCTATAGAAGCCACCATGTGTAAGAGGTTTGAGGACAACCTCAATGAAGATATCCAAGTGTTTGTTGGCATCTTAGAGCTGCAGAAGTTTGTAGCAATTGTTGAAAGAGCCTGTAAAGCCGAAAAACTAATTAGAGAAAGGAGGAAAGCAGCTTTTGAGTCTTGGGATACAAAGAAAAGATAGAAGGGGAAGTCACATAAGTCCTCATCAAAAAGATCAAGAGAGTTCACGACCAGATCGAATGATTCGATAGGGTTCTCGAATAAAAACAAAAACAAACGGAACACGACATCTAGGACCCAGACCACTTCTGTAGTGAGTGTCAATAGTACTTGGCCAAATAGACCTGAATGTTCACAATGTGGTAGCCATCATTTCGACGAGTGCCGAGTGAATGAAAGGGGTTGTTTCAAGTGTAGATCATTAGAACATTTCATCCGAGATTGTCCCGAAATAGAAGAGAGAGAGAGACAGCAAGAAGTGAAGGCAAGTAGTACTCCATTGAGGGGTAGACCACAAAAGAATCTTGGAAGCAGGGCTACTAGTAGAGGTACGCTAAGAGATGCTGCAGTGAGGTCTGAGGGTAGAGCGCCTGCAAGGACTTACGCTATTCATGCCCGAGAAGAGGCAGAATCTCCCGATGCGATCATGGGTACTTTTTCTATTCATGAAATACCTGTTGTTTCTTTAATTGACCCAGGGTCTACCCACTCTTATATTTATATGGATTTGATACCTCGTATGAACATGATAGTAGAGTCCACTGAGTTTGTGATAAAAATGTCCAACCCTTTAGGCAAACATGTGCTAGTTGATCAAGTGTATAGAAATTGTCTTTTGACAATTAGATGTCATTATTTTCTGGCTAACCTGATATTATTGTTGTTTCATGAATTCAATGCAATTCTTGGGATGGATTGGTTGACCTCTCATAGTGTTGTAGTGGACTATGGGAGAAAAGTTATCGAACTGAAATGTGAAGACGGGAATATCCTTCTGGTTGGACCAAATGAATTGGATAATTTTCCTGTAATGACATCGTCTCTGACTACTAAGAAATATTTGAGAAATGGATATGAGGCTTACCTAGCTTTTGTGCTTAATACTCAAGTATCTAAATTGAAGATAGAATCAGTACCAGTGGTTTGTGAGTTTATAGACATGTTTTTGGAGGAATTACCCGGATTACCTCCAGTGAGAGAGATTGAATTTGGAATCAAGTTGGTCCCCGGTACAACACCCATCTCGATCGCTCCGTATAGGATGGCTCTGATGGAATTGAAAGAATTGAAGGCTCAATTGCAAGAGTTAACAGATAAGGGCTTTACGAGACCGAGTTTTACACTGTGGGGTGCTCTAGTACTTTTTGTGAAAAAGAAAGATGGGTTGATGAGGTTATGTATCGACTATAGCCAGCTCAATACAGTAATAGTGAAGAACAAGTATCCTTTGCCAAAGATCGATGACCTGTTTGATCAGTTAAAGGGAGACACTGTATTCTCCAAGATTGACCTGAGGTCCGGATGCTACCAGTTAAGAGTGAAAGAGCAAGATGTACCGAAGACTATGTTTCGAACGAGATACGGGCATTATGAGTTCCTCGTCATGCCCTTTGGTTTAACTAATGCCCCGGTACTATTTATAGATTTGATGAACTGTATCTTTCGGCCGTATTTGGATAGTTCGTAGTGGTCTTTATTGAAGACATACTAATTTACTCGCGTGATGAGGGTGAGCATGCGGAGCATTTGAGAACAGTTTTACAAACTTTGAGAGATAAGTAGCTTTACGCCATGTTCAGTAAGAGTGAATTTTGGCTTAAAGAGGTCGGATTTCTAGGACATATTGTGTCGGGTGACGGGATCAGAGTTGACCCAAGCAAGATCTCGGCTATTGTTGAGTGGAAACCGCCAAGGAATGTAACTGAGGTTCGAAGCTTTTTGGGTTTGGCCGGATATTATAGATGGTTTGTAAACGGATTCTCTATGATAGCTACGCCAATGACAAGGCTACTGCAAAAGGATGTCAAGTTTGACTGGACAGAAAAGTGCCAACAGAGTTTTGAGAAATTAAAGGCTTTGTTGATCGAAGCCCCAGTGTTAGTGTAACCGGAGTCGAGCAAGGAGTTTGTGATATTTAGTGACGCCTCCTTAAATGGTTTGGGGTGCGTGCTTATGCAAGAAGGTAAGGTCATAGCTTACACTTCGAGACAATTAAAGCCACATGAGAAAAATTACCCGACGCATGATTTAGAGTTGGCTGCCATCGTATTCAAGTTGAAAATTTGGAGACACCATCTGTACGGCGAGAAGTGCTAGGTGTTCACCGATCACAAGAGCCTTAAGTACTTGATGACTCAAAAGGAGTCGAACCTAAGGCAACAACGATAGTTAGAGCTAATAAAGGATTATGAGTTGATTATCAACTACCACCCCGGAAAGGCGAACGTGGTCGCCGATGCATTGAGTAGAAAATCATTATTTGCATTGAGAGTAATGAATGCCAATCTGGCTTTGTCTAATGATAGTTCAGTTCTAGCAGAGTTGAGAGCTAGACCAATGTTTCTACAAGAGATTCGGGAAGCTCAGAATAACGACAGAGATTTGCAAGCCAAGAGAACTCAATGTGAGTCGGGCGTCAAGTCAGATTTTTGTATTGGTACTGATAGATGTATAAGGTTTAAAGATAGAGTTTGTATACCCAAGGACAGCGAGCTTATTTAGAAGATTCTACAAAAGGTGCATAGTGGTTTTTTGTCCATCTACCCGGGTAGTGTGAAAATGTACAACGACTTTAAGAAAATGTACTGGTGGTCTAGAATGAAAAGGGACATTTTAGAGTTTGTTTCTAGGTGTCTAGTGTGTTAGCAAGTGAAAGCTAAACACCAAGTACCTTTGGGTCTACTTCAGTCTATCAAGATTTTCGAGTGGAAGTTGGATCGGATTACCACGAATTTCGTAACGGTTTTGCCATTAACCCCGAAGAAAAAGAATGTTGTTTAGGTTATTGTGGATAAACTAAAAAATTTGACGTATTTTATACCAGTGCGTACCGACTACTCCCTTGATAGATTGGTCGACTTATACGTATCCAAGATCATAAGGCTTCATGGAGTGCCGTTATCGATTATTTCAGATCGAGACCCAAGATTTATCTCAAGGTTTTGGAAAAAGTTACAAGAGGCATTAGGAACAAAGTTGAGTTTTAGCACAGCATTTCACCCGCAAACTGACTGTCAGTCGAAAAGTGTGATTCAGATCTTAGAGGACATGTTGCGGAATTGTGTTCTCGAGTTTCAGGGAAGTTGGGAAAGGTATTTACCATTGGTTGAATTCACCTACAACAATAGCTATCAGTCAAGTTTGAAGATGGAACCTTGTGAGGCATTATGTGGCCGAAAGTGTCGGACGCCCTTATATTGGGCCGAGCTCAGAGAAGGTCAGATTCACGGGGTAGATGTAGTCAAGGAAACTGAAGAGAAAGTTAAAGTGATTCGTGACTGTTTGAAGACTGCCTCGGATAGGCAGAAATCTTATGCGGATTTGAAACGGAAGGAGATTGAATTTTAATTCGGTGATCGAGTGTTTTGAAAGTATCCTCGTGGAGAAAAGTTCTCAGATTTGGTAGAAGAGGCAAGTTAAGTCCTCGTTTCATAGGACCTTATGAGGTTATTGAGAGAGTAGGACCGATTGCCTATCGTTTGGCTTTGCCACCAGAATTAGAAAATATTCACGACGTGTTTCATATATCCATGCTACGTCGGTATAGATTAGACCCTTCTCATGTGATTGAGCAAACCGAAGTTGAAATTTATCCGGACATGACTTATGGCGAAGAGCCGGTCAAGACATTGGCTCGAGAAGTCAAACAGTTAAGAAATAAGAGTATTACACTCATGAAGGTTTTGTGGCATAGACATGGAGTCGAGGAAGCCACATGGGAACCCGAGGAGACTATGAGAGATCAACAACCAAACTTTTTCACCGGTAAGATTTTTCAGAGACGAATATCCCTAAGAGTGGGAGAAATGTAACAGCCAAATTTAGGGCCTAGTCAGAATAGTGGTCTCAGGACCACAAATTCGATGTCAGGAAAATTATTTTATTATTAAATTGATGTTATAGCATGTTTATAAGAGCGCATGAAAATTTTGATGGATTAATTTTAGCGTTTATGAGCCCAATTGTCAAAAAGGACTAAATCGCATAAAGTGCAAAAGTCTTGTATTGATAGCCAAAGGTGTTAAATAGTTAGAGAACCAAAATTAGGGGTCTTTAAAAGGCAAATAGACCTTTGGAAGAAGGCATAGCTGGCCATAAAGTAAAAAAAGAGACAAATTTGTCAAAATTAGGTGAGTTAGTGACCAATTTTGACTAGATTAAAAATAAAATAAAGGGAAAAGATATCATCTTTTTTTTTACCATCTTCTTCTCCACCGAATTTTTAGAAAATTTAAGGGTTTGAAAGCTTGAAATTTTTTAGCAACTTGAGGCACTCACAAGTAAGTGATTTTAATGAGTTTCTTGAAGATTTTTACATTTTTTGACCTCTTAAAGCATGAGCTTTCAAATGAGGGTACCATTTTACAAAATGATTGAAAGTCTCGGGTTTTTCCATGAGAGCATCTAGAGTTTTTTTCTAAAATTTTATGAAAGACTATGAGTCTTGGGTGTGATATAAACAACTTTTGTGAAAGGTGTTAGCATGAAAACACCTAAAGGGACCATTTTGCACAAGTTGTAAAATAGGTGAAAAAAATGTGAAATAGTAGGATTTTGGAGTTGCTATAAGAGTAAAATGGGTTCGGCTAGGCTTAAGATGCGAAGAAATTCAAAAAAAAATCAATTTTTGAGCCTAAGGGTAAAATGGTCATTTTGTTAAGGTATAGGGGCAAAATGGTCATTTTACCAAAGAAGTGAATTTTCGATTGCCTAATTTTATTTAGTGATTAAATAAGTGTATTTTGCTATTGTAGATCAAGAAATACCGAATCCAAACCTAGATTGGGGGAAAGCCAAGCAAATCGAATAAATCGACTAGTCGCCATATTTTGTAATCTGAGATAAGTTGTATGTAAATAATACAACTAAATTGTTAATGTATGTGTTAAATTGTACTTGAATTTAATATAGCATAAATTACTTGAATTTAATAGAGATAGCAGAGTTCCCGTTTGAAACTAGGAAATCAATCGGATATTCGTATCATGACATAGGGGTTATTTTGAGCTAGTGTAAGACATATCTGGGACATACATCGGTCACATTATGAGAGCCAATGTAAGACCATGTCTGGGACATGGCATCAGTATTGAGAAGAGTGCTAGTATCGAGACGAGTGCTAGTGTAAGACATGTTTGGGACATGCATCGACCTTGAGACATAAGCCAGTGTAAGACATGTTTGGGACATGCATCGGCTTCGAGATGATAGTCAGTGTAAGACCATGTTTGGGACATGGCATTAACTTGAGATATGAGCTAGTGTAAGACCATGCCTGGGATATGGCATCGGCACTTTACCCCACGTTTGAGGCTATGGAATATCGGATAACATTTTTAATGGTTCAACAATGAAAGTGTTGATTTCTAGTTAATGAGGAAAGTATAACAATGTTGTGAGTGATACAGGTACCTATTTGGTATGTATAAAATGTGAGCCACATTATATGCCATATGATGTGTATTCAATATTGATGTGTAAGTTTTGCTTATGCCCACTTGTGTATTATGATACTTGTCGATGAATGGTAAAGTATTGTAGTATAATTATTTATATGCAACTTACTAGCTTTATGCTTACTCCTTCTCCTTTCCTTTTTCTTATAGTGTCGCCTATCTAGCTCAAGGATTAACGGAAGTCAGAGATATCAATCACACTATCAATCGAAGCTTTTGGTATAGTTTGATTCGTATTTTTGAATATGGCATGTATAGGGCTTAGACTTTACTATTTTTGTGTCATTGAAAACTGGCCAAATGTGTTGGCTTAGGTTAGGAACCCTTCATTTTGTATTAAGCCTTGAATGCTGGCTAATATTCATTTTAATTTATATGCAAAGGTGTTATTTTCATAGATGAGTAAAATGCACAAATGGAATGTTGTTTATTGTGGCTAATTTGGTTGCTTGGGATAGTCTTATCTTGATTTTGGTTGCTACAATGCAGGTTATGTAAGTAAGGATGGAAAATAGGCTTGGTAAATAGCCTTATATTTTCCACACGGATAGACACACGGGCTTGTGTCTAGACCATGTACGATGCACAGTATGCCCATGGGCGTGTGGTCTAGCCGTGTGTCCCCTGCATGTAAAAATTTCAAGTCAGTATGCATGACAGTAAACACACGGGCAGAGACACGGCCGTGTGTCTCAACCGTGTGAAGGACATGGCCTAGCACATGGGCATGTGTCTTGGCCATGTATCATTTTGGGGATGCTGACATCAGAAACAGAATGTCCATGTTTTTGCACACGGGTTAGGACACCAGCGTGTCATGGCCGTGTAATGGACACGAGTTAGGCACACGGGCGTGTGCCAAGGCGTGTGAAAACCCCTGTAGGTGTCCATTTAGAATTGATTCCACATGGGTGAGGGACACGGGTGTGTCCTTGTTTTGCTTAGGCCGTGTGTGACACATGGGCCATCAACACGACCAGGTCAAAATGGTCACACGGGCGTGTTGCCCTTCCACACGGACATGTGCGCCTGTGTCAAGTGTCAATGTCCTATAGTTGGCTTAAGGGCTTGGGTTGATCCCGGCTAGTTTCCTACGGTCGATTTGGGGATCGTAGGCCCATGAAAATAAGTTTAATGTAAGAATTGAAAAAGTTTTTAAATTGAGCAGAGTTTTGGTGACTTGGAAATGTTTGTTAGCATGAGTTTACAGTTAGGTAACACCTCGTATTCCGTCCCGGTGAAAGGTTAGGGTGTGGGGTGTTACACCTATACCATGGCCTGAAGCCAAACCAAGGTATAACTCGCACCCTAAGTGCCGATATAATGGCCCGAAGCCAACACAATACCCTAATGACATGTCACTAGTATCCTAAACTATTCTTAAGGTTTAACCGGGATTTCAATACCAAATCATAGTTAAATCACTTTCAATTCATTTTCGAGTCGTTCTCGAATCATTGTTGAACACGTCGATAGTCTCGTTTCCACAATTCATGCAATATGAAAGCATTTAAACACAATTATAAATAAAGCTCATTGCATACAAACTTACCTCGTATTCAAAATTGACGGATCGAGTCGACTACTTGATAACCTTGCTTTTTCCCCTGATCTAAATCTGAATTCTTTCTTTCTTGATCTATATGAATTTATAATTAACTTATTTAATCAACCATTCTTTCAATTCAGTCCAAAACATACATTTAGGCCTATTTGCACATTAGCCCTTAAACTTTCACACTTTTCACAATTTAGTCCTTATTTCACAAAACACAAAATTCACATAATTCAACAAAACCCATGCTTGGATGATTACTATTATGCCCCTAGCATCCATATTTTTCATTTATTTCACATTTTAACCACTAACTTTACACATTTTACAATTTAATCCATATTATGCGTTTTCATCAAAAATCACTTTAAAAAACATGAAAATCTATCATCAAAAATTCATATTTCATCTTCAAACACCAAAGAACACATAGATTTAACAATGGAAACTCTCAAAATCTTTTAACAGTTTCGAAATTAAAGGTACGGGCTAGCTAGATTGAGCTGCAACGATCACAAAAATATAAAAATCATTAAAAACTGAGCAAAAATCATATTAATATGAGCAATGGAAGCTTGGTTGAATATCAAGTATGAAAATGGATTCTCTAATTATGAAAATAGGTGGAAGATGATAGTTGAAGATGATGATATATTTGTTTTATTTATTTTTATCATTAATAACCTAATTACTTAATTAACCTTCAAAACATTTAAAAATTACCAAATTGCCAAGTCAACACATCCCACTAACTCATTAATGGACTATTAGCCACATAAGGAGCTCTATTTTAAGGTTCTATAGCTATTAGACACCTTTAGCTAATAGAACACAAGTTTTACACTTTATGCGATTAAGTCCTTTTTATCAAATTAACTATTCAAACGATAAAATTTCTTCACGAAACTTTCACACATACATACTATCATGTTTTAAACACTTAAAATAACATTAAAATAATTTTTTGACATCGGATTTGTGGTTTTGAAATCACTGTTCTGATTTAGCCAAAACCAAGCTGTTACACTTACTATGGTGTATAGCAGTGGGGTAGGATTGTTTCTAGTTCTGAGATTTTTGAGATGGTATATATGTGTATATATATATGTATGATGTTGATCTGTTAATCCGATATTCTGAATCTGCAATTGAGAATTATTATATATGATGTGATTCTGTATGCTAATCAGTTGTACTGATTATATTATGATGGAACTCATATAAAGCTTCATAAATCACTCCTTTAATTTTCATCCTTACAGATAACTCACCAAGGTAGGACACAGACACAACATCCAGAGGATCTCAGCTCGATTTTGTTTAATATTTTAGATGAACTATTTGATATTTTATTTTGAACCATGGCATGAGACTTCAGGTTTGGAGTTTTAGTTTATTTACATCTTGCATGACATTTAATCCAATTTTAGGTTATTTAATTATAGTTATTAAATAATTATACATGAACCCTTAGTTTTTGATAAAATCATAAACATATATCACTTTTTCACTGCTAAATTATAATTAAAACTTGAGTATTAAATAAACCGATAATAAACGAGGTTTTCAAAAGTAAACTCTATACCTAGGATAGTAAACTTAAATTGTTTTCTTTCAATTTAGTTAAGTTTTTTTGAAAATAGATTAAGTTCTACTTCTAAAATAATAATAATAAATCTTTTAAAATGACTATTTTTAAAACTCTGATACCTTGTTAAGCCATTTCGGTAGCTAATGTAATCATTTGAATTTAGATCTAAAGTCTAGGCCGGATTGAGAAAGTTACAAATTAAATTATTTAAAAATGTTAATTTGTTCAACCATAAGTAATGTTTAAATTTGAATACTAAAAAAGCAATAATTAAGTTATTGAAAAATATTTAAAAAATTAAAAATTAATTTAAACATTTAAGTTTATTATATTCTACTTTATTGTCTTTCTTATTTATAATGTTTAAATTAATGTTAAGAGTAAATAATTAATTAAAATATTTTGCTGAATAAAATTAATATACAACTTAATATATATTTTTAATAGAATTATGCATTTTTAATTTTAAAAATTATTATTTATCTTTTATTTTTCAATATATTTAATTTTTACACGAAAATTTTTAAATATAAATGTAATTAAATTAAATTAATATATAAAATCAATCCATGGCTAAAAAAATTAACATATATCTATAGTAATATTTGACAAAAAAATGAAAACAAACAATTTTTTTGATAAGTTAATTTTATGGTATGCGACAATGGAAACAAACAGTTAACTCTTTCTTTTTCTTTTTTTTTGAACATATTATCTAATTACCAATAATATTTATTTAAAAATCTCTAAAAAGAAAAAATAAAATTCATCCAAACACATGTTAAATTCTACTAAACCGTTTGAGAAGATATTTGTGTTGATTTTTAATTAAAAAAAAATTTCCTTGCACAATTATACTTTTGTATTTGATCCTATTTTTTGAAAAAAAAATGTCTCTTTAATAAATTTTTTGTTTTAATTTTTTTAAAAAATAAATTCTAAGAAAATCAGGCCTAATAAAAAGATTGATGATTATTCACTTCTTTTTTTAAAAAAATTGCGTTATCCTGAGTCTAATGGTTGTAGAATCATTATGACAATACTAAATGTAAATAATACTAGAAAAAAATATAGTTTAATTTACTAAAAAAAAATAAAGTTTAATTTAATTAAACTATATGCCTACTTAGAAAATCAGATGAGATGAAAATAGTCAATGCTAAAAGTATAGACATCAATCACTTTAATTTTAGTATTCATTAAGAGAAGTTTAAAATTTTAAAAAAGAATTAACATAACCATTTAATAGACATTAAAAGACGTTAAAAGATTTCAAGTGGATTAATTATATTGATACAATGCACTGCTTTAATGACAACTTAATGTTTGATTTAAATTTCTATCGCTTGTTGATTTAAAGGTATTGCAAAATTCTTACAAACTTTGGGGTTTAAAGTTAAAAAATTATGATACGAGGACGTTGTAGTTGTAAATATGAGTTATAATTTTGGTATATGGCAACCCCAACACTTGTTTGGTTGGAGAATGAAATATTATCACCTTATTCATTGAATGGTAAATTATTTTTTTAATTGGTTGAATGTAATATTTATTTAATGGAATATCATTACTTCTCTATTATTTGTCTACCCTTAATAGTTATTCTTTGGTATCACCAAAGAATGACTATTACATGCAATATTGAATAACAAAAAAAATTATATTCAATAATAATTATATTAAATTATGATTAAATTATTTATTATTTATTATTAAATCATTTTAATAATAATCCTATTAAAATTTAATAATAACAATAATCATCTACCTAAAAGAAATTCTACTAAAGATACTTTGGTCACTTCGATTTTTTTCCTTATGCTATTACAACATCTATTTCATTCAACCAAACACAAGAATTCTATTATAGTTATATTCCATTCCATTCAACAA
Organism: Gossypium hirsutum; assembly: GCF_007990345.1. Taxonomy (NCBI): domain Eukaryota; kingdom Viridiplantae; phylum Streptophyta; class Magnoliopsida; order Malvales; family Malvaceae; genus Gossypium; species Gossypium hirsutum. The sequence continues at coordinate 88,843,933 of NC_053426.1, forward strand.
ACAATTGAATTACTAATTACAACTCTATTTTATTATAGTTCTATTCCATTACAGCCCTATTCAATTCTAGTGAACGAAACGTGCCGTAATAGTTTTAATATAAAAACCATGTCTTGGAACATAATATGTGCTCAATAAATTGACCAAGCCAACTCAAAATACAAAAAACTTAAAACGGTTGTTTAGCCTAGATAAAATGGGAACATGCTCAAAAAGCATTATATGAGATTTCATCCCTACAAGCTCAAAATTCATGTAGACATATTTATCATGAGACTAGAACGTTAGTCTCATAAACCGTGTGGTCTTAGGCGATCTCTTTGCTCCAAATCTACCTAAGTTAGCCTAACTTTAGTAAAAGTAAGAATTATCGCAAAAATTCTCTAGGGCACTGGAATATATCGGAAGCAACTTGAACTGAAAGAGCAAATAAGAACAAAAAAGAAAAGGAAAATAGCACGTCAAGTGTTTGAATAAATTCTATCAAATTTATTCAACTATGAATGAAGTGGTTACAAATGAAGGGGGAGGCCTCTATTTGAAGTTGAGCTCCCCTAAATCCAATGATACAAATCGATTTACATCAACGACTAAGATTAGTTCCCATCTACAATAAGTATTTACCTTAGTATCATCATCGTTGACGCCCATAGCATGGAAGTATTGCTCCATCTCCCACAAGAAATTATGTACTTCCCTCGTGAACCTTGCCCCTTAAACTTCTTTGGTTTGGGGTGTAACGCCCCTAACCCGTCTCCATTGCCGAAAATTAGGGTTACGGAGCATTACCATACAATTGAAAACATTTAAATATCATAATATTCAATAACTTAAATACATCATAAATCATTCAATCACATATATTTCGTCCCTAAATTGAGCCCTCGAGGACCTAAAAATAGTTTAAAGACAATTTAAGACTAATTGGAAACAAAACGGGAAGTTAAGGAAAAAGTAACAAAAATTGGAAATAGGGGTCACATGGCCGTGTGGCCAGGCCATGTGACATAGCCCCAAGCCGCGTAACTTTCGAACAAGGAATACACGGCCGTGTCGCTAGGTCATGTGCCTTACACAACTGTATCACACGCCCTTGTCCCAAGCTGTGTGAACCCAAAATGTACCTAAAATCAAACCTTTGCATGTCCATTTCATACCTAATCACTTAAACCATATAAGCACACGTTCAAGGGATTCAAACACCATTCAAACATACATAAACATGCCATTTCAATCATCCTAAATTATCTAACCAATGTGTCATTCAAAGGAACCACAATTGCATCAAACATCATTTACCAAATCAAGTCAACCTTACCTTATTTCTTGCATAAAACCCTAGTTCAAATAAGTTTCAAAATACACTACAAATGACCATTATCAAGCCATTTCAAACATACCAAAATGAACTTATATACATGCACTTATAAGTGACCAAAATGACATATTTTGGTAAGACATTACAATTACCAAATCAACATAAACTTCCAAATATAAACATCCAAATCACCACTACATAACATCCTATTCATTTCAACCACCAATTCATCTATATAAATATATACATGTCATTACCCTAAGAGATACAAAAACTACCAACTTAGATGGATAGTGTGAGCCGATTGAATGATCTCTCCAAAATGTCAGCAACGATTATCTACAGAACAATCCATAAGAATCGATAAGCTTACAAAGCTTAGTAAGGACATAGTACAACATTTAATCTAAAAACAATTAAATACAGTTATTATACTATATGATTCAAAGTTATCGGAGTATAAACAGGGCCATGTAAGTGCATTTAGGGGTAACGAAGTACAAACAAGGGCACGTATGTGCATTTAGGGGTACCGAAGTACAAACATGGGCACGTTTGTGCATTCAGGGGTACCGAAGTACAAATAGGAGCACATATGTGCATTCACTCAATAGTTAACTATAAACATTTAATTAAAGAACTATAGTATAAGAATATAAGTAGAAATTCATTTACAATTTGAAACACTATGAACTTACCAACTAATTAATGTCGATCAACACGTAGTGACTAATCCATTATTTTCCCTTTTTCCTCGATTATTATCTTTTTTATCCAAGTTTTGATCTATATAATAATTAAACACAATATATTAATCTCATACACATCTCACATTCTATTCAATGCATATGACCCTTATCTTTTTATTAATTACATATTTGCCTTAAACTTTTACAACTTTTGTAATTTAGTCCTTTAACTCGAAAATCATCAAATTGACCATTTTCTAGAAATCAAATTAGAACCGAATATTCTAGGACCTTAAATAGTCCCTATTATTCATCAAATTCACTATCAAACCTTGAAAATTTGACATTTTAACAATTTAATCCTCAAATCAAAATCTAACAAAAATTACTTCACAAAACAACCAAATACCACAGTCAAATCTTCAAACACATAGCTATCATCAGAAACATTCAAGATTCATCAATGAAAACTTTTAAAATTTTTAACATATTCAAAAACGAAGGTACGGGCTAGCTGGACCTAGTTGCAACGATCTCAAAAACATTAAATTCATTAAAAACGGGCTCAAAAACTTACTCATGCAATAGAAAGGACTAGTCGAACCTCCAACCTTCATTTTTCATGGTGTTTTTAGCACAACTAAGAAAAATGAAGAAGATGATGACATTTATTCAATTATGTTTTATTTTAATTTACACTTATCTACAAAATTACCATTTCAACCTATTTTACTCAATTTTAATTCTAATTACTGTCCATTATCAACTAATAAAGGTATATTTGCTTTATAAATCCTCCCTCCTTTATTAATTAATCTAATAAATCACTTAATTAGCATAATTGCTAAGTTTTACACATTTTACAATTTAGTCTTTCTTCTTTAATTAGTTATCTAAACGATAAAATTTCTTAACCAAAAAATAATAAAACTCTAATGGCCTCATAAATATTTTATAAATAACATTTATGAGTTGATACAACAAATATTTACGGTCCCAAGACCATTGTTCCATCACCATTGAAAAACGGTTTGTTACATTAGGACATCAATCTCTCGATTTAGTGTTGCACTCAATACCCTTTTACCCATAACAGCTCTACATACAACAAGCTCTCCTTCAAGCTCCTTGATTTTTTTTTTGCTCAAAGTTATCACTGTGGCTTTATTTTCTTCCTTCATAGTTGTCATCTTAGCTTCAAAAGCATCATTTTTTCCTATCGGCTTACCCAAAACAATATTGAGGAGCACTTCCACTGAATCCATATTGAAACTAAGGGCTTTAGCCACATATTCCTTGGATTGCTCTTTCATTGGGTCTAACTCATCAGTGTGTATCTCCACTACCTTAAGTGTTTCCTTCATTTCCCTCATGGATTCCTTGAGATAGACCACACGAATTTCAAAAGCTGACAACATATCCCTCAATTTGCTTTATTTGCTACCCATCCACACGGGTCTCTTTCGGGGTATTCTACTCATCTTCTCGTTTTGACATCTCAACAGTGCCTTGGATCCTTAACTCAAATACCAACTGTCACAAGGCTAGAAATTTAGTCTCACAAATCGTATGACCTTAGGTGATCTCTTTGCTCTGAATCTATCTAAGTTAGCCTAACTCTCGTAAAAGTGAGGATTCTCACAGAAATTTTCTAAGGCACTAGAATATAGCAAAAACAACTTGAACCGAAAGACCAAAAAAAAGTAAAAAAATAAAAAGCCAAAAGAAAATAGCACACTAAGGGTTTGAGTAAATGTTCTCATAAATATTCAATTATGAATTAAGTGGTTATAAATGAAAGAAGATGCCTTTATTTATATTTGAGCTCCCTCAACTCCAACAATACAAATCGATTTACATTAATGGCTAAGATTAGTTCTTATCTACAATAAAAGAGTCTTAAGGGATTTAAATTCTATATATATTTATCCTTTAGGATTTACAAGAATTATCCTAGTAAAATACAATTATTGGAGTATTTCAACTCAACCAAGATTCAAGTAGATGAGTCTCCATTGGTTCCACAAATGAGTTAGTTCATGTGGGTCCAATAAGCCCTGTTTAATTAGTTTACCTCTATGGGGTGTTCTGTACACAATGGTCACAGGCTTTGATCTGCGGCTCATGACATATTACCCTCCATGAATATCCTTAAATAAAAAATAAAGCTTCTACAAGGAACTCAACTAGCTCAATCACTCAGCAAAATAAAACTTGGAATAATGCCCTTAAATATTCAGAGGAATGAACCGACCAATAAGAAATGACAAATAGATCCAAGCAAAAGCCTAGACAGCTTTATACAACCCCACAAAAATATAAAAATACCAAGACTATGGTGTCAATCAGATATGTCCAATTAATTCATTTTCACTATATTTCTTCCCTCTAAGTTATAATGCCCCAAAAATTTAAGAGTTTAATTGTGAAATTTTGTAGTAATTAATTTATGTATTTCTGGTATTGTGCTTTGCTTCTGGGTTTAAGGTCTGGAGTTTGAGTCGCATTATTAAAAGTTTTTGGTTAGTTTTAAAATCAACTCATAAGCATGCATTACCTACTTAAGTTCGATTCAGTGTGAAATTGTGACAAGAATGAGACTGCTGGTTCACTGGTTAAACATCTATTTGTATTATGTCTAGTTCTGAGTTTGAATACCATCGTACGCATAGGGAAAATATTTTTGTTATATGTTACAAATCTGCTTGGAAGTTAAGAATTAATTTTAACGATAGACTTCTTCCTTTCCTTTTATTTTTTATTTTTGTTTTTGTTCTTTTCGTTTTATATTTTTGTTTTTAACTGGAAGTAGTGAAGGGATTCAGGATTAACCAAAGTTCTGTTGTTGGTCACTAGTCAGAAGACTATCGATAAGTAATTGTCAATGTGAGCGTCTCCGTGAATTTTCCTTTGTTTTGTAAATTACTTGCAACAGATGATTTTTGTGAGTTTCAAGATTTTTTCTAAACATGTGTATTTACTTAACAGGTGGTGCTATTAACGACAAGGAATAACAACAAGACAATCTTTGTTGCTAAAGTTTTGGTAAGTTTGGGATATCTAAATGTCTCATGTCAAAACTTTTGACGTAGGTATTAAGTGAGTAATCGGGGGCTAAATTTTGTTCCTAGATGCTTGTTTAGGCTTCGAGGATCTTTAGGGTTGTTACCACTTCGAAATCTTTTAGGTACGTATCGGGAACATCAGTTTTTGCAAGTTTTGGTCAGCGAAAAATTGTGGCAGTCAAAGCCACATGGGCATGTGGCAGGCCATGTGATCAGTCGTGTAACTCACTGTTCATTGAATTGGGGCCACACGGGCAGGCACACGAGCATGTTTCCAAGCTACGTGTGGCCAAAATAGTGCAAGGTTCACATGGGTATGAGACACGGGCGTGTGTCTGGGCCGTGTAACTCACTGTTTGTGACTTAGGACCACACATGTAAGCACACGGGTGTTTGCATGTGAGTCACATAGGCAAGGACATGGTCGTGTGTCCAAGCCGTGCAAGTATCTTCTTACAGGTTAGAACCACACGGGCAAAGGGCATGGGTGTGTGCCCAGGCCGTGTGAGCCACACGGGCAAGGTCATGGCCATGTGTCTACGCTGCGTGGCAGCATAAGGGAGGCTCGAAATCCCTTTTTTGAGGCCATAAGTGTGGTCTATGATTGATAATGTTTTCCCATTGAATGAATGATCTGAACTTGATTGAGTAATAACTCCCTGATACTCTGTAACTGACACATGAACGTTATAACTATAATTGTATTGTGAATATTTGTACTCTACATATGCATGGGTTGGGATGTTGTGAAGAATGAAGTAACCTACTTTGAAACAGTGGTTAAGCCACTATGTAAATAGTTCTGATTCTAGTGCTTTGACACATTATGATTCAGTAGCGAAGCTGTGTTACTGTAAACGTGTCAAATAGACACTTCACGATGTGTAAGGATGGATGGGCATCGAATGTCCTTAATGGTGTGTTGGGATGGTTGAAGATGGTGTGTAGTGGATAGGGTTTAGAAATATCTGCATTTGAATTTGATTTGCTATATATATATATGAAATTATTGAACAAACCCTCACACAGCCTTGTCGCAGGCCGTGTCTCAGGCCATGTGGATATTGCACCTAAACACGTTCTGGGCACACGCCTGTGTGGACTGCCTTTGTATGACACATAGCCATGTGATAGCTAGTGTCTCAGGCCGTGTGTGTGTAAAATGACCCAAAATATGATCAATTTTACCTCAAATGCTTAGGTACCTAAACCAATGTATAACACATGATCATAAGATTTTAAAACACATTCAAGAACAACCAAAGCTTACTAAATCATTCAACCAAGACTTAAACCAATGTGTCGACAAAGACACCCCAAGTCCAACACCATAGTTTCAATACCTTAACAAAAAGACAATCCAGGAACATACTCATATGACTCATATTCAATCACTACTTACCATATCTTATTCATGCCAACTTACCATTCCATATTCATCCATTATGCTATAGTTTGGGGCTTAACATATATACCATATTAATTACTCATTCCACAATATCAAAGCACAGCACATACACATTACAAAATACTTATGAACCATTACAAACATGACTAAATAATCCTATTACATACCTAAGCCTAGTTAATTTCAAAATCTACCAAAATGATTCTCGGATAGTGTGGTTCTTCGAGTTGATCTAATCTCCCAATTTCCACTAAATGTAATCTACAAAGAAAAGACAAAGACACGAGTAAGCTTACATAAAGCTTAGTAAGTTCATTGATTAAACGATAAAACTTACTAAATTAAACATAAATATTCAAATAACAAGATAAATGAACAGAGTTCCTATCAACAAGGTTATTATTAGAATTCTTGTCAATCACAGCTCCCAGCGGGTGAGTAATGCTCAAACATTAGTTCAAATCAATTTTTCACATTTTAATAACATTTGCATTTCTTACCATCATAATGCATAATCTCTTTAACATAAAACAATAATAATGCAACAATTACCACTTTCACACATACATACTATTATGAAATGTTTATTGTTTCACACATCACATTTAGATCCTCATTTGTTTCCATCCAATGAATATTGTAAAGACAATTGAAACCCCGGTACATGTTTCATATTGTGCCATAGTCAAGTGCATTGCCATGGCCATGCCATGGTCTTATGTTCTTAGTGCCATAACCCAATTATGGTCTTACCATCAGAATGCCATAGCCCAACTATGGTCTTATATATATACACTGTCATGGTCCAACCATGGTCTTACATTCATAGTGCCATAATCCAATTATGGTCTTACCATTAGAATGTCATAGCCTAGCTATGGTATTATATATATACATTGCCATGGTCTAACCATGGTCTTACGTCTGAATAGTTGCCATAGCCTCACTATGGTCTTACGTACAAATGTAGTTTGTCTCCATTGGTATCAGGAATTATCATTTTCGTAACTTTTTACAATTCCAGTTCTATCAACAAATCAATTTAATATTAGTATTTTTATATCATTTAATCTATAAAATTCAAAAAAAATAGAAATAAAATAGATTTCGTATTAAATGAACTTACTTGATCAAAAATGAAGTCGAAATAGAGGCAACAATCAATTTGTTACTTTAACCTTTCCCTAATTCGAGTCTGATCGATTTATTTCTTGATAAATAATAATTCCATTTAATTATCAACTTTCAGCAACATAATTAACTAATTTTATGCAATTAAGTCCTTTTTTATATTTTTACAAAATTACCCCAATATTTTACCTTTTATGCAAATTTAGTCCCTAAGTCCAAAACTTGCAATTTAACTGTTTTCAATCAAATTCAAGCTTAGCCGAATTGTTTGGGACCTTATTACAGCCCATATTTACTACTATTTCACATCAAGTCCTTTTAATTTTATCACTTTAACATTTTAGTCCTTAAACATTAAAATTACCAAAAATTAATTTACAAAATAGTCCTATTTAACAACCAAGCTTAGTAATTTACCATAAAAATTCAAGAATATCCAAAACTCATAAATGGCATAATCAATAATCTTTAATAATTTTGAAAATAGAGATATGGGTTAGCTTGACCTAGTTGCAACGATTTTAAAAAAATAAAAATTACAAGAAACCAGTTAAAATAGACTTACCAAATTGAAGAAGAAGCTTGGCCGAAGCTTGCCAAGCCTTAATAATGGTGGTTCAGCCTTTTTTTCTCCAACGATTTATGAAAATGATGATTTTAACCTTTGTTATCATTTATTTATTTACTTAATTTTACAATTTACTAATTTAACCTTTTAATCTAACTTATATAATGACTAATTCATGTCTATAAGTGTCCAATATTTATGAATATTTTATAATTCTCATCTAAGGAAGGTTCAATTGTACAATTGGTCCTTCAATTGTTTTAAATTTTTAACTAAACAAGTTTAATTTCAATTTAATCCTAAACTAATAAGGACGTAATAGGAAAATAGCCCAAAAGTTATTGAATCAATCATGTCCACTACCGCTTGGACTTTTTGACAATGGTTTAATCATCATTTTGGTCTCTTTACTATTTTAAATCTATAGCGATTAACTTTTACCTGTTTTACTATTTAATCCTTTTACCTTAATTAACTATCACATCACTAAAATTTTCGGATCGAACTTTAATAAACCTACAATACGGCTCTATAAATATTTAACAAAAATATTTATAACCTTAAATTACAGAGACAAGGTCTCAATACCTCAGTTCAAAAACCACTTGACTTCCGAGACAACTACTTATACTAATCATTAATTCAATTAATTAAAATTCATCAAATCAAAATTCAATATAGAATTATTATTGACTCGTATAATTTAAATACTAATTATACGAACTTAGTTGTTGAATTTGCGGTCCCAAAACCACAGTTTCCGACAACACTAAAAAATGGAATGTTACATTTTGGATATGTGTGGATGTTATAGAAACAGTTAGTGATATTGTGACGTCGCCCAAGCATCATTGTGATGCTGATTGCAGGTCATTCGAACAAGCTTAAGTCACAACACAAGAAGGAACCCCATCGCTGTAACGAAACCAAGTCAATGAGTCACATCAAAGAACTCCCTCACGTCATGACATTAACCCTAAATTTTGAGTTCCTTCCAAATTAGTCCTAATTTGATCTCGGGTTAACTTTAAAGCTTCCGTAAGCTTGTGTATGGCCTAAAATTGATTTAGTTTTATATTGAATGTATGCTTTAACTAGAACTAAATTATTAAATGATAAGAATTGATTGTGATAGGATGTGGTTGACTCGAATACAAATCAAATGATTTGATATAACTTATCTTATATATATACTTGTCAATGGGAAGGTGAATATATGTGTCACAAATGGTATGAAACTAAATTAGGAATGGGATGGTTGTATGTTGCATGTTGCATATGTTAATTTACTTATTTAAATTATACAAATACCACTGAGTGCTTTACTCAGCATATGATTTGTTTTATTCGTGCGTAGGTTAGATTTAGACTCCCAAACATCGAATTTAACATCCAATCCATAGTCCTAAACTCAGTCATGTTTGTTGTTTCCAGCTTTTATTTATATTTGGCATGTACCTAATAAGTTAGGTTTTGTGGTAGATGAATGATGCTATAATCAAATGTTGTATTTTATATTCTAGTAATAGTATATATGTATATATGGTTGATATGCATATGTCTAAAACTATATGCCAATTATAATTCTCATAGCTGATAAATATGTGAGATATTTGATGGTTAATTTGTTGTACATTATTAGGTGCATATATATATAAATGAAACTTAGATTTACTTTGGCAGGTTTAAGGAATGCATTTTTGTTTAATATTATCATTAAAGTGTATATTTTAATTGCAAATTGATCGTAGTTTCTCTAGCAACAAATGTGATAACTCTATAGCTAAGACCCAGCAGAGTCGAGTATAGGGTGTTACATTTGTTAAACCACAACGCTAATGGATTTAGGCCCAAACACCATGTCTTAGAATGAAATATGTGCTCAATAAAATGAGCAAACCAGCTCAAAATACAAAAACTCAAAAAGGTTGTTTAGCCTAAATAAAATGGAAACATGCCAAAAAACCTTATATGTGATTTCATCCCCACAAGCTCAAAATTCATGTACATATGTCACCCTTTATGTTTCTCCTTAAATATTCTCCTTAAATAACAAATGAAACTTCTACAATGAGCTTTTCGAGCTCAATCACTTAGCAAAATAAAATTATGGAATAATGCCCTTAAAGATTTTAAGGAATGAATCAACTAATAAGAATTGACAATTAGATCCAAGCATAAGCCTAGGTAGCTTTATGCAAGCCCACAGAATTATATAAAGATCAAGACTATGGTGTTGATTAGTGGATAGTTTTTCACCATTTTCTTTCCCTTCAAATCCTCATTGACTTAAGCATCAATGGGTGTTCCAGAGTACAAACTTCAATGCTCTCTAACTTATTTTTCAAACTATCCACCACAATTGGACATCAACAATTGGCTCCATCTATAAAAATCCTTAAAACAAAAAAGGCTATGGACTCTCCCACCAAACAACCTAGCTTAACCATGGAGAAACCCAAAATCTTGAACATTGATCTTCGATATAGTCAACTAATTTTAATCCACATATGGTAACATTGAGCACAAGGCATCCACACCAGGAAACTATTACCAGAACTGTCAGATCAACATTACTTACTAATCTTTCTGTACAATATGTTTACTCTAAGATAGAAAGTATACAAAGACATTTGATTTCAACTTAATAAGGTTGATTTAATGGTATTGGTTAATAGTGTGTTTGATTGAATGAAAAGGTGGAAAGAGGAAAGTGAAAAAGTGGAAGGAAAATCAATTTCAAGAGTGTTTGGTGAGAAGGAAAAATAAGAGGAAAGAAAATAGAAAATATAATCATTTTTCTTCCTAATGCGTAAAAACAAATTATTTCAAATTAGAACGAAAAGATTAGAGAAAAAGAGAAAGGTGGAAATTTTTCAACTATAATAATTCAAAATCTTTCAGCTATAATAATTCAATTCTTAAACCTATACAAGTCTCTCAAATATATAGTAATTTTCGGGGCTTGTTAATTATGTTAAAGATCAATTACAATCCCTTCTAAACAATAGCTAAAATAGCTAAATAAAATATAACAACAATCAAAGTAAGGTGGATTATTGAAAGATAAATCTTCAAGTTTTGTCCCAGTCTAACATCCTTGATTGAAAGGATTTGGTACAATCAATTTGATAATTAAGATATGTTCCTCCAAATGAATTTATCTTCATTGATGGGCTTGAATAATTCCACAATATAAGCATAGCCTGAAGATTTTGTTTCAATGAATTGTCAACTTTAACTGTGACAAGTAGGACTTTGCTTGTAACACTCTTTACTTGGCCCGGTCGCTGGACTCGAGTAAAAAGATGCTACGACAAATTTCAACAATTGATAAATACTTTATTTAAACAAAAATAAATTATTTCAAATTGATATCACATATAATCAAACATATTAAAAATTTGAATTCCATAAGGACCTAATTGTGAAATCCAGACATGTATTAATACTGAATCAATACCTTACTAAAAATCGATACCAAAATTCAATTCTGTTTTCTTACAAAAGTAAGGGCATCGATAATTATTTGATGGTGTCGATATTTCATGAAAAGTATTGATACTCAAATAAAAATCAATACCATTTTGGCATTTTGTTTGTTTTAAAATTGTTCATATGGTCAAGTATCGAAACTAAATGCTAAAATATTGATACCTAATTTCAAAATGGTAAAACCTTATCTTTTAAAAGTTTATTTCATGCCAAATTCACTTACCAAACAAGAGACAATGACAACACCTATTCAAACACTTAAATGTCTAACAAATGTGCCCTCATTCACACCACAATTCAATTTCCAAATCAAACTTATATATCACCCTAAACGACTTTGCATCCAAACCATAATATTTAACATAAACAGATATCAAACTTACCATTCATTCTTACCATTCATATTTACCACAAACATAAAATAACCATTCATAAGTAGATGAAATTAAGATACCAAAACATCATGTTGTATACAACTTTAAACCAAACTAAACCATATATGTACAAATAGCTAAAAGAAGGATAAAACATCATCACATTAACAAAATAGCTTAAAGGTTCTTAGTACATGCCATTTATAACCAACATCAAAACATCAAAACATCCATCGAGATGATGAACAGATAATGTGTGTGCTCCGACCCAGTCCTCCAACTATCAAATCTGATCAAGATCTACAAGGAAAAAATATAGATAAAGTAAGCAATTTACGCTTACTAGGCTCGTATAGTATGTAACATAATTTTCTAATTCAAGATTATTTAACTTAATTATGCATTGAGTCATAAAGTATTTATATGTTCATTTGATACATTTTCGTACAACAAACCTCAATAGTTTAATGGAGTATTCACTCCAATTGTATACCTTTCCGAATAATTCACCGCTCCAAGGGATGTCATGTCATCTTTCAACCATGGTCTTATTCATTTTCAAAGTAGTGTCATAGTATCTTTCAACTATGGTCTTGATCATTATCGATGTGATGCCATAATATCTTTCAACTATGGTCTTATTTGTATAGGATTCAATGTCATAATATCTTTCAACTATAGTCTTATATAGTTTCCAATTTATTTTCATAGTATCTTTCAACTATGGTCTTATTCATCCCAGTTTGAGGTCATAGTATCTTCTAACTATGGTCTTTTCTCACTTTGGGTAAAATGTCATGATATCTTTCAATTATGGTCTTTCTTATTTTCTCAATCCAAGGAATTTTATGAATCAATCATATAAAGATAGGAATTAAATTACAATCATCAATCAATTTACTATTAAATTAACTTACGAACTTACCTCGACGAAAATAGTTGCGATGACAAAGCTGACAAATAGTCCAAAATTTTAGCTTTTCCTTGATCTAGATTCGGTTGGTTTGTTTCTTGACCTAAATAATAAATTTCATTCAGTTAAACCATTAAAATAGTTTACATAATTAATTCAAGCCTATAACCCTTATCAATGTGAATTTACAAAATTACCCCTAACATTTTAATCTTTATGCAAATTAGTCCAAAATCTCAAAATTTACAAATTATCCTTATTCAATCAAAATACTAGCTACCTGAATCCTACATAGTCCCTATTCAATCCATATTTATCATAATTTCTATAATACCCCAGAATTTGGGGTTAGAAGTTTTGAGGTTGTGGTTAGGGTCATTGGATAGGTTGAGCACTTGAGTGGGTTTTCGCATTTTAATGTCAGAATGAGGCTACTAGTTTGGTGGTGGTGAGTGTGTTAGTTTACCTTTAGGTTTCGGGTTCGATTTCTCATATGTTTTTAAGCAATTAATTTATTTTGGTTTTGCTTTTTAATTTTTAAAGAATTACTTTTAAAATTTGAAAGTGAAGTTTTTTTTTGTTTGACGTTCTTTTCCCATTTCATTTTCCATAATTTTTTCTTTTTGTTCCCTCTGTTATTTGTCGATTCTTTTCCCAAATTTCAGTCCTTTTGATTTCTTGTTTCTTCCATTTTACACATGTTACGTGTTGTCTGTCAAGACTGATCATCCTTGTGTGTTTCGTTTTATCAAAGGTGAAGCGGGTAAGCTTTGTTCATGAGGGTTTATGATAGAATGATTTTGTTTCTATTATTTGTTAATTGAAGTTCTTATAGTTTAAGTTTTTGTGTGAAATTAAGGTTTCCGAACAGTTTGGTGAGAGCGAATCGATTGATCCTTGGTGCTTAATATCGCATTCTAAGGTGTGTGTTCTGAAACGATTTAACTTCGATATCGAATTACAGTGGAATTCGATAATTTCTGGTGTGTTTCTGAAATTGGTTATTTGAAGTATCGTATTGTTACTGAATTGCATGAAATTCTATATGTTTTGGCATAATTCTGGGTTACCATGGGTTGGGGATCGTTTCGACATCAAAAGCATGACTTTCAGGCTATTTCAATGTAGTTTCATGACCACACAGGTGGCTACACGGGTGTGTGCCACATGGGCGGTCCATACGGTCGTGTGCAATTGGGAATTTAGGGTTTTCAATGATTTTTGGTTCCATACGGGCGTGTATACCCACATGGGCTTGTGAGATCTCCACACGGTCGTGTCTCATCTGCTCTTTATTTTTGGCATTTTTGGACAGTGAGTTACATAGGCTACCCACACTTCCATGTAACTTGGTTCACGGGCCTGTGTCTCCTCTATATAAGCATGTAGGCTTCCACACGGCCTAGACACTTCCACACGACTGGGGCACACGACCCTGTGGCCCTATTTTGCAGAATTTTTTTTTGAGTCATAAACTGTCTATTTTTTGTTTCTGTGTAATCCGACCCTCGTTCAACCCTCGATAAGTGTGTTTAGGACTCGATTTAGTTTGGTTCGTGTATATATGTGTGCTTATGGGCTTTAATTTTATTGCTCGTTTATGTGATAAAGAAGTATAAGTTTATTATTGTTGTCGTAACTGAATATTAGAATACAAGTGTAATCAAATCTAAATCTGTTTAACTGGAAATGTTAATGTCCGTTTCTGTATAATGTCTGCGTAATATATGCATTGTTGCATAGCATGAAAATTTTGGGATTTGGTTATGAAATAAGGAAGAGTGACTTAGTAGTTTTAACTGCGATACTTTGTATAGTGGTTTACCGCACTATCCTATACGTATATCAGCTCAGCTATATACAATTACTCAAGTGGCATAGTTCCACGTTGTGGTGTGTAGGGTGGATGAACCTATTATGGTTCTATGTGGTGTGCATTGTAGACAGGCCTACCATACCCCTTATGTGGTGTATTGGATGGACGAAGTTTGGTTGGTGGGGTAGGATTTTGACTTGTGCATCTGTTCGCATCTAAATATACGTCTATTTTCAGAACATTTTGTCTGTTTGTGTGAACTTTTGGTTATTGACAATATAGTTAATGTATGTAATATGTTCTAATTATTGCGTATGATTGGAACATCATTCTATGGTTTGATATTGTATTTGACATACTGATTGAAACTTTCGTAAGTGATAGTTTTATACATATGCTTGTCTGAAGTATTTATTATGTCGACCAGTCTTTTGCCATTTGTTCGTATTTCGGACTCACACTGAGCTCGCATAGCTCATCTCTGTAGTTTTTTTCCTTTTAGGTACATTCTATGATTTGTTGTTGGACTCGGCATACCGGAGGTCTTAAAAAGATATAGTTTGATTCGATTTAAGTAAAATCTCATAAGTTTTATACGGTTAATTTTAAGTCGGTTTGAAAAACGATTATATAAACTATGGTACAAGTTTTTATGGTGGACATTCATAAGGTGTTATTTAGACTAAACTTTAGAAACTATGGATTTTATTTCCGAATGTTTGACGCTAGTTTAGTATTGTTTCAAACATAATGAACAAAATGTTTTTCTTGGTTTGAATTAAAGTTTTTGTTTCTGCCACTTTTGGTGGCCAATGTAACCTTCGAGATTTGGTCTAAACTTCTAGGCCGGGTTTTGGGGTGTTACAATTTCACATTAACTCCAATAAATTTTACTATTTTAACAGTTTAATCCTTTAACATTAAAATTACTAAAAACTATTGTACAAGATAAACCTATTTTTCAATCAAGCTTAATATTCTACCATAAAACTTCACAAGCATCTCTAAACCATCAATGGCATAATTTGAATTATTTAATTTTTTTTTGCAATTTATCCCTCGTATTAGCTAGATTAAGCTAAAACGATTCCAAAAATATAAAAATCACTAGAAATGGGATCAAAATCACCTACCATGCAAGAAAGATTGTGAACCGACTCTCTGGAGCAATTTTTCTATGGCATTTTTTGTTGCAAAAAGGATGAAGGAAGAAGCTGATCCCTCATTTGTGTTGTTTATGTTATTTAATTTATTGTTTTACTATTTTACCCTTAATTAACTTAAATTACAACTAAACCTTGTCCATAATTTTCCACTAACTAAACATAGGGTATATTTACCAACTAAGTCCATTGATTCACCTTTTCATAACTATTTGACACATTTAACTAATAAAAACTTAGTTTTTCAACTTTTATGATTTAGTCCTTTTCTCTAATTAACTATCTAAACGTTAAAATTTATTTCTTATCCAATTTTTAGTATGACTCTAATAAATACCTGTAAACATTAAATAAATATTGAATCGCTTATCAGAATCGTGGCACCAAAATCACTGCTTCCGACACCACTGAAAACAGATTGTTACACTAGTGTAGTGGTAATCAGTAGGCACTTGCATTGGCGCATAGCAACCACTTCAAATACTTGTTTCAACACAAACCCGAGCTAATTAAGTGTGAAGTTTTGTTGTATCACAACAATGATCCATTTAAAAATTTTATCCATATCTATAAATGCCAAACCAAATCCATTTAGGCTAGATGTGTAAATGGGTCGGTTTATGTTAAATTCTTGCCTTGATTTGAGCCCAACTTAACTTGATCTGTTCAGAAATCCCATATTATT
Source organism: Gossypium hirsutum (assembly GCF_007990345.1). Lineage (NCBI taxonomy): Eukaryota > Viridiplantae > Streptophyta > Magnoliopsida > Malvales > Malvaceae > Gossypium > Gossypium hirsutum. The sequence goes on from NC_053426.1 coordinate 88,860,558, forward strand.
GTTTAAAAATAATAAAATGATCAAATATATATATTTTTTAAAAAACATTTAATTTAAATTTGGGTTGAGCTAGGTTGGCTTGAGGATAAAAAAAAATTTGTCTAAACTTAGCCCAAATTAAGTCAAGCTAAGCAGACCACCTGATCCATGGGCAAGTCTAATTTGGACTCACCCATGTTATTTATTAATTCATTTATTAAAATATTTGTTATTATTTACTAATTTTATTTCTTTTTTTCTTTTATTAAAATTTTAATATAAACAACTTAACTTTTATATTTATATTACAGTATTATATTTGATTTTATAAAAAAAAATTATAAAATTAAAAAACAAATTGGATATTCAAGCTTAAACTCATATTTTGAATGGATTTATTATTTTCTTAACTCAACATTTTCTTCAAAACCGTTTAGACTTGGGGCACGTAATTCGGATTTTTGGAACTAGTTGTAAAGACGGTGTTTGTTTTATTTCAGTGTGATGGTGTTTATATTGTTTCTGGGCGTTTGCATCTCTCGGGCAGTATGTCTTGGTTTACTGCAGATGGGTCTCAGCAAACATATCTGTAAACCTGTTTTGGTGTTGACAGTGGGGAAATGGTTTTGATTTTCCATTGACAAGGCAGACATGGCAGTGTATTATGTTATTAATAAAATATGGGTAATTATTTTATGATGGTTGAATTCATATATCGTTAGTTTGGGCATATGAGTGATTGAGTGTTTGTTTGATAAACAGCGAGTCAAATCTATTTTGTATACCTAACTTCATTTTAAGCCAATATGATAACACTTTCACAAGAGAATGGAAACATACATTCTCATCAATAAGTCCGATTTTCCTGGAAAAGCTGATCATCAATTAAAATATCCCTTTGATTTTTGAAAAAGAAAAGTCAGGATGAACACGAAAATCAACCATCCCAGCATGTAATATATCAAGGAGCTGCATGAATGCGACTTACATTGATTAAAATTAATTCAAGGTGACCTTTGGGCGGTTGATATTGTGATGAAATTTAGCAATTCCAGCTAAGTATGCAGCTTTTGTAGGACCTCCTTTTATTAGCCATGCTTTCTATATTGGCGATAAAAATCAAAAAGGTCCATAGCAATGATATATATCATATATGGGTGTCAATATTTTAACAAAATGGTAAAATGCTATATACACACGTAAAACAGGAGACTAAAAATACTTAAATTGAATAATTAATTACTAGGGGGGGGGTTAAAACTAAAACTATCCCTTAACTAAAAGAGGACAAAGCCCTTGCGTCAAAATATATAATATGATGTTAAAATTTATACACACAAATATAACATTTAAAAATAATATGAGTGCAATGCAAATATATAAATTATTAATTATAGAAAAGAGTGGGTGAAAGTAATAAACAAGGGGTTTATGGAAGTTGAGGGATGAGGTAGTTGGAGTCTCATCAAGCATCCCCCTTTTAACTCCACTGTTTTAAATGCTCCCATCCCCTCTATAATGGCTCCCAAGCGAACATTTATTTCATTGGGGAAGAATACTATACACTTTCCTTGGAGAAACTAATATAGTTTGCCTTTCATATCTGCTTCTTCTCATTCCTCCAGAGAATCTTTTGAACTTCACAAAACTTTATAATTATGTATACACATTAATTAATTAATTGGAGAAGAAAGATCTCTCTCTTTTCAAGCCAATATTATATTTCAAAGGGTTCTTTTCTCTATGTGTTTAGTTTGACACAAAAACTTATTCTAAGGAATTTTCTACTATAGCTCTCATCTCAGCTTCAACTTCTTATTTTGCATACATGACATTGAAATTAATTTAATTTTATTCCGTATTTAAATAATTTTTGTACACAATATTTATAAATTATATTTTATTTGCTTTTAATTATAAATTATATTTAAATTTATCAAAATATTTTGTTAGTAGTAAAGAAAAGCCAAAGGTAAAATTGGGTTTAGACAAGTAAAATCTTTTGTTATACAAGTTTCACTTAATCCTACTATTAACAATTTAAATATGAAAATATATGTACGCGAAAACAACACATTAAAAATATAGATATGGGATTAAAAATAATATACAATAAATAATGTAATATAATGTTTGAAACTAACAATTATAATAACAACACATATACAAGATGTACAAAATCAAAATTTTAAAAAAATAGTTTAAATTGTGAGTAAAATTTTTTAAATAGGTACATACATCATATTAAGAATATTAAATGCACTCCAATTATTTACCATTGTATTATCATTTTTCTTGAGTTGACATCGAGTTGACTTATGATACAAACTCAGTCAATGACATCATCAATTGTTAAACAAAATGAGAGAAACAAATTTGCGCAATAAAATTGAAATGTATAAAAATATCAAAATAAAAACTTTTGTTGAGGTGGTATTTTTTTTTTTATAAATACTAGTGGCATGGGTTCAAATCTTAATAATTTTATATTAGTTTTATTAAAAATATAGAAAAAAGAATACCCTTATAAGAATATAACTGATTTCAAATATATAATAACAGTCCAGTAATTTCTCAACTGGATTGGTGTATAGTTAATTCGCTATACCAACTCAAAAGTTTATTAATGAAATATATCATAAGTAAAATTTTACGAATTAAAATTTTATTATTAAAAATATATAATATTAAGTAAAATAATTAAAACATGTGTACTTTATTTTATATTAAAAGAATAATGCTACATGCATTAAAAAATAAAATCAGAAATTTATATTTGTTTATACAAATCAAAATTTATATTATATGTTGTACTGGGTTTTTTTTTCTGTTTTGAGTATATAATGGAATTGTTGATATTTTAATTAATAATGTAGACGTTTAATTGATTGAAATTGTTTTGCTTATTGGCTCTCCAACCATGTCAAAGTTAAGTGAGAAGCACTTAACCATTGAGGACAAGAGAAAAGCCAGATGATTGATTGAAAATGTAATAAAGCATATTATCATACCACTAATGAGATTTAAATTAAAAATAATATCAAATTACAAAAACAATAGAAAAGAAGTAAAATTAAAAAAAATGTAAAGGACTAAATTATTAACAAATACAATTTACTATATCTGTAGATAATTACTCAAAGAATAAAAACAAAATGAAAAGAATTAGGGGGTCGATCCCTTTCCAAACCCCTTAAATTCGCCCCACTTCTGATGATTAAGGCACCCTAGCACTCAAATGTATAGAATACAATTTTCTTTTTTCCTTTTTACTAAGCTTTAGATCATAATATTAATACAAATTTTTAACATGTAAGATTATTATTTTTAAAGTGAGAACAGAGATTATTGAAAAATCTAATTTAAAAATATATCAACTGAATATTTAATATAAAATATTTCATTATTTTACTCCGAATGTTACTAACATCATTACAATTACTCGTTTATTTTATGTAGTGATTTTTTTAAAAGTGTAACAAATATTATATAATTTAAGTAATTACAGATATGAAACTATTACATTACAAATAAATTAAAAATAGATAAAATTTAAACTAAAATTAATAAGCTGATTGAATTAACTAGAATAAAACTGTATAGTAATTACACATGGAGTCACTCGAATAACTAAATAAAATTGTGTATGGTATATCACAAACCACCTACGCTTTAACTGAGTCGAAAGTCGTGTGTCTTTTTTTTTCCTTTACTGCGTAGTATTAAATAAGATCATACAATAAGTACGAATTAATATATGATGGAAGGCGCGTGGTGTGTCCCATGCGATGAGAAGGCGCGTTGGATCAGCGAGACAGGCTTCCTCTTTGAGAAAAATGGACGCATTTAAGTTACTTCTGGGAATAATCAATCAAACGAGTTCCTCTCCCTCCCCCACCACCAAAATTATCAAACCTTAGCTTAGTTCCAGCTATGGAGATTCTCGTCATCAGCTGAGTTCCTACGTGGCCAACTTACTCACCGTTAGATCATCTCGTCTCACTCTCAGACATTCTGAGTATGCTAAAATTCAGAAACCATTCAAATAGTCTTAATACAAAGTTAGATGATGAAGCCATGATGGTGTTTATTAATTACTGAACAGTAGAATTCAGTGTTTAAGATTACATATATATACATAAGTAACCCACATTGACAAACTTTATACAAAGTTTTAACTAAAATACAGTACTCACTATCTCTAGGCTGAAACCCTAATAATAGCAGATTCTAAAATGTCAGAAACGCCTCAGCTGCAACATGTTTCAACTTTTTATCTTTGCCTTGTTGGGGAATTAAAATTGATTGAAAAGAGTGAAACAATGGTTTGGGCTTGTCCCATACTTTCCATATTTTTGCACTCCTTATTTTATATGATTCCAGTGTTGGAGCATATGCATATTTGGGGGAGGGTTTTGCAATTTCCAAGCTCTCCAATCCCATGACATAAATAAAGAAAAAAGGAAGGAAAGGAATACTAGTTGCAGAACATAGTAAAAGGCAAAATTATATTTAGCTTTATAAGAGGAGCAGGTACAGAAGAAACAAGAGCATTAACACTAGCCTTTCCTTCGTCTTTCCTTTTTTCTCATCATTCTCTAGACCATTGCTAAAGCTGCAATGCCCTATAAAACCCTCATTTAAACATTACTGAAAAGGCTAAAGTCAATACTCTCTCATTCACCCTAATATCAATAACAATACAAATAAAGAAAAAAAGCTAAGCTTCCCTAGTTATGAAGAGGATTAGGACCTGTATGAACTACTCTCATATCATCTTCATATACAGTGTCTGGATCATCTTCATTCACAGTAAACTGAGATAGGCTTGAGGGAGCATGAAAAGAAGCAGTGTCCAAAGACAGGGCTTTCCTTGGGGGATGAAACGTGAATGACTGATGACTACCACTGCTGGTACTGGCGTCTTTATTACTGTTATTATTATGAACAGCAAAATGCAAACCTAACTGGGAAAAGAACAAGATAACGATCCACAAGAAGAAAACTGTAGCTCTAACTCCACCACTAAATCTGCCAATGCCACCTCTAAAAATTGTCATTGCAACTGAGTGAGCAGATCGATTCTGGTGGCGCCTCCAAACTGGAACACAGTGCTGTTTCTTGGAGTAGCTTTCGACTCTAAAAGAGAGGATCATAAAAAACCAAATGGGATAATCCTAAAAAGAAGTGGTTTTTTGTTAGTTCTCTAAATCTCTGAAATCGGGTAGAAACTTAGTAAGAGAATTTGAGAAAATTGAGAGAGAGAGAGAGAGGGAAGACAAGGGATATTAACTATGGGTGCTACTTACCTTATCGGTGAGGTCACATGATATTGACCCTTGATTCCCGGAAACTTCTTATTTTCCCTTCTGAAATCTTTGGACTTTGCACCTTTTTACTCTCAGTCACACCACTACCCCCACTGCTCGCATTTTCTTTGCTATTAGGCATCTATTTTCTAGTTAATGTTCCTGTTTGCTTATTTTTTATACATATATCTATGTACTTTTTCTTTTTCTTTCTTTTTTTACACTCAAATGTTGCTGGGAGAGGGTGTTGTGAGACAGTCCAGTCTTAATATCCGTTGTCTGCGGGAATATGTATTTTGTATACAAAATTTTATTGTTTGATGAATTTTGTAACACCGGGAACTTGACGTTAAAAATTTTAAAGTTTGTAGTTAAGGTTAGTAAGTAAGTTAAGCAATTGGGCTTATTTTCTCATTTTAATGTTAGAATGAGTTTATTGATTTAATGGTTATATATGTGATAGTTTATTTTTGGGTCTCATGTTCGAATAACTGTGAGTGTTTTAGAGGAATTAATTTTATTTGAATTTTGTTTTTAAGTTTTAATTACTTAATTAATTTTTATTTTATTTTATTTTAATTTTTTATCCTAAAAGAGAGAGTTAGCCCAAAATCATTTTCACACGTTCCTCTTTTCTCTCTTTCTCTCTCACGTCAGTTATTTCTCCTTCCTCCATTATTCTTTTTGTTTTCCTTTGTTTTCCTTTTCGGTTGGAGTATTAAATTGTTGGGGGGTTTTTGCATCAATTTTGTTTGGCATTAAAGATTTGAGTTTGGCATTTCAATAGAGGAATTGCGTGATTAGCTTGTTTAGGTGCGGAAACGTGTAAGTGCCTTTGAATTTTGATTTGGTTTTTCTAGTATCTTAATTATTGTTGATTAAGGTTTTAAGATAGTTTTGTGATCTTGTAATTGAGTTACAGTTTTGTGGATGAATCGATCAGTTCTTGGTGTCGGGGTGTCGTTTTAAGGTGTGTTTCTAAACTATTAGATGTTAGGGACATTTTGTTGAAGAAATTCACGATTTTCAGCCTATTTCGGTGTGGTTTTGTGACCACACGGGTGGCCACACGGGCATGTGCCACACACGGGTGGTCCGCACGGCCGTGTGACTTTGGAAAATTAGGGTTTTTGGTGATTTTTAGTGCCACATGGTCGTGTGGCTGCTGTTTGAGGATTCTGTTGATTTTCAGACGAGTGTATACCTTGGACACACGGTCATGTTCCTTAGCTATATGAACATGTAAGATTTCCACACGGCCGTGTCTACTCTGCTCTTAATTTTGCTTATTTTGTACAAAATGCACAGTGAGTTACACGGGCTACTCACACGGGTGTGTAGGCCTCCACACGGCCAATACCCTACCACACAGCCTGGGCACACAGCCGTGTGGCTCGGTTTCTCAAATTTTTGTTCTGTGTTGAAATCTGGCTCGTTTTGTGTTTCTATATGTTTCAACCCTCGGTTAAGCCTTGGCAATTGTGTTTGGGACTCTGCTGTGACTTGGATTTAAATATGTATGTGTGTTTGTGTGTGTGTGTTAAGTTTAGAAAATTGGGAAATGTATTAGTGGGTTATGATGAATGAGCTTGAGATGCTTCTTGATGTCGTAATTTTGAAATGTGTACAAACGCTATCTATTATGAAATTGTTCAACTAAGTATGAGTGATTGTTTTTGTGGGCCTATTAGTGTATGGTGTGCATTCATGTATTTGCATAAAATTGGGGCTTTTGGTTGCGAAGAGAAAAAAGATTGACTGGACAGTTCAACTGCAATATTTCTGTACAGTGGTTTACTACAGTATTTCATATATGTCAGCTTCGCTGTATATCATTATTTCGGTGGCTAAATTCCACTATTGTGGTGTGTAGAGTGGAAGGGCTTATCAAAGCTCTTGTGGTGTATAGGGTGGATAGGTCTATTACGGCCTAGTTGTGGTGTGCAGGGGGTCGGAGTGGTGTTCAGTTGGTGGGGTGGGTTTTGTATTCATTGCATTTATTATATAATTGAATATTTGTATGGCTAAAAACTGTTGAAATATCATTGTTGTTTCTAATTATGAAATCTTCAAATTGTTTGCGAACATAATAATAATTTGATGTGTTTAGTACATCTACGACTTTGGAGTAATGTATGTGTTTCTTTCAAAAGCCTCTGTACATGTGTCCGTGCTTCTGATTATCAGTTTTGGATTTTTGATGGTCACTAAACTAAATATAAATACGACAAAGGCAAGCGTGCCTATCGAAGAATAGTATAGCTATGGTGAGTAGGAAATATCGTATCCACAAGGACTAAAGGTACTAGTAATTTTCGTTTTTCTATTATTTAGCTGACAATTTGGGGTGATGTGTTTTAATCTAAATTTACTAAACTAAACTAACTAAGAATGTAACAAAGAATGAATCAAAGAAATAATCGAATATTAACTAATGAGATAGATAATATCCAGGAAAGAATCCACCTAGACTTTGCCTATTATTATGAATCTAAATTCAACAATTTATTCACTTGTGTCTTGATCCGTAGAAATCCCTAAATTATGTTAATATCTCTTTCGAGAGTAACAACAATTGATTCTTGGTTGATTAATTGAAATCTCTTTCTAATTAAAACCCCTATCACCGCATTAACTCGATCTATGGATTCCTCTATTAGATTTGACTATAATCCGGTAGATTTATGTCGTCCTATTTCTAGGATTTCATGCAACTCCACTCAATTATGCTAAATCTATTATTAAACAGGACTTTTGCTCCACTGAATTAAGCACATTAAACATGAATTAATATCCCAGAAGTATTAAAACAAGAAATAAGCATACATAATTGAGAACAAAAATCAAATATTTTATCATGTAAAAGCATACATTAAATAAAAGAATTCATCATAGGTTTCATCTCCTCTAGGTATCTAGGGGATTAGTTCATAATCCTGAATGAAAATATCTCAAAGTCAAAAACACCACAAGACATAAAAAAACTCAATAAAACTTCGAAAGAAATTAAAAGAAGATCTTCAATCTTGATGGAGATCCGCTTCTGAGTTAACTCCAATGGTGTTCTTCGAGTGTTTCTTCGATCTTCTCTAATTGCTCTCTTCTCTATTCTTCTAATTGGTATTTATAGTCTTTAGAATGCTCAAAAAGCCTAAAAATTGGGTTTAGAATGCTCAAAAAGCCTAAAAATTGGGTTTTTCTACATATTTGGGAAGCAGAGTGCGAAATCGACATGGGCTGACACATGGGTGTGTGGCCAGCCTATATGGCTCACATGGGCGTGTGCCCAGCCTATGTGGATCCTGAAAACATCTCTTTTTGTCCGATTTTAGCTCGTTTTTCACTCCTCACTCCCAAATGCTCTTTTAAGTATAGAAACATGAATTTAAAGAATTAGGAGCATCAAATTCACTAATTTGCATAATTAATCATCCAAAAACGCATTAAGAATGAGATTAAAATATGTTACTTTTATAGCTTATCAAATATCCCCACACTTAGGCGTTTGCTTGTCCTAAAGCAAAATCCTCAACTCTCATCAAAATTAATCTTTCTCAACTTATAATTCTCATCAATAATGTCTCAAATAATTCACAAATAATCATGCATTGAAAATTCAACTAAAAGAGCACTAAAGATTTAAGCAATCTAAGTAAAAAAATTTTAAAGTACGAAAACATAGGTATTTCCCCTTTATTTAAGTAATTACCTTTATTTCAAAATTGACAAGAATCGACATCCTCACTAAAGATTCACTCAAAGTGTTTTGGTTCAAGAATAAGCACTCAATAGTCAAACAAGAAAAGTCATTACCATAGGCTTGCATAAAAATCAAATCTCCACCACTATAAAATGATATGATACACAAATCAAAAGGTCTTTAAGAGGTTGTAGTAGGGCTTAGGTTAAGGGTGTGGAGAAAGGTTGAAAAAGTTTGTTAAAATCGAAATCGAATTGATAAATTACCAATTTAGAAAAAATAATCAAATGCTGAATTAAGAACTATTCAATAATAATAAAATGAGCTTCTTTTCAAAATGTGAATTTAATTGTTCAAGCTCAATCAATAAGACTAATTAATAAACAATTTTTTTCAATCTTTTTTTTAGAACAATAAGAAATAATTCAGCGAATCAAACAAAAAAGTATAGTTAGGCAACTAACCAAATCAAATCTCGACAGAAAGGGAGTTAATAAAACGGGAAAAAGTCTCAACGAAAATTTGAGTTATGGGTTAACATTAAAAGGAAAATCAAGAAACGGTGCGTTAGGCTCAACAGGGTTCACTAAGGGTTAATTATGAAGGTAAGCTTTTTATAGGACAAGTGGGTTAAAACCTAAGTGCCTTTATCATCTCAGTATATCAAATCAAATGTGTGGTCTCGACATGTATAATCGAAGCAAGTTCTAGAATAAAAAATCAAATTGACACACTCATAACCAATAATAAAATAAGCAAGATAAATGTATGCTCTAAAGGCTCAAAATCTCACAAAAATTCATGGTTTTTGATGTCAAACTTGCAAATTTAAAACTTTAAGATAATACCTTAATTCAGGGAAACAACCTAAATTTTTAATTCTGAAAATAAACTTATCATACTTGATTCTCTAATGTCTTAAAGTTTAAATCAACCAATGCACAAATATTTAAAAATCAATCCAAAACACATCAACAAAAAAATCTCAAATTTACAAAAAATCATTCTAATGGAAGTATGAGAAAATTACTTAAACATAATAAATAATTCAGGGATTTTATAATAATTATATAAATAATCTCCCCACACTTAATATGTACATTTTCCTCAATGTACAAACAGATATAATCACAGTATAAGCAGAATATCATAAGAGAAGAAGAAAACTGAAACTGCCTTAATTATATCATAAGTGAAGTGCATGATTCTATGCAAGCTAAGAAGAAAATAAACACAAATAAGGAAGAAGATTAAGAGGTTACAACTCAACTAGAAACAATGATAAACCGTAATTTATACATATTTTTATCCTATGCTTAGCACATTTACGGATGATTTCTTAGATTTGGTGAATTCGATGCTTCTGATCATTTAATTTCATGTTTTATACTTAGGTGAGCATAGGAGAGTAAAAAGAGAGAGAAACGGGCTAAAAACGGAGAAAATAGACCCATATGGGAAAACAACACGGCCTGGACTTCCTCACACGGGAGTGTCACACGCCTGTGTCAATTTGGCAGGATCGAAGCACGACTTACACGGGTAGACCACACGCCCATGCCTATTTAACAGCCTTGACCACGAGCTGAAGCAGTCGCACACGGGCGTGTCACAAGGGGCGTGTCCCTACCGAGCCTAAGTTTAGTCCTATTCGTAAAAGGCCAATTTTTAGGGCTCTTAGGCATTCAAAAGCCTATTTAAACACTTGAGGAGGCACTTAGGAGGGGGATGCAAAGTAGGAAGTAAGGAATTACTCAAGGAAAGCCGATTGATCCATCTCAAGAGCCAGATTCATCATCAAGACTGGAGATCTCCCTTCAAGTTCCTTCAGGAAATGTTCTGTTATCTTTATGCTTTTGAGATGTTTTCTTTCATAAGTATGAACTAAACCCCTAAATACCTAAGGGGAATGAAACCTAAGACAGATCTTGTTATTATTATCTGAATTGTATGATAAATATTTGACTTGTTCTTAATTATGTGTTCTTAATTCTTGTTTTGATATTCCAGGATATTGATTCAAGTTAAGCTCTTATTCAAAGGAGGAATAGACCCTGTCTAAGATTAAATTTGACATAATTAAGCGGAGTTGATTGCACTCCTAGAGATAGGGTGACAAGATTTTGCCGGATTAGGGTGAAACCTAATAAGGGAATCCATAGATCGAGTTAATACAATTCTAGGGTATTAATTAGAAAGAGATTTCAATTATTCAACCTAGGGTTAGACGTTATTAGTCTCGAGAGCGATAATAATATAACTTAGGGATTTCTACGGATCAAGTTAAATGAATAAATGTCTGATTCAGAGTCAAATAACAAGTGAAGTCTAGGTGGATTTGTCCTTAGGTATTGTCTCAATCAATCGAAATTTCCCAAAAGTATTTTCCCAATTTTTTTTCTTTCTGTGCATTCTTAGTTAGTAATTAGTTTAGACAACCAAACCTCTTAAATTTTAGGCTAGATAATAAAAAGGAAGGAAATACTAGTACTCGTAGTTCCTTTGGGTTCGACAATCCAGTCTTGCTGAACTATACTACTGTTCGATAGGTACACTTGCCTTAATCGTGATAATAAGTTAATCTCAAGAATGTTTCATTTATAAATCTTTAAAACCTGTTACGAATATCACGCATCAAGTTTTTGGCACCATTTCCGGGGAACTAGGATATTAGGAACACTCGATTTTTATTACTTTTGCCATTTTACTTTTATTGCAATTTAAATTTTTATTTTCTTTTCTAATTCTTCATTTATTTTCTTCTGACAGGCTTTTCTAGTTTATGACCAGAAGAAACCCGTCAGGACCACTACTTTTTGACGGTGAGATCGACCGCATAGTTCGTAGAAACCGGAGAGAAATAAGGCGAAGCCTAAGATACGTAGAGGACGAGCAAGAAGACAATACTTCAACCACAACTGAGGAGATGACTAAAAACCAAGAAAATCTATTACCTCCTACGATTGCTGTTGATCCAGTAAATCAGAATCCTACTTCACGCACTATGTATGATTATGCTAAACCTAATTTAACAGGAACTGAGTCGAGTACAGTTAGACCTGCTATTGCTGAAAATAATTTTTAACTAAAATCTAACACAATTCAAATGATACAACAGTTTTTTCAGTTTGATGGTTTGCAGGACGAGGAGCAAATTTACTAGAATTTTGAGATATCTTTAAAATTAATGGCATTTCTGATGACGCCATTCGCCTTCAGTTGTTTCCCTTTTGTTAAGGAATAAAGCTAAACAATTGTTGAACTCGTTGCCACGAGGGTCAATCACTACTTGGGAATAAATGACCGAAAAATTTTTATTAAAATATTTTCCGCCGGCTAAAACAGCCAAATTACGTAATGATATCACTTCTTTTGTGCAGATGGATTTAGAAACACTTTACGATGCATGGGAGAGATACAATGACTTTTTGAGAAGGTGCCCTCACCATGGGTTACCACTTTGGCTACAGGTTCAAATGTTTCATAATGGCCTGAATCCTTCGACTCGACAAATGATTGATGCAGCCGCTAGAGGAACTATCAATAATAAGACACCTGAGGCGCTTACGAATTTATTGAAGAGATGTCACTGAATAACTATCAGTGGCAAGTTATGAGAACAAAGTTGACGAAAGCAGCCGGTGTTTTCAACCTCGACGTGGTTACTATGCTATCTAACCAAATAGAACTCTTAAATAAAAAGATTGACGGTTTGTTTGGTTCTACCCAGGTACATCCAGTGATGAGGTGCGATTCGAATGGAGGAGGAGCATACACAGAATATCAACCCTTCAACCCTAGGATCGAGGAGGAACAAGTCCAATATATGGGTAACAATAACTCTAGACCCCAAAATAACCTGTATAGTAACACTTATAATGCAGGTGGGAGGAACCATCCCAATTTCTCGTGGGGCGGTCAAGGAAATCAAAGGCCACAACATCCTCCGGGTTTCCAACAACCACCCTACCAACAAGAGAAAAAGTCGAACCTTAAAGAGATGCTAACAAAATTCATCTTAGTATCAGAAACTCGTTTTCAGAACACCGAGACAGCACTCAAAAATCAACAAGCATCAATCCAGGGGCTCGAAACTCAGATTGGATAGCTCGCCAAGTTGATTTTCGAATGACCACAAGGTAGCCTGCCAAGCAACACTGAATCTAACCTAAGGGAGCAACTCAACAAGATTTCAATTCAAGATGAGGAAGGGTTAGTTGTAAAACCAAGGCCAGAAACAGTGGTAAGCAAAGGTAAGAATGAGGTAGGCCACAATGACCCAAAGCTGATGAGTGCACAATATAAACCTCGTGTGGCATACCCCAATACGACAAGGAAAGACCGATCAGACGAACAATTGGTAAATTCCTTAAACTTTTAAAGAAACTACATATTAACTTACTGTTTATTGAAGCCTTTTCGCAAATACTAGACGCAGTCAAGTTTTTAAAGGAGCTTTTAACAAATAAACGAAAGTTGGATGAGGCGCCGCATGTGGAATTGAATGCAGTTTGCTCAGCCATATTACAGAATAAGCTACCCAACAAATTGAAAGATCCAGGGAGTTTTATGATTCCATGTTTAATTGGTAGTTTAGATGTTCATAATGCATTGGCTGACTTAGGGTCAAACATTAATGTTATGCCTTATAAAATGTTTAAACAGCTAGGTCTTAGGAAACCCAAACAAACTAGGATGAGCATTCAATTTGCTGATAAAACCATTAGATTTCCTAGGGGTATCATTGAAGATGTTATTGTTAAGATCGATAAATTTATATACCCAGTAGACTTTGTTGTTCTAGACATGAAAGAGGATAGTAACACACCTTTAATTTTAGGACGACCCTTTTTAGCGACTGCTAGAACCATTATTGATGTTGGCACAGGTGAACTCACACTTCGTTTGGGAGACGAAACAATCACCCTTCAAGCTTGTAATTCGAGTAACACATCAAAAATTGAAGATGGTTGTATAAATCATTCTACTAGTACTGATCATGTGGTGAAACCCTCTGTGCAGGAAACAGTTACGAAGAACGCATATGAGCCGTGTTCAAACAACAACAAATAACCTACCTATGAAGAACGAAGGCTACAAATCGAGGAGTTAGATGATGGAGGACACAGAAATCGAGAACATCCTATAAACCAAAACAGAGCCAGGACGTGCTCAATACCTCACCAAATAAACTTAAGGTTGGAGACAAAGTGCTACTAGATGCAGCAGATCCTCGCATTACCACTCCTAAACCTAATAAAGAAATTCCTCTTACGGTACTCAGTATTTTCCCATATGGTACAGTAGAGGTAAGTCATCCATCACAAGGCACTTTTAAGGTAAATGGACATCGTCTCAAAATGTATAATGGTGAGAATTTCAAAGATGATAAAGAGGAGCTACGGCTCCATGAAGTTACCTAAATACACCCACAACGTAGATTCGAGCTTAGACTATAAACAAGCGCCTCTCAAGAGGCATCCTGAGCACTAACGGTGCTAACTTCTTTAAATTTTAGTCTTTAACATTTAATTCACTAACTAAGTCACTGAACACAGGATTTTCAGAACCACACGGCTAGGCACACGGGCGTGCTGTAGGCCGTGCACATACCACGGGATGCAACACGATCGTGCGATACAGCCGTGTGAAAATAGGGCAAAAATTTCTTCCCCAACACGAATGTGATAAGTTTCCACGGCCGTGAGACATGGCCGTGGGCGAAACTGCCAAAATAACACGGGCGTGCGACACGCTCGTGTTTTGAAACCGTGGGCAAACTTGTCAATTTAACACGGGCGTGTGCCTGCATACACGGGCGTGGGAGAAGCGAACGAAGATTGACATGGCCGTGCAACATGCCGAGTACACCAATGCACCCAATTTCAAAAGACCACAAAACACACGGGTTGAAACGAAGGCATACAGGCGTGCCTCACTGTCGTGTGCCCCAATTTCTCTATAATCACCTATTATCTATCTTAGCTTTATCTTTATATTTTGAAATTACTTTTTATTTCCTATTAATACGATTTTATCTTGAGTTTTTACAATTTTTATTTTCGGCTATTTCATCACGAGTGATTATGCTTAATTATATTTTCTAAAGAGTTCCTAATTTTATCACAACCATAAAGAGCTCCAAAGCTCATCATCAAACAGGAACTAAAAACTCCAATGGTGCAGGACTTATGGACTAATGAACCTCTACCACCACCTGAGTATCCTCCTCCACCCTCATCATTGCTTTGGCCGATTATTCTTCATAACTCCAATTCAAGGAGTTTAATCATCATTCAGGAAGTTTCACTTCTCTCCCTATCTTATGATTATAAATCTATCTTTTTCAATATATCTATCTTTGTACATTGAGGGCAATGTACATCTTAAGTGTAGGGGGTCTTTTATATCATCATTAGAAATCCCTGAATTGTGTCATATTCTCACGTGAATCACCCATATCACTATTAGAATGAATTTTAATTAATTTATGATTTTTATTGATATGTCTTGAATTAAAACATAGGTATTTATGCATTGAGTGTTTAAACTTTAAGACATTAGGGAATCAAGCATGATAAGTTGATTTTTAAAGAATTAAAAACTTTTAGGTTGTTTTTCCCAAGTTTAGGTATTATCTTGAGTTGAAATTCACAGGTTTAAACATCAAGAAGTCATAATTTTTGTGAGATTTTGAGCCTTTAGAGCATCTATTATTTCTTTCATGCTTACTTTTATTGTTGCTTTGAGTGCGTCAGTATTGAATTGTTATTCTAGAACTTGCTTGATCATGTATTTTAAGACCACACCATTTGATTTGATATGTCAAAATGATAAAGGCACTTAAGTTTAACCCACTCACTCCACAAAAGCCTACCTTCATAATTAATCCTTAGTGAACCCCTTTGAGCCTAACAAACCATTAATTGATTTACCCTCAATAATAACCCGTAACCCATTATTGTTAAAATCCCCGAATTTGATCCATATTTTTGTCGAGATTTGATTTGAACTAATTGCTTAGCTATGTTTTGTTCTTCTATGTATTTGACTTGTTCTTGATGAAAAAAAAAACAACAACAACAACAATACTTACATACATATTAGTAGTAATTCACCATTTTTTTAGCTTGAGTGTTAATTCCATATTCTAAGAAGAAGCTCACTTGTATTCAACTGATGACTAGTCAATTTTCTAGCTAGGTAATTTTTCAATTCAATTTCGATTCTAACCTTTTCTTCTAAGCTTGTGACCACACCCCTAACCAAAGCCACGTTACAACCCTCTAAAGACCTTTTTGATTGAGGTATCATCTCAATATATAGTGGTGGAGATTTGATTTTCAAGCAAGCCTATGGTAATAACTTCTCATATTGACTAATGAGTACTTTAATCGATGTCCTTAAACACGTTGAGTTATTTGAGTGAATTTTTAGTGAGGATGTTAAACTCTGTGATATTTTGATCAAGGTAATCACTTAGATGAGGGGAGACACCTATGTTTTCATGATAAAATGCTCAACTTAGAATGTCTGAAACTTTGATGTACTTTTAGTTGAATTTTCAATGTATAAATACTTATGGATTATTTTGAGATATTATTGATAGGTATTATAAATTGAGAAGAATTTATTTTGATCGTGAGTTGAGGATTTTGCTTGAGGACAAGAAAATGCTTAAGTGTGGGGGTATTTGATAAACCGTAATTTATACATATTTTTATCCCATGCTTAGCACATTTACAGATGATTTCTCCTTAGATTTGGTGAATTCGATGCTCCTAATCCTTTAATTTCATGTTTTATACTTAGGTGAGCATAGGAGAGTAAAAAGAGAGAGAAACGGGCCAAAAACGGAGAAAATAGACCCACATGGGAAAACAACACGGCCTGGACTTCCTCACACGGGCGTGTCACACGGCCGTGTCAATTTGGTAGGATCGAAGCACGACTTACACGGGTAGACCACACGCCCGTGCCTATTTAACAGCCTTGACCATGGGCTGGAGTAATCACACACGGGCATGTCCCTACCTAGCCCAAGTTTAGTCCTATTCAGAAAACGCCAATTTTTAGGGCTCTTAGGCATTCAAAAGCCTATTTAAACACTTGAGGAGGCACTTAGGAAGGGATGCAGAGTAGGAAGCAAAGAATTACTCAAGGAAAGCCGATAGATCCATCTCAAGAGCCAGATTCATTATTAAGACTGGAGATCTCCCTTCAAGTTCCTTCAGGAGTTTTGGGTTTTCTTATGTTTTGTTATTTTTATGCTTTTGAGATGTTTTCTTTCACAAGTATGAACTAAACCCCTAAATACCTAAGGGGAATGAAACTTAAGACAGATCTTGTCATTATTATCTGAATTGTATGATAAATATTTGACTTGTTCTTAATTACGTGTTCTTAATTCTTATTTTGATATTCCAGGATACTGATTCAAGTTAAGCTCTTATTCAGAGGAGCAATAGACCCTGTCTAAGAGTAAATTTGTCATAATTAAGCGGAGTTGATTGCGCGTCTAGAGATAGGGTGACAAGATTTTGCCAGATTAGGGTGAAACCTAATAAGGTAATCCATAGATCGAGTTAATGCAATTCTAGGGTGTTAATTAGAAAGAGATTTCAATTATTCAACCTAGGGTTAGACGTTATTAGTCTTGAGAGAGATAACAATATAACTTAGGGATTTCTACGGATCAAGTCAAATGAATAAATTGTCTGATTCAGAGTCAAATAACAAGTGAAGTCTAGGTGGATTTGTCCTTAGGTATTGTCTCAATCAATCGAATTTTCCCAAAAGTATTTTCCCAAGTTTTTCGTTCTGTGCATTCTTAGTTAGTAATTAGTTTAGACAACCAAACCTCTTAAATTTTAGGCTAGATAATAAAATGGAAGTAAATACTAGTACTCGTAGTTCCTTTGGGTTCGACAATCCGGTCTTGCTGAACCATACTACTGTTCGATAGGTACACTTGCCTTAATCGTGATAATAAGTTAGTCTCAAGAACGTTTCATTTATAAATTTTTAAAACCTGTTACGAATATCACGCATCAAACAACCATAAAAAAAACAAAAATATAGTTCAAAGATAATAAATAAAATAAGTTTAAGAAAATAAAAATAAAACAACTAAAAAAATAAAATATAAAAATAAAATGAAAAAAAAGAAATAAACTCAATCATAACAATAAAATTAAAGGTAATAGTAAGAATAATGGTAAAACAAAAATACTAAAAATAATAGAAATATAACTAAATAACATAAATAAATTAAAATAAAATAAAATAGATTAGTAAAATAAAAATAAATAATGTAACAAATAATAAATAAATAAAAATAAATTAAATTAAAGTAAAGAAAAGGGTAAAAGGGGAAGACCGACGGAAGAGGGTGGTTAGAGTTACAAAGGGGGATTGCGCCTGGGAGGCGGTGTCGTACATGGGTAAGGGCAGGGTTGGTCGACTATGGCGAGAAAGGAGATGAGGTGTGTAACACCCAGATTTTAGGCCTAGTCGGAACAGTGGTTTCGGAACCAGAAATCCGACAATGAAATTTTTATTTTTATTATATTTTTATGGTCTACGATTTTACAGAATAATTTGGTGAAAATTTCGTTCGAAAATTTTGACATTCGGACACTTAATTTAGCCAAAAGGACTAAATCATAAAAAGTACAAAAGTTGAGTTCTACATACTAAAGGTGTCCAATTGTTATGAAATTTTAAATTGAGGGTCCTTAAATGGTAATTAGACCATTGGTTAATTTCTGGACAAAAATAGACATGAAATGGGTGTAATAAAATATTTTTAAGTTACGGGTATTTTGGTAAACTAATAATTAAAAGAATTAAAAAGGAAAATAAGCCAAATTAGCTATCATCTTCTTCATTCAACCATTTCTACTAGCAGTAGCCATGGTTAAGGTTTGTTCAAACTCCCAAGCTCAATTGTAAGTTCTCCCTAGCCCCGTTTTTAAAGTTCTTTACATTTTTTAAACCCCGGTAACTTGGTTAAGCTTATTCTAGCAATAATTTAACCTAGGGCTTATACTTGGAAAAATACCCATAGGTGAAATGTGTTTATTTTGATGTTTTATGGTAGAATATGAAGCTTGAAATTGTGTTAAACAACTTTTACTAAACGATTTTACGTGAAAACGAGTAAAACAACATAATCGGTAAAAATACCTAATGTTCATAAGTACATGTTAGAGTGTGAATTTGATGTTGCTATAGAAGGGAAAATGATCAGCATGTCATAAAACATAAGAAAATAGAATGAAGTTTAATTTACGAGCCTAGGGGCAAAAATGTAATTTTGACAAAGTTTAGGGGAAAAATTGTAATTTTTCCAAAATATGTTTTGGGTCAATTTGAATAATGTGAGTCCTAATTAGGCTATATTTGTAATGATAGGGCAAGGAAAATTGAAATTCGGGCTAAAATCGGCAAAATACCAAGTTGTGGACAAAATGGTAAAAATGGCCATTTTCATATACGAGGTAAGTTCGTGTGTTAATAATAACGCAATACCATACTTGAATTGTAATTTTATATTGTTATGACATAAATTGTATGATTTAATATGTTTAGGAGAAGTTGATGGATGGTGTATATGATATGGAAAATGTGATGCTTGTTGTGTCATGTGAAATTGAATGGCAATTTATTGTTACATGAATTGAATGTTAAATTACTATTACATGGGTTGTATGAGTTGCTACACGGTTGTACCTGATGAGATTTCGACAAGTTTGTATTTAAATACTTTATCGATTCTTATTATTTTATTATATTTTGTTATCATATGAAATGTGGCTGCCTATAGAATGATTATTTGTTGTAAATTACAAATTGAAAAAGGACTATAAATAAATTTGTAACATGTTGGAAAGTGAGGAATTTCCCGGTTGAGCCTTCGGAATAGAAACATACGAATGATCTATTGTGAGGTCACGTGTGTAGTACTAAGTGTAGGCTACTATGTGTACCAGATAATTGGTCGCATGTGTAGTACTAAGTGCAGGCTACTATGCGTACCCGATAACTTTGATCACGTGTGTAGTACTAAGTGCAGGCTACTACGTGTGTTAGATGGTTAGGTCACGTGTGTAGTACTAAGTGCAGGCTACTACGTGTACCAGATAATTGGTCGCATGTGTAGTACTAAGTGCAGGCTACTATGCCTACCAGATAATCTTGTCTACAAGTGTGAAAATATGTGTAGGCAATTGAGTATCAGTTATTATTCCGAAGAGTTCAACGGGAAAATCGATTAAGTAAAAATAAATGTGAACATGATTATATGATGAATAAGTGCAGGTATATGTTTATGAAAATTATGAGCAATGTGCTCGATATTTGAGTGAACTTCGATAAGACAAAATGGATTAAGTGAAATTATGTAAGAGTGAATTTTAGTAGTAAAATAGTGTTGGATAGTAGTAGTTGTGTGACTTCGAAAATTCACCAAAAATTTTTAAGTTGAATTAAATTTCAAAAAATTATGGAATTAAATATTAATGAGTCTATTTTCATATAAAAGAAACAAGGGGAGCAAAAGAGTTCTATATTACGTGATATTCTAATTTTTGTGAGACAGTGTCAGAATGAATTCGAGATCCCCTTTTCTGACTTGGAAAAATCATTAAAAATCGAAAACAAATAATTATGAGTTATAATTTATATGAATATAATCCTCAATGAGTCTAATTTCAGGAGGAATGGATGGGAACATCTCATCCAAGTCCTGAAATATGAGATAAATAATTTTTAGTGAAGAGAGGTCAGAACTATTGGACAGCAAAACAAGGGAAAATTTAATGAATAAACTGTACTAATTGACTAAACCAAAAATTCTGGAAATTTTATGGGAGAAAGGTATATGATTCTAGTTTCAAGTAAAATTAACAGAACTAAATTTGGAGTTTTTTAGCTCTAGATATGAATGATTTAGTAACTGTAACTCGATAAAATAGCTTAACCTGAACATGTGTAATTATACAATTATAGTGTTTTATCTTGAAAAGCATGTTAGTATTTGCTTATTAATTTCATATGGACTTACTAAGCCTAAAGCTTACCCATCCTCTCCATTTCTTTAGTATTGGTAGGTCAGCTCGGGGTTGGAGATCATCGGAGGCAAAATCACACTATCAAACTATCATTTTTTGGGAGAATTAATTCAAATATTAGAAATATCAAGTGAGTGGCATGTATAGGAAGTTGGTTTGTGACATGTATTATAATTATGACTTTGACCATACGCATTAGTCTACATTGAGTTATCGTATATGGAATGAGATGTGGTCCTTATCCATTATGGTTTATAAGTTTAATTAATCATGTCATGTCCTATGTTTTGATGTGATGATATAGTTAACTTTGTTTGTTATGCATGATTGGTAATACATCAGGTAAGTTAAATGCAGGCCAGTGGATTATGAAATAATGGAAATGAGTAATGTTGCCTTAAATATGGATGTTTAATGGACAAATTGGTAACTACATTATGATGGTATAAAATGAGAATAAGATTTAGCATGTCTAGTTCTAGTTAATGTAAGAATGTATATTATATACAGGATGGTAAGCAAATATGTTTAAATTGAATGACATGTAATTGCATGATTATAGATGTGTAAGTGCTCATTTATGCCACGTTATATGTCTTTAAATATGAGTCTATGCATGTGTTCGAAAAGTTTTGAATTAAATGAAATTTTATGGCTTGGTTTTCATCTATGTGTATGGTTAAGTCTGGTAATGCCTCGTACCCTGTTCCGGCCTTGGATACGGGTAAGGGGTGTTACAAGGTGGGTGATGGGGGGGAAAAGGGTTGGCTTGTTTGGGGAAGAAGAAAAAGACAAATTGAAAAAAAATTTTAGGGTTTGAGCCACACAGCCGTGTGGGGTGTTTTCTTCCCGTGCGCAATTAAAAATTAAACCCAGTTTTCACACGGCCTTGGACACGCCCGTATGTCCAAGTTGTGTGTGATTTCCTTCGCTTCTCCCATGCTCATGTGAGATCCTACATGCCCATGTGGCTTAGCCGTGTCTCACACACGGCCATGTGCCTTACTCGTGTAACTTTTTGACTTGAAATAAAATTGAAAAAATTAGCTCCAAGATTCACACGACCTAGGACATGCCAATGTGTCCAGGCCATGTGGGTTATATGGCCATGTCGCCAGGCCGTGTAACTTACTGTCAAACCCCTTATTGTGCACACGGCCTGGGACACACCCGTGTGTCCAGGCCATGTGTGCCACACGCCCGTGTGCCCAAGCCATGTGGGTTAAAAAACACATTTTTTTAGATTTTAAATTAGCATGCAAAAGAATTAAAAGAATTAGCAAAATTTAAACATTCGGGTTGCCTCTCGAGAAGAGCTTATTTAAAGTCTAAGCTCGACTTACCTTGTATTCGCACGATTACGGTAGTTCGCAAAGCTAAGGCTTCTTTTTCTCGTTATCAATTCTATGATCAAAATAAGGTTTAAGTCGAGTACTATTTACCTTAAATGTGCCAAATTCAGAATGAGTTACCTCGACTATACCATACGGGAAAATGGTTTTTACCACAAATAGACCTGAACATCTTGATTTCAACTTTCTAGGAAATAATTTGAGCTTTGAATCATATAAAAGGACACGATCCCCAACTATGAATTGTTTGGGCTGCTTCAAACGAGCAAAAGGACACGATCCCCAACTGTGAATTGTTTGGGCTGCTTCAAATGAGCATCTTGGCGTCACTCTATAGCTTCTTTATATAGTCTCGAGTTCTCGTAAGCATTAGCTCACCACTCGTCTAACTCATTTAACTGTATCAATCTCTTCTTACTTGTAAGTTTAAAGTCATAGTTTAGAAATTTTATTGCCCATAATTCTTTATGTTCGAGTTCAAGCGGTAAATGAAAACTCTTTCCATATACAAGTCTATAAAGAGATGTTCCTATGGGTGTTTTATGCGCAGTCCTATAAGCCCATATAGCATCATCTACTTTTATCTCCCAATCATTTCTATTTGACTCCAAAGTTTTTTCTAGGATGCGTTTGAGTTCTCGATTCGCAACTTCAACTTGTCTGCTAGTTTGAGGGTGATAAGGGGTAGCTGTTCTATGACGCACACCATACTTCTTAAGGATCTTATCAAATTGAGCATTACAAAACTGTGTACCCTTATCACTAATAATCGATCTAGGTGTTCAAAATCGAGAAAAGATATTCTTAAGAAATCGAACTACCACTTTAGCATTATTTGTAGGTAAAGCTTGAGGTTCTACCCATTTTGACATATAATCAACTGCTACTAGAATGTATTTATTACCAAAAGAGCTAGGAAATGGGCCCATGAAATCAATACCCCAGGCGTCAAAAATTTCACATGAAAGCATATAAGTTTGAGGCATTTCATCACGTTTAGAAATATCACCTGTTCTCTGGCATCTATCACAAGAAACAACATACCTGTTAGCATCCTTGAATAGTGTGGGCCAATAAAAACCTGATTCAAGCATTTTATGTGCTATCCTAATTCCACTGTAATGTCCTCATGTCGGTCCTAAATGGCAGTGTTCCAAAATTTTATTCATTTCTGATTTTGTAACACACCTTCGAATTACTTGATCTACACATACACAAAAAAAAGAAAAGGGTCCTCCGAAAAATAAGTTTTCACATTAGCAAAGAATTGCTTCTTTTGATGATGTGTCAACCCTTTTTGTAGGATGTTAGCGGCCAAGTAATTCATGATATCCACAAACCAAGAGACTTCAGAATCAGTTATAACCAAGAGTTGTTCATTAGGAAATGAGTCATTTATCTCATTCTCATTAAGCTCCTTGAGATGGGGATTCTCTAATCATGAAAGGTGATTTGCTGCAAGATTTTCAGCTCCCTTCTTATCTTGGATTTCCAAGTCGAACTCCTGCAATAATAAGATCCACCTTATAAGTCTAGGTTTTGCATCCGATTTAGTTAGATGATAACGAAGAGCGTAATGGTCAGTGTAAACAACAACTTTAGCCAATATTAAATATGGTCTAAATTTATCGAATGTGAAAACCACAACTAGCAATTCCTTTTCTGTAGTAGTGTAATTTTCTTGTGCATCTGTCAAAGTCTTGGTAGCATAATAGATTAGCTGAAAATGCTTGCTCTTCGCTGTCTAAGAACTGCACCTACTGCAAAATCACTCGTATCACACATTAGTTCAAAGGGTAAATTCCAATCAGGTGTAACCACAATCGGGGCATTAATTAATTTTTCCCTAAGAATATTAAATGCTTCTAAGCATTCCTGACTAAAATTGAATAACACATCTTTTTCTAGCAGATTAATTAAGGGCTTAGCTATTTTAGAAAAATCTTTGATAAATCTTCTATAGAATCCATCATGTCCTAAAAAGCTTCGAATAGTCTTAACTGAATTAGGAGGAGGTAAATTTTTTATGGTTTCAATTTCCGCTCTATTAACCTCAATCTCTTTACTAGAAATTTTATGGCCCAACACAATCCCTTCTCGAACCATGAAGTGACATTTTTCTTTATTAAGCACAAGGCTCGTTTCCTTACATCTCACTAAAACTCTTTTTCAATTTTTAAGACAAAGGTGGAAAGAATTATCGAATACTAAGAAGTCGTCCTTAAATACCTCCATAATATCTTCTACAAGTTCATCAAAGATGGTTAACATGTATCGCTGAAAAGTAATAGGAGCATTACACAATCCTAAAGGCATTCTTTGATAAGCAAATGCACCATATGGACATGTAAATGTCATTTTTTCTTGGTCCTCGGGAGCTATCGGGATTTGGAAGTAGCCAGAAAGTCCATCTAAGAAGCAATAATACATGTAACTAGATAATCTCTCCAACATTTGATCTATGAATGTTAGAGGAAAATGATATTTCCTTGTGGCATCATTCAAATTCCTATAATCAATACAAACTCTCCATCGCGTAACTTTTCTTGTTGGAATCAACTTGTTTTCTCATTTGCCACAACAGTCATGCCTCTTTTCTTAGGAACAACCTGCATAGGACTCACCCAAGTACTATTAAAAATAGGATAAATAAATCCAGCATCTAGAAGTTTAATTACCTCAACCTTAACAACTTTCTTCATGTTAGGATTTAACCTTCTTCGAGCTTACACGCATGGTTTGTACTCGTCTTCCATTAAAATTTTATGGATGCAATAAGAATGATTGTTGATCACCTTAAACTTTCTTATGTCAAAAAGTTTAAAATTCAGTTTAAAATTTTATGGATGCAAAAAGAATGATTCAGTTAAGTTGAAAAGTTTAAAATTTTATGTCGGAAATCAATTCTTCATGTTATGCAATAATCACTGGTAATGTAGAATTGTCTCCAAGAAATGCATATTCTAGGTGATTTGGTAATTGCTTTAGTTCCAATTTGGGAGGTTCTTCAATAGAGGGTTTTAATTTTAATTCCTTGTTTACCTTAATGTCCTCATAATTTTATTGTCTTAGTGAAGACTCATTAGAATCTAAATCAATTTTCGTCTCACTTATCACAACATTATTGTCATCTTCCTCCTCTCATTAAACAAGACTCAGTTCCAACTTGTCCTTATGAACAATTTCCTATAATGAATCTTGAATAACATGATCAATAAAGTAAAAAAAATAGGAATCATCTCGTTCTCTAGAGAATTGCATGGCATCATAGATTTTAAAAGTGATCTCTTCATTACTTACCCTAAGCACAAGTTTACCATCACCCACATCAATGACGGCCCTAGCAATGGCTAAAAAGGGGCGACCTAAAATTAAGGGCATCTCACTACCCTCATTCATGTCAAGCACAACAAAATCAACAGGGAATATGAATTTATCTACCTTTACAAGTACATCTTCAATAATAGCCCTAGGATATTTAACAGATCTATCGGCTAATTGAATACTCATCCTAGTGGGTTTTGGTTCCCCAAGACCAAGTTGCTTAAACACTTCATAAGGCATCAAATTAACATTAGCACCCAAATCAGCTAATGCTTTCTCAATATTTAAACTACCAATGAAATAAGGGATAGTAAAACTTCATGGATCTTTAGCTTCGTTGGCAGTTTATTTTGGAGAATAGCTGAACATTCCTCATTGAGTTACACAGTGGATAGTTCTTTAAACTTCCTTTTGTTTGTTAATAACTCTTTTAAGAATTTTGCATATGTGGGCATCTGCAAAATAGCTTCAACAAAAGGTAAGTAGATATGTAATTGTTTAAAAAGTTCAAGAAATTTACCAAATTGTTCATCCATCTGTCTTTCTTTAACTTTTCCGGATATGAGATCGGTGGTTTATATTCTTTAACTACTAGTGTCTAAATTTCTTCGGGTTTTACTCCCTCATCATTTTCCTTATCAGTTTCCTGTTGCACCTTCTTTTCAAGTTCAGCCAACACTTTCCCATTCCTCAATGTAACTGCTTTCACATACATTTTTAGGTTGGGTTCGGTATTACTAGGTGAACTATCTTTTTTTCTTTCTGAAACCAATTTAGCAACCTGTTCAACTTGATTTTTGAGCCTAAGAATTGATTCTTGTTGTTTTTTCAAAGTTGTCTCAATATTTTGAAAATGAGTCTCCAACGCCGAAATAAATTTTGCCAAAATCTCTTCAAGGTTTGACTTCTTTTTTGGCTGATAAGGTTGTTGAAAGCTTGAAAGGGGTTGTGATCTTTGGTTCCCTTGACCACCCTATGAAAAGTTTGGGTGGTTTCTCCAAACTACATTATAGTTATTACTATAAGGGTTATTTTGAGTTCTAGAATTATTAACCATATAATTCATATCCTCATTCTCCGTGCTAGAACCGAAGGGTATATATTATGGATTATTTATTCTACCTCTATTTGCATCGCATTGCATCACAAGATTTACCTACGTAAAAAGATATAAATCATCCAATTTCTTGTTTAATATTTCTACCTGGTTTGATAACATTGTAATCGCATCTAAATTAAAGACAGCGTCTGCTTTCATCGGCTTCGTCCTCATTACTTGCCATTGATGATTATTCAGTGACATCTCTTCAAGAAATTCATAAGTTGTTCAGGTGTTTTATTATTCAGAGTTCCATCGGCTGCTGCATCGTTTAGTTGCCTAGTTGAGAGATTCAAATCATTATAAAAGGTTTGAACTTGTAGCCATAGAAGTAACCTATGGTGAGGGCACCTCCTCAATGAATCCTTATACCTCTCACATGCATCATATAACATCTCTAAATCGATCTACTCAAAGGAAAAGATGTCGTTCCTCAACTTAGCTGTCTTAGTCGGAGGGAAGTACTTCAGTAGAAAGTTCTCAGTCATTTGATCTCATGTAGTGATAGAACCTTGTGGTAAAGAGTACAACCACTACTTAGCTTTGTTCCTTAATGAGAAAGGGAACAACCGTAGGTGAATGGCATCCTCAGTGACGCCATCAATTTTGAAAGTATCGTAGATTTCTAGAAAGCTAACCAAATGAGTATATGATCTTTGTTTTGTAAACCATCGAACTGAACAAATTGTTGAATCATCTGAATAGTGTTCGGTGTTAGTTCGAAATTATATCACAACAATAATGGGTCCCATAATACTTGATTCAGTCCCAGTTAAAGTGGGTTTGGCATAATCATACATAATACGAGGAAGAAGAGCAAGATTTATAGGATTTGTAGTAACTGCAGGAGGTAGTTGATTATTTTGATTATCATCCATCTCCTTAGTAATAAAAGAACCTACGAGAAGCAAACAAAAGAAAAATTAGAATGTAAACATTAAACTAAAAACAAAAAATTAAAAAAAATAAATGGCTAAATTAATAAAAATAAAGTGTTCCTAATATTTTAGTCCTTGACAACAGCGCCAAAAACTTGATGGCCACTAAACTAACTATAAATACAACAAAGGCAAGTGCACATATCGAACAATAGTATAGCTATGGTGAGTAGGGAATATCGTATCCACGAGGACTAAAAGTACTAGTAATTACTATTTTTCTATTATTCAGTCGAAAATTTATGGTGATGTATTTTAATCTAAATTTACTAAACTAATCTAACTAAGAACGCAACGGAGAATGAATTAAAGAAATAATCGAATATTAACCAATGAGATAGATAATACCCAGGAAAGAATCCACCTAGACTTCACCTATTATTATGAATCTGAATTCAACGAGTTATTAAGTTGTGTCTTAACCTATAGAAATCCATAAATTATGTTAATATCTTGATAAACCATAAAAGCAACATATTTTAATCCCATGCTTGGCATGTTTTTGGATAATTTATTATACAATTTAGTGAATTTGATGCTCCTAATCCTTTAATTTAATGTTTCTATACTTAAGAGAGCATAAAGGAGCAGGAAACGGACCAAAATCGGATAAAATCTGCTACTTTCAGGATCCACACGGCCTAGCCATTCCCACACGGGTTGAGCACATGCCCATGTGAACCACACTGCTGGCCACACGCATATGTGCCAGCCCGTGCTGATTTTGCTCCCTGTTTCCCAAACACACAAAAAAAGCCAATTTTTAGGGTTTCTGAGCATTCTAAAGTTTATAAATACACACTAGAAGAGGACCTAAAAGGGGCACATAGAGTAGAACGAAGAAATTACTCGAAGAACGCCGTCAGAATCAACTCAGAAGCAGGATTTCCTTCAAGATTGAAGATCTCCAGTCAACTTCTTTAGAAGTTTTTGGATTTCTTTATATTTTGTTGTTTTCCTAATTTTGAGATGTTTTCCTCCCAAAGTATGAACTAAATTCCCTAGATACTTAGGGAAGATGAAACCTATGATAGATCTTGTTATTTAAATTCTGAATTACATGATAAATACTTGATTTCTTGATCTCAATTATGTGTACTTATTCTATGTTTTAATGTTTTCAGAATATTAATTCATGATTGAAGTGCTTAATTTAATGGAGCTAAATTCCCTATTTAAGAGTAGATTTGGCATAATTGAGTTGAGTTGCATGCAATCCTAGAAATAGGACGACATAAATCTACCGGATTAAAGTCAAATCTAATAGGGGAATCTATAGATTGAGTTAATGCAACAATAGGGGTTTTAATTAGAAAAATATTTCAATTAATCAACTTAGAGTTGGTTATTTTTACTCTCAAAAGAGATAATAATATAATTTAGGGATTTGTACAAATCAAGGCAAGTGAATAAATCATTTAATTCAGATTCAGAATAATAAGTGAAGTCTAGGTGGATTCTTTTCTGGGTATTGTCTTTCTCATTGGTTCATTCGAATATTTTCTTATGTAATTCTCTGTCGCGTCTTAATAATTAGTTTAAATAATTTTAGGTTTAAAGCAAACTTCTTCAATTTACCGGCTAAATAATAGAAAGATAGTAAGTACTAGTACTTTTAGTCCTCGTGGATACGATATTCCCAACTCACCATAGCTATACTATTATTCGATAGGTGCGCTTGCCTTTGTTGTGATTTTAGTTAGTTAAGTGAATCATCATCAAGTTTTTGGCGCCATTGCAGATGACTAAAATATTAGGAACACTTAATTTTTATTACTTTAGCTATTTTTTTTATTTTTTTCTTTATTTTAATCTTTGTTTACTAATTTTTTTCTTTTTGTTTGCTTCTGGTAGGTTCCTTTAGTATATGAATAGAAGAAACTAGTCAGGACCTCTCATATTTGACAGTGAGATAGAAAGTATAGCTCGTAGAAATTGTAGAGAGGTGAGGTGGAGCCGACAAAGTACAGTGGAAGAGCAAGAGGAAATCATTTATATTACTAAGGAGATGACTGCAAATCTGAATAATTAGCTATCTCCTATAGTTACAGCAAATCCTGCTCCTCGTACTTTGTACGATTATGCCAAGCCTAATTTAACTAGGGCTGAATCGAGTATTGTTAGACCTGTTATTGCTGCAAGTAATTTTGAACTGAAACCTAACACAATTCAAATGATTCAATAGTTTATTCAGTTTGATGGTTTGCAGGACGAATTCCAAAATACTCATTTGGCTAATTTCCCAGAATTCTGTGACACTTTTTAAGATAAATGGCATTTATGATGATGCCATTTGCCTTCGGTTATTTCCCTTCTCATTGAGGAATAAGGCTAAACAGTGGTTGAACTCCCTACCACGAGGTTCTATCATTACATGAGAGCAAATGACCGAAAATTTTTTATTAAAGTATTTTCCACCAGCTAAGATAGTCAAGTTGAGAAATGATATCTATTCCTTCATGTAAATGGATTTAGAAACCCTTTACGATGCATGGGAGAGGTATAAGGATTTATTGAGAAGGTGGCCTTACCATAAGTTACCTCTATGGCTACAGGTTCAAACTTTCTACAACAGTTTGAATTCTTCAACTAGGCAACTGGTCGATGCAGCCACTGGTGGGACTTTAAATAATAAAACACTTGAAGTGGCTTATGAGTTTATAGAGGAGATGTCATTAAATAATTATCAGTGGTAAGTCATGAGGACAAAGCCAATGAAAGCAGCCAGTGTCTTTAACGTTGATGCGGTCACCATGTTATCGAATCAGGTAGAACTTTTAAATAAAAAAGATTGATGGTTTATATGGTTTTATGCAGGCACATCTAATGATGCAGTGCAATACAAATGGAGGAGGGATGAAAAATTCAAAATGTCTATCCTACAACCCTAGCACAAAAAGTGAACAAGTCAACTGTATGGGTAATAATTCTAGACCTCAGAGTAATCCCTATAGTAACACTTATAATACAGGTTGGAGGAACCATCCTAATTCCTCGTGGGGTGGTCAAGGAAATCAAAGACAACAACCCCCTCCAGGCTTCCAACAACAACCTTACCCTCAAGAGAAGAAGCCGAACCTTGAGGAGATGTTGGTGAAATTTATTTCAATTTCAGAGACCCATTTACAAAACACCAAAACCACACTCAAAAATCAACAAGCACTGATTCAAGGGCTTGAGAATCAAGTTGGTCAATTGGCAAAGATGATTTCAAAAAGACCACAAGGTAGCCTGCCAAGGAACACCGAAACTAACCCAAGAGAGCAACTTCATGCAATTACTATTTGAGATGAAGAAAGGTTAGCTAAATCTGAATCTAAATCGAGGAAAAAAACTGCGGCAAGCAATGGCAAGGTTGAGGTAAGCCACAATAAACAAAAATAGGTAAGTAAGGAGTATAAACCTCGTGTACCATATCCAGATGCGACAAGGAAAGACCATACAAAAGAACAATTCAATAAATTCTCTAAACTTTTGAAAGAGTTACATATTAACTTACTGTTTATTGAAGCTCTTTCGTAGATGCCAAATTTCGTAAAATTTTTAAAAGAGCTTTTAACAAACAAGCGGAAGTTAGATGATTCATCGCACGTAGAGCTAAATGCAGTTTGCTTAGCTATCTTACAGAATAAACTACCCAACAAATTGAAAGATCTAAGGAGTTTTACTATTCCTTGTTTAATTGGTAGTTTAAGTGTTAATAATGCTTTCACTGATTTAGGGGCGAATATAAATGTCATGCCCTATAAAATGTTTAAACAACTAGGTTTTGGGAAACCCAAACAAACTAGGATGAGCATTCAATTGGCAGATAGAACCATTAGATTTCTAGGGGTATTGTTGAAGATGTTCTTATTAAAATTGATAAATTTATATTCCCAGTCGATTTTGTTGTCTTAGACATGGATGAGGATAGCGATGTACCCTTAATTCTAGGGCAGCCCCTTTTAGCAACTGTCAGAACAATTATTGATATTGGTAGAAATGAACTCATACTTCATGTAGGAGATGAAACAATAAAACTTCAAGCTCGTGATTCTGTTAAGACATCTAATGATCGAGATAATTTTATGATTTTTGTTAATATGAATAACCTAGTGGCTAAGCATTCTTTGTAGGAAACCCCTCAAAAAATGTGATAGAGCCACGATCTAGTCCATGTGACAAAAATAGAACAACTCATAAAGAATGAAGGCTACAAATCGATGAACTAGATGAATGGCGGTCACATGTCAAAGAGAAACCGAGAATACACTATGAAATACCGAAGGGACTCCATGATGAGCTTAAGGATGAAACGAACTACTTTAAAGTTAGAGACAAGGTATTGGTTGATAAAATAGATCCTCGAATCACCACTTCAGATCTTAACGCAAACGGAGTAACTCCTTTTATAGTACTCAATGTTTTCCCATACTGTACAGTTGAGGTAACTCATTCTAATTTCGGCACTTTTAAGGTAAATGTTATTCGACTTAAACCTTATTTGAACAAAAGAATTGACAGCGAGAAAGAGGAGTCTTGACTCTGCGAACCAGCATGACCGTATGAATACGAGGTAAGTTGAGCTTAGACTTTAACTGAGCACTTATTGGGAGGCAACCCGAGCGTTAACATTCCTAATTTACAAATTTCATATCATGATATTTTTAAAAACTAATTAATTTTTAAATAAAAAAATGGTTTTTAAAACCCACACGGCCTGGATACACAGGTGTGTCCTTGGCCGTGTAGAGCCTGGGACTAAAATTTTCCAAAATTCGATGGAGACACGGCTTAAAATATTCCACACAGGCGTGTGATACGACTGTGTGAAACCTGGAGCTTAATTTTTTCAAATTTAAAATAGGTCAGAGAGTTACACGGGCAAGGCACACGGTCGTGCGGGAAGCCATACGGACGTGTGGAAGGTCACACGAGCGTAGGACAACAAAGGAGATTGCACACGACTTGGACACACGGGCGTGTTCAAGGCCGTGTGAAGACTAGGCTTTCTTTCTTAATCAACACAGACCGAACAGGAGACTACACGAGCGTGTGGCCTAACACGGGCTTCACACGACCAAGTCCCCGATTTAAACCCTAGTCCCCTTTTATTTTATTTTTCTTTTGTCTTCTTCTTCCTAATTCCCCAAGCACTAAACCTTAGCCACCACAATACACTCATACTCTGGCCGCCGACCACCACCACCCCTTCCCATCCCAGCGCCGCCACCCTCTTCTCCTTGTCTGATTTCTCCCTTTCCCTATTCCTTTTTCCCTTTTCCTTTTTCTCTTTGTCATCCACCCATCACCCTCATTTCCTTCTCCTTTCTTTCCCATTCTTTTCTTTCCTCTCCCTCATCTTTCCACCCTTCCCTCAACAGCCACCTCTCATACCACCCCCAACCGCGCCCCATCCCCATCTGACCTCACCCATCCCTTTTCTTTACTCACGTCCCCATTGCCTAACCTTCCCCAACCACATGTACGAACCACCGACCTCCAGCAACCGCCCACGCTGGCCTGACCCATCACTGACCACCGCCCTTTTCCCATCCATCTAACCACCACCTCACTGTCCATTGGTTATCCCTTTTCCCCTTTTGCCCTTTACTTTTATTCATTATCTTTATTTGTTAATTTTTATTATATTTATTTTATTTTTTGTTATTTTTTATTTTAGTTTATTTTCATTCTTTCTTTATTTGATTATTCTTTTTTTTTGCTTATGGTATTGTGTGTTAATGTTTCTGTTATTATATTGCTAGTAAGTATACTGATTCTTTTTGGTATAATAGTTTAGGGTAGATTTTGTATCACTATTATTAGGAATTCTTAGCCATATTATTTTATTACTTGTTATTTTTATTTTTATGCTTTGTCTTTCTCATCAACTTAGTATTATTTTATCACTTTTTTAGTTCATTATATTCATTAGTATTATGCTCCATACTTAAGTTTATTATGTTGAAGCAGTTATTTATTATATCTATTAGTATTGTCCTTACTTTTAATATACGACCATTTCTTAGTTTAATTGCATATTATTTGATGGTGCACAATTTTTATAGTGAATTATTTTTTCAAGCACACCATGACGAACACTCGTGGGAGGACTAAGATAGCTATCCCTACTTTGAAAAAGTGGAAGGGACCTGGAGCGACCTTCTCTTGAAACACATCAGCCAAGGCCCACCACCCCTACCTCAGATTTACAGTAGGCCCCCAAGAGGATTTACATCAGCTCCTTTGCATACGACCGCAGCAGCCTAGGCCACTGCATTGATTGGGTCGCATTGGAGCAGGTCTAACTCGCTGATGACGTGCGCACTATTATCGTTAACGCTCCATGGGAAAGATTCTTTGCCATCATTAAGCCCACCTACATGGAGTTAACATTAGAGTTCTGCTTGACGTTTCTGGTTTAGTAGATTATGATGGTTTATGACGAGCCTAGCACCATTAGTTTTTGACTTGGTGGGTTGGTACGCCACATGAGCGTTTTTGAGTTCGGCACGGCTTTGGAACTTTAGATAGAGGAATTCATGAGTGCTGAGGACTTCCTTAGACTTCATAAGCACATCCATCACTTGCCATCATGATTTTAGACCGAGCTTACAGGGAATTAGACACCATATGAAGCGAGCCGCTCGAAGGTGACTTCTCTCTCTCCGGCTTTATGGTACACTCACACCCTTTTAGCACACACTTTGATAGGTCAAAGAAAGAACACCGGAGTCATTAGCACTCACAGCGCTTACTTTGTATGGAGCATGGCCACCAGTCATATCATTGATTTGGCATATTTTTTTGCACTATCTTTCTACCATCAGACTGACCGCCACAGGAAGGATCCTATCTGCTTAGGCCCTTACGTGACTCGCCTCATTCGAAACTTCAGTCTCCTAGACACATCAGAGCAATCCTCTACACTCACACTAGTTGGCCAGATGTCCCCTCAGGGCATCTCGAGTATGATATACATGAGGATGATAGAGCGGTGTCGTGGAGTGGATCCTCCTCAGTACCGATTGTTTCATTCTAATAGTCAGAATGAACCTGAGGACTTCACTGATGATGTTTCTCCCTATCATGAAGACCCATCGTAGCTTCCACCTTTGAGTCATCGACCTTTTCCTTCTGCTGCTAGCTTTCGAGGATCATCCACTGAGGAGTTCACTAGCTTCAGTCAATACTGCGTTAGAGGTTTGATAGTATTGATGTGACATTGCAACAGATTTGTCAGCATTTCAATATTGCTCCTCCAACGCCAACGACTCACAATGCTGATGCGTCTGATGATGAGGACCATTGAGTCCATTTTATGTTATTTTCTTTTATTTTTATTATTAGTTTTCATTTTTATTTTTCTGTTTATTTATATTTTTTAGACTCTTTTCGTTTTTATATTTTGAACTATGTATTATTTATTATGGTTGTTTCTAATCGAGTAACCTTTTAATCTTCTTCAGCACTGTGTTTATTTTCTTATCAGTTGCTCAGAATCATGCTCTCCATCTACATTTATCTACAATTCTGCTTTTCACTATTTTGGGAATTTCATCCAATATTCAGGGAAGTTTCAATTCTCTCCCTCTCTTATGATATTTTTGTTTCTACTGTGTTTATCTATTTTTGTCCATTGAGGACAATGTACATCTTAAGTGTGGGGAGGTTATTTATATGATTATTAGAAAATTCCTAAATTATGTCTTGTGTTCCAGTAATTTTCTCATTTTACTATTAGAATGAATTCTTATCGATTTGTGATTTTTATTGATATGTTTTAGATTAAATTCATAGGTACTTGTGCATTGATTATTTAAAATTTAAGGCATGAGAGAACCAAGCATGATGAGTCTATTTCCAGAATTAAAAATTGCTAGGTTGTTTTCCTAAATTGAGGTATTACCTTAAAGTGTGAGATGTACAAGATTGATATCAAAAACCATAATTTTTTTGTGAGATTTTGAGCCCTTAGAGCATACACTTTTCTTGCTCACTTTATTATTGATTATGAGTGTGTCAATATTGATTGGTTATTCTAGAACTTGCTTTGATTATACATGTCGAGACCACACCTTTGAGTTGATATACTGAGATGATAAAGGCACCTAGGTTTTAACCCACTCATCCCAAAAAGCCTACATTCATATTTAACCCTTAGTGCCACTTTGAGCCTAATAAACTGTTTCTTGATCTACCCTTAATATTAACTCATAACTTATCCTTTTTTATTCATTGAAAATTTTTGTCGAGATTTGATTTGGTTAACTTCCTAACTATGTTCTTTTGTTCAGTTGTTAAATTATCTTTTCTTATCTTTGATTTCAAAAAAAAAAGAGGATGAAAAAATATTTATAATCATTTACATTTTTATTTATTGGTTATTACGTAGTTTTATGTCGATTGAGCTTGAACAATTATATTCATATGTTGAGAAGAAGCCCATGTTTTATTGAATAGTTTTGATTGATGTAATTATTCAGTATTAGTTATTTTTCTAGTTAGGTAATTTATCAATTCAATCTCGATTCTAACCCTCTTTTTTAGCCTTTATCCACAACTTTAACCCAAGCCCATTACAACCCTTTAAAGACCTTTTGATTTGTGTATCATCTCATTTTACAATGGTGGAGATTTGGTTTTCATGCAAGCCTATGGTAATGACTTTTCATATTTGACTTTTGAGTGCTTATTTTTGAACTTGAAACACCTTGAATGATTTGAGTGAATCTTTAGTGAGGATGTCAATTCTTGTCTGTTATGAATTAAAGGTAAGTATTTTGATAAAGGGAAATACCTATGTTTTCATGCTTTAAAAATGTGTGACTTGGATTGTTTGAATCTTTAGTGTTGTTTTAGTTGAATTATCAATGTATGATTATTTGTAAATTATGACAAAACATTATTGATTAGAATTATGAATTGAGAAAGTTTAATTTTAATTGTGAGTTGAGAATTTTGCTTGAGCACAAGCAAACGCTTAAGTATGGGGATATTTGATAAACCATAAAAGTAACATATTTTAATCCCATGCTTGGCATGTTTTTGGGTGATTTATTATATAATTTATTGAATTTGATGCTCTTAATCCTTTAATTTCATGTTTCTATACTTAGGAGAGCATAGGAGAGCAAAAGGAGCAGAAAACGGGCCAAAATCGGACAAAACAAGCTATTTTTAGGATCCACACTGCCTGGCCATTCCCACACGGGTTGGCCACAACTCATATGCCAGCCCATGTTGATTTCGCTCCCTGTTTCCCAAACATGCGACAAAAGCCAATTTTTAGGGTTTTTGAGCATTCTAAAGTTTATAAATACACACTAGAAGAGGACCTAATTGGGGCACGTAGAGTAGAACGAATAAATTACTCGAAGAACACCGTCGAAATCAACTCAGAAAGTAGGATCTCCTTTAAGATTGAAGATCTCCAGTCAACTTCTCTATAAGTTTTTGGGTTTCTTTATGTTTTGTTATTTTCCTAATTTTGAGATGTTTTCCTCCCAAAGTATGAACTAAATTCCCTAGGTACCTAAGGAAGATGAAACCTATGACGTATCTTGATAAATACTTGATTTCTTGATCTCTATTATGTGTACTTATTCCATGTTTTAATGTTTTCAGGATATTAATTCATGATTGATGTGTTTAATTTAATGGAGCAAAAGTCCCTATTTAAGAGGAGATCTGGCATAATTGACTGGAGTTGCATGCAATCCTAGAAATAGAATGACATAAATCTACCGGATTAGAGTCAAATCTAATAGGGGAATCCATAAATTGAGTTAATGGGACAATAGAGGTTTTAATTAGAAAGAGATTTCAATTAATCAACCTAGAGTCAGTTATTTTTACTCTCGAAAGAGATAATAATATAATTTAGGGATTTCTACTAATCAAGGCAAGTGAATAAATCATTTAATTCAGATTCAGAATAATAAGTGAAGTCTAGGTGGATTCTTTCCTGGGTATTGTCTCTCTCATTGGTTCACTTGAATATTTTCTTACGTAATTCTCTGTCACGTCTTAATAATTAGTTTAAATAATTTTAGGTTTAAAATGAACTTTTTTAATTTATCGATTAGATAATAGAAAGATAGTAAGTACTAGTGCTTTTAGTCCTCGTGGATACGATATTCCCGACTTACCATAGCTATACTATTATTCGATAGGTGCGCTTGCCTTTGTTGTGATTTTAGTTAGTTAAGTGAATCGTCATCATATCTCTTTTAAGAGTAAGAACAACTGAATCTCGGCTGATTAATTTAAATCTCTTTCTAATTAAAACCTCTATCGTCAAGTTAACTCGATCTATGGATTCCTCTATTAGATTTGACTCTAACCCGATAGATTTATGTTATCCTATTTCTAGGATTACATGTAACTCCACTCAATTATGCTAAATCTGCTCTTAAACAGGGACTTTTGCTCAATTGAATTAAGCACATTAAACATGAATTAATATCCTGAAAATATTAAAACAGGAAATAAGCATACATAATTGAGAACAAGAATAAAATATTTATCGCGTAAAAATAGACATTAAATAAAAGAGTTCATGACAAGTTTCATCTCCTCTAGGTATCTAGGGGATTAGTTCATAATCCTGAATGAAAACATCTCAAAGTCAGAAAAACTACAAGACATAAAGAAACTTAATAAAACTTTGAAAGAAATTAAAAGGAGATCTTCAATCTTGATGGAGATCCACTTCCGATTTCAATCTGGTGGTGTTCTTCGAGTGTTTTCTTTGATCCTCTCTGATTTCTCCCTTCTCTATTCCTCTAATTGGTATTTATAATCTTTAGAATGCATAGAAAGCCTAAAA
Source organism: Gossypium hirsutum (assembly GCF_007990345.1). Taxonomy (NCBI): domain Eukaryota; kingdom Viridiplantae; phylum Streptophyta; class Magnoliopsida; order Malvales; family Malvaceae; genus Gossypium; species Gossypium hirsutum. Next base: position 88,899,149 of record NC_053426.1, read on the forward strand.
ATTGAGTTTTTTCGCATATTTGGGAAGCAGAGTGTGAAATCGACATAGGCTGGCACATGGGGATGTGCCTAGCCCGTGTGGAAATGCCTAGGCCATGTGGATCCTGAAAACAACTCTTTTTGCCCGATTTTGGCTCATTTTTCACTCCTTTCACTCCTAAATGCTCTCCTAAGTATAGGAACTTGAATTTAAAAGATTGGGTGCATCAAATTCACTAATTTGCATAATTAATTGATCGCGTGATTTCATGATAGGTTTTAAATATTTATAATTAATGATTCTTGAAACTAACTATTATCGTGATGCATGCAAGTGTATCTATCGAACAGTAGGATAGTTTTAGCAAGACCAGATTGTCGAACCCAAAGAAACTAAAAGTACTAGTAATGACTGTCTTTTTATTATCTAGCCTAAGAATAAAGAGATTTTGTTTTAACTAACTAATTATCTAAACTAAGAACTCACAGAGAATAGAATTGGGGAATTGCTTTTGGGAAAATTGATTGAATTAAGACAATACCTAAGAAAAAATCCACCTAGACTGTACTTGTTATTCTAGCTCCAAATCAGATGATTTATTCTTTTAACTTGTTTCATAGAGATCCCTAAGTTATGTTATTATCCCTATTCAAGACTAATAACGTCTAATCCCTAGATTGAATAATTGAGACCTTTCTCTAATTAACACCCTAGGGTTGCATTAACTCGATCTATGGATTCCCTTATTAGGTTTCACCCTAATCTGGCAAAATCTTGTCACCCTATGTCTAGGCGCGCAATCAACTCCGCTTAATTATGACAAATGTACTCTTAGACATGGTCTATTCCTCCTCTAAATAACAGTTCAATATTGACGCACTCAAAGCAATAATAAAAGTGAGCATGAAAGAATTAATAGATGCTCAAAGGCTAAAAAATCTCACAAAAATTATGGCTTTTTGATGTTTAAACTTATGAATTCCGATTCAAGTTAATACCTAGACTTAGGGAAACAACCTAAGTTTTTAAATTCTTAAAAATCAACTTATCATGCTTGATTCTCTAACGTCTTAAAGTTTAAACAATCAATGCATAAATCCCTATGTTTTAATTCAAGATATATTAATCAAAATCATAAATCAATCAATCCTAAATTCGATATGAGAGCTTTCCAAGAGAACAAGACAGTCATTCAGGGATTTTTCTGATAATGAAATGAATGGCCCCCCACACTTAAGATGTACATTGCCCTCAATGTACAAAGATAGATAGGAAAAGATAAATTTGTAATCATAAGATAGGGGAGAAGTGAAACTTCCTGTATGATGAATTCCTCGAACTGGAGATTTTGAGAGTAATCGGTGCAAGAGTGGAGGAGGATATTTCGGCTGTGGTAGAGGTTCGTTAGACCATAAGGCCTGCGCCAAAAGAATATTGTATCTAGTGGTAGCTATGGTCGTGGTCGAACAGGACATGATAGTAGTGGAGAACCTTTCCGATAGAGTTTTTAGTTCCTATGCGATGATGAGCTTAAGAGCTTTATATAACTGTGATAAAATCAGGAACTTTTTAGGGGATATTAGGAAGAATAATTACCCATAAAGAAATAACCGAAATTGATAATTAAAAATAAAATTCTAAAATCTAATAAAAGTAAAAATTTGTTTTAATAAAAATTAAAAACATAAAATACTAAATAAATGTTTTTAAACATCTTCATTGCTGGATGGTTCGCGAGGTGGGACTGGCGATAAGATGTGGAGGTGCTGACAAATCTGCTGTAGAGTAGCATCAATGTTATCAAATTGTTGAAAACACTACTGCTCAAATCAAGTGAGGCGCTCAGAGATGTCAGCATATGAAGCCGCCGCATGAACTGAACGAGAGGGTGGTGGTGGCTGATATGGTGGGTCCTCGTGCTGTGGGGGGATATCATCAGGAATGTCCTCGTAGGCCTCATCCTCGGTAGATTGGGCGAGACGATATTGAGGAGGGTAGGTTCCTCGGCGCTTTTCGATCATCCTTGTGGAGACATCTGGCCAATGAGGGTTAATGATGATTCTTGGGCTGCGGTGTTGAGGAGCCCGAAGTGTCGAACCAACTGAGTCATGTATGGGCCAATAGAGATGACCCATTTACTATGCTGCTCTGTCTGGTGCTGAATGGCAAAGGCAATGAAATAAGCCAGGTCGATGACGTGCCCGTGCGACATACACCATAAAAAGTAGGCGTCGTGGGTATTGACAACGCCAGTGCTCTCTCACCTCCCCGTTATCATGTGAGCCAAATTGGCGTGTAAGTACATCAGGGATGGTGGGAGAACTAATGCCTTGGAGTGGCTAGGATTGTAGGAGGCAGCGCTAGGGGCCAAAGTGTGCCAGCACTTCAGGGGAGAGAAGTGTATGTGGTGAGTGAGAGCATGTAGTTCATTCTTCTCCTTGAACTCCTCCATATATAAGCCCAGTACAACACCAAACTCTGGGACACTTAGCTGGCAGATTAATCCACCTAGCCAAAATTGAACCGTGCCAAGATCATCGTAGTTCGTTATTACGGTCTGAAGATGAAACGTTAAGCATAGTTCCATCGTGAGCTCGAGGTATGTTGGCTAGATGATCCTAAAGAACAGCTTCCAAGGGTCGATCGTTAGGAGGGCCCAAATCGTATCAGTCAACTAAACTTGTTCTACGATAGCCCAGTTGATGCAGCGCCCGCAATTAAAGGTTAGGCCCGAAAGATTTGGAAAAGTTCTTCTTGGGGCCCTCGGGGGAATTGTAGGAGAGGGTGACGAATTTTCGTGGTTGGACCTGCGGAAGATGATGCTCCCTTCCTCTTCTTCAAAGTAGGTACAGCGGTTTTCTTTCCTCGTGAAGACGACATGGTACCTTCGATTAGAATCATCAAGTCATCTTAATGAGTGGTCAAAGTAAAATGAAGGCAAATTTCAAATAAAAATCAGAATTTCAGCCACAACTACTAATATTAACCAAACATAACCAACATAATTATTTTGATAGCATAATTTCGTGACATTATCATTGTATTAGAATGAAAATGGGCACAGTAATGGCATGTGTATGACAAAAGAGTGAGGCTTTCCTAACAACTCGATTTAACATGAAATGTATGATAAATAATCTGACAATGTAGAAATAATGAACAAAATGGAAATAGTAAAAGAAAAATAAAGATTATTTTAAAAATAAATATTAAAAGTAAGTAGAATATAGGTGAAAAGAGTAAACAAACGCTAAGGGAGAGAAATTGAGCGTCGAGAATAGAGTTGGAGGCGGCGCATGGGCGTGGCAGAGAGGCCGTGTGGACTTGCAGCGGCTAGGGTTAGGTATTTTGAGTGGGGAAGACAATGAATAGTGTAGGGTATTTATAGATTTTGAGCCACGCGGTCAGGGGACACGCCCGTGTACCTCAATTTTAGCCCTTGTGTTTCGCGTTTTTCCTATTTGGGCGCATTTGAAGTTCATCCCACACCCGTGTACCTTGGGTGTGTGGGTACACATAGTCGTGTCAAACGACCGTGTCTAGCTTCGTTCGCTTCTCCCACGCCCGTGTATGCAATCCCCACGCCTGTGTTAATTTGACAGGTTCGACCACAGGTGTTAAACATGGGCGTGTCGCACGCCCGTGCTAGTTTCTCAGTTTCAGCCACGGTTCTAAGGCACAGGCATGTCACACGCTCGTGTTGTTTTGGCAGGCTTGACCACGGCCATGGGATTTTATCGTAGCCCGTATTTGGGGAAATCTTTTCCCTGTTTTCACACAGCCTTAAGAACGCCCATGTTCTTGGCCTTGTCTCTGTGGAAAACCTGTATTCAAGAACTCCGTTAGTAAGTTAGGTGTTGAAGACAAAATTTTAAAGAAGTTAATATAGTTAGTGCTCAGGTTGCCTCCCGAGAAGCGCTTATTTATAGTCTAAGCTCGACTTACCTCTCCGTTGAATGATCATGGTGGTTTGAGGAGTTTATACTCCTTATTCTTGCTATCAATCTCATCAAAATGAGGTTTTAAACAGGTGTTGTTTACCTTAAAAATACCGAACTTGGGGTGACTTACCTCAATTGTACCGAATGGAAAAATACTAAGTACCGTAAGAGGGATTTCTTCATTTGGTCTGGCAGTGACAATGTGAGGATTTGCGGCATCTAATAAGACTTTATCTCCAACCTTAAGTTGATTTGGAAAGGTATCGAGCTCGTTCCGGCGTAGTTTTGGTTTATCGTGTGTTCTCGGTTTATGTGTTCGCTATTCATGTAGCTCCTCTATTTGTAGCCTTTGTTCTTCATGAGTAGGTCTTCTACTATTGCTTGAGAATGACTTATGTGCTTCTTTCAAACTCATTTCCTGTAAATTAGGTTGTACCATATTATCAGTTTTAGTAGAATGGGTTAGATGATCACCTTCAATTTCCGATGTGTTGCCAGAATTTCAAGCTTGAAGGGTAATTGTTTTGTCTCCCACACGAAGCATGAGTTCACCTGTGCCAACATCAATAATTTTTTTAGCAGTTGCTAAAAAGGCCTTCCTAGAATTAAAGGAGTGTTGCTATCCTCCTCTATATCTAGAACAATAAAGTCAACAGGAAATATGAATTTATCAATTTTAACTAGCATATCTTTAATAATGCCCCTAAGGAATCTTATAGTTTTATCTACTAATTGAATGCTCATCCTAGTCTGTTTGGGTTTCCCGAGACCTAATTGTTTGAACATTTTGTAGGGCATGATGTTGATACTAGCCCCTAAATCAACTAATGCATTATTAACATCTAAACTGCCAAATAGGCAAAGAATTGTAAAACTCCTTGGATCTTTTAGTTTGTTGGGTAGTTTATTTTGGAGAATAGCTGAGCAAACTGTGTTCAGCTCCACATGTGACTCCTCGTCCAACTTCCGCTTATTTGCTAAAAACTCCTTTAAAAGTTTCATTGTGTTTGGCATCTGCAATACAGCTTCAATAAACGGTTAGTTAATATGTAATTTTTTTAAGAGTTTAAAGAATTTACCACATTGTTCATCTGAGCAGTCTTTCCTTGTTGCATTGGGGTATGGCACACAAGGTTTATATTCGACAGTAACTGATTTGTTTTTGCTATAATCTATCTCACCTTTACCTTTGCTTACCACAGTTTCTTGCCTCGGTTCTAGCTCAGGCTCAACGAATCCTTCTTCATCTTGAACATTAATCGCGTTGAGCTGTTCCCTTGGGTTAGGTTCAGTATTACTTGGCAAGCTACCTTGTGGTCGTTCAGAGATTAGTTTAGAAAGCTGGCCTATCTGGGTTTCGAACCCTTGGATCAACGCTTGTTGATTTTTAAGTGCTATCTTGGTATTCTGGAAACGGGTATCTAACACCTAGATAAACTTTGTGAGCATCTCTTCAAGGTTCGGTTTCTTTTCCTATTGATAGGGTGCTGTTGGTAGCTTGGAGGTGGTCTCTGATTTCCTTGGCCTCCCCACGAGAAATTTAGGTAGTTCTTCCAACCTGCATTGTAAGTGTGAGTATATGAGTTATTTTGGAATCTAGAGTTATGGTTACCCATATATTAGAATTGTTCCTCCTCGATGCTAGGGTTGAAGGGTTGATACTTTATGCATGCTCCTCCTCCATTCGTCTCACACCTCATTACTAGATGAACCTATGGAGAACTAAGAAAACCATCAATTTTCTTATTCAAGAGTTCTACCTGATTAGAGAGCATGGTGACCGAATCGACGTTATAAACACCTGCTATTTTTGTTGGCTTTGTCCTCATGACTTGTCACTGATAGTTATTCAGTGACATCTTCTCTATAAACTCATAAGCATCTTCAGGTGTTTTGTTATTGATGGTTCCGCCAGCAACTGCGTCAACCATTTGCCGAGTTGAAGGATTCAGGCCATTAAGGAATGTTTGAACCTGAAGCCAAAGCGGTAACCCATGGTGAAGGCACCTTCTCAAAAGGTCCTTGTATCTCTCCCATACATCGTAGAGTGTTTCCAAATCAATCTGCACAAAAGAAGAGATATCATTACGTAATTTAGCCATTTTAGCCGGCGAAAAATATTTTAGTAAAAATTTTTCGCTCATTTGTTCCAAAGTAGTAATTGACCCTCGTGGTAACGAGTTCAACACTGTTTAGCTTTGTTCCTCAATGAAAAAGGGAATAACCGAAGGCGAATGGCATCATCAGAAACGCTATTAATTTTAAAAGTGTCATAAAATTCTAGAAAATTCACCAAGTGAGTTTTGGGGTCCTCATCCTGCAAACCATCAAACTGAACAAATTGTTGTATCATTTGAATAGTGTTAGGTTTCAGTTCAAAATTATTTGCAGCAATAGCAGGCCTAACTATACTTGACTCAGTTCCTATTAAATTAGGTTTAGCATAATCATACATAGTACGAGGAGCAGGACTTTGATTAACCACAATCGCAAGAGGTAGCTGATTGTCTTGGTTTTCGGCCATCTCTTTGGTTGGGGGTTGAGTATCGTATTCTTGCTCGTTCTCTGTGTATCTTAAACTTCGCCTTATTTCTCTTTGGTTTCTGCGAACTGTGCGATTGATTTCTTCGTCTAAAAGTAGTGGTCCTGACGGGTTTCTTCTAGTCATAAACTATAAAAACTTGCCAGAAGAAAGAAAAAAAATTAGTAAATTAGAATAAAACTAAAAATAAAATTAAACTGCAAGAAAAATAAATGGCTAAAGTAATAAAAATTGAGTGTTCCTAATATTTTAATTCCCCGGCAACGGCGCCAAAAACTTGATCGCGTGATTTCGTGATAGGTTTTAAATATTTATAATTAATCGTTCTTGAAACTAACTATTATCACGCTGTAGGCAAGTGTACCTATCAAACAGTAGTATAGTTTTAGCAAGACCGGATTGTCAAACCCAAAGGAACTAAAAGCACTAGTAATGACTGTCTTTTTATTATCTATCCTAAGAATAAAGAGGTTTTGTTTTAACTAACTAATTATCTAAACTAAGAACTCACAGAGAATAGAATTGGGGAATTGCTTTTGAGAAAATCAATTGAATTAAGACAATACCTAAGGAAAAATCCACCTAGACTGTACTTGTTATTCTAACTCCGAATCAGACGATTTATTCATTTAACTTGTTCCGTAGAGATCCCTAAGTTATGTTTTTATCCCTATTCAAGACTAACAACGTCTAATCCCTAGATTGAATAATTGAGATCTTTCTCTAATTAACACCCTAGGGTTGCATTAACTCGATCTATGGATCCCCTTATTAGGTTTCACCCTAATCTGGCAAAATCTTGTCACCCTATGTCTAGGCGCGCAATCAACTCCGCTTAATTATGACAAATGTACTCTTAGACAGGGTCTATTCTTCCTCTGAATAAGAGCTTATCTTGAATCAGTATCCTGGGATATCAAAACAAGAATTAAGAACACATAATTAAGAACAAGTTAAATATTTATCATACAATTCAGAAAATAATAACAAGATTCGTCTTAGGTTTCATTCCCGTTAGGTATTTAAGGGTTTTAGTTCATAACTAAATAAGAAAACATCTCAAAATAATAAAGAATACAAAACATAAAGAAAACCCAAAACTCCTGAAGGGGAAATTGAGGAGAGATCTTCAGTCTTGAGGATGAATCCGGCTTCTGAGACGAATCAATCGGCTTTCTTGGAGTAATTCCTTACTCCCTATTCTGTGTCCCCATTTTCTCCTCTTTTAGGGTGTATTATAGGCTTTGGAATGCCTATGAACCCTCAAAAGTGACCTTTTCCGAATTGGACTCAACTTGGCTCTGCAGGGACACGCCCGTGTGACACGCTCATGTGCAATTATTTTAGGCCGTGTTTGAGCCTGTTAGAATGGCACGGGCGTGTGTCCTACCCGTGTGAGTCGTGCTTTGATTCTTCCAGATTGACACGGCCGTGTGGGCTACCCGTGTGAGGAAGTCCAGACCGTGTTGATTTCGTACTTTGACCCATTTTCTCCGTTTTTGGCCCGTTTCTCGTTCCTTTCACTCTCTTATGCTCTCCTAAGTATAAAACATGAAATTAAAGCATTAGTAGCATCGAATTCACCAATTCTAAGGAAAAATCATTCATAAATGCGTTAAGCATGGGGTAAAAATATGTATAAATTACAGTTTATCATTAATCATCCAAAAACACATTAAGAATGGGATTAAAATATGTTTCTTTTATAGCTTATCTATTTTCATACTCTGACTGCTTGCCCTTATTGAGGAATATCATTTTGTTTTGAAATTCTGTCTTTTACCATCTATTTATGTTTTGGTCTCACACTGAGCTCACGTAGCTCACTTCCTCTCAATTTTCTTCTTTTCAGGTAAATTTCGTGTTCTAAAGCTAGACTTGGCAGCCGGAGGTCTCAGATGGATAACCTTTGATATAATCAAATAAAGTTTTCTTCAATTCTTAAATTAGTGAACTATTTCAGACTATAAGTATTTATAAGAACTGTGGCATAAATTTTATATTGGACTTTTGTTAAAGTTTATTTGGACTGAACTTTAGAAACTATGGATTTTATACTGAACCTAAATTACAAATTTCATGAGTGGTTTTTACGAAAATGAAACTAATATGAATTTTTGAGGCTGTGATGTTTTTAAACACTCCAATTTGAAACAGTACAAGAAATGTCAATTTGATTTAATTTTGAATTTTTTTACGCCAATTAAATACTGTTTCAAAACATAGTTAAGTATTATTTAATTTCCTAAAGTGAAGCAAACAAAAAGTTTTCTTGGTTTGAATTAGAGTTTTTGTTTTCGCCACTTTTGGTGCCCGATGTAACCTCTTAAATTCGGTCTAAACTTCTAGGTCAGGTTTTGGGGTGTTATAAATTTACATAAAACATTTTAGGAAAAATAATAATATTGGTATTTAAATAATATAATCAAAAGAAGCAAGTCATAAAATCTTGGCTAAATGAGTTATATATGTTGGGAAAAAATAATTCACAAAATAGGTTTTTTTTCTAAAAATTAGGGAAATAGGTTGATTTTGGAAAGACTGTATGAAAATGCGTCTACCTGGACGCATTTTCTGCACAATTTTAGGAAAGTGCACCTAGTTGAATGTGTTTTCCTCTAAGTTGGTAGGAAAACACTCCCAGCTGAACACACTTTACTTTCCCTCTCCTTGGCCCATTTTTTTTCTTTAGGGTATTTTTGGGTTTTTAATGTTTAAGATTTTTGGGGTTTGGTTAGTTTTAAGATTTAAGGTTTTGGGTTTAGGGTTTTTTACTATTTTGGGGTTTAAGGTAAACACTGTGAAAGCTTAAAGGTAGATTTGAATTGTCGTTGATGTGATAACACTCGGAGACACACACATTTATTTATCATGTCGGGATGAGACCATTACCTTAGAAGCTCATCCTATGGAAGTTGGGTTCTGGAGTGATGGCGCTTTGTACAGTCACGGGTTGAAGTGTATGTAACGGTCCTAGTCAACAACTGTTATGCAGTCACAAGTTGGAGTATAATTAGGGGGTCAATTGACAGTCGTTATGCAGTCAATCTTTTTTAATACTCGAAGCTAGTGGTTTATCAACACCATACATAAGATTGAGACCATAATCATAGGAAAAATGAATGGGTTTCTGGTGTATTTAATGTAATTTTTTTCTACATCTCCACCAAAGGCAGTATTTTTAACCTTTATTCTTATCTAAAGTTCGGGACCAAGTTGTTTGCAAGAGGACTTTTAGGGGATAGCAGATGTTTTGATAGAGTAGAGGTAGAACTCGAGTTAGCACGATAATGATTGTAGTTATTAATGAGTTGCTCAACAACGATAATCGTTGTCACCCTGGAGGGAGCTTTACTTTTACTTCACCATCACAACTGTTCCCCCTTGAGAGTCTTCTTGCATCCAACTCGGTCCTGAGTTTCAAAAAAGAAGGAAGGTTAAAGATGCTAGTTTTGGTAAAAATGAAGAATTAGAATAAGTTGATTATGCTGGGAATCCCCTTGGTTTTTCAATATGATTATGCCCTCAAACTTATGTATGATATTTATAAGGCATCATCTCTAGGTATCCAAAAAGTTTGAACTCATGACCGCATAATGATTGTCAACTGACCTCTGAGTTATACTCAAACCCGTGATTTCATAATGGCCATCAATTAAGACTTCTACTTAGACTTCGACCCATAACTATATATTCCACTATTACCCCGAACCCTGATTTTCATAAGATGGATTTCTAAGGTAATGTTCCCTTTTCGGCATGACATATGAAATGTGTGTCTCAGAGCGTTATCGCATCACTGGTGACTCAAAAATACCTTAAAACTAGCACACTTTCTACCACAAATAAGAATAACTATTTCCGATGAAAATTTTAAATATTGAAACGAAAAGAAGATTGAGAGAGAAATTTTGGAAAAGGGGAGGACGGTGGCCAAGAGAGATGATGGAGTAGGGGGGACAGCCTTCCTCCCTTTTATAAGTTGGGAGTGAGACTAAAAGGAAAACAAAGAGAGTTAAAAATACATCATCTGAGACGTGTTTTCATCAAATAATAACTCCAATGGTGCTTGAAAACTTACTCAAGATTCCCGAGCGCAAGGTATCTTTACAGGCTTCGGACAAATAGTGGAGAGAAAGCAGGGCTAACTGATGTGTTTCCTGCTGACATGCGCTTCAGACCTATAATCTCAAATGTTAATATATTCATTGTGGAATTCCCGCCATTTTCATCAAATTTTCCCTACAAATCAAGCTTGTGTAGTGCTTCAATGTCTTGCGGTGGTGGTGGAATATTTTGCCTCCACTTGAACTTGCACATCACTCGATCGAACTCATGCATCTCCACCATCGTGTAAACTACAACGATACCTTCGCGTCCCACATTCTCTAATTGGCCAAATTTTCAAGCTGGATGCATCGTATGATTACTGGATTGACGAATGACATCCATTCAGATTGTAGTACACATTTATAAATTTTCTTATCTATAAAAATATTAAAAATCATTACATAATTATTATATGTTTGAACAATTCAATAATTATCCTTGGCTTTTGAGCATTGATCTAACAGTAACCAGATATCTTCAAGCGGCTTTGGTAGTCCCACATAACTTGGCCCAAAGTTCCACCTACTCAAACAATATGTTAATTCAAATAGAAAATAAATAAACAACATTTACTATGGTAACTATATTATTATCAAATGAATTTTACCTTATCACCAGTAGGAATGTATAAGGGGGACAATTCGGGGATGTAAAAATTGTAGCCATTACGCCTATGATTGCAGCAGGAGCAGGAAACCACCAATTGACATCTTATCCAGTTTCGTTGCTTGGTACAACTCCTGGTACAATGTGGCTAGCATGGCTAGTCCCCAATTGAGTTGGCAATATTCTTTGAAGTCCACCAGATGTAGTAACCACCTTATATATACCAAAATTTAAGATTTATCAGGCATTAGGATTCCCTCACTTAACCTCAAGATGAATGCACGAGTGTATTATTCTTTTCCGAGGGTTGTTGCGTGCTTATCAAGTTCATCGAAATTATCTTCCAACCATTTGATCTCTATCCGGTCACCTTGAAACTTGTTCGACACTTTCCCTAAAAATGTGTCATAAAGGTCCTCCTTATTGGGAATGATCACTGGCCCTGTAACACTCTTAACCCATATCTGTTGCCGAAATGGGGTTACGGAGCATTATCGGAGATTACAAAACAAACAAACAGAAATTTCAACATTTCAAAACACATCAATATTCATATCAAAAACCAAACAAAATCATTTATATTGTCCCATAGATGAGCCCTCGAGGCCCAAATTAAGCATTAGAAAAAAGTCGGGACTAAATCTGGAACTTAGAGAATTTTTCGAAAAACATTGAAAATTTTCAAAGCTATAGGGGTCACATGGCCAAGAGACATGCTTGTGTCTTAGGCCATGTGGGCATTTGAAATGGGGACACACGGTCGTGTCCCAGCCCATATTCGTGCCCGTGTAACTCTCTGACTTTGTTACATGGCCAAGCTACACGCCCATGTGCTAGGCTGTATACCCCTTCGAAGTAACCCCACATACTCGTGTGCCAGGCCTTGTGTTAGGCCGTGTAACAACCTAACTTGCAACCCTTTGGAAGCGATAGGGGACACACAGCCGTGTCAACTAGCCATGCGTCACACACGACTAAGATACATGCCTATGTCTCTTCCCATGTGGACGAAAATAGGCCATTTTACAAACAATTTTTCTCACCCAAATTAGCATGTACCTATAACCAAAATGCACATATGCACATGCCTTAATAAGGCACCAAAATTAAGCATAAATAAGGCATGTACATATGATATAACATCATACAACCAATATGTTGTTACGCACCTCAAATGACAATATATAAACATGTTTAATCATGTACTCAAATTTGACAAAATGACTTACGAACTTTCAACTAAACTTGCATCAATTTAAACCATTAAATTAACTTACCAAACCCTATCAAATGGTACAAAATATGTCATTCATTCACCAACATGAATAGACATATATAAATACCTTTCATAACAAGATACCAAACCACAACAAGACATAAGGCTTATACAAAATGTATATTCATCTATCACAATTCAAACTTATTATTTACATGCCATAAACTAAGCTCATATCAACCTCAAAATACAAAATCACCAGCCAAATCAATTGGCTATTCTACAACCAAAACACAAGACCAACATTAGCCAAAATACCTATACATGCCATTATAACCAAAATTAAACATCTATAAGTACTGAAAGAGCCGATAGATAGTGTGATATATCTCTGATGACTTTTCCAACCCGAACAAGCTTCCGACAACTATAAAAAATAGAAAATTAACACAAAGTAAGCATGTCATGCTTAGTAAGTTCGTAACACACACAGAGTCTAACCTTGCCAATTCAATATACAACCACAAAGCATGTAAACCCAATCCAACTTGAGAATAACTAATTCAAAAACCTATATATGTACATTTATACTCTTAACTTTCACAAGGTACGCATTACTTACATTTCATCAAACTAATGTAATTTACATTGAAACTTCTTACCAAAGTTCACACGAGGTAATAATACGATGGTTAACCCATCCCTTTTCATAATTCGATAATCGAAGTTATCCCTTTTCATAGTTCAACAGCCGAAGCTATCCATTTTCATAATTTGATGGTTATCATCATCCCTTTTCATTGTTTGATGGTCATCACCATCCTTTCTCATAATTTGATAGCTGAAGCTATTCCTTTTCATAAATCGATAGCCGAAACCATCCCTCTTCAAAATTTGATTGTCGTCACCATCTATTTTCATTGTTGATGGTCGTCACCATCCCTTTTCATAATAGACAACTGAAGCTATCCCTTTTCATTTTTCGATGATCGATGTTCCCCCGTTGGATTTTTCCATCGATACTCAATTTAATATTATTCAGCAATAACATTCAATTCATAAAATAAAAACAAAACTTAAACATACGAATTTACCTTAACGATAAACGTAGAAAATGAAGTCAACTAATCTAAAGCTTTTTCTTTGCCTCGATGTAAAGCCGTATATGGTTTATGAATAAATTCAACTCAATTCAATAATCATTCTATTCGATTTAACTTAAATTCACATTTTATCAAAATTACAATTTTACCCCTACACTTTTATTTCTTTACAACTTAGTCCTTAGGCTCATAAAATGAAATTCATGCAATTTCATCCCTACCCAAGCCTAGCCGAAAATCATACAAGCTTATAGCAGCCCACACATTTCATTATTTCAAAAATATACCATGAATATTTCACATTTTACAATTAAATCCCTAATTTACAAATTCATCAAAAATCACTTAACAAAAGTTGTTTATCTAACAACAAAGATTCATTTTCTTTCATTAAACATCACAAACAACTAAATGCATTAATGTTAAAACCCTAAACATTCAAAAATTTTGCCAATTAGTCCCTGGGCTAGCTAGATTAAGCTACAACGACTCCAAAAACATAGAAATCATTAAAAACAAAACAAACAATACTTACATGCAAGAAAAATTAAGAAGGCCGAATGTTCAAGCTTCCATGGTGTTTTTTTTTCTTCTTTGATTTTCGGTAGTGAAGATGGAAGAAAGATGATATCTTTCTTTTCTTTATCTTATTTTAATTACTTAATTACTAATTTACTTAATTAACCTTGATATATAACCTTTAAAATCACCTAACAAATGTCCATATTTGTCCACTCAACATGTCAATGGTTTAATTATAACATAAACCCTCTAATCATTTAATTTCATAGCTATTAAATCCCTTTAGCTTATAAAACTCCAGTTTTGCACCTTTTGTAATTTAGTCCCTTTTATCGAATTAAGCATGCAAACAGTAAAATTTCTTAACAAAATTTTTATACTATATTACTAACATGATGTAGGCATTAAAATAATAATGAAATATACATTTTGAATTCATATTTGTGGTCCTAAAACTACAATTCTGATTTCACTAAAAATGGGCTGTTACAGGCTTTGTAAGAACTTCCCCATCTACAAGTAAGCCTGATTGTAAAGCCACGTCTTCCAGTATGATCATACACTCACTGCATGGAAGATAGAATGTGGGTATCTCGTGTAACACCCTAATTTTCTGGAATTCTGTGAATGTTGGCATAGTTTTAATTATGTTAGTGGGCCTCTAGAAGGCCCAAGCTTAAGATAGAACCAGGCAATTTTAGTTAATTTTTGTTCCATGAGAAAAATGGGGCGAAATTATGAAATAGGACCTATGTGAAAATGTTTGAAAATTCTATAGGCTAAATTGAAGTGGCCAAATAAATAGGAGGATTTGCATGACAAACTTCCCATTTTACATGAAGTGGCCAGCCATTATGTTGTTGTAGACAATATGAGCACTTGATATCCATAATTCATGGTACAAATTGATAATGGGTTAGGTAAATGTTCCATGATAATGGATTAGGTAAATATTCCATGATAATGGGTTAGATAAATGTTCCATGATAATGGTTTAGGTAAATGTTCCATGATGGGCATTTCATGTCTTTTGTATTAAATAATTAAATGGATGAAATATGAAATTTTATTAAAAGAAAAAGGGGTGAAAAGAAAAAATTTTTGTCCATCTTTGTTCATCATAGCCAAAAGTTAGAGAAGAGAAAGGAGAGGAGAAAGCTCTTGAATGTTCGGTCACTTGGGGAAGAAAATTGAAGGTAAGTTCATGGTAGTTTGCTTCTATCTTGATGTTCATGAGTTCTTCTTGATTCTACCTTAACTCTTGAAGCATATTTTGGTTTTTAGTTGTGTTGTGAGAATTTAGTCATGAATTAAAATGAAGGAAATGGTTGTTGTTTCATGTTCTTTTGATGAAAAATGGAAGATAGGTGAAGTTGAGCCAAACAAATGAGCATGCATGTGCTAAGGGAAAAATCGGCTAACATGTTGTGCTTTAAAATGATGAAATAGAGATTATACTTAAGTAAAATCATAGATATGTGATGATTGATTGGTGATATACATTTTTAAATAACAAGCATGCAAGTTAGGTGTCAAAGAGTGATTTGGTAATAAATCTGCTTGGGACAGCAGCAATAACGTGACTTTGGAAAATCACCATAAATTATGGGAGATGAGTTAGAAGCTACATAAATTATGTAATTAAAGCTTAATGAGTATAGTTTCAAATGGAATAAACAATAACATATTTTGAATTCTGTACAATGAGAAATTTGATTCGTAATGAAGAGTGGTCAGATTAGTCAAACAGTGAAACATGGGAAACTTTAAGAAAAATCTGGTATTGATTGGCCAAACCAAAATTCTGAAAATTTATGGATAGAAGATATGTGAGTCTATTTTCAGGGAAAATTAACGGCACTTGATTTGGAGTTTCGTAGCTCCAGTTATAAATGATTTAGTGACTGTTGCTTAGGAAGACAACTTGCAGTGAAATTATGATTATGTGGTAAACATTGACAAAAATTTGTTAATGAGTTGCTTATTGATTTCTTATAAGCTTTCTATGATCTGTAGGTGTGGTTGGCCGAATATTGTAAGGGGTTAATACGTAGTTTGTATTTGAATAGTTAGATTAACGTGTTAGTAATCCAATTGTAGGCGGTTCGTGTGTGGATCTCATCAGCATATCGTCGCAAACAGGTGTGTAACTAACACCCTCTTTCTTAGTCTAGATCAGCAAAAGTCAAAAAGCCGAAATGCCAAAAACCGGTATTTTGTAGATTTGCGAGTGTGCGAATGCTCGTGAGGTAAATCGATTAATGTTTTTGGTAAGCTGCAATGTTTGGACTGCAAGTGCATGATTTCTGTGCCCTCGATATTTTTGGGCTTAATGGGCCAAAATTGGAATGATGGGCCAACGGGCCCAATTCGGTAAGAACCCTCGGTAGTGATTCTGTTAATATGTGAAAGGTAGGAATATGCATGAAAAACCCTAAAATACATAAATTACTGAAATACCTTTAAAAGTGAAAAATTTATAGTTTTACCCCTAGGAGATAAATTACCGAAATACCCCTACGGTTAAATTGACCTAAATGCATGTTTGACTATTGTTATTTACTGCATGCCATGTTATTATCTGATGCATGGGACTGGGATATTGACGGAGGAAGTACTGAAAGTGGCTTGTCCACGTACTGGAGGCTTTGCCTCAATTTACTGTTAACTGAGCAGCAAGGCTGCAACTGTGGAGTGTTGGGCTGGGTGGGTTGAGCTATTCCCCACATGGAGTGTATGGCTGGTACGGGTGGAGTGTAGTGGTTGGTGGGTTGAGTAGTCTCCCCAAATGGGCTTGCATATGTTTACTGATGTTGCATGTATTTTGAAATGGGCCTATGGGCCATACTGTTATCTGAATAAGGGGCTAAGGCCCAGTTTATTGTAATCTGAAAAGGGCTCTGGCCCAGTACCACTATTACCTGAATGGGCTTAGGCCCAATGGGCTTGAGCTAACTTGGGCTTTGAATGGGTTTTCTTTACACACTGAGTTTCCCCAAACTCACCCCTTCTTTAACCTTGCAGGTGAGCCTTGATGTGGGTGACTTGGAGCCGGAGGGGATTCAGAGTGGCCATGGTGAATACTTTTGGGTTTGAAAAAGAGACTGGTTTTCTTAAGTTATTTTTAATTACTATTTAATTTTTGGGTTGTAATAAGGCCATTTTAACTTTATTTTCTTCTTTGATTTTCTGGGATTATATTATTTTAAACAACTTTAAATTGATGGATACTAATTCAAATGGGCTAGACTTAGGCCATGATTTCAAAACGATACTTGTTTTTTTTTTAAATAACACGACGTCACGAATATTCGATTTACCAAAGATAATCACTTAAAGAAATTTCAATTTGTTATAACCAAGTGTGGCAATGGATGTGGGCATGTCTAGGATTGGATCCAATCGGAGAGCTTGGTACTTAAGCAGCCTTCATGGCTCACCTCCTCTGTTATGGATACCTGCCTGGTGCCCAGCTTCCATTCACTTGGTTAGTTTGACAAAAGTCGGCTTTTTAAAACACTAAAAAGGGAGCACGGGTTTTTAACTTCAAAGTGGCACGTCGGATTCGGCCTTAACGTCTGGGCCGGGTTTGGGGTGCTACATCTCGAGTCTCCATCTTTCCACCAACGTGTTGATAAGTGTGGGGTCCAAGCCCCCGAGCATACGAGACACATGTAAGAACCCCGCATTTTGCAAATGACGACGAATTGCATTGGGTGCGCTCTTTGATAAATTGTGTATGAACTTCTCCAAAACTCAATCATCCGCCTATTTATATCAACAAAATAATTTAAAATTTTTAAAAACTTTAAAATTAACTTAATTAAAATTAATAAAAATAAAAAATTTCATTATCATTGCCAATTGCATGGCGAAAATATGTTTGTCGTCGAAACGAATAAGAGAACTTGTAATTCGTGAAAAATTAATTAAAATGAATAATTTATAAAATAATAAACTAAAACTAGAATATTTTTATAAATATTTATTGGAAAATTTGAAACTAATCTTGAGAAAATTGAGAGAATTGAATTTGTGCGAAAAGAGTGAAAAATGACCTAGATTTATATAGAAAAAAAAGTTACCGTTGGGCCATTTATAATTTTACTGTTGGTCGAAAACCTAACCTATTTCTCTAAATTAAAAAAAGAAAGTCCTATTTTACCAAAAAAATTTTCAGCATATATGCATTATTTAACCTAAAATCTTAGTTTATTGAAAATTAAGTAAAAGAAAACATATAAAATATTATGTACGAAGTCAAGCCATATAAAAAAAACATTGATCTTAAGAAACAAAGTTGATAAGAATACGAAAGTCCCATACAAAGCCATATTATTGAATACTCAACCGCCAAAACGAATTACACGATTTATTGTATTGAATTCAACACCAATAATCTTGTTCTTTTTGAAAAACTTGTGAAATCTCGTAAATCATTAAAAGCTTCTTTAGTAGCTATAAAAAAAACCACCATTTCTAAACAAAGTCGATTTACCTACCATTGCTAAAATAAAAGTTGACTCTTGCAGTCTTGTATTTGTACCGCTGTTCACTGTGGAAATAATTGAAGGGTTGTAGGTACTTAGTTTTGATTTTTTTTAATTAAAAGTTCCTGATAAATTAGTTTATTTTGATTAACTTTTACTGTGTATATATATACACTATATAAGGATATAAAAAAATAATTATATTAACATTAGCATTACAATTATTTTTACTTTAATCATATATATATAATAACAATATGAGGATATAAAAAATAGTCATATTCACATTGCAATTTCTTTTTACACATGGCACTCTCTATTTAAAGCACTTAATTATAATTTAGATAAATTATTCTTTTACTCTTTATCTTTTAATTTTTTAAGTTATTCCATAACTTTTGTTTAAATTTTTTCTTTACAATTTTTTATATGTCAAATATAAAGTTTTAAATAAGGAGAAATTATTTTATACACTGCTAGTGGAGTTTTTAGACTCCACAAGCAGTGTCAAGGGGTTGACAAATGTCATATAGGGATATAGTAAAATATTAAAAAAATAAATATTTTAAAAAAGGACACATGATAATTTTTTAATATTGCTTGTGGAATTAAAAATATACACTATCAGTGTACCAAATACAAACCCTTAAATAAATTCTCTTTATTTTAAGATGCTACTTAATTGAATTAACTCTTATTGTTATCATATTAAAATTAACGAATATTAAATTGTTAAGCTTAAAATATAGTTGTAAAAAAAATACCATATTAATAACATTTATCAATTTGTCTATCAAAATCAAGATAACTTTAATGTACTTTAGAACTCTAGTATTTATTAGAAGTAGAATTTTATTTCATTTATACTTCTTATATCTATAAATATAGACTTTAGAGAAATATTATAAAATATTTATATTGATCAATAAAATACGTATTTCTCTTTCGCTCTCTTATACACACAACATTTTCTTTTTCACCATTTTTTGAACACATCCATCTCTTAAACTTTTTGTTTTGACTATTTTCCAATAATAAAAAAATTCTCAATAGACATTGAACCTATTCCTTGATATTTTTAACTCTTCTTCTATAACCACCCGGCCGTTCAAATATATACATGATATTTGGATGATTAAAGATTTGACCATGAAATTATTGTTATTAAATATACTTAAAATATAATTAGAATTGCGATAAAAAGTAGGATTTAGTTGATTCTTATTAATATGTTGTTATTAATATGTTGTTATTGAATGATTGGATTGTACCTTTTAAATTGGATTATAAATCATAAATAATTTGTTAGAGTATCATAAGATTCTATAACATATATGTGGTATTAAAATTTGGTCTAATGTATACCGGATAACTTTCAATTATCATACGCAAAAATTTTGATTGTTTATAAATGGGTTTTACTATTATAAATGTTTTTTTTATATAAAAGTAAAGTTGTTTTAATACTTGTAATAGTGCTCGTGATCATAACTAGGGGGATGATGATGATGTTAAAGATCTTCAAGTATATTTTACTAATTTATTTTATTATAGTATGTTTATTATAACTGGAGACTAATCATGACAATAACATGAACAAATAGATTTTGAATTGAAATCCACATATGTCTATGATGGTGATTATGAAAATAAAGAATTTATTGAAAGGTTGGAAGTTTGTCTTACTAAATCTGTTGCTTTTCTCAAAACGAACACAAGCATAAAACAAAATTTAAAGGATATAATTATGGACATGATAAGTGGCATAATAATAACCACTAGAAGTTGAAACATAGTAATAAATAAGATAAAAATGAGAGTTCTCATGATAACCCTTCAAAGGGTAGAGATAACTTATGTTATCAATTTGATATGAAAGGCCATTGGTCACATATATGTCGTTTGCACAAATATTTTGTTTCTGTTAATATTCTTTGAGGAAGGGAAATGATTAAGTCTTAAAAGATATTCACTGTTATGGATCTCATATTGAGATTATGAATGAGAAAGAAATTATAGTTGGTATGAATCACTCTTGTTATGAATATCTACCTATTTTGATTTTGAAAAGAATAAAGAAAGATTGGGTTATTGAATTATATTTATCACTCTTGTTATTAAATTGAATTAACTATGATTATCTCAATGATCTTCATTTGTCATCATCCTCATAAAAGGTTGAAAGTAGGATATTTGAATGTAAAAGATCCACTTGAATTGTGGAATAATTTAAAAGAAATATATAACCATCAAAATATGATAATTCTATCTAAAGCTCGTTATGATTGGATGCACCTGAAGTTGCAAGATTTTAAAACTATTTGTGAGTAGAACTTTTCAATATTTAGGATAAAGTTCTCAATTAAAATTATGTGAAGAGAATATTATTGATGAGAACTTGTTAGAGAACTTTTTCAACTTTTCATGCTTCAAATGTGCTCCTACAGTACCAATTCTATGAAAAAGGTTTTCTAACCTCCCAAACCCGGTCTAAACATTATGGCTAGATTGAGAAGGCTACATTAGCCGTCGAAATGGCTAAGCTAACTTACATTACTTTTGAATACCTTAAATAAACTCATTTTCGAGAAATTGTAGTTTTACTTTGAGTTAGCTTAAAAGAATCCATTCATTAGGTCGTGTATACTACGGATTCATTTTATTGTTGATGGTGTTGTTTTAGAAAAAAAATGTTTGCTTGTCGATCTTATTTACAAAAAAAAACTCAATGTTAAACTAATGCAGAGGACAAAACTATTTTCAAGTTATTTTGGAAACTTAATTGCCTTATTGATTTATTTTTCAAAAATGGTTTCTTTGTAATGTAGACTAGGGAACAATATCAAATTTTACTTAAGCCCGATATCATGCATTATCTAGTTATTATGCTTGAGTAATACATGCATGCAAAAATCCCCAAAAGAAAAGTTACCAAGCCACAGATCAGAAATAATTTAAAATTACAAACCAAAACCAATAAAGACTTAATAATACTTATTAAGAAAAATAACCTGAGGTCCAAGGTGATTCTCCGAATGCCGAGTCTAGTCCTAATTTCGAGGTTTACTTGAAAAGTTAAACATTATTAGGGGATGAGCTTATGAAAAGCTCTGTGTGAGTCGAACAATTATATAAACAAACATAAATATCGAATATAGTGAAACATATTGGCATTAACAGAAGAAAATAAAACCATCATAGAAATTTCATGTGACAGCCCTAAATTGACCCTAGTCGGGAAGTGGTTTCGGGACCGCTAAGCCGAGTCACCGAAGTATTTGAATGTGATAATTATTGTCTAGAATATGTGAATATGAATGTGTGAAAGTTTTAAGCTTCGATTTAGTCGATTGCATGTGAACTTAGTTAATAGGACTTATGTGTGACACTTTTGAAATGTGATAGGTTAATTTATAAGGACCTATTAAAGCATGTAGTGAAAATAATGGCTTTGCATGTCAAATACTCCTTTTTTTATACATAGTGGCCGGCCATGATGGAACATATATTAGAATATGTGGTAAATTTCCATGAAGTGGTCATTATTTTATGTAAAAGAAAGGAAATAATAAAAGAAATACTAAGGATAATAAAAGAAAAAAAAAGGGGGTTATCACCTTGTTCTTCTTAGCCGTACAAGAAGAAGAAAAAAAGGGGGGGCATTCGGCCTTTTGAGTGAAGAGAAGGTTAGTAAATTTTGTTAATCTTTCTTTTGAAATCTTAGTTTGTTCAGGTTAATCATCATGTTTTTCTTACCTAGCCATACTAAAATTTTGAATTTAGAGTGTTGGATGGAACTTTCGGTTATGGTATGTGTGAGAAGAACTTGATTTTTTTTCTTACCTTTAAGTTTTGATGGATAAAGAAACAAAAAGATTGTTGATGAAAGAAATTAATGTGTTAAGAGATTATATGAAACTTATTCATGTTTATATATGTTATATGCATTGAAAATGGTTGATGATTTTGGATGTGATTAGATTGAATCGGCCATGGTATATCCATAAGTATGATTTATGCTTGTTATGTTACTCATGGTTAAAACGATTCGGCTATGGTTCATGTAAAAATAAAATATACATGTGAATTTGGTTAATATATTTGGTTGAGGTGTTATACATGATTTGGTATTAAATGATATTAGGTTATATTCGAACATAGAAAGAGGTTATTTTGATATGCTTATTACATGGTAGGTAAGATTTGTGTTTTGGGTATATGTTTATATTTGGTTAATGATTTATTCTTGTGAAGTATAAATTTGTGACATGAATTGAGTTGGAAGTTATTATAATGCACTTGTGCATTTGGGTATATGATGAAAATATATGAGATGGTTACAATCAACTTTGTGATTCGGCTCTTGCACATATATATATTTGCACATGATGTATTGGTATGACATATATATTATCTCAAGGTATATATTTATATATGGTGGTGTTTCAGTTATGGAGTAAATGATGGATGCGTATTGAGTTATAATATGTAATGCATTAGTTAGTAAAATGTATGTCATTTATATGTGGTATTAAGTATATAATTGGCCTCAACATAGACATGCATATTCGGCCACATGAGATGGATTGGTGTTGCATGTATTCGGTTAGAGGCAAGCATATTAATGCTTTTATCTTGGCTTAGAAAATCGGCTAAAAGAGAGTGTGGGCTAAAATGTTGAGTTTGATTCATGATTTCATATATATGTGACTCTAATGTCTAATGTATACATGGGTTAAGTACCTTGAGTTCTCTTTTTGATGTTCAAATGATTAAATCAATTTATTTGTTAAATTAAGCTCAAGAGCAAAGGGGAACTAAGTCTGATAAAGGGATGGAAAAAGTGATCGAATAGTCGTCGAAATCGTTCGACAACATCCGTGGTAAGTTTTCGAGTAATGAAACTTAGTTTACGATTTGATTAAGTCATGACGTACAATTATAACAATATACGGTGATATAATGATTTTACTTGAATCATATGTGAGTTAATTAGTCTATACGTATGATGGGTAGCCGTATGTGCATAGAAATCATGTCATGAAGCAAGCCGAATCATGCTGTTTGTATGCGGCTATTGAGCCGAAAATGTAATGCTTAATAATTGAATTGTGTTTGAATTCTAGTTATGAAAATGAAATATTGATATGTGCATGGATATTCGGATTGATACCCGGGCTAAGTCCCGAAGACATTTGTGCGAGTTACTATATCCGGGCTAAGTCCCAAAGGCATTTGTGCGAGTTACTATATCCGGGCTAAGTCCCGAAGGCATTTGTGCGAGTTACTATAACCGGGCTAAGTCCCGAAGGCATTTGTGCGAGTTACTATAACCGGGCTAAGTCCCGAAGGCATTTGTACGAGTTACTATAACCGGGCTAAGTCCCGAAGGCATTTGAGCTAGTAGCTATATCTGGCTAAACTCCGAAGGTACTTGGTTTGGGAATGAGCGATCTTGCTGTAATAATTTAAATTGATACGCTCGTAAATCCCAACGATGTGGTATGTCTCGTATATGCATTGGAGTAGTAAATTCCCTTGAAATATTATTTGCTCAGTCTATTAATGAGCTTCCGACACTTGGCTAAGTTGATCTTTTGTGTATGAATATAAGGGTTGGTAATGTGAAGTAAGTATGATATTGAGAATTTGTGCATATGAAATTATCCGTTTAGCCATATGAATGCTATACTTTAGTTGTGTCTAATTTCATGGCTCAAAACTTACTAAGCATTAAATGCTTACTCCGTTTCTTTGATTCTCTGTTTTATAGATTTTGGTTCGTCAGCTATCAGACTCGGGATTGTTGGAGTCGAAGTCGTCCACACTATCAAAGCCCTTTTGGTACACTTTTGGTTGAACTCTGAAAATGGCATGTATAGGACTACCCTTTTTGGTGTAGGTCATGTACCTTTCGGTATTGTACGAATTTGGATAGCCATGCGAAAATGGCTTATATATATTTTGAGCATAATGTTATAATCATTTTGTATGTATATGGTTATTGAGAGGTGTGGATATGCTTGGAAATGATTGGCCATTGGAATGGTTAAGCACGATCATACTTTGTGCTATATATGCTAAAGGGTTGGGTGAATCATGGAAACTATGTAATAGGTAAAGTCTAGCTTAAAGGCAGATGCTGACAGCAGCAGTGGTGTGAATTTGAAAAATCACTAAAAATAGTAGGAATGGATTTAAATAGTGAATAAATTATGTAATCTAACCTTGATGAATATACTTTCATATGGAAGAAATGAAACGGTCATATGAGTCGTATTTCAAGAGATATTTAAGTTTTCGTGAAACAGGGCCAGAGCGATTTCTGGATCCCCTGATCTGACTTTGGAAATTTACTATAGATTAACCAGAGATAATTAGAAGTCATACCATATATGTATAGATTCCTTTTCGAGTCTAGTTTCTATAGAAATAAACTGAATCAGTATTGCAGCCTTGTACAGGGAGATATATAAGTCGTAATGCATGAAGGTCAGAGCAGTCGAACCTTGAAATAGGGGAGATTTTAACTAATAAACTGTACTAATTGGCCCGACCAAAAATTCTAGAAAAAAATTTTTAGATGGATATATGAGTCTAGTTTCAGGGAAAATTTACGGAATCAGTTTTCGTGCTTCGGAACTCGAGATATCATTTTTAAAGCGACTGTGATGCAGTTAGCCAGCTTGTCTGGAAAATTTTTGGACTGTGAAAATAAATGAGTTAAGTTGGTTCACACTTCGTGTCCGACTCCGGCAACGGTCTCGGGTACGGGGTGTTACAATTAAATTGGTACCAGAGCTACGGTTTAGTCGATTCTAGGACTACCGTAATACGTTTGGGTCTAGCTATACATGCCATTATGTGATTATTTGATAGTGTGGTGATTTCTGACAATTAAAAATGTGTTTATTTATAGTAATGGATCCCGATCCCAACCGAGCGGTAGCTGATGATCTTGAGAGTGTAGCGCCTGCTCCCGCACAAGGGACAGCGCCGGCGGACTCTCAACCTATTGCTAGTAATCCGAACGATGAAGCTAGACAAGCTTTTTATAGCGTGATGAATGATTGGTTCAACCAATACATTCGAACTAATACGGCTGTTCCACAACCCCCATTCCCAACTAATACAACCCCCGCACCTACAATGCCTCCGGTCACTGACCAAATAAGGTCAAATAAGCCCCTAGTTGACAGAATCCGAAAACACGGGGCTACTGAATTTAAAGCTACGGACAGCGGCGACGCCGAGCAAGCTGAATTTTGGTTGGATAACACTATTCGGGTACTTGATGAACTATCTTGCACACCCGATGAATGCTTAAAGTGTACTATCTCCTTGCTACGTGATTTTGCCTACTATTGGTGGAATATGTTGACTTCTGTTGTGCCCAGAGAGCAAGTAACTTGGGAGTTTTTCCAAACCGAGTTTCGAAAAAAGTATATCAGTCAGAGATTCATGGATCAAAAACGGAAGGAATTTCTTGAACTTAAACAAGGTTCTATGTCGGTTACCGACTATGAACGAAAATTTGTGAGGCTTAGCCGGTACGCACGAGAATGCATTTCTTCAGAAGCCGTGATGTGTAAATGTTTCGAAGATGGACTGAACGATGATATCAAGCTGTATGTTGGCATTTTAGAAATCTGAGAATTTGTGGTACTTGTCAAGCGAGCTTGCAAAGCCGAGGAGCTCAGTATGGAGAAAAGAAAAGCTGATATGGGAGCAAAGGAGTTTCGTAAGAGATCTTCAGGAAAGCCCTTTCAACAGTCATCGAAGAAATCTAGAGATGATTTAGGCTGATCTAGAGACACTTCGGGCTTTTCTAGACGAGATCGTGATCGACCCCCTGTGAGTGCACGAGTCACTTCGGTCGCCAGTGTTAGAAATGATCGTCGAGACAGAACGGAGTGCCAGTATTGCGGTAAATGGCATTCGGGGAGTTGTAGATTCCATGACCGCTCCTGCTACAAGTGCAGATCAGCTGACCACTTTATTAAAGACTGCCCGAGATTGTCTGAATAGAATGTAGATCAGAGTGGGAGACCGGGTGCTACTACTGCTCGAGGTAGACCTTCTAGAAATACGGGCAATGCTAGTGGCGGTCAGAGAGGATCTAGAGATGCTACAACCAGATCTGAGGCTCGTGCTCCTGCTAGAGCTTATGCTATACGCGCACGCGAGGATGCTTCCTCGCCAGATGTTATTACCGGTACTTTTACTCTCTTTGATACTAATGTGATTGCTTTGATTGACCCTGGTTCTACTCATTCTTATATATGTGAAACCTTAGCATCCAGTAAGACTTTACCTGTTGAGTCTACTGAGTTCGTAATTCAGGTGTCAAATCCCTTGGGTCATTATGTGCTTGTCGACAAGGTGTGTAAGAAATGCCCCTTAATAATCCGAGGATCCTGTTTTTCGGCTGACCTGATGCTTTTACCGTTTGATGAATTTGATGTTATCCTCGGTATGGATTGGTTGACCGTACATGATGCAATTGTGAATTGCAAAAGAAAAACTATCAATTTGAGGTGTGCAAATAATGAGATGATTCGAGTTGAGTCTACTGACTTGAATGGGTCGCCAGCTGTAATATCATCGATGTTGGCACAGAAATATGTAAGAAAGGGGTGCGAAGCATACCTTGCGTATGTACTTGATGACAAAGAGTTAGAAAAGAAGCCTGAATCTGTGCTGGTGGTTTGTGAATATCTGGATGTTTTTCCCGAAGAATTATCGGGTTTACCACCTGTTCGGGAGGTAGAGTTTGGTATTGAGCTTGTACCTGGGACTACACCGATTTCGATAGCTCCGTATCGTATGGCACCAACAGAATTAAAGGAATTGAAAGCTCAGTTGCAAGAGTTGACAGATAGAGGTTTCGCTCGACCAAGTTTCTCACCTTGGGGTGCACCAGTATTGTTTGTGAAAAAGAAGGACGGAACCATGAGGTTGTGCATCGATTATCGTCAGCTGAATAAGGTGACAATAAAGAATAAATATCCGATACCGCGTATTGACGATTTGTTTGATCAACTAAAGGGAGCCTCAGTGTTTTCAAAGATAGATTTGAGATCGGGTTATTATCAGTTGCGAATTCGAGATTCTGATATACCCAAAACTGCTTTCAGAACGAGATACGGTCACTACGAGTTCTTAGTGATGCCGTTTGGGCTCACTAATGTCCCTGCGGTATTTATGGATTTGATGAATCGGATCTTTAGACCGTATTTGGATTGGTTTGTAGTTGTGTTTATCGATGATATTTTGGTCTATTTGAGAAATGAAACCGATCATGCTGAACACCTGATATTAGTGTTGCAGATTTTACGAGATAAGCAGTTATATACTAAGTTCAGTAAGTGTGAGTTCTGGTTAAGAGAGGTGAGCTTCTTGGGCCATGTGGTATCTGCATCGGGTATTCGAGTTGATCTGAGCAAAATTTTAGCCATACTTAACTGGAAGCCTCCGAGAAATATTACTGAGGTTCGGAGCTTTTTGGGACTTGCCGGTTACTACCGACGGTTTGTAAAAGGTTTCTCGATGATAGCCACACCAATGACGAAGCTACTTCAAAAAGATGTTAAGTTCGAATGGACGGAAAAATGTCAGAAAAGTTTTGATCAACTGAAAACTTATTTGACTGAAGCTCCAATTCTAGTGCAACCCGAATCAGGCAAAGAGTTTGTCATTTATAGTGACCTATGCTCCCTACTTGGGTTGGGTTGCGTATTGATTCAAGAAGGTCGAGTTGTGGCCTATGCGTCGAGACAATTAAAGCCACATGAGAAAAATTATCCGACCCATGATCTCGAATTAGCTGCCATCGTATTCGCTTTGAAAATATGGCGACATTACTTATTTGGTGAGAAGTGCCATGTATTTTCGGATCACAAAAGTGTCAAATATTTGATGACTCGAAGAGACTTAAATCTACGACAAAGACATTGGCTCGAGTTGTTGAAAGATTATGAGCTTGTCATTGACTATCACCCGGGAAAGGCTAATGTGGTTGCGGATGCCTTAAGTCGTAAGTCACTGTTTGCTTTACGAGCAATGAATGTACACTTGCCCGTTCTATCCGACAATGTGTTAGTGGCAGAATTAAAGGCCAAATCATTGCTGATTCATCGAATTCGTGAAGCTCAGAAAGTCGATGATAAATTGGTTGCAAAACGGGCTGAATGTGTTCCGAATATGGAATCAGAGTTTCAAATTGATAATGACAATTGTTTGAGGTTCAGAAGTCGTTGTGTGTTCCAAGAAATTCAGAACTCATTTCGATGATTCTGAACGAAGCTCATTGTAGCCGAATGTCTATTCACCCGGGGAGTACGAAAATGTACAACGATCTGAGACGTCAGTTTTGGTGGCATGGTATGAAACGAGACATTTCCGATTTTGTATCGAAGTGTTTAATATGTCAACAAGTGAAAGCGGAACATCAAGTGCCTACAGGTTTACTTCAGCCGATCATGATACCTGAATGGAAATTGGATCGAGTCACGATGGATTTTGTGTCTGGGTTGCCATTGTCGACAAGTAAGAAAGATGCGATTTGGGTTGTTGTTGATAGACTGACTAAGTCGGCTCATTTTATTCCCGTACGTACGGATTATTCACTGGAAAAACTAGTTGAATTGTATGTTTCTCAGATTGTGAGATTACACGGGGTACCCATTTCTATTGTGTCGGATAGAGATCCGAGATTCACCTCGCGATTTTGGAAGAAATTGCAAGAAGCTTTGGGTACCAAGTTGCATTTTAGCACTGCTTTTCACCCCCAAACCGATGGTCAATCCGAGCGGATAATTCGGATACTTGAGGATATGTTGGGATGTTGCATCCTCGAGTTTAGTGGCTCATGGGAGCGGTATTTACCTTTGATTGAATTCGCTTACAACAATAGTTTTCAATCAAGTATTAAGATGGCACCTTACGAGGCTTTGTACGGTCGTAAATGCCGTACACCATTGTTTTGGACCGAGCTCGGTGAAAGTAAAATTTTCGGAGTTGATTTGATTAAAGATGCTGAACAGAAAGTAAAAGTGATCCGTGAAAGTCTGAAGGCAGCCATAGATCGTCAGAAGTCGTACGCGGATTTGAAACGAAGAGATATTGAGTATCAGGTGGGAGACAAAGTGTTTCTTAAGGTTTCACCTTGGAAAAAGATACTCAGATTTGGCCGTAAGGGCAAATTGAGTCTGATATTCATTGGGCCGTATGAAATCTCCGAGCGAGTTGGTCCAGTTGCATATAGGTTGCTTTTACCCCCTGAACTTGAAAGGATCCACAACGTTTTTCATGTTTCGATGCTTCGACGTTATAGATCTGATCCTTCGCACATAATAAGTCCCTCCGAGGTTGAAATTCAAGCCGATATGAGTTATGAAGAAGAACTGATTCGTATCCTAGCTCGTGAAGTGAAGGAGTTACGAAACAAAAGGGTTCCTTTAGTAAAAGTGTTATGGCTCAAGCACGGGATAGAAGAAGCTACTTGGGAACCCGAGAACTCTATGAAAGAGCGATACCCAAACCTATTTACCGGTAAGATTTTCGAGGACGAAAATTTCGTAAGTGGGGGAGAGTTGTGACAGCCCTAAATTGACCCTAGTCGGGAAGTGGTTTCGGGACCGCTAAGCCGAGTCACCGAAGTATTTGAATGTGATAATTATTGTCTAGAATATGTGAATATGAATGTGTGAAATTTTTAAGCTTCGATTTAGTCGATTGCATGTGAACTTAGTTAATAGGACTTATGTGTGACACTTTTGAAATGTGATAGGTTAATTTATAAGGACCTATTAAAGCATGTAGTGAAAATAATGGCTTTGCATGTCAAATACTCCTTTTTTTATACATAGTGGCCGGCCATGATGGAGCATATATTAGAATATGTGGTAAATTTCCATGAAGTGGTCATTATTTTATGTAAAAGAAAGGAAATAATAAAAGAAATACTAAGGATAATAAAAGAAAAAAAAGGGGGTTATCACCTTGTTCTTCTTAGCCATACAAGAAGAAGAAAAAGAGGGGGGGCATTCGGCCTTTTGAGTGACGAGAAGGTTACTAAATTTTGTTAATCTTTCTTTTGAAATCTTAGTTTGTTCAGGTTAATCATCATGTTTTTCTTACCTAGCCATACTAAAATTTTGAATTTAGAGTGTTGGATGGAACTTTCGGTTATGGTATGTGTGAGAAGAACTTGATTTTTTTCTTACCTTTAAGTTTTGATGGATAAAGAAACACAAAGATTGTTGATGAAAGAAATTAATGTGTTAAGAGATTATATGAAACTTATTCATGTTTATATATGTTATATGCATTGAAAATGGTTGATGATTTTGGATGTGATTAGATTGAATCGGCCATGGTATATCCATAAGTATGATTTATGCTTGTTATGTTACTCATGGTTAAAACGATTCGGCTATGGTTCATGTAAAAATAAAATATACATGTGAATTTGGTTAATATATTTGGTTGAGGTGTTATACATGATTTGGTATTAAATGATATTAGGTTATATTCGAACATAGAAAGAGTTTATTTTGATATGCTTATTACATGGTAGGTAAGATTTGTGTTTTGGGTATATGTTTATATTTAGTTAATGATTTATTCTTGTGAAGTATAAATTTGTGACATGAATTGAGTTGGAAGTTATTAAAATGCACTTGTGCATTCGGGTATATGATGAAAATATATGAGAT
Source organism: Gossypium hirsutum (assembly GCF_007990345.1). Taxonomy (NCBI): domain Eukaryota; kingdom Viridiplantae; phylum Streptophyta; class Magnoliopsida; order Malvales; family Malvaceae; genus Gossypium; species Gossypium hirsutum. The sequence continues at coordinate 88,930,377 of NC_053426.1, forward strand.
GGCTATAATCAACTTTGTGATTCGCCTCTTGCACATATATATATATTTGCACATGATGTATTGGTATGACATATATATTATCTCAAGGTATATATTTATATATGGTGGTGTTTCAGTTATGGAGTAAATGACGGATGCGTATTGAGTTATAATATGTAATGCATTAGTTAGTGAAATGTATGTCATTTATATGTGGTATTAAGTATATAATTGGCCTCAACATAGACATGCATATTCGGCCACATGAGATGGATTGGTGTTGCATGTATTCGGTTAGAGGCAAGCATATTAATGCTTTTATCTTGGCTTAGAAAATCGGCTAAAAGAGAGTGTGGGCTAAAATGTTGAGTTTGATTCATGATTTCATATATATGTGACTCTAATGTCTAATGTATACATGGGTTAAGTACCTTGAGTTCTCTTTTTGATGTTCAAATGATTAAATTAATTTATTTGTTAAATTAAGCTCAAGAGCAAAGGGGAACTAAGTCCGATAAAGGGAAGGAAAAAGTGATCGAATAGTCGTCGAAATCGTTCGACAACATCCGAGGTAAGTTTTCGAGTAATGAAACTTAGTTTACGATTTGATTAAGTCATGACGTACAATTATAACAATATACGGTGATATAATGATTCTACTTGAATCATATGTGAGTTAATTAGTCTATACGTATGATGGGTAGCCGTATGTGCATAGAAATCATGTCATGAAGCAAGCCGAATCATGCTGTTTGTATGCGGCTATTGAGCCGAAAATGTAATGCTTAATAATTGAATTGTGTTTGAATTCTAGTTATGAAAATGAAATATTGATATGTGCATGGATATTCGGATTGATACCCGGGCTAAGTCCCGAAGGCATTTGTGCGAGTTACTATATCCAGGCTAAGTCCCGAAGGCATTTGTGCGAGTTACTATAACTGGGCTAAGTCCCGAAGGCATTTGTGCGAGTTACTATAACCGGGCTAAGTCCCGAAGGCATTTGTGCGAGTTACTATAACCGGGCTAAGTCCCGAAGGCATTTGAGCTAGTAGCTATATCCGGCTAAACTCCGAAGGTACTTGGTTTGGGAATGAGCGATCTTGCTGTAATAATTTAAATTGATACACTCGTAAATCCCAACGATGAGGTACGTCTCGTATATGCATTGGAGTAGTAAATTCCCTTGAAATATTATTCGCTCAGTCAATTAATGAGCTTCCGACCCTTGGCTAAGTTGATCTTTTGTGTATGAATATAAGGGTTGGTAATGTGAAGTAAGTATGATTTTGAGAATTTGTGCATATGAAATTATCCGTTTAGCCATATGAATGCTATACTTTAGTTGTGTCTAATTTCATGGCTCAAAACTTACTAAGCATTAAATGCTTACTCCGTTTCTTTGATTCTCTGTTTTATAGATTTTGGTTCGTCAGCTATCGGACTCGGGATTGTTGAAGTCGAAGTCGTCCACACTATCAAAGCCCTTTTGGTACACTTTTGGTTGAACTCTGAAAATGGCATGTATAGGACTACCCTTTTTGATGTTGGTCATGTACCTTTCGGTATTGTACGAATTTGGATAGCCATGCGAAAATGGCTTATATATATTTTGAGCATAATGTTACAATCATTTTGTATGTATATGGTTATTGAGAGGTGTGGATATGCTTGGCAATGATTGGCCATTGGAATGGTTAAGCACGATCATACTTTGTGCTATATATGCTAAAGGGTTGGGTGAATCATGGAAACTATGTAATAGGTAAAGTCTAGCTTAAAGGCAGATGCTGACAGCAGCAGTGGTGTGAATTTGAAAAATCACTAAAAATATTAGGAATGGATTTAAATAGTGAATAAATTATTTAATCGAACCTTGATGAATCTACTTTCATATGGAAGAAACGAAACGGTCATATGAGTCGTATTTCAAGAGATATTTAAGTTTTCGTGGAATAGGGCCAGAGCGATTTCTGGATCCCCTGATCTGACTTTGGAAATTTACTATAGATTAACCAGAGATAATTAGAAGTCATACCATATATGTATAGATTCCTTTTCGAGTCTAGTTTCTATATAAACAAACGGAATCAGTATTGCAGCTCTGTACAGGGAGATATATAAGTTGTAATGCATGAAGGTTAGAGCAGTCGAACCCTGAAACAGGGGAGACTTTAACTAATAAACTGTACTAATTGGCCCGACCAAAAATTCTAGAAAACAATTTGTAGATGGATATATGAGTCTAGTTTCAGGGAAAATTTACGGAATCAGTTTTCAAGCTTCGGAACTCGAGATATAATTTTTAAAGCGACTGTGATGCAGTTAGCCAGCTTGTCTAGAAAATTTTTGGACTGTGAAAATAAATGAGTTAAGTTGGTTCACACTTCGTGTCCGACTCCGGCAACGGTCTCGGATACGGGGAGCTAAATTTCATATCATTATATAGCCATTATCAAATTGATGTCAAACTGTGTATGAGCATGAGACATCATTCATTTGAATAACAATCATTAATTTCAATATCATTCAATACAACAATATACAATACATAGCATAAATCAATAACATCCGAATATGACGTGCACATGATGTAATGCAAAAAGGTTCCTACCCATACCATCCGCTACACACCACGAGCTCCCCAGAACCCGTCTACGAAACTCTAAAACATTATGAACATAGCTCGATATGGTAAACCCACCGAATAATCAATAATACAGAAAATCTATTGGATATCAAATAGTGTGATATAATCGCCAATAACATATAATATGTCATAAAACCGCCAATCCCTTCGATACTCCAGGTGCAGTGCACTGACTACAAATAATGCAGACTTAATATGCCGTCGGTACTCCACATAACTCATCCGTCAACCATAACATTCCAACTCAATTCATATGCAATATGTCACACAATCTCATACATAACCATATCTCAATACTTTTCACATTCATTTGACGTGCTCAGTATGTCCTCAATAATCACATACTTTCTGTAAATGGAAATAGTGTTCCAATCTTTCAAATTACCATTGTGTTGCTATCAATCAATATCGTTCAATTTCACATACTTTACGAATTTTCATTGTGCATAAATAACACCCTTTTCAGTACACAATATAACAAATATCGCATGCGTTTAAATCATATGTAAGCTTACTATCTCAACACATTATATCATTCAGTTAAACATTCTCATATCTCATAACTTAAATATACAATTACAAACTCAATCAAACATTCATACTATAAAACTAGCAATTTTGCTAACATGTCAATCTTTTAAGGCTCGAAACATACCTAGTTCGGCCACTCACAAAATCAATAATTTGGCTATTAAGCCAATCCAATCAGCAAACTAATTTATCATATATAACATGATATTTAAAATTTTCAAACAATTTTATGAGTTTAGGACCCACACCTTATTTTTCGTTTTCTCGCAGCACACTAGCGAATCTTCCAATTTTCCTTAATAATTCCTTAAACGAACCAAAACCAAAATTCAATGTAAATTCAATCAATTTACCATTAAACCAACCCCCACCCACTTATGAGTTCAAACCAATCATTGAAATTATAATTATTTTATGAATCCAAATTAGTTAGATTCCTTACACTATATCTATGCAAACCGAACATACAATCGTTCTTTTCCTTTACGGTTGATTTAAGGCGTTTGCATTAGCACCTAATTCAATAATATACTATAAAATCAGTATCTAATAATTATTCAATTCCTTCATTTAATCAATCCATAAAATTTACCCTACAACTATGTCAAAACAATAATTAATTTTACACTTAACTACACTTACGCTTCCCGATTTGTGAGTTTTGAATGCCCAAACGATCAAGAAAATTTTTCCCTAGTTGACATGGGTTTAATAGTTGATTAGGAGGTTTCAAGAAATAAAATTAAAGCTGAAATTAATTGGGCAAGATTCAAGAAACAAAACAACCCCCTTTCTTGCACATAGGCACACGCACCACCACCCATAGTGGCCAAAATTGGGGCTAAATTTTAAAACGGATTGAGATCTCATTAAATTCTGGAAAAATACCTTTGAAATCATTTAAAATCCCCAAAATTCCAGATCTGAAAATTTAGGTTTTTAATGGACAAGATTAATCAAGAAATTGAAGAGAGAAGAGACCTTACCCAAGCTAGTCGAGAGAAGCAGCAATGACACTTTCTTGGCAATGTTCGGGATCAATCTTGGAGTTCAAGTTTCATATTTGGGGCTGATTTTAATGAGAAAAAATTACAGCAATATTGTGGAGAATATGTTAACAAATCTTGTGGCAAAAAGAGAAAGAAAAAAAAAGAAAGAGATGGTAAAACTAGGTGTAGGCGACGATAACAATGGAGGAAAGGAAAAAAAATTAAAATGAAAGAGAATGAGAGGAGGAAAGGAACGGCTAGGGAAATGAGGAGGAGGATTAAAGGCTGATTATTAGTGAAAAGTTAACATTTATACCTAGGTTAACTAGGCTTGGGTGGCCCATACATTAAAATAAGGGGGTTTTGTCAAAAAATTAAATTATTTGCATGGAAAAGGAATTGAAGTTAGGACCTCAAGGATAAATTCACTAATGTTTAACCATCAAACTTACACAACTCATTCTTGATATAATTTGAAATATTTATTTTAAAAAACAAGGCATATCACATACTAGGGTTTAAGGCAAAATTTACAAAATAATAAAAATGATGCGAGAGAAGAGATTTGAACTTGGGTTTCAAGAAACGTTACACTAACACTTAACCAATAAACCAATACCTCATTTATTTCCTAAAAATGCATAGATAATTATCAAAATTAAGGCGTGACCACTCTCTCGATTCACAAACCCGATTCTACTAACCCCAATTTTTGGGATATTATAAATTTTAAGAGATATTCTAAATTAATATCATCTTTACATGTGGTTGAATAAAATAACTAGGTATTAAATGAAAATTAATAAAGCTTGCCCTACTAGATCTGCTTCATTCCCTGAATTGAATGTAGCAATATATAATAAATTTGAAAGTTATAATCTTGGATGTGAATGTAGTAAGTTGGATTATAATAATAGCCAAAGGGGTGACCATAATAATTTTTCTCGCCACTAAAAGTAGAAAAATGAAGATAAATAAGAGAAGAGCAAGAATTCCCAAGAGAACCCTTTAAGGAGTGAAGATAATTTATGTTATCAATGTGGTATGAAAGTCCATTGGTTGTGTACTATCATACGACTAAACATTAAGTATGAATTGCATCCTTTTTGTGGATTGTGAAAACTAATTAATTATTGGATTCCTTACTAGTAATGATTTTTCTCACCACTAAAAATGGACATATATAGATAAATAATAGAATAACAAGAGTTCTCAATATAACCCTTCAAACAAGAAAGACAATTTATAAAAAGTTGTCGGTTAAGTACCTATTGTACACTTAAAAATTTTATTATTCAATTAATATTTCTTAAAGGAAAGAAAACATATGTTCAATAGACAATACAACAACACATACTATCCTTAGGGGTAAGAAGCATTTTCTTATTTGGTAATGAACGAACCAATATTTGGTGGTACAAAATTAATTTAAGGCTCTAAAAGAGCTAATATATTGTTACCTAATGTTCAATGTGGTAATGGAACATGTTAATCTTTCATAGCATAAAATTAATTCAAGGTTTCAATAAAGCTAATACACTGTTATTCGAAGTAACAAAGCAATAATTAATGCACTATGTTCTAGTCAATCTTAAATAAATTATTTTGTTGTAAAAGGATATACGTTGTAACAAATATGATCTTGAGATTGTAGATGAAGAGACGATTTATTAAATCTATTATATTGGGTAAAAATTTTGTATTGGAAAACTATTGCCTTTTCCTCCAGTTGGTACTATGTATATATAAGTATGGTTAAATCATATGAGATATAAACTAAAAGTTTACATTAGCATCATTGAATTATGTGCATAGTAAATCGAAAGTTTACTTGTCTAAATATACTAATTTGTAGGCACGATCAATTAGACCATCCCGATCACTAATGATGCAACAAATGAGAATTTAAATGGATATTTATTAAAGAACCTGAAGATTCTTTATATTAAAGATTTTTTAACTGCTACTTATTCCCAAAGAAGATGAATTATTAGAACCTCACTACCAAAAGTTGAGTTTGAATCTCTTACATTTCTGAAAGAAATATGGACCCATTTATCCACCAAGTGGATGTTTTGGTATGACTTTAGTAGATACATCTACAAGATAATAATATGTGAATTATCAAATCGTAGCCTATTGTTTACGATGTTACTAATGTATCTTTTTTAAGGACAAAACTTCCAAATGATTCAATCAAGACCAATCTTGCTAATGTTGGTGAGTTTATTACCCAAGCTTTCAAATATTATTGTATGCTAGAAACTCAGTGTGAGTAAGTATCGCAAAGCTTGATCTTTATATGTATAAAATGGTTTAGTAGAATTAATGATTCAATGCCTTCAATTAGTAACTAAGCCACATCTTTTGAGAACATTTTTGTGTATATGTATAAGGATATGATATTATACATGCATTAGCACATGTACGCATTATGCCAATAAGTTGTGATAAATACTCTCCATTACAATTAGCTTTTGGTCAGGAGTCAAATACAATCCATTTTAGAATTTTTGAATGTCCGATATATGTTTAAATTGCTCCACCACAATGCACAAAATGAGTATTCAAATAAAGTTGGGAATATATATTAATTATGAGTCTCCTTATGTCATTAGATGTTTTGATAGAATTGGAAATTCAATTATGACATGATTTGATGATTACAACTTTGATTTTGATAGTTTTCCCAACATTAAGGGGGAGAAATAATTGTTTGATAAAGCAAATTTGGAATGAATTATCATTATTTAGATCATTGTAGAAAGTAATTTGAACCAAAAGTTCAAAATTATATTTCATTTTATTGCAAGATAATTGTCAGATCCATTTATTGACAAGATGAGAATAACCAAGTGTTATATATCGGTTAATGTGTTGATTTCAATTGAAGTCTCAATAGGACAAATTGTTAGAATAAATGAAAGTAAGGCATGCATGAAGCATGCTAGATTAATTTGTTCCAAATATGAAAAATTGTATAAGAAAATAATATAGATGGTCATATAATGGAGGCTAGTGCTCTTAAATAGACCAAAAACATAACTAATTATAAAACTTTAGAAGAGATTCATATACCTTAAATTGAATATTAAAATTGTAATGTCTCTTACCCGATTTAGTTGCCAGAACCAAGTATCGATCTATTACAAACAATTATTAGAAAAATTCATATAATTTATTTATAATAATTTGTAATAATATTAACTAATTGCATACAAACAAGTACATTAATCAAACAGTTTTAGGTATATATTAAGAATACAGAAGCCTAAAACCATTTCAGTAATGAACAAGGATTAAATTCGATCAAAAACCAAAAAGAAAAATCTACCTACTGGGGTCACACGACCATATGTCAAGCCACGTCTCAGGTCTTATAAAACTAGAAAATGACTTCCAAAATAAGTACTTCATCCATGAAACACTTATACCACAAACTACCAATTAAACTAAATTTTAACCCATTCAAAAGCATTTAATTTTAATCCGAAATTATTATATAAAACAATCATCCTAAGAGTCTAACCAATATGCAACAATTGGTAACTCAAATCACAATTCAAAACTAGCAAAATGACCACATTCATTCATGTCAATATGCCTTCAATGGTCTCTCAACTATTCAATCTACACATCCATACATTCAACCATCATATATTTAAGTATCAAACTTACCAAAATCATTCCCTAATATAACTTAAGCATCTAACTAAGGCAACCTATCAAAATATTACTCACAACTATTGCCTTCAAACATATGTATCATTACATAATTTCAAAAAGGCTAACTAAATACAAAAAAACCATTTAAAAGCCTTCAACATCCTAGGTACGTGCTAAGACCAAAAAGAACAATTCACCAAATTTTGAGTTCGGGATTATCACTGGATGCTGAGTCAACAATTGGATCAATAAGTACCTAACCTATACACATGGCAGAAGAATAAATCATACACTAAGTAAAACCTAGTGGTATTTTTATAACCTAAATATTTAAACATATTATGAAGTAGCCAAGCACACAATTTAAATACAATAAGAGATATGTAGTGACACATGCAACTTTCATATTTTCGGAACTACATTCATCAATCTCTCAAAATTTTTTAATATGAATCATCTCACTTTCATTTCTTACTCTATAAAATAACCACATAACATCTTATTCCATTCAAAATTCATAAAAAGTATCCAAAATTCATAACCAACTTTAGTATAATTGATTATTCACATATAGATTCTGGTGTCTATTTCTTCTCTTCATTTTCCTTATTAATGTGGCTCGAACTTGGACCTCTACGCGAATCTAACCAACACACCAAATTTGACACCCAGTGCTTGACGGATAAATCTATAATAATGAATTGTGTCGTGCGCTAGCCGGTAATACTGACAATAAACATGCCTAGCACTGGTCGGTAAAATCAATAATAAATGTGTCCAGCACTAGTCGGTATAACCGACAAATTGGGTGCCCAGCACGCCCCAAAACGTATTTATAAAACCGTCCTTATTCTATGGCATGCCTATTTATACAAAACCAACATCTCAGTTCCATTGCAAAATGAATTTTACATACAATACACACTATTTTTATAACTACTCAATTTAATCATTTGTTATCAAAAGCTATTCGATCTCATTGTTTCAATTCAAACTTTAGTATTTCACTATGTTATTTCAAAATACTATCTCACCTTATATACTTATCAAAATAATGTAATATGTATATAAAAACAAAAAATGAAATAGTTCGGTTATAGAAACACAAACCGTAAGTTCTGAGCTATTCGTTGCTGACTTTGTCTTTTCCTTTTTTTCTTGAGGACTCCGGGTTCACATTAGCTATAGATTAAAACAAATAAAATAAATTAACAATACACATTATACCAAATTTCACTCCAAGCCTTATTTAACTTCCTCTGTCACATTTATACCCTAATATATTTCAAAATTTTTGTAAGTTAGTCCCTATTGCACAAAATCAACAACTAACATTACAATTTAGCCCTTTTTCGCTTCTAACCCAAAAATCCATCAAATTTATCCCTAAAACTTTAACTATTCAACAATGATAACATCTTAAATCTTTAACAGTACTGAAAAATAGGACATGGGTCAGTTAGTTTATAGTATTGGGTTTCCAAAAACATAAAAATTACGAGAAAATAACTAAAGTGTACTAACCAATTTAAGCTCTCAAAACTTTTAAGCCCTAAGGTCGTGCGCTTCTCCCTTTTCTCCCCTATTTCGAAAGGTTGCAGATGGAAAGAAAACAAATGTTTCCTTTTTACCAACCACCGCCATTTAACTTTCTTTTATTTTATTATATTACATTTTATTTTATTTTACTTTTAATCAAAGTTTCGAAACCACACTTTTTGACCCCACCGACTTCTCAGTCGTTACAAAAATAGTAAAGATAAAGAGGTCTCGATAAGTTATATCAATACAAGAAAATAAGGAACTAAGAATGAAAAGTTGTCAACAACTATTTTGCGTGAAATAATATTATAGAAATAATGAAAGAAAATAAGGATCTTAAGTAAATTTGTCGAGAAATATAAACATGGAATAGATTGGTCAAAATGGAAAGACTCAATTCAAGTAGAATTAAATTTGAAAAATTTTTGGACCAGTACTCCAAACTGATAAAGGTATAAAGCCCGTGAGGTATAAATGAATAGTTTTGCAAAAGCGAAATAAGAAATATGAAGTTTTTCGTTAAATCCTGACATTGATTATTAAAAGATAAAATGTTCCTTAGATATCTCATTAGTCTGGCAATTCATGAAAGATTTAACACGCGTCTAATGGTTGTTACTACGACCTTTACATGAAATACTATTTAGTATAAGTTTCTATTAAAATCCTTGAAGGATTTAGAATGCTAGAAGCATATAGAAATTCCTAGAAATTGTTCAAGATGTTTGCATAAACATTGATAGGAATTAAAATTATTTGAACATATGTGGTAAATTTGTCTCTATGAATAGTAGTGAAGGAACCTATTTGTATTTTATAAAAAATCATGATCAAAGTTTGCTATGATTATTGTTGAAACACTTGAAGAGATCAAAATATATTTCCCCAAAATTTTTTCTCTCTCATGACTTTCAAAAGAATAGTGATATAAATGCTTAACAAATATGTTCAAGTAATCATTAGCAAAGCTAGTATTCAAGATCCAATACATAAAATATGAGATATAATGTTATGTTGTCATAAAAGGGAGTAAACATGCAATGTACTCTTTTTTCCTTAACCAAGGTTTTGCCCTATTGGGCTTTCCCAGTAAGGTTTTTAATAAGGTAGCATGTTATGTATATTATAGATGTGAACTATTTTTCCTTCAGTATGAATTTTTTTCCCACAGGGTTTTTATCTTAGTAAGGTTTTAATGAGACACATTATCTACCAATGGACATCCAAAGAGGAGTGTTATGAATATTTTATTATTATTAAGTGGATAATCATCAAGATCAAGATAAGTTTATGTACTTTAGGACTCTACTATTCATTAGAAGTAGAGTTTTATTTCATTTATACTTTTTATACTTATAAATATAAATTTTGGAGAAGCACTGTAAAACATCCATATTGATCAATAAAATATGCACCTCTCTTTATTGTTCATTTACTTTCTTTATTATTTATTTCATAGAAAAAATTTAATTTTTATTTTTCAAATACAATAAGAGTGAAATACAATAGAGCAAAGATAACATAAAATTACAAAAAAAATCAAATTTTAAAAATTTTAACAATAAAAAATTAATTTGATATTATATATAAAACAAATAACATGTAAGAAATGATTAATAATATTGTTTATAATATATTAATATTAATATTAATATTCAAGCCATGATGACTTTTTTATTATTTTAATATTAAATATTTTTAAAATTGAATAACATTAATATAATTGTTTCTAAATTATTTAAATATTTTCTAACTACATTGCTTTTTTAAATTTATTAATTTTTTTGAAGAATTTCATTAAAAATTTTAAACATAAACTAATATAATATAAAAAATTATAAATTTAATATACACAATCGACATGTGCATTGCACAGGAATGCAAACTAGTTAAATATTATATCATTTTAATTTCTTAATCATATCTTGTAGATTCAACCTACAGTTAAAATGGGTCAATAATTCACCTCTCAAGTCAACCAAGTCTAGCTTGGGATCAGACCATTTTGTCCCTATCTTAAGCCTAAGGCCTAAATGTGAAAAAATAAAATAAAATAAAAAATAAAATAAAGAACACACAGATTTTATGTGGAAACCCTTTCGGGAAAAAACCACGGGCAGAGGAGAAGAAAATTCACTATGTCGAAAAATTGAATTCAATACAAGAGGAATAGACTATGTCTATTTATAGGATTGTAAAGCCATATTCTAGTAGGATTGAAACACCTTATCCTAATCAATATAAAATAGATGGAGTTTAATAAGGTTTAAAAACCTTATTCTAAAATAAAATAAAAGAAATCTAGTTCTATATGGATTTTACTTTTATTTTATTTTCCATCGTATTTTATTTAAATAAGAATTTGGGTCACTTAATTCTAACAATCTCGACCTTGACACAAACTCTCAATGAACAAGTTCTTCATCGCGAACTTTCAATAAACAAGTTCTCCACCTCTTCTATAAAATCCCTTAAGGGTTTAACTTCAACAATGAACACCAACCAAGTCTAAGCAATGCTCAAACTTGGTTATAGGAAGTGACTTAGTCATCATATCTGCAGGGTTTTCATAAGTACTAATTTTTCTCACAACAATATCACCACGAGCAATAATATCACGAACAAAATGATACCGAACATCAATGTGTTTTGTTCTCTCATGAAACATTTGATCTTTTGTAGGAAAGATGGCACTCTGACTGTCACAAAATACTGTGCTGATTTGAAGGTCTTCATTGAGTTCACTAAAGAGTCCCTTCAACCAAATAGCTTCTTTACAAGCCTCAGTAATCGTCATGTACTCAGCTTCAGTGGTAGACAAAGCGATTGTAGACTGCAAAGTGGCTTTCCAACTGATTGCACAACCTCCGATTGTAAATACATAACCTGTGAGAGATCTTCTTTTATCAAGGTCTCCAGCAAAATCAGCATCAACATACCCTATGACTCCATCTCTAGTTCTTCCAAATTGTAAGCAAACATCAGTAGTACCTCGTAAGTATCTTAGAATCCACTGAACTGCTTTCCAATGTTCTTTACTGGGATTCGCCATGTATCTGCTAACTGCACTGACTGCATATGATAAATCTGGACGTGAACAAACCATAGCATACATGAGAGATCCCACTGCACTAGAGTATGGAACATGTGACATGTACTCAATCTCATCATCTGATTGTGGAGACAAAACTGATGAAAGTCTGAAATGGGCTGCTAAAGGAGTACTAACAGGCTTAGCACTCTGCATATTGAACCTGCAAAGAACTTTCTCAATGTACCCCTTCTGACTTAGGTACAATTTACTTGTTTTTCTATCTCTAAGAATCTCCATTCCAAGTATCTTCTTTGTTGGTCCTAAATCTTTCATCTCAATTCTTTACTTAGTTGGGTTTTGACATTTCTTATCTCTCATTTATCTTTTGCTGCTATCAACATGTCATCAACATAAAGAAGTAGATACACAAAAGAACCATCATTGTTTTTCTTAAAGTAAACACAACTGTCAAAACTACTTCTTTTGAAATCATGAGAAGTCATAAAGGAATCAAACCTCTTGTACCACTGTCTTGGTGACTGTTTCAAACCGTAAGGGGACTTTTTCAGCAAGGAAACATAGTCCTCTTTTTCTGAGACTATAAAACCCTCTAGTTTTTGCATGTAAATATCCTCCTCAAGTTTTCCATGCAGAAATGCAGTTTTTACATCTAACTGCTCAAGCTTCAAATCATGCATGGCCACAATACCAAGCAAAGCTCGAATCGAACTATGCTTAACAACTGGAGAGAACACATCTGTGAAGTCCACTCTTGGAATTTGACTGTGACCCTTTGCAGCAAGCCTTGCTTTATATCTGGGTTTTTCAACTCCTGGAGTCCCTTCTTTCTTCTTAAACACCCATTTACAACGAACAGCCTTTTTACCTTTAGGAAGTTTCACAAGGTCCCATGTTCTGTTTTTGTGGAGTGATTCCATCTCTTCTTGCATAGCAAACATCCACTTTTCTGAGTCTTCACAGCTAACCACCTCAGAATAATTAGATGGCCCTTGATTCGCATCTATATCTTCAGCCACATTTAAAGCATAAGCAACTAGATCAGCCTCGGCATACTTCTTTAGAGGTTTAATTTTTCTTCTAGTTTTGTTTTTGGCGATAGAGTATTGTGGTGAAGAAGTAACTCTATTCTCAATTTTTGTTCTGGCTTGAGGAGTTGACTCTGTATTAATCTGATGCTCCACCTGCTTTTGATTTTCTTTATTGGAAAAGTCTTTAAGAGATAAGTTAGGTAGCATATCAGTTTCATCAAAAACATCTCTGCTAATCACAACTTTTCTATTTTCAGGACACCATAACTTATACCCTTTTACACCAGCTTTATAACCAAGAAAAATGATTTCATGGATCTCGGTTCCAATTTTCCATTATCAATATGGGCATACGCAGGACATCCAAAAATATTTAAATCAGAATAATTAGCAGGATTACCAGACCATACCTCTTGTGGAGTCTTTTTCTCAATGGCAACGGATAGAGATCGGTTGATCAAAAAACATGCAGTAGAGGCTGCTTCTGCCCAAAATGACTTTGGTAAGTTGGCATTTGACAATATACATCGAACCTTCTCCATGATCGTTCTGTTCATTTGTTCTGTAACGCCGTTTTACTGTGGAGTATGACAAACTGTCAAGTGTCTCATGATCCCTTCTGACTTGCACAATCTATTAAACTCATTAGACCAGAACTCTAAGCCATTGTCTGTACGGAGGTATTTTATCTATTTTCCCGTCTATTTTTCAATCATAATTTTCCAAGACTTAAATACGGAAAACACATCGCTTTTCTCCTTCAGGAAGAATGCCCAAACTTTTCTGGAAAAATCATCAATAAAGGTTAGCATATAATTAACTCCACCTCTCGAAAGCACTCTGGATGGCCCCCATAGATTAGAATGAATATACTCCAACGTTCCCTTCATGTTATGGATTCCTCTAGTGAATCGAACTCTCTTTTGCTTCCTAAAAACACAGTGCTCACAGAAATTCAGTTTGCAAATTCCTTGCTCATTAAGAAGTCCTCTTTTGTTCAATTCTGCCATACCATTCTCACTCATATGCCCTAGGCGCATATGCCAAAGCTTAGTAATATCATCATCTGACAAGGAAGAGGAAGCGACAGCTGCATCACCAGTAACAGTAGAACCCTGCAAAACATATAACTTGGCAATCTTTCTCTGCCCTTTCATCACAACAAGGGACCCTTTGGAAATCTTTAAAACCCCAATTTCAGCTGTATATCTGTACTCTTTTGAATCAAGAGTACTCAATGAAATTAAATTTCCCTTCAATTCTGGAACATGTCGTACCTCACTAAATGTTCTGACAACTCCATCAAACATCTTAACTTTAATTATTCCAACACCTGCGATTTTACACAAAGCATTATTTCCCATCAAAACAACTCCTTCAGACACTGTTTCGTAAGTTGTAAACCAATCCCGATTGGGACTCATATGGAAGGTGCAGCCTGAATCAAGTATCCACTCCTCGCTTACTTTAGAATCATTGGCAGAAGCGACTAGAAGTTCACCATCGCTGTAGTCTTCTGCAACATCAACTTTACCGAAATTTTCTGGTTGTTTTCCCTTTTGATTCGCAGCCTCCCTTTTAATCTTATTTTGTAGCTTATAGCACTTAGATTTAATGTGCCCTTTCTTCTTGCAGAAGTTACAAGTTTTACCTCTCTTTAAAGACTTCGATCTACCCTTAGATTTACCACGAGGATTCCGTTCCTGTGTCCTACCAAGATCATCATCAGCATTCCTATCTTTTCTCCCACGAATAATGAGACCCTCTCCCTGAGAGACGGGTTTAACCACAAGATGCTTCATCTTATCATACGATGTTAAAGAATTAAAAACCTCATCAACTGTGAGAGACTCGCGGCTATATAAAATCGTTTCTCTAAAGGTTGAATAAGACTGGGGCAACGAACAAAGTAGAATCAACCCTAGATCTTTCTTATCATACTAAACCTCCATGGCCTCCAAGTTTGAGAGAATTTCTTTAAACACTGTTAAGTGTTCGTGTACAGACGCACCTTCCTCCAAACGATGAGCATAAAGACGCTGCTTCATATGCAACTTGCTTGTTAGAGTTTTCGACATATATATTTGTTCTAGCCTCTTCCATAATGCAACGGCGGTCTTCTCTTTCATCACATCCTATAAAATTTCGTTGGACAAATGTAGATGTAATTGTGTTAACACCTTTCAATCCTTACGCTTCTTCTATTCATCTTTTATTGCTGAAGGCATCTTATCTATCCCTAGCAGGGCATCCTCCAGATCCATCTGCGCAAGAACTTCTTGCATCTTAATCTGCCACAATGCAAATCTGGTGTTGCGATCCAACAGCGAAATTTCATACTTCAAAGGCGCCATTACTGTGATTGAGATAAACAACCTGAAAGCTCTGATACCAATTTGTGAAAAAATAAAATAAAATAAAATAAAATAAAATAAAGAACACACAGATTTTATGTGGAAACCCTTTCGGGAAAAAACCACAGGCAGAGGAGAAGAAAATTCACTATGTCGAAAAATTGAATTCAATACAAGAGGAATAGACTAGGTCTATTTATAGGCTTGTAAAGCCATATTCTAGTAGGATTGAAACACCTTATCCTAATCAATATAAAATAGATGGAGTTTAATAAGGTTTAAAAACCTTATTCTAAAATAAAATAAAAGAAGTCTAGTTCTATATGGATTTTACTTTTATTTTATTTTTCATTGTATTTTATTTAAATAAGAGTTTGAGTCACTTAATTCTAACACTAAAACATTTGTTTCTCTCATTCCTAATCTCCCTTGTCTCTACTCACATTCTCTTCTAAGTTTTAAGCATCCATTTATATGTTAAATATTTTTATTTTAACTTATATAAATTAATGAAATTTGTTAAAATTTTCAAAATGCTTTCATGTGACATTTTCTTGTATTTAATCTCATGACCTAGTGCTTAGTCTTGTCTATCTTACCATTATTTGAAAGTTAGACCTGAAGTCATGATTGGTTTATTTTATCAATCTCATTAGCTTAATAGATTAATTTTGATGTTATACATCACATAATCATATTCTTTTCTTAGGAAACAAAGGTGCACCCACTCATATTCACATTAATGAAAGGACTTATTTGCTACATTTACCTTCATATATCATCAATACTCATTACAATCTTTACTCTTTGTTTATACCACTATAGAACCAAATCCACATGGATAACAGTTCCCTTTACTTTAAGTAGGATCTTTCTATTGTTTGAATATATAATTTTCCACCGAAAACATATCCTTGAATAAATATCACTCAAAATGTAATAATCTTTGAAACACTATCTACTAACAAAATAATAAAAATAGAAAATAATGCACAAAAAAAATGTTTATGCAATTTGGTGAACCACCTATTCTACATGATGCTATCTAGAATTGAATCCACTAAAGAATCTTAATAAAAGTACTAATTACAACTTAAACAACCTAAATTTTTTTGTAGCTTTAGTCTCACACACTTTTAGTGAATTCTCTTTCCACTATAACCTTTCTTACTGAAGGTTACTAATAGAGGTTGATAATAAACTCTCAAAAACTTATATCAAGAGAATGATCCTAATGATTTGATATGCACTCTCTCCATTCATACAACAACAAAGGATGATATGTCCTCATATAGCCTTCAAATCCGGTATAGCATCTTGATAAAATCATCCCCCTTGAAGAGGGGATTAGTTTGTTGATAGCTCATTTGCCATCCTTTGATATAAATCCCCTACTCTTTTTGATCAATATCCTTTAATTAAGAAAAGTAGAAAGTTTATAGATAATGGACTTCATGTCATTTAATTTCCTTTTTGTGACACCCCAAACCCGACAGGGATGGACCGACCCGAATTCAAAGCGTTACATTGGCCACCTAAGTGACTCTCCGCCTAACAACCACCTAAGACACACCCCAACCTTATAACACCTTAATCTTATCTAAATATTAGTTGTTTATTAATGCGGAAGCAAATTATGAACCAATTTTAAACTTTTCCTAGGTAATCTAACCTAAAGGCATTTTCGTCATTTTACCATCTATGGTAAAACTACCTCGATTTTAGGTTTAAGTGTTTATCGACCTTTTTTTAGTCATATTATGCAAGCCTAAAAATTTTCAACTTAATTTGAGTTCGTTTACTATGTCTAATTCATGTCTTATTTTTAGGGACTAAATTGTAACAAATACAAACTAACAAGACCTATTCCAAATTATAAATTAAGTGCGTTCCTACTAAATTTTACCCCATTACGAGACTAATCCTAAAATTTTACCAAGTTTATTTATCATCTAAAGCTATAATTAGACTAATCAATTTTCAAGACTAAATTTATATCAAAGGATATTGATAAAAAAGATTAAAAGATTTAAAAAGACAAAAATTCAAACCCCCAAAACCCATACAACCGTGTCCCCCCTAGATCGTGTGTCTTTAAATGACCACATTCGTGTCATGAAAAACTTTTAGATCGATTGCACATTCCTATGTAGAAATCCCACACTCCCGTGTGTGATAGCTCCAGTCTCCACACGCCCATGTGCAATCCTTCACACGCACGTGTGGATAGGCACACGCCTATGTGAAAACCACTGCACCTATTTTTGTGAAAAACTCATTTTAAAACCCGATTTTGCATATTTTAATGGCTAATTAAACCCAAATTAACTACGATTAATTAACATATATATACATACACCTTCAATTGAATTTATCGACATCAATTAAGCCTTAATTATACAGAATTAGGCAATCAATTCCATGCATAACAAATACCAAATAAATCAAACAAGTGGCATACTTTAGTTGCTAGTAAACTACTCCATGGAAACTTCATTTAAACAATCGTTAGTACAAATTTCATGCCTCACACATCGTGTTATCAATCACTGTGTTCTTAAGAAACAATACACCGTAAAATATTCAATAATTAAACTCAAACATGCCTCAAAATTATTATAAAACCATCCAAAATAAAATGTACAATGTCCAATTGCAACCAAAATTAAACTAATTCCTGGGAGTTTCACAATGCCCGATTATAGTCTCTAAAACGTGTAATAAAGTCTCTACCAAGCCTAAATCTCTTGGAACTCTCTTGCTTGGTTCCTCAACTCCTCAAGCCTGACGATTATCTGTAAGAATTGTTAGGGTGTGAGCTTTAAAAAGCTCAATGAATGTTAATAAAAATGACTAGTAAATCAACATCCAAAATATGCTTAAATTACATCAGATCAATCACCAATTATCAGCCACAATAATGAAACATGTCAATTTAATTTCCATATGCTTTATCAATATAAAAAATCAACCATTCATGGCTTACAAACATTGAATGATATAATAATAATCACAAATAAATATACTGGCATATACTTCTCATGGCTTAATCGGGTGATCATACATCGGATAAACAGATTTTCGAACTCCCACAAATATCAAATACAATCCATCGAGTCGTACAAGTCGAAGCACATGTTCCCTTATAGTGCCTAAAATAACCCAATGAGTGGAAACTCATGCTCAACACTCCCTTATCGACTCCAAACAAATCAGTCCACCTAGAGCCATATGCTCACAATGTCACAAACAAAGGTGAGTACTCACAAATCCTATGGCATGCCAACTATATCCAATGGATCCACCATGCATATTGTCAGTATATTTAGTCAAACATAGCATATAAATTGGACATTATTGTTCTCCATTTAATGTGACAAAATGCTTATGTGTAACATGTAACATAGCCATTTAACATCCAATTAAATCAAGCATTTCATTTTCCATTTTCCAATATTCAATTACCAATTGTAACCCCAACATCTCCTGATCAAAAACATCAATAAACATGTTTTAATCATCCTTATAATTAACCTAAATAAATAGCACAACTTTACCCAAAAGCTTACTTACCATTATTCATTAAAAATTGAATTCTTGCATATTTAATATCAATCTTGCAAAACTCAGTCATTCAACCATAATTATTCAATTCAAATAATCAATTAAGATACTAATTAAACATAAATGAGGTCAATTTACCAAATTGCCCTTAGAAACACTCACCACATAATTTATTCTACCACAACCAAGTGATCAACAGCAAATCCAAGCTTCAATTTCGGTTAGCTCAATCCTCTTCAAGATTCGGAGTTTCCATAGAGGTAAAGTAGACATTACCAACTTTCCAATACTATATTAAATACAAATTTTAATTAACTATACTAATAAAAATCCTTTCACAAAGATTACCGGATTTGTAACATTAAGTCGAAAACTCGATTCCTCACAAAATTGACCTCGCCAACCCTCCTAAACTGTAACGCCCTGAATAATTTGATTTTGTTTCGATAAATTCTGACACAAATATGTATCTGCTTCAGTGGTTAATCTTTCTTGGTGTGTGTGTGAGGTCCCAAGTTCAAGCATTACCTTTAACAAATTTTGGTTATTTTTAGATCCAAGCTTTACCATTGTTGAGGGGTTTTTATAAAACTCTCTGTTAAATCATATTAGAATGATTCTACTAGTTCGAGTGGTAATGGAATCAGTGTGATGGAGGTTTTGTGTTCGAATCCTTATGTTAGCAATGGGGTATTAATTTTTGCTCGGTTATTTGATAGAATTTCGGTTGAATTGAAATTTTGAGGAAGCTGTGAATAGTGGGTTAGTGGGAGGAAAATAAGGGATTTTGATAACATATCCTTTATTTTCTTCCTTTTAAATTTTAATCATTTTTTTCTCTCCTCTCTTCGAATTGGCGTCTATTTTTGCTTCTTTTCAAGTTTCTGTCAATTTTATTTTTGTTCCTCCTCTTTCTGGCGTGGGATTTGCTTCTCTATTCCATTCGATTTCCTTTGTTCGTTACTACAGTTATTCGCACGAGTTTAGTAAGCTTTCTATTTTTTTTTTTTGCGGTAGTAGTGTAGCAATTATTGTAGGCATCTAAATTCTGCGAACGGTTGTTTAGGTGAAGGCGGTGAATCTGTGGTTTTCACCTCGATGGTTTAACATTCATCTATAGATGTCTTTGCGATGGTAAGTTTTGAGCGTTGCTCAGTTTTAGGTTCAATGAATTTGTAAATCATTGCTAATAGGGCATTGGGATTCTATTTTTAGGTGTTGGTGTTCTCAGGAGTGGTTTTGCATCAAAACAGTACCAGGTGTGTACCTGAAACGCAGAAAACTAAACTTTGGCAAAAGCTGAAAAACTATTCTGTCAATGCCAAATGGGCATGTGGTCACCCGTGCAGTTGGCCGTGTACGAGGCACGATCGTGTGGTTAACAAAGACATGGTCATGTGCAAGACACGACCGTGTGGTGGTTAGAGTGTGGTCGTGTGAACTACACAGGCTAGACCAAGTTGGCCGTGTAGGTTTTAGGCGAGGCCATGGAGACCACATGGGTAACGCCAATCTGGGTGTGTAGGCCCACACGGTGCGGCGGAGACCAGCAATGACCACTCGATGAAAGGTTGTTTATATTGGTTATTTATGGTTTAATTTATAATTCTGGTTTTATTTGAGAATTCATAATTTTTTCTTTGGGACTCTCTAGACTGTTGGCTTTAACTTTGGTTTTGGATGTGTTTTGACATTTCCTTTGCAATGTTTATTTGGAAGCATAGTTTATGAAAACAAAGGTTTTCCAAAACACAAACTGTTTTTTAAAACATAACACTTTTAAAACTTCCACTGCAAATTATGTTTTAGTAAATAAGCTACTTAAATGACGTTTTAAGTAATAATTATGAATAAACCCGAGTTATAAAAGTTGAATGGTTTGTCGAAACAACTTGTTTTTCAAAATCCATTCTTTGTGAAATCTCTAAATTCGGCCACAATGTCTAGACCGAGTTTGAGGTGTTACGTTTAGTGGTATCAGAGCCAAGTTGTAAAACTCAGGCTGTGAATTTTGGGTTCCAAAATTTTGTTTCAAAAGAGTTGATTTTCAAATTTGAATAATTTAAGAAAGTATATGGTACACCGAGTCTTTGACACTAATCCTGTAAGTATTTCTAAACTTAAATAGTATATTCTGAAAACACTGTAGATAGTACTTTCTAATACTGTACAGAAATAGTTAGAAACTAAAACCTCTAAAAATATTTCTGAACTGCTGATAATATATGCATAGATATTTGTTAATAAGTACTGGAACTGATGCATAAAATTTTAAAATGTAGATAAAACTTGAATTTACTATGAGCGCTCATGGAACACGTAGACATGGAATTCGTGGTCGTGGTAGAGGCCATAGGGGGACTCAAGCTGAGTCTTCCACTTTGGGCAACATGGCACACTTAGATACGAGAGAGACACCGGTTTCGCCTACTACTGAGACTGGGTCTCAAAGTCGTTCGGCTAGGGATGGTGCACTGTCTCAAGCCATCTTGAGAATCTTGAAGATGGTCGCTAGACCCCGTTCTGATTCTACGGGTCGTTGGTCGGTAATTGAATGACTCCGGTCTAATGGTTCTGAGCTGTTTAAGGCTGTCACTAAAGTCGCCCCTATAGTGCTCGAGTATTGGTTAGAGGCCACCGAGAGGATTATGAATGATTTAAACTGTATTCCCGAGTAGAAACTTAAAGGTACAATCTCTTTGCTTTGTGACGAGGCATATTAGTGGTGGTTAACGGTTTATGAGGGTACTCAGCCTGATTATCTGAACTGAGATTTCTTTAAAACTACCTTCCAGGGAAAGTATGTGAGTTAGAGCTATGTAGATGCTCGTAGGCGTGACTTCATGAATCTCACACAAGGTGATAGATCTGTGGCCGAGTATGAGGTCGAGTTTCTGAGGTTGAGCCGCTATGCTTGAGGCATAGTGGAATTTGAGTATGAGAAGTGTGTCTATTTTGAGGACAGTTTGAGAGACAGTCTAAGGGTTCTGATTGCTGCACAAAATGAGTGTAAGTTCGTAGTTTTGGTAGATATTGCGAAAATCACTAAAGAGGTTAACCGCGTGGAGTGCCAAAATAGGTTCCGCGAAAAAGGCAAGAATAAGAGGGATTCAAAGCCCTCTAGTTATGTTCAAAGGCTTAAGAAAAATGCCAGACCTGATGGCCGATTAGAGTGGGGCTCTTGTTGATCCTATTGGGATTCAACCTTGAGGGATTGTGGTAGGTGTCATCTAGGTGAGTGTTGGAGGAGGATAGGGGCTTGTCTGAGGTATGGGTCATTGGAGCACCGTAGAGTGCCCACAGTGGGTAGTTTAGATGCAAGCTTCAAGACCAGGTTCTGTACAGACTCAGAGGGTAGTTCAGCAGCCACCTAGAGGCCGTGGACCGGCTAGGGGTAAAAATGGTATGCACTGAGGACAAAGAGCACCAGGCAGAGGTGCTAGTCAGACTGAGGCGAGGTAGCCTGTGTTGGTTTATGCTACTTGACGCCGAGAGGATAGAGATACTCCAGATATTATCACTGGTACGTTCTTAATTTTTGATGTACCTTATACTGCTTTGATAGACATAGGTGCTACACACTCCTATGTAGCTAGTTTTGCTTCTGAAAACCTGAGGATTTCTGTTGAGAGCACTTTTAGTGAGATTATTGTACTCTATCCATTAGAGCAATCTGTCCAGGTTAGTAAATTGTATAGGGATGTTCCGTTAGAGGTGCCAGGGGTTGTACTTCTAGCAAATTTGATGGAGTTATCGTTTGGGGAGTTCGATCAGATTCTAGGTATGGATTGGTTGGTTAAGCATCGAGTCAGTTTGGATTACGGGACTAAAAGGGTCGTTCTGAGGACTGAGGATGATAAAAAAATGGTTGTGATCGGTAAGTATCGAGATTATCTGTCCAACGTGATTTCTACTCTTGTGGCTAAGAAATTGGTTCGGAAAGGATGTGAGGCGTATTTGGCTTACGTCAGTGTTTCAGCTTCTAGGGACGCTTCTATCGAGGATATCAAAATTGTGAGGGATTTTTCGAATGTCTTTCCTGAGGATTTGTCGAGTTTACCTCTGAATTAAGAAGTTAAGTTCGGTATTGAGCTTTTACCAAGTAGAGTTCCGATGTCCATTGCTCCTTATTGAATGGAAATGAAGGAGCTTATGAAGCTTAAGGCTCAACTTCAAGAGCTTTTGGATCGTGGTTTCATCCACCCTAGTGTCTCCGTGGGGGGCACTGGTTCTGTTTGTGAAGAAAAAGGATAGCACCATAAATATATACATCGATTATCGGCAACCGAATAAATTACCATGAGGATATGCATTAATTATCGACAACTAAATAATTTGACTATGAAGGATAAGTATCCACTTCTGAGGATCGACAATTTATTTGATCAGTTTCGAGGGACTACTATGTTTTTAAAGATTGATCTTCGTTCTACGTATCATCAGTTGAGAGTTAAGGAGTTGGATGTTCATAAGACTGCATTTAGGACACATTATGGACATTACGAGTTCCTAGTTATGCCTTTTAGTCTGATGAATGCTCCGGCGTCATTCATGGATTTGATAAACCGAGTCTTTCAGCCATATTTAAATCAGTTCATCATGGTTTTCATCGATGATATTTTAGTTTACTCTAAAAACCAAGGATGGGCATGATAAGCATCTTAGAGTAGTGCTTCAGATACTTCGAGAAAACAAGTTTTATGTTAAGTTCAGCAAGTGTAAGTTTTGGTTGCGTGAGGTAACTTTTCTAGGGGCACGTGGTTTCTGCTGAAGGGATCTGTGTTGATCTGAGAAATATTGAGGCTATGCTTGATTGGAAACAACCAAGAACATTTATGAGATCTGCAGTTTTTGGGTTTTGCGAGTTATTATCGGTGTTTTGTTGAGGGGTTCTCTTTGATTGCAGCTCCTTTGACTAAGCTTCTATGTAAGGGTGTTCCTTTTGTTTGGACTGATGCGCAACAATCGAGCTTCGAGAAGCTCAAATCTATTCTGACTCAGGCTCCTATTCTGATACAACCTAAATTCGATAAAGAGTTTATAGTCTATAGTGATGCATGGCTCATCGATTTGGGATGTGTATTAATGCAAGACGATAAAGTTGTGGCATATGCATCCCGTCAGCTTAAGACACATGAAAGGAATTATCTAACGCATTATCTCGAATTGGCTGCGGTGGTTTTTGTTTTGAAAATCTGGAGACACTATCTGTATGGTGAGAGATGTATTATCTACACCGGTCACAAGAGTCTCAAGTACCTCCTTACTCAGAAGGAGTTGAATCTTAGACAGCATCGATGGATTGAGCTGCTCAAAGATTATGACTGCACGATAAAGTATCATCTTGGTAAGGCCAATGTGGTGGCCGACGCTCTCAGTCGCAAAGTGATGACTGATCTGAAAGTGATGTTCACTCGCCTTAGTCTGTTTTATGATAGAATTTTGTTAACCGAGTTACAAGTTAAGCTGACTTGGATTGATTAGATTCGAGATAAGCAGTTAGGGGATGAGTCTCTGGGTTTGCGGTTTCGTCAAATTGAGAGTGGTAGTACTTTTGACTTTAGGTTAAATAACGATGGAGTCTTATGTTTTCGAGGTCAGATCTATGTGCCGAATAATTCTGATTTGAGACAGTTGATTCTGAGGGAGGCGTATAGTATCCCTTATATTATTCATCCCGTTGGTAATAAGATGTATCGGGATCTTTGTGAACTATACTAGTGGCTGAGTTTAAAGCGTGAGGTTACGAATTTTGTGGCTTGATGTCTGACGTGCCAGCAAGTTAAGGCTGAGCACTAGTTGCCTTTGGGTTTGTTACAACCTGTTAAGGTTCCCTTATGGAAATGAGAATGAGTGACGACTAACTTCGTTAGTAGGTTGCCTTTGCACCCACTAAGAAGGATTCTGTTTGGGTCATTGTGGATCGACTGACCAAGTCCACTCATTTTATTCCGGTTCGAACGGACTATTCTCTATAGAAGTTAGCAAAGTTGTATATTTCTAAGATTGTAAGACTTGATGGGGTTCATATTTCGATTATTTCTGATAGAGATCCTCACTTCACTTCTTAGTTTTGGAAGAAATTGCAAAAGGCTTTGGGTTCGAGATTGGACTTCAATACTGCATTCCATCCTTATACCGATGGTCAATCTGAGAGGGTGATTCAAATACTGGAGGATATGCTTCGAAGTTGTGTAATTGATTTTCGAGGTAGTTGGGAGGATTATCTTCCTCTAGCTAAGCTCGCCTACAATAACAGTTTCCAGGCTAGCATCTAGATGGCACCTTACGAGGCCTTGTATGGTCGTAAGTATCGTGCTCCGCTATGTTGGACTAAGTTGGGTGAGCATTGAGTTTTGGGTCCTGAGTTGGTTTCTGAGACCGAAGATAAAGTTAGACTAATTCGGGATCATCTGAAGGCAACTTCTGATAGACATAAATCTTATGCAGATCTGAAGAGGCATGATATTGAGTACTCTATGGGGGACTTCGTGTTTCTTAAGGTTTCTCCATGGAAGAAAGTTATGAGATTCAGTCGTAAGGGCAAGCTAAGCCCTAGGTTCATTAGGTTGTATAAGATTCTAAAGCGTGTGGGACTGGTCACTTATCAGTTGGAGCTACCTCTAGACTTAGACCGTATCCAAAATGTGTTTCACGTCTCGATGTTGAGGCGGTACCGTCTGATCCATCTCACATTGTCTCTATTAAGGATATTGAATTTAAACCGAACTTGACTTTTAAAGAGGTGTCAGATCATATTTTGGATCGTGATATTAAGGTTCTGAGGAGGAAGTCCATACCGTTAGTGAAGGTTTTATGGCGAAATCATGGCATTGAGAAGCCATGTGGGAACCTGAGGACTTGATGGGTCAGCAATATCCTCATCTATTCTGATCAGGTAAATTTCTAGGTCGAAATTTCTTTTAAGGGTATAGAATTGTAACGCCCTGAATAATTTGTATTTGTTTCTGTAAATTCTGACACAAATGTGTATCTACATCAATGGTTAAATGTTCTTGGTGTGTGTTAGAGGGCCCAAGTTCAAGCCTTACCTTTAACAAATTTTGGTTATTTTTAGATCCAAGCTTTGCCCTTGTTGAGTAGGCTTTTATAAAACTCTCTGTTAAATCATGTCAGAATGAGCCTACTGGTTCGAGTGGTAAGGGAGTCAGTGTGTTGGAGGTCCTATGTTCGAATCCATACGTTGGCAAGGGGGTATTTGTCTAATGGTCTGATTTGATTTTAATATATATATGTGTGTGATTTCTAAATGATTTGTATGTCTATTTCTGTTGGGTTACACACTGAGTTTACGAAAACTCACATTCGTTTGTCTGTTCTATTCAGGTAATCCACTGACTTATACGGATCAGTGCGACGAAGACCCAACGGTGACCATTCGATCGAAAATTGTTTTTACTTGGTTATTTATGGTTTAATTTATAATTCTGGTTTTATTTGAGAGTTTGTAAAAAAATTTTGGGACTCTCTGGACTGTTGGTCTTAATTTTGGTTTTGGATGTGTTTTTTACGTTTCCTTTGCAATGTTTATTTCAAAGCACAGTTTACGGAAAACAAAAATATAACACTTTTAAAACTTTCGCTATAAATTATGTTTTGATAAATGAGCTACTTAAATGACATTTTTAGTAATAATAATGAAGAAACCTGAGTTATAAAAGTCGAATGGTTTATCGAAACAACTTAGTTTTCAAAATCTATTCTTTGTGACATCTCTAAATTCGCCATAATATCTAGGATGGGTTTAGGGTGTTACACAAACACTTTCAATCATCAATACTAGAACAAATACACTTATACTAAACATCAATTTCATCTATAAATCAATTTCACAAAATTTTAGAAAATCTGTTGTAACGCCCCAAAAATCCCGAAATCTAAAAATCCCGAAATTTTGAATTTTTTTCTTTTTGTGCTTAATAATTTCGGATAAGTGTTAATTACGCAAAGGTAGGTGTTGGTCAAGGTTTGAGTTCGGATTAAGAGGTAGAAGAAATTATAATTTAATTATTAAAAAAATCAGGGTTGGCAAGTAGTTGGACTTTTAAATAACGATAAGGAAAAATAGCATTAAAAAGCCTTGTAGAAAAGTGGATTAGTGAAGCCACTTAGAGTGTAGGGAGGTGGCATTAATAGCTAGCAAGGAGGTCCAAGGTTCGAATCCTAGTTTAGTGTTTTTGGAAGTTTAATTTTGGCCTTCTAGAAGGATGGAAGTGGCGTGAAGATGGACTCCAAGGGGAGTGTTCAGAAGAGAAAATTAAAGAAAGGATCAAGGGGTTATCAGGGAGAAAAACGAGGAGATGAGAAGAGAGAAGTGATGGAGCCAAATGGGGAATTGGGCATGGGAGAATTCTGCTATAAGGGTTATAAATAGGGGCTGAATGCTAGGGTATGGAGCTAATGCCGAATTTCCTTCACCCTATTACCAGAAACTCCTTTCTCTAAAAGCCGAAAACCTTCTGCCTTCTTTTTCTTTTTCTTCTTCCTTGTGCTGAATTCTATTCTCCCTCTACCTCATTTTTGACTTTTTCTATTCTTCCTCTACCTTATTTTTGACTTTTCTTTCTTTTTCCTTAGAGCCGAATAACCCTCTTTTGACATACAAAATCGTAAAGCGCCGAACCTCTTTGGCCGAATACCCTTGGTGCAATCACTACTCCTTCTACTTCGGTCAAATCTAGTGTAAGTATTGTTCTTCCAATTGGTTTCTTTATTAAGTATCAAATATTGTCCCTTACTTTTTCTAATCAACTGTGGTGGGAAATTAGTATCGGATCTTGGATCTTAGCTCATTGTCGAATTGCTCCTTAGGTGTTCCTTATCCATTGGCTAAGGTTGGCTGAATAGCCATAGTAAGGTAAGGGGGCTTGTGTTGGATATGAGTCACCTATTATTCTGGTTTTAATAGTTACGATTGGTGCAGAACTAGGAGTTGGTCATGGTTAGTGAAGGGGTTGTTATACTTATCGCGCAAGGTAAGGTTAAGGTGAGATTCCGGCTTTTGGTAAAGTATTCGATAAATATGTGAGATTAATCTTTAAGTGATATCGATTGTAGGTTTGGGCTAAGGAAATCACAGCACGCTTGCCTACCAAGTGTGTACATACACTACACACACACAATGAATCGAAAAAAGCCGAAATGTCGAAAAACTGAAACACTCGTGGAGAGGAAACCGATAGGTTGCCTAAGGCCCACGGGCGATTCCATGGACTTGGGTTGAAAATTGGCCAAATGGGATGGGCTAAAAGGGTCTGATGGGCTATTGGGCTCATAATAGGCAAAGATTGATAAATGATGCTATGTGTTAGAAAATTTGTATGTGAGCATGAATATAATATGATATGGGCCATATGAATGAGAATTGGGCCTAGTGGGCCATAAGAATATGAACTAGGCCAGATGGGTCATTTGAATAAGATTGGGCCTAATGGGCCATATGCATGTATGCAGGGTTATTGGGCCTAGTATATGATGACTGCATAAAACTTAATTAATTAATTGAGATTGTGGACAAGGTTAAGGCGTGGCAACGGGTATATGCATGTCTAGGATTGGATCTAGGGAGAGCTTGGTACTTAAGCGGTCTAAATGACTAACCTCCTCTTCTCTGGAATCTTACCTGGTGCATAGTATTCGTTCATCTTAGCTCGCGGGTGTAACACCCCGAACCCGAGACCGACACTGGAGTCGAACACGAGGTGTTAACAGACTATAAACCCCTTATAAAGATATTTTCCAGACACTGCCTAATCTGCGTACTTGTCGCTTTAAAAATCATATCTTGAGTTTCACAACTCGAAAATCAGTTTCGTAATTTTTCCCTGAAACTAGACTCATGTTCCCATCTACATGTTTTTTTCTAGAATTTTTGGTTGGGCCAATTAGTACAGTTTATTAGTCAAATTCTCCCAAGTTACTGGGGTCGACTACACTGACCTTTGCGGTTTACGACCTGGATATCTCCCTGTACAGAACTTCAATACTGATGCCGTTTGTTTCTATAGAAACTAGACTCAGAGATGAATCTATAAATATATGGTACGACTCCTAATTATCTCTGGTTAATTTATAATGAATTTCCAAAGTCGGAGCAGGAAATCCAGAAACCGTTCTGGCCCTGTCCCACGAGAACCTGATTTTCTCTTAACATACTATCCATATACTCTTTTCGTTACTTCTATATGAAAATAGACTCATCGATATTCGATTACATAATTTATTCATCAATCAATTCCATTCCTACTATTTTTAGTGATTTTTCAATCTCATGTCACTGCTGCTGCCAGCATCTGTTACGAAGGCAACCATGCCCACTTCATGTTTACTCCTTGATCCAACTAATAATTCCTCATGCATATCACAAATTATGATCATGACTAACCATGCCAAGGCTAATCATTGTCAACTTCTCCCTACTACATTATTGTCATATCATAAATTTGAACGCCAAAACAATTAACCATGACATATGACATAAAAAGGTCGAATCGTCAAAATTTACGACCTAACGTTATGAAACCAAACCCAACCGAACATTTATGCCATTTTCGCATGGCTAAAAGTATACATACCAAAGTTCAAACACAACATAATAGCCTATACATGCCGAAATGTTCTCCTAAGCCGACTAAAAAGAAAGTACCAAAACTTGCTATCCGGTGTGATGACTTCGATGACGACCCGACCACGCAAAAAGAGATGTGTCCAAGAAACCTAGAATAGGTGACAAGGAAACACCGAGTGAGTTTATAACTCAGTAAGTCATAAGCTATGCACTACCATCCATCAATAACAATATCACAAGAGAAAACAAAATGGAACGAGGCTAATTACTCCATCCATTCCGAACCATACCATAGTTCCTCCAACCTATCGTTTCAATTTCATACCAATTTATGCATTCACAATCCACATACTCATCATTAGGATATTCGAGGCATTTTCATAAATCATTTTATTTTCGTTACAAACATACAACTAAACGGCCTTTCACCCATTCTACGATAAATTTTATGTACGTGACTTCAAGTATATTTGTCACATAGGTTCAAACTTACCAAGCTCAACACCAAGTATAGACATAGCACCTATTAGCCATGAACTCAAGACACTTACCCGATCCTCTGTCCATGATCGACTCAATAGTGTCGCACACATAGTGTCCATAATGATTCAAGGATGTATATTAAGTCCGCACACTCAGTGCTATATAGTCAACTCGCACACTTAGTGCTACATAATCAAACTCGCACACTTAGTGCTACATAGTCAATTCGCACACTTAGTGCAACATAGTCAATTCGCACACTTAGTGCTACATAGTCCAACTCGCACACTTAGTGCTGTACAATTTAAACCCGCACACTTAGCGC
Organism: Gossypium hirsutum; assembly: GCF_007990345.1. NCBI lineage: Eukaryota > Viridiplantae > Streptophyta > Magnoliopsida > Malvales > Malvaceae > Gossypium > Gossypium hirsutum. The sequence continues at coordinate 88,961,131 of NC_053426.1, forward strand.
CAATCTCATGGTCATAAATGGTTATACCCGCACATTTAGTGCCGAGATCAACAACTCAACACATCTCACCTCTTTTCTTTTCATTCAACAATTTCATCATCACATACATACATGTATATATATATATATTTATTCATTCCATTCGGCATCATTACATAGATGTTATGACCATTTGAATTAATACCAAGTATATGCTTAATGACTTACTTTATGTTGGGTAAAATAATTCCGAGTCGGCTACTCGATGACCTTCGATTTCCCCTTGTTGGACGCCTCTCCTTTAGGTTCTTGAGCTTAAATAAATAAATCAACTAGTTTAATTACCTTGCTAGTTATTTATATCCCGTAACATTAATAGTTTCATATCAAAAGAAGCATACGGCAACATTCTATTTCAAGGTACATATTCATAATTCAAATTCGACCATATAAACCAACATCATCCACTTGATCAATTATAAAGAATTAAGGTTAATATCACCATGTGTACTCTATATGGCCCATTATACATAATCAAATTTAACATCATCTATGTATTCACTCATATGGCCGAATATACATACCCCCATATAACATCATTTTCATTCCATTTAACACTTAATTTCCACCACATGAACACTTCGCCGAATACTCTTAAACTAGCAAAACTCCACATTTGTTCATACCATCTTTTAAATTCACATGTCTATTTTTTTACTTTTTTTTTTACAAGAGTCATAGCCGAATCGTTTTAACCATGAGTAACATAACAAGCATAGATCGTGTTTATGGATATACCATGGCCGATTCAAGCTAATCACCTCCAAAATCATCAACCATTTTCAATGCATATAACATATATAAACATGAATAAGTTTCATATACTCTCTTAACACATTAATTTCTTTCATCAACAACCTTTTGTTTCTTTATCCATCAAAACTTAAAGGTAAGAAAAAATCAAGTTCTTCTCACACATACCATAACCGAAAGCTCCATCCAACACTCTAAATTCGAAATTTTAGTATGGCTAGGTAAGAAAAACGTGATGATTAACCCAAACAACTATTATTTCAAAAGAAAAATTAACAAAATTTACTAACCTCCTCTTTATTCAAAAGGCCGAATGCCTTTGCTCCCCCTCCCCCTCCTTTTTCTTCTTCTTGTACGGCTAAGAAGAACAAGGTAATCACCCCCTTTTTTTTTGTTACTTCTTTTATTATCCTTAGTATTTCTTTTTATTATTTCCTTTCCTTTACATAAAATAATGACCACTTCATGGAAACTTACCACCTATTCTAATATATGCTCCATCATGGCCGGCCACTATGTATAAAAGAAGGGGTATTTGACATGCAAAGCCATTATTCTCACCACATGCTTTAATAGGTCCTTGTAATTTAACCAATCACATTTCCAGATTTTCTCACATAGGTCCTATTTACTAAAATTCACCTTCAATTAAAAAAAATTCAAACACGGAATTTTCACACATGCATATATACATATAATAAGCATCAAATATGACAGCTAATTATTTTTATGACGCGGTTTAGCGGTCCAGAAACCACTTCCCGACTAGGGTAAATTTTGGGGTGTCACAACTCTCCCCCACTTAAGAAATTTTCGTCCCCGAAAAGCTTACCGGTAAATAGGTTTGGGTATCGTTCTTTCATCGAACTCTCGGTTTCCCAAGTAGCTTCCTCGATCCCGTGTTTGAGACATAACACCTTTACTAACGGAACCCTTTTGTTCCGCAACTCCTTCACTTCACGAGCTAGGATACACATCGGCTCTTCTTCATAACTCATATCGGCTCGAATTTCAACCTCCGACGGACTAATTATGTGCGAAGGATCAGACCTATAGCGTCGAAGCATCGAAACATGAAAGACATCGTGTATCCTTTCAAGTTCAAGGGGCAAAATCAATCTATATGCAACCGGCCCCACTCGTTCAGAGATTTCGTACGGCCAAATGAATCTCGGGCTCAACTTGCCTTTACGGCCAAACCTAAGTACCTTTTTCCAAGGCGAAACTTTAAGGAACACTTTATCTCCCACCTGATATTCAATGTCCTTCCGTTTCAGATCCGCATACGATTTCTGACGATCTGTGGCTACCTTCAGACTTTCACGGATTACCTTTACTTTCTGTTCGGCATCTTTAATCAAATCAACTCCAAAAATTTTACTTTCACCGAGCTCGGTCCAAAACAATGGTGTACGGCATTTACGACCCTACAAAGCCTCGTAAGGTGCCATCTTAATACTTGATTGGAAACTATTGTTGTAAGCGAATTCGATCAAGGGTAAATACCGTTCCCATGAACCACTAAACTCGAGGATGCAACATCTCAACATATCCTCAAGTATCTGAATTATCCGCTCGGATTGACCATCGGTTTGTGGATGAAAAGCGGTGCTAAAATGCAGCTTGGTACCCAAAGCTTCTTGCAATTTCTTCCAAAATCGCGAGGTAAATCTCGGATCTCTATCCGACACGACAGAAATAGGTACTCCATGTAATCTCACAATCTGAGAGACATACAATTCGGCTAGTTTATCCAATGAAAAATCCGTACGCACGGGGATAAAGTGAGCCGACTTAGTCAGCCTATCAACAACAACCCAAATCGCATCCTTCTTACTTGCTGACAATGGCAGTCCAGACACAAAGTCCATTGTGACTCGGTCCCATTTCCACTCGGGTATCATGATCGGCTGAAGTAACCCTGAAGGCACTTGATGTTCTGCTTTCACTTGTTGACATATTAAACATCTCGAAACAAAGTCGGAGATGTCTCGTTTCATACCATGCCACCAAAACCGACGTTTCAAGTCGTTGTACATTTTCATACTCCCGGGTGAATTGACATTCGGCTACAATGGGCTTCGTTCAGAATCATCGAAATGAGTTCCAAATTCCTTGGAACACACAAACGACTTTTAAACCTCAAACAATCATCATCATCAATCTGAAACTCCAATTCCTTGTTCGGAACACACTCAGCCCGTTTTGTAACCAATTCATCATCGACTTTCTGAGCTTCACGAATTTGATGAGTCAATAATGGTTTGGCTTTTAATTCAGCTACTAACACATTGTCAGGTAGAACAGACAAGTGTACATTCATCGCTCGCAAAGCAAACAGTGATTTCCGGCTTAAGGCGTCTGCCACCACATTAGCCTTTCCCGGGTGGTAATCAATGACAAGCTCGTAATCTTTCAACAACTCAAGCCAACGTCTTTGTCGCAGATTCAAGTCTCGTTGAGTCATCAAATACTTGAGACTTTTGTGGTCCGAAAATACATGGCACTTCTCACCAAACAAATAATGTCGCCATATTTTCAAAGCAAACACGATGGCAGCTAGTTCGAGGTCATGGGTCGGATAATTTCTCTCGTGTGGCTTCAATTGTCTCGACGCATAGGCCACAACTCTACCTTCTTGCATCAATATGCAACCCAACCCAAGTAGGGATGCGTCACTATAGATGACAAACTCTTTACCTGATTCGGGTTGCACTAAAATTGGAGCTTCAGTCAAATGAGTTTTCAGTTGATCGAAACTTTTCTGACATTTCTCCGTCCATTCAAACTTAACATCCTTTTGAAGTAGCTTCGTCATTGGTATGGCTATCATCGAGAAACCTTTGACAAATCGTCGGTAATAACCGGCGAGCCCTAGGAAGCTCCGGACTTCGGTAACATTTCTCGGAGGCTTCCAGTTAAGTATGGCTGAAATTTTGCTCGGATCAACTCGAATACCCGATGCGGATACCACATGACCCAAGAAGCTAACCTCTCTTAACCAGAACTCACACTTACTGAACTTAGCATATAACTGCTTATCCCGCAAAATTTGCAACACTAGCCTCAGATGCTCAGCATGTTCGGTCTCATCTCTTGAATAGACCAAGATGTCATCAATGAACACAACTACGAACCGATCCAAATATGGTCTGAAGATCTGATTCATCAAATCCATAAACACCGCAGGGGCATTAGTGAGCCCAAACGGCATCACCAAGAACTCGTAGTGACCGTACCTCGTTCTGAAAGCAGTTTTGGGTACGTCCGAATCTCGAATCCGCAACTGATAATAACCCGATCTCAAATCTATCTTTGAAAACACTGATGCTCCCTTTAATTGATCAAACAAATCATCAATACGCGGTAACGGATACTTATTCTTTATCGTCACTTTATTCAGTTGACGATAGTCAATGCACAACCTCATGGTTCCGTCCTTCTTTTTCACGAACAATACTGGTGCACCCCAAGGTGAGAAACTTGGTCGAACGAAACCTCTATCCGTTAATTCTTGCAACTGAGCTTTCAATTCTTTTAACTCGGTTAGTGCCATACGATACGGAGCTATCGAAATTGGCGTAGTTCCAGGTACAAGCTCAATACCAAACTCTATCTCCCGAACAGGTGGCAAACCTGGTAATTCTTCAGGAAAAACATCCGGGTATTCACAAACCACCGGCACAGATTCGGGTTTCTTTTCTAACTCTTTGTCATCAAGTACATACGCAAGGTATGCTTCGTACCCTTTTCTTACATATTTTTGGGCCAACATTGCTGATATTACAGCTGGCAACCCCCTTAAGTCCGTAGACTCAACTCGGATTATCTCGTTATTTGCGCACCTCAAATCAATAGTCTTGCTTTTGCAATTCACAACCGCATCGTGCGCGGTCAACCAATCCAAACCAAGAATAACATCAAATTCGTCAAACGGAAAAAGCATCAAATCGGCCGGAAAACAGGATTCTCGGATTATTAGAGGGCATCTCTTACACACTTTATCAACAAGTACGCATTGACCCAAAGGGTTTGACACTCGAATTACGAGCTCAGTAGACTCAACAGGTAGAGTCTTACTGGATGCTAAGGTTTTGCATACATATGAATGAGTAGAGCCAGGGTCAATCTATGCAATCACATTAGTATCAAAGAGAGTGAAGGTACCAGTGATGACGTCGGGGGAGGATGCCTCCTCTCGTGCACGAATGGCATATGCTCTAGTAGGAGTACGGTTCTCGGCTCGATCGGCCGTATCTGAGGCCCCTCTCTGACTACCACTCCTACCTCCTAAAATTCTCGGTGGTCTACCCCTAGTTGTCACTCCACTAGGTCTTGCACCTTGAATCTTATTCTTCTCATCCAGCTCCGTGCAATCTCTAATGAAGTGGTCCTTCGAACCGCATCCGTAACAGGCCCTATTAGTAGACTTACCCCAACATTCACCTAGGTGTCGTCTTCCGCATTGGGGACATTCAGGTTTCTCTTGACGATTATTGCTCACACTAGCTACCGAAGTAGCTCGGGAGCCCGTCGATGGTCTTGCTCTGATGGAAATTCCCGCAGTCGTCCTCGACTTATTAGTGTCCTCCCTGAACTTCTTTACAGCTGAGAACGGAGCTTTACCCGTCGATCTTTTACGATGGTCTCTAGCTTCAAATTCAGCCTTCTTCTTCTCCTTTCCAAGTTCTTCCGCCTTGCAGGCTCGTTCGACTAGTGTTACGAATTCTTTTATTTCCAAAATACCCATTAGTAGCTTTAAATCTTCATTCAATCCTTCCTCGAATCTTTTGCACATAGCAACCTCATCAGCTACACACTCCCGGGCATACCTACTGAGTCTTACGAATTCATGTTCGTATTCAGATACTGTCATACGGCCTTGCTTGAGTTCCAAGAATTTCTTACGCTTTTGATCAATGAACCGTTGGCTAATATATTTCTTTCGAAATTCCGTCTGAAAGAAGTCCCAAGTTACTCGTTCGTTCGGGACTATGGAAATCAAGGTCCTCCACCAATAGTAGGCTGAGTCTCGCAACAAAGATACAGCACATTTTAGACATTCGTCAGGTGTGCATGACAGTTCATCGAACACCCGAATGGTGTTATCAAGCCAGAACTCGGCCCTTTCGGCATCATCAGTAACTATGGCCTTGAACTCCTCAGCCCCGCGCTTCCTAATCAAGTCTACAGGTGGCTTGCTCAGCCTCACAGGATCAGTGACTGATGGCATTACGGGCTCTTGGGGTGGATTATTCAAATTCGGGAATTGTTGGACAGCCGGGTTGGTTCGGGCATATTGCGCGACCCACTCATTCATCATGGTAAAGAAGGCTTGTTTAGCCCCCTCACCTTGATTACTCGCAGATGACTGAGGTTCAACAGGCGGCGTCCCTTGTGCAGGAGCAGCCGCTACGCTCTCAACGTCATCCGCTAGGGTTCTTTCTACACCGGGATCCATTTACTAATCAAAACAAAAACATTTCAACCGTCAGAAGTCATCACACATTTAAACATTAACATTAAGGCATGTATAGCTAGACTCATACGCGCTATGGTAGTCCTAGAACCGACTAAACCATAGCTCTGATACCAATTAAATGTAACACCCCGAACCCGAGACCGACACCGGAGTCGAACACGAGGTGTTAACAGACTATAAACCCCTTATAAAGATATTTTCCAGACACTGCCTAATCTGTGTACTTGTAGCTTTAAAAATCATATCTTGAGTTTCACAACTCGAAAATCAGTTTCGTGATTTTTCCCTGAAACTAGACTCATGTTCCCATCTACATGTTTTTTTCTAGAATTTTTGGTTGGGCCAATTAGTACAGTTTATTAGTCAAATTCTCCCAAGTTACTGGGGTCGACTACACTGACCTTTGCGCGTTACCACCTGGATATCTCCCTGTACAGAACTTCAATACGGATTCCGTTTGTTTCTATAGAAACTAGACTCAGAGAGGAATCTATACATATATGGTACGACTCCTAATTATCTCTGGTTAATTTATAATGAATTTCCAAAGTCGGAGCAGGGAATCCAGAAACCGTTCTGGCCCTGTCCCACGAGAACCTGATTTTCTCTTAACATACTATCCATATGCTCTTTTTGTTACTTCTATATGAAAATAGACTCATCGAGATTCGATTACATAATTTATTCATCAATCAATTCCATTCCTACTATTTTTAGTGATTTTTTAATCTCATGTCACTGCTGCTGCCAGCATCTGTTACGAAGGCAACCATGCCCACTTCATGTTTACTCCTTGATCCAACTAATAATTCCTCATGCATATCACAAATTATGATCATGACTAACCATGCCAAGGCTAATCATTGTCAACTTCTCCCTACTACATTATTGCCATATCATAAATTTGAACGCCAAAACAATTAACCATGACATATGGCATAAAAAGGTTGAATCGTCAAAATTTACGACCTAACGTTATGAAACCAAACCCAACCGAACATTTATGCCATTTTCGCATGGCTAAAAGTATACATACCAAAGTTCAAACACAACATAATAGCCTATACATGCCGAAATGTTCTCCTAAGCCGACTAAAAAGAAAGTACCAAAACTTGCTATCCGGTGTGATGACTTCGATGACGGCCCGACCACGCAAAAAGAGATGTGTCCAAGAAACCTAGAATAGGTGACAAGGAAACACCGAGTGAGTTTATAACTCAGTAAGTCATAAGCTATGCACTACCATCCATCAATAACAATATCACAAGAGAAAACAAAATGGAACGAGGCTAATTACTCCATCCATTCCGAACCATACCATAGTTCCTCCAACCTATCGTTTCAATTTCATACCAATTTATGCATTCACAATCCACATACTCATCATTAGGATATTCGAGGCATTTTCATAAATCATTTTATTTTCGTTACAAACATACAACTAAACGGCCTTTCACCCATTCTACGATAAATTTTATGTACGTGACTTCAAGTATATTTGTCACATAGGTTCAAACTTACCAAGCTCAACACCAAGTATAGACATAGCACCTATTAGCCATGAACTCAAGACACTTACCCGATCCTCTGTCCATGATCGACTCAATAGTGTCGCACACATAGTGTCCATAATGATTCAAGGATGTATATTAAGTCCGCACACTCAGTGCTATATAGTCAACTCGCACACTTAGTGCTACATAATCAAACTCGCACACTTAGTGCTACATAGTCAATTCGCACACTTAGTGCAACATAGTCAATTCGCACACTTAGTGCTACATAGTCCAACTCGCACACTTAGTGCTGTACAATTTAAACCCACACACTTAGCGCCAATCTCATGGTCATAAATGGTTATACCCGCACATTTAGTGCCGAGATCAACAACTCAACACATCTCACCTCTTTTCTTTTCATTCAACAATTTCATCATCACATACATACATGTATATATATATATATATTTATTCATTCCATTCGGCATCATTACATAGATGTTATGACCATTTGAATTAATACCAAGTATATGCTTAATGACTTACTTTATGTTGGGTAAAATAATTCCGAGTCGGCTACTCGATGACCTTCGATTTCCCCTTGTTGGACGCCTCTCCTTTAGGTTCTTGAGCTTAAATAAATAAATCAACTAGTTTAATTACCTTGCTAGTTATTTATATCCCGTAACATTAATAGTTTCATATCAAAAGAAGCATACGGCAACATTCTATTTCAAGGTACATATTCATAATTCAAATTCGACCATATAAACCAACATCATCCACTTGATCAATTATAAAGAATTAAGGTTAATATCACCATGTGTACTCTATATGGCCCATTATACATAATCAAATTTAACATCATCTATGTATTCACTCATATGGCCAAATATACATACCCCCATATAACATCATTTTCATTCCATTTAACACTTAATTTCCACCACATGAACACTTGGCCGAATACTCTTAAACTAGCAAAACTCCACATTTGTTCATACCATCTTTTAAATTCACATGTCTATTTTTTTTACTTTTTTTTTTTACAAGAGTCATAGCCGAATCGTTTTAACCATGAGTAACATAACAAGCATAGATCGTGTTTATGGATATACCATGGCCGATTCAAGCTAATCACCTCCAAAATCATCAACCATTTTCAATGCATATAACATATATAAACATGAATAAGTTTCATATACTCTCTTAACACATTAATTTCTTTCATCAACAACCTTTTGTTTCTTTATCCATCAAAACTTAAAGGTAAGAAAAAATCAAGTTCTTCTCACACATACCATAACCGAAAGCTCCATCCAACACTCTAAATTCGAAATTTTAGTATGGCTAGGTAAGAAAAACGTGATGATTAACCCAAACAACTATTATTTCAAAAGAAAAATTAACAAAATTTACTAACCTCCTCTTCATTCAAAAGGCCGAATGCCTTTGCTCCCCCCCCCCTCCTTTTTCTTCTTCTTGTACGGCTAAGAAGAACAAGGTAATCACCCCCTTTTTTTTTGTTACTTCTTTTATTATCCTTAGTATTTCTTTTTATTATTTCCTTTCCTTTACATAAAATAATGACCACTTCATGGAAACTTACCACCTATTCTAATATATGCTCCATCATGGCCGGCCACTATGTATAAAAGAAGGGGTATTTGACATGCAAAGCCATTATTCTCACCACATGCTTTAATAGGTCCTTGTAATTTAACCAATCACATTTCCAGATTTTCTCACATAGGTCCTATTTACTAAAATTCACCTTCAATTAAAAAAAATTCAAACACGGAATTTTCACACATGCATATATACATATAATAAGCATCAAATATGACAGCTAATTATTTTTATGACGCGGTTTAGCGGTCCCGAAACCACTTCCCGACTAGGGTAAATTTTGGGGTGTCACAGCGGGACTTGTTCGTGGGCCGAGGTAAGTGAAAACCATAATAGGGAAAATTTATTGAAATGCCCTAAGGGCAAAAATAACCAAAATACCCCTAGGTGTTGAATGTAAGTTTTGTGGATGTGACATGCATACATATGATTTTCTGCTTAAGTTGCATATGGGGTGGGAACTATGGACCGGAGGAAGTATATAAGGATCACATGGTTGCCTGACAATCGTGGATCCACCGACGGCTTTTAAAGCCCAATATGTAAATGAATGCAGTTCCGCAATCGGGCTACCACTGGTGTGTGGGTTGGGTGGGTTGATATTTATATCCCCACATGGTGTGATAGGGGATGGAGCTGGTGTGTAGCAGATGGATAATTTGCATGGGATTGCATTGCATGTTTGATGTATGATGATTTTTGTATGCTTGTTTCCATTGAGGGTTGTACAAACTGAGTTTGCGAAAACTCACCCCCTCTTTTATTTTATTTTCAGGTGATGCTGAGTAGACGGTTCGATGTTTGGAGGGACTTTGGGTGGCCAGCTAGCAAGACAAATTTGGACTCTTTTTTTTTAGCTTATAAGTTTTATCTTTTCAAGTATGTTTCAGACCAGATTGTAATAAGATTTTCATTATGCCATTATTACTTGAATTATTATTATTTCCATTGTAATTACGAGAAGTTGAACATAGGTTTCTAAATTATAGTATGTTTTCTACGTTTCCACAACTTAACTCTTAAATGATAAGTTTTCTTAAATCAAATGTTTTAAACAAGGCTTTCGCAACTGAAAGATGTATTTATTTTTAAGTTAATTAAGGTTTCTTTTGTTTAAGAAAGGTTTTCAATATTTTCGCTAAAACACTTCAATGTAACACGACAGATTCGGCCATAACGTCTGGGTCGGGTTTGGGGTGTTACATCTATTCATGAAAATAATGAAATTCAAATTTCTTTAAATTACCTCACAAGTCATGTTTAATCTTGATAAATAAGATCAAAAACCTTTTAATAGATCCATTTTTAGTTGGAACATCCATTGGTTTGTGGATTTCCTTTCAAAATTCAAGATCCACCATTAAAGAACCATATGTTCTCGGAAGAAGATGGCATTGATAAAAATCTTTTAATTGACTCTCAAATCATGTAAAAATGTTTATAATCGTCATAAAAATAAGTTTAGGATTGAAGATTACCTTTGATTCACTCTAAATTCATTGATTGAAATCTTGATTCAAGAAACTTGAGAAATTTCAGAATATTTTTTGCTACTTTTGAGAATAATTACGGGTGAATGGAGAGAGTATTTTGATAAGAAAATTGGTTGGATCTATTCTCTAATGATATATATTTAAAATCATGCAAAGAAAACGAATTTTAAAGTTGTCTAATCTGATGTGAAATGTGTAAAAAGTGGGATAAGTACATTATTTTTAAAACTAAAACCACCCACCAAAAATTTAAAAATTGAGAAATTTATCTAATGGTCACTCTCACATTTCCTTTATTTTACCATTTATTTTTTCCCTCCAAAATTCTGAATTTTAAGGTTTATTTGTCATATAAATAATCTAAAATTTCTCTTGTTTTACAATTAAATCCTATTTAATTAACATTTAAATTTTACTCAAATTATCCCCAATAAAAATTATTTTAATATTCTTTTTCAACCCAAATTGATTTTTTTCAGTAATAATTATTTAAAATCTTTAAAAATTACTTTTTTAAAATATTTATTATTTATTATTATTATTTTTTGGATTATTGTTTAATCAATTTTAGATGAAATTAACTTCCTAAATTAAAATAAAAATTATTAAAAACCCCATAAATTCTAGTTTAACACTAGGAATCAGAAAAATATACTCGAAACTACTAGACCCGGTTTAAGGATATTACACTTTTACATTAAAAATACCTAAATTTTGCTACATGTAAAATAAGGAAATAAAGGTTAAAGATAACTAAAAGCCAAAGTTCCCATGCATACACAACATTGCTTAATGTTACTCATAATATTATTTGTCTTGTAACATTTTGTGTAGCATATAACAAACTAATAACGATTGCACAATCAATCTCCTTATTTTGTATTTTTTTCAACAAAACCCTAGAGTAAAAATAATCACAAATGTTGGAAAATATGGACATCACATATATAATAAGGGTAATTATATGTTATTATTCACTATCATGATAGGTTAGCCCAAATTAAAAGTGATCTAATTTAGTTAAAATTTTATTGGGCTTTAATTATTAAATAAAATATGGGTCAAATATGTGTAGATACTCTAGTAATTGAGTTCTAATCAAATTCTAATTAATGATGGGCTAACTAGAATTTGATTAGAACTAATATACCAATGTTATAAATATTAGGGTTATGGTCCCCAAATTATACATAAGATATCTTTTCTAATATCCCATCATTAGTAAAGAGAGAACAAATATTCTCTAAATTTCTTGTATGCTAATTTGGAAGATCAAATCCCTAAGATCTGGTAAAACTTCAAGGAATTCATGGATTCAGGTGCGCTTCCGCATCTAGTTTTGTTTTTTTATTTATTCTTGATGATTGACATGATAAATTCTGGTTTATTCAGTTTTATTTTAGATTTATTTTTCTAACAAGTGGCATCTGAGCCTCGTCATGTTAAATCATTAAGAATTGATTAAAGTTTCTTCTTTAAACGGTTGATTCATAAAATTTTATGGGTTTTATATTTCGGATATATATTGATCTTTGAAGGCTTATATTAAAGTGTATATATATATTGAATTTATAAAAATAAAAATAATTTGAAATTCTTACTTCATAAAATTGGTCTGCAATTCAATTTATGTCTACACTCTTGCATTTGTTTTTATAATAAATAAATAAAGAAGCATGAAAGTTTAATTTGAAGTCGACCAACGATGATGTTCTGTTTTTTATTTTTATTCTTTATATCGCAACACACTAGTAATGCATGCCATTAAAATTTTTTAAGGTTTTCTTTTTCCTTTTATATATATATATATTCAATGGATTAAAAAAATTAACAGTAAATAGGCATAACTTAATTCATATATATATATTGATTATATACATATATAATAAATGTATGTTGTTTTGGAAATTTATATATATAATTATCTTTTAATTTGATTGAAAGATGAAATTAAGGTAAATATTTTGAAACAAATAAATTCAGATTTTGACTTTTAATTAAGGATACCTAATATTTTAAATAAATTAGTTGAAACAAAATGCCGCCAAATTGACCTCTTTTGTGTAGATTAGTTTATTTGAAATATTAAGATGATTATATGTTTTTGTGATTTATGCGTTTATTGATTGACCCAAAGGTAAGTTAATATTTGGCAGAATTTCAACTATATCTGTGGTGATAAATGTGTGACAATTATAAGGTATTTTATGTGAGCAATAAGTTATTTCAAAGATTAATTTATTGTTTGACATAATTTACTGTCAATGTTTGTTGCTACAACAAGAATACCGCTTACTATTAATATTACTGTCCAAAGACTTGATATTAATGTTGTGTTTGGTATCTTGGGATGGGATTAGTCATTATCTTGAATTTATTTGTTTACTTATGAATATTGATTTAAGCTTGTTTTATTTGTTCTATTTTTAGCTAATTCATCTTCTGCTGCCACAATATCTGCTAATATAAATTCTATACCCATGCTTAATGGGACTAATTTTAAGAAATGGAAAAGGCACTTACTTATAGTGCTTGGCTGTATAGACATAGACCTTGCACTAAGGGAAGAACAACCTGTACCTCTCACTGCGGAAAGCACCCCTGATGTTAAGAGGGATTATGAGAGGTAGGATCGTTCAAATCGCATGAGTCTAATGATCATGAAACATAGCATTCTAGAAGCCTTTAGAGGCACAAAATCTAAAGAAATTACTCAAGCCAAGGGTTTCCTTGATGAAATTGAGAAACGTTTTGCTAAAAATGATAAGGTTGAGATGACATCACTTCTGACTTCTTTGATGTCTATGAAGTATAAGGGTCAAGGAAACATAATGGAGTACATTATGGAGATGTTTCATACTGCTTCAAGACTAAAGGCACTTAAGATCGAGCTTTCTAAGGAATTTCTTATTCTTATGGTTTTGGTATCGCTTCCTGCACAGTTTAATCAATTTAAAATTAGTTATAACTTTCAAAAAGAGAAATAGACCCTAAATGAGCTCATTTCTCATTTTATGTAAGAGGAAGAAAGGTTGAAACGTGATAAGTCTGAAAGTGCTCATTTGGCTAATGCCCCTAAAGACAAGGGCAAGAAAAGAAAATATCAAAATGAAACTGCTAAAGGTCCAACTCAAAAGAAACAACAACAAGCTACAAAGAGTTGTTTCTTTTGTAACAAGTCTGGTCACGTAAAGAAAGATTGTACCAAATATCATGCTTGGCATGTAAAGAAAGGTGTAATTCTTAATTTGGTTTGTTCTGAGATTAATTTAGCATCAGTACCTAGAAACACTTGATAGATAGATTCTGGTGCTACTACTCACATAAGTGTTTCTATGTAGGGTTGTCTGAGTTACCGAAAGCAAAGTAATGGTGAAAGACACATCTTTGTGTGCGATGGAAAATCATTAGAAGTGGAAGTGATTGGGCCTTTTAGGTTGTTATTAGGAACTGGTTTTTATTTAGATTTAAAAGACACTTTTATTGTACCGTCATTTAGACGGAATTTAGTTTCTATTTCTTCATTGGACAAATTTGGATATTATTGTTCATTCGAAAACAATCAATTTTGTTTGCCTTTAAATTCAAATGTTATTAGAACCGGTTATTTAAATACTTATGACAACCTTTATTTGCTAGAAGTAGTTGCATCCTATAATGAAACCTTGCATGTGGAATCATGTGGTATTAAACGCAAATTAAATAAGGAAAATTCAACATCATTATGGCATAAGCGTTTAGGTCATATCTCAAAAGGTAAAGTTGAACGCCTTGTGTCTGATGGTATTTTAGAGTCCTTTAACTTCACAGACTTAGATGTTTGTGTCGATTGCATTAACAGATTTTTAGACGCCTTAAAATTAATTCATACAGATATTTATGGGCCATTCCCTACGGCATCCTGGAATGGTCAACAATATTTGATAACATTCATAGACGATTACTCACGATATGGGTACCTATGTCTCATTCATGAGAAATTTCAGTCTTTGGACATGTTTAAAGCTTATAAAGCTGAAGTTGAGAATCAACTCAACAAAAGGATTAAAAACGTCAGATCTGATTGTGGTGGTAAGTACTATGGTAGATATGATGGCTCAGGTGAACAATGTTCAAGACCATTTGCGAAATTCCCGGAGGAATGCAGTATTGTCCCACAGTACACCATACTAGGATCACCTAGTATGAATGGTGTAGCTGAAAGACGAAACAGAACTCTTAAGGATATGGTAAGAGAATGATTACTCATTCTACCTTACTTGAGTCCCTCTGGGGAGAAGCATTAAAGACAGCAGCTTACATTCTAAATAGAGTACCCAATAAAGCAATTGCAAAAACACCTTATGAGCTTTGGACAGGTCAAAAGCCTAGTCTAAAGCACTTTCACATTTGGGGATGTCCAGTTGAGGCAAGGCCTTATAGGCTACATGAAATGAAATTGGACTCCAAAACAGTAAGCACCTACTTTATTGGTTACCCTGAGCAATCTAGGGGATATAAATTTTATGATCCCATAATAAGGAATATTTTTGAGATGGGAACTCCAACATTTTTTGAGGATGTTGAGTTTAGGGGAGAAATAAGGTTAGAGACATTGTTTTTGAGCAAGAATTGTATTCTAACTCAATTCCTACTATCACTTTTGACGATGTTCAAGTTCTTATACCTATCATTGATCAAGAAGTGAATCCAGAACCTCTACAAGACAATGTTGAACAACTTCCAATTCAAATGAGGTAATTGTTCCAGAAAAACAAACTCAACAACCTCAAGAACAAGTGTCATTAAGGAGGTTTACAAGAGAAAAGGGAAATGCTATTCTAGATGATTATATTGTATTTCTCCAAGAACATGAAGATGATAATGGAATGATGGAAGATGATTCAATCAACTTTCATCAAGCCATGAAAAGTTCTAATTCTTAAAAGTGGATTGATGCCATGAAAGATGAGTATAAATATATGCAAGAAAATAAAGTTTGGGAACTTGTCCCATTACCTGAAGGTGCAAAACCAATTGGTTGTAAATGGATATTTAAAACCAAGAGGGGTGCAAATGGTAATGTGGAGAGGTATAAGACGCGTCTTGTAGCTAAAGGATATACTAAAAAAGAAGGTATTAATTTTATAGAGACTTTCTCTCCAGCTTCATCGAAGACTCCTTCAGGATAATCATGGCACTTGTTGCTCATTTTGATCTTGGGTTACATTAGATGGATGTTAAGACTACGTTTCTTAATGGAGATATTGAAGAAACAAAATATATGGTGCAATAAGAAAATTTTGAGTCGGAACACTCAAAGAATATGGTTTGCAATTTGAAAAAATTCATCTATTGACTCAAACAAACTTCCCGTCAATGGTACCACAAGTTTCATCAAATAATTGTTTCTTTCGGTTTTGAGATGAATATTGTTAATGATTGTGTGTATCATAAATTCAATAGGAGTAAGTACATATTTATGGTTCTATATGTTGATAACATTTTGCTTGCCGCTAATGATATAGGCTTATTGTACTAAACTAAAAGGTTTTTCTCTGAGTATTTTGAGATGAAAGATCTTGGAGACGCCTCTTTTGTTTTAGGAATTCAAATACATCGAGATCGATCTCGAGGTATTCTTGGATTATCACAAAAGAGCTATATCGATAGAGTACTCAAAAGGTTTGGCATGCAGAGTTGTAGACCAAGTGACACCCCTATCGTTAAAGGAGACAAATTTAGTCTTACTCAATTCCCTAAAAGTAACCTTGAAATTCAGGAAATACAAAAGATTCCCTATGCATCAGCTGTTGGGAATTTAACGTATGCTCAAGTTTATACGCATCCGGACATTGCGTACATTGTTGGGATGTTAGGCAGATATTTAAACAAGCCTGGTATAGACCATTGAATAGCAGCCAAAAGGGTTATGAGATCTTCATAAAACAAAAGATTACATGCTTACTTATAAGAGATCAAATCTTTTGGAGGTCATAGGGTATTCTGATTCTGATTTCGCTGGATGCCAAGATAGTAAGAAATCTACATCAGGCTATATTTACCTGTTAGATGGAGGAGCTATTTCTTAGAAAAGTGTCAAACAGGCACTTGTATCTTCGTCCACTATGACAGCAGAGTTTGTAGCATGCTATGAGGCATCAAACCATGGAATATGGTTGCGGAACTTTGTCACAGGGTTGCGTATTTTGGAGAATGTAGAAAGACCACTCAAATTATTTTGTGACAATAAGTTAGCAATGCTGTATTCCAATTACAACAGGAGTTCATCTAAGTCAAAGCATATTGACATAAAGTTCCTAGTTGTAAAATAAAGAGTGCAAAATGGTCAAATATCCATAGAGCACATTGGGACAAACTCCATGATAGCGGATCTGCTCACAAAAGGTTTACCACCCAAGGTCTTTCATGAGCACACTGCTTATATGAGTGTTACATTGTTTGAGGATATCATGATTTAGTGAGAGTTTATATTTTATTTGTTTTATATTTGTTTTCAGACATTTATGTATTTGGTTATTTTCTGATCAAAAATAAAGTATTCATTTTATTCATTATGTTTATTATTTTGGTACTGACCTCACTTAAGCTTAAAGAGGACCAGTTGTACACATCCATACTTGATCTATGTCATTTGGTTATGCTAATATATGTGGTCATGGATGGATTTAGTTACGATATATGTAACGAAAGTCGCCTTGGTTCTATGTTAACATAATTAATGGACGAGATTGTTCAAAATACCTTTCGGATATGATAGTAAAAATTTGAGCTCATAAGATTATGTAATGACATGTAATTATAAAGTAATTAGTATATATATGTGGTCCAAGTGGGAGATTGTTGGACAATATGGGCATCACATATATAATAAGGGTAATTACATGTTATTATTTACTATCACAATAGGTTAGCCCAAATTAAAAGTGATCTAATTTGGTTAGAATTTTATTGGGCTTTAATTATTAAATAAAGTATGGGTCAAATATGTGTAGATACTCTAGTAATTGAGTTCTATGGGCTAATTAGAATTTGATTAGAACTAATATGCCAAGGTTATAAATATTAGGGTTATGGTCCCCAAATTATACACAATATATCTTTTCTAATATCTCATCATTAGGAAAGAGAGAGCAAATATTCTCTGAATTTTTTATGTGCTAATTTGGAAGATCAAATCTCCAAGATTCGATAAAACTTCAAGGAATTCATGGATTCAGATACGCTTCCACATCTAGTTTTGTTTTTGATTTATTCTTGATGATTTGACATGATAGATCTTGATTTATTCAGTTTTATTTTAGATTTATTTTTCTAACAACAAACTCATAAAGTATATGTAAAACATTTGAAACTAGATAAACATGTAACAACCATCACGCATTTAACATTTCTAAGCATCACCCAAGCAATAGTATTAGTACAGTATAAAAGTATTGTTTAATTGATTACAGACCATCAATAATCCAAATAAAAAATTTCAAAATCACTAATACAATAACAAACATCCTTCTTTTGATAACAAACATTCTTCATTCTTTTCAATAAGCTTTTCATAAAATAGTTAATATTGGGTGAAGTTCTATAATGAAAAAAACCTAGATAAAGCATGATACCCAAATAAAAATAACTTTATTTGTTCTTTTCTATCTCAAATTTAAATTTCATTTTTTACCTAGGCTTCATGTTTTATATGAGTTTTTTTCATTAAAAAGATTCACCTACATTAACTATTTTATGCGAAATATATAGAAAATAGAGATTATTTTAAGAAAAATAACACATGAGTTTTGAATCAGTGTAAGAAAGAAATCGGAATCGAGGTTTCAAAACAAAAAAGATGCTCATTAAAATCTAGGTTTGGATGAATTTTCGACAAGTTCTTAAATTTTTCGTTACTAGTGTTTTTGCATGAAACAAAAGAGATTATTTTATGTTAGTAAGCTTTATTTAAAGCTTAAGGAAGGAAACAATATTTAACTTTTTTTGAATTTTTTTAATTAAAAATTACCACATGTAACAAAATGATTAGCTACAAGAATTTCTTTTAACTGTTGGGATAGTTTAGATAATAAAATATAGTTTATGTATTACTTTGAATAACAAAGTATAATTTAAGTACCATTTCTGACAAAATAAAAATTAGATATTAACTTAAAAAAAATGAGTATAAGCTAGGGATCGTTTTTTATTTAAGCCTAAAATAAAAAGGAAAAGAATCTCTCTATTAATAAATTAAAATTTTAAAAATTAAAATTCTATACTTTTGTTATTAATTAATAATGTTATCAATTGAAAGTCCAACGCTGAAACTAGATTGAACTAAATTCCTAAAATCTAAAAGCAGGATTAAATTTTCAGAAGTCTGAATAATACAGGGACTAGAGGTGCAATTAAACCATATCCATATACACACATACTAGAAATTAAACTACAAAATTACACGTCTGAATATTATCCCTACCATGTGCATCAGAAATCGTCAGCTCTAATTCTATCCCTAGAAAAGCTTTATAAAATAAGGGATAAAGACTGACATTTGTAGACAAAGATTAAGCAAAACCCCTTTCTAAAACAAATGCCCTTTGATTCCTGTATGAAAGTAATAAGAAAATACCGATGGGAGATAAATGTCTGAAACAGACCAATGACTAATAGGACTAAAAAGAACTCCAGATTGAATTGCTGCTATCAAAAAGAAATCCTTGAAATGGGAAAAAAGTTACATGAATTCTGACAATGTACACCAAATTCCTTCCTGTCTCGAACAATTCTTAAATTTCAAACCGTAACTAAATTTACAAACAATCACAAAACCAGGGTGTGAAAGAATACAATGTGTTAAACCACAGCTTGTTAGATACAGCAGCTGCACCAGCAATTGTGAAATAATCTCAGGGTAATGCCGGGTTTACCCCTCAAATAGCAAAATTGTCGATTCCCCGTTCTCTGGCATCATATACAAAAAGATGCAACTCCCCATCAACTCAATCCCGGTGAAGTAATTAGACCGATAAATCAATGTGACCTCTGAAAAAAATCCTCAAAGCTACCAAAACCAAATTGTGTGACCTCTTGCAACATTAAGAGGATAACAAAATGAAGTCAGACACAGAAAGGGGGTCAGCAGCAAGATGTGCTCATTAAATTATACAGGTACAAGAAATGCCCATCAAAACCCTCTCCAAGCTGATCACGTAGCCGATGATGATCTTGAGTCTGCTGATTTGTTTGTATGACACATGCAATCAGGGCATGGGAAAGTATATATTGAATCGCTTGGCCTTTTGAGTTCAAATCCCTTTGAGTCACTATGAGACCGCATATTCAGCATTTGACGCTTGAAACTTTTCCACCTGGAATAAGATACTATTTCAATATGTATTTCTTCATGCTTATCTAACTGCTAATATTTCCAAACTTTCTAACCCTCTAAAAATAATAACGCTAAGAATATTTCTGTCTACACTATCACAGCCATTAAACTTGTAGGAGAAACCAATCCCTGTTTTGGCTGAAATCCTAATAGAGATCGCATATTTTTATCATTTTTTATCCCCAAACTAAATCAATCATTTTGGTCTTTCCAGGAAAACAGGAAACTTAAAAGTATACGGATTTAGAATTAAGAAAAATGCATACCCAATATTAGGATTATCAAATAGTAATGCCAACTTTCGCTTGTCAGGTCGAATTGTCTTGGAGTGTCCTCCGTGCAAGTATCTCCTGTGCCCCATCAGAAAATGAGGAAAATTTCCACCTTGAGTGGTCACAAATACCTCACTATGAAGGCAAACAGTATAGTCTATGGCGGCCATCCTGGAAGAAAAGTTCTGAAAGCAGTAGTCCAAGTCAAAGATATGAAAAAGAATCAAAATGAGGGAAAAAAGGAAGAGGTGAAATCTCCTATGTTCAAACCTTATATGGAGTAAGTTCTTCCTCCGATGCCAGCATCTCTTTTGTTTGCAAGTTGGGAAACATTTCCAATAATGGAGCCATTGTTTTCTCAGCGTTGTATATTTTTCCAGATGCCAAAAAGATATATGTATTGTTATCAAACCCCATTCCTCTAAGCATCAATCCAACCTAATAGGTAAGAGAAAACTCGAAATAAGTTATCATTGATACGAGAAGTAAATCTGTCTGTACATATATATATGAAATAATTCCTTCATGCTAGTTAACACAAGAACATCGGTCATTACAGTAGAAATGCTTTACCATGTCGCATGAATAGTCAAAGAAATATACATGAATAGTCACTTAAATATGCCACCTTTATTAAGGTCAAGCAACAAACTAATTAAACCATCAAATAGTCAAAGAAATCCCCTAAGGCAGTACAAAAGCAATAGTAAGTCATCTTCTTAAGATTCCATTACTTCAAAAAGAACCAGAATTCATAAAGGAGTGGTCAAATTCTGAAATCAGTCCTTGAAATATACAAGAATGTTGATTAGAAACTATACTTTATTAGGGTAAATTGAGTCCCTACTATTTGACTCAGTTTGCACAAATAATAGACTATGACCAGGTAATAGAACAGAACAACATATAATGACTTGACCAGAAAAAGTAGTTCCATAATTACAACTAATGAATTCTTTTTGTCAAGTAAGACCTGCTATTAATTTATTGCAAGCCAGTCTAAAAATTCTAGTTTTTATTTTATGCCATAAATCAGAGAATGAATAGAAATTTTATCATTTCATCAGGTAATATTAATATTTTGAGATCCTCTGACTACCATCAGCAAACAAGCAATAAATAATCAAGAAAACCTGTAAACCCGTTCATATAGATGTTCTTTTAGCTACACTGATCTACCAAGTACCATTCCAATCTAACACCAATAAAATTATCTTTGCTTTTCGGATGACTATCAATAATTGAATTACCGTCTTGTAAAGATCAATCCAGTTTAATTTTCAATTGGAAGTAACTTTAGAAAACAACAAAAGTGCAACCAAGAGTACCTCTAAAGGAGTAAGTGGACATTTCCCATTAATCCTGATTGCTCCAGGGCGTATAACTCGACCAGGTTTTGTAAACTTCCCTTTCCAACCTCTTTCCCTTGCTTTTTTCATGTCTTCTTTTTCCTGCTGCCCACCATCAAATACACAACAAGAGAAAGCAACCATATCCTGCAAATCAAGAGTATGTCATACACATTTTACAAAAACCAAGTTGATAAATATTATCTTTTACCAGGGGAAACCTATGGCTGCCAACAGTCATAGCAGTAATCCTTTTTATGATCATCACAACACTAACCTCTTCAAAGCGAAGATGCACGGAAACATACTTGCCACCACTATTTGCACTGAGCTCTTTCATTCTGGCAACCAAAGTTTCCCCAAGGCTCAATATTGGACTTGAAAACCGTAAAGCTTCATAATTTGCCAAGCACCTCAGTCTTTGGACAGCTGGAGGAGCATCAAACGATAAGCGGTTTGCAAAAGGAGAAATCCTTATAATCCTGAGTCATTCAATCAAAAAGCAAGTAGCTCAAATTAAGACAAGAACAAACAGTGTACTTTATTGATAGATAATTACAAGATGAAGAAAATAAAATTGGTAACAAAAACCCCAACCTATGCTAAATTTAGCCCTTAACATTTACTCCTTTGGTCATTTTGGCTCTAATTTTTTTATCACTTTGGCTCTCAACTTTCAAATTTTAGTCAAATTACCTTTTTGTAGATGGAAAAGTTTAATAGACCATAAAAATTTTAACACTAAGGTGGCAACTCACATGGCAATCCACATGTACTTCATAAAAATTATTAAAAATTCAACAAATTAAAAAAAATAATTAAAATCTTTTAAAAAATATTATCCGCGTCAACAATAAAATTCACAAAGACTATTGTTAAAGTTTTAACAGCTCAATCAGCTTTTCTGTTTTTAAAAAAGAAAAACTG
Source organism: Gossypium hirsutum (assembly GCF_007990345.1). Classification (NCBI taxonomy): domain Eukaryota; kingdom Viridiplantae; phylum Streptophyta; class Magnoliopsida; order Malvales; family Malvaceae; genus Gossypium; species Gossypium hirsutum. Next base: position 88,983,951 of record NC_053426.1, read on the forward strand.
ACTAAATTTTGAAAATTGAAAGCCAAAGTGATCCAAAACTTAAATTAAGGTTTAAGTGATAAAACGGATAATTGTTAACAGCTAAATTTAGCAAAAAAAGTATTTTTCCAATGCTGCAATTAGCAATAATATCTAGAATTCCTATACATCTCTCAAGTAAACAAGCTAAACTTAATGCCAGTTTACCATTACTTTTGAAAAGTACTGCAAAAAAACTGCAATGAAAAAAGAGCTTTAAAAAAATTTGGTTTAAGATTCAAGTGTTTAACATTGTTGTCAAAAAGTGCTTTTGAGAAGATAAAATATCCCTTTTTAAACTGATATTGTAAAATAAAAAATATGCATTTAAATTATATTAAAATTTATTAATATTAAGATATAATCAACATAAATTATAATAAATATATAAAAATAATTTATTGTAACTCATTATTAATATTTAGATGTATCAAATATAAATTTTAAATATTTTTTAAGCAACTAATATAAATGATTTGTAAGATTTAATTTGAATACATAAATCCTATTTTAACTATTAAAATGTAACTATTACAAATTCAAATATATAATGCTATATTTGAAATAAATTTTAAAACAGATAATTATACTCAATATGAATATGAAAAAGATATTGAATAATAAATGAGGTTGAAAATGACATTTTGACTCCAAAAGAGCTTTTCCAAACGCAAAAACTGGGTTCAAAGGCACTTTTCCCTTTAAAAATTATCTGTTTAGCATTGTTTATGGCTCCAAAAGTGCTTTTACCTCCAAAAGAACTTTTGAAACGCAATGGTGAACAGAGCCCTAAAAAGAAACAATTAAGCAACAATAATGCTCAAACTCACTTTTCTTCGAGGAGCTTGGGTAGGACTACATCCTTATAATACTGAATGGATGACCAGGCTGTAATTCTGAAGTTGTAAACATTAGTCAAATTGTTGTCAAATCGTTCCATTATGTACTCAGGAATCTTATTAACAACTCGTACATCATTCTTCAAGGCACTGATGAAATAATCTTCATCATAGATATCTTTGAATTTGCTGGAAAAATTAAAAAGGTACACAAATTTCAGTTGACATGATAACAAAACGATTGGTAAAATGTGATCATATCACAAGAGTCTGGAAGGAACAAGGGTAATGCATAAAAGAAAAAAATGATGTTCAAACTAATAAATGATGTACAGAACCAAGAAAATTGAAAATCAAAGTTAGTTCAAGAAAAATTTCAAGAGCTTTTTTCATTTGAGGAAATATATATATATTTTTTAATTCATTTCATTTTTTTTCTCATTTGAACACTTTCTCAAAATTTTTCTTCCCCACTTGGAATGGAAAGATAGTAATCCCAATCTGGCTTGAAATGCAATTCCAGTAGTATTAAATTTTGTATTTCAAAAAGTGTGGAGTCCTCAACCCAAAAAAAATCGTGCGAATAATGCACCTAATTTCAGTAATATTTTAATTAACAAAGATTCACATCCCAAACCTACCAGTATAGCAAATTTGTACAACTCAGGACACAAATTAAAATTATTATTAATGAACCTCTCCATGAGAATCAGATCATAGGATATCTTTCAGGTTAAGCTTCTCAATAGATGTCAATTTGTCAGAGAACTGAGACTCCCCTCCCCCCCCCCTTTTTTTTTTTCTTTTTCCCTGGTAGTTGATTACTAAATTTTTGTACACTTCTCCTTGATGGTACACTAAGAACATAACAACTGGAAATAGAATAACACGAACCTGGGATCTCTCCATATGCTATGAAAATGGAAGTTTGGGATTAGAAGTGTTGCATTAAGATAGCCAGCCACAGCAACAGCGTTGCATATCTACAGAGTATCCAAAACAACCAAGTAGAGAAAATATTTAATGCGATCATAAAATATATAAGCTTTTAAAAAAAAGGAGGTAAAATGTAAATTGTTAATAGAAACTAATGAGAAATAAAACCAACCGAAGTCCTCTGCTGATTTAAGCCTCCGTTTGCCTCAACATATATGTAACCATTTGATTCAGGTAAGCCTATAGTGGTTGAAAGAACAGCCCAGTTTTAAACTAATGAACACAGTCAACAATCAAAATCCATATTCATGTATATAAAGTTGAAAAATGCATATACACATGCACATAGAAAACAAGCAAATACCTCAAATTTGCAAAACACCAGAAATGGCACATAGAACTCTAAATGAGCGACATTCAAAATGTCAGTAACATAAGAAGCAAATTGGCAATCCTCAGCACCCAAGATCATCAACTTACCAGCCTGAAAACCTAGTCAATCAACAACTGAGTTGTCTGACCTTTTAAACAAATGGTTTCTACATCTAATCTAGATATATATGTGCGCCAGGAAATTTATAATTTGTATAGATAAGGGAGGGCCAAGAATCAGAGCAACGTATTTTCACTTTTCAAAGTGTGCAATCCCAACTCTGTTTGACATGTACCATTCATTTAGAAAATCACTACTATTCCAATTTTTTATAGTCAAACTTAGAAGCTTGCAACAACTATGATCACCCAAAAAATAAAGAGGATACTAGATACAAGTTAAAGATAAGCAATTTGTTCCATTAGTCAAAAGTAATGCCAAAAACGAGATTCATCGATATGGATATATTTATATTTTAGAGCCACATTATGGTTGTCAGAAAACTAGAAGAATCTAATTAATATCAACGAAGCTGCAGAAAAATTATAATAACCTTCTTAAACAAAACAAAGGGAATAAGACATAGTTCCATACCTTCCAATGACTTGTTTACACAAGGCCTCCACTCCCCTCCTTTGTAGGAATTTTTCCAAATAGTCGAAATCTACAACAAATTCAATAAGTTTAGGGAAGATATAATAACAAATAATGAATAAGCATCAGATGTAAATCTCAATAATCAATTTAAAATCTACAAAGCCTTCACCGTGCAGCTGTTGCAGTATAGAACACTACAAAAAGTTAGATATGAAAGTATAATTAGATTGTATTGTAATTCATATTGCCCTTAAGAAGCAGACCGAGAAAGTTTAAAACAGAAAGAGCATAAAGTCAGACACTGATACATGCAAAGAAGAAATGAGCCCAATTATGAAAAGAAACCATAGCAACTGTTTACCATCCTAGTGTTCTGGTAATAAAGTGATTTGATTTATTCATATTCCGCTTCTGTAAAAGACTAATATCTAATAATCAAGTTAGATTTAGAAGAAGCAAGTCATCAACAATCCACCAGTGCTGCTCTACCTAAAGATTAAATCAATCAACGGAAGCTTCTGGATTCAATTCACTTAAGCTGCAATTATTTTTACTACAATATATAAAGAAATGCAGTTTCCATGTTCTTCAGATCCAGATACGATCCCAAAGATTGTTACAGCTGGAAATGAAACATGTACAACAAGACACAAGGGTCTACTTCCTCAGCAACCAACAGTGATTTTTTTATTAACAAAAAAAGGAATAATGCTAAAAATGATTCCTTGATTCAGCATTCTATTTCTCGGTAATCTTCAAAATGAGAAAAAAATTTTAAAATCTTTACCGTATTTCTAAATTTCAAGGAAATATTCGGAAATCTAAAGTCTAACACATTATCAATAACACAACAGAAAAAAGGCAACTATATTATCCAAGTCCCTCAAATTCTACCAAGATCCAAACCAAGAAGGAAAAGAAATGAAACAAAAACTCGAAATTCAAAATGGTTCAAAAGACAAATCCGAGCCAAAAGTGAAAATCTTACAAAAAAAAAAACTCGACCCGCAATAATAAGATCCAAGAAGCCATCAGAATTGAGTAAAAAGGAACAAATAAAAAATAAGTGACTCACCGCATCAGCAGAGGAATTATCGGCATTCATATCAATTTTAAGCTTCTCATAAAGCTCGGGACTCCGGTAAACAGAGCCGGGTGCGGGTCGGTGTTTAATAACGGGAACCACATCAAAAGAAACGGTGCCCATGTAAAGAAGCATCCCAGAGATGTAAATGAGAGGAGCAAAGAGAAAAATCCCTTGTCGACGAAGAAGAACCGAAAGAAGTAACCAAGCGAGACGGTGGGCTATGGTCCGCCCCGGTTGGAACGGGCTAAACCGACCCGACTTCCTTCCGTGGCGGTACCTCGGTGACCGTAGTGGTGACGCCGGCGGTGATGGGGTGCTGTGGCCGCTACTTGGAATCCTATTTTTTGCGTGCATTTGAAAAAACAAAAAAAAAAGGAAAGAAGAAATTGTTTCTCTGTTTATTTTAAATTCTATATATATATATTTCACCTTTAATGGTTACGTTATAGAGGAAGATGAAAGCTTTGTATTTTCTTTTTCCTTTCTCTCCTGTTGGTGGGGACGAGAGAAAGAAAAGAAAAGATAGAGTAAGAGCCGAAGAGGAATTTTTTTTCTTTTCTTTATTTGAATTTTTGGGTGTAAATTGGATGTTTGTAGTGATCGAAAGGAAAGGGGAGAGAAAGAGGATAGCACGTGCAAGTGGTGTTTGGGAGGGAGGGTGGGAGGGAGGGAGGGAAAATAATAATAGGAGGTGTGTTTGGAAGGGAAAAGTGTTCTTTTTTATTCCAAACTCACTCACATCACATGTTTTATCCTCTCTCTTTTTTCTTTTTTTTATTGAAAAAACTCCGTTCTTCTTACTTCATTCCATTCTTCTTACTTCATTCTTAGGCATCAATCTTGACGTTTTGAAGTTAAAATGGAAGTTTTGGTCAATATTTTTTATTTATTAAGGATAAATTATAAAAATAGTCATTTTTATTTACTTAAGATTATATTTTAATAATTTAAGTATTTTAGTTATTTGATCGTTTTGTTATAAAGTGGTCACTCTACTATTAAACTCTACTACCTCCCTAACAACAGTCCTATGTAGTAGTCTAAATAAGTTTTAAATATCAACTTAGATATCCAATTGTTAGGATGAAAATATATTTTTAATTAAATAAATTTAATTTGAACTGCCACATAGGACAGCCATTAGGGAAGTAATGAAATTTAACGGTAGGATGACTACTTCGTAACAAAATGATAACATAAATAATTAAAACGTAATATTTCAAATGCTAATAACTAAACTATAATCTGAGACAAATAAAAGTGACTATATTTATAGTTTACTCTTATTGTAATTAAACACCTTGCATTGTGTATTTCATAAGCTTTTATCTCTTTTTCTTCTCATAATTTTACTTTTCAGATTTTTCAATTAAGAAAGGGAGACTTAATTTGGATATCGTGGTTTAATTACTAGCTAATTAAGTTTTTCTCCATCAATATTGATCTCCTATAAAATGCTTTTATTGGAAATTGGTTTCCTAAAATAAAAAATCAGACAATGCTATAATTGGTATTGGGTTCAAGCATCGACTTAGAAGAATTTACTCTTTTTTTTCACTTTATTTTTATGGCATCACAGTGAAGTCATCTTGTGAAAAAAGTTTAAAGATAAATTTAGTTACTAATATTTACATATTTTATTAAAATAGTTATAATTGTATTTTTGAAATTTTTTTTGCCATCAACTTTTAATTTTTTTAAACTATTTTTTCTAATAAATTTAATGAATTCAAATTTTTTTAAAAAAAAGTTTCAATCTTTTATATATTTGTTTATTGAGAAGTTTTTCTACTGAGTTAATTTTTTTAGATAATTACATTTATTTTCTTTAAATTAAGAGTTTTTTTAATTTAATGTATTATTTATTTTTTTATTTTTTTACATGTAATTAACTTATAGGGTTATTTATGTAATACATCTCATTAAAAATATTCTACATATGAAATTTCACACCATCCTTATTAACTTTGTTAACATTACTTTCATTAAATTTGTTAGAAAAAACAGTTTGAAAAAAAAAGTTGATGATAAAAAATGCTCAAAAATACAATTAGGGTCATTTTGACAAAACATGCAAATATTAGTGGCCAGTTTTGCCATTAAGCCAAACTTAAAAGATCTTTTAAAATGAAAAAGAATTACAAAAAGTTAATAAAATTAATAAAAATTTTAAAAAGTATGTATTAGAAATTTTGATATTTTTAAAATTTTATAAATCAAATTTACTAGATTTTGAAAGAGATTATCGTCTTTTGGAAGGATAACGCCCACGATAATAATTTTATAATTCAATCAACCGAAATTTATAATTGGTAGATCTTTTTAGATGATAAATTTGGATAAGTTTTTTAATTATTTAAAAATGAGAAATAATGTTATTTCAATTAAATAATATATTTAATTATTTCAAATAATTTTTACTATCCCAAGGTAAACTATTTATTTCTAAACTAATATCTTAATTTAGAAATAAAATTTTTATGCCAACAGCCTCTTAGTCTAATGACAAGAGTATTATATTGTAAGTATGAGAGCTTGAGTTTGATACCAAGCAATCACATTCCCTTCCCCTAATTATCAAAAAAAGAAATAAAAAATTTATAGGTGAGTGAATATCTAAATATTAACATACGCATTTGTTGCCTTAAAATATTGAACCCAACCACGAGGTGTGGCATGGTGGTTATTCCCTTTGTGCCTCAACCATGTAGTTGAGAGTTCAACCTCGTTCATGGGAATGTAACACATTTTGTGGCTAGTTGGCATGGTGGTTATTCTCCTTATGCCTCAACCATGTAGTAGAGAGTTCAACATGGGAATGGAACACATTTTGTGGCTAGTTGTTTTATTCTTTAAAAAAACCTAGGACAAAGGGATTAGTCTACTCTAAATGTATCAAATAATTTGTCTATGTAATTTCATATAATGTGTAAATAATACAAATAATTTGTTATTATTTTTTTATGCAACAGAAATTTGAATCCAAGTTATTTTTTAAAAAAGATGAACATCCGACCAATAAATCATAAGTTAAAATTGGAACAATTTATTAATTTTCTATCCAGTCCGTTCAATAATCCAACAATTGAGGTTAGGAATTAAGATAAACCTATTATAAAAATAACATAGGTTCTAGATAGACCTGTTAATAGATCGGGTTATCTGCTCAAGCCCGAAGGTCTGTTCGAAATTTGGAAGAATTTGGACCAAAATATTAAGCTCGAAAAATGGACGTGGGCAAAAAAGTCGGACTCATTTAAAATATAGGTCGGGCTCGAGCTTGAACATTCAAGGTCCGACCCTGGCCCGACTTGACCCGTTTTTAAAATTTTGTAATGTTTTATATTATGCTATATTTATATATTATGTAATTTATAACACATAAAAACAAAATCTATAGTAGTATTAATAAAAATATTAAAAATTATTAAGATGACTATATATAAAATTTTAATAAATAAAATATATATAAATTTATTAAATTTTTAGAAAATAATATAGGACGAGTCTAAAATAAGTTTAAGTTAATTATTTACAAATATGAATAAGTTGGAACAAAAATTTAAGCATATACTTTAGATTGAATTGAGCCGAACTTAAACAAATATAAAATATATTAATATTATAGTTAGACCATAAACACCTTATGTTCTAGAAAGCATGTCATCTCGGACGCTAACGTAAAAATGCCTTAATGGACAATGACATGTCCTTATATTCATTAAATTGATAAATGGATTATTATCTGTATTGGTATTTATCCTTTTGCCAAGCTCTATAGAAGGAATCTTTAGTTGGTATATGTAATAAAATCAAACATATCACCCAAGGCCAAGATTAGTAAGAAATTGCCAATCACACCTATTGAAATTATAATCGATACAATATAAAATAACGTTCCTTATCTTAAAAAATGGTTAACAACAATCGCATATCTTAAGACAACTTTTGCTGGATAAGATGATGAAATAGGCAAAACTTAAACAAAATTTTATATTAATTGGGTTAACTTACAAATTGATACTTAAATTACCATTTTTTTCATTCTGATACATATATATTTTTCGGTCAAATGTGGTACCGAAACTACTTCTTTTCTCAAATTGGTACCTCCATTAGTTCAATTGTTAGTCAAACCATTAATTCTATTTTCAAAAAAGGCTTAATTTACAAATTAATACCTAAATGATACATTTTTCTCAAGTTAGCACCTAAACTTTTTTTGTCACAAGTAGTACTTGAATTATTCTTATGTTATCCATTTTACACCAAAATGGTATATCTTGTTAGAAAAATTCTACTCAATATAGACGGTCACATCATATAAACTTTTAAAGAAATTAATTCTTTTTTTTCTTTTACATTAATTTTCTCTTTTTTATTTTTTCTCTTTTTTCTTTCTTCTTCATTTAGAATGTTGAAAATACCAACAATGCTCGAAATTTGCTCCTTTAAGGTTTTGATGCTGTCGATTAATTTTGTTTTCAAACTTCACCGCCTCCTTCAACCTAATGAGATCAAAAAAGTTCTTTCTGTCGAAACCCTTTTTTTTAAAGAGGGGAAATTTTGAAAACGGGAGTCGCCACCAACCTTTTTAGGTGTGATTGGATCACCTTATAAGACATTTTGGTCTACGAAATTGTGAGAAAATAGGTTCGGGAGTCGGTTACGTACGAGGAAGGATTAGCACCCTCACAACGCCCAAAATTGGTACCAAATTAAATAGTTTTCTGTCTTGATGTCAAAAGTTTGAAAGAACTTAAAATATGATTTTTTTTAAAACTTAAATAATTTGAGTTGAAAATCGAGATTCCTTCACTTCAAAAGAGTACGAACATCACATCCAGCATGATTGGGCACAATATTCTTAAACTTTCGTAACTGAAATCATCTCGTGATTTACAAAATTTATTTAGAATGATACTTTAGATATTTAGATAAACGGGAAATCGCAACCCAGCATGTTAGGGCACTACTTCCCGAATTCCTAAATATAAAAGAACATTGTCTTTTTTTTAAATTTCTTTTGGATTAAATGAAATATAAATTTTCATTAAAACAATGATGTATTTAACATATTGCAAGATATTAATACTAAATAATATAAACTGTATGATACATACTTTAACAATTCATGCAAATATAATATAGAAAATGATAAATAACGACATAAATTACATAATATACATTATCATTTCATGCAGATATAGTCATAGAAAATAATAAATATAACAATATAAATTACATAATATATATACAATAATATCTCATGCAAATATAACTTAAAATAATAACATAAATAATCAATTTTCACACAAATATAATAAACAATAAATAACATAAAAGTAAGAAATAATTGATGAGATAAAAATTAACCTACTAAAATAATACTAAATAAATACAAAAAGATACAAAAATAAATAAACAAATTATGAACATATATAAAATATAAGTAAAAAAAAAACAAATACAATTAAAAATAGATGAGGTATAAAAAATATTTAAAATAATATAAAAACGATAAATGAGAGTTTTTTTAGAAATGATTAATATATATATAAAACATACTATATGATATAATAACTTAATATATTTATAAAAATAATAATATGTTAAATAGGAACAAAATTTATAGTAAATTTAAGAACATTAGATATTAAATATTAAATATTTAATAATGATATATGTATTATTTAATAATAATTACAAATTTTAAAATTATATGTACTAATAAATAATAAATAATAAAATAATATAATAAAATGAAGATAATATAGGGAATAATATATAATAAATATATAATATATAATAAAAGCATAAATAAAATATATAAATATAAATAACATGATAAATAATACATAAATAAAAATATTATATATAATAATTTTACATGTCTAAATAATATTTATAAAAATAAATAATATATATAAAATATTTAAAATAAATAAATTATATATAAAATGTATATATAAAAGGATTAAAACTGAATTTAAATAAAAATCTAGGGTTAAATTTAAATAAATAAAATGAATTTTGAACCCAATTGAAACACGCGTTAAAAGTTGAGGGACTCACTGGGCAATTTGACCCTAATCCCAAAACGAGGTTATCCCAAAATAGGCTTTATAATAGCAACTAGGACTAAATTGAGACGAAAATAAAAGGTCAGGGTCAAATTAAAATAAAATAAAATTTGAATTGAACGAAATTATAAATTCTGAAAATGCGGAAGGACCAATTGTGCAATTAGCCCTTTAAGCAAAAATACGCGGATCTTTCCTGGGTCACGGGTCAACATACGGGTCCTTTATTTAAACTGTGTCGTTTTAGTGCTTATTAAACTAAGCAAAAACGACACCGTTTTTATAATACTATATAGGTCAGATTTCGGTCCAAAAATTCTTTTCTTAAAGCTAATTTTAAAAAAAAAACTTAAAATCCTCTGCAGGGGGAGAAGAAAAGAACCCTCCGAGCTCTGGCCTCCGGCCTTCATCGCCCACGCTCCATACGCGCCACCGCACACGGCGGTTGGAAGGAGAAAAGCCCCCATTTTTCCAGGTGAATCACAGGTAACCTTTTTTCTCTTCTAAATACTAACGGTTTTTTTTTTAAAAAAACAATTCGTACGCGTTGAACAACAGGAAATAAACCATAAGGAAAGAAAAATGTAACTAAATCACCTTTTCCACAATGAAACTGTTCGTATTTCTCCCTTCTCTGTATATATGCGTGTATCTGTTTTTATATATGTGAAAAAATGTCCTCTTTTACAGTGAAATACATTTGGCTTTTATAGCCCCTGTACAAATTTGGTGTATTCTTCTATTCGATTCCTTGCCATATTTTCTGTGCATCTCTTTCCTTTTTTTGCAGGTGACGACAAGAAGACCAACGATGATCTGGCGCTGATGATGGCGCACTGGCGCACCGATTGTGACGTGAGATGAGGGGTCGCTGACTACGGTGTGATGATTGGGATCATGCTTGCGGCGCGAGTGTTTCTGGAAACCCTAGGGTTTCCTGATTCGGTTTAGGAATTGGGCCTTCCTGGGCTTCGCTGATTTAGGTCTAGTTCGGGTATTTGGGCTAAAGGTTTTAGGTGCAATGAGATTCAATATGCGGGCTACCAATGTGATTTGTAAATGGGCCATAAGTAGTGCTCCAATTGGGCTATGTATATAGGCTATCAATTTGGACTGTAAAAAGGACTTTTATTATTTTTTGTTTTGTTTTTTACGGGCTGGGCAAATTTGAGTTATTACACTTTCATTGATCAAAACTAGCATTTTTAGAACCGGATTGACTAGTTAAACTGAGAACCAATAAGAAACCCAAAATGCTCACACTTCTAGAAGAAGCCTAAGACGAGAAGAAGAAAGAAAAAAATATAAAGTGGAAATATATACAAAGAGAAAATAATATTTTTGTCTTTTTCTCCCCAATTACAATTTTTAATTGGCTATTTTTTACCATTAACTTAATGATTAAACTAATAGAGGTATCAACTTGGGAGAAAAATAGTTTAGGTATAATTGATGATAACGAAAAAACATGTAGGTACCAAAATGAGAAAAAATGCATAGTTTAGGTGTCAATTTATAGGTTAAGACTTTTTAAAAAAATAAAATAAACTTAATGGTTTGACTAACAGATGTACCAACTTAGGAAAAAAAGTAGTTTATGTACCAAGATGACAAAAAAAGATATAGTTTAAATACCAATTTGAAGTTAAGTCAAATTAACTTGAACAAGATATAATCAAGCAATAAAAATTGATTACAATATATCAATATAAAAATAAGGGTAAACTATACAAATTGTCCCCTAAAACAAAGAGAACAAGAAGTAAAAGAGAGCAAAACTTGGAACGGAAAATAGCAAATTTTGAGAACTAAACTTGTGAAAATGGATGTGTACATTCACAACTCTACTTAACTCTCTAATTTAAAGAGCTAAATGTTGGGATTTAGTGCCCTTAATGTAGTAATTTCGTCTATGTATTTGTAATTTTTCAAACAATTTGGTTTGACAAATATCCACCAATATCATTAATATCTTTTGTATATTTTCCTCAATGATTTTTGCACGTTAAGCAAAATGAATGCAAATATTGGTTCATTGATTATCTAACATTTAAACTAATATCAAGTGGTATTGCATGGTTGGATCGTAATATGGAAAAATAACTTATATTAGTAGATAATCTAAACACGTTCTTAGTCTAATTAAAATTGAGCAAATCGATTTAAACACTAATATACCGTCTATCAAGTCTAGCTAGAGATGACTCCCATAAGATAGAGACATACATGTGACTAATTGGACTTATAGTACATCAGATAGGACCCAAGTAGAATAGATCCTATGTAACAGCCCCTTTGTTAGTGGTGTCGGAAACAGTGATTTTAGGGCCACCAAATCTGACGAGTAAGTTCGTAAATATTATTATTTAATATTTACAAGTCAAATATAGTTTTAAAAAGGTTTTTGATTTAATAATTTATGTTATATAAATGATTTATTAAGTTCAAGTGGTAAGACCTTAAGGTCAAGTGGTTTTAGAATATGAGGTATCAGGACCTCGTTTCTATAAACCGAGCTGTAAATATTTTTATAAATATTTATGGAGTTTTACTAATGTGGTATTAAAGTTTCGTTGAAAATTTTTAACGTTTCAATAGTTAATTAAGCGAAAAGGACTAAATCGTAAAAGTTGAAAAGTCAATTGCTATTAATTTAAATGTAACACCCCTTACCTGTATCCAAGGTCGGAACAGGGTACGAGGCATTACCAGACTTAACCATACACATAGACGAAAATTGGGCCATAAAATTTCATTTAATTCAAAACTTTTCGAACACGTGCATAGACTCATATTTAAAGACATTTAATGTGGCATAAATGAGCACTTACACATCCATAATTATGCAATAATTTGTCATTCACTTTAAACATATTTGCTTACCATCCTGTATATAATATACATTCTTACACTAACTAGAACTAGACATGCTAAATCTTACTCTCATTTTATACCATCATAATGTAGTTACTAATTTGTCCATTAAATATCCATATTCAAGGCAACATTACTCATTTTCATTTAATTCATGATCCACTGGCCTGCATTTAACTTACCTGATGTATTACCAATCATACATAACAAACAAAGCTAACTATATCATCACATCAAAACATAGGACATGGCATGATTAATTAAACTTACAAACTATAATGGATAAGGACCACATCTCATGATCAAATACGATGACTCAATGCAGACCGATACATGTGGTCAAAGTCATAATAATAATACATATCACAAACCAACTTCCTATACATGCCACTCACTTGATATTTCTAATATTTGAATTAATTTTCCCAAAAATGATAGCTTGATAGTGTGATTTTGCCTCCGACGATCTCTAACCCCGAGCCGAACTGCCAAAACTGAAGAAGTAGAGAGGAGGGGTAAGCTTTACACTTAGTAAGCCCATATGAAGTTAATAAGCAATTACCCACATTTTTTTTAAAGTGAAACATCATAATCGTACAATTTACTCTTGTCCAGGTTAAGCTGTTTTACCGAGTTATAGTTACTAATTCATTTATATCTAGAGCTACGAGACTCCAAATTAAGTTTTGTTAATTTTTCTTAAAACTAGACTCATATACCTTTCTCCCATAAAATTTCCAGAATTTTTGGTTTAGCAAATTAGTACAGTTTATTCATTAAAGTTTCCCACCTGTTTTGATGTCCAATAGTTCTGACCTCTCTTCACTAAAAATTCTTTTTCTCATAGTACAGAATTCTGATAATGCTCTCATCTATCTTTCTAGAGAATAGACTCATTAAGGATTTTAATAATATAAATTACAACCCATAATTATATTTATACAATTTTAATGATTTTCTCAACTCAGAATAGGGGATCACGAAGTCATTCAGACTCTGTCTCACAACAATTTAAATATCTCATAATGGAAATTTCGATTGCATATACCGTTTCTTCTATGTGAAAATAGGATCATTGGGATTTAACCTCATATTTTATTCAGCCCCTAATTCAATTTCCACAATTTATGGTGAATTTCCAAAGTTGCACCATTGCAGTAACCCAAAACTGCCAAGGCTAAATTTACTCATTCATTACTATTATTTACCAAATCCATACAATATCATTTCATTCATAATGGTAAGAACACATAATTATGCTTCATAAGCATAAATCCATAATCTCAATGTCATCAAGTATCAAGGAATTATTCCAAATCATGTCATTTTCATAATATTCACCAAATACTATATACATCATAGATCATCACATGTCAAGGCATCATACATAAGTTTAGTGTACATACCTATACAACTTGTAACATAACTCAAAGACATACTCACCAATGGCTTATCTCATTGGGATCATCAACGGATACTTTGCCAAATTACCCATTGAACACTCAGAATATAATTAGATACACGAAATGCATGCACATAAGTGCCATGCCGACAGCTAGACAAACTCAATAGCCTGCGGAATATATGTGTAGCCAAGCTACCATGTAACCCACCCATAAGTGAACTCGGACTCAACTCAACGAGCTCGGGTGTGTGCATCCATAAGTGAACTCAGACTCAACTCAACGAGTTCGGATGCCTAGTTACATCTCACGAACTCGGACTCAACTCAACGAGTTCGGAACTCAAATATCCTAGTGACATGTCACTTGTATCCTAATCTATTCCTAAGGTTCAAACGGGATTTTCCTCGATCACACATCTTTGTCGTCTTCCACGGAATGTCAGAACCGATACTTGGTAGCATTTCATATTTATCAAGTGATTCACATAATTTTGCATATTACTCAATAATAACCACAAAGCATAATATTTCATAATAATAATCATCATATGATATAAATAACATTAAATTACTTAAAATGACAATTATGTTACCAACATTTACACATAAACTTACATCTCATTTAATATCAATTCAATAACATTAAATTATGCATTGCATTATAAAAAAATCATATGAACTTACCTCGTATGCGAAAATGGCCATTTTTACCATTTTGTCCACAACCTGATATTTTTTGATTTTATCCTGAATTTTGATTTTTCCTTGATCTATCATTTCAAATATAGCCTAATTAGGACTCACATTATTCAAATTAACCCAAAATCATATTTGTTCAAAATTACAATTTTGCCCCTAAACTTTGTCAAAATTACATTTTTACCCCTAGACTCGTAAATTAAACTTCATCCTATTTCCTTATGTTTTATGACATGCTGATCATTTTTCCCTTCTATAGAAACATCAAATTTGCACTCTAACATGTACTTATGAACATTAGGTATTTTTACCAATTATGTCGTTTTACTTGTTTTCACGTAAAATCGCTTAGTAAAAGTTGTTTAACACAATTTCAAGCTTCATATTCTACCATAAAACATCAAAATAAACACATTTCACCTATGGGTATTTTTCCAAATATAAACCCTAGGTTAAATTATTGCTAGAATAAACCCTAGGTTAAATTTTTACAAAATTATTCCGTGAAATCGTAGACCATAAATATATAATAAAAAATAAAATTTTCATCGTCAGATTTGTGGTCCCGAAACCACTTTTCCGACTAGGCCCAAAATCAAGGTGTTACAACTCTCCCCCCTTTAGGGATTTTCGTCACCGAAAATCTTACCAGAAAAGTGGTCTTCACTTAGATTTCTCAATCTCATACTCGATACCAAAGTACCTTCACTTAGGCGGTGCCTCCAATACATCTCTTTAATTTCTCATATGATCTAAAAGCTTACGGACTCAACTCCCAATTGTTCTTAAATTTTCAAAGGCTTCTCAGTTTCCCATGATATCATGACATAAAACTCGGATCTTAATTTGGTTTATGAAGACTAGAATTCCAAGAAATCCAACAATCAAAGGGACCTGTACTCTTCCGAAATAATCATACAGATTTTCATCATCGATAAATCACAATCCAATAACATCTGAATCAAATTACAGTACACGTCATTACTCTCTGAATGAATAGCCAAATTTTCACTGTGAACTTCCTACAATTCTTTTTGTATAAGGCTCGGAATAATAATACCATGAATCAGATCCAATCTGAAATTCAACATCAGAAGTCGATCCTCACTGTACTCTTTTAGTGTACTACTCATTATCATATTTTCCTCTTTCCGCTATGGAAATAATTCTGATATAGCCTCGAAAATAATCCTTCTCATTCTCATCCTAATATCAATACTGGCAGAGATAATTATGGTAGATCCTGATGCTCGGCTTTAACCCCATCAACAGCTCAAATTTTCTGTGACATCAAAAGCTCTAAACTATCACATTACCTTATTTTCTTGAAACACATCACCATTCATACAACAGCGCATTACTGAAAATTAGGAAATCTTTACTCAATGCGGACTAGTCCAGCTCAGACGCTTTGGTTAGCAATATTCTCATCTGTCCAAACCTTGCTAACATGTAATAAATTTTTCAGCTTTCGCAAGATGAAAACTTTATCATTCTTAGTAGCTTCAACTCATATCAAAATTTTTTAAGAGATATACACTTCTCGTTCAGACTATTTGCCTTTTACCCGTAAAGAAATGAAATTCTATTATCAGACTTGGGAAAAATGATCCTGACATAATTGTCATATGAAATCTTTCAAATAAATAATTCACATTGATTAAACACTCGAGCCGATCTAAACACCGTTGAATGACATTTCAAGTAATCCTTTCTTCTAGTTACTAAACAATTCATCATGCAGTCCTTTACTATTCATTCCTTACGCTAATCAAAATCATCTCAATTGCATTAGCTCAAGTAACCAAAATATCTCAATTGAAGTCATTAATTATAATTGACTTACTTGAGAGAAGTAATCCACCATACCGATTGAAACTCGCACTTTTATCACTTATGCCTTTACTGTTGTTAAATCCTTACACGGAAATTTGAGAAGTTCCAATACTAAAATCACCATATTACCAAGATCAAATCGGAAGTATAGTCATGCTTGTCATGACTATCACGAGCTGAAGAACACACTTCAAACATAAGTCGTAATTGACAAATTATGGAATAAAGATAACAAGAAAACTGAATAATGAAATCCAAGATACGATACTATGTCGGAAAATCGAAAACCAAACTCATAGGAAAATATGGAAGATCTCGAAAATTCCTCAGAGAAAAGAAGTCCAGAAGAAAACATCATTTAATCCCACTGGAATCAAATATAACAAGAACAATGTATCTTCCCATACATATATATCAAATGGAGCATCAAGTAGAAGAAACAGTATCATAATATCATACATATCCTCTCATCAATTCTTATCAGACGAAATGTAATAAAATGCCCCAGGAAATACAACAATACAAATTATAAACCAGTTAGACTACCAATGTTTCTATCTAACACTAAGATTAGAAAACATTCCTATATAATAAGAATTTCTTCAAAAGATCAACAGCCATAGAAATTTTTCTGAGAACAGATAAATACATAAAACATCTCAAAAGAAACTGTTAAATCTGTTCAGCCGTAACTGTCACACTCAGTTATTACACATCTCAAATACCATTTCCCACAACTAGTTCTGTCATCACAAATTTCATGTTAGACCTTTCACTAAAGAAGATCAGTTCTGAATAAATTTTGATTTACACTTTTCTCGACCTTGTACCTGAGTAATTCAATTTACCAAAGTAAATTCATTCTCTAACTGGGACAGTGCATAGCTCCAATAATCCTTATGTTAACCTGATACTTTTCTAGCTCTAACTTTACTTATCAACTCATTCTCAATCTCTAATCATACTTATAATTATTCTATCATTGAACTCTTTGGTTTTTCAACCGGGAACTTATTCAGTACAAATCTCATGAAATTCCATTATAAGCACCACTTCGATAAGGGGGAGGGGTTGTAAGGCCTCTGACTCGACTTTCTTATACATATACATATGACACAACTTTCATCATCATAGTAACATCGTCAAAATCATGTCATTCATTTCAGGCAACGCAACATTCATGTTGGTTTACACCAATTTTCCAATTATCCCATTTAGACAAGTATACTTATGCATGCATCTTATGTTTTCTAGATAGCTTTACTTGTCCATTCATTTAATCAAATAAGTCATGCTCATAACATCACATAAGGGCCAAACAAACATGAATATTTGCATCACAATCATAACTTTCACTTTGTGTATCATCATATACATATCATTACAATCATATAATTCAGTCCAAACAATTTAACATAGATAAGTTCATTTCGTTATAATTCTTTATCTCATAAAAATATCATTAACATTCATCAACATTCAATGTCCAATCAAGACAATGACATTTTCATTCGTATCATGATATTATGAACCCTTACTCATACCTCTACGAATTTCTATTTATCCCATTCAACTTGTCAAGTAAGCCAAGTGCACTATATTATATGAGCATTAAGCAAATCTAGATATTTTTCACAATATAAACTTTCATATCACGTGTTATCACATATATATATCATAAACTTTTATTCATACTTTTTTGAACCGAGACTTATCATAATCATATTTTACTCAAATACCTTCAATCACCTTGAACATGGTCGGTGCTGCTCGGTTGGAGAGTACCTTTGTCTAAATAAGACAGTGCTCTTACGCGTCGGGAGACATCACACTATCACGGATCCGTGGCATGTATAACTAGACTTTTACACATGCTAGGTTAGTCCGAGAACTGACTCAACCATAGCTCTGATACCACCAAATGTAACACCCCTTACCCATATCTAAGGCTGAAACAGGGTACGAGGCATTACTAGACTTAACCATACACATAGACGAAAACTGGGCCATAAAATTTCATTTAATTCAAAACTTTTCGAACACATGCACAGACTCCTATTTAAAGACATATAATGTGGCATAAATGAGCACTTACACATCCATAATTATGCAATAACATGTCATTCACTTTAAACATATTTGCTTACTATCCTGTATATAATATACATTCCTACACTAACTAGAACTAGACATGCTAAACCTTACTCTCATTTTATACCATCATAATGTAGTTACCAATTTGTCCATTAAACATCCATATTCAAGGCAACATTACTCATTTCCATTTAATTCATAATCCACTGGCCTGCATTTAACTTACTTGATGTATTACCAATCATGCATAACAAATAAAACTAACTATATCATCACATCAAAACATAGGACATGGCATGATTAATTAAACTTACAAACCATAATGGATAAGGACCACATCTCATGATCATATACGATGACTCAATGCAGATTGATACATATGGTCAAAGTCAAAATAATAATACATATCACAAACCAACTTCCTATACATGCCACTCACTTGATATTTCTAATATTTGAATTAATTCTCCCAAAAATGATAGCTTGATAGTGTGATTTTGCCTCCGACAATCTCCAACCCCGAGCCGACCTACCAAAATTGAAGAAGTAGAGAGGAGGGGTAAGCTTTACGCTTAGTAAGTCCATATGAAGTTAATAAGCAATTACCCACATTTTTTTAAAGTGAAACATCATAATCGTACAATTTACTCTTGTTCAGGTTAAGCTATTTTACCGAGTTACAGTTAGTAATTCATTTATATCTAGAGCTACGAGACTTCAAATTAAGTTTTGTTAATTTTCTTGAAACTAGACTCATATAACTTTCTCCCATAAAATTTCCAATTTGGTTTAGCCAATTAGTACAGTTTATTCATTAAATTTTCCTCTATTTTGCTGTCCAATAGTTCTGACCTCTCTTCACTAAAAATTATTTTTCTCATAGTATAGAATTCTGATAATGCTCTCATCTATCTTTTTAGAGAATAGACTCATTAATTATTTTAATAATATAAATTACAATCCATAATTATATTTATACAATTTTTAATGATTTTCTCAAATTGGAACAGGGGATCACGAAGTCATTCAGACTCTGTCTCACAACAATTTCAATATCTCATAATGGAAATTTCGATTGAATATACCGTTTCTTCTATGTGAAACTAGGATCATTTGGATTTAACCTCATATTTTATTCAGCCCCTAATTCAATTTCCACAATTTATGGTGAATTTCCAAAGTTGCAGCACTGCAGTAACCCAAAACTGCCAAGGCTAAATTTACTCATTCATTACTATTATTCACCAAATCCATACAATATCATTTCATTCATAATGGTAAGAACACATAATTATGCTTCATAAGCATAAATCCATAATCTCAATGTCATCAAGTATCAAGGACTTATTCCAAATCATGCCATTTTCATAATATTCACAAAATACTATATACATCATAGATCATCACATGTCAAGGCATCATACATAAGTTTAGTGTACATACCTGTACAACTTGTAACATAACTCAAAGACATACTCACCAATGGCTTATCTCATTGGGATCATCAACGGACACTTTGCCAAATTACCCATTGAACACTCAGAATATAATCGGATACACGGAATGCATGCACATAAGTGCCATACCCACAGCTAGACAAACTCAATAGCCTGCGGAATATATGTGTAGCCAAGCTACCATGTAACCCACCCATAAGTGAACTCGGACTCAACTCAACGAGCTCGAGTGTGTGCATCCATAAGTGAACTCGACTCAACTCAACGAGTTTGGATGCCTAGTGACATGACACTTGTATCCTAATCTATTCCTAAGGTTCAAACGGGATTTTCCTCGATCACACATCTTTGTCGTCTTCCACGGAATGTCAGAACCAATACTTGGTAGCATTTCATATTTATCAAGTGATTCACATAATTTTTCATATTACTCGATAATAACCACAAAGCATAATATTTCATAATAATAATTATTATATGATATAAATAACATTAAATTACCTAAAATGACAATTATGTTACCAACATTTACACATGAACTTACATCTCGTTTAATATCAATTCAATAACATTAAATTACACATTGCATTATAAAAAAATCATATGAACTTACCTCGTATGCGAAAATGGCCATTTTTACCATTTTGTCCACAACCTGATATTTTTTGATTTTATCCTGAATTTTGATTTTTCCTTGCTCTATCATTTCAAATATAGCCTAATTAGTACTCAAATTATTCAAATTAACCCAAAATCATATTTTTTTCAAAATTACAATTTTGCCCCTAAACTTTGTCAAAATTACATTTTTGCCCCTAGACTTGTAAATTAAACTTCATCCTATTTCCTTATGTTTTATGACATGATGATCATTTTTTCCTTCTATAGAAACATCAAATTTGCACTCTAACATGTACTTATGAACATTAGGTATGTTTACCAATTATGTCGTTTTACTCGTTTTCACGTAAAATCGCTTAGTAAAAGTTGTTTAACACAATTTCAAGCTTCATATTCTACCATAAAACATCGAAATAAACACTTTTCACCTATGGGTATTTTTCCAAATATAAACCCTAGGTTAAATTATTGCTAGAATAAGCTTAACCAAGTTACCAGGATTTCAAAAATGTAAAGAACTTTAAAAACGGGCTAGGGACGTGACACCCCGAATTTTACCCTAGTCGAAAAGTGGTTTTGGGACCACAAAATTGAGTCATAAAAATAATTAGCCGTCATATTTTATGTTTATTATATGTGAATATGAATGTGTGAGAGTTTTAAGCTTCGATTTAGTCGATTGCATGTGAATTTAGTAATAGGACTTATGTGTGACACTTTTGAAATGCAATAGGTTAATCTATAAGGACATATTAATGCATGTTGTATAAAAGAAGGGTTTCCATTTCAAATTAGCCAAAAATCTAGATGGTGGCCGGCCATGCTATGGGGTAAAACATATTATAGACATCTTATGCTAATATGTGTGGGAAGAATAATAAAATATGAGGGGAGTGGGAGGAGAAACCAAAGTTGTCTCCCCCTTACTCCCCATTGCCGTGACTAGAGAAAGGGGAGGAAAAACAAAGTTATTTCTTTGTTGTTCAACTTGGCCGAATAGAAGAAACAAAGGAGGGGAAGAATTTTTGGTCACTTGAGTCATTAAAAAGGTTAGTATATTATGTCAAATTGTGAAATTTTAACTTGTTTTAGGTAAATAATCATGGTTCTTACTTAGCCCATGCTAAAATTTGTAATTTTGATGGATGATTGAAGCATTCGGCTAGGGTATAAAGGAAGGGATTTTGGTTGTTTCATCTAAGTATTGATGATGAATGTGTTATGGAAAGAAATCGGTCTTCCTAAGAATATGATTTGTGAATGTTTATATTAGTAATAGCCGAAATTAAAGAGGGTTGATGTCTTGAACAAATGTTGTTTATACGTTTTGAGTTAAGTAAAAAAAAATGTTTGAACACTTAAGGATTCGGCATTGTTCATGACTATTTTATTTAGAATGTGATTTTGAATATTACGAATATTGGAATGTAAGTATAGGTGTGATCGGTCATAGGAATTTGATATGAAGTTTTGTTAGGTGAGTGATGAATGGCCGAATGAATTATATACATTGTGAGGATGAAATTTGTATATAAATTGTGTATGTGTGATTTTATTAGTTAATGGTGTTTTGGCATTATACTTTGTTATGTGTGCATTCGGACTTTAGGGGTAATAAGATGAAGTTAAAAGGGTTAAAGAAGTTTCTAAGGCTTGATAAGTTATTGTAGCCATTGCCGATTATATAATTGGTTAAAGGAAACTTCAAATCGTCCATGTATGAATATATGAGTTGATAATTAAATGAGTATTCGGCAACATTTATAATAATGAATATGAGAGTGTATATACATACATGTTGTGCATAACTTGAGTAATCGACTAAAATATATTTATATGTATGTTGATACCTTATGTATACGCCTTGTGTCAGTGAGACATTCGAATATAAATATGTGTTAAAGTTACATAGACAATTGTTTAATGTGACTTATCAAGTACACAAATTTGAAAACGAACGATAATAGACTTAAGTGGTCAATTGATTCAAATGAATTGGTTTTAAAATGTATATGGATGTCGTATGACTATGTTTGATTGGGAAGTAAATTTGTTTGATTTAGCTCAAGAGCTTAGAGGATCAAAGTTGGATAGGGGAAAGGAAAAGGTAATCGAATAGCCGTTGAAATCGTTCGACAACTTCCGAGGAAAGTTTTAAGTGATTAAACGTTGAGTAAATTCAATCATAATAGGACATAATGAGTTGATTTAATAAGATATGATGTGGCCATGATATGTCTTAAACTCAAATGGTAAGTTCATAAGTGTTTGGACTTGGAAATTTAAGAGCAAATTGTAATAAATTGCTTTGGACAGCAGCAGTAACGTGATTTTAGAAAATTACTATAAATTGTTGGTGTGGAATTATAGGCTGAATAAAATATGTAATCATAGCTTAGTTAGTCTAGTTTCTTATAAAAGAGACCGTGTAAGCAAAGAAATTTCCTATAAAGAGATATTTAAAGTTGTGTGGGACAGTGTCAGAATGACTCCGAAATCCCCTGTTCTGTTTTTAGAAAATCATTATAATTTGTACAAAAATGGTTATAAGATAAAATTTATATGATTAGACTCCTTAATGAGTCTAGTTTCAAATGAAATCAAATATAACACATTTTGAATTATGTACAATGAAAAATTTGATTCGTAGTGAAGAGTGGTCAGATTAGTCAAACAGTGAAACAGGGGAAAACTTAAGAAAAATCTGATATTGATTGGCCAAACCTAAAATTCTGGAAATTTTATGGATGGAAGATATACGAGTCTATATTCAGGGAAAATTAACGGCAAGTGATTTGGAGTTTTTTAGCTCCAGTTATAAATAATTTAGTGACTATTGCTCAGGAAAACAGCTCGTAGTGAATATGTGATTTTGTTGTAAACATGGATAAAACTTGTTTTAGTTGCTCATATGCTATTGATTAAACCCATACGTGAATTCTAAATCGTG
This sequence comes from Gossypium hirsutum, assembly GCF_007990345.1. NCBI lineage: Eukaryota > Viridiplantae > Streptophyta > Magnoliopsida > Malvales > Malvaceae > Gossypium > Gossypium hirsutum. Next base: position 89,007,820 of record NC_053426.1, read on the forward strand.
ATATTGTAAAATGATATATGAGTGTTAGATGGATCTTTGATATTAAAATTTGTGAAATTGTAAGTTTATGAGTATTCGAATATGAAATGATAGTATGGCGTGAAATTGAATTATTCTTGGAAAATGATTGATGTAGATTCGGCCAAGACAAAGTGTATACATGATAGTATATGTGGTATGTGAAGTATATTTGGATAATTGTGATGTGAATACATGAAAATTTATATTTTGATTTAGGATTTTATGTGTATATATGCGATAAGGCCGAATGGCCAATGTGATGAATATGAACATGCATATATGTGTTAAGGCCGAATGGCCAATGTGATGAATATGAACATGCATATATGTGATAAGGCCGAATGGCTAATGTGAAATACGTATGAGATATGTATATGTGGTAAAGCCGAATGGCTAATGTGAAATATGTATGAGATATGCATATGTGGTAAAGCCGAATGGCTAATGTGAAATATGTATGAGATATGCATATGTGGTAAAGCCGAATGGTCAATGTGAAATATATATATGAGATATGTAAATGTGGTAAAGCCAAATGGCTAGTGTGAAATATGTATGAGATATGTATATGTGGTAAAGCCGAATGGCTAGTGTGAAATATGTAGGCGATGTGCGTATATCGTGGCCGAACGACCAAATGTGAAAGGTGTGTATTATTAGATATTTGATGAGGCAAACGAATTACAAATATGACAGTCGATGTGAATGTTGTAACATGTGATTAAATGTACATGAAACTTGGAAATATATTCCGGGTAAGACCCGATGACTACGTGTGGAGATTATGTCCGGGTAAGACCCGATGACTACGTGTGGAGATTTTGTCCGGGTAAGACCCGATAACTTCGTGTGGAGATTTCGTCTGAGCTAAAGGTCTCGCCGATAATCCGAGTAGAGGTTAAAGCTATAAGACTTCGTAATAAGAATTGCTTATAAATATATTCAATGCGAAAGGTTAAACAGGTATGTACTCCAAGTTTATATGTGAGCTTGATTTGAACTAAATCATAAGGTAGTTATGTGATGCATACGAGAGCAATCTATGAGACTATTCCTATGATTATGTAATATCGGATCAGTGTGAGAGGTTATGTGAAATCATACAATATATCTATGTCACATGACCTCACTTTTATGTGAAAGTTTATCTGCCTATTGTATATGATGAGATGTGCATATTCGGTAAAGGGATGGTATGCCCGAAGGAAGAGTGAAATAAAAATACGAACAACTATGTTATAATTTGATTGTTATCTGTTGACACTGCTTAAAACTTACTAAGCATCGTAATGCTTACTCCGTTTACTTTGTTTTCTCTGTTTTATAGATCTCATTGTGAAGCTACAGGCTCGGGGATCGTCAGCAACTAGTCACACTATCACTATCCACTGCTTGTTACTGTTTTGTTTAGAATTATTTTATGGCATGTATAGAATAGACTAGTGGCGATAGAATATTTTCGGTTAATGTTTATAAGCCATGCGAAAATGGCATCTTTTGAATGTTTACTTAGAGAAGTTTAAATTTTTATCCCTGGCTGTACTTAGTACTTATTTAAATGAATGATCTTTATTTCAAGAAAAAGTTCAAAATTTTACTGTTCTGACATGAGTTACAAGTCCGGTAATGCCCCTTACCTATTCCGGCGATGGTTACGGGATAGGGGTGTTACATTTTATTGGTATCAGAGCTACGATTTAGTCGATTCTAGGACTAAGGTAGCACGCGTGAGTCTATTTATACATGGCATAAAGTGATAAAATGATGGTGTGATGATTTTTGATTATTAAAATGTGTTTGCTGTATTGTAATGAATCTTGATCCCGATCGAGCTGTAGCAAGCTTCTGACTATGAGAAATTGCGATATAACTTCACTTAGATATGCCTAAATTATTAAGTTGATCAGGTACGTATCATGTACTCGTATTTGAATTTCGATTTGGATTGAATTATAAGGGTATAAGTGATACAATTTTGAAAGAGTGTTATGACTATAAATGTGATTTTTGTATGTGGCTATGGAATTGGAAGTTGAATGGTCGATAAGCATGTTGTGTTTGTATTCAAGTAATGTAAATGATATACTAATGTGTATTGCTATATGTGTATATGTACATGAGAATTGAGAGTGATATATCCGGGCTAAGTCCCGAAGGGCATTCGTGCTAGTGATATATATGGGCTAAGTCCCGAAGAGCATTCATGCTAGTGATGTATCCGGACTAAGTTTTGAAGAGCATTCGTGCTAGTGATATATCCGGGCTAAGTCCCGAAGAGCATTCATGCTAGTGATGTATCCGGACTAAGTTCCGAAGAGCATTCGTGCTAGTGATATATCCGGGCTAAGTCCCGAAGAGCATTCATGCTAGTGATGTATCCAGACTAAGTTCCGAAGAGCATTCGTGCTAGTGATATATCCGTGCTAAACCCCGAAGAGCATTCGTGCTGGTGTTATATTCGGGCTAGGTCCCGAAGAACAATCATGCTGGTGACGTGTATTCGGGCCTTCGTGCCTAGTAGGCTTCGTGCCGGTAATTTGAGCAAATTTTAAGTGTTCATTACTATACAAATTCAAATTTAAATGAGATGATATGTTTAAAAGTGTACATACATGATGTTTATAGACTTGGTTAAGTCATTTCAATGTGTAATAACGAATGAATAAGAGCACTATGTGTGTGAATGATTAGAGACACTGTGTGTGTGCGAATTCCTTTAACCGAGCACTATGAGTGCGAGATCGGTCAGTGGGCACTAAGTGTGTGAAGTGGAATTCATGTAAGACCTCGTCTGGGACGAAGGCATTAATTTGAGATAGCGTGTAAGACCATGTCTGGGACATGGCATCGGCTCGATATGTGAGAATATGTAAGACCATATCTAGGATATGGCATTGTAAGAGCTATATGTGCTTAATGAGTATCCTTAATGATTTCGAATGATTCAACGGGTATATTTAAGATGATAAATAAAGTAAGATCAGAATAAGTGGTACAGGTATGTACGGAAGGTATGTGAAAATCAAATGAAAGTAAAAATTTGTGAGTTCATATTATATTATGTTATGTATACTGAATAAGTGAATACGTAAAAAGATGGTGGATATGTTGTTAAGAAATGAATTCATGTTATAAATGTGTTACGGATTTAGTCTATGGAATGCTTGGTATATGAAGTCATATGTGCTATTGCTAAATAACCCCTATTTTCTTGTTAATCATATTCATGAAATTATTTCGATTAAGTTCGACATTTGAAAGTCTGTAAGAATTTTTGATGAATGCTGATAATTTTGGATATATGGGTTATGTGCTAAAATAAATCCCATGCCGGTATACTATATGAGGCTTTATGCCAAATCGGTTGTATACGGGTATCGTTAACGGTGATTGAATGTGCTAAATGAATTCAATGTTCAGGTATGTGGAAGTTGATTTTCTGTTGGAAATAGGTTAAGTTGAATAGTGAGATATGATGGAGTTATAAAGGATATTTATTGGGATGTTTGAGTATATGTGTACTTTCGGTCAGGTTACAGCTTATACATGAATGAAAATGTGGGTTACAAATATGTGGGTTGATGATGTGAATTATACATGTTAATATGTGCTTAATATGTGTTTGAAATGCATTTGTAAATTAAATTAAGTGATTATTGCTTATGAAATCAAGAAAATGAGATATATGTGCATACTTGTAGAAATGTTTATGTATTTGTTTTAAGATAAGAAAATGATTTTATAAATCGATGCGACATCAATAATGAATTACAATTGCTATCGATGAGCTAATGTTTATATGAATATAATTCAATAAGAGGACGTTATCCTAAACTATGCATCGGTGGAAATTTTCGGGGACGAAAATCCCTAAAGGGGGGGAGAGTTGTGACACCTCTAATTTGACCCTAGTCGAAAAGGGGTTTCGGGACCACAAAATCGAGTCATAAAAATAATTAGCCGTCATATTTTATGTTTATTATATGTGAATATGAATGTGTGAGAGTTTTAAGCTTCGATTTAGTCGATTGCATGTGAATTTAGTAATAAGACTTATGTGTGACACTTTTGAAATGCGATAGGTTAATCTATAAGGACCTATTAATGCATGTTGTATAAAAGAAGGGTTTGCATGTCAAATTAGCCAAAAATCTAGATGGTGGCCGGCCATGCTATGGGGTAAAACATATTATAGACATTTTATGCTAATATGTGTGGGAAGAATAATAAAATATGAGGGGAGTGGGAGGAGAAACTAAAGTTGTCTCCCCCCTTACTCCCCATTGCCGTGACTAGAGAAAGGGGAGGAAAAACAAAGTTCTTTCTTTGTTGTTCAACTTGGCCGAATAGAAGAAACAAAGGAGGGAAGAATTTTTGGTCACTTGAGTCATTAAAAAGGTTAGTATATTATGTCAAATTGTGAAATTTTAACTTGTTTTAGGTAAATAATCATGGTTCTTACTTAGCCCATGCTAAAATTTGTAATTTTGATGGATGATTGGAGCATTCGGCTAGGGTATAAAGGAAGGGATTTTGGTTGTTTCATCTAAGTATTGATGATGAATGTGTTATGGAAAGAAATCGGTCTTCCTAAGAATATGATTTGTGAATGTTTATATTAGTAATAGCCGAAATTAAAGAGGGTTGATGTCTTGAACAAATGTTGTTTATATGTTTTGAGTTAAGTAAAAAAAAATGTTTGAACACTTAAGGATTCGGCATTGTTCATGACTATTTTATTTAGAATGTGATTTTGAATATTACAAATATTGGAATGTAAGTATAGGTGTGATCGGTCATAGGAATTTGATATGAAGTTTTGTTAGGTGAGTGATGAATGGCCGAATGAATTATATACATTGTGAGGATGAAATTTGTATATAAATTGTGTATGTGTGATTTTATTAGTTAATGGTGTTTTGGCATTATACTTTGTTATGTGTGCATTCGGACTTTAGGGGTAATAAGATGAAGTTAAAAGGGTTAAAGAAGTTTCTAAGGCTTGATAAGTTATTGTAGCCATTGCCGATTATATAATTGGTTAAAGGAAACTTCAAATCGTCCATGTATGAATATATGAGTTGATTATTAAATGAGTATTCGGCAACATTTATAATAATGAATATGAGAGTGTATATACATACATGTTGTGCATAACTTGAGTAATCGACTAAAATATATTTATATGTATGTTGATACCTTATGTATACGCCTTGTGTCAGTGAGACATTCGAATATAAATATGTGTTAAAGTTACATATACAATTGTTTAATGTGACTTATCAAGTACACAAATTTGAAAACGAACGATAATAGACTTAAGTGGTCAATTGATTCAAATGAATTGGTTTTAAAATGTATATGGATGCCGTATGACTATGTTTGATTGGGAAGTAAATTTGTTTGATTTAGCTCAAGAGCTTAGAGGATCAAAGTTGGATAGGGGAAAGGAAAAGGTAATCGAATAGCCGTTGAAATCGTTCGACAACTTCCGAGGAAATTTTTAAGTGATTAAACGTTGAGTAAATTCAATCATAATAGGACATAATGAGTTGATTTAATAAGATATGATGTGGCCATGATATGTCTTAAACTTAAATGGTAAGTTCATAAGTGTTTGGACTTGGAAATTTAAGAGCAAATTGTAATAAATTGCTTTGGACAGCAGCAGTAACGTGATTTTAGAAAATTACTATAAATTGTTGGTGTGGAATTATAGGCTGAATAAAATATGTAATCAGAGCTTAGTTAGTCTAGTTTCTTATAAAAGAGACCGTGTAAGCAAAGAAATTTCCTATAAAGAGATATTTAAAGTTGTGTGGGACAGTGTCAGAATGACTCCGAAATCCCTTGTTCTGTTTTTAGAAAATCATTATAATTTGTACAAAAATGGTTATAAGATAAAATTTATATGCTTAGACTCTTTAATGAGTCTAGTTTCAAATGAAATCAAATAGAACACATTTTGAATTCTGTACAATGAAAAATTTGATTCGTAGTGAAGAGTGGTCAGATTAGTCAAACAGTGAAATAGGGGAAACCTTAAGAAAAATCTGATATGGATTGGCCAAAACTAAAATTCTGGAAATTTTATGGATGGAAGATATACGAGTCTATATTCAGGGAAAATTAACGGCAAGTGATTTGGAGTTTTGTAGCTCCAGTTATAAATAATTTAGTGACTATTGCTTAGGAAAATAGCTCGTAGTGAATATGTGATTTTGTTGTAAACATGGATAAAACTTGTTTTAGTTGCTCATATGCTATTGATTAAACCCATACGTGAATTCTAAATTGTGATATTGTAAAATGATATATGAGTGTTAGATGGATCTTTGATATTAAAATTTGTGAAATTGTAAGTTTATGAGTATTCGAATATGAAATGATAGTATGGCGTGAAATTGAATTATTCATTGGAAAATGATTGATGTAGATTCGGCCAAGACAAAGTGTATACATGATAGTATATGTGGTATGTGAAGTATATTTGGATAATTGTGATGTGAATACATGAAAATTTATATTTTGATTTAGGATTTTATGTGTATATATGCGATAAGGCCGAATGGCCAATGTGATGAATATGAACATGCATATATGTGTTAAGGCCGAATGGCCAATGTGATGAATATGAACATGCATATATGTGATAAGGCCGAATGGCTAATGTGAAATACGTATGAGATATGTATATGTGGTAAAGCCGAATGGCTAATGTGAAATATGTATGAGATATGCATATGTGGTAAAGCCGAATGGTCAATGTGAAATATATATATGAGATATGTAAATGTGGTAAAGCCAAATGGCTAGTGTGAAATATGTATGAGATATGTATATGTGGTAAAGCCGAATGACTAGTGTGAAATATGTAGGCGATGTGCGTATATCGTGGCCGAACGACCAAATGTGAAAGGTGTGTATTATTAGATATTTGATGAGGCAAATGAATTACAAATATGACAGTTGATGTGAATGTTGTAACATGTGATTAAATGTACATGAAACTTGGAAATATATTCCGGGTAAGACCCGATGACTACGTGTGGAGATTATGTCCGGGTAAGACCCGATGACTACGTGTGGAGATTTTGTCCGGGTAAGACCCGATAACTTCGTGTGGAGATTTCGTCTGAGCTAAAGGTCTCGCCGATAATCCGAGTAGAGGTTAAAGCTATAAGACTTCGTAATAAGAATTGCTTATAAATATATTCAATGCGAAAGGTTAAACAGGTATGTACTCCAAGTTTATATGTGAGCTTGATTTGAACTAAATCATAAGGTAGTTATGTGATGCATACGAGAGCAATCTATGAGACTATTCTTATGATTATGTGATATCGGATCAGTGTGAGAGGTTATGTGAAATCATACAATATATCTATGTCACATGACCTCACTTTTATGTGAAAGTTTATCTGCCTATTGTATATGATGAGATGTGCATATTCGGTAAAGGGATGGTATGCCCAAAGGAAGAGTGAAATAAAAATACGAACAACTATGTTATAATTTGATTGTTATCTGTTGACACTGCTTAAAACTTACTAAGCATCGTAATGCTTACTCCGTTTACTTTGTTTTCTTTGTTTTATAGATCTCATTGTGAAGCCACAGGCTCGGGGATCGTCAGCAACTAGTCACACTATCACTATCCACTGCTTGTTACTGTTTTGTTTAGAATTATTTTATGGCATGTATAGAATAGACTAGTGGCGGAAGAATATTTTCGGTTAATGTATATAAGCCATGCGAAAATGGCATCTTTTGAATGTTTACTTAGAGAAGTTTAAATTTTTATCCCTGGCTGTACTTAGTACTTATTTAAATGAATGATCTTTATTTCAAGAAAAAGTTCAAAATTTTACTGTTCTGACATGAGTTACAAGTCCGGTAATGCCCCTTACCTATTCCGGCGACGGTTACGGGATAGGGGTGTTACAAGGGAGCACTTACAATCGAGCTTGGGAGTTTGAAAAAACCTTAACCATGGCTGCTGCTGGTAGAAACGGTTGAATGAAGAAGATGATAGCTAATTTGGCTTATTTCCCTTTTTAATTCTTTTAATTATTAGTTTACCAAAATACCCCTAATTTAAAAATATTTTATTACACCCATTTCATGTCTATTTTTTTCCAGAAATTAACCAATGGTCTAATTACCATTTAAGGACCCTCAATTTAAAATTTCATAACAATTGGACACCTCTAGTATGTAGAACTCAACTTTTGTACTTTTTACGATTTAGTCCTTTTGACTAAATTAAGTGCCCAAACGTCAAAATTTTCAAATGAAATTTTTACAAAATTATTCCGTGAAATCTTAGACCATAAAAATATAATAAAAAATAAAATTTTCATTTTCGAATTTGTGGTCCCAAAACCATTGTTCCGACTAGGCCCAAAATCAGGGTGTTACATTAAAGGTGTTAATTGCTTAAGGAATTATAGTTGGATGACCTTAATGGATAATTTATCCATACCTAAGATAGTGGGATGGTTTAATGCTTTAATTTCTTTTAAGTTTTATTATATTATTATGTTATGAAAATAATGAATAAAAAAATAAAATAAAAACATAAAAGACAAAAGCTATTTTCTTCTCTCCCACCAAATGTCACCATGGAAATGGAAATTTAAAAGCATCAAGATTTGGTTATTCTTTGAATGATGCATGGTAAGCCATTTTTCACCCATTTCTAATAATTTTTATATTGTTGAGATCGTTGCAATTAGGTCTAGCTATCCCGTACCTTCGATTTTGAAATTATTAAAGATTTTTCCATTGATGAATCTTGTGATATTTGATGTTAAATGATAATTTTGTAATGTTGGTTTATATTTAAAAGTATTTTGTTAAGTGATTTTTGATGAATTTGTCAATTAGGGACTAAATTGTTAAAATAGTAAAAATACAAGGAATTTTTGTGAAATTGTTACATTAATGGGTTGTTTTGGATAGCATAAGTATTCGGCTGGGCTCAATTTTGGGTAAAAATGGTTAATTTGCATGTTTTAGGCTCAATGACTAAATTGAATAAAAGTAAAACTTTAGGGGAAATTTTCTAAAAATGTAAAAAAAAGACTAAATTGCATAAAATGAATTGTTTTGCTATCTAAATTGATAGATTGAGTGAAATTATTTATTTAGATCAAGATCGGGTGGAAAATCGAGGAGAATGGAAAATTACCAAAATTGCCCCTATACTTTGACATTTCTGTAATTTAGTCAGATAAGTTCATACGGTTTAAAATTTTAATATCTATATGAATTTTTGAATTGTATAACATGATACAATAAGTATTTATTCAATTGATGATAATGAATTATTATTTGAGAAATATTATTGAAAATTGATGTTCGGGACAGAGTGCAGTCGTGATTTGGTGTGTTACAAGGGATTGGAGTGGAAATGGACATATAGTGATGTATATTCATTTTACCCGAGTAAACCGAGGTTCAACATTTGTTGCGAACTTTCGTGCTATACTCTCTGTTTGGTGTGTTGGTTGGATTAGCTCTTATGAGCATTGGTGTGTTGGAGGGATTGGCTCGTGTGAGCATTTGGTGTATTTGGTTGGAATGATAATGTACTCTTATCCGTAAGTTGTTCTTTGAATGGAAAATATCAGTAAGGTAATCTATATAATGAATTTGAAAGATTTGTTATTTATTGAATATTGATCTAAACATAAATGAATTCAATAGTTGAGACTGTGGATGATGCTTAGGTTTATGTTAAGCTTAAGGATACATTATATCATGTTTAATATTAATGATATACATTGAAATGGTAAATGATAAAAATGAGAATATACTTGTGTTCATGATAAGGTGGTATGATTAAAAAGGTGTGTTTTCTTATAAAATGGTTTAGCATGTGATTGACCTTAAATGAGTTGTATACATAAGTGCACTAACTTGTGTATTGATGATGGTGATTAGGCTTATGCCAAGCTTGAGATTATGATTGATGTTTGTGCTTATGTCTGTTATTATAAAAATGAAACAGGTAAGGAAAGGTAATAAAATGATAAGTTCATTAATGAAATATGATATGAAGAAAAATGGATTGATGAATTGAAAGATGTACTTATATATGAGAAATTACGTATGTTATGGATGAACTTACCTATGATGTGAATAAATATACTAATTAGTGAATTGATATTGTTATTTAAGTTTATGCTTAGTAAATGGAATGGAAAGTAAGTAAAGGAAGTAGTTCATAGTTTTATGAAAAGGTTAATGATGGTGTATATTGTTTTATAAAATCCTATTAAGTTAGGAATGAAAAATATATATGATGTTGATAGACTTACTTATTTATGAGTCAATGGTTATGTAGTTGATAAATCTTGAGGCATGGGTATATGTTTATATTTAATCTACAAAGATCATTGTTGAAATGGAATGTTAGTTTAAAGTTTATACGAGCTTACTAAGCATTCATTGCTTATGTAATTTTTTTCCCTTACTTTATAGATTATCGGAAGCTCGATCGGTTTGGAAGCTCATTATAGATTTAGCACACTATCCAGCGATAATATCAATAGATTTTGATGTTTTGGGTCATGGTTATAATTGTAACAGTCCGGTTTAGACCCTACTCAGAATAGTGGTTTTGGGACCACAAATTCGAGTAAAAAAATATTTTAATATTATTTTTTGTGCTTATTATATGTGACTTAGTATGTGTGAAAATTTCCTGTGAAAATTTAATCGTTTGTGTGTTTAATTTGATAAAAAGACCTAATCACGTAAAATGTAAAAGTTACTTGCCATATGTTAAGTGTGTCTATTTGTTATGTCCTTTTAAATGAAAGGTCCTTATTTTTTGAATAGACCATTTGAATAATGGATGGACATAAATGCCTATGGTTAATGAAATTTTATATGTTATTAATGAAGGGTAAAATGGTAAAATGTTTATTAATGTTAATAAAAATAAAAAAAATATATAAAATTAAGGCCATTATCATCTTTGTTGGCCGAATTTATCAAAGGAAAAAGAAAGAAAACTTAAGCTTAGGGTTCGGCTAAGAAATTTGGTGATTTAGGTATGTATTTTGTTTGGTTTTTGATAATATATACGTTTTTGTGATCGTTGTTTAGTGTTCTATTAAGCCCATGCCTAAATTTCTAATTTTGATGATGATTTTGAAATATGCCATTGATGAAATTGTGAGCTTTGTGAAGTTAGTTGATAGAAAATGAAAGATATGGGTTGGGTTAGTATATTTTGTCTTTGAATTTTTGATGGATTTTAGTAAAATGGGTTAAATTATGAGATTTGTGAATTGAGGGACTAAAATGTGAAATAAATAAAACATATGGGCTTATATGAATATTATGAGAATTCAGTTTAACATGAGTATATGGAAATTTTGTATATTTTGTGATTTTTGTGATTAGGGACTAAAGTGCAAAAATGTGAAAATGTGAGGGCTAAATTGTAAAATGCCCTATATGTGTTTTTTGATTGATTTTAATGAATATGAGTTGAATGAGTTAAATTTGAATTTATATAGATCAAGAACTAAAGAAAACAGAATTAGATCGGGAAAAGTCAAAAGTCGTCGAGTAGCCGATTCCGTCTTTCCGAATTCGTACGAGGTAAGTCGATATACAAATAAACGTGTTTTGAATTGAATTATTACTATTATTATGATATTAAACATTGATGAATGGTTATATGAGTTGAGCATGAGATATCCGAGAAAGTATCGACAAAGTTTCGACATCCGAAAAGACCCGTACGAACCATAGGAATAGTTAGGATACATATGTCATGACATAGGATCCGATATGTGTTTTCGTGTAAGAACACATCTGGGACACTGGCATCGACTTATGATTTACGTGTAAGACCATGTCTGGGACATCTGAATCATAATTGATTTCGTGTAAGACCCTGTCTGGGACAGTGGCATCGATATTTGTTTACATGTAAGACCATGTCTGGGACGTTGGCATTGTACGAGCTTTCCGAGTTATCCGCATATCCTTATGATTCCAAACTATTCAATGGCCATTCCGAGAAACGAATGATTATATGTGATATGTATCCAATTCTGGTACGTTTGAAATGTATACTATGTTTGAGAATAAAAGATAAGTATATGTATAAGTGATGATGTATTATAAGTATGAGAAAATATGTTATATGTGTAAATGAATTGAGAATATGTGAACTGTATATGAATTATGTGGTATGAGGTAGTATTTGGCCATGAAGTAAATGTAGTTTGATGATGCGTTCATGTTTTGAATGATAAGTTTATTTGTATATGGCTTACTAAGCTTTTGAAAGCTTGCTTTGTGTGTGCTTGCATTGTTTTATAGATATCATAGCTACCGGAAGCTCGGGGATTGTCGAGGATCATACCACACTATCAAACTTTATTTTGGTACATTTTGAAAGTGTAAATATTGGAGTATAGCATGTATAGGCTAGAGGTAGCTAAATATGTTTTGTGAAGTGTATATTTAGTCATGTGATATGGCTTAATTATGGTTGAACTTATGGTTTGATTTTGGATATGTTATGTGATACAAATTATGCTTATGTGATGTGTTTATGAATGACCAAATGAAATGGTCAACTTTGGTAAGTTTTGGTATGTGCATATTTGTGAAATTGGTAAGTTTATAGCATGTGATTGAATGAAATAATATGAGGTTATGAAACAAATGTTTAGATATGAATTTGTCTTATGTTTTGGCATAATTTGGTATGACTATTAAGCATGAAATTGGTTGATAATGTTATGGCATGATTGGTGTATGTATTGGTTGTGAAATGGATGAACATTTGGTATGCAATTGGTGCCTATTTGATGCGTGTAGGGAGGACCCTTTACGGGTAGCAAATTGACCTTGTAAATGGCCTATTTTTGCCCACACGGGAAGAGACACGGGCGTGTGTCTCAGCCGTGTTGCTCGAGGGCCATTTCCAAAATAAACCTAGGCAGACTACACGGGCGTGTGCTAGGCCGTGTAGCCAAGTCAATTTCAACCACGGGCTAGACACACGGGCGTGTGACTGGCTGTGTGACCCAAGTCAGTAGCCTCCCTAATTTTCACACGGCCTGGCACACGGGCATTTCTTGTGACCGTGTGGATAAGTCAGTATGTATGCCCTATTTTGACACAACCTAGACACATGGGTGTGTCTAATGCCGTGTGAGGCACACGGCCTGTTCGCACGAACGTGTGACCTATGTAAATTTGAAAAATTGTTTAAGTTTCGAAAAATTTTGTATGAGCTCGGTTTAGTCCCAACCCTTTTCTAATGCATGCTTAAGGTTTCGATGACCTATATAAAGGACTCTATGGTAATGTTTGAATATAATTATGGATAAGGTAACCCTAGTCTGGCGACGAATACAGGTTAGGGGTTACGGTAATGACATGTATAGGTGGACTTATGTTTAAGGTTTAGTTAATGTTTATGACATGTAATGTTGTTTTGAAGTGTGGAATTAATGGTATTTTCATACCTTGATGGTTGGTATGTTCATGGTACTTTGATGCTAAATGGTTGATGTTTATTTGGTCAAGTTGATGCAAGGTTTTATGACCAAACTTGGTATGTGATGATGAGGTTTCACTGAGGTCATTTGAGGTAAGTTTTGGTATAGAAATAGATTAGATATAAATGCCAAATGAATGATCAATTATGCATATGTTTTGGGTGAATTTGAAGAATTGTGTTTGAGGTGCTTTAATGGCATATTGAAAGTGGTCTTATTATGCATATTTTGGTATGTTTTGGTGCTTTGTTCATATATGCTTTTGGCTTGTAGGTTCAAGATTGATTTGAGTGAAAGGAATGATTTAAAATTGGTCTATTTCTTGTCGACATAGCTTGAGACACGAGTGAGTGTCTCAATCATGAACGACCTTGTGACCCTTGTAGTATGAATTTTTCGATCTTTCGCCATGAAGTTCTAAATGTTTTTGATTTAGTCTCAAATCATTTCCAAGTGTTTTTAAGGCCTCGAGGGCTCGAAAAAGGGGCATTATGCATGTGTTTGAATGGAATATGATGTGTTTTACAAATGATTGTAATCAAATGTTTTAAGTTAAAAGTTTCTGGTAATGCTCAGTAATCTTTTTCCGGCAACGGATACGAGTTAGGGGTGTTACATCCTAGATCCGTTTATGGATATATTCACTTATGAAGTTCATAGTGTGGCATACCTTAACCCTAAGGAGATGATGGACTCATGCTTGACATGTATAATATGATGTAAATGAAGGCTTGAGTTCAAACAGATAAGCAATTGAAAGTTGGTATGTTGGGTATACGATTTCTACATAATGCAACATCATTCCACAATAGTGGAACTCAGAACCCAATAAAGGGTAAATGATATTCTCTTATTGTCATTACATGAAAGATGAAAAATAATGTAGCTAAAAGTCATTTGTCTTAGAGATAAATGATTGAATTAGTATTTGTTAATAATTGACTTTTTACGAAAGAAGATGTAATAGTTACCATGAGATAAGCTAGGATCATATTGGGAGAACAAATTTATCCCAAAGAGATTAAGGATATCTTATGAGGGTAACACACTTATAACAAGACCATTGGACGAGCACTTGAAAAGTAGCCTTTGTAATGGTATATAATAAGGGAGAGTTCAGTGATGATACTTTAGTGGAATGGTATATAATAAGCTAGAATTGAATTAATCACTTCGTACAAAGCACAAGTATAATTTCAATTAAGGGTCTATTATTGTAAATAAAACAAAGGCTTGGTTTTAAGAAAATTTTTGAATTTCCACTATGCCTAAAAACACTATTTTCTAAACCTATTTTTCCAATACTAAATCGCCTAAGCCACTTTTCACCTATTTCTCCATAGAACACATCATATTCACCACTATAACCATTATCTAAGATGAAATAAATAAATAACTAAAACTAGACATGTTTACCACTACCAACCATTATATAAAATAAACTAAAAATAGGCATAGGGACATACCATTAAACTTGTAACTAAAAAAATGCATGAAGTTGCACTAATTTTTAACACTCCCCTTAGTGTGAACTTTCCGATCAATAACTAAAACTTAGGCTTTACCAAAGCCTTAGTGAAAATATTAACCATTTTATCATTAGTGTGAATACTTAATAACTTAACCTTTTCACTTAAAACTTTTTTCATGAACAAAGTAATATCGAACCTTATGTGCTTTGTTCACGTATGAAAGAAAGGATTTGATGCAAGCTTAATGGTACTTTTATTATCACACTTGATTTGCACAACATAGTGAACTTTGCACATGTAACACCCCTAACCCGTATCCGTCGCCAGATTGGGATTACAAGGTATTACTTGAACAAAATATCTTTTTGTTTAAAAAAAAATATACATGCACACACTTGGACTAACTTTTAAACCAAACAATTTATTAATATCACATAGCTGATTAAAACTTAGACACATTCTAGTATAATATTAAAACATATAAATTTTATAAGTCAATATCTAAAATTATATTACACAAAAAGTACACACCGAATATACCTCATATAATAACATGCATTTATATTTATTAGTGCATAACATTTTATATCACAAAACACATCGTTATTTAATATATAACCGAAACACATTATCATAAACCATTTCCTCATATACATAAGATTTATATAAGTAAATATTGAATCGTAGATTTATCATACCCACTCCACATAGATTTATCTTATATCCGAATCTATAGTATATGATTTTGTAACTTTCAAACAATCTCACATTACAATTTATACTTCATAAGGGTATGGCTTTAACTACTAACATATATATATATATTCGAAAACATGAATCACCCATACCAAGCCGTGAACATGTTAAAACAAACATATATATGTTCGGATATAACTAAACTACTTTCAATGCCATATCACATATAACACATTAACCAATACAACAATCGAAATTTAAATAATCCATTCAATATGCAAAACAAAAATCGAATCAACCCACTTCACATATTCAAAATCATTAAACAAATTTGACACTCATAATAAATATCAAATATACCACTCCCCCATAACACATTGCCAATTAACCACAAAGAGCTTAATCATAATCCAACAAAATCGAATTTAAGCATGAAAGTTAAGCCATTTTCTCATGGCCTTTATGTACAATACTATCAAAACAACAAAATCTACCAAAATGCTATCCTATACATGCCATAATGTTAACTTAGAATTAACTAAGATGGGATACCAAAACGTTGCAGGCAGGTGTGATGACTTCGAGGATGGTCCCGAGCATGAAACAGATCAAAAAGAAATCTAAATAAGAGACAAGCAAACACACCAAATGAGTTTTCAACCCAGTAAGTCGTAAGCTATGTAATGCAAACAATTAACTGAATATGTCAATCTAGAAACTAGAAAGTTCCATAGATTATCGAAATTATCAATTCAACTACTAGTCAAGTCATACTATTAACTCAAAGTATCATATAACCGGATACGTTAATTGCTGCCTAAAATATTTAACAACGATGAAATAGATGCATTCATGTACCTATGTTTCAATTTTCATGTCTCCAATTTCTTATTCGGACAATAGTTTTTGCCCTTCATTTAGTTCTTGCATTTATTTTATCAACAACCAATTTCGCACACGTAGTGCTCAAGCAAGGAAATTCGCACCCATAGTGCCATGTTAACCTGCACACATAGTGCTTTAGTAATTCACATACATATTGACATTCAAATCCGCACACATAGTGCCATATAAATCCGCACATATAGTGCCATACAAATTCGCACACATAGTGCCTTAGTAATTCACATACATATTGACATTCAAATCTGCACACATAGTGCCATATAAATCCGCACATATAGTGCCATACAAATTCGCACACATAGTGCCTTAGTAATTCACATACATATTGACGTTCAAATCCGCACACATAGTGCCATTCAAATTCGCACACATAGTGCCAAAGTCATTTCGTTTTAACAAAGTGATTTATTTAATTAACTAAGTATAATCGGTCACATGCCTTTCAATCAAAAGAATACATGAACGAGAGAAATTTCTTCACGATATGCATACACCAATTATGTATAGAATAACCAAGCTTAGTTACTTATAGACTTACTTTGTGTTGGATGAAATGGTTCCAATTGGCTATTCGATATTCTTTGCTTTGCCCTTGCTTGATTCCCCTCCTTTGGGTTCTTGAGCTAAAATAAATAAATTAACTAATTTAATCACCTTGCTAGTTATTTATATCCCATAATATTAATGATTTTTTCTCACAAGAACCACACGGTAAAATGTGATCTTTCTACCTTATGTTTTTAAGCTATTCGACTATTGACCACCTAGGATCACGTTACTATTAATAATCCAATCATTACTTCAAATAAACACACACATATATAAACATATATATATTTTTGTACATACGGCAACCACCCTTGTTAATTTCTCACATATATAATTTAATGATTTCCACTACATCTTACAACCGTCATTGTTCAAGACATTAGAACTTCAACAAATGTTTATCTAATGCCTCAAGGCCGAATACATTATCACTATCAAAATAGCAATTACTCACCATTTGTCATTTAACACATAGTTTCATCTCATGAACACTTTGACCGAATTTTTCTAAACTAGCATAAGCTTCACATCTATTCACAACATCATCTAAATTCACATATATCCATTTATCTAGCTCATTTTTCACCTTTCTACTATTTCTATCTAAAACATCAAAAACACCATCCTCCTAACATTCATCCAATTTAATCGTATGCTCATTTTGTCACCTAATTAAGTAAAATATCAACATATGGGTTATAATAAAACATGGACTACTAACTATATTTTTATTTAATTTAATGGAATTAACATGAAACCCTACCTTAATCAACCCTTAGGATGGCCGAATGTCCTTGAGAGTTCCCTTCCTATTTCATTTAAGTTACGGCTTGCAAGAAGAAGAAGATGAATACTCTCTCTCTCCTTTCTTCTTTTATTCATCTTTTCCTATTAATTCATTTTTTTATTTAGATTATTTTAACCATTTGCCAACATAAAATTATAATAAATTTAACTTAGTGGGAGAAACATCATTACTTGGCCGGCCATTAATGAATTTTGGGCATTTTGACATGCAAATCCAAGCTTTCCCATTATGCAATTATTTGATCCTTACAATTTACCTATCATATTTTCTAAGTTTCTCAACTAAGTCCTTTCAAGTAAAATTCACATTCACAAGACTAAATTAAAACATCAAATTTTCACACATGCACTATCACACATAGAAGATATGCAAATAAATTTTAAATAAATTTTATGACTCGGTTTTGGGGTCCCGAGACCACATTCCGACTAGGGTCAAATTAGGGCTTTCACAACTCTCCCCCATTTAAAAATTTTCATCCTCAAAAATCTTACCAGCGAATAAATTCGGATAACGTTCTTTCATAGAGTCTTCGAGCTCCCAAGTAGCCTCTTCTACTCCACGTTTGACCCATAATACTTTTACTAAAGAAATCTTCTTTTTTCTGTAATTCTTTCACTTCTTGAGTTAAGATATGGATCGGTTCTTCTTCATAGCTCAAATCCGATTGAACCTTAACTTCAGATAAACCAACCAAATGTGAAGGATCCGATCTATACCGTCTAAGCATCTATACGTGGAACACATTATGAATCTTTGCGAGTTCAGGTGGCAGAACCAATCTATAAGCAACCGGCCCTATCCGTTCTGCTATCTTGTACGGTCCAATAAATCTTGGGCTCAATTTGCCCTTACGGCCAAATCGGAGTAACTTTTTCCAGGGTGAGACTTTCAAAAATACTTTGTCACCAATTTGATACCCAATATCTTTGCGTTTCAAATCTGCATATGATTTCTGATGATCTGATGCTGCCTTCAAACTATCACTAATCACTTTCACTTTTTCTTCAGCTTCTCTGATCAAATCAACCCCGTATATCTTATTTTCACCGAGTTCGGTCCAATACAATGGTGTACGGCATTTGCGACTGTATAAAGCCTTGTATGGTGCCATCTTGATACTTGATTGGAAGCTATTATTGTATGCGAATTCAATCAAAGGTAAATATTGTTCCCATGAACCACTGAACTCGAGAATGCAACATCTCAACATATCTTCGAGTATCTGAATAATTCGTTCAGATTGACCATCTGTCTGGGGATGGAAAGTAGTGCTAAAATGTAGCTTAGTACCCAACGCTTCATGCAATTTTCTCCAGAATCGGGATGTAAATCTGGGGTATCTATCAGAAACAATAGAAGTAGGTACTCCATGTAGTCGAACAATTTGAGAAACATATAATTCTGCCAATCTATCGAGTGAAAAATTTGTACGAATAGGGATAAAATGAGTGGACTTCGTCAATCTATCAACAATAACCCAGATTGAGTCTTTCTTGCTCTGTGTCAACGGTAAACCAGATACAAAGTCCATCGTTACTCGATCCCATTTCCACTCAGGTATCATGATCGGCTGTAATAATCCCGAAGGCACCTGATGCTCCTCTTTCACTTGTTGACATATCAAACATTTAGAAACAAAGTCGAAAATGTCTCTTTTCATACCATGCCACCAATATTGTCTTTTTAGATCGTTGTACATTTTTGTGCTACTAGGATGGACCGACATTCGGCTACAATGGGCCTCACTCAAAATCATCGAAGTAAGTTCTGAATTTCTCGAAACATAAAATCGACCTCTGAATCTTCAACAATCATTGTTGTCAATCTGAAACTCTGAACCTATATTGGAATCACATTGAGCTCGTTTAGCAACCAATTCTTCGTTGATTTTCTGTGCTTCACAAATTTTCCGTATTAACACTGGTTCTGCTTTTAATTCCGCTACCAGCACATCATCAGCGGAAATAGACAGATGTACATTCATTGCTCGAAGAGCAAACAGAGATTTTCGACTTAGGGCATTAGCCACCACATTTTCCTTACCTAGATGATAATCAATGACAATTTCGTAATCTTTTAATAATTCAAGCCACCGTCGTTGTCTCAGATTCAAGTCTCTCTGAGTCATTAAATATTTTAGGCTTTTGTGATCAGTATAAACATGGCATTTCTCTCCAAATAGGTAATGACGCCAAATTTTAAGAGCAAACACAATCGCAGCTAGTTCGATATCATGAGTTGGATAATTTTTCTCGTGAGGCTTTAGTTGTCTCGAAACATATGCAACAACTCTACCTTCCTGCATCAGCACACAACCCAAGCCGTTCAATGAAGCTTCACTGTAGACTACAAACTCTTTACCAGACTCTGGCTGAACTAACACAAGAGCCTTCGTCAAAAGGGTTTTTAACTGGTCAAAACTTGTCTGACACTTCTCTGACCACTCAAACTTGATATCTTTCTGGAGTAGTTTCGTCAACGGTGTTGCGATCATCGAGAAACCCTTAACGAATCGTCGATAGTACCCCGTGAGTCCCAAAAAGCTCCAAACTTCAGAAACATTCCTCGGAGGTTTCCAATCAAGAATGGCTAAAATTTTGTTCGAATCAACTCTAATACCCGAAGCGGATACAACATGCCCCAGGAAGCTGACTTCCTTTAACCAGAATTCACATTTACTGAATTTTGCATACAACTGATTATCTCACAAAATCTGAAGTACTAACCTCAAGTGTTCGGCGTGCTCGGACTCATTGTAATAGTAAATCAGTATATCATCTATGAAAACCACTACAAATCGATCTAAGTACTGTCTAAATATCCAATTCATCATATCCATGAAAACTACCGGGCCATTAGTGAGCCCAAACGGCATCACTAAAAACTCATAGTGTCTATATCTCGTTCTGAAAGCAGTCTTAGGAACGTCAGAATCTCTAACTCGTAACTGATAATAGCCAGATCACAAAACAATCTTCGACAACACAGAAGCTTCTTTCAACTGGTCGAATAAGTCATCTATCCGCGGCAATGGATATTTATTCTTTATTGTCATTTTATTGAACTGACGATAATCAATACACATTTGCATAGTTCCGTCTTTCTTTTTCACGAATAGAACTGGAGCACACCAGGGTGAGAAGCTGGGTCGCGCAAAACTTCTGTCAGTCAACTCTTGCAATTGAGCTTTCGATTCTTTTAACTCAGTCGGTGCCATACGATAAGGAGTGATCGAAATCGGTGTCGTACCCGGAACCAATTCTATGCCGAACTCTACTTCTCTAACAGGTGGCAATCCTGATAATTCCTCAAGAAACACTTCTAGATACTCACAAACTATAGGCACAGTCTCGAGCTTTCGTTCCGATACCTTGCTATCCAGTACATATGCAAGATAAGCTTCATAACCCTTTCTCACATATTTCTGAGCTAACACAGAAGATATCACTGCTGGTAACCCACTCAGATCATTAGACTCAATTTGAATCATTTCACCACTCGAACATCGTAAGTCTATAGTCTTTCGCTTGCAATTTACCACAGCATCATGTTCGGTTAACCAGTCCATTCTGAGAATAATATCGAATTCATCGAAGGGTAATAGCATCAAATCCACCGAAAAACGGAAATCTTTAATTATCAATGAACATCTCTTGAATACTTTATCAACTAACACATACCGACCCAAAGGGTTTGACACTCGTATCACAAATTCAGTAGACTCAATAGGTAGAGTCTTACTGAACGCTAATGTTTCACATATGTAAGAATAAGTTGAACCAGGATCAATTAAAGCAAGTACATTAGTATCATAGAGAGTGAATGTACCAGTGATAACATCAGGGGAAGATGCCTCCTCTCGTGCACGGATTGCATAAGCTCTGGCAGGAGCACGAGTCTCAGATCGAACAATCGTGTCAAAAGTCCCTCTCTGACTACCACCCCTGCCTCTTGTATTTCTCGGTGGTCTACCTCTAGTGGTTGTACCACTCGATCTGGCACCTTGCATCTTATTTTTCTCATCAGGTTCTGTGCAATCTCGAATAAAATGATCTCGCGAACCGCATCTATAACAAGCTCTGTTAATAGACTTACCCCAACATTCACCTACATGAGCGCCTTCCACACTGTGGACATTCGGGTTTTTCTTGCCGATTGTTGCCAACACTAGCAACCGAAGTAGCTCGAGAGTCCGTTGATGGTCGCTCCTTAATAGAAATTCCTGCAGTCGTCTTTGATCTGTTAGTATCATCTCTGAACTTCTTTGCAGCCGAAAAAGAATTTTTACCCGCCGATCTTTTACAAAAGTCCCTAGCTTCATATTCAGCTTTCTTTTTCTCCTTTCCAAGCTCTTCAGCCTTGCAAGCTCGTTCAACCAGTGTTACGAATTCCTTTATTTCTAGAATACCCACCAGTAGTTTTAAATCTTCGTTCAATCCCTCCTCAAATCTTTTACATATGGCAATTTCATCAGCTACACACTCCCGAGCATAACGACTGAGTCTTACAAACTCACGTTCATATTCGGATACCGTCAACCGGCCTTGTTTAAGCTCTAAAAATTCTTTGCGCTTTTGATCGATGAATCGTTGACTAATATACTTCTTACGAAACTCCGTCTGAAAGAAGTCCCAAGTAACTCGTTCCTTTGGAACAATCGAAATCAGGGTTCTCCACCAATAGTAGGCTGAATCTTGTAATAATGATATTGCACACTTTAGACACTCATCAGGTGTGCAAGACAGCTCATCGAAAATACGGATGGTATTATCAAGCCAAAACTCAGCCCTTTCAGCGTCATCAGTAGCTGTGGCTCGAATTTCCTTGGCCCCGCGTTTCCTTATCAAATCAATAGAAGGTTTACTCAGCCTCATGGGATCAGTAGTTGCTGGTATTATAGGCACCGGAGGAGGATCAATTAAATTCGAAAATGGTTAAGCAGCCGGGTTTGTTCGGGCATATTGTGCAACCCACTCATTCATCATGGTAAAGAAGGCTTGCTTAACCCCATTATCTTGATTACTCGCAGATGGTTGAGGTTCAACAGGCGCTGTCCTTTGCGTGGGAGCAGGTGCTACACTCTCAACGTCATCCGCTAAGGCTCTTTCTGGAGTGGATTCCATTTACTAATCAAAACAACAATTTCAACCGTCAGAAGTCATCACACTATCATATACTAGCACTATGGTATGTATAGCTAGACTCACACGCGCTACAGTAGTCCTAGAATCGACTAAACCGTAGCTCTGATACTAATAAAAATGTAATACCCCTAACCCGTATCAGTCGCCAGATTGGGATTACAAGGTATTACTTGAACAAAATATCTTTTTGTTTTAAAAAAAATATACATGCACACACTTGGACTAACTTTTAAACCAAACAATTTATTAATATCACATAGCTGATTAAAACTTAGACACATTCTAGTATAATATTAAAACATATAAATTTTATAAGTCAATATCTAAAATTATATTACACAAAAAGTACACACCGAATATACCTCATATAATAACATGCATTTATATTTATTAGTGCATAACATTTTATATCACAAAACACATCGTTATTTAATATATAATCGAAACACATTATCATAAACCATTTCCTCATATACATAAGATTTATATAAGTAAATATTAAATCGTAGATTTATCATACCCACTCCACATAGATTTATCTTATATCTGAATCTATAGTATATGATTCTGTAACTTTCAAACAATCTCACATTACAATTTATACTTCATAAGGGTATGTCCTTAACTACTAACATATATATATATTCGAAAACATGAATCACCCATACCAAGCCGTGAACATGTTAAAACAAACATATATATGTTCGGATATAACTAAACTACTTTCAATGCCATATCACATATAACAAATTAACCAATACAACAATCAAAATTCAAATAATCCATTCAATATACAAAACAAAAATCGAATCAACCCACTTCACATATTCAAAATCATTAAACAAATTTGACACTCATAATAAATATCAAATATACCACTCCCCCATAACACATTGCCAATTAACCACAAAGAGCTTAATCATAATCCAACAAAATCGAATTTAAGCATGAAAGTTAAGCCATTTTCTCATGGCATTTATGTACAATACTATCAAAACAACAAAATCTACCAAAATGCTGTCCTATACATGCTATAATGTTAATTTAGAATTAACTAAGAAGGGATACCAAAACGTTGCAGGCAGGTGTGATGACTTCGAGGATGGTCCCGAGCATGAAACAGATCAAAAAGAAATCTAAATAAGAGACAAGCAAACACACCAAATGAGTTTTCAACCCAGTAAGTCGTAAGCTATGTAATGCAAACAATTAACTGAATATGTCAATCTAGAAACTAGAAAGTTCCATAGATTATCAAAATTATCAATTCAACTACTAGTCAAGTCATACTATTAACTCAAAGTATCATATAACCGGATACCTTAATTGCTTCCTACAATATTTAACAACGATGAAATAGATGCATTCATGTACCTATGCTTCAATTTTCATGTCTCCAATTTCTTATTCGGACAATAGTTTTTTCCCTTCATTTAGTTCCTGCATTTATTTTATCAACAACCAATTTCGCACACGGAGTGCTCAAGCAAGGAAATTCGCACCCATAGTGCCATGTTAACCCGCACACATAGTGCCTTAGTAATTCACATACATATTGACATTCAAATCCGCATACATAGTGCCATATAAATCCGCACATATAGTGCCATACAAATTCGCACACATAGTGCCTTAGTAATTCACATACATATTGACATTCAAATCCGCACACATAGTGCCATATAAATCCGCACATATAGTGCCATACAAATTCGCACACATAGTGCCTTAGTAATTCACATACATATTGACATTCAAATCCGCACACATAGTGCCATACAAATTCGTACACATAGTGCCATTCAAATTAGCACACATAGTGCCAAAGTCATTTCGTTTTAACAAAGTGATTTATTTAATTAACTAAGTATAATCGGTCACATGCCTTTCAATCAAAAGAATACATGAACGAGAGAAATGTCTTCACGATATGCATACACCAATTATGTATAGAATAACCAAGCTTAGTTGCTGATAGACTTACTTTGTGTTGGATGAAACGATTCCAATTGGCTAGTCGATATTCTTTGCTTTGCCCTTGCTTGATTCCCCTCCTTTGGGTTCTTGAGCTAAAATAAATAAATTAACTAATTTAATCACCTTGCTAGTTATTTATATCCCATAATATTAATGATTTTTTATCACAAGAACCACACGATAAAATGTGATCTTTCTACCTTATGTTTTTAAGCTATTCGGCTATTGACCACCTAGGATCACGTTACTATTAATAATCCAATCATTACTTCAAATAAACACACATATATATAAACACATATATATTTTTGTACATACGGCAACCACCATTGCTAATTTCTCACATATATAATTTAATGATTTCCACTACATCTTACAACTGTCATTGTTCAAGACATTAGAACTTCAACAAATGTTTATCTAATGCCTCAAGGCCGAATACATTATCACTATCAAAATAGCAATTACTCACCATTTGTCATTTAACACATAGTTTCATCTCATGAACACTTTGACCGAATTTTTCTAGACTAGCATAAGCTTCACATCTATTCATAACATCATCTAAATTCACATATATCCATTTATCTAGCTCATTTTTCACCTTTCTACTATTTCTATCTAAAACATCAAAAACACCATCCTCCTAGCATTCATCCAATTTAACCGTATGCTTATTTTGTCACCTAATTAAGTAAAATATCAACATATGGGTTATAATAAAACATGGACTACTAACTATATTTTTATTTAATTTAATGGAATTAACATGAAACCCTACCTTAATCAACCCTTAGGATGGCCGAATGTCCTTGAGAGTTTCCCTCCTATTTCATTTAAGTTACGGCTTGCAAGAGGAAGAAGATGAATGCTCTCTCTCCTTTCTTCTTTTATTCATCTTTTCCTATTAATTCATTTTTTTTATTTAGATTATTTTAACCATTTGCCAACATAAAATTATAATAAATTTAACTTAGTGGGAGAAACATCATTACTTGGCCGGCCATTAATGAATTTTGGGTATTTTGACATGCAAACCCAAGTTTTCCCACTTTGCAATTATTTGATCTTTACAATTTACCTATCATATTTTCTAAGTTTCTCAACTAAGTCCTTTCAAGTAAAATTCACATTCATAAGACTAAATTAAAACATCAAATTTTCACACATGCACTATCACACATAGAAGATATGCAAATAAATTTTAAATAAATTTTATGACTCGGTTTTGGGGTCTCGAGACCACATTTTGACTAGGGTCAAATTAGGGCTGTCACTGAACAAGTATCCAATCAACCTCTTAAACCAAAGGCATTCCTGTACAACCATAGTCGTTGCCATATATTTAACTTTAGTGCTAAACAAAGCAATAATGTCTTGCTTTTTGCGACACCAAGAAACCCGTAACACCCAAAACATGGCCTAAGAGTTTTAGGGGTATTTTAGGAATTTTAGCCTTAGAGTGTTCGAAATTTTGTGACATGGTTTATCAGTAATATTTTTTACAATGGTTTTTAGAAAATTAAATTAATTTATGAAAATGAGTTTTAAAAACTTTCAATTTTGAAAATAGGACTGATTTGAAAAATGGTTAAAGTTGTGATTTTTTAAAAGGCAGACCAAAATTTAAAATCAACCTAATAACCCCCACCTATAGCTTATATTCATGTTAGCTTTCTCCTCATCGCTTTGTTGTCGTCCCTTGCTCTCTCAAGTCTCTCTCTCATTCAATTTTCTTCTACAAACTTGATTCCTTTCAATTTCTACCATCAATCATATACCTCTATAATATTTTAAGAAATCACCCCAAAACACCATAGATTCCTCCATTGTCAGGCTTGTGGGTTTTTCAGTTTTAATCAAACTCTTGATTTTTCATCAACTAAGGTAATGATTCATCTTCTTATTAGTTTTAAATGTTATTTAGTCTTTCAAACCAAGTTTTTAGCCATTGAATTGCATGTTTTAAATAAAAGTCAAAAATTGGGTCGTTAATGGTGGATTTTGGGATTTTAAATAAAAACATGGTTCCAAAGTGTTTTTCAAATTGCTTTAACGTGATTAGAAGGAGTATAAACTTATTTTGAAGTTTCGTTAAAATTTTTGGAGTTTTAATGAATTTCTGGAAAATAGCCATAAAATAGGTCAAAAAAGTAAATACTATGAATTGAGTATTTAATTGTATTTTGAAGGTTGGAAATTAGTCGTGGGTGAATTATAAGATGAAAAAAATTGGTTTTATTTGAAAAGATTGAGTATAGACTGAAATATTTGAGTTTTAAGTTGGCTATGTTAAAGGTTTCGGTTACATGAGAATTTAGTTTAGGCTTATGTTTTGTATGCTTGTAATAAGTCCTTGACTGATTTTTGGATGTATTGTTGTGTGAATTTGTTGTGTTGAAGTTTTGGATTTGATAGAACCTTATATGAGTAAAGATAAAGGCAAGGAAACACTAGTTTAAGCTTTTGGATTTTCAGCGAAAATGTAATTGCTAAGTGTTTGGAATAATTACTTGTGGACATGATTTAATGCATTATTTGGGAATTTAGTAGTAGCCTAAAGCTCTACTCTAAATTCCGAGTGTAGGCTTTCTCATAACTATTTTATCTTGTGAATATGTGAATTACGATAAGATGCTATAACATGTGATATGTAGTTATGATAACTGTTGTGAAAGTACGAATATGTACATGTTATGTATATGTCAAATGTTAGTGACAGTGTTTTGCTAAAGACGCAAATATGCATTAATTGTGCACGGATAATCAATAAGTGATATGTGTTTGACTTCAGATATTTTGGCCTTGTAATCTTGAAACCGTTGGATATAGTTGGCATGTCATAGGATTGTGAGTACTCATCTATATGTGCAGTGGTTTTGGGCGTTGAGACCCTAGGACATGTTGGAGGGATAAAGGGAATGTGAGTTAAGCTCCATTCGATTGTTAGCTTTATGCTTCATTTTTGGGACATGTTTGACTATATGAGTTTATGTTTGGTGTGTTAGAGATCCGCGTATCAAATGAGTGATGATAGAGCTCACTTTTATGTTTCACAACTCAAGTGCCAAATTATCTTAAATTATGAATATGTATGTATTGTGATATCTTTTTATATGACTTGTGACCATTATGCAATTTATCCCTAAACATGTTTTTGAGTATTGCCGTATATGCTTGAATGTTATGTGATTATATGAGTATTGCGATTTGTACTTGAACATTATATAATTATATGTGTAATGTGATATATGCTTAAAAGTGATATGTTTGCCTTGTAAAAGAACTAGTAATAATGTACGAGTAAGTATAATATGACACCAGAGTTGGAACTATTGAGGTTATTCTATATGGTTGTTTCGTAGATGCTTGATGAATTGTTTGTATTGTCGTTATTTTGAGCATTCACTGAGCTTGTTAAGCTCACCCACTCTTTTTTAACCATTCCAGATAAGTAGTGCCAGTGTGAGTAGTGTGAAGTGCCGCCTTCAAGGGAGTGATCCAAGCCTATTATTTAGCTTCTGTTAGCAGGTGTTCTATGCTTATTTATGTTTGGAGAATAAAGGCAATATGATAGATGTTATATCGTATTATTAAGACATATTGGGGATTATTTGTATATTGTAAATGTTTGTGAAGCTTGTGAACTTGGACTTGGTGTTTGGTTTATTGTTTAGACATTTTGATGCGTATGTGACTAGGTGAATGGAGCATGATGTTTAGGGACTAAGTTTGAATAATTTAAATTCTCTTATATGAAGAGGTATTAGTATTAAGGCTTTTAGAACGATACCTCTGTGTTTTAGAAAGTGCAAGGAGTTAGTATATCAATTTGGTATCGGTACCTTGGCCTGAGTATTGATACTCGTGGTGTAATTATCGATACCTTGCGAAAGGTACTGATTTTTTTCGATGTTCCAAAATTTGGCAAGAAACAGTAAGCTAGTTTGGTATCAATTTTCCAGGTGGTATGGGTACCACTTAAAGAAAATATTGAAACCTTAGTGTCAATATCGATACCTACAGACCTGTTTTTGAGAATTTTGCTGAATGAACCTTATTCAAATGAGCTTTTACTTGTTTAATATGACATGAGACGGTGGTGTGGCATCCTGATATTCAGGCTTGGCGACCAAGCTAGGTATGGGGTGCTACAAAACCACTTGAAATTTGGCCCCACCAGAGTAGCCTTTTCTTTCAACTTCCCTATGCTAAATTTCTCCAAGAGACTCTTTGCGTAACCTTTTTAAGAAATGAAATAGCCTTGATCCAATTTTTCAATTTCTAAACCAAGAAAACATGCAGTCTTCCCCAAAATTTTTATTTCAAAATGAATAGATAAGTCATTCCAAAAATTGGAAATTTAATTCATCATCTCCAATTATTATCATATCATCAACATATAATAATACTAGAAGATGTTCGTTTTATTTTAATTTTACAATAAACAAGAATATGAGCCAAAAACTCTAAATCGACAAAAAAATGAAGGATTGAGTAAATCTACCATACCATGCTTATGGTGCTTGATTTAGGCCATAGAGTGCTTTCTTCAAATGATAAACATAATCTAGAAAATTTTTAAAGATAAAACCAATGGTTGCTCCATAAAATGTCACAATCCAATTCTCTGTAAAGAAATGCATTATTTACATAAAGTTTCCATAGTTTCCAGCCTTTAAAAGTAGTAAACCAATAAGTGATTGCACTGCCACCATCTTTACTACCAGCCTAAATTTCTTCTCATAGTCCAATCCATATAGTTTTGAAAAAACCCATGAGCAACTAGATGCACTTTAAATCTTTTAATGGTACTATCTGACTTTTTCTTCTAGCGAAAAACCTATTTGTAAGTTACTGGTCTATACTTTTCTAGTTTGGGTATCGATTCCCATGTCTCATTTTTGTTTAAAGCTTCAATATCTTTTTGTGTTGCTTTTCCCCAATTTGGACAACCTATTACACCTTCATAACTTGTTAGTTTTTTTACATTAAAAGCTCTCATAAATAAACATATTGTTCAATTGTTAAGTTGCACCTCATAGTTTTTAAGATATTTGAGTTGCCTTGTCTCTCTTGTAAGCCTCTTTATTACTTGTTGCTCACCATTATCATGTATTTGAATATTCTGCCTTGGGGGTTAGAGATTCATTTTCTATCTTCTCACCAGTGGATGCTTGTAAATTAATGTTAGGAAATAGTTGATCCAAGTTATCACCATCACCTTTAAGAACAATGTTTCTTATAATAGATCTTTGAAAAGATGATACTTTATCAAACACCACATCTTTGGAAGTAGTAAATTTTTTTTTCTTTGGACCCATACACCCTCAACCCTTCATAAAAAAGTCATAGCCAACAAATACACATTTTTTTTCTTTTCAGTAAAGTTTAGTTTTATTAGATTTAAAAACATATAAATAGCAAATAAAACCAAATACCCAAAAATAAATCACATTTTGTTTTTCACCATATAAAATATCAATGGGAGATTCCTCTGTACCTAATCAATGATACAACTTATTTGTCACATGACATGCACATCAAATAACTTTTGCCCAAAACTTTCGAGGAAGATTCTTTTCATGCAACCAAGAAAGACAAATTTAAGCAATATGACCAAGCTTTCTTTCTAAAACTCTATTATGATAAAGAGTGTTTGGACAAGTCATTTAACAAAGAATTCCATTGTCATCGCAATATTGAAAAAGTTATCTAACAAATATTCCTTACCATTTTCAGTTTGAATACAATCTCTCTTTTTCCCAAGCTATTTTTCACTAACTTCTTTTAACATCGCAAACTAGATAATGCTCCAATCTTCTCTTTCAAAAATTCAGCCCAAGTGAACCTTGAGTGATCATCCACTAAGACCACTACATAGCAATGACCACTATAGCTTAGTGTTTTTAGTTTCATATTAACCAATTCAAATAACATGGATACCTAATTTGAAGACCTTTTGAAAGGAAGGCAATGAGATTTACATTATTGACAACATTGAAAAGTCACATCTTTACATACATTCTTCATAACAAGTATGCTATCTAACAATATCTTGGAAAAAATCTGTTACAACGCTTGGTAGCCTACAGAACCCAATTGAGCATACCAAATTGTGGCATTATTTATTTGGCTTGATTTCTTCACATAAGTTTCACTTGCTAACATAACAAACTACGAACATTTCTTCTCAGTAGAAAAACTAACAATATAAATATTTTTTCACATTATCAAACACCTTTACATCCTTTGGGCTAAACAAGACACATTTTCTATAATCAATAATTTGAGGAACTAAAACTAGATTTTTCATCAAACTTGGAACATGATACAAATAATGAAACTAGACACTTTTAGTTCTTGTATTATCGATAATACCAATTTTCATAATATCTTCTTTTGATATAAGATGAGCTGAGTTATCTATAGTGACAATAACATGATCTCCATGGTGTTTATGCACTCTTTAGAACAATGAATCCTTTTCAATTACATGGTGAGAACAACCTGAATCAATGATCCACTCCACCTTGTTGTTGGCATAATTCATAAAAGCTTTGGTTGACTTTTGTTCAAAAACTTCAACAGTGAAACAATGCTCCCATTTAAGTTTATCATTATTTTCACTTGTGCATGCAATGTTGGGTTTAGAAATCTTCACATGAGAATTTTTCTTAATGTGCCCAATCTTTTTGCTAAATGCCACATTTTTTACACTTGAGTCTTTTTCATTGTTTTTACTCCTAGACATATCCTCTTTTTAGCTTCCTTTTCGAGACAAAAATAGTATCATATTAAAAAAAAATTTCCATATGTATCACCAAAGCTTCTCAATTAAAAATTAAATTCTCTAACTCTTCTACGGAAAACTATGTTGACCACCATTGAATAAAACTAACAAAAGGCTTATATTCCTTCCTAAATCTGCAAATAAGATAGAGACGTAGTGAGCTTCACCGATTTTCTTATTTGTATATATCATTGAAATTTCAGCACAAATATTTTTAACTTATAAAAAATATTCTTAATTTGACCTACTCCTTGCTTTAACATTGCTAGCTTGTTCTCCAACAACTGTAACCTTGCAATATTTTTCTTTGTAAACAACTTTTATGTGTTTCCTAAAATTTGGGGAACTAATGTCATAAACATGATCAATAAAGACTTTGCTAATAGTGTTGGGATCACTGGTATGCACCGTGGTGTAGTGGAAAAATATTTCGGTGATGCGCAACAAAAAAATATTCCAGCAATCCTTAACCATGGGTCCATGTACGAGGAATGAAATAGGTTGAAATAAGGTCGAAGATATACCTTAAAATGACAAAAGGATGTTGGTGCTTCGATGTCGATTCCAAGCCTCAACAAAAATTTCTCAGCCTCTACGTAGTCCACCTGGTATTAAAGCAAATGACAAAAACTCTCCTAGAACTTTTCAAAAGAAAAATGTAACACCCCAAACCTGGCCTGGACATTATGGCCGAATCTGGTGATATCACATGAGAGTGTGTTTTGTTTTTTTTTTTTGAAAATGCATTGACCTTAACACCATTCCAGTTATTATCTATTACTTAGTTTGGGAAAACATGAACTAATTAATTTGCTTTAAAACATTTCTTTTACGCGGAAGCTTTTGAAACCCAATAATTTTTGAAACCGTTATTATTTACGAAAAATCTTAGTTTATTTTAGGAAAATGGTATTTTGTCGCGTTGCAATTTATAAATCCATAATCAATAGCTCAGAAATCCCAAATTAAAAACCAAATAGTCCCAAAGTCCATCATACATAAAATACCAACAAAACATGAGCGTTGTAACCGCAAAAACCGTAAATAAGAAGTTCGGTAGTGGTGGTCACCGCTGAGCCCTCCATTGCACCAATCCGTCAAGTTTAGGGATTACCTACACAGATTAAACTGAAAAGGGTGAGTTTTTGCAAACTCAGTGTGTAATCCCACAGAAATTGCACATACAGAATACACATCAGGTGCCACAAATAAACAGTCAGGGGCTGGAGCCCTTTACAGAATCAGTTAGGGCCTTAGCCCATCAGGTACAGAATCAGATACAACTTAGGGCCTTAGCCCATGTTAGATACAGTATGCAGACAGAATATTAGAATCCTACCCACCAGCCTCTACACACCATCTTCGTCCAACCCTAAACACCATGTGGGGATAAAATCGACCCACCCATCCCTACACACCATGCTATACCAAAATGCGGCACAAAATCAGATAATCGCAGCTGAGCAGCCAGATATCAGGCTTAAAAGCCTTTCCGAATACTTCCTCCTAATAACATCATCCCAACCCTTATGCAATGCAACATACAAAAATGACATGCTAATATGCAATTTATCAGATCATACATTCAGTTCAGATATCTCAGTTCATGCTCGATACAGAAATCAGACAGTCAGAATACTCAATAAGAGGTCTAGTAGCGCTTACCGACCCTACGATAGGTCCACAGTAGACTTGTGCAACCTTACAGATCATTTTAGAAAAATAGGATCACATGCCCATATGGCCTGCCCGTGTGGCCCACACGACCTAAATTGGCCTTGACCGTGTGGGTCACACTGCTTGGCCAAGAATCCCACACGCCAGTGTGGTTCACCTATATGGGCCCACACGCCTATGTGTCCCACATGACCCAATAGGTCGAGCCCGTGTGTTGCACATGGCCTCACCTACCATTACATGGTCGTGTCATGTGCCCGTGTCTTGTTCGCATAGCCTGGCTCATCGATCACATGCCC
Organism: Gossypium hirsutum; assembly: GCF_007990345.1. NCBI lineage: Eukaryota > Viridiplantae > Streptophyta > Magnoliopsida > Malvales > Malvaceae > Gossypium > Gossypium hirsutum. The sequence continues at coordinate 89,041,703 of NC_053426.1, forward strand.
GTGTACTGTTACACGGCCTACCACACGGGCGACCACACACCCGTGTGTCTCGTTTTCTGTGTTTTCGGGTACACACTTGGTTCTGTTTGAAGCTAAACCGAACTCCGAGCACTCCAGAACCTAATTATTGACCAATCGAACACCACAATCAATCTTACTTTACGAGTAATCGAAATCTCGAAACCAAAATACTCATTCCTAAAGCGATGAACACTTACCGCAAAGCTTCAACTCTATTCACTACGATACAGTACGAAGAGATCCTTAATCCTCGCGATGTGTTGTTGTCAATAACATCAATATAAATTTAATCAAAATCTTAACATCCAACTTACAAAGTATCAAGAATTCACTTATAGCAACGATGGATAACGAAACTTAAGAATACAAGAGTTCCACAGTAAAATGGCAGAATTGGGCAAATCACGAAATTTGGGAGAAGGAAATAGAGAAAACTGATGTCAATTTGTTTTTGGGAAAAAGAAAATTTAGGAAAGGAAATCAAAATTAATTTGAAATAACTCCCAAACCCTATATTTTCCTCCCACTAATCCACTTCTCAGACTTTTAGTTTGACCGAAACTCTCTCAATCAAATGAGCAAAAATAAACTCCCTTGCTCGTGCAAGGATTCGAACTCAAGACCACCAGCATATCAACACTCCACTTGACCGCCAGACTAGCAAGCCCATTCTAATATACTTCTACCAATAATTAAGTATAAGCCTATAGAACCAGCTTAAGGTTTCATTCAGAAAAATACCAAAATTTTCCAAAGTTAAGGCTTGAACCCAAGACCTCTCACACAAACACAAAACACTTAACAACTAAAACAAATACACAATTGTGTCACATATTCGTAAAAACAAAAATTTAAAATTTAAGGGCCATACAAAAAATCTCCTAAAACGGCTGTTAAAACTTTATTTCTTATTTTCTTTAAAACACACTTAACCCTAATTTGGGATTTTGGTATCCATATATTGAAAACAAAATCATCCCATAAAGAGCATATGGAAAGCATCAAAAATATTATATTCTTTTCAAAAAGAATTATAACTTCCATGTTTCAAATGTTTGATCGAAAATCATATTTATAATAATAATTTCAGTAGCTATATCTTGTTAAAATTTTATATAAATCAAATTCATATATTAATTTTAACTATGTTCTCTATTTGTGTACAACAAGCTTGTAGATTTAATTCATTTAATATTTAACTGTCAAATTAAATTTGTTCAATAATTAATTTAATTTATGTGACAGCTAAACACGATACCAACTGTGTTTGGATTTTGTTCATTTTAACCATAAGGTCTAGCCTTATAGGTTCTTGTAATGTTTTAAACCTTTCATGTCTTACATCCTTTTGTCCTTTATATCTAGATAGGATAATGTAACACCCCGAACTCGCCTCCATCGCCGGATTAAGGTTATGGAGTATTACTAAACAATCAGAAAGATATGAATGTTTTATCAATCAATATTAATTATATCATGAACCATTCATACTCAAGTAGAACTTCCCTAAATCAAGCCCTTGAAGCTTTAAAAATAACTTAGAAACAATTTGGGACCAATTTGAAACAGTTTGGAAATTTTTTGAAAAAGATGCAAAATTTGCCAAAACAGGGGTCACACGCCTGTGTGCCTCACACTGCTGAGAGATAAGCCCGTGTCTCAAGCCGTGTAACAATCGAACTAGGGACACACAGCCCTATCCCAACTTGTGTCCTTAGCCGTGTAACTCTCTGAGTAGGGTCACACGGCCGTGTCACACGCCCGTGTGCTAGGCCGTGTAACTCATTGACTTGCACCCTAAAGAAATCATCAGATGACACACAACCATGTTTCCAGACCGCGTGTCTCACACAACTAATTCACACACCCGTGTCTCAGGCCGTATGGACCCAAAATGAACCTTAAACAACACGTTTACCAATTCAAGCTTACTTGAACTCTAATTAATCCATTTACCATCCAAAAAACCTATTCAAAATGACATTAAACAAACTATAAACATGCTAAATAAACCATCCTAAGTGCCTAACCAATGTATCCTCATTGATAGCACAAGTATATACAATTTTACAATAAAAAAACTATCATTCAAAGTATGTTAACGTTCAATCAATATGCCAATCATAGGCACCTCAATCACAACATTCCAATCATACTTACCATGAACTTTCACTTAAACATCATACATCATTCACATATATCATATAAGTTGACTATTTGCATTTAAGATCATATTTTAACATTTTACATATCAAAACAATAGTAATGACATATAAGCCTATTACATGCCATATAATCCAAAATGAACATTCCAAAAACTACTGAAAATGAGTGGATATTGTGACTTAAGTGCCGATCTGATTGTCCAACCTTCAAAGTATCTACAAGAACAGAAAATAACACAAGTAAGCTTATTGAAGCTTAGTAAGTTTGATGTACTAAAACGATAAATCTAACCGAAGTAAGTACAAAAAGTCATTCTATAATAATACAACCATATATGTTCCCTATTATCCACAATCTCAACAAATGAATTGCAATATTCAATTCAAAGTTCAAATATATGTCATAACTATCAAAATCACTAAACAAGTTACATTACAGAGATTTACAATTTGATAAATGACTTACAGATATGAGTACATTGATATTCCAACCAAAACACACTAGATGCTCATAGAGCTAATCCATCCAAAACACATCAGATGCTCATACGAGCCAGTCCACCCGATAGCACACCAATGGCTCTGAAGAGCTAATCCAACCGAAAACACACTAAAACAAGGAGTATAACAAGAGAATTTGTAATAAATGCTGAACCTCGTCTACTCAAGAAACATATATATATCACTCCACAACAATTTTCATTCCAATCCCCCATAACACACCATATCTCGATGGTACTCTATCCCGCGTTTAATCCGATTCAAGTATTGAATTTCAATAACTTTTTTCAAATAACTATACATCATTTATAATCAAATATATCAATTATATCACATTATTTCATCAAACATTTCATATATATGTTAAATTATAAACTGTACGACCTGGACTGAATTATAGTAGCTGTAGAAGTTTAGGGACTAATCCACAAAATTTTCTTTTCCACGTATAACAACAGGGTCTTGATCTAAAATGTAAAATTTCTCAATTATTAGCTTGCATCTCACCTTTCAATTCACTTTACATTTTATACCCTTTTATTTTTAACTTTACACAATTACCCTTAACTTTTACAATTTAGTCCCTTAACCTGAAAATCATCAAATTAACCATTTTTCTCAAATCCACATTTCAACTGAATACACTAGGCCTTAAACAATTCCTACTAAACATTAAATTCACTATCAAACCTTAAAATTTTAACTTTTTCACAATTTAATCCCTAAATCAAAATCTAACAAAAATCACTTCACAAAATCACAAAATAACACAATCAAAGCTTAAAATAAATAATTATCACAAAAAAAATCCAAAACTCATTAATGGAAACTTCTAAAATTTTCAACAGACTCAAAAATGAAGGTACGAACTAGCTGGACTTAGTTGCGACGATGTCAAAAACATAAAAATTACAAGAAAATGACTCAAAACAGACTTACATGCAAGAGACAACAATGGCCAAACCTCCAAGCTAGGTTTTCCATGGTGTTTTTGACAAGATGAAATGAAAATGAAGAATAAAATACCTTTTACATCATTTAATTTTGTTTTAATTTTGATAAATTTACCATTTTTCATTAAAACATGTCTTATTTTATAATTTTAATACATAATGTCATCCAATGTCAATACTAAGCCCTCTAAATTTAATAATTATAGAAATTTCATGTCCATTTTGAAACATTTTCATTTTAGTCCCTAAACTTAAAACTAACAAATTTCACTTTACAATTAGTCTTTTAACACATCTAAGCTTACAATCAAACCACTTAACATCAAAAGCTTCAAGAACTATCAATGGTAACATTTCAAAACTTTGACACTTTTACAATTTAATACCCGGGTTAGCTAAATCAAGCTCCTAAGATCTCAAAAACATAAAATTTATGAAAAACAGGCTTGAAACAACTTACCATGCATAGTTGAAAGCTTGACTGAACAATGGTGGAAACGAGTGGAAGAGAAGAAAATGAAGCAGAGGACCTTGTTGAATTTATTTTATTATGTTTAAATGTAATTTAACTTAAAATTTTACCTTTTTATTAATATTAAACAAGCATTAACCGACCACCATTAATAAAATGGTTCTAATTATCACATAAAGCCTTGCACATTAACTATTTAAGCTTTTTATCTGATAAAATTCAATGGCAATTAACTTTTATGGTTTTTAAGATTTAATCATTGTACCTTAATTACTAACCATTCAATAAAATTATTAGACCAAAAATTAATATAACACTATAATTGACTCGTAAATATTAAATAATAATATTTACTGACTCGATTTTCAAAAAATGGGGTTCTGAAACCACCAAAGCTGTAGGAGGCTTGGAGAACCAACATTGTCATATTTACATTTTTGACATATGAGAAATTCTTGGACCCAAAGCTTAATATGCCTAGCCATCCCTTACCAGTAAATCAAACTAGCCATTCTATGCATAGTAGCATGGTTGCCTGAATGCTCACCAAGGGAGCTCTTATAGAGGAATCCAAACAACTCCTTTTGCAATCTCTTGTTTGATCCAACCACCAATTTGCCCTTTCTTTTGAGAAACCTCCCATTGCATGTATACTTGGGGTAAGATTGGGATTGTTGCTGAAGTTTAAAGCACATCTTGTTTAACTTGGCATCTGTCTTCCAAGACTTTTGAATTCTAGCTAGCAATTGAAAAATGATAGAATTGCTAGCCATCTAAAAAAGTTGACTTGAAGCTGGTGCTCCCTTCTAGATAGTGCATCTGTTACTATATTGTGGCTGCCTTTTCTATAAACAACTTTAAAGTCATAGCCAAACCTCATGGTAGCCTATCTTTGCTGAAAGGGCGTTATTGCTTGTTGCTCAGTTAAAAATCTTAAGCTTTGGTGGTCTGCCTTGACTTTGAACTTACATCCAATAAGGTAAGAATTCTGTTTCTTGACAACCAACAAAACTGCCAACATTTCTTTTTCATAAGTTGAAAGGGCCTGGTGTCTTATACTCAATGCCTTACTGAAGAAGGTAATAGGATGAACTTTTTGTCGCGAAACTACTCCCACCCCTTGGCTGCTCGCATCAATATCCACACAAAACTCTAAATGCAAATCAGGTAAAGACAAAGTTAAAGCTGTACTAAGAGTTGTCTTCAAGGCTTGGAAGGAATTCTTAACTTGCTAGTTCCAATTCTACTCATTCTTTTTAAGAAGTTCGATGAGGGGCTTGGCTAGCATACCATATCTTCAAATAAATCTTCAATAATAGTCTGACAAGCCTAAAAATCCCCTAAGCTCCTTCACCGATTTAGAAGTAGGCTAGGAAAGCACAATTTCCACCTTGATAGGGTCCATGGAGACTGTCCCTCAAGAAATCACATGGCGTAAGTGCTTAACAGTAGTAGCTGCAAATGTACAGTTGCTCCTCTTAGCAAACAGTTAATGAGATCTCAAAATCTAGAAGAATTTTTTCAAGTCTAGTATGTGAGTAGACTAGTCCTTAGAATAGATTAGGATGTCATCAAAGAAAACTAAGACAAACCTCTTCAGTAGTTGTTTAAAAATAGAATTCATGAGAGCTTGGAAGGTAGAGGGGGCATTGGTGTGATGCCCCAAACTCGACCGAGACGATTCGACCCAAATTCGAAACATCACGTTAGCCACTGAGGTAACTATTCATTTAAAATTTTACGAACCACACTGACCAACCTTGCAGACCACGCATTTATAGAATATTTCATATAGGAAATTAGACCTAAGTGCATGCTATTTCTAAATTAATCATTTCATTCACACAATCAAAAGGTATAAGGCATACCTTCATACTTGACAGTCTTCCTTAGCTGCAAAAAATTGTTAGTTCATTTGATTATCATCATATTAAGCAAGTAATAAAACTATCCAATCAAGCAAGCAATTATAACGTTAAAAAATCCCGCAAAAAAAAACAGTATGTCATGTCCCTTTACAGCCTGTTGAGAATTTTATTTAAAATGTCTATGTCTATGTTTAAGTCTAGTTCTAGTACTAAACCCTAGGAATGACCCACTGGCTTCACTTCAGATTTTAAAATCTCAACACACATACTCTAAAAATGTCTTGCAATGGATCATCAGTTTGCCACCCTCCTCGCTAACCCGTGAACTTTTTATCTACAAGGTAATGTAAGGGGTGAGATTGGGATTTGAACATACTTTAGCAATTCACATATAACACAATTTTCATTCACAACATAGTTATATACAGGTAATTCGTGAATATGAAACATAATCAAATTATATACTCATTGGATAAACGGATCTCAAAAACACACCACATGACTTATAAAGTCATACGCTATCTCCATGTAAGTGTAGCACGTATGCTCATACTCTCCAAACACACCACACTATCTGCAGTGAATGGAGCTATGCTCGACATTCCCTTATCTCTCCAATGCTATTCAGGCCACAATGCCTAACACATAATAAAAGGGTGGGTACTTACAGTCCTATGGCATGCCAATGATTTCCAAAGGTCTCAAGTGTTCACATTGGCAACATATCTATTTAATCACATTTTATTACACAATATCACTGGCTCGCATTAATGTTGAGCTCGCACTTAGCCTTTCACAATAATATAATTTTGCACTAATCAAAATTCACAATATCATAAATATCATAATTCACTTACGGGTTCATTCATGCATAAATGTGCACTATCAATAAAATTCACAAGTTATAAAAATCCATTTTATAATTTTTTTATATTCATTCGCAAGCATTACATACATATACGGATATATATTACATATATATGCGTACTTATTTAGTGATCTTTGTCACGTCAAATTTTAGCATACATTAAAAGTCTCATAAATTTATATATTAGATAAAACCATACTCATAATTATATATATTATATAATAAGACCCATGCATATATGTACATAGTAAGATCCACGCATATAATATCCACGCATATAATATAATTTATGTATAGCATTATAAATATAACACAAAAATCCATTAATATATATTATATATAAAATAAAGCCAATGTATATATTTTATAGGTTTATGCATTTTGCACTATTAAAATTGCATAGTGTATATATTCAATGATTCAACCAAAATCGTAAGGATACAAGGAAGAGCTCGCAAGACACACTTCAACTCTCTAGATTTCGCAATTCATACTAAAACATGGCATACAAATGCACTCACCTGTAGATCACCACGGCTCGTCAAACTAGACAACTTTTTGCTTGCCCTTATCCTAGTTTGTTGAGGCTCCACCAACGTTTCAACTTCGCACAAAAATATACATATGACTAAGCATTCAAAAAAAATCTAACTTGTCTCTTTGTGTTCATACAACGACTCTCTACTCACACATACTTATTCGACTTATTTTGTACAATCTATTTGCTTAATTTCTTCTCTCTTTTTTTTAATTTAATGAAATTCTTAATTTCTACCTCCTAACCTACTAACTTGTGCCTAATTATAGATCTAGGCCGATAATTAAACTCAATTTTACTAGACACTGATTTTCTCGAAAACCACCGTTCATCCTCATTCTCAAAAGACAACCATTTAATTCATTCAATTACTTAAAGATTTTATTAAATAGAATTTGTAAACCACTAAATCTCGTCAAAATATACTAAAAATTATTTTAAAAACACCTCTTAGCTCTTTAATCCTTCACTCGCTATTTTTTATGCAAAAGATAGCTTTAAAACCATGGATCTTTAATTTTCTTACTTAGATCTATGAAAATTTAATACATAAGAAAATAATAGATTTACCTTTAATTCCAAAACCTCCATAAATTTGCACCAATTGAGCAAAAACGAGCTAATTTTAGGTGAGAATTGAACAAGAAAGAGTGATTTTCTTACAAAATTGAAGGAATAGGGAGTGTTTGGATGCTTAGAAAATATAAAGGATACAGAAATTTTTGAGATAAAATTTTCTAATCTAGATTTAACAAAATTTAAAAATGAAAAAAAAAAGATGGAGAGAGCTTGGGCGGCAAGCGACTTTTACAGGCAACCAATTTTTTAAAAAACTTGGGCTATTTTCCCTTTAAGTCTTCTCCTATTTCTCCCTTCTTCTAATAGCTCTATTTTTAACTACTAGCCTTAATTTACACATTTAATGTAACACCCCGAACCCGAGACCGACACCGGAGTCGAACACGAGGTGTTAACAGACTTTAAACCCCTTATAAAAAAAATTTCCCAGACACTGCCAATCTGCGTACTAGTCGCTTTAAAAATCATATCTTGAGTTTCACAACTCGAAAATCAGTTTCGTGATTTTTCCCTGAAACTAGACTCATATGCCCATCTACATATTTTTTTTCTTGAATTTTTGGTCGGGCCAATTAGTACAGTTTATTAGTCAAAGTCTCCCATGTTACAGGGATCGCCTACACTGACCTTTGCGCATTACGACCTGGATATCTCCCTGCACAGAGCTTCAATACTGATGCCGTTTGTTTCTATAGAAACTAGACTCAGAGAGGAATCTATACATGTATGGTATGACTCCTAATTATCTCTGGTTAAATTATAATGAATTTCCAAAGTCGGAACAGGGAATCCAGAAACTGTTCTGGGCCTGTCTCACGAGAACCTGAATATCTCTTAACATACTGTCCATATGATCGTTTTGTTACTTTCCTATGAAAATAGATTCATCAAGGTTTGTTTACATAATTTATTCACTATTTAATTCCCTTCCTAATATTTTTAGTGATTTTCCAAATCTACATCACTGCTGCTGTCAGCATCTGCCTTTAAGGTAGACTTTACCTATTTCATAGTTTCCATGGCCCATCCTTGTTAAGCATATCCACACCTCTCAATAACCATATCCATACCAAAAAATTATAACATTATACTCAAACATATATAAGCCATTTTCGCATGGCTATCCAAAATTTATACAAGTCCAAAGGGTCCATGACCCACAACAAACAAACGGGTAATCCTATACATGCCATTTCGAAGTTCAACAAAAATTGTACCAAAAGGGGGGGGGCTTTGATAGTGTGGGCGACTTCGACTTCAAAATCCCGAGTCCGATAGCTGGAGAACCAAATCTATAAAACAGAGGAGCAATGAAACGGAGTAAGCAATTTATGCTTAGTAAGTTTTGAGCAAGGAATTCCAACACAACAAAAGTATAGCATTCATATAGCTAAACGGATAATTTCATATGCACAAATTTTCGATATCATACTTGCTTCACATTACCAACCCTTATGTACATACACAAAAGATCAACTTAGCCAAAGGCCGGTAGCTCGTTTATCAACTGAGCGAATACTTATTTGTAGGGGCTCAACTAAATTCAAGCACATACGAAACATACCTCAATGTTGGGATGTTTCTAGAGTATTAACTGAAATTTTTACAGCAAGATCATTCATTCCCAAATCACGTACCTTCGGAATTTAACCGGATATAGCTCCTCGTTCAAATGCCTTCGGGACATAGCCCGGTTATAGTAACTCGCACAAATGCCTTCAGGACTTAACCCGGATTTAGTAACTCGCACAAATGCCTTCGGGCTTAGCCCGGAATTAGTATCTCACACAAATGCCTTCGGATCTTAGTCCGGATATGGTCACTTAGCACAAAGCCTTCGGGACTTAGCCCGGACATCATTCAAATAACCATGCACATTTAACAATAAATCATGGCCCATTCGTATTTCATTTTTGTTAGCAAAACTGAAACACAAGACACTTATCATTCTTGTAATTTCGGCTCAATAGCCACACACAAAGAGCATGATTTTGATTTGCTTAAAACATGATCTAATCAAATCTTAATTTAAGCTCTCTTACTCAAGAACTTACCTCGGGTGTTGTCGAACGATTCCGATAGCTATTCGACCACTTTTTCCTTCCCTTTATCGGATTTAGTTCCCCTTTGCTCTTGAGCTTAATTAAACAAATAAATTGATTTAATCATTTGAGCATCGAAAAGAGGAACACAAGGCACTTAGCCCATATTTATACATTAGACATTAAGGTCACATATGTACGGAATCATGAATCAAACTCAACATTTTAGCTAATTTTTCCCCCTTGGCCGAATATGCATGTCTATTTTGGGGCCGATTTCAACACTTAATACATTCTACAAGTATGGTCACTTGTATTGACTAAACACCCTTTTGTTTCAAGTTCAAAACTTGGCTAATACACACATATATACACTAGTAAAGCATCCTCTCCCTTTCCATCAATTTAACACATGCATTACTCATTAATCTACAAAAATTATATTCGGCCTTAGCACACAACTTGCTAGCCGATTCTTCTCCATTTAGCAATCAATGCACATATGTGCTCACTCAAAAATGCTAAAAGGAAGATTCAAGAATCATCAATCCACCATCACATGCATCATTACAAAGCTTTACACTTAGCATGCAAATGACATCAACACAAATCCACCTTAGCCGAAACTTAACTCATCTTCATGCCTCATCACCACAACATCAAACATCAACCAAGAATGATGCATCCATGGCCGAGTGTTATTTCCATCACATAGCAAGATTTAGACCATGGGCTAGGTAGAACTCAAGCTAACAACTAAAATATGCATGCATCTCATGGAACATCACCAAACATACCTTAGCCTAGTCACATGCATGGCCGAACCTCTTCAACCTTTCTTCTTCCTTCCTCCTTAAAATTTTCGGCCAAATGAAGATGAAAAAGGATGAACAAAATTTTCTCCTTTCTTTTCTTTAACTCACGGCAATGGGGGGGGGGAAACAACTACACACATTTTTTTTTGTATTCATCATACTCCTTTTCATTATTTTATGCCCATGCTCCTTATTTTATTTCTCCTAACATACCTCACTAACATAACATGTTTGTGACATGTTTCCACTCATGATGCACTAACACAACATGTCTATGACATGTCTTGCCCATCACACTTGGTCTACCATGCTTGTCATGGCCGGCCACTACTAATGCACGGGGATAAAGTGAGCCGACTTAGTCAGTCTATCAACAACAACCCAAATCGCATCCTTCTTACTTGCTGACAATGGCAGTCCGGACACAAAGTCCATTGTGACTCGATCCCATTTCCACTCGGGTATCATGACCGGCTGAAGTAATCCTGAAGGCACTTCTGCTTTCACTTGTTGACATATTAAACATCTCGAAACAAAGTCGGAGATGTCTCGTTTCATACCATGCCACCAAAACCAACGTTTCAAATCGTTGTACATTTTCGTACTCCCCGGGTGAATTGACATTCGGCTACAATGGGCTTCGTTCAGAATCATCGAAATGAGTTCCGAATTCCTTGGAACACACAAACGACTTCTGAACCTCAAACAATCATCATCAATTTGAAACTCCGATTCCTTGTTCGGAGCACACTCAGCCCGTTTTGCAACCAATTCATCATCAACTTTCTGGGCTTCACGAATTTGATGAATCAATAATGGTTTGGCTTTTAATTCAGCTATTAACACATTGTCGGGTAGAACAAACAAGTGCACATTCATCGCTCGTAAAGCAAACAATGATTTCCGGCTTAAGGCGTCCGCAACCACATTAGCCTTTCCCGGGTGGTAATCAATGACAAGCTCGTAATCTTTCAACAACTCAAGCCAACGTCTTTGTCGTAGATTTAAGTCTCTTTGAGTCATCAAATATTTGAGACTTTTGTGATCCGAAAATACATGGCACTTTTCACCAAATAAGTAATGTCGCCATATTTTTAAAGCAAATACGATGGCAGCTAGTTCAAGATCATGGGTCGGTTAATTTTTCTCATGTGGCTTTAATTGTCTCGACGCATAGGCCACCACTCGACCTTCTTGCATCAATACGCAACCCAACCCAAGTAGGGATGCGTCACTATAAATGACAAACTCTTTGCCTGATTCGGGTTGCACTAAAATTGGAGCTTCAGTCAAATAAGTTTTTAGTTGATCAAAACTTTTCTGACATTTCTCCGTCCATTCAAACTTAACATCCTTTTGAAGTAGCTTCGTCATTGGTGTGGCTATCATCGAGAAACCTTTGACAAATCGTCGGTAATAACCGGCGAGCCCCAGGAAGCTTCGAACTTCGGTAATATTTCTTGGAGGCTTCCAGTTAAGTATGGCTGAAATTTTGCTTGGGTCAACTCGAATACCCGATGCGGATACCACATGACCCAAGAAGCTAACCTCTCTTAACCAGAACTCACACTTACTGAACTTAGCATATAACTGCTTATCCCGCAAAATTTGCAACACCAGTCTCAGGTGCTCAGCATGTTCGGTCTCATCTCTTGAATAGACCAAGATGTCATCAATGAACACAACTACGAACCGATCCAAATATGGTCTGAAGGTCCGATTCATCAAATCCATAAATACCGCAGGGGCATTAGTGAGCCCAAACGGCATCACTAAGAACTCGTAGTGACCATATCTCGTTCTGAAGGCAGTTTTGGGTATGTCCGAATCTCGAATTCGCAACTGATAATAGCCCGATCTCAAATCTATTTTTGAGAACACTGAGGCTCCCTTCAGTTGGTCGAACAAATCATCGATACGCGGTAACGGATATTTGTTCTTTATCGTCACTTTATTCAGTTGACGATAGTCAATGCACAACCTCATGGTTCCGTCCTTCTTTTTCACGAACAATACTGGTGCACCCCAAGGTGAGAAACTTGGTCGAGCAAAACCTCTATCCGTCAATTCTTGCAACTGAGCTTTCAACTCTTTTAACTCGGTTGGTACCATACGATACGGAGCTATCGAAATCGGCGTAGTCCTAGGTACAAGCTCAATACCAAACTCTATCTCCCGAACAGGTGGTAAACCTTGTAATTCTTCAGGAAAAACATCCGGGTATTCACAAACCACCGGCACAGATTCGGGTTTCTTTTCTAATTCTTTGTCATCAAGTACATACGCAAGGTATGCTTTGCACCCTTTTCTTACATATTTCTGGGCCAACATTGCTGATATTACAGCTGGCATCCCCTCCAAGTCCGTAGACTCAACTCGGATTACTTCGTTATTTGCGCACCTCAAATCAATAGTCTTGCTTTTGCAATTCACAACCGCATCATGCGCGGTCAACCAATCCAAACCAAGAATAACATCAAATTCATCAAACGGCAAAAGCATCAAGTCCGCCGGAAAACAGGAACCTCGAATTTCTAGGGGACATTTCTTACACACTTTGTCGACAAGCACGTAACGACCCAAGGGATTTGACACCCGAATTACAAACTCAGTAGACTCAATAGGTAAAGTCTTACTGGATGCTAAGGTTTCACATATGTAAGAATGAGTAGAACCGGGGTCAATCAAAGCAATTACATTAGTATCAAAGAGAGTAAAAGTACCGGTAATAACATCAGACGAAGAAGCATCCTCGCGGGCACGTATAGCATAAGCTTTAGCAGGCGCACGAGCCTCGGATCTAGTCGTAGCATCTCTAGATCCTCACTGACCACCACTAGCATTGCCCGTATTTCCAGATGGTCTACCTCGAGCAGTGGTAGCACCCGGTTTCCCACTCTAATTTTCATTCTGTTCAAACAACCTCGGGCAATCTTTAATGAAGTGGTCAACTGATCCGCACTTGTAACAGGAGCGGTCAGGGAATCTACAACTCCCTGAATGCCATTTACCGCAATATCGACATTTTGTTCTGTCTCGACGTTCATTCCCAACACTGGCGACCGAAGTGCCTCGTGTACCCACAGGGGGTCGATCACGATCTCGTCTAAAAAGGCCCGAAGTGCCTCTCGACCGGCCCACATCATCTCGAAATTTCTTCGATGCCTGTTGAAGAGACTTTCCCGAAGATCTTTTACGAAACTCTCCAGTTCCCACATCAACTTTTTGTTTTTCTTTTCTAAGCTCTTCGGCTTTACAAGCTCGCTCGACAAGTGCTACGAACTCTCGTATTTCAAGAATGCCAACGAACATTTTTATATCTTCATTCAGCCCATCCTCGAAGCGTTTACACATGATAGCCTCGGACGAAACACATTCCCGAGCGTATCTACTGAGTCTAACAAATTTTCGCTCGTAATCAGTAACCGACATAGAACCTTGCTTAAGCTCTAGGAATTCCTTCCGTTTTTGATCAACAAATCTCTGACTGATATACTTTTTCTGAAACTCAGTTTGGAAAAACTCCCAAGTTACTTGCTCTCGGGGCACAATAGAAGTCAGAGTACTCCACCAATAGTAGACAGAATCACGTAGCAAGGAGATAGTACACTTTAAGCATTCATCGGGTGTACAAGATAGCTCATCGAGTACCCGGATAGTGTTGTCCAACCAAAATTCAGCTTGTTCGGCATCGTCGCTATCCGTATCTTTAAATTCAGTAGCCCCATGTTTTCGGATTCTGTCAACTGGGGGCTTATTTGACCTTATTTGGTCAGTTACCGGAGGTATTGTAGGTGCGGGGGTTGTATTAGTCGGGAAGGGAGGTTGTGGAACAGCCGTATTAGTTCGAATGTATTGGTTGAACCAATCATTCATCACGCTATAGAAAGCTTGTCTAGCTTCATCATTTGGGTTACTAGCATTAGGTTGAGAGTTCACCGGCGCTGTCCCTTGTGCGGGAGCAGGCGCTACACTCTCAAGATCATCAGCTACCTCTCGGTCGGGATCGGCATCCATTACTATATATAAACACATTTACAATTGTCAGAAATCACCACACTATCAAGTAATCACATAAAATGGCATGTATAGCTAGACCCAACGCATTACGGTAGTCCTAGAATCGACTAAACCGTAGCTCTGATACCAATCAAATGTAACACCCCGAACTCGAGACCGACACCGGAGTCGAACACGAGGTGTTAACAGACTTTAAACCCCTTATAAAAAAAATTTCCCAGACACTGCCAATCTGCGTACTAGTCGCTTTAAAAATCATATCTTGAGTTTCACAACTTGAAAATCAGTTTCGTGATTTTTCCCTGAAACTAGACTCATATGCCCATCTATATATTTTTTTTCTAGAATTTTTGGTCGGGCCAATTAGTACAGTTTATTAGTCAAAGTCTCCCATGTTACAGGGATCGACTACACTGACCTTTGCGCATTACGACCTGGATATCTCCCTGCACAGAGCTTCAATACTGATGCCGTTTGTTTCTATAGAAACTAGACTCAGAGAGGAATCTATACATATATGGTATGACTCCTAATTATCTCTGGTTAATTTATAATGAATTTCCAAAGTCGGAACAGGAAATCCAGAAACTGTTCTGGCCCTATCTCACGAGAACCTGAATATCTCTTAACATACGGTTCATATGATCGTTTCGTTACTTTCCTATGAAAATAGATTCATCAAGGTTTGTTTAAATAATTTATTCACTATTTCATTCCCTTCTTACTATTTTTAGTGATTTTCCAAATCTACATCACTGCTGCTGTCAGCATCTGCCTTTAAGGTAGACTTTACCTATTTCATAGTTTCCATGGCCCATCCTTGTTAAGCATATCCACACCTCTCAATAACCATATCCATACCAAAAAATTATAACATTATACTCAAACATATATAAGCCATTTTCGCATGGCTATCCAAAATTTATACAAGTCCAAAGGGTCCATGACCCACAACAAACAAACGGGTAATCCTATACATGCCATTTCGAAGTTCAACCAAAATTGTACCAAAAGGGGGGCTTTGATAGTGTGGGCGACTTCGACTTCAAAATCCCGAGTCCGATAGCTGGAGAACCAAATCTATAAAACAGAGGAGCAATGAAACGGAGTAAGCAATTTATGCTTAGTAAGTTTTGAGCAAGGAATTCCAACACAACAAAAGTATAGCATTCATATAGCTAAACGGATAATTTCATATGCACAAATTTTCGATATCATACTTGCTTCACATTACCAACCCTTATGTACATACACAAAAGATCAACTTAGCCAAAGGCCGGTAGCTCGTTTATCAACTGAGCGAATACTTATTTGTAGGGGCTCAACTAAATTCAAGCACATACGAAACATACCTCAATGTTGGGATGTTTCTAGAGTATTAACTGAAATTTTTACAGCAAGATCATTCATTCCCAAATCACGTACCTTCGGAATTTAACCGGATATAGCTCCTCGTTCAAATGCCTTCGGGACATAGCCCGGTTATAGTAACTCGCACAAATGCCTTCGGGACTTAACCCGGATTTAGTAACTCACACAAATGCCTTCGGGCTTAGCCCGGAATTAGTATCTCACACAAATGCCTTCGGATCTTAGTCCGGATATGGTCACTTAGCACAAAGCCTTCGGGACTTAGCCCGGACATCATTCAAATAACCATGCACATTTAACAATAAATCATGGCCCATTTGTATTTCATTTTCGTTAGCAAAACTCAAACACAAGACACTTATCATTCTTGTAATTTCGGCTCAATAGCCACACACAAAGAGCATGATTTTGATTTGCTTAAAACATGATCTAATCAAATCTTAATTTAAGCTCTCTTACTCAAGAACTTACCTCGGGTGTTGTCGAACGATTCCGATAGCTATTCGACCACTTTTTCCTTCCCTTTATCGGATTTAGTTCCCCTTTGCTCTTGAGCTTAATTAAACAAATAAATTGATTTAATCATTTGAGCATCGAAAAGAGGAACACAAGGCACTTAGCCCATATTTATACATTAGACATTAAGGTCACATATGTACGGAATCATGAATCAAACTCAACATTTTAGCTAATTTTTCCCCCTTGGCCGAATATGCATGTCTATTTTGGGGCCGATTTCAACACTTAATACATTCTACAAGTATGGTCACTTGTATTGACTAAACACCCTTTTGTTTCAAGTTCAAAACTTGGCTAATACACACATATATACACTAGTAAAGCATCCTCTCCCTTTCCATCAATTTAACACATGCATTACTCATTAATCTACAAAAATTATATTCGGCCTTAGCACACAACTTGCTAGCCGATTCTTCTCCATTTAGCAATCAATGCACATATGTGCTCACTCAAAAATGCTAAAAAGAAGATTCAAGAATCATCAATCCACCATCACATGCATCATTACAAAGCTTTACACTTAGCATGCAAATGACATCAACACAAATCCACCTTAGCCGAAACTTAACTCATCTTCATGCCTCATCACCACAACATCAAACATCAACCAAGAATGATGCATCCATGGCGAGTGTTATTTCCATCACATAGCAAGATTTAGACCATGGGCTAGGTAGAACTCAAGCTAACAACTAAAATATGCATGCATCTCATGGAACATCACCAAACATACCTTAGCCTAGTCACATGCATGGCCGAACCTCTTCAACCTTTCTTCTTCCTTCCTCCTTAAAATTTTCGGCCAAATGAAGATGAAAAAGGATGAACAAAATTTTCTCCTTTCTTTTCTTTAACTCACGGCAATGGGGGGGGGGGAAACAACTACACACATTTTTTTTTTGTATTCATCATACTCCTTTTCATTATTTTATGCCCATGCTCCTTATTTTATTTCTCCTAACATACCTCACTAACATAACATGTTTGTGACATGTTTCCACTCATGATGCACTAACACAACATGTCTATGACATGTCTTGCCCATCACACTTGGTCTACCATGCTTGTCATGGCCGGCCACTACTCATTAGGGGGGGAATTTGACATGCAAGTCCCCCCTTTTTTCCACATACACTAATAGGTCCTTACGCATTGACCTATCACATTTTAAAATTTTCTCACATAAGTCCTATTGACTAAATTCACATGCAATCGACTAAATCGAAGCTTGAAATTTTCACACATTCATAATTACATATTCTAGACAATAAATATCACATTCAAACATTTCGGTGACTCGGTTTAGCAGTCCCGAAACCACTTCCCGACTAGGGTCAATTTTGGGCTATCACATTTAACCTCTACTTTAACCATTATTCCAAATTAGTCTCTATTATTATTATTATTTATTTTAACTAATGTTCTGATTATTAATACCATAATTATTTAATTTAATTATTATTTTTACTATTATTAACTAATTATTTATTTTATCCTATTTTAATTCCTATGACATAAAATCTGATTTTTCTCTTAAACCCTTAATCTAATGTCTAAATCTACTAACTCGATTTTCGAGATGTGACAACTGGTAAGCCCAAAAGGCATGACCAAGAACTCATATGACCCTCATGAGTTCTAAAAGTTGTCTTTGGAAAGTTAGCTTCCTTCAAGCTTAAATGTACAGAATTCAAAATATGTTCTTGTTTATTTCATTTGAAACTAGACTCAACAAGATTTAATTACATAATTTATTCAGCTTCTAATTCATCTCCCACAATTTATGGTGATTTTCCAAAGTCACGTTATTGCTGCTGTCCCAAGCAGATTTATTACCAAATTCACTCTTTCACACATAACTTGCATGCATGTTATTTAAACATATATATCACCAATCAATCATCACATATCTATGATTTTACTTAAGTATAATCTCCTTTTCATCATTTTAAAGCATAACATGTTAGCCGATTTTTCCCTTTAGCATCTAAGGCACATGCATGTTCATTTGTTTGGCTCAACTTCACCTATCTTCCATTTTTCATCAAAAGAACATGAAACAACAACCATTTCCTTCATTTTAATTCATGACCAAATGCTCATAGCACAACTAAAAACCAAAATATGCTTCAAGAGTTAAGGTAGAATCAAGAAGAACTCATGAACCTCAAAATAAAAGCAAACTACCATGAACATACCTTCAATTTTTCTTCCCCAAGTGACCGAACATTCAAGAGCTTTCTCCTCTCCTTTCTCTTCTCTAACTTTAGGCTATGATGAACAAAGATGGACAAAACTTTTTTCTTTTCACCCCTTTTTTTTAATAAAATTTCATATTTCATCCATTTAATTCTTTAATACAAAAGACATGAAATTCCCATCTTGGAATATTTACCTAAACCATTATCATGGAACATTTACCTAACCCATTATCATGGAATATTTACCTAATCCATTATCATGGAACATTTACCTAACCCATTATCAATTTGTACCATGAATTATGGATATCAAGTGCTCATATTGTCTACAACAACATGATGGCTGGCCACTTCATGTAAAATGGGAGGTTTGTCATGCAAATCCTCCTATTTTGCACTCCTATTTATTTGGCCACTTCAATTTAGCCTATAGCATTTTCAAACATTTTCACATAGGTTCTATTTCATAATTTCACCCCCTTTTTCTTATGGAACAAAAATTAACTAAAATTGCCGGGTTTTATCTTAAGCTTGGGCCTTCTAGAGGCCCACTAACATAATTAAACCTATGCCAACATTCACAAAATTCCTGAAAATTGGGGCGTTACATTCTCAGCTTGTAACACGAACTAAACTCTCAATCGGACTATACATAACTTCATTTGTCTTTCCTGGATGATAATCAATTATCATATCTTGATCTTTTAATGTAAGGACAATAGCTACCACTTCCAAATCATGTATCAGATAATTCTTTTCAGGTGATTCTAACATTCCATAACATAAACTGTTTGTAACACCCCTAACCCGTATCCATTGCCGAACTGGGGTTATGAGGTATTACTAGTCAAGTCACAAATTCAAATAATTACAAGAATATACTTAAACAAATTTTTAAGTAATTTATTATTGGTAGGAATAGTCAATTTATTCATTAACATCACATAACCGAATGTAACATGGATTCAACTTATAGATTATACAAAATATAAAATCAGCATTATACCTCTATTACAATCTGAAAATTTATTCATAAGTAGAACTCATAAAATCAAGTACACCAAAACATTCCAATTTCACCATGTCATATTCGGCTCATTACAACATATTTCGTCAACTTACTATAAATTCTTCTCCTATAAATAACATGCATGTAATTTATTAATACATAACTTGTTATAACACAATATACGTTCCCTATCAATGCATAATCAAACATATAATATATCATCATCAGATTTATATATACCTTAAGATAAAATACATATTAGGTCAATTTCTCATATGCATAAATATTTATAAAAGCATTTGTCGAATCACAAGTTAGGTATAACCAACTCACATGCTTTTATCTTATGAACTAATTTATAATACATTACTATATAATTTCCAGACCAACTCATATTACTAATTATACATCACAAGAATAAGACATTGCCATAATTAGGCATACAATTAAACCTTGAGTATATCATGCCATGTAATAACCATATTTTAACAAGCTTATATGATGTTCGAACTTAGCTAAAAACCTGTATTACCGAATTACACATTATACATTATTTAAATAATACTACATATTGGCATATATTTTTTTTTCTATGTATACCTTAACAAAAACAACCATGTATTCATCCAAATCATTAACCATTTTCAAATCATAAAACCACCTATCACAAACATCATTCCATTATAACACTCAACATCATAACCAAAATAAATTTAAGCCACAACCAAGCCTAACCGAACTCAACATAAAAGATTAGCCATTTTCACATGGCTTAGATTATACAAACCAAAATTCTAATTTTCAAATCACATTCTAGCCTATACATGCCATAATTTAAGTTTAACTTATAAGGATACCAAAATAGCTGATAGTGTAATGAACTTTGCTGACAGTCCCCAAGCTCGTAGCTTGACTCCAAATCTATAAAACAGAGTAAACATAAATACACAGAGTAAGGTATCTTAGCTTAGTAAGCCATAAGCAAATAAACAGCTCAAAAATATATTCAACCCGTTTTAAGCTAAACCGAATTATATTGTCATCACCAACGCTTAACCTTAAACCTACAAATGAGATACAATAATACATTTTCATGTACCATTTTTTTTCTTTTTTTTTTTGACCTTGGCCGAATACTCACTTAAACTAATTAACCAAATGTCATTCAACTCTCAGGTCAAATATCACTATATAATCACGCATATTTATACCATTTAAATAAGTTCAAGAATCATAATATGACATTTTACACACATAGTTCTTATTTGGCCGAATACTCATATAGCCACCTTAACATATTAATAATCAACTTGCAAAGCCAAATAGACATATTAAAACTTAGTACATATTCACTCAAGTACATAAACTCAAGTATCGAAATAATATTTCGTATACATATATTAATTATATAACCGAATATACCTCATCATATATACACATATATAAGGGTTATTCATGACATACAAATTACTCATTCAATAAACCAAATACACATATCACATACACATTTTTTTTATTTTTTTGCATATTACAAGATTTGTAACAAATAACCAAGGTGTTTTCTTAACTTACCTCAAGTAAGTAACAAGGTAGTTCATACCTGGCATATAGCTCGTTTTACACATTCGAACTCAATTTACCTTTGCCCGATAAACCATTCAGAATTGGGTATGACACTCAGATAATCACATAAATCGTACAATGTCAACATCCCAAACGTGGTCTTACATGTAGTCACATATCGATGCCACTGTCCCAGACAGGGTCTTACTCGTACACATATATCAAAATCACATATCGAAGCCATGGTCTTACTTAAACACATATATCGAAATCCTATGTCATGACATATGTATCCTAGCTATTCCTAAGGTCCATACGGGGCTTTCGAACGTCGTAACTCGGTCGAAACGAATTCGAAAATGTAATAGTCAAGCCTTTTTATATTTGACCATAACAAATAAAAATTCATACATTTCATAACAGCATATATATCTCGCATTTGACTACAATTAAACAAGTCTATTTTCTTATAAGCTTACCTTGGATGTTATAAAACGGGACAGGGCTTTTAGTCGACAACTTTCGTTTTCCCCCGACATTAACAATTTTTACAATTTAGTACCTATTACACAAAACACAAAATACACAAAATTTCAGCATACCCATGATAAGCTGAATTTTACCCACTCTAAAAAATCCATATATTTCATTTATTTCACATTTTAATCCCTCAAATTATTATTTTTTCAATTTAGTCCTAATTGCTCAAAATCATCAAAAACTCCAATACAAAACATGTTAATCTAAAACATATCTTTCATATTTCATCATCAAACAACAAAAATCACAATCTCTTAACAATGGCATAACTCAAAATATTCATCAAAATCAAAAAATTCAAGCATGGGTTTTGTAGTACTCGAAGCAACGATCTAAAAAATGTAGAAATTATCAAAAACTGAGCTAAACACATACCTCAATCAAGCTTGTTTAAGGTCGAACTAGGTTTTCTTTTCTCTTTTTCTTTCTTATTTTGGTTTCGGTCAAAAGAATATAAAATGAATCATGGCTTTTTTTTATGATATATGTTATATTATAATGGTTTATAATATTAGTTTACTAAAGTAACCTTAATATATTTATATCCCTTAATATATTTATATCAAAACATTATAATATAAACCTATTTCCGCCCACTTAATAAATTAATGGGCTAATTGCAACATAGAGGCTCCCATTTTAAAAGCCAATGGCATTTTGTCCCTTTATACATTAAACTACCCAATTTTTAATTTATGCGATTAAGTCCTTTTATTAAATCGGACACTTAAACGATAAAATTAAATCACGAAAATTTTACAGATATAAATTCACACAAAATAAACACACAAAATAATTTTAAAATATTTTTTTACTCGGATTCGTGGTCTCGAAACCACCATTTTGATTAGGGTTTAAATCGAGTTGTTACACCATTAGTTCACTTTCTTGCATCAAAACACTGTTATCCCTGTAAATCACAAGTTTCTTTACTGAATTTCAGACTAAACCAGAACTAGTGCTTCAGTTAACCGAGCTTCAACTAATCAAAACATTGCTGACATTTATCATACCGTTCCAATTCCACATCTTTCTGTAATAATATACCATATCATCCAAAAATCCTTTCTCAAATTTTTGGTAATAACCGACTAGTCTCAGAAAATCTCAAATTTCAGATATATATTTTCAGTATCATTTCAAGCACAAGATCTATATCCAATTTAGGTTCTCTAACCAACAATAATTCAAGTAACTCTTCTAGAAATATATCAGAATTGCCACTCATTTAAACTCTAACTCGGATATTTTTATATCCAATACATAAGTAAAGTAAGTACCATAACCCTTTCCGGCACATTTCTGAGTTGACATGATTAATATCACAATAGATAAATCATTCATTCTTCTCTGATTCATAACAAAACATTTCATCATCCTAACTTTGCAATATAATATACTTTTACTTGTAATTTACCATAGCATCGTGCAAAATTAATCGTTCCATTCTCAAAATCACATCAAATAGTAATAGCATCAAATTGATCAGAAAATAGTACCTTAATATCATTATCAGACAGTTCTTGCAGATTTTATCAACCAATAAATATTGATCCGAAAAATTTGATACTTTAACCAAAAATTCAGCGAACTCAACGAACAAATCTTTAGTAAATACTGAACTCATGCAATCATAGGAATAATCAAACCAAAATCAATTTAAAATAATCATATCAATATCGATAAAGAAGAAAGTACCTGGAATGACATCCGGTAGAGAAATATCCTCTTCTACACGATTAATATATACCCTGGCTGATATTCATTCTCTAGATTTTATAGTGAAGTCCTTTGTCACACCTCAACTATCACTCACATTTCCGAGTTACAAGGTGATCTACCTCTAATGATTGTGTTACTCAGTCTTGAAGTTTTAATAATGTCTTGTTCACTTTCTTCGAACAATCACTAAGATAATCATCAGAAAAATCATATCCAACTCATATATTCCACTCTTTGTTCTACATTCTTCAACTTTATGTCTTCATTTAAACCATCTTCAAACCACTTGTACATTACAATTTCTATCAAAATACTCCCTCTGATATACTTGTTCAATCAAAAAAATTCCCTTCACACACAATTACAGTTATACTTGTTCAATCAAAAAAATTCCCTTCATACACAATTACAGTCATATAACTTTATTAAACTTCAAGAATTCCTTTGCATTTCTGATCAAGAAATCCCTGACTGATATATATATTTCTTTAAGGACTCATTTCAGAAAATTTTCAAATAACCCCTTTCATAATCACAGTATAAATCAATATTTTTCATCACTGGCAAGTTGAATCTTTTAACAGAATTATCATACATTTCTAACATTTAATCGGAGAAGAAAAAAATTCATTTACAACCTTGATAATATTCTCTAACCAGATTCCAGTTCTTTCAATATGATTTCTGCTGTAATTTCTCAATTCTTCTACACTATATGTATAGATTATTAACAACAGATAACTTACCCGTTCAGACAAGTTCTGTACCTTGAAGCACTTCAGGAACCGATTGAGAAACAGGAGGGATAAATATCGTAATAGATACAGTTTCTTCTACTCACTGAAGAGCATTAGTCAGAGTTCTAAATAATTATATTTTATCCCTTTCTCTATTATTCCATCAGTCAACATTCAGTAATTAATTACTCATTAAGTTAATACTCATTATTATCGATTCAGTTTCCATCTAATTCATGAGACTATTCATCTCTAGTATACATTTCGTAATCAATATCATCGATATGTTCATCTAACATTTTCAATTATAAAACATAAACAAACAAATATATCAACATCCGATACCGACTCAATTTCGACTCAACTTATGGCATGTACCTCTGGACTCCATTTCGAGCTCGATTTAGTCTGAGAATCGACTAAACCTGAATAGCTTTGGTACCACTAAATGTAATACCCCGTAACCCTAAACCATCGCCAGAACAGGGTTACGGAGCAATACCGGACCTATCGGACAATTTACGTAAAATACCTATGTTCAACCCATCTAAACACATTTAAATATGCTCAAAACTTGCTAAATTTAGACATTTTATATATTATCCAATACTCAATTCTAATCACTTATCATATATTATCAATATGATTCAAATTCGTACTAAATTAATCAAGTCCTATTATATACCATTACCAAGCTTAATTTTACTTATTTCATCAATACATTAACAATCCAAAACAACACATACATAAAACATCCTAGGTACATGCCATTACCAACTATTAACACGCTTTACCTCATTGAATTCGGGATCGGCCTAGGATGCTGATTTAACGATCTAGCTTTAACTTAACCTGCACACGGAAACAACCGTACGCTGAGTATGAAGTCAGTGGTATTTCTATAATCCGAACACTTAATAAAATGAAAATATAACAAACACTTAAAAATCATATGTAATATACAATTGTATAATTATTCAATTCAAAGATAAATCATTTATAACTCATTCAATTTTTTTTATCATTTATTAACCCAATTAGCTTTCGAAAATAAATTCACAATTGTTTAAATAATAATGTTTTCTATTCATATGTCTCATTTATACTTCTATTCACTATTCAATACCAGTAAATAATTTTCAGTATCGATCAATTTTTCAGTTTCATTCAGTAACATTCAATCATTCAATAACAATTAGTTGTTCAATAATATTTAGTCACTCTTTAACAGTCAGTTATTCAGTAACGATAAATTATTCAGTAAAATTCAATTATTCAGTAACAATTTTTTTTTACGCAGTAGCAGTCAGTTATACAGTAACAGTCAGTTATTCAGAAGCAGTTAATTATTCAGTATCTTTAATTACCCCTATTAACATTACTCGGACTCGAACGGATACACAGATCCAACCTACACACCGAGATAACATAGAGTGTTTCATCGGCCGGAGTCAAAATACACCGTAACGGTAACAGTAACAGTAGCGGTACACAGGGTACCTCATCGGAACAAATTCGGAACAGTAACAGTAAGGTACGGAGTACCTCTTCGGAACGAATCCGAAATAGTAACAGTAAAGCAACACTTATAGTGTCTCATCGACACAAATTCGGAATATCCCTGAACACTTCCAATCCTTTGGCATGCCAACTATATCCGACTTAGCCCGATACTGTTAATAGGGTTTCTAATTCATTTTCCAATTTCCAATCATTTCACATATCAACAATCATACATATTTATAATTCGATATAATTCATTTCACTTTTCAATAACAAATATTCAATTTTTACAATAGTCACATATATCCGTATAAATTCAATTAATTTATCACATAACTAATCAATCCATTTCAATATAACACAATAATTCTCACCTCAATTACTATCATAATATTCAATCAAAATTCAACAATAAATAAATAATTTCACTTTTCAATTCTAACCGATATCCATTCTAATTCAAATATTCATCTCAAAGCACTTTCTATACATATTAAGTAATAAGTTCAATAATTAAATATTAAGGTCGGATTGTGGAAATACAAATCGTAATTTCTGAGCTAACCCTCGTCGAGTTTGCCTTTTTCTTACTTAACCGAAATTTTCGGCACAATGTTAGCTTCAGAAATTAAAACAATTAAAAATTCATAAATGTACAATTTCATTTTATTTATTCCAATTTCAACTCAATATTTACATAACTTCTAATTTAATCCCAATTCAAACTAACTTGTTTTCTTTACAATTTATTCTCTATTTTTCACTCAACTATCACTTAAAATCAAATTTAAACTCTCTAATTTCCCATAAATCCCTAATTTTGAATTTCTTTCAATTTAGTCCTTTAAGCATAAAACTTATGAATTACTTTACAATTTAATTCTTATTTCACTTCTAACTTGAATTTCTATCAATTTAATCCCTAATTCATCATTTTATTCAACATGAACCATATTTAAAAATCTAGTAACTTTCAAAATATCAACTTAATTTCATCAAAACCTTATTCCAAAGCTTCTAAAACATCAAAATTAAGTAAATAGGCTAGATTGACTTACCTGTTAGACTTCCAAACTTTCAAACCCTAATTTTCCCTTTTCTTTCTTTCTTTCTTTCTTTCTCGTCTGTTCTTCTCTGTTTCGTTTGCTTTATTTCTTTTATTCTCATCCTTTTTCTTTCATTTATGTTCATTAAATTATTATTATTATTATTTTTATTATTATTATTATATATATTATTTATACTTAAATAAGTAATACTTATTTATTATATATGTATATTATTAGTACGTATGTATCCATTTGTAACCATACAATTGTTATGATTTAATATATTTATTACATAAAAATCTTATAATATAATTACTTAATTAATAATTATATTTTATAAATAATAAATATCTATTAATAATTAAATATAAGTATTACAAATGTATGTATTTTTATTAATACACTTGTATCAAATTATCAAATTATTACCATACACTTGTCTTTGTTTAATTCATTTATCATATAAATATCTTATAATAATAATAATAATAATAATAATAATAATAATAATAATAATAATAATAATAACAACAACAACAACATTAATATTTACTTAAATAATAAGTAAATACTTACATGTATTACAATTGTATGTATAATATTTGTTACACATGTATATTTTTATTACCACACATTTGTCTTTATTTTAATTTATTAACAATTAATATGAAACCATAATAATAATTAATAATAACTATATATAATATATATATTCTAAAGAAAAATCTCAAATTTTTTTTCTTTCCATTACCGCCTCACCTATGATAAATGGCATATTTGCCATTTTGGTCCTTTTTACTTTTTATTAATCTATAATTCAACTTTCACACTTTATTCAATTTAATCCTTATACTCAATTATCCTTAATTTAAGCTAATTCACTTAATTAAACTCTAATTAACCACTCGATTAACTTCGTCAATATTTTTAATAAATATTTACGAATCCATTTTTAAAAAATGGAGAAGCAAAAATACATTTTTTCGATAACCGTAAAATTTGGGTCGTTACATTGGGGGCCTTTAAAGGGCAATTAGACCCTTATAAATAGGGTGGTCGACCATAGGGGACAATGAATTGAAAATTTTCAATGTTAGGTAATTGTTTTTTGACTTTTTGACTAAAGTAGAAATAAAATAATCAAAGGATGATATCATCTCTTTCACCTCTCCTTCTTCACAGATTTTACCAGCAAAAAATAGCGTTTTGGGATCTTGAAATTTCAGCTACTTAGTTGACTCACAAGTAAGTGATTTCTATACCCTTTGTTAATGATTTTTGCATTTTTGAGACCCTTGAAGCATGAGTTTTCAAATGAGGGTACTATTTGGCAAAATGATTAAGAGTTTAGGGTTTTTCCATGAAAAGAATTGTAATGTTTGTTGAGTTTTTATGGAAGAAAATGAGTCTTGGGTGTCTTATAAACAACTTTTGTGAAAGGTGTTAGCATGAAAACACCTAAAAGGACTATTTTGCATTAGTTGTAAAATAGATGAGAAGTGTGTGGAATAGTGGGAATTTAGAGTTGCTATAAGAGTAGAAAGGGTTCGGCTAGGCTTAAGATGTGAATAAATTTGATAAAAATCAATTTTTGGGCTTAGGGGTAAAATGGTCATTTTGTGAAAGTCTAAGGGCAAATTGGTCATTTTGCCCAATTATGAATTGTAGAGTGCCTAGATTGATAAAGTGAATAAATAAGTGTATTTTGTTATTATTGATCAAGAAATACTGAATAGAACCTAGACCGAGGGAAAGGCGGGCAAATCGACTAAATAGACTAGTCGCCACATTTTTATAATCCGAGGTAAGTTGTATGTAAATAATACAACTACATTGATAATATATGTGTTTGAATTGTATTGAAATTATTATATCACGAATTGCTTGATTGTGGAGATGAGAGAATGTGATGAGAATAGAGATAGTAGAATTCCCGAATGAACCTTAGGAAATAAATCGGATATTCATGCCATCATGTTTGAGTCACTTGTGTGAGCTAGTGCAAGACATGTCTAGGACATGCATCGGCCACATTATGAGAGCCAGTGTAAGACCATGTCTGGGACATGGCATCGGCATTGAGACGAGCGCTAGTGTAGGACATGTCTGGGACATGCATCGGCCTCGAGATGTAAGCCAGTGTAAGACATGTCTGGGACATACATCAGTTATGAAATGTGTTAGTGTAAGACCATGTCTGGGACATGGCATTGGCAACTTACCCCATGCTTGATTCTTATAGAATATCTGATAATGTTCCAAATGGTTCAACAGTGAAAGCTGTGATTTAAAGTTAATGAGAAAAATATAACAGTGTTGTGAGTGGTACAGGTACCTATTTGGTATGTAGGAAATGTAAGCTCAATATATGCTATATGACGTGTAGTGAATATTAATGAGTAAGTTTTGCTTATGCCCATTTGTGTATTCGGATGCTTGATGATGAATGGTAAAACTATGTTGTATATTTATTTATGTGCAACTTACTAAGCTTTATGCTTACTCCCTCTCCTTTTCCATTTTCCAAATGTGTTGACTTGGGATAAATCCCTCATTTTGTATTAAGCCTTGAATAATGGCTAACATTCATTTTGATTTATATACAAAGATGTTTTTTTCATAGATGAGTGAAATGTACAAATGGAATGTTGTCTATTGTGGCTGATTTGGTTGCATGAGATAGTCTTATAATGGTTTTGGTTGCTTTTGTGTAGGTAGTGTAAGTAAGGGTGGCAAAGAGGCTTGATAAATAGCCTTATATTGTCCATACGGGTTGACGCACGGGCGTGTATCTAGGCCGTGTGTGACACATGGTCTGCCATTTGGGCGTGTGGTCCAGCCGTGTGTCCCCTATACGTAAAATTTTCAAGCCAGTGTGCATGGTAGTAAGCACACGAGCAGAGACATGGCTGTGTGTCTCAGTCGTGTGAAGGACACGACCTAGCACACGGGCGTATGCCTTGGCCTTGTATACTGATGTCAGAAACAGAATGTCCATGTTTTTACACACGGGCTAGGACACTAGTGTGTCATGGTCGTGTGAAGGACACGGGCGTGTGCCAGGCCGTGTGAAAACCCCTATAGGTGTGCATTTAGAATTTATTCCACACAGACTTGTTGCCCTTATACACGAGCATGTGCCCTGTTTCAAAGTCAAATTTTCTATAGATGGCTTAAGGACCCAGGCTGATTCTGATAGTTTTCAATGGTCGATTTGGGGCTCGTAGGCCCATAATAAGAAGTTTAAAGTAGAAATTGAAAATTTTCTAAAATGGGACCAAGTCTTGGTGACTTGGGGAACGTTTGTGTGTATGGGATCGAGTTAGTTAATGCCTCGTATTTCGCTCTGGAATGGGTTACAGGTATGGGGTGTTATAGTGTAGTCAAAGAAGGACTAAAAGATATCGCTGTTCGATCTAAGGCTTGTGCACCTTCTAGAGCCTAAGCCATTCGAGCTCGTGAGGAAGCCTCGTCTCCAGATGTTATTACCGGTACTTTTACTCTCTATGATACTAAAGTTATTGCATTGATAGATCCAGGGTCTACTCTTTCGTATATATGCATGTATTTAGTATCCAGTAAGACTTTGCCTGTAGGGTCTACTGAATTTGTAGTTAGAGTATTGGACCCCTTAGGCAAGTGTGTTTTGGTTGATAAAGTGTGCAAGAATTGTCCATTGATAATTCGGGGTAATTACTTTTCGGTCGATTTGATGTTGTTACCCTGGGTATGGACTAGTTAACGTTGCATGATGTTGTTGTAAATTGCAAACGAAAGATGATTGATTTGAGATGTCAGAGTGATGAGATTATTCGAATTGAATTAGATGTTTTGAATGGATTGCCAGCTGTGATTTCAATGATGTTATCTTAGAAATATGTGAGAAAAGATTGCGAAGCTTATTTAGCTTATGTACTCGACACGAAAGTGACTGAAAAGAAGATTGAATCAGTGCCAGTTGGTTGTGAATATTCAGATGTGTTTCCTGATGAGTTACTAGGTTTACCTCCAATCTAGAAAGTTGAGTTTGGTATCGAATTAATGACGGGAACTACTCTGATATCGATAGCTCCATAAAGAATGGCACTGACTGAATTAAAAGAGTTGAAAGCTCAATTGCAAGAATTGACAGATGGAGGCTTCGCACGACTGAGTTATTCTCCCTGATGTGTA
This sequence comes from Gossypium hirsutum, assembly GCF_007990345.1. NCBI lineage: Eukaryota > Viridiplantae > Streptophyta > Magnoliopsida > Malvales > Malvaceae > Gossypium > Gossypium hirsutum. The sequence goes on from NC_053426.1 coordinate 89,072,935, forward strand.
TCGATTTTATTTGTGAAACAGAAAGATGGAACTATGAGAATGTGCATCGATTATTGACAGCTCAATAAAGTGACGATCAAGAACAAATATCCTTTACCGCGGATAGATGATTTGTTTGATCAGTTGAAAGGAGCTATTGTGTTTTCAATGATAGATCTAAGATCAGGATACTATCAATTGCGAGTAAAAGATTCAGAAATTCCGAAAACTATGTTCCGAACAAGGTACGGACATTATGAGTTTTTGGTTATGCCTTTCTGATTAACAAACGCACATGCTATTTTTATGGATTTGATGAACAGAATTTTTAGACCGTATTTAGATTGATTTGTCGTTGTATTCATTGATGACATTTTGATTTATTCACGTGATGAAACTGAGCATGTTGAACATCTGAGAATAGTGCTACATACTTTGCGAGATAAGCAGTTATATGCGAAGTTTAGCAAATGTGAATTTTGGTTACGAGAAGTCAGTTTTCTGGGACATGTTGTGTCAGCATCTGGTATCTGAGTTGATCCGAATAAGATTTCGGCTATTTTGGATTGGAAGCCTCCGAGAAATGTTTCTGAAGCCCGTAGTTTTCTAGGACTTACTGGTTATTATCAATGTTCTGTAAAAAGCTTTTCAATGATCGCGACTCTGTTGGCGAAACTACTTCAGAAGGATATGAAATTTGATTGGTCTGAAAAGTGTCAGAGATGTTTTGATCAGTTGAAAACCCTATTGACTAAAGCTTCAGTGTTAGTACAACCAGAATCGGGTAAAGAATTTGTGATTTACAGTGATGCTTCGTTGAACGGTTTGGGCTACATTTTGATGTAGGAAGGCAAAGTCATTTCTTATGCTTCGTGACAGTTAAAGCCGTACGAAAAAAACTATCTAACACACGATCTAGAATTAGCTGCGATTGTGTTTGCTTTGAAAATTTGGCGCCATTATCTGTTTGGTGAGAAATGTCACATATATTCTAATCATAACAGTTTGAAATATTTGATGACTCAGAAAGATCTGAATCTGCGACAAAAAAGATGCCTAGAATTGCTAAAAAACTACGAGCTTGTCATTGATTATCATCGAGAAAAGGCCAATGTTGTTGCTGATGCTCTGAGTCAAAAATCATTGTTTGCATTACGTGTGATGAATACTTAGTTAAATTTGTCTGATGATGATTTGATTCTAGCTGAGTTGAAAGCAAATCTGTTATTTATTCAGCAGATTTACGAATCTCAGAAGGTTGATAATGAATTGTTAGCAAAACAGGCTAAATGTGATTTGAATACTGATTCAAAATTTTGAGTTGATGCTGAAGGTTGTTTAAGATTCAGGGACCGAGTATGTGTTCCAAGAAATTCAGAGTTGATTCAGATGATTTTAAATGAAGCTCATAGCATTCGGTTATCTGTTCATTTGGGTAGTACTAAAATGTATAATGATCTGAAACAACTTTATTGGTGGCATGGTATGAAATGAGATATCTCAGAATTTCCTTCGAAATGCTTAATTTATCAACAAGTTAAGGTTGAACATCAGGTGTCATCTGGTTTGTTACAACCGATTATGATTCCGGAGTGGAAATGGGATAGAGTGACAATGAATTTTATTTTAGGTTTGCCCCTATCTTTTTTTCTCGATCTCTGAGAAAGAAAGATGTAATCTCAGTTATAGTTGATCGATTGATGAAATTAGCCCATTTTATTCCGGTATGATCTGATTACTCACTTGATTTGTTAGCTAAGTTATATATTTTTGATATTGTAGTTTGCATGGTGTGCCATTATCTATTGTGTCAAACAGAGATCCGAGATTCATATCACGATTTTGGAAGAAATTACAAGATGCTTTGGGTACGAAATTGCACTTCAGTACTGCTTTTCGCCTGTAAACGGATGGTCAATCTGAGCGAATTATTCAAATGATCGAGGATATGTTGAGATGTTGCATTTTTTAGTTTGAAGGTACGTTGGAACAATATTTGCCTTTGATTGAATTCGCTTATAATAACAGTTTTCAATCGAGCATCAAAATGGCACCATACGAAGCCTTTATGTTCACAGATCTCGTACACCTTTGTATTGGACTAAGCTCAGTGAGAATAAGATTCACGGGGTTGACTTGATAAAAGAGACTGAAAACAAAAAGTAAAAGTGATTCAAAAAGTCTGAAAGCAACTTTCAATCGTTAGAAATCTTATGCAGATTTGAAACGAAAAGATATTGAACTTGAGATCGGTGATAAAGTGTTTTTAAAATTCTCACCGTGGAAGAAAGTATTCGATTCGACAGAAAAGGCAAATTGAGTCCGAGGTTTATCTGGCTGTATGAGCTTATCGAGCGTGTCGGGCCAGTTGCCTATAGATTGTTATTGCCACCAGTATTGGAAAGGATTCACAATGTATTCTATGTATCGATGCTACAAAGATATAGATTAGATCCTTCGCATGTTATTTCCCCTACTGAGGTTGAAATTCATCCTGATATGTCTTATGAAGAAAAATCAATACAGATTTTAGCTCGTGAGATCAAAGAGCTGAGAAATAAAAGAATAGCATTAGTGAAAGTGTTGTGGCATTGGCACAGGGTTGAAGAAGCCACGTGGGAACTCGAGGATGCTATGAGAAAGCAATATCCAAAATTATTCACTAGTAAGATTTTCGGGGACGAAAATCCCTAAGAGGGGAGAGTTGTAACAGTTCGGTTTAGACCCTAGTCGAAATAGTGGTTTTGAGACCACAAATTCGAGTCAAAAATATTTTAATATTATTTTTCATGTTTATAACATGTGAATTGACATGTGTGAAAGTTTCGTATGAAAATTTAATCGTTTGTGTGTTTAATTTGATAAAAAGACCTAATCGCATAAAGTGTAAAAGTTCATGCTATATGTTAAGGGTGCCTAATTGTTATGGCTTATTAAAGGTTCTTATGTTGATATTTGACCATGGAATGTATTAACTGACATTGATGGACATTAGTTAATGGAATTTCAAGTGATAATAATAAGGTTATTTTGGTAAACTATGTATCAATGTTAATATAATTAAAATAAAACCAAAATGTAGCCACTAATTCATCTTTTCTAACCGAAATTAAGAAAATAAGGTTTGGAAAGCTTTGTTTACTCGACCATGGTTCAAGCTTAATTAAGGTATGGTTTTGACTCGATTTTTGATAATTTCTATGTTTTTGTAATCGTTGCTCTATATACTATCATGCCCATGTATGAATTTTGGAAATTTTTTATGATTTTAAGTTGAGCCATTGTTGATAATGTGAGTTTTATGAAGTTTGATGATAGTAAATGGAAGATATGTGTTAGATTACTATGTTTTGTATTGGGATTTTTGATGAATTTGAGTATTTTGGACTAAATTATGAAAATGAAAAATTGAGGAACTAAAATGTAAAATAAATGATAAATATGGGCTGAGAGGGACCATAGAAAAATTCGGCTAAGGCATGGTTTTGATGAATTTTATATATTTGGTGTTTTATGTAATAAGGACTAAAATGTCAAAATGTATAATTTTAGGGGCTAAAGTGAAAAAATGCCCAAAGATGTGTTTGTGTATTAAATTGAATGTGTTGGTGATTAAAAGGGTTAATTTTGAATACATATAGATCAAGAAAAGTGGAATTCAAATTTAGATCGAGGAAAATTGAAGATTATCAAGTAAATGATCCGAATCGTCAATTCCGAGTACGAGGTAAGTTCGTACATGATAAATGATGTTAGTTATGTTTTAATGTTTTGATAATGCATAAATTGTATAGATATTTGATTACGGTTTGAGCATGATGATAATCGACTATGTTCAGCACTAAGTGTGCGAGTTGGAATAGCTTCGGCTATATGAGGCACTAAGTGTGTGATATCGAGATAGCTTCGGTTTATTGAAATGGCATTAAGTGTGAGAGATTGTTACGGCTTCGGCAAATCACTTATGCACTAAGTGTGTGAATTCTTAAAGCATGGAAAGACTTCTGAATGAATTAATGTAATTGAATGAGAGGTGTGAATGAAATGAATAAATATGGGAAAGTTCAGGTATGTTTGATACCTATGTGGTAGATGATACTATGTGTATGAAGCTTGATGAATTCGTATGAACATATTAAGTGAGATATAATAGAATTGATGGATGAATTGAGAATTACCAAGTGTTTATTAGTTGATGTTTCGTATATTATAAATTGTTGATTATTTATGGTACGAACTTACTAAGCTTTAAAGCTTACTATGTAAAATGTTCTCTGTTTTACAGTGTTACAAAGCTAGCTCGGATCTGGGGATCGTCAGTGACATCTATCACACTATCGGACATCTATTTTGGTACTATTTTGAGAGTTGTATATATGGTATATGACATGTATAAGCTAAAGTTATTTTGGTATGTTTTGTGTTGTGATTATAGCCATAAAACTTGGCTTGTAAATGTTGTTTTGTATGGCCTCTTAATTTGGCATAAATGGTTTGTTTGATAAATAAGTTATATGATGCATATATTGCTTATGAGATGGATTAGTTATGAAATGTTGAAATGGTAAATTTTGTGATATGAAATGGGTGATAAGATAATGAGTTTATGCACTTGAAATTTATGTAATCTATTATGATTTTGGTATACTTTGAATGTGAAATTGAGTAGTGAATTGGATGTTATTTGAATGGCATGAAATATATACAAATTGATTGATTTGGTTGCTTATGAACGTATGCAAATGATGCTAAAATGTTGTGGATTTGGTATGTTTGAGACAGGTGGGAAAATGTGGCTTAAACCAAGCTTTATTTCACCCACACGGTTGAGCACATGGGCTAGTGTCTCGACCGTGTATCTGTTGTAATTTAGCTATTTAAGTCAGTCTCGAGCGCGGCCTAGACACACGGTCTTGTCTGGTGGCCATGCGAGGCACATAGCCTTGATACATGGGTGTTTGTGGCCGTTTCGAAGGGTACACGGGCTGGACACATGGGCGTGTGACCCAAGTTAGTTTTGACCAAGGCCAAGGCATATGGTCGTGTCTTTTGGCTGTGTGGACAAGTCAGTATGTATGCCCTATTTTGCCATGGCCTAGACACATGGGTGTGTCTAATACCATGTGAGGCACACAGCCTGTTCACACGGGCATGTGACCTTTATAACTTTGAAAAATGTTTAAGTTTCAAAAAATTTTGTATGAGCTCGGTTTAGTCTCGACCCCTTTCTAAAGCATGTTTGAGGTCTCGTTGACCTAATATAAGGGACTTTGTAATGATGTATGACTTATGATGTTATGATGATTGAGAAATGAATGCTAAATGTGTCGATTTGTCTGGTAACACCTTTAACCCTATTTTGATGATGGATATGGGTTAGAGGTGTTACATTAGAGAAGTAAACTGCTTGCCCAAGTTTATCAAGGATCTCCTCTATAATGAGGATGGAGAACTTCTCTTTTATGGTTAGCTGATTTAGTTGCCTATAATCAACACACATCCTCCAACTGCCATATTTCTTTTTTATCATCACTATAAGGAAGGCAAAGGAGCTGCTACAATACATTATAATACCAGCTTGCAAGATATCCCTAATTATTCTTTCAATCTCATTTTTTTGAACATTGGGATGTATGTATTATTTGACTTGAACTACTACTACTTTATCCTTTAATGGTATACCATGATCGTGTTGAGAAATATGTCCTTATTATAGTAAACATGTAATTTTTTTTATGTATTTGAATGATGAATAAATAAATTTCACATTTCACTGTTATGTCTTTTGTATTTCTATCTTTCATATTTTGCATGCATAGCAAAATTGTGACAAGCAAATATTAGTTCATTGATTGTCTAAGTTCAAACTGATGATAAATAGCATTATAAGAATATTTACATTGCGAGAAAGATAACTTACTTCAGTAGATAATCTAAATGAGTCTATAATCCAATAAAAGAATCAAATTGAGCGTTTGATTCAAATACTGAGAAGGATTACTATGTTGCCTACAATTCCAATTGAAGAGATGACTAGTCTTCACTATTGGAGCAGTTGACTCCACGGGTAGAAACATAGATGTATTCATTAGCAGAATGATACATTGGACTGGACCCAAGATAAATTAATTCTGAATCCATTTGTGAATAAATTCACTTGTGATATTCATGGTGTGATTTACCTAAATCCTGAGTTAGTCATTGACATGCGTATGTAACTCATGTACTTTGATATAAGTGGAGGCTTATACTCTAAAGATGATAGAGTCGATAGTCGATATGTTGGGTACGTGACTTGTGTATGGCATAGATTTACTAACAACAGTGGAATTCATAGCTTAATTAAAGAGTTAATGATATCCTCTCACTGGTATTGTGTGGATTGATAAATATGGAACGTGGTCATTAGTCGCTTGTTCTTGAACGAGAAATTTATCACTTCCATTTGTTGACAGTGATCATATTAATCATTAAGAAGATATAATAATGACAATAAGATAAAATAGGATTGTATTGAGTGAACGGATTTAACTCAAAGGAATCAAGGATATCATATAAAGGTAACACACACATGACGAGGTCATTGGACAAAGCAGTTGGATGATTTGCTTTTGTAAAGAGTATATAATAATTAGTTTTCAATCATGGTACTTCTTGTAGATTGACTCTAAGATTAAGTAATTGTGAATTATCGGAACGATGCTTCTAGACATAATTGCAATCACTAAAGCCTAATTGTATATGTCTGATTGGTCCTTCCACTAGCTCAACAAAAGCTTGATCGGACTGCATTTGAATTAGAACTAAATTCTATGACTTTGGAAATAATTTAATTGAGTCGATTTATTCGATGTAGGACTAAATTGGACGATCGTAAGAATTGTTCAACTAGAGAATTTGATTGAAGAATTTTCTTGAAAATTAATTTGAAAATTCTTAGAGATTTTTAGGAAAATTAATTTTAATCAAGTAAAATTAATATAATATTTTTGGAAATTAATTTTCAAGTCAAACAATTGGCCTAATGGGTAATTGAACTTGAAAATTGGACTTGTGATCGTAAATTGGGCCTAGGAGCCCAAAATCAAGACAAAGACCAAAAAACTGGTTGAAACGGGTCTAGTATGTGAAACCGAGCCAACAGTCCAACTAGTGGCTAGACTGGACCGGTCGGGCCATCATTAGCTTGGACCGAACCGGTAGAAATCGAAATAGCTCAGGCTGTCAGTGGCTGCAACAATAGCATTCCAGTGGCAGAAAAATGATCGGCGGTGATGGGTATTCGATTGTTGAGCAGTGGAAGAATTACACTTCTATTGGGACTCTACCAGAGAATTTGATTTCATAATAACTATTTGAAAGAAAATATTACTTTAATATATTTAAAATTAAATTAAATTTAATACTTATCTTAATAGTATTTTATTAATTTAATATTAAAGTAATTATCTTAATATTTAATTTAATTTATTGTTTATGTTGTAGATAAAAATTCTATTAATTTACTAAGATTTAATACTAAGTTTAATCTAATATTTATCTTGATAAATATTATTGTAACATCCTATTTTTCAATATTGTCGAAAATAATAGTTTCAGAACCACAAATTTGACTAGTAAGTTTGTATAATTAGTATTTATATTAAAAGATTCAATAATAATTGTATATTGAATTTTGATTTGATGAATTTTAATTAATTGAATTAATGGTTAGTATAAGTGGTTATCTCAAAAGTCAAGTGGTTTTTGAAAATGAGGTATTAGAACATTGTCTCTGTAATTTAAGGTCGTAAATTTTTTTATTAAATATTTATAGAGTCGTATTATAGGAGTATTAAAGTTCGATCCAAAAATTTTAGTAATTTGATAGTTAATTAAGGTAAAAGAAGTAAAAATTAATTGCTATAGATTTAAAATAGTAAAGGGACCAAAATGGTGATTAAACCATAGTAAAAAAGTCCAAGCAGTGGTGGACATGATTGATTTAATAACTTTTGAGCTATTTACATATTAAGTCCTTATTAGTTTAGGATTAAATTGAAATTAAGCTTGTTTAGTTAAAATTTTAAAACAATTGAAAGACCAATTGTGTAATTAAACCTTCTTTATATGGTAATTATACCATATTCATAAATATTGGACACTTATGGACATGAATTACTCATTATATAAGTAAGATTAAAAGGTTAAATTAGTAAATTAGTAAATTGCAAAATTAAGTAAATAAATAAATGATAACAAAGGTTAAAATCATCATATTCATGAATCTTTAGAGAAAAAAAGGTCGAACCACTATTGTGAAGGCTTGGGAAGCTTCGGCCAAGCTTATCCTTCAATTTCGTAAGTTGATTTTAATCGGTTTCTTGTAATTTTTATATTTTTGAGATCATTGCAACTTGGTCCAGCGAACTCGTATCTCTATTTTCGAAATGGTTAAAGATTATGAATTATGACATTAATGAGTTTTGGATATTCTTGAATTTTTAAGGTAAATTATTAAGCTTGGTTGTTAAATGGGACTATTTTGTAAAGTAATTTTTGGTAATTTTAATGTTTAAAGACTAAAATGTTAAAGTGATAAAATTATGAGGACCTGATGTGAAATATCAGTAAATAGGGGCTGTAATAGGGTCCCAAAAATGTTGGTTAAGCTTGAATTTGATTGAAAATGGTTAAATTGTAAGTTTTGGAATTAGGGAATAAATTGCATAAAAGGTAAAATGTTGGTGTAGTTTTGTAAAAATGTACAAAAGGACTTAATTGTATAAAAGTAGTTAATTATGTTACTGGAAGTTGATAATTAAATGGAATTATTATTTTTTTATCAAGAAATAAATCGATCAGGCTCGAATTGTGAAAATGCTAAATAACTGATTGATCTTTGTCTCAATTTTGACTTCGTTTTTTATCAGGTAAGTTCATTTTGTAACAGCTCGGTTTAACCCTAGTCGGAACAATGGTTTCGAGAGCATAAATTCGAGTCAAAAAAATATTTTAATATTATTTTCAGTGTTTACAATATGATATTTGATATGTGTGAAAGTTTCATATGAAAATTTTATCGATTGTGTGTTTAATTTGATAAAAGGACCTAATTGCAGAAAATGAAAAAGATGTGTTCTATTTGCTAAAGGGTCAAATTGCTTTGGCTTATTAAATGTGAAGTCCTTATTATGTTATTAGACCATTGATAGTGGAATTTGACAAAAATAACCATTAAATGAACGATTTTAAATGGTTATAAATAAGGTTAATATGGTAAATAGATTATTAATGTTGTATTAAATAAAACTAAAGCCAAAATTAGTCCATTATCATCTCCTTCATACTGAAAATCAAGAGAAAAGAAAGCTATTCAAGCATTTTAGGGTTCGGCTCTCATTGTTTTTTATTAAGGTATGGTTTTTAATCTGTTTTTGATAATTTCTACGTTTTTGTGATCGTTGCTTAGTAATCTTTCAAGCCCATGCCTCAATTTCTAAATTTGATTATGATTTTAAGATGTGCCATTGTTTATAATTTGATTTTTATGACGTTTGATGATAGAAAATGAAAGTTATGTGTTAGATTACTATGTTTTGTATTGGGATTTTTGATGAAATTGAGTATTTTGGATTAAATTATGAAAATGAGAAATTGAGGGGCTAAAATGTGAAATAAATGAAATATGTGGGCTTATATGAGCTAAAGGAAGATTCGGCTAGGCATGTGTGAAAGGAAATTATGCATATTTTGTGATTTTATAAAATCGGGACTAAAGTATTAAAATGTGAAAATGTGATGGCTAATCTGTAAAATGCCCTAAATATGTGTATATGGATTGAGTTGAATGATTTTTTGAATAAAAGAGTTAAATTTGAATTTTTATGGATCAAGAACCAAAGAAAACAAAATTAGATCGGGGAAAGTCAAAAATCGTTGAATAGCCATCCGTTTCCGTTCATTTTCGTACGAGGTAAGTCTATATACAAATAAATGTGTTTGAATTGATTTATTTATGTTTATATGATATTGAATTGTGATGAATGGTTATAGAAGTTGAATATGTGAAAGTGAGAAAGTTTATACAATGAGACAACGTCCGAAATCCCTATACGAACCATAGGAATAGTTAGGATACATATGTCATGACATAGCATTTTTGATATGTGATTTCGTGTAAGACCACTTCTGGGACGTTGGAATCGATTTGAAATTTACATGTAAGGCCATGTCTGGGACATCGGCATCGTATTTGATTTCGTGTAAGACCCTGTCTGGGATAGTGGCATCGATATTTGATTACATGTAAGACCACATTTGGGATGTTGGTATTGTACGAGCTTTTCAAGCTATCCGAGTATCCTTAACGATTCTGAATGGTTCAATGGGAATTCTGAGAAATACGTGTTTGAATGAATGAATAACTGATTCAGGTACGTGGAGATGTGTTTAACATTTGTTAATGAGAAGTAAGTACATGTGTAAGTGATGATATGTGATATAAGTATGAGAAATTATGCTATATCTGCAAATGAATTGGGAATATGTGAAATGTACATGAACTATGTGGTTTGTGATAGTATTTGGCTATGTAGTATATGTATTTTATGATTCTTACATGCTTAAAATGATAAGTTTATTTGTATATGGCTTACTAAGTTTTTGAAAGATTACTTTGCTTTATAGATTATCGAAGCTACTGAAACCTCGGGATCGTCGAGGATCATCACCACACTATCAAATACTATTTTGTTATCTTTTGAAAATGTATATATCAAAGTATGGCATGTATAGGCTAGGATTAATGTGGTATGTTTTGAGATAGGTATATCATGCCATGAGATATGGCTTGATTATGGTTGAACTTATGGTTCGGTTTTGGTATATGATATGTGATGAAAAAATGGTAATTTTGTGTATATATATGGCCTAATGAAATGGTCTTTTTGGTAAGTTAGTTTTGTGGTTGAAATGGTTATAAATGTGATATGAATCATGTGTTCATGGTATGAATTAATTACACAGAATTAGTGTGTTTGAGTTGGAATTATGTTTGGAAATGATTAATGATATTGAAGTATGAGTGATGCTTGTTTTGGAAATGTTTTGGTTTCAAATTGTGTTATGAAATGTGGTCTTAAAAGGTTATGTATATAAGGTGGCAAAATGGCTTTTCAAGTGGCCTATGCTTATTCACAAGGGTAGAGACACGGACATGTGTCTTAGTCGTGTGCGATACACGATTATGTTACACGGTCGTATGTCCCTTAGGGTGGTCCTACAATTTAAAGTCAATCTCGAGCACGGCCTAGACACATGGACTTGTGGTTAGCTGTGTGACCCAAGTCAATTTCGATCAAGGCCAAGGCACACGGGCATGTCTCCGGCTGTGTGGTACAAGTCAGTATGTATGCTCTGTTTCGCCATAGCCTAGACACATGGGCGTGTTTAATGCCGTGTGAAGCACACGGCCTATTCACACGGGCGTGTGACCTTTGTAACTTAGAAAAATTTGTTAAGTTTTGGAAAAATTTTATATGTGCTTGGTTTAGTCCCGACCCTTCCTAAAGCATGTTTTAGGTCTTGTTGACCTAAGAAAGGGACCTTATGTTGATATCTAACTTTGATATGATAATGTATGACTTTTTATTTTGAATTGATTGCGAAATGTTCTGATATGTCCGGTAATGCCTCTTAACCCTAGTCCGACGATGGATACGGGTTAAGGTTGTTACACATTTAATTTGAAAATTTTATTTTCAATTGTTTATGAATGTTACAGCTTAAATGATATGAAATTACTAATATTAAATTGATTTTTTGATAGAACCAGAATTGTAAAAAGGTATGAAAACGATAATTCCTAATATCAATGGAGGCAGGTTGCATTTGTACGTAAGACTATAGCGAGGCTATGACAACCATTCAGACGTAAGACCATGGTTAGACCATGGAAGTGTATATATATATATTACCATAGCTGGGCTATGGCCTTCTGATGGTAAGACCATAATCGGGTTATGGCACTATGAGCATAAGACCATGGTTGGACCATTGTATTGTATATATATATAATAGCATAGTTGGGCTATGGCATTTTGATGGTAAGACCATAACTGAGTTATGACATTATGAACATAAGATCATTGTTAGACCATGGCAATGTATATATACAAGACCATAGCTGGGCTATGGCGTTCTAATGTTAACACCATAACCGGGTTATGGCACTATGAACATAAGACCATGGTTGGACCATGGCAGTGTATATATATAAGACCATAGTTGGGCTATGGCATTCTAATGGTAATACCATAACCGAGTTATGGCAGTATGAACGTAAGACCATGGCAGTGTATATATATAAGACCATAGTTAGGCTATGGCATTCTGGTGGTAAGACCATAACCGGGTTATGGCACTATAAACGTGACCATGCCAGGGCCATGGCAATGCACATGTAAGACCATAGTTGGACTATGGCACAATATGAAACGTGTATCGAGATTTCACTTGTCTTTATAATATTCATTGGATGAAAACAAATGAGGATCAAAATATGATGCGTAAAATGGTAAGCGGTTTGTAATAGTATATATGTGTAAAAATGATAACTGTTGTATTACTATATGTTAAAGAGATTATGCATTATGGTAGTAAGAAATACTAATGTTATTGAAATATGAAAAATTGATTTGAACTAATATTTGAGCATTACTTACCTATTGGGAGCTGTGGTTCACAGGAATTCTGATAATAACCTTGTTGACAGGAACTCTGTTCATTTATCTTGTTATTTGAATATTTATATTTAATCGAAAAACTTATTAAGTTTTATGTAAGCTTACTCATGTCTTTGTCTTTTCTTTGTAGGTTACGTTTTGTGGAAATCGGGATATTGGACCAACTCGAAGAACCATACTATCCGAGAATCATTTTGGTAGATTTTGAAATTAACTTGACTTATATGGCATGTAATAGGATTATTTGGTCGTGTTTGTAATGGTTCATAAGTATTTTGCAATGTGTTTGTGTTGTGCTTTGATTTTGTGGAATAAGTAACTAATATGGTATATATGTTCAGCCCTAAACTATAGCATAATGGATGAATATGGAAATGTAAGTTGGCATGAATTAGATATGGTAAGTAGTGATTGAATGTGAGTCATATGATTATGTTTGTGGTTTGTGTCTTTTTGCTAAGGTATTGAAACTATGGTGTTGGACTTGGGGTGTTTTCGTTGACACATTGGTTTATGTCTTGGTTGAATGATTTAGTAAGCTTTGGTTTTTCTTGAATGTGTTTAAAATCTTGTGATCATGTGCTATAAATTGGTTTAGGTACCTAAGCATTTGAGCTAAAATTGAGCATATTTTGTGTCATTTTAAGCACACACGGCCTGAGACATGGCTTGCAACATGGCTTTGTGTCTCAAAATAGTTTCGAGCATGATCTGGCACATGACCTATAACACGGCCGTGTGACCCAACATCACAGTCTACCACACGGCCTGCGACACGGCCGTGCAAGGGTATTCTCGAATGCTATACGGCCTGGCCACATGGCCTTGTGATTTTTATTTTGAAAATTTTCATTTCTGTCTAAAATCCCCTATTTTGTTTCAAGTTAGTCCCTGATTATTTCTAAATTAATTTTACGGCCTCATGGACTCGATTTAAGGCCCATAAACATATGAGTTATTTTAATCATAATTATTTGTGAATTTATGTTAATTAATTTGGTAAATATGGTGCTATCTTTTATTGATTAATCTTAATTGCACGGTAATATCCTGTAACCCTAATCTGGTGATGAAAGCTTTTATAGGTGTTACATTTAGTGGTATCAGCGCTATAGTTTAGTCTATTCCCAGACTGAACATAGCGTGTTTGAAGTCTAGAAATTAAATGCCATATAAACCTGAGATAGTGTGATATGGATTTGTAACACCCCTTACCCATATCCAATGTCGGGACGGGGTTCTAGGCGTTACCGGACTTAAACATTCACAAACATGCAAAATCGAGTCACAAAATTTTGCCCAAAATTAAAAATTTCCAAATACATGTATATCGTCCCTTATACGGGCCTTCGAGGCCTAAAACATACATTGGGGTGGTTCAGGACTAAACCGAGAACTTTAGAAAGTTTTGGGAAACTTATAAAAATTTTCATGAAATAGGTTCACACGCCCGTGTGGACACAGGGACATGCCCGTGTGTCTCCAACACACACGTGTCCTCAGGCCATGTAATTCTCTGTTTATGACGTCAGCAAAACAGATTGAACCACACGGCCAGGCCACACGCCCGTGTACTAGACCGTGTCCTCCACACGGTTGAGACACATGGCCGTGTCTCTGCCCGTGTAGCTAGCACTTGGGCTATTTTCCAAGCCTTTTTGTTACCATTAATACCTCACTACTTAAATACATTATAGACACATACAATGTAGCATCAAGTAAATGATTAAACATCCTCCATTAAGACTCAATTGTAATATTCATATATCATCATACATGTGTTTTGCTTACTCATTTTATACCAAGTCTAAACACACCAATTCACAATCAATTGAACATGTCATTTTGATTATTACTTATACATTTATACCATGCTTGCCTAAGTCATTCCACACTAATTTCAAGTTCAAGCATTATTGACTTATTGCCATTTCACACTTTTGTTCTCTGATTATGACCACTTTGTTTAGTCATAAGACATTCATCAAGCATACATACCGTAATACTAACTATTCATATCGAACAAATATAATCATATGACCACATCACAAGGCATCAATAAATAGCTTGGATAAATAGGCTTACAAGCCATAACCCATATAAGCCACGTCTCATGGCTAAACACAATGAATTAGTTTTAAGCCAACATCTTGGCCAAATCAAAAGATTACACATCATAATAACTAAGTCTCTATACATGCCACTCACACAAATACACTTAAGGTTTATCAATACCCCAACGGTAATAGCTTAATAGTGTGATGCTGCCTCTGACGGTCTCCAACCCCGAGCCAACCTAACAACACTAAAGAAATAGAGAGGAGGCAGTAAGCTTAAAGCTTAGTAAGTCCATATGAAAATAATAAGCAAATTATCAACATGATTCTATGGTAATATAACCATAATTATACTTTTACTTATAATCTGGTTATGTTGTTTTCTCGAGTCATAGCTAATTTTTCCTAAAACTAGACTCACATACCTTCTTATCATAAAATTTTCAAAATTTTTGGATTAGCCATCACCCCTGTTCTGGTGTTTGACAGCTTCGACCCTTCTTTACTAAAAATCAATTATCTCTTAGTACGAGATTCAATTAATGTTCCCGTCTATTTCTCTTGAAAATAGACTCATTAAGTATTTATTCATTAAATTCTAACCCATAATCATTTTTTAAAAATTTTTAGTGATTTCCCAAAGTTGAGACAGGGGATCCCGAAATCACTCTGACTCTGTCTCACAAAAGTTCAAATATCTCATAATATGAAACTCTTTTACTCACACTGTTTCTTCTATGTAAAACTAGATTCAGTAGTCTTTAATTTCATATCTTATTCAGTCTCTAATTCAATTTCCACAATTTTTGGTGGATTTTCAAAATCACACAACTACTGATGTTCAAAACTGTTTTGTGCAATATCATGATAACTATCATGTGGTGGCATAATAACATAATCACCAAGATTATTCATCATTCAAGCATTTTATCTCATTAATCAAATATTCATATACATATACATGAATTTACATTTTTGTCATATATCATCCTGTAACAAAGCGTTACTCATGAGTATAACATACGTACCTGTATGTATCTGTGGTATATCTAATAACTTTACCTTCATTACCATGCCCATCTCGGGACTTTCATCGGATTATTCATTATAATACCCGTTAAACACTTGGAATACTATTGGATACATGGAAACTTGCACACAAGTGCCACATAAACATACATAGCCAAAGCTATCTTATAACATGTAACACATCCATAATGAACTCGGACCTCTCAATGAGCTCGGATGCTACATGTATCGCATCCATTATGAACTTGGACCACCCAACAAGCTCAGATGTTACATATATCATGACCTTGCACCACTCAACAAGTTCGGATTCTCACATATATCACGAACTCGGACCGCTCAACGAGCTCGGATTTCTTAATTCCTAGTGACATGTCACTTGTATCTTAAACTATTCCTAAGGTTCAAACAGGATTTTCCACACTTGCACATAGCATCCTTATCGTACTTGCTTGTTCATGAAACATTTCATGAACAACGACCATAATATCATTCATGCTTACCAATTCACCATTCTCATATTCATGAAATAAACATGGCATTGCTCATAATAACATTTAGACATTTGTCACATAATACAATCATCATATCAACTATATAAATATTCATCACATGATATTAACACATAAATTTAAGTTCAAGCATAAATAATGATATTATTGCATTATTATTGACATACGAACTTACCTCGAAAGCGAGCACGGCTATTTATTTCGATTTAGTCCATAATCTCATTCATTTCCAATCTATGCCCGAATCTCATTTTCCTTGATCTATAATATCACATTTAGCTTACTAATTAGTCACATTATTCATATGAGTCCAAAAATCATATTTTTACAAATTTGTATTTTGACCCCTAAACTTTCACATATTTGCACTTTTGCCCCAATGCTCGTAAAATTATTTTCATTCAATTTATTTGTACTTTAAGCCTATCTAAATCATTTTCATAACTATAACAGTCCCCAATTTCCACTAAAACACACTTTTATGACAAATTTTATAACTTTTACAATCTAGTCCTTTTAAGCATTTTCACTGAAAATCACTTAGCAAAAGTCATTTATTTAACACCCAACATTCATTTTCTACCATTAGACATCAAAACACATGTATTTCACTCATGGGTAAATTTTTAAACATGAACCCTAGCTCAAAATAATGGTAGAAATATATAGATCTTGTTACGAGGATTTCAAAAACGCAAAAATTATTAAAAACGGGGCTAGAACGGACTTACAGTCGAGCTTGGAAGCTTGAAAAATCCTATTTATGTCTTCTCCATGCAAGTTTCGGCCATGGGGTAAAAGATGGATAAAAATTGGTTTTTAATTTTGTTTTTAATTCATTTTAATTACTAAATGATCAAAATGCCCCTAACTTAAAAATATTCTATTTCACCTATTTCATGTCCATTTTTTCTCAAACAATTAACCAATGGTCTAATTACCATTTAAAAACTTCCAATTTAAAATTTCATAGAAATTAGACACCTCTAGCTTCTAAAACTCAAGTTTTGGACTTTTTACAATTTAGTCCTTTTGACCAAATTGAGTACCCAAACGTCATAATTGTTTAACGAAATTTTTACAAAATCATCCCGTGAAATTGTAGACCATAAAAATATAATAAAAATAAGTTTTCTTACGTCGAATTTGTGCTCCCGAAACCACTATTCTAACTAGGCCCTAATTCGGGATGTTACAGGATTGATCCGATCTAACCCATATTTTTCTTACAAATTAATGAATGTTAATAGAATTTGATCATACTGACCTTGATAAAGAAAAAGGTAATAACCCGACTTCTAAAGAAGTAAATTATAGTTTACCAGTTCTACAAATGCCTAATAGTAAAGTCCTGACTTCTGAACAAGAAGTAAGTCATAGTTTATTGGTTTCGTAAATGTCTGATAGTGAAATCAGAATGTCTTGTTGATTTATTGAGTCATTGGTTCACAGAGCTGGTGCGAGTCAATTCAGTGACTCCACAACCTCTACTCCTTGATATGCTTCTTATCACACCCCTAAGTCCTCAACCAACTAGAATAGTTCGATGGATTTCAATTAATAATTAGAAAATATGGTGCTGAAGGATTTAGCGGTAAAACAGGTTATGATTCGAGTGGGGCTGGGTACTGGTTAAAAAATATCTAGGGAATTTTCGATTATATGGCTTGTTTCCTTGGTGATTATCTTAGATGCGCCATGTCTTTGATTAAAGGTAAGGTTTATGGCTGGTGATTATCTTAGACGGATCCTTTTCTTTCCTGACTTTCAACCAAGTGATCTTCTCTACCATTCTTGTACCACGAACTACTTTGAGTATGGGCTCGAATTAATTGAATCAAAATACAAAACTAGAAACTTTTTTCTTTTATGTGGGAAAGAAAAATTCTCTTCTAAAATAGAATCTGACAGAATTGTTATTCCAGAAAAATATATTTAATAGTTGAGAATAAATTCTCTCTATTTTTTGGCAGAGTAACAATATCTTAAAGTTGTGTGTTAATAGCTCTACCGGTGCCATCTATTTATAGGAAGAGAAAGTAGAACCTTTGTTGAATTGTAAAGACTTATTTCAACTATAAAAACAACTTCCTACTTAGAGTAGGAGTAGGGTGGACTGCATCCCCTATTATTCCTACTACAGTTGTCGCCCTCTTCATATTCCATGAAGGGTTTTTGGCCCTCTCTCACATCGGGTCTAATTATGAGTAATTGTTGGACTTTTCGACCTAGTATTTTGTAATATGATCCAACCTGATTCTGTTTTTCTATTTCCAAAAATAAACTTCAATATATTTATATTAAATAGTTTTCTCATCTCAATTTTACCTTAGAAAAATTATGACGATTTTGCCTTTGGTAAAATTTCTGAAAAAATATATTTAATTTTTCACAATTCAACTTGTTCACTGTGATTGAATGGTTTATTTTCATTTTCAAGCTTTAAAATAGCTCAAAAACTCTCATTCTCTCGATCATTTATAAGTAATTCATTTGAATTTGTAGATGAATCATTTCTCATTTTCATTTCTATTTCTATTTCCATTTCCATTTTGAGAAAACCGCATTTATTTATGAATGATCCCATTTCTCCATTTAAAAAAATCATAACCATTTCTAAATGTTTTCCATTTCTCCATTTCTATTCATTCTGTTCATTTTGATTCAAACGCACAATTCATTTCTAGTTTCAGCAAGCTAGTGGAGAGACTGATTGGACGTATGCAATTGAGGCTCAAATGATTCATAATTAAGTTCTAACTTTTCGCCTATTAGTTATAAACTCATTTAGTCATGAAGTCATTTCACTATAGTATCGTGACTGAGCTCTCCCCAACTGTTTACCATTTCGAAAGCAACTCGATTACTACTCGTCTAATGACTTTTTCATAATTGTGTTACCCTCATAGGATATCCTTAATTTTTTTAGGATAATATCTGTTCTCCCAATATGATTCTATTTTATCTCATGGTAACCATTACATCTTCCTTCATGAAAAGTCAATTACTATCAAATAGTAATAAAGTCATCCATCACAAAGACGAACAACCTATGGCCATATTTACTTTTCATCAACCATGTAATTCCAATGAGAGGATATCATTTACCTATGTCTCAGACTACGAATTATACTATTGTGAATGACGCTACATACTGCAAAATTCGTACACCCAATTCACTAGCTTTCAGTTATTTATCTATTCAAACTCAGGTTTTTACTTACATCAAAGTGTACGAGTCAAGCATACATATCTTGCCATCCACTCAAGATTTAGGTATGTGACATTACGAACATTACAAGTGAATAAGTCCATAAACGAATTCAAAATCTATTTTTCTTAGGTCAAGTTTAATGTACTGTCAGCCCAGCCAGTCACATTTATGTCTCTATCTTCTGGAGTCACTCGCTCCGATGCTCAAGACAAAACATCTCCCCAACTGGACTTGATAGATGACATATTAGTTTTTCAATCAGTTTGCTCATTTCTGATTAGACTAAGGACATGTTTAGGTTCATCTGCTAATATAAGTTGTCTTTCTGTATTACGATTCAACCACATAATACCGCTTAACATTAGTTAAACATTAGGCAACCAGTGAGAAACATTTGCTTCCATTTGCTTTGCGTGCAAAAAATATGTAAGGACAATATACACAGTATTAATGTAATTCATGAATAATTTTATTAACCAATTTATTAGAAAAATTACAAGTGTATTGAGACAAAAATATTACATTTAGAGTACCAAATCCAACACATGTAGAGACATTGTGGGGCCTTTAGCAGATTCCTCTTTCTAAATAATTTGAGCACTCTTGGAAATCATCTCCCTCACCATCAAAAGAGGGATTGAGTAACAATTGATTCTAACACCCCTTACCCGTATCCAAGGCCGGAACAGAGTACGAGGCATTACCAGACTTAACAATACACATAGACGAAAATCGGGCCATAAAATTTCATTTAATTCAAAACTTTTCGAACACATGCATAACAAAAAAACTAACTATATCATCACATCAAAACATAGGACATGGTACGATTAATTAAACTTATAAACCATAATGGATAAGGACCACATCTCATGATTTTATACGATAACTCAATGCAGACTGATCCGTATGGTCAAAATCATAATAAAAATACATATTACAAACCAGGTTCTTATACATGCCACTCACTTGATATTTCTAATATTTGAATTAATTCTCCCAAAAATGATAGTTTGATAGTGTGATTTTGCCTCCGATGATCTCCAACCCCGAGCAGACCTGCCAATACTAAAGAAATGGAGAGGATAGGTAAGCTTTACGCTTAGTAAGTTCATATGAAAATAATAAGCAATTACTACCACGCTTTTTAAAATAAACACTATAATTGTACAATTACACATGTTAAGATTAAACTGTGTTATCGAGTTATAGTTACTAAATCATTCATATATGAAGCTAAAAAAATTAAAATTTAGTTTCATTAATTTTCCCTGAAACTAGATTCATATATCTTTCTCCCATAAAATTTCCAAAAAAAAATTTTGGTCCAATTAGCACAATTTATTAGTTAAAGTCTCCCCTGTTTTAGAGTATGACTACTCTGACCTCTGTGCACTATGAACCAAATTTCTCCCTGTACAGAATTCCAACGACCATGCTGTTTGTTTCCCTTAAAAATAGACTCAATAAGGAATCCATGAATGTAAGGTATGACTCTTAATAGGTTTTGTACAATTTATGGTGAATTTCTAAATTCAGAACAGGGGATCTCAAAATCATTCAGACCCTGTTTCACAAGAAATAAAATATCACACAATATAGAATTCTTTTGATTCCCCTGTTTCTTTCATGTGAAAATAGACTCATTAAGATTTATTTTCATGTATCATTTGAATTTTTATTCAACTTCCACAATTTTTAGTGAATTTTCAAAGTTACGCAACTGCTACTGTCCAACACTGTTTTACTACTAAAATTCATCCTTACATAATTCCACTTAATCCGTTTTGTCTTATCGGAGTTCACCCAACTATCGAGCACATTGCTCATAATTTTCATAAACATATACCTGCACTTATTCGTCATATAATCATGTTCATATGTATTTTTACTTAACCGATTTTCCCGTTGAACTCTTCGGAATAATAACTGATACTCAATTGCCTGCACATATTTTCACACTTGTAGCCAAAGCTATCTGGTACGCATAGTAGCCTGGACATAGTACTACACATGCGACCAATTATCTGGTACATGTAGTAGCCTGCACTTAGTACTACACACGTGACCTAACCATCTGTTACACGTAGTAGCCTGCACTTAGTACTACACACGTGATCGAAGTTATCGGGTACGAATAGTAGCCTGCACATAGTACTACACATGCGACCTCACAAAAGGTCATTCGTATCGTTTTTATTCCGAAGGCTCAACCGAGAAATTCCTCACTTTCCAACATGTTACAAATTTATTCATAGTCTTTTTTTTTTCAATTTTCAATTTACAACAAATAGTCAATCTATAGGTAACCTCATTTCATATGATAACATAATATAATAAAATAAAATAAATCGAAAAATTATTTACGTACAAACTTGTCGAAATCTCATCAGCTACAACCGTGCAGCAATTCATACAACCCAAGGTAATAGTAATTTAACACTCAATTCACATAGCAATAATTTTCCATTCAATTTCACATGATACAACTAGTATTACATATATATATATTTTTTCCATATCATACATACCATCCATCAACTTCTCTTAAACATATTAAATCATACAATTTATGTCATATTAATAGAGAATTACAATTCATGCATGGTATTGCATTATTATTAACACACGAACTTACCTCGATCCAGAAACAGTAATTTACCATTTTAGTCCATAACCTTGTATTTTCCCGATTTAAGCCCGAATCTCGATTTCCTTCATCTATAATATCACATTTAGCTTAATAATTAGTCACACTATTCATACGGGTCCAAAAATCATATTTTTAAAAATTTTCATTTTGACCCCTAAATTTTGCATATTTTCACTTTTGCCCCAAGGTTCGGAAATAAAAATTCATCCTATTTTCTTATGTTTTATGGCATGCTGATCATTTTTTTCTTCTATGGCAACATCAAATTCTCACTCTAACATGTACTTATGACTATTAGGTATTTTTACCGATTAAGCCATTTTGCTCGTTTTCACTTAAAATCGAGTAGCACAAGTTGTCTAACATAGTTTAAAACCTCATATTCTATCATAAAACACCAAAATACACAAATTTCACCTATGGGTATTTTTCCAAATATGAACCCTAGGTTGAATTATTGCTAGCATAAGCTAAATCAAGTTACCGGGACTCCAAAAACGTAAAAATCATTAAAAACGAGGCTAGAACGGACTTACAATCGAGATTGGAAGCTTGAAAACCCTAGCCATGGAGTATCCCTTGGTATACACGTCCATGGTGAAGAAGATGAGCAAAATTGGCTTTTATTTTTGTATTTTAATTCATTTTAACCCTAAATGACCAAAATGCCCTTACTACTAAACTTTCCAAAAATTCCATCCATGTCCAATATTTTTCCATAAACTTTGAAATTGGTCAAATTTCTATTTAAGACCTTCTAATTAATATTTCAAAGCAATTTCATACTAGAAACTTCTAGAATGCAAGTTTTACAACTTATTCAATTTAGTCCCTAACTTCAAATTAAGCACTTTATGCATAGAATTTCTTCACGAAGTTTTCACAGAATCAAGCAATCATATCATAGACCTCAAATAATCATAAAATAATTATTTCTATCTCGAATTTGTGGTCACAAAACCACTATTCTGATTAGGCCCTAATTTGGGATATTACAATTCTCCCCCCTTTAGGGATTTTCGTCCCCGAAAATCTTACCAGAAAAGTGGTCTTCACTTAGATTCCTCAATTTCATATTCAGTGTTGAAGAACTTTCACTTAGGCGGTGCCTCCAATATATCTCTTTAATTTCTCATATATTCTGAAATTCATTATCAGAAGTCGATCCTCACTGTACTCTTTTAGTTTGCTACTCACTATCACATTTTCCTCTTGCCGCTACGGAAATAATTCTGATATAACCTCGAAAATAATCCTTTCTTCTAGTTACAAAACAATTCATCATGCCATCCTTTACTATTCATTCATTACGTTAATCAAAACCGTCCCAATTGCATTAGCTCAAGTACTAAAATATCTCAATTGAAGACATTAACTATAATTGACTTACTTGAGAGAAGTAATCCACCATACCGATTGAAACTCACACTTTTATCACTTATACCTTTACTTTTGTCAAACCTTACATGAAAATTAGAAAAATCCTAATACTGAAATCACCACATCACCCAAATCAAATCAGAAGTATAGCCATACTTGACATGATTATCACGAGCTGAAGAATGTACTCCGAACGTGAGTCATAGTTGACAAATTACGGAATAAAGATAACAAGAAAACCGAATAAAGAAATCCAAGATAGAAAAACCCAGAATAAAGAAACCCAAGATACGATACTATGCCGGAGAATTGAAAACCAAACTCATAGGAAAATATAGAAGATCCCGATAATTCCTCAGAGAAAAGAAATTCAGTAGAAAACATCCTTTAGTCTCACTGGAATCAAATGCAACAAGAACAATGTATCTTCCCATATATATACATATCAAATAGAGCATCAAGTAGAAGAAATAGAATCATAGTATCATACATATTCTCTCATCAATTTTTTTTATCAGGCAGAATATAATAGAATGCCCGAAGGAATAAAGCAATATAAATTATAAACCAGTCAGGCTACCAATGCTTTCGTTTAACATCAGATTAGAAAACATCCCCATATAACAAGAATTTCTTCAAAAGATCAATAACCATAGAAATATTTCTGGGAACGGATAAACACATAAAACATCTTAGAAGAAACTGCTAAAATCCGTCCAACCGTAACTGTCACACTCAGATATTACACATTTCAGATATCATTTCCCCAACTATTTCTGCCATCACAAATTTCATATTACTTTTCACTAAAGAAGACTAGTTCTGAATAAATTTTTATTTTCACTTTTCTCGACCTTGTACCTTAGTAATTCGATTTATCAAAATAAACTTCTTCTCTAACTGGAACAGTGCATAACTCCAATAATCCTTATGCCAATCTGATACTTTTCTAGCTTTGACTTTACTTATCAATTCATTCTTCAATATCTAATCATATTTATAATTATTCTAGCACTGAACTCTTTGGTTTCTCAACCAGAAACTTATTCAGTATAAATCTCATGAAATTCCATTATAAAACACCACTTTGGTAAGGGGAAAGGGGCCGTAGGGCCTCTGATTCAACTCTCATATACATATACATGTAACACAGTTTTCTTCATAGCAATCATATCTCAATCATGTTATTCATTTCGAGTAACTAACATTCATATTGATTTAATGCTCACTTTCCAGTTATCTCATTTAGTCAAGTATAATTATGCATGCATCCTATGTTTTCTGGATAGCTTGACTTATCCATTCATCTACTCGAACAAATCATACTCATGACATCATATAAGGGTTAAACAAACATAGATATTTATATCACAATCACAACTTTCGTTTCGTGCATCATCATATACATATAATTACAATCACATAATTCAGTCCAAACAATTTAACGTAGATAAATTCATTTCATTATAATCATTTATCTCATAAAAAATATCATTGACATTCATCAACATTCAACGTTCAATCAAGGCAATGACATTTTCATTCATATCATGATATTAGGAACTTTTACTCATACCTCTACGAATTTCTATTTATCCCGTTCATCTTATCAAGTAAGCCAAGTGCACTACATCATATGAGCATCAAGCAAGTATGGATATTTATCACAACATGACCTTTCATCTCAAGTGTTATCACTTATATATATATATATCATAAACTTTTATTCATACTTTTCTAAATTGAGACTCATCATAATCGTAATTTTATTCAAACACCTTCGCATCACATTGAACATGGTCAGTGCAGCTCAGTTGGAGAGTACCTCTGTCTAAGCAAGACGGTACTCATACGCATCGAGAGACATCACACTATCACGGATCAGTGGCATGCATAGCTGGACTTTTACACATGCTAGGTTAGTCCGATAACCGACTAAGCCATAGCTCTGATACCACTAAATGTAACACCCCTTACCCGTATCCAAGGCCGGAACAGAGTACGAGGCATTACCAGACTTAACAATACACATAGACGAAAACCGGGCCATAAAATTTCATTTAATTCAAAACTTTTCGAACACATGCATAACAAACAAAGCTAACTATATCATCATATCAAAACATAGGACATGGCATGATTAATTAAACTTATAAACCATAATGGATAAGGACCACATCTCATGATTTTATACGATAACTCAATGCAAACTGATACGTATGGTCAAAATCATAATAAAAATACATATTACAAACCAACTTCCTATACATGCCACTCACTTGACATTTCTAATATTTGAATTAATTCTCCCAAAAATGATAGTTTGATAGTGTGATTTTGCCTCTGAGATCTCCAACCCCGAGCAGACCTGCCAATACTAAAGAAATGGAGAGGATAGGTAAGCTTTACGCTTAGTAAGTTCATATGAAAATAATAAGCAATTACTACCACGCTTTTTAAGATAAACACTATAATTGTACAATTACACATGTTCAGATTAAGTTGTATTATCGAGTTACAGTTGCTAAATCATTCATATCTTAAGCTTAAAAAATCCAAATTTTGTTTCATTAATTTTTCCTGAAACTAGATTCATATATCTTTCTCCCATAAAATTTCCAGAATTTTTTGTTTGGCCAATTAGTACATTTTATTAGTTAAAGTCTCCCATGTTTCAGAGTACGACTACTCTGACCTCTGTGCACTACGAACCAAATTTATCCCTGTACAGAATTCCAACGACCATGATGTTTGTTTCCCTTAAAAATAGACTCAATAAGAAATCCATGAATGTAAGGTATGACTCTTAATAATTTTTTCACAATTTATGGCGAATTTCTAAAGTCAGAATAGGGGATCTCAAAATCATTCAGACCCTGTTTCACAAGAAATAAAATATCACACAATATAGAATTCTTTTGATTCCCCTGTTTCTTTCATATGAAAATAGACTCATTAAGATTTATTTTTATGTATCATTTGCATTTTTATTCAACTTTCACAATTTTTAGTGAATTTTCAAAGTCACACAACTACTGCTGTCCAACACTGTTTTACTACTAAAATTCATCCTTACATAATTCCACTTAATCCGTTTTGTCTTATCGGAGTTCACCCAACTATCGAGCACATTGCTCATAATTTTCATAAACATATACCTGCACTTATTCGTCATATAATCATGTTCATATGTATTTTTACTTAACCGATTTTCCCGTTGAACTCTTCGTAATAATAATTGATACTCAATTGCCTGCACATATTTTCACACTTGTAGCCAAAGCTATCTGGTACGCATAGTAGCCTGCACATAGTACTACACATGCGACCAATTATCCGGTACACGTAGTAGCCTGCACTTAGTACTACACACGTGACCTAACCATCTGATACACGTAGTAGCCTGCACTTAGTACTACATACGTGATCGAAGTTATCGGGTACGCATAGTAGCCTGCACATGGTACTACACATGCGACCTCACAATAGGTCATTCATATCGTTTTTATTCCGAGGGCTCAACCGGGAAATTCCTCACTTTCCAATATGTTACAAATTTATTCATAGTCTTTTTTTTTTTCAATTATCAATTTACAACAAATAGTCAATCTATAGGTAACCTATTTTCATATGATAACATAATATAATAAAATAAAAAGAATCGAAAAATTATTTACGTACAAACTTGTCAAAATCTCATCAGGTACAACCGTGCAGCAATTCATACAACCCAAGATAATAGTAATTTAACACTCAATTCACATAGCAATAATTTTTCATTCAATTTCACATGATACAACTAGCATTACATATTTTTTTTTCCATATCATACATACCATCCATCAACTTCTCTTAAACATATTAAATCATACAATTTATGCCATATTAATAGAGAATTACAATTCATGCATGGTATTGCATTATTATTAACACACAAACTTACCTCGATCCAGAAATAGTAATTTACCATTTTAGTTTATAACCTTGTATTTTCCCGATTTAAGCCCGAATCTTGATTTCCTTCATCTATAATATCACATTTAGCCTAATAATTAGTCACACTATTCATACGGGTCCAAAAATCATATTTTTAAAAATTTTCATTTTGACCCCTAAACTTTTGCATATTTGCACTTTTTCCCCAAAGTTCGGAAATTAAACTTCATCCTATTTTCTTATGTTTTATGACATGCTGATCATTTTTCCCTTCTATGGCAACATCAAATTCTCACTCTAACATGTACTTATGACTATTAGGTATTTTTACCGATTAAGCCCTTTTTCTCTTTTTCAGTTAAAACCGAGTAGCACAAGTTGTCTAACATAGTTTAAAACCTCATATTCTATCATAAAACACCAAAATACACAAATTTCACCTATGGGTATTTTTCCAAATATGAACCTTAGGTTGAATTATTGCTAGCATAAGCTAAATCAAGTTATCGGGACCCCAAAAACGTAAAAATCATTAAAAACGAGGCTAGAACGGACTTACAATTGAGCTTGGAAGCTTGAAAACCCTATCCATGGAGTCTCCCTTGGTATACACGTCCATGGTGAAGAAGATGAGCAAAATTGGCTTTTAATTTTGTATTTTAATTCATTTTACCCCTAAATGACCAAAATGCCCTTACTACTAAACTTTCCAAAAATTCCATCCATGTCCAATATTTGTCCATAAACTTTGAAATTGGTCAAATTTCTATTTAAGACCTTCTAATTAATATTTCAAAGCAATTTCATACTAGAAACTTCTAGAATGCAAGTTTTGCAACTTATTCAATTTAGTCCCTAACTTCAAATTAAGCACTTTATGCATAGAATTTCTTCACGAAATTTTCACAGAATCATGCAATCATATCATAGACCTCAAAATAATCATAAAACAATTATTTCTATCTCGAATTTATGGTCACAAAACCACTATTTCGATTAGGCCCTAATTCAGGATATTACATTGATAGAGTTGTGATCTGACACATTTGTGTCCTGAGGTGTACTTAGATCGACACCAAAAGCAAAGACCCTTTCATTTTCTATCATCAATTTCAATAGAAGATAAGGATCTATTGGAGCTCTTACTATGACACGTTTGTGCTACCTCTTTATGTAATTGTGTTAGTGATAGGGCCTATAGAATGCACCTTAGGCATTGGAGTAGGTGAGGGAAAAAGGGTTGGACCCCAGTTATTACTCCCTATTCCAGTTGGATAACTTCTCTTTTGAGAATTAGTGAGGATTCCTTCTACTTGCCTAGCCACCAAAAATCGTTCAACTAGTGACTTAGCTTTAAAGAGTTGAAGATACTAACCTATTTTTGGTTTCAAATTACTAGTGAAAATACTCAAAGCATAGTTATCTAGAAGTTACAACTTATTAAAGATACTGATGAAGGCATCATGGTACTGGTCCACTGTCCTAGTTTGCTTAAATAAGACGAGATCTACCATAGGGTCCTTGAAGGTACTAGAACCAAAACGCTCACGTAGATGATGAGCATAAAATAGCCATATTAACAGATGGAAACCACCCTACCTCTAAGTGAAGAAGTAGTGTTAGTCTAGTGTTTTTACCTCAAGGTGCAACATGACAGTGGACACATTTCCCTTTTGCTCCAAAGTATTGCTCTAATTTTTCCTACCACCCTCTAAAATCCTTTCCATGAAAAAAAAGGCACTCAAGTTTATGGCCCAAGCCAGAATAGGCAAACTGCTTGCCTGTGAAAAAGTTTCAGGCCAACTATCTAACCATAAGAGTAAAAGGTAAGTGATCCTTAGAGGAGAACCCTGGTGGTGGTCCTCCCAACACCCCTTTTCCCTTATCCATAAAAGAGGCTTTCAATTGAGTTGGTACCATATTACCTAGGTATTGATTGAAGAGGGCATTCAACTCTGATTTGAGTTCCTTTTGAAACTCATTTTTAAATTCCTTCAGGCGCGCATCCAACCTGTTATCCCACTGTCAAAGATCCAATTGAAGCTTAGATAACTCATGCTGCAAATGACCTATATCCTTTAGTAATTTGGTGGTGACGCCATTCCTGACCACGAGGAATGATGGGCTTTAATACCTTTGTTGCAAGCTAAATAATCAAACAGAATAGAAGGAAAGAATAAAGAATAAGAAGATTGACATAAGAGAATTGTAGAGAGAAAACTAATTCAAAATTATGCATAAAACCTTGTATTTGTTACAACCATAACTAAAATATGAAGGAAGACATATGACCATTATACCAGAAATGGTTATACAATTGGATTTTCAAATGAATGATACTCATTGTTTCATTTAACCAAACACACCGTTTCATTAATATATTTATAGTCAAAATGCAACATTGAAGTAATTGCTAATAACTACCATATCAAATTTGCAGGAAAACATGAATTATTAAGAGAAATATTAAAGAAAGGGAGAAGAAACTAAAATTCAAAAGCCACGTCAATCTATTTTGGGTTCTTAAGGTTGAGGGGGTCTCTGTTTGAAAATCCAAATGGTGAAAGTGAAGGAAAGGCCACGAGGAACTTTCAATCTTTGCTTGAAGGTTGATCTGACAGCCGATAGCGATAATGTAGATATATATGATGACTAGATGTTTGATTTAAGAGAGACTTTGAAGCTTTGGAGAAGAAGATGAAAAGCCTAAAAAAGTGGAAAGTTATTTTTAATTAACCAAAAATAAACAAAAAAAAAAGAAGGAAGAAAAGATGTGGATTACAAAATAAAATTTTTATTTAAAAATCAAAAATATTTTGAAATTTTGAATATTAAAAAAAATCATATTAGTTTTTCTTAATTTTCTATATATTTTTTAATTTTTTAAAAATCTTCTTACTTTTCTTACTTTCTTATTTTTTATTATTTTATGGATAAATTATCCTATTAGTCACTTAAATTTTTTTTTGTCAATTTAGTCATTATTGTTAGAAATTTTTTTTAAGATAGTAATTCATTTATTATATCACTAATCGATCAGCCGGGCATGCCAAGTTAGCCAAAATTTCCACCTATTGTTGACGTAATTACAAGGTTAAAATTTCCCTAAATTTAAAACAATATAAAAGGACAATTGGGTTAGAATAAAACTATAAATCCAAAAAAAAAACCCTAAACAATCTAATATTTTGATTAGAAGAGACGTGATTACAAAATAATATCTTTTTTTATTTTTTATTTAAAAACCATAGCTATTTTGAAATTTTATAAATTTTTGAATATTCCAAAGCAAGAAGGTCAACCTCTTTCAAATATACAACATGGATTTTGGCAATGCAATGGAGTTAGGCTTTCATGCGGATCCAAATGAATCATCTTTTCCACGGAGGTAAATCCTTGCCCGCTAGGCAAGAGGATAACAAGTTACAAATTTTGTTTTTGTACGACATGTATTTCTATTACTGTGAAATTCATAAATGAAGCAATTAATCGTGGGGTTACCATTATCTTATTTGTAGTGATGAATCTTGTATGTGTTCCTAAGAAAAGAAAAAAAATTTGTCAAAATTTCGGGGTCTTAAAGGGTCATGGAAACACATAAGAACTCTTGAATGGAACTGGAAAAGAGATGTAACTCTAGTTCCTTTGGAAATGGTAAGATCTTTGACGCATGAAGAAGGGGTCGATCTGTATCATCTTGACTTGGTTCTGATTTCTCTATTTTTTTAAGAATATTGCCTCTCCTACTCGTATTGATTAAAACATGTTGAGGCAAACCTTTTTCATTTAAAACCTGCTTGATTTATATCAGGAGGATCGTACGTTTTATGAAACCATGTGTATATGGCTTGAATCCATAGTCAGTCCTATTTCCTATAGGAACAGTTGACAATTGAATCCAACTTTTTCCATTATTTGCATATCCGTAATAGTGCAAAAGGAAAGCCTGGCTCCAAGTTGTTTAAGAATAGTGGCTTTCAATCATTTAACTTAGGATTTGTCAATTCTATTTCTTGATGGGGGCAGGGAAGGGATATAACTCAGCGGTAGAGTGTCACATTGATGTGGTAGAAGTCATCAGTCCGGGATAATCCTTTGTTCCATAGTCCCGGGGCTATTTACAACCAGTCAATTAAGAATTCTCAAATGTACTAGTACTAGCAAATGCCTCAAAGATGCAATCATTGATTCTCACGAGAGGCCATAATTACCGTGAGCAAACACATTAATTTAATGACAAGGAGTGCATTTTTTTCTACGCTACTAGTACTTGCTCTGCTATTCTGCCCAAGCCTGGCTGAGAAAGAGTTACGGGGCATAAAACAAAAAAATATGATTATTTTATTTGTTTTGGCCGATAATTCTATATATAAATATAAAATAGAAAAGTAAATATATGATAAATAATAAATAAAAGGCCACTTCATTTCGGGAAAAGTCCCACGCCCAAGTTCCATAGCTTTGGGTCCGCTATCTCAATCATGATTTTCCTACCCCTGGAGAGCAAGGTCCTTCCCTTTTGGGCCCCTTGTGGGCCAGGAGGGGTTCGAACCCCCACACCATGGTTTGTAGCCTCGTGGTTTTATATTTTTTTGAATTTTGATTTTGATTTTGATTTTTTATTATTTTAAAAGCATTTGTTGGGATGTCAAATAAAACAAAACAACATCATGTTTGTAATTAAGCACATTTAAACTGCCACGCCAGCTAAAAATGTTGGTCGTTAATTAACTATCACAACAACAATTCTGTCAAAAAAATGACCAATTTGATCAAAATTGGAACAATGAGGGCTAAAGTGCTTTAAAAAAAAAGAATAGGGGGCACAGCTATTAATCAGCCAGATATTTTTGGTATTATGGCATAACAATACAAATATGAGATAACTATGCAATAAGCTACAACCTTTTGCTGGCAGATTACGAAGGAGTTATTATCAGTTCTGAGGAGTCCTCAATTTCATCATTGCTAAATGCTAATGGACTTTATTAATTGCCATATTTTTTCAATACCCAAATCAATATATTGTTACTGATTTCTTTACATTCATTGCCCACGATTCATCTTAATTTCATCTATAAATTAAAATTTCCCACAACTAAAAGCTTTAGGATCGAGATTATTATTTAATATTTATGTGTTGTTAAATTTTCATTTAATTTAAATTTTTTTGTGTTAAATAAAATAAATAGGTAGTTATGTTGAAAATTTTAAATTGTTATTTGATAAATTAAAAAATTCCATCATTTGTTTCTTTATTATATATTATCAAATATGTTTAAAAATATTAATTTTCAATAGCATATATTCAAAATAAACTATCTATTTAGTTTTGTTAAAAATTAATTATTTTATATAATTTTATTCCAAAATTATCTAAAGTTATATAAAGTATTAATAAAATGAAAACAATAAAATAAATAAAATTTATTATTATCAATCATAGATTTTGATTAACATAACATAAATTCTTTTTTGTACTTAGAAATGCTATGAGAATAATTGTTGTATCAAAGGTCCCAACAAAGGCAGCGATATTAGTATTATCTTAATAATAAATTAGGACTCTCATCAAATTGAGTTGAATAATGTGGCCGTTTATATCCTTTTCATTATTGCAATGTTGATTTGAGGAATAATGGAGCATCACAAAATTTGAGATAATAATCATCATAATTTAATTGTTAAATCACTGCCTTAATCAACACCTCTCTCAGCAAAAGCAGATTGTGGCCAAGTCCTTGTCAAAACTAAACTGATGCAATAAATAAAAGCAAGAAAATTCGTGGATCAAAGGGAAGAAAATTTATTCTATTCAAATACCACAATAATTCCAATTCCAATGATTAATCACTTCCATTTAATTCAGTGGAAATTAGGGTAGGTACCCACCAGATGAATCAATTATTACAACCATTTAATTATTTTATTTTATTTTATTTTGATGATATGATATTTGATTCTTACTTGTAATATATAATTTCGGAATGAAATTACAACTTTTAGATTCTCAATCTTATAATTATTTTGTAATTTCATTATTTCTAAAATTATTTAAAAAAGGTTTAGGTCCTTTTTACTTAAAAAAATAATTATAATTAAAATCCAAAAAAAAAATTCTCTTCTCATTTTTCTCTCCTTTGAAAATAAAAATCTCTAGCTTATTGCTGCTTTTAATTTCAGCTCTGACCTCTCTTAAATGTTGTGAAGAGATTAGATTTAAACATCCATAATAAAAGATTAAGAGAATTTATTTATTTTTATATGATTTTATTTTTATTTTTTAAGATGAAAAATGATAACATTTTAAATTAAAAAATTCTCGATTGAACTTAATATCGTACAAATGTGACACTAACGAAAGTAAAAAATAAAAATAAAAAATTTGTCAAATTAAAGTGATTATTACAAAGGCATTTATGTCTTTTAAAATTTTTAAATCGAGTTTCCCTAATATTCAATCGAATCAAGGTAAGAACTTTTTATTGAACCCTTCTAATGTTTTTACTTTATTTTAAAAATAAAATTATGTGAATCAAGTTTAGAAATATTGATTTATTGTGGTCTACAGAAATATACCATGCTTAACAATAATTTATTGATCTATTTAAAAGCTATGTCAAATGCTTGAGACAATAGAATTATAAAATTGATTATTGTTGGCCACTTTGCATGATAAAACTTGCACCACTTCTTAAATCTAATTTTAGTACAAGCCATTTGTGTGGAATGAAAAAAAAAATATTATCAAATATATATAAGTGAGTAAATTGAATTTTAATTTGATTGATATTGATATTGTTGTCTATATAAAAGAATGAGAGTTTAAATACGCTAAAACATATTTATTATCCTATTGAAAGATTGAGAAAAAAAACCCAATCAATTAAAATAAAAAAACTCAATTTTTTTAGACTTGTTCTCAAACCGCATTGAATACAACAGAAAAATTGGAGTCTTATATAATGAATTTTAATTTCACTTCTCTTTAATATTAAAAGCAAATCAAATTCTCTAAAATAAACAGTAAATAAACTATATAAATAAATTATCATAATTAGCTTTCATGGTTGTTCAATCAAGGTGTAATAAAAATAATCTTTTTAGGTTGTTATAAATTTATGAGAAATTTGAGAATAAAAAATGTGAAACTTATAAAGAAAATTTTATAACAATGACACTTTAGTAAAATTTGCTTTTAAATAAATTTATATTTCATAAATCAAAAACACTTAAATTTTACATTTCAACCAAATGAACTAAACAAGATAATTTTATATTCTTGTAATCTTATTATGAAATGTAATTTAAGGGAACATTTGGTGCTTTTCCCATGTTATGATTTCAATAGAATGCGATTCTTTAAAATGTGATTGATGAAAATGTCACTGTCGGAAAAGTTATTTTACAATGTTTGATATACTTGCAAAGTGTTGATTAAAATCCCGAGAAAATTGCATTAACATGTTTGGTACACCAATACCTTCCCTAAAATGTAATGGTACATTACAAACTTACCTTTATTAAATAAAATATAATATTAATATATTTTAACCTTTTTATTATTAACAAATATTTGAATTAATCAAAAAGATATGATTTGCTCATGTTTTGATCAAATTTGTTATATGAGTATGTTTGAAAAATAATTTATCTATTAACTCAATATTGTAGAGATGCAAAATTTGCAAAATTTTTCACATTGCATTGTACATTTAACTTGAAATTATCTTGAAACTAAAATTTGATATTGATAAACTAACATGTTTAAATAGTTTTATAACAAAACAAATACATTCATTTTAAATCTCCAACACAAACAAACAAATCTCAGTGATTAAAGAAAAGCTCTAGAAAAATGGCAAGTTTCATTTTTTAGGTCAGAACGGAAAAGCCAACATTTTATTTCGCCTTGATATTAAAGCCAATGACACAGGCCCCAACGTGTAAACAAAAGGTCTATACTCTCAAGCTTCGGCTTGACAAAAACCTATATGAATTGGTTCGATTATCGTCCAGTCAAGCTTATGAGGGAGTGACAAAAGCATTCAGCCGCTAGGCAAAGCGGTGAAGTGCTGAACTCCCTAGTAGCATATGACACGGTGCAAGGCTGATTAAACTTTATATGATTACAAATTCAGTTGTTGAAGGAGATTTTGATTTGAGTTGTAGAGCATGCTTTCTTGCTCTCTCTCTTTCTTTGATCGATTCAAACTCCAATATTTGCCCAGTCCAACTTGGATGGCAACAATTAATAGTAATCTTCTCCATCACTTTTCCATGCTAAAGTAGATATGCAAGGAAATCCACATCGATTTTAAAACCTCTGAAGCCGATCACCTCCACCACTTTAAGACTAGGGATGGGTTTCCCGGTAACATTACTCGTATTATGTGCATGATTGTATGTCGAAGATCTCCAAATATTCAACTGCAAAATGACACATACAACATAATAAGAACAACCGTAAGGGAACAAAAGGGAAAGATAAGTGATCAACTGTGTTTTGTGTGGAAAGGCTGATGTGAACTTTGGTGACTAACGTATATGAAGAAATCGGAAACATTACCTCCAACGAGAGTTTGTTCAAAGAAGGAGATGCATCAATCAAGGAAGTCAAGACAAGAAGATCGTCATCATATCTACGCACTTACAGCTAAGTGCTTAAGATTTGTCACTTCAGGGAAATTTGGAAACGTCATATTATACTGCAAAAGTAATTTATAATGAGAAACCCAAACAGGAAAACAAAATCAAAAACCGAAGAAGGCGAATATTGCAGCAAACACTTACAGCACTCATCTCCAATGTAAGAGTTTTCAGCTGACAAAGATATCCCGAAAGGGGGCAAAAAGCAAAAGCCGGTTCATCATCTAAGTTCCCACCTATAAGCACATCAGTCAGAAGGGGAGCATTTTCGATATGTAATGCCACCTTTTGTCCATAATACAGAAATGACTGTAAATTGGGTGCAGAAATCTCGAGATTTTGCAAAGCGAGGCAAGATCGTATCTCCAAATATCGCAACCGTAAAGGCGATGAACTGGCAATGTTAAGAGTCACTAAATTTTTTGACCACTCCACAACTAATTTTTCAAGCAGGGGACAATGCAAAAGGAAGTGCTCTAAAACCTCTCCACTTACTTTTACAAATCTCAAACACAAGGAATCCAACAATCCTATGCAAGATAAACCCTGAGGAGTTCGAATGTAATTGAAACAACTTTTGGTTAAAGAATAGGATCTTAAACCTGGTGGCCAAGTTTCCTCTGCTACTTCTTCAAAGTCCAATTCAAGTTTTCGAACCCTCTTCGATATGGCAAAACAAAACCAACTATCAATATCATGTCTGCAAGTCCAATCCAAATCAAAACAAACCCTAAACTCATTTAGAGTGGAACCTTTATGCGATTCCAGGACGTGGTTTACCCAGTTTATGTACCAAGTTCTCTTTTTTTTCCTTAATCGCCCATTCCTCCGAAGCTCGCCTAATGTATTTGAAGCATCAAAGTTCAAAGCAACAATGAGTGGCCACAAAATTTTCAACCTCCTGGAAAGAAAGCATATGTTTGCTACCTCTTTAAGGGTCAAAAAGGAAAGAATTATAAATAGAATTTCATCAGTTAATTCACTAATCCGGTCCCTAAAATCCTCTTTTCCTTGATCACCCTTCTCCATCTTTATAAAACAAAAAACAAAATCATCAATACACAAATTGCAAAAATTATCAGAAGCAAAGATCACCCATAATTAGGATAACCAAATAGCAACTTGAAGACTTACTTATAACCAAGATTCATGAATCACGATAAGGACGACAGAATTTTAATCCCATGGACTATGATATTCAAATTTCACGACCAAGAAAACGGATAAAATCATCTTCCCTGCATAAACAGTGCGAATTTTCATAATTAAAATTCGGCATCATTAGCCATAAAAAAAGTGCATGGGATTTCACAATGAATGCCAAATACAGAAGAAAAGGAAAATGTAAAAGAGAGAAATAATACCATTTTACTTAATCTGGGTCTGGCTTCTTTCGGTGGAAGAGATAAATAGTAGAAATTACAAAAAGGGAAATAATATATTTTTTAAGCGTGTAACTTCAGGGGTGAGTGAAAAATGTAAAGAAGCTTGCTTAGGGCGCAGCGAGGTAACTTCTTTTCTGATTTTACGTTCTTTCCTTTTAACCAACAATGGCTTAATACCTATTTTCACCTCTGTTTCATACCTCAAATTTCAATTTGATATTTGAAGATTTTTTTTATCACTTTAGTCCCTTTATTTTTCTTCTATCTATTATATTATCTCAATCCAAATTTTCGTTAAAAGACGTCAAGTAAACCAATAAAATGTTGCCATTTTGTCAAAAAAAATTTACTTAAAATTTTTTAAAACTATAAGAAAGTAAAAGAATACACAAAAATCCCTAATAGGAAAATATCATGACTTTTTTTTGTTCTCTAACTTTACAAAAAAGACATTTTAGTCTTCTCTTTAAATTTTCACCTCTTTTTAACTTCAAACACCCCTAAGTGTATGGACCTACACATGGATTGCCACGTGGATGACATGTCTACGTTTAATTAATTTTTTAAAATTTTAAAATATTAAAAATATTTTTTAATAGTTTTTAATTTTTAAAAGTTTTTTTAAAAATTTTTTTCGAATTTAAAATTTTAAAAAATTAATTAAATGTTGACGTGTATGCCATGCCAACAAAGTTAAAAAAAATTAACTTTCTATCCATTTTTGGGTGATTTGACAAAAAAAATACAAGTTTAAGGACTAAAAAAGGTAAAAAAAAATTAAATGAATGGCTAAAATAAATTTTTTAAGTTCAAAGGCCAAATAAGTTAATATGCCAACTAAAAACTTTGAAAATTCTAAAAAAAATAAAAAAATTCATAATTTATTTTTAAAAAATATGAAAAATATTTTAAAAAATATTAATTATATAAAACTTCATAAAAATCCAAAAAATCATAAAAATAAAAGCCCTGTTTGGCAATTGGCTGATAGCTGATAGCTAGTTGCTGATTGTCGTGGTTGGTTTAACCAACTGATTCTATTAAATATTTATTTAAAAGTGTATGGTAAAACTTAACTAATAGTTGAAAGCTGATATGTGTAAAATGACAAATAAGGGCATAACACATTTTACTGTTAAATGTTTTTGTTTATAATACTTTTGTAACACTCTATACCTGACCCGGTTTAATGGATTCGAATAAAAGATGTCACAATACTTACATACTTAACAAAAATTTTACAATCTATAAAAGTCATACTGAATATACCTTTTATCTATATAAAATCATTTCTAAGATAATAGGTTTGAATAATACATTTAACGTTTGTCACAAACTTTCTATGGTAAATAAGATCTTACAACAAATTGTTTGATAAAATAGACATATTCGTAGTTTATATTATTACTTGTCATTTGAAAAACATATTTCTTTAAATGTCCATTTATATGCATAACATTGCCCTTGGTCTAGCACTATGCTGCATTCATGGCTTGGTCCCTCCCGGCGCGCTGGTTCAATTATTAAACCTGCATACCAAAAGATGCATGTAAATTCAAAGGAACTTAGTAGGTCCCTGACCACCTCCGAACGTACTAACATCCAAAGTGTGAATACTACAGCAAAAGATATATATAAATGAGGCGATATCAGCAAGTATACGGGTTAGGTTGTAATATAGTTACAACGGAGTAGGTCAGTATTCTGAGGATCGTACCTAAGGGAGGCTAGTGCTAAATCAATTTCAACCTAAACACCAAAAGATCTAATTAGTACTCGAAATTGGTTATATTAAGCAAATATAAATAAAAAGGATTTTTAAGATTTTTATAATAATAAAATATAATAAGCAAATAAATATCAAGAGATTGAAATATGGAATTAATCAAATTTGATTATGGGTGATTAGCTAGCTTTGATAATCTTTATCAACTGTCACTTTAGGTTTCTCGCCAATCAACTAGTCGATATTTTAGCAGGATCTTCCGATACGTCCACTAAAATAATGAGTCAGCAATGACTACTTATCTTTTGACCTCACAGTCCAGACCAGTTTAGGGTTAAGGTGTTCACGAATAGGCCATACTAATTTTGGGTTAATTCCTACCTTGATACTTCCTAAGGTTGTCAAGCCTAGGGTTTAGGTTCTTCCTTTTCCAAATAGCTGATCCGTTGAGTAACTCTACAAAATAGTTAATAGATCATACTCCCACTCCCTAATCCACTATAGAGAGGTTAGTTCCTCATGGTTTTCGTAAACAATATAGAATCGATATAAAGTGTAAACATGATAATTGAATCAAAAGTATAAAGTTTAAGAAAAAGCCTGGTTTGTATTACAAAGAAGAATGAATCCACAAAGTTTAATTTCATCCTCAAATTAGATCTCTTGAGATAAAACAAAGAAAACCTGAAAGTAAATCTAAAACCTAAGAAAAGAGAAAAACTTAAACAAAAATTAAAAGAAAGATTCTAGACAAAGTAATTGGTGTCTATAACATGTGACAAATGAGCCTATTTATAGATTTGATGTTGCCATCGTCTTTAACCCTAGGGTAGCTAACGTTCCCGAGCTTTAAGTTGGATTGTGCAGACCAAAATGCCCCCTGGCTCATATTAATTCCTATCCAGAGTCGATGTCACGACACATCAAAACCTGTGTCGCAGCCTAGAAATCAATATACTTTTCTCTAGGATGTCTTCAGGGGTATGTCGTGACACCCTTAGGCTGTGTCGTGATGTCGAAGGCAGTCTCAAAATTTCTTCATTCTACTCATTATGTTGCAACATCGAACCCTCCATGTTGCAACATAGTGACCAATATTGGTTTAGCATGCCTTTTAGTGGTCTCCGACACACTCGCAAAGTTCATTAGCTCACCCTTAGGCTTCATTCGGTCCTTGAGGTTAATAAAATACTCAATTTGCACATTTTATTGAATTAAGTCAAACTTATTAAAACATAATTATAATGCTTATTTTCAAACTCCTAAAGTGCGAAAATTAGTTTAATTTGATACACCAAATCACAACAGATCAAACTTCCCTACGCTTAAGTCATTGCTTGTCCTCAAGCAACATAAACAAAAAAAAGAAATAGAAAAGACAACCCTTGAGAAAATATGATACAAATATATACTTTGGAGCACATGACTAGGCATTTCATCTTTACGAATAATTTTTTCATGATGAATAATTGATTTACCACTTTTGACTTTAGACATCTAAGTTTAGTACATTACAGAATATACAAGCATTATGGGTCTCACATGTAAGAATCCATCAATAAATTATACAAGTAGTTTGATTATCCTAGTAGAATACAAATAGCAGTTTATGTGATTGTTTAGTATAATGTCCATTTATGCATAAGGATACTCAGGTCACATAAGAATTTTTGGCTTGTAAAGTTCTGAAGCTTAGGACAGGTATGGAATTCAAAAATAGTAAGCAACAAAAATGGTTACAAACACGAAAATGGTTTGGCACATCGTATTGATCCATATTCTTCCCCTTTAACGACCCTTACTCATTCACCGTCTTATTTCTCCTTATCTTCCCTTTCTTATTTCTCCACATAGGAAATCATAGCATAATAAAATAACTATGACTAGCCTACATGTTTCTGTGCACTAATGAACGAGTTTTTCTTATTCTCATAACTTTTTCACTTTCTTTTTCAATTCATCTCACTCCTCATGTGAGCTTTCCTCTTCGCATTAGAACTTACTCAATCCTCATCTGTGCCCACAATCTCATGTATAGTACCTCTGACCTTCTACTTTTCCTTAGGATCGCCACGAGAACTCTAACCCTGTTGAGTAGTATATTGATCCACAAACTTAGCAAGCTTACTATTCCTCACCACCTCTTCAATAGCATCTTTCAAAGTAAAACAATCCTCATTTTTGTGATCGACATCATTATAGAAAGTACACCTATCTCTTGAATTTGACCGTCTCGCACTTTGCCTCATTAGGGAAGGGATAGAGAGGATACCCAACCTTTTTGCCTAATTTAGAATATAGGCACGGGTAGCATTTAGAGGGTATAAGCTTCAAACTTGCCATGGGGAATATACCTCATTGTGTACTCTCGTTAGGCTCTTTGTGTTGACCTAGGTGATTTATTTTATGATTGCAATCTTTCTTGCCTCTCATTTTGCACATGCAAAGATTGGTGAGGTGGTCATTACCTGTTGCGAGCTCCATCCCTATTTCTAAGCTTTCTATCCTCCCTCTGAACTGTGCCATGTGCAACCCTTTTGATCTTTTCTGCCTCTACGAACTTGTGGGCCCTCTCATACAAATCCG
Organism: Gossypium hirsutum; assembly: GCF_007990345.1. Lineage (NCBI taxonomy): Eukaryota > Viridiplantae > Streptophyta > Magnoliopsida > Malvales > Malvaceae > Gossypium > Gossypium hirsutum. Next base: position 89,114,766 of record NC_053426.1, read on the forward strand.
CCAGACTTTGGGGTTATTTTCAGTGAAGGAGTACTATACTTGCTCATTCTGTACCCTCATAATAAAGGTATTGATGATCCACTGGCCTTTAAGATTCATTGTATCCAGTATTGCTGCATGAAATCGCTTTACGTAGTCTTAGAGTGACTCTCCCTCTCTTTACTTCACAGACATTAATCTTATAGGAATGCTTATAATGGTTATATGTGCTTTGAATAGTCCCAAAAACATCTGACCTAGATGAGAAAAATTTCGAATAGATCATTGGGGGAGAGAGAAGTATCAATCTTTTGCACTCCCCTTAAGCGTTGTGGAAAAAGCCTTACACTTCGCAGGATTTAAAAAGTCATTATATCGCATCTCTAGAATCCCTCCTTCCTTCAAACATGTCCTTGGGGACCTTGAAATCTGTTGGTAAGCCTATTACTACCACCTCTGAGGCTAAAGGATTGTTGGAGAAAAAAAGCCAATCCATGTCCTGAGACTCAAGGCACAAAGCCCTCACATCTCGTCGCAATGTACCCATATAAGTTTGCCACTCCTTTTCATGCATGATCGATCTTTCTTCTTGTACAACCACATTGTCCTGAAAATTGAAATTATCATATTGTACCTTTCTTTTGAACTCCTCGTTCTGCTTTAATAGCTCCTACTAGATAGTCTATTATTGTTCAAACCGTGTATTCCGTAAGGCCATTTGTTACCTCATCAACTTCATCTGCTCTTGAAGGGAAAAAACTTGTTGTTTAGGTGCTAGCCGGTTCATTACCTTGTGCTCGCGAACACTTAAAGATGTACAAGCTGAGCTCGTGATGTGACCTCATGAGCTCTCCCCAGGAGCCCCTTAATGACTCCACTTATTGAGGGTCCAAACTCGGGTCACAGGTTAATAATCTAGGTTGTGTTCGGGTTTCGGGTTGGTGATTGGGTATCTCATAATAGAGTTTATACTTGAACTTGTATAAGTTTTATTCTTTTCTTACTCATTTAAAATATTCAATGTGAGGAATACAATATTTTTTATTTAATTAAATATGTTAAAAATTTATTATGTAAATATAAACCTAAACCTTAAACTAATAGAAAAACTAGTTGTAAACCTTAAAATCTATACATAAGTTTCTTTAACTAAGGTAGTAAAAAATATACAATTATTCATCGTCTATTTGATATATTTGAGCCTTAGGCGACCCCACTATATTGGCCATGAGTTGCACAAAGTCAAGATTGATAATTAACGAATCTAACAATAAAGTGCTTATCAGATCATAAGCTAAATTTGGAGGGCTTGTAGGTTCATCTAGTTGCACAAGTTAGGTTGCTTGGGAAGCTTGACTAGCTTCAAGATCAACTTGTATGAGAGCTTAAGCAGTTTAGCCAAGTTCAACAAGTACGAAAGCTTAAGCAGCTTGAGCAGCTCAACCTTGTCCATAAGGTCACAAATTTCTGTGCTATTGAGATGAATAGATTCACCACACACTTGCATATTCCTCTTCCATGGCTAGCACATTAGATGCTTTCTGAAAATTGAGGAACCTTTTCTAGGCAATATAGATAATGATTACCATGGACTTTAAACCATTCAATATGAATCATGGATGGTGCAAATTTGTGAGATGTGCTAAATACAATTGGGCCAACAAACAATGCTCTTAACATGTTTAATCGCCTAATCGTGCTCCATTCCCGAACGAAAATTTATATCATGTCATTCATCAATATTCTCTAAATCTATTGGAATTTATCAAACCATCTCAAACTACTGTAATGCCACTCCATGTAATAGAAGCATATAAGCAATATGCACATATAAAACACATGGTTGTGCAAATGTGCATTTGTCGATAGTATGATAGTAATATCTTCCACCTGGTATGACCCCTATCCAAAATGTAAAAAATAAATTAATGCATTTAAATTCAATTATAATAATTATATTAATTAAATGTTAGTATAATAAAAAATTTACTGAATCATATGATCGAACATCAATAGATGATCGCATCACTACAATATCATCCTTCCAATAAATTGTGTCCCCCAGGTCATCTATTAAAATAGCAAATGTTAGTACCAATATAAAACATTTATAATGTGATAGCTTTTATAACATATGTTTCTAATTTTACCTTCTAGCAAGAGAAAATTTAAAATAAACATAAGGAATAGGTGCTATCCATGATAGTCAATACCATCCTTATGATTTAAAAAATCACAAAGTAGTAATTTACTTTCACGTCTTCACTTAACGTGCCTTCTATAGCATTCTATATAGGCATGCCAAAATCATAGACTCCCAACTATATGTTTTAGTTGTTTGGAAATAAGTTAACAACGGGAGAAACATGGTATGAATCTTTTTGCCAAACTTTCCTAGCACCAGTACATCTCCAATCAATTGAAGGATGTAAGCTCTAGCATGGTGTTTAATATTGAGTGAAGTTCAATCCTCTAAAGCTTGTTAAGATGAGACATCAACCGTGTTAAGTTAATCTGAAGCTCATTAGACTCAGACTTATAGTTGGCACCCCTTTTAAATAGTCCAGCAAGTACTATTGGTAAATTGTATTAAAAGCTTCGTGTTAATAGATGTTTGTCAACTAGAAGGCCTGTTAATAAAGCTACATATTCCAACATTACTGTAGATTCATCTAATTGAACATGAAACATATAGGTATCGAATTTTTATTATTCAATCAAAGAGGAAATGAATGTCAACACGAAAGTAAAATCCCAATTTAACTAACGTGATAAAAAGCAACATCTCTTAAGTAAGGAATAACAACATGTGAGGCCATTTATGTTCATATTACTATGACATCAAGACTTTAAAGATTCCTCCATTATTATTGCATTCTAAGCGACTTGTTCTTCCAATCTTGATAAAGATATGGCCATTGTAGAACTTCAAAATTCAGATTTAAAAAAATTTAAGAATGTAGTTAAAATATAAGATGAAAAAAACCTAAGTGGAATATGCTATTTATAGTTTTTTAGGATTGGAGTTCCATCAATGTTTTTTTTATAAGACCTCGACATTCAAAAGTGACACAATTACTTTAAAATTTCAAAATTCTCTCATTTTCTTTAATATCGTTAAACTTAGCAACTCAAAAGATTGAAAAATTATGTGTATATATATCATGAAAAACATATTCTAAAAATTAAAAATCTATCAGACATGTCTACATATAGAAATCACAAATTTAAAATCCAAATGTATGTTTACAAATAGCATATGGTAAATACTAAAACGGGTTTTTTACCTATATAATATAAAATTAAAAAAAAACTAAAATGGCATATTTCAAAAATTATGAACCAAAATGGTAAATTCAAAGAGGTGGATGGTGGTGCAAAAGCGGCACCACCCTATCATTCTGAAAAAATTCAGTTAAAAATAATAATATTTTAGTTCTGGTGCCAAAGTGATAGGCGGTATCACTTAGTCCATTCTACTGTATACGCGGTATAAAAATATGGAAGGTGTATGGGGGTATAGTGTCTATCTGATAGGCGGCACCAGTAGCAATTTTCCCTAGCTACCCCATCCGGCTCAATTTTAAAGTATAAGTTAAAAAAAATAGCAGAACAAGAGAGGGAGAATAGAAAAAAGAAAGAAAAGGTATTATTACTATTATTATCATTTTTTTCAAATAGAATAGATTATGATAAGAAAAAATTATTTTGTTAGTATTATATAGTTTGTTTAGTGTTATTTTTATGTTTTGTTTTAAAGTTATTTTGTTTATTGTGATATATTAGTAAGTTTTGTATTTAGATTAATTATGTGTTTATTGTGAATGTTATGTTTTAAATTTTTTAATATATTTGAAATTTTTTATGTTAGTAACTATTATAAAGCAACTATTAGTTAGTGATAACAACAGGAAAAAATAGATAAATACTAAACATGTTTCTATCATAGATATTGTTAGAAATGACAATAAATTTGATATTGTTATGTTTATGCTGTTCGAAATTATTTTGAGAATTTTTATTTATTTTTCAACAGATTGAGTATTGAAGATAGATAATCAGTTTTTTGTATGTGTTTATTTCGATGGAATCATCTTGACAATAACCGTTGGATGTATATTTGAATGTCGACAACAAATAACAATGAAATTTAATAGAAATGTCTCGTTTGATGATATGAAAGAAAGGATTAGCGCAAAAATTGTTACACGTTGTGGGAGAAGGATCTCGAAACTTTTCTACAAGTTTCCAGTTTCGACAGATCCCATCAAATTCACCGAAATGGAACTTGTAGACGATGAAGACGTGGAGACAATGATTGCTCTTTATTATGGGAACCGGAGTGACCAAAATATATAGATTCACTTATTTGTTAAGTTAGCTAGTGTGGAGCCAACTGAAGATCTCACTGCATATGGTAAAGAACATAGAGCTCAAGAATCATGTATGGTGGCTCTATATCGTACGTTGATAGTGAATCGACTATACGCAGGATCAATATCGATCTTAATATTGCACCCGATATTAATGTGGTTGGTGATGATGGATACAATAGTAGTGAGCCTTGTGATCAAGAGGTCGATAGTGATAGTGATCCATATGTGGATGAGGTTCCCAATGATATTGGTGATGAAGACGTAAATGACAATGGAAACATTAACGCATCTTCAATTAGGAACCAAATTCGACGTATTGTGATACACGATAATCCTGGGCCACACATGTCGCTTATAGACCCCAACGCGGCAAACATAGTTGAGTTTTTGGAGTACCCTGAAATACTACTTGCTCACCGGCTGGCCGTAGATTTTGATCCTGAGGAGTAGTTTGTAGGTCAGAGATTCGAAAGTAAGGAAGAGTGCGTATTTTCTATTAAGTTGTATAGCATGAATATATCAGTGGACTACAAAGTCGTAGTGTCTAAATCAACATTATATATTAGGGAGTGTTGGAAGTCGGCAGAAGGCTGCAATTGGCGGGTACGAGCTATATTTATTCAAAATTCGTAGATGTGGGAGATACAAAAATTTGTTAGGCCTCATACATGTACATCAACACGTATGACAGAAGATCATCGAAAACTTAATTCCAAAACTATCTGTACGTGTATCATGCCAATGGTGAAGGACATGCCGACCATTAAATTTTCGGTACTGATTACTGAAATGCAGACACGATTCAGTATCGAGTATCATACCGAAAGGCGTGGATAGCTAAACAGATGACAATGGAGAAATTGTCTAGGGATTTCGATGCATCAAATAATGAGCTATAGGGATGGATAGTAACTATGTGAGAGTATGTACCGGGGACTGTCATTAAGTTATAGACTGACCTTATTACGGCCCAGATGACCAACTACAACTGGGAAAAAAATTTCATCGGATGTTCTAGACGTTTGATCGATGTGTGCGCGTATTTCCCCACTACAAGCCATTTGTGAAAGTAGATGGGACCTGGCTATACGGAAAATATACACAGATCCTACTTCTTACAATTGCTCAAGATGGCAACATGGACATACTCCAGATAATATTTTTCGCCGTAGATAAGGAGAACATGGAATCGTGGGAATTCTTCCTTACCAACCTGCGGAGATATGTTATTAGCAACGATAATATTTTCATCATCTCCTATAGAGGGAAATGATTAATTGCCGCCATTAGGCATTCTGGTGTGCCATGGAGATCCGTTTACTGCATCCGGCACATTGCAACTAACTTCTGTCGAAATTATAAGAATGCAGACTGGCAGAGACAAGTTGTGAGAATGGGTAAAGGATAACCTTATCTTTTCAATAGAAGTTTTAATGTTTTAGGGCAATACTATAACTTATCTTTTCTTAATACATATACAGCGCATGAGTTAGAGCCATACATTTTCCGCCAAATAATGACTTAACTTGAGAGTGACATGGAGGGTCAAATAAACACATCTTTTCGAAAGTGGTTGTGTACCATGGAGCCGTAGCAATAGGCTCAAAGTTTTGACGAGAGCTTTTGTTATGGTCAAATGACCACAAACTTGGTGGAGGGGATCAACGTTGTGTTATTGAAAACAGACATCTTTCGATTTCATCTGTCTTCTAAGCTACATTCTACAGGTTGGCTACCTTGATGCCAAGAATGAGTCAACAACAAGTCAATAAGATAGAGGCGGGACACGTGTTTGTCGAAGATGTCAGGGATGCAATGGTTGCAAACCGTCGGATGGCGAGGTCGATGAATGTAAAAGTATATTCACAAGGTCTTGAAATTTTTCGAGTTACGGAGACCATCGGTCATCGACCCGATATACCACCTAGGTCCTATGGAGTTGATCTTTGAAATAGCCAGTGCGATTGCAGGAGGTTCCAAACACTTCATTATCCATGTGCGCATGTCATGGCAGCGTGTGCTAAATTCTCGCTCAATTTTGAACAATTTTTTAATGTGTACACCCTCGAGCGCACGTTGCGTGTTTGGGAGAATGAATTTCCTGTCTTGCCTGACCTATCTACGTGGAAGGTGTCTTCAACGACTTTCGAGCTTGTCCTAAACAAAGGGTTGCGAAGGAATTCGAAAGTTCATCCACAATCATCTAGAATCCAAATGAAATGGAAATTAGGGAGAAATCAGACGGTAAGCATTGTGGATTATGCAGATTAGCTGGTCATAATAGGAGTAAATGCCCACAGCAAAACTATATTAATGAAATAGATTTTAGCAAAATTAAACACATTTTGCAACAATTATAACATAAATAAACTAGGATAATTACTTTAATTAAACTCAATTTATTATCAACATGTTTAATAACATTCGGAAAAATATTCCATGGCAACTCGATCTTTCATGAGTTTGGAAACTACATTAGGTCCTTTCGAAATCCTTTACTTAGTAAATACGCATTTTACTGATCCTTATTTACTAAGGGTTTCTTAGCATTCGTGTGAGGTAACAGGGACATGTTAGGTTTGAAACAGTGTAATCACACAAATCTAAAAACTATGCAGATAACAGAGCTTGGTTAGAGTTGTTATGCAATCTGCAATTTAATCGGGTTAGGATCTAAATTGAGCATACACATTTCAATTATGCGTCCATTAGTCGTTGTTTGGTTAGGATCGCTCAGCTAATTCAGGTGCATTTCAATCATGTATGAACGAAATACAGACTTCATTTTAATTGAAAACATGATCGATTGAGGCACAAACATTATAAGCATGAATCAAATAAATATTATTTAATCAAAGCAATCATCCTAGCTTAAATAAATTTAAGCTAACATTGTTGTAAACAAGAACAAAGAACACATAGCAAACACTTTTAAATTAAATTAAAGAAAAGAAAGATTAAACCCAAATTAGAGTGGCTGTCACCTAAGACTCTGACCAATGAGGCTCCTTCGCTTTGTTCCTTTTGCTGATGGCTCTCCAAGGTGGCCGACCAAGGGCTCTTTAAGAGGCTTAATTGCTAAAATCTCTATGAAGAGATGATGCTAGGCGTGGGGATGGAAAATGTTTAGGAGAATTGAGAGAAAAAAGAGAATGATGAAGGATGAGGGATGATGAATGAGAGAATGAAAGGGTCTTATTTATAGGTGAAGAGAGTGGGTAGTTTGCTAAAAATAGCTGAGTTTAGTCTCTTCAAAATTTTTCCATGAGTGGCCGGCCACAATTAGTGGAATTTGAGCTGAAATTTGCTTGATTTTTAAGCAATTTAAATGCCATAATAACTCAGGATTGAGACTCGGTCAAATGTAAATCTTCGGGCAAATCTCTAATTTCTTCAACAATGAAAGGACCTTGTGTAATTAAACCAAAAAGTGGTCTAAGAGGACATCCATGTGTAGCCGAATTTGGGTTGACTTGGTCTTCAATTTGGATGGTTTTTGTAATCCAACAAAGCTATCAGACCTGTCCAAAATAAATCAATAAGTTAAAGGACCAAAGAATAAAATTTATCCAATTTAAATAATTAATTACAACCCAAATTATTAATGAAATATTTAAAATGATTTATTAAATATAATTTTATATTTTATTGTTTAATTTAATCATATATGGCTCATTTTATGTCTTAAAAAATGTAATATGTTCAAATCAATATAAAATAAGCCATTCTATGCATGAAAACTATATAATAAAGCATAAAATCACATTTTAATAATTTCTATGTCCTAATTTCATATTTTCACATATTTCATTAATTTATTAAACAATTACTTACATAGGAAAAATCCTATATATTTTTCAATTTACCGTAATCCAATGTACCTAATTTATATTACAAAGTTTGTTCCAATTTTTAATGTTGTAATGTATTTAATTTATATTACAAAGTTTGTTCCAAGTTTTAGTATTGTAATGTTGTAATGTTGCAATTAATCTAATTAAATAAATACAAAGATTGTCTTTTTCTTTATTTATATTTTTTTAGAATAAAAAAAGTACAAACTTTGTAATATTTAAATTGTAAGAAACCCATAAAATTGATTGTTTGATGGTGTGGTCCTAGGGGTATATTTCTGTAGGGGTCGACGTCCACGTTGTGGGTGATCGCGGCGATCAACATCCTCTTCAGCTGCAGGTGGGGGTGTGAAAAACATGGAAGAAAAATCATATACCCTGACGCCATCAATGAACTTGAATAGGGATGAGTGTTGTACTGCGGTGGATATGACCCAGGAGGAGTGGAGTAATGCGGTGGATATGGGCCGGGAGGAGCGCTGTACTACGGTGGTGCTGGACTAAAGATATCAAACCCAGAATGATATCTGTGTCCTGACGAGCCCGGGAAATAGTCATTGACCTGCAACTCCGGATGATAAGAACTATAAGCGGAATGTGTATGCGACCGTTTGGGCTCGGGCTCAGGCTCAGGCTCGGGCTCGGGCTCGAGCTTGAGCTTGGGCTCAAGCTCGGGCTCGGGCTTTGGCTCTGGCTTGGCTTCTATATCAAGCACTGACTCGAATGCCCTAAGTCGATGCATGTGCGGGGGGACTACAGTTGACTACCCACCAAGTAAATATGGTTTTCCCATACTAGAGTACCATTGTATGTACTCTAACGATGGTTAAAAATTGGAAGAAATATCCATCTGATGTCTCCATGCCATCCGATTATCCCACACTGCAATATATTTCTGGTGCACAACCCTCCAATGATTTCCTGTTTTCCTCTTTTGTTAATACCGTGAATCTTCACCATCTGCATTGGTGGATTCGGGATATACTAGATGCAACCAAATTGCTAAAGTACTCGATTCTCGTTATACCACTCAACTGTCTGAAAATTGATAATTGGTTCGTTAATACACCACAAGTGAGAATGAATCTGGGCAGCTGAGGGTATAACAGCCGTAATGTTTGGTCTCCGATACAACATCCAAATAAACTGCACAATTAATAACATGGTTAAAATTTAACACTGTTCGAGTAAGATATACAAAGTAATTACATGTCACGAATATTGGAATAGCTTATCCCTTCCCCGGCATATTGTTCAATCATCAGACGATATATCGGGACAGTGTATGACCTCCCGATACCCGGATAAAAACTCCATCTACGAAAACAAATTACATGTTAGAATAGTATCATTAGAATAGTATCATTAGAAAAAAAATGTCAATTAATTACTATAACAAGTTAAATTTTATCACCTGTTCACTAGTGGAAATAAATATGCTTGGTGCCTAGCCGATGCCAAGAATGGCATCCGATAAAGAGCCCATAACTGCAACAATATAAGGCATCCGCCTATGTCTACGGCATCAGGCTTTGTCGTCCAACACGATACAACATAGCCAGAACTGCGAAACCCCAACTATACGAGCGAACATTCTGCAAATCAGCTAATAGGGGTAAATACATCAAATGAACCCTGTTGTTGTTCGCATCCGACATCAATACACCCCTTATAATATGCATAATGTACGCTCGAGTTGCGTACATCACCTCCTACGTAGTGGCATTAATTGATAAATGTTCAAAATTGGCTTTCAACCATGAAAATCTCAAACCCATAAATTTGGACTCAGCATCGTTAGGCGAGGAAAGGGTAGCCAGCTCAGCTATAGTATTTGCGCCCGTTACGACACTCCCGTTAATTGGGACCAAGTGTGATATCCCGAATTAGGGCCTAATCGGAATAATGGTTTTGAGACCACAAATTTGAGATAGAAATAATTATTTTGTGATTATTTTAAGGTCTATGATAAGATTGCATGATTTGTGAAGAAATTCTATGCATAAAGTGCTTAATGTGAAGTTAGGGACTAAATTGAATAAGTTACAAAACTTGCATTCTAGAAGTTTCTAGTATGAAATTGCTTTGAAATATTAATTAGGAGCTCTTAAATAGAATTTTACCAATTCCTAAGTTTATGGACAAAAATTGGACATGGATGGAATTTTTGAAAGTTTAGTAAGGAAGGGCATTTTGATCATTTGGATATTAAATGAAATAAAATGGGAAGAATAACAAAAAAATGATCATCTTCTCCATAAGTTGCTGCCAAATTTTGCTCTCCATCATAGCTAGGGTTTCAACACTTTTAAGCCTTGATTGTAAGTGATTTCTATGCCCGTTTTTAATGTTCTTTACATTTTTGAAATCCTCGTAGCTCGGTTTACCTATTTCTACCAATATTTTGAGCTAGGGTCTATATTTAAAATTTTAATCATGGATGATATGTATGAATTTTGATGTTTTATGGTAGAATATGAAGTTTGAGATTGTGTTAAACAACTTTTGCTAAGTGATTTTTAGTAAAAACGAGTAAAATGACATAATCGGTAAAAATACCTAATATTCATAAGTACATGTTAGAGTGTGAATTTGATGTTGCTATAGAAGGGAAAAATGATCGACATGTCATAAAACATAAGAAAATAGGATGAGGTTTAATTTACGAGCCTTGGGAAAAAAGTGTAAATATGTGAAAATTTAGGGGCATATGGTAATTTTGCAAAAGTTCGTATTAGGGGATGTTTTGATGAATGTGTGTATTAAATAAATTAATTTGGTATTATAGATCAAGAGAAAAGAGATTCAAGTCGAGATCGGGGGAAAAATAAAGTTTACGAGGAATAGGCTCGACTATTCTCATTTTGTATCGAGGTAAGTTCATATGTAAATATTGTAATATAACCGTTATTTTAAATCATTTAATGCTATTTATACGATATTATGATTGCTATCATGCAATTCTATGCTTTGTGGTCATTGTTGGACAACATAAAAAAAATTTATGAATTATGTGAAAAATGTGAAAGACTACCGAAGTATCGTCATTGGTATTCCAAGGAGAATTGTAAAGGAGTACGAACAAGGAAAGTCCCGTTGAACCTTAGGAATAGATTAGGATATTTGGGCATCCGAGCTCGTTGAGTCGAGTCCGAGTTCACTTATGGATGCGAATGTCCGAGCTCGTTGAGTTGAGTCCGAGCTCAGTTATGGATGCAAACGCTCGAGCTCGTTGAGTTGAGTCCGAGTTCGCTTATGGGCGGGTTACATGGTAGCTTGGCTACATATGTGGCACTTATGTGCAAATTTTCCATGTATCCGAGTTATATTCCGATGTGTTCAATGGGTAAAATTCTAGTGAAATGGAAGAATACTCAAGATGCAAGTGACGTATTGGTAAGTGGTGTGGAATGGGCACTTTGGACAGGTATGTACTTAACCCTCGGGTTGAGACTTGATACGACAACAATAATGTAGTAAGACGATGAATGATGAATAGAAATGTGATATATGTTTTGGTGATATTATGCTAATGTTGGTTGGTATAATTACTTTGTTAAGTTATTTGTTATTTGCATGTGAACTTACTAAGCATTTATGCTTACCCCCTCCCTTCCATTCCTTATAGTTTTGACAAGCCAGTTTGGAGATCAGGACGGTCGGAGACACGCTCACACTATCAACTGACCATCTCGGTATGGTGGCTTGCATATTTTGGGAATATGGCATGTATAGCATTATAATCCTTTTGTGTATATAATCTTATGATATAGCTCATGGATGGCATGGAAATGTTTGAGAATGATTATCTATTGGAGTGGCTAATCGAGATTATATTTGATAACACGTATGCTTTATGTGCTAATTAATCTATGAAAATCCATAAAATGGTGAAATTGGCTATAAAACAGAATCATATAGCAGCAGTGACGTGAGTTTGAAAAATCACTAAAATTAGTAGATATAGAATTAGATGATGAATAAAATATTTAGTTGAAGCTTAATGAATCTATTTTCATGTGGAAGAAACAAAATGGGTAAAAAAGTTTTATTTTATGAAATATTTACGTTTTGGTGAAATAGGGTCAGAGCAATTTTTGGATCCCCTGTTCTGTCTTTAGAAATTCACCATAAATTGTGTAAAAATAATTATAACTCACACTTTATATGTATGGATTCCTTATTGAGTTTATTTTTAAGCGAAACAAATGGCATAGTCATTGGATCTCTGTACAGGAAGAAATTTGATTCGTAGTGCATAGGGATCAAAGTAGCCGAACCCTGAAACAAGGGAGATTTTAACTAATAAACTGTACTAATTGGCCCTACCAAAAATTCTAGAAAAAATTAGTAAGTAGATATATGAGTCTAGTTTCAAGAAAAATTTACACAATTGGATTTTGAGTTTCATAACTCGAGATATGATTTTTTTTACAACTGTGACGCAGATGGACAGTTTACTATGAAATTTTTTTTAACTTGTTTAAATGCTAAAATAAGTTTAGCAATGTCTCATGCTCGACTCCGGCGACGGTCTCGGGTAAGGGGGCGTTACACCAAGCTGCAATGCAACATCCTCCAGAGTGACAGTGCACTCCCCACACAGCAAATGAAAAGTGTGGGTCTCTGGGCGCTAACACTCGACCAATGCAGATATTAAATCGTACTGCAAATCAACGTCCGGATCAATGCTGCTGACCCGAATCCAGTTAACTCCAAGTATGGCATTATTCGTTCATCCGGGGAATATTCTAAACCATTCACCCGAACCCTTAATGCGCGGTACAGGCCCTGACAATATTAAATTATAGAAAATAGTTATAATAACATAATTTATTTTCGTAAATGACGTAGATCTTTTTTTAAGGGAATTTGTGATTAACAAATAACAATATATTACCATATTATTAACTGTGTTTGATATGTGACCATTGTTCTTAATCAATAAACCCATTGCAATACTTGCAATTTTGAAACAAATTTCGGTTATTAATTTTAAAGTTTGATAGATTTTAAATATTTATCACAATATCTAAATTTTATATATTGCTTTTAATTACAAAAAAATACCAAACAGTTTTGTCTATGTCATATTTTTTGCTATACTACAGTAACAAAATAAATATATCTTATAAATTCCAACTCAATGGTCTCATTCACAAATTCCATCTCAATGGTTTAATCTTTTACCTACATAAAAACAAAAAAAAAATTATATTAAAATAATAAAAACATGCCAATAAAAAAATATATATAACAAAAACATAACATAAACTATACATAACATAAACTATCTCAACATAATAAATACAAATATTTTTTATTTTTTTAAAATGATAATAAGTAAAATGTATTGGTTTAAAATATAATATATATAATATCATGCCAACTTAATTATTGTCAAAAAATATAATTTATTTTGCATAGAAGGATTCAAAAGAAATTTCATTTATAATATTTATAAAAAACATAAAATAAAATTTAGAAACATAAACTCTTATTCTCAATTATAAAATCTTTAAATAAATTAGAACATATAAACTAATTCCTAATTTATCTCATAAATTTCAACTCAATAGTCCCATTCACAAATTCTATATCAATGGTATCATCTTTTACCTACATAAAAAATAAAAAAAAATTATATTGAAATAATCAAAATAACATGCCAAATAAATTACATAAAAATAAATCTAATCAACCTAAAACACACATAACAAATAAATTACATAAAAAAATAAAACATTATTTGTACATAACATAAATAGACTTTTTTACTTCAATAAACATTAAAAATAAATTAAAAATAGATTATGAATGAATGAAAATATAAAATAAATACAAACATACCTTAATAGCTCTTTTTAACCAAATAATACCTTACAAAAATAAAATTAAAAATTAAATCCGAATTAAAGCAATAATAATAACAACAAAAACAAATTAACATTAACATTAATTTATAAAAAAAATTACCTTTTCTTAAACACCTAATCTTCCTTAAACAACAAACTCTCCTTTCGTTTTCTTTTTTTTTCCTTCTCTTTCTTGTTTTTCTATTTTTTTTCTTTCTCTTTCTCCTTCCCTCTCTCTATTCTGCTTCTTTTTTTTTCTTTCTTGTTCCCTTCCCTTTCCTTCCCGCCCTCTCCTTCTCCTTCTCCTTCTTCTTCTCTTCTTTTCTTCAAAAACTTTCTCTTCCGGCAAAAAATGGGCATTGGGAACCATTATAAGGTTCCCAAACACACAACTTACAGGCTGAAGCCATGACCCGTTCCATTGCCTGCCACCGCTGGCCGGTGCCGCCTATGGAGTGGCGTGACCGGTGGTGCTGCCTCTGTCGAAGGCGTGACCATTAGGTGTCGCCTCTTCCCTAGGCGTGACCCATTATGCTGTCCCATCTATGAGAGCGGGTTAGGTTTTGGTTCCGATTTTTATAGTATACTAGTCGTATTTGACTTGTATTTTCTTTAAGTGCTATCTATTAAGCTGCCTCCATCATTTTTTATTTTTTGTTTTCATGCAAATTCTGTGGCTTTTTTATCAAAATAACTCAAATAATTTAATTAAGTATCAAAACGACCTGCTTTTTTAATTAAACACGAAAATGACCCTAAATTTACAATAAAAGTTGGTGGAGCCAAATTATATGGCACCACCAACTTGCCACGTCAGCAGGGAGCATAAAAAAATTAATTTTTTGGTGGAGCCATGTAGAATGGCGTCACCTGTATAAATATAAAGGAAATATTGCAATTTCTAGAAAAATAGGGGACTTCAAAACAATTTTCCCTTTTTTCGTGGAGCCAATTTAAATGGCTCCACCAGACTCTGACATGCTGCTTCTGATTTTTTTTTACTTTTTTTTAACTTGTCTTTTTCTTTATTTTTTTTTCTTTTTTTAAGTTTTATATTTTTTTCTTATTTTATTTTGTTTATTTATTTTATTTAATTTTTGTTATTAATTTTAAAAATTTTGAAATGTATATTTAAATTTTTTTATAATATATATTTTTTAAAATTTTAAATATTATTTTTAAATTATTTTTTAAAATTTTAAATATATATTTCTGAAATATGATCTTTCAAATTTAGACATATGATCTTTCAAATTTATTATTTTTTTTATTTTTTAATAATATAAAACATTTAAACATTTAAAATTTTTAAATAAAATTTTTAATAAAAATTTTAAAATATTTAAACATCTTTAAAAATAATTAAAAATGATAATTTAAAAAATTCTATGTAAAAATTGATATTTTTAAAGATATTTAAACCTTTTTAAAAATTTTTATAACAATTTTATTTAAAAATTTTAATTTTTAAATAATATTAAAAAAATATATTTAATATTTAAAAAATAATATTTAAAATTTAGAAAAATTAATATCAAAAATATATTTTTAAAATTTATAAGAAATAATTTCAAATATATATATTTAAAATTTAAAAAAATAATTTAAAATTTTAAAAAATATATATTATAAAACATTTCAAATATACATTTCAAATTTTTTAAAATTAATAAAAATAAAATAAAATAAAATAAGAAAAAATATAAAACTTAAAAAAAAAGAAAAAAATTAAAGAAAAAGACAAAAGATATAAAAAAAGTAAAAAAAATTAGAAGTAGCGTGTCAGGTTGGTGGCGCCATTTAAATTGGCTCCACCAGAAAATGGAAAATTATTTTGAAGTCCCCTATTTTTCTAGAAATTGCAGTATTTCCCTTATATTCATACAGTTGACGTCATTCTACATTGCTCCACCAAAAAATTAATTTTTTTATGCTCCCTGCTGACGTGACAAGTTGGTGACGCCATATAATTTGGCTTCACCAACTTTTACTATAGATTTAGGGTCATTTTCGTGTTTAATTAAAAAAATAAGTCATTTTGATACTTAATTAAATTATTTGGGTTATTTTAATAAAAAAGCCAAATTCTGTCAGAATCCTAAGATGGTGTTGCCTATGCACCACCCTCCACCTTTTTGAATGTACATTTTGGTACATAATTTTTTAAACATGCCATTTTGGTATTTTTTAAAATTTTATATTATATAGGTAAAAAACCCTAATAAAACATATGGTTTTAAAACTAATTACTAACAACACATTAAATATGTTTGTTATTTTTTTAATAATCTTATTATAGGTTCTTATCATATTTGGTTTTTTTTTAACATAATGTTTAAAATTACCCATAACCCTCCCCAGCCCATAAATAGAAAAATAATAAAGTTCAACGCTTTCGAACCTATGTCCTCCTTCATTGGTAATAATACCAATGCTAATCAAACTAAAACTCAATCAACAAATTTGTGTATTATTAAAATGAAAAAAAAATAGATCAAATTATTTATCATAGTAATGTCATCAATCTTAAGTCGTTGAATTAATTTGTGATACCAACTCAATCGAATACATTATTAATATATATAATTGAGGGAAGTAATTTACATGAGTTCATATCTCACCAAATACATAATTTATTTTTTTAAGTGAAAAATTAATATATCAAATAATATTACTTATTTTAATAATAAAAAGAATTGATGATCTGATTAAAAGTCACACCAGATAAAAAGATAATATTTTTTCCCCCAATCTTATAATAAACCAACCACCAATAAATCACAGTAAACTCAATAAGATTTTACAAATACAAACCAACCAATAAATCACAATAAATAATAATGCAATATACCGTATAAATTCATACACGGCATAAATAAAAACATATAAAATAAAATAAAAATAAGAGCGCACAAATCCATAAAATTCATATTATTGATGATGATAGAAGCGTTTATAGCTAAATACCTTTAATTAACCCCAAAAAACAGCGTGCTGAAAGTCAAATTTTTTCTGTAAAATAATATAGCTCTATGCCTCGAATAACCTCAAATAAAACTTAATAACCTAATTTACTTGTCCCTAAACACAAAAATCAAGCTATCCCATGCAATTTGGGGATAAACTTTGCAATAATATCTTGAAAAAGTGGTGGCACTGATTTATTTAGCTCAAGTAAAAAAACAAGTGGGAAAGAAAGAACAGAGGGTTCCCACTTTTGAACCGTATGTTTACAATTTCGTATTTACAGAATGAAAATCGAGGAAATAAAACAATAATATTCTCTGTAAGCCTGTAATTTGGCTGCCATATGAGTTTGATTGCAAGGCAGACATTTGAGAATTCGTAAGAATATTTTGGGGTCAGCTTCTAGCACTTAACTGTACCAAAATGGGATAGAAAAATGTGTAGGAGGAAGTCATGTCATTGTCGCTTTCTTTGGTAAAGTGAATAACCAATCAGAGCAGACATCAAAAACGTCCAAAGCACCTGCAATAAACACAAAAGTAAGAAGTGATTGGTTCCATCAGCTACAATCAAGCAGGGGGAAATAATAGAAGGAAATGGTAGGGAGAGTACCGTATTTATGGTATGCCATCGTTCAAGCCTTCGAATCCGGCATTGCATGTCTTCTATTATGCCATCCATTGGAGAAACCTCCCTACTCTGTGACGATTCTGATGGTGTACTGCCACCCTGTTTGGTCCACTAAACCATTATTAAATATAAAGAAAATTGGTACCAATCTTAAATGGAGCAAATTCTACCGCATAAAAACTAGATTTTTAGTAACATGCGGACTTCAAATTATCAAGAATATGCAAATAAAATTTACGTGTCTGTCATCTGATTTTCAAATCATATCCTTCCGATGCTATTCGTAGAAATCAAATCTTTGTTGAGAGGCAGATTCTAAATAACCATGGATATGTAGATTGCCATGGTAACTCTGATTCTTATTCAGCATAAACATTAGATGAAGAAGTTTACGTTAGAGGCTATCTAGAATATCGACATGTGCTGATAGCTTAATTTTGTTTAACAATAAACACCTGGGATTGTATAGACTCCACAAGTTCCTGCAACCTTGCAGCTTGATGAGTGTGAATTCCACTGTAACTTCTTTCCACAAGAGGTAATCTTTCCAAAATTATTTGGAGATAACTCTACAAGATAAATATGAGTCCTATCAAGTTTAAATAATAGACAAAAATGGAAGAAATACAGAAATATCTCACACAAACAAAGGCCAAACCTTTGTCGTGTATGACCCATCCAGTTTCAATGCTGAACCCGCAGCTGCCACAGCCTCTTTATTGACCCCTTTGATCTGTAGGTAAGGGCTAGGGGCATCTTGTAGATGGTCAACCTCAATAAGAATCTAAAGCCGGCACCGAGTGCATAAAGACAAGAGCTCATATATGTCAGAAATAATTGAAGTTAAAAAAATCCCACACCTATGAACACTGATTGACTCATGTTCAAGAATAGCCTTTATCCAAAAAAAAAAAAAAAACAGATAAATAAAATATAAATGGATAAGAACAGTGTGGTTTTCAATGGTATTAGATACAGGTGTAGAAGATTGAATAATAGTTTGGCAACTAAATCCTTCACACTTTCAAGGTGAATCAATAAAATATACTCACAAGAAAGCAATACTCAGAGCTAGCAAAGACAAACTAATCCAGAAGATCCACATCATATTATTTTTCATTTTAATAAAAGACAAACAGGATATAATTTTGTCCAGAGTTACTCAAATCAAGGTTTAAAGACAAAATTCAACTAAATTGAAGTAGAGGCAAACTTCAGAGATGACCCAGAGTAGAAAGGAAAATTCAGCATTAAATCACAAGTTAGAATGAAGTCAGAACATTGAAAAACTAGAAGCCTACGCTTTTGGTCACAACTAATTTTTTTAATTTAAAAGCCACTCATGTTAACACAAAATGAGTATTATAAAATCCAAACTAATATTACCTTGCCATCTTGGTAGATCAGTGCAGATGCTTCAATGTAGGCTACAGCTTGATACCTGCCATCAGGGAAGGAATAGAATACCCAATCAATCAATCATGAACTTATCAGTGAGTAATGCATGGAGGAGGTAAAAAGAAAACTGAAAATAGCAGAGTATGCCTAATACAAAAAATTTCCAAATATGTAGGGTCTGAAAATCAAAACTACAATCTATACCAAAACAGATGATGTGAATGTTTGAGCCCAATCATCAAGAATAGCAGTGTCAGCAGATAAGATCCAAGAAGTTGAATATTTTATGCCACTTTTTCATAAGTTACCACTCGTAAAACTACACATCCATTAGAGTTTGCAAAACTCATACAGAAGAATATCGACTTTGATGAAATATGTGAAACCCCATATATTTTGGGGATATTTTATAAAGGTATTTAGGTAAAAAAATCTTATTTAGATAGATAAGAAATTTTTTAAGAATAGTTATTTTATCTTTTAGTAGAATATTTTATTTTATCGTTTAGTAGTTTATTAGAATAAGGGAATTATTTTCCCAGTTAGGGAATTATTTTCCCAGTTAGGTTATGACTCTTTCCTCAATTTAAATTTAGTTCTTCAGTTAATAAAATACAGAACAGTTTTATTAAATACTCTCTTGAAAACTGCATCTGAGCTAGGTTAAATCTCCAGTAGCATCATGGTTAAAACAACTTTCACTGGAGATAAGAGATCCAGCAATCAACCGGAGGTAGAAAGTTCTACCGTTGAAACAATTATCGAGAGTGCAATGACTCAAGGGACAAAGGTGTCTCACCTCTCTTTTCAACTGACATCTCACAAGTTGAATTGCAAGAATTATCTCGAATGGTCGCAACCCATAAAGTTAGCAATTGATGGGCGTGGAAAGCTAGGTCATTTAACTGGAGAAGTCAAGCAACTAGAGGTGGGCGATCCAAAGATGAGCAAGTGGAAGTCAGAAAATTCTATGATAATTGTGTGGCTTATTAATTGCATAAAAGCATCCATAGATAAACTTTTTCTTTTTCTCCCGATTGTTAAAGATGTTTGGTACGCTGTGAAAGACACCTATTCAAATTTAAAAAAAGCTTCACGGATCTTTCAGTTAAAAATAAAACTTTGGAAGGCTAGACAAGGGGAAAAGGAAGTTGCTTTTTATTATAACGAGATGATGTCTCTTTGATAAGAACTGGATTAGTGTTATAATGATGAATGAAAATGTCCCGGAGATGGTGTAAAAGCTATTTAAAAAAAAAAAAAAGAGAATGAGCAAGCATATTTATTTCTAGCTGGTTCCAATAAAGAATTTGATGAAGTGAGATATCAAATCCTAGGAAAAAAATTGCTTCAACACTCCGTGAGATCTGAGGTTAGAAGAGAGGAGACAAGAAGAAAAGTAATGTTAAGGCCAAGATTTGAAGCTAATGATGATAGTTCTACTCTTGTAACTGTTAAAAATAATGATAACAGTGACAAAAGAAAAAAACCTTGGTACGACCACTGCAAAAAATATTGGCACACTCGAGAAACATGTTGGAAGCTTCATGAAAAACCGGCGAATGGAAAAAAAAAGGGTGGCAATGGTCGTGGTTCACAACCAGATAATAGTAGAGCTTTCCAAACGACTAATGAAAATCATGAGTAGCAAAGTTCTCTGGAAGAGTCTCCATTCACTAAGGAACAATAAGAGCATCTATACAAGCTTTTTCAATCACCACAGTTTCGGATGAATTCTTTTGTTCCTAACTCATCCAATAATCCTTCTTCCTCCTTTGCCCAACTAGATACTGATTTCTCTATTTTTTTCAGTGTTAAGCCTTGTAAAACAAACACGTGGATTGTTAATTCTGGAGCTAGTGATCATATGACTAGTAGTCATTTTTTTTTCTCAACTTACACACCTTGTACAGGAAACAAAAAGATCAAAGTAGTAGATGAGCTGTTCTTGACAATAGTCGGGAAAGGCACTATCAAAATTTCACCTTCCTTGATTTTACATGTGCCAAATCTAGCTTGTAATCTCATATCGGCCAGTAAATTATCCCAGTCTTCGAATTCTATATGTAAATTTCAGAATATGGTCTTAGGGAGAATGATTAGCAATGCTAAAGAATCTGTGGAATTTACTTTCGCAATGCTAAAGAATCTGTGGAATTTACTTTCTTGATGACAACCATCTAAGTCGACCAACAACTACTCTTATGTTTAAAATCTATTTCTAGTTTTGATAAAATTACGATTTGAGGACACCCTAATTTTTACTATTTAAGATATTAGTTACCTGATCTATTTAAAAATAAAACTCCTTCATATCACTATGAATTTTGTGAATTGGCTAAACATCATTTGTCATTCTTTTTACCTGAAAAATATAAAGCTTCCAAACCTTTTTCGTTAAAACATAGTGATGTTTGGGGATCTTTGAGTCTCAATTTTTTTTGAAAAATGTTGGTTTGTCACATTTATTGATGATCATACTCACATTTGTTGGGTGTTTTTATTAAAAATTTGTCTGAAGTTAAAAATATGTTTCAATCTTTTTATGCTAGTAAAAACATAATTCGGTGCGAAAATAGATGTACTTTGGAGTGACAATGGTAGAGAATTTTTTAGTGACCAATTAGGCATTTTCTTAATCAAACATAGAATAGTCCACCAAAACTCTTGTACAAATATACCACAACAGAATGGGATTGCAGAAAGAAAAAACCGCCATCTTTTGAAAATAACTAGAGCCTTAATGTTCACTAGTCAGGTACCATGTTATCTTTGGGGCGAAACCTTATTAACAACTACATATCTTATTAATAGAATGCCCAGTAAAACTCTAAACTATAGAACTCCTTTCAATCTTTTTAAAGATAACTTTCCTAACTCTAAATTGATCATAGATTTATCTCTCCGAGTTTTTGGGTGTACTGCTTTTGTTCATCTTCACAACCAAAATAAACTAGATCCTAGACCCCAAAAATGTGCCTTTGTTGAATATGCTTCTAATAAAAAGGATTACAAATATTATTATCCAATTGATAGGAAGATTATTGTTACCATAGATGTCACATTTGTTGAAACACAATCTTACTTTGATTCTAACCTTCAGGGAGAGAATTATATTAAGATTTAATAATTAATCAAGAAAAGACTAGGATTATACAACATAAGGATTCTAATAATGGGGAATGCAAATTTATGATTAACACATAAACTAATGATGTTAATATTGTTAATAGAAAGGAGTATGAAGGTGTAGAGTCTAATCATGAGAACAAAGAACAAACAAAAGAGTTATTGGTTTACTAAAGAAGAAATGGAAATCAAGAAAGTGAAATCCACCAGATTCATCACCAAGAATCCGACCCGCAAGATCTTGTCAAAAGTCCAGGTAAAACTCATAATCCAACCAAGGAATTTTCTGATTTAGATATTCCAATTGCTAAAAGAAAATGTGTCAAAAATGTTGTCAAATATCCCATGTTTAACTTTGTGTACTATAAAACATTGTCTTCAACATTATCAGCCTTTGTTTCATGTCTCGAAACTGTGAAAACACCCAAAAATGTGAAAGATGCTTTACAAGTTCCTAAATAGAAGGAGGCCATTTTAGAGGAGATGCTCGCTTTTGAAAAAACAGGTACATAGGAAATAGTGGAATTACCTATATAAAAAAAAACAGTGGGCTATAAATAGGTGTGCACAACCAAATTCAAACCAAAAGGATCTCTAGGTAGATACAAAGCCCGAGTGGTGGCTAAAGGGTACACTCAAACATATGGGATAGACTATCTTGAAAAATTTTCTCCAATAGCCAAGTTAAATTCTATTAGAATTTTTTTATCAATTGTTGTTAATCTTGATTGGTCTTTACAGTAGCTAGATGTGAAGAATGCTTTCCTAAATGAGAAACTTGAAAAAAAAGTTTACACGGATCCTCCTCCAAGTTTTGAAGAAAAATTTGGAACTCAAGTATGTAAGCTCAGAAAATCTTTGTATGGTTTAAAACAGTCTCCTCAAGCTTGGTTTGAACAGTTCACTCAAGTTGTTAAAAACAAGGTTACTCACAAAGGCAAGCTGATCACACAATATTCTATCGACACTCACAAAGAGGTAGAATAGCAGTTATTATAGTTTATGTCGATATGATTATTACAGAAGATAATGTGGATGAAATAAGGCGTCTCAAGGAGCATCTAGCATTGGAGTTTGAGATCAAAAACTTTGGTCACTTTCTTGGAATGGAAATTGTTCAATCAAAAAAGGTCTTGTGGTCTCTCAGAAAAAATATGTGATTGGTCTTTTAAAAGAGGCTGGGATGAGTGGTTGACGCCTAGCTGACACACCAATTGATCCAAATGTAAAATTCAAAAATAAAGAAAGACGACTAGTTGATAAAAGGCAGTACCAGAGATTAGTTAGTAAGTTAATTTACTTATCACATACAAGGCTAGACATAGCTTTTGCAATAAGCTTAGTGAGTCAATTTATGCACTCCCCAATGGAGGAACATGAAGAAACAGTGTTTTGGATTCTGAGATACTTGAAGAGCTCACCTAGTAAGGGCTTATTCTTCGAGAAATCTAAACAAAGAGGAATTGAAGCTTATATAGATGCAGATTGGGTAGGCTCAACAACAGATAGGAGATCTACATCAGGATACTGTACATTTGTTTAGGGAAACCTTGTGACTTAACAAAGCAAAAAACAAAGTGTTGTAGCAAGTAGTGCAGAGGCTGAGTTTAGATCGATGGCTCAAGGAATTTGTGAAATGATGTGGTTAAAAAGAATTATGGAAGACCTGAGGAAACCAATAACTTCACCAATAAGTTGTACTGTGATAGCAAAGTTGCCATTAGTATTGCTCACAACCCAGTCTAGCATGACAAAACTAAACATGTTGAGATTGATAGACACTTTATCAAGGAGAAGATTGAAAAAGGCCAAGTGTGCTTGCCGTTTGTTCCTTTAAAACAATAGACTGCTGACATACTCACCAAAGGGTTCCCTAAGACAAGCTTTGATTTTCTTGTAAGCAAGTTGGGCATGATTGATATAAATGCACCAACTTGAGGGAGGATGTTGAAATACGTGAAACCCATTTATTTTGGGGATCTTTTTTAAAGTTATTTAGGTAGATAAATCTTAAAATAAATCAATTGAGATTTTTTAGGAATATTTTATTCTATCTTTAGTAGTTTATTAGAATAAGAGAATTATTTTCCCAAAGTTAGGTTATGACCATTTCCTCTATTTAAATTCAGTTCTTCAGTTAATAAAATACAGAACAATTTTATTAAATACTCTCTTGAAAACTTTCAAACTTAACTTCCTCTCCCTTTAATATCCAAAAGTTTTGTTCAACAGTACCTCTTAATCCCCCTTCTCTTTTTTCAAGAGAAGAAAAAGAGAATTGTGAGACCTTTGGATTAATCCTGGGAAATGACTGCTCAAACCTCTTTCTAATTGACAATAAGAGGCATTAACATCACAATACAAACCATTTTTATTCAATACCTATCATAAAATAACATTCCGTTATAGCAAAATTCTAGTGAACATCAACATTAATATCTAACTTACCCAAGGTTAAGAAGGCCAGACACTGTACTAATGCTAATGTCAAAATCCACTTTGGGCTGAATGATGAAATTCCCCTCCCTAATCGGCTAACAAAGAGAATACAGAAGGAATCAAAATATCAGCTATTTGCTACAGTATTAGAAAAAGCAACTACATTGCATAGGCTAAAAGGAATTTTACATAAATATTACTACTCACCTCTCGTATTAGTAACGCAAATCTGCCCTCACATATTCTGACACGTACACAGTCACTCTCAGCTATGTGCCCATTTGCAGGAGTTCCAGGAAGCCTTAAATATATATCAATGAAATTCTGAACAGAACTACAGAACTTCGCAGAGTCAAGAATATTTAAAATATCTTGATAGGCCACCTGATACCATGAATAAGTAGGAATAGCTTGTCAGTAACAAGGCTGGGCCATGAGTTTTAGATCATAGTCTTTATAATACTTACTTGTTTATTACTCTTCAAAACGAATAGTGAACTCTCGGGAGAAAGAACAGGATCAAAGTCATTTCTAATTTTGAGCTGCAATAATATGAAAAACCATTGCAACACACAATTCACTTTGTTGTCAGAGTTGCTGCTCAAAGAACCATACCTTTGCATGCATCTATGCAATACATATTGCCATGAGTAGGTTAAATACATACAAACAGTAAAATACTTTACCAACATGTGTGCCTGTTCAAAAAACAGAAAGAAATACCAAAAATTTTCTGATATGTCCAAGCACGTGTACTAAAAGCTTGAGATATTCATAGACTACTGACATGTGCATGAACAAGATGCGGTTCAATATGCTGCTGGAATATTGGAAACACTGTCATCATGATCTCATTTTGGGACATAAAACACCCCACTCTGCTTTTGTCTCTTTGAACTCGAGAAATCAAGTGTGAATGAACACCTCCAACCTGGTTTTGCAGCCAAAAACCAACTTAATAGCCCATTTTTTCCCAAAGAAAACAAGATAATACGTACATCACAAGAAAATATCAAGCCCTAAAGGAGGATTAGGGAAGTCATCTTACAACAGCAATCCACAAGTCAAGGGATTTCCTGATTTCAGGATGCAAAGCATAAACCCCCTCAAAAATGATCTGGTCAACAGAAAAAAATAAATTTGAAAAGTTATACAAGTTTTAATCCAAATAAAGAGAACAACTCAGAAAGAGTTTCAATTGCAGAACAACTATCAGGCATCTTGGATAAGAAAGAACAAATAGTTCACCTTAGCAATCCATGTTTCATATTCTAAGTAATTGATTATTTTAGCTTGTTATATTTCAATAAATATAATCATTAAAAAAAAAAAATCTTCGACAGCACTGAAATGAACATGTAACAGACCACACCACAATCTTCAGAAATTTCAAGCTCTTTGAAACAACTACGAGAACCAGTCTCCAAGTTGAATACAGGTATTTTTGTCTTTCGACCATGCTTTATGTCACCAATGTTCTGCACAAGACAAATACAACCGTGAGGCATTACTGATCAGTGCAAAACTTTCTGGTCAAAATCACACCCGCAAGGTATGCAAAATATTAATAATATGCATTTCTTTCATCTATATCAACATTCTGGATACCATCAAGCTCTCCTTGAATGAGTTAATTTCTTATATTTTATATGGTTTTTACTATTTTTAAAATGAAAACAAAGATACTCTAGGTGACTGCTTTTATTTTCAGAAAGTAAAAGAAAACACAGTTTTCACAGATGCTGAGAACAAGAGTTTATTGCTTCCAATGATTTTGAAAACAATGTTTCCACTCCCGCCGATATTTATAAGAGGAATGACATTAATATAACATTTTTTTATGCAATAACAGTAAAATGAATGTTTTAATTTATAAAAAGCGGCCAATAAAGTAATATAAATATACTACAACAAATATATAAAGAAATGAAATATATATAAGTATAATCAATATTCTAAAACAAAAAAATAAACTACAATAGAAATTATATACTTCCTATAATAATAACTAATTGTTTGAACATATTCAATTCAATCTGAAATGTCAAATTAAAATCTGTCTACACTGAAATTAATATGGTACCATATAAATTAGACTTTTATATTTTTATATGTAAACGTGGATGTTGTTTAGATAAATTATTCTTTATTATCATTACAATTTACTATTCATTTCTACATGGTAAAAATGAATATTACAGATAATATTTCATGTATAGTATACACATTAACTAGAAGTATTGAAAAAGGTAGTATTTGTCAAATACATTTCATAATTAAAAGAAAGAAAAAAGAATAATTAAACACACACATATGTAGGTACATATACTTTATATATATGACGACAACTTTTTCTTAATGTCCTACATCTGAAATTAAGTAATACAATGTTTATTGATAGAAATAGACAATTGGTGTTACTAAATGATCAATAAGCTCGTGAAAATTAAGTGAAGCCAGAACTGCAATTTAGTTAACCACGTAATCTTAATCTTTACAAACCTTTAGTTAAGCTTAGTTTCAAGCTGCATCATTTGTCACTATAATGGTTCAACTGAAGTTCAATGCCTCATTCAGCCCTAATCCTTAAGACATGTATTATAATTTAATCAAATTACACAAATATAGAAATTTACCTTAGAAAGCAAAGGCAAATCGAGAGAGTTAAAATCATCGTATTTGAAATCCTTAACTTGCTCTGGTTTAAAATAGCTTTCAAGGGAAACTACTTCACAACCAACAATATTTGCCGTTTTATGTGCCAAGCTAGTCTTTCCGGATCCACTAGGACCACCTGCAAAAGCAGGTGAGTTATCAACAGCATATGAGTTTTGCAATCAGAAGGGACAATAGCGATTCTGAAAAATGACATGAACTTATTTCTTTCTTGTTTCATAGGTCAAGAACTTGCAAGTCATTTACATAGTTCAGAATTCACATAGTCTGCCAGGTAAACCAAGAAATATGAAGAAGCGTGGATTAGATTTTGAGACGCTAATTCTCACATTTAACCAAGCACTTAAATAAAAAAATAGGAAGAAAGCATTGGATATCAAAATTGCCAGAAGATTTACAGTACAGGAATTAAGATCCATAAAATGTGACAGTGGCAAATAAAATTCTAAATCCTAGTGAAAGCATAGTATTACTACTTTTCATATTTTTTTAGTGCTGATAGTGTAACAACTATCAAAGAATTTATCATGCGGTAATCTAAAGAGAGCTAAGAAAACTGTTTGACCAAAAAGTAGCCCACACACTTTCAAAAGTCAAGCCAGCCAGACTCTAAGTTAATGAAAAGAACCATCCCTGCTAGGACTAGTTTCACACACTCAAAACATTATTTGAAACTTCATAAGAAGTTCATATGAACAAGCAACTAAACTAGAGAGACATAGGAAAGGAATATGATAAACCAACCAAGAGAGGAGGGAGGGAGAGAGAGGAGCATTTTTTTTTAATATTACCAATTCCAACTATAACTGGAACACTTTTATTCTCCAACAAAAACTGAAAATGAAAACCAAAAGAAAGGGCATCAGCTTTGGACATGACTGGTATTCTGATCACAATTTAACAGTACAAGCCTTTTCATTATAAGAGCTCTTCCTTCATTACCTGGATTCCCTGCACAGCAAGGAGCAAGCCTCGGTCCAAGTCATATGAATCAGGCATTGGAGCAAGTTTCATTGTATCCCTGAAAGCAGAAGAACCTGTAGCTGCTACATGAGAAAGTCTACGCATGAAGTACATTGAAACTCCTCCATGATGTACTTGAGGAAAGGAAATACTTAAGTTATCGAGCTGTCCACATAGAGGAGGCATACCTACTAAACCGCCATGTGAACGATCTGATGAGGCAAAATGCCATGTTGGTAATACAGGCTCCATTTTTGATTTTGTTGGAGAGCGAGTCCAAGGCTGAGCTAAATCCTCTAGCCGGGAAACAAGGTTTGGAGTGGTACGAATAGGCTTTGGTGCTGCAATGTCTTTTTCTTGATTATGAGAGACAGATGTGGCAGAAACAAGTGGAGGAGTATTCAGGCGTGGAACACCTGAAAGTGGAATTGACTTGAGAAAAAAGATAACCAACAATAGTAGCATTGACAGAGAAAAGTTTGATAGAGATCATGTCTAATGAACAACCTTTTCTTTCAAGAATCATTTCCAGATATGATTTAGTTAGCCATTGTCCAGTAATTCCCATCCGTAATGCTTCTGCTCCAACTGTCTATGCAACAGTATAGCAACCAAATCAAACATAACTTTTTCATCAACTGTTTTTACATAGACTGGTGAAGATGGGAGATTATATTCACTTGCTAACCCAAATTCTTACCACAAAAAAACCAAACACAACAGATAAAGATTGGAACTTTGCAAGAAGATAACATGTAATATATTAGACTTGGACAACATACATGTTTAAAATAAAATCTTGGAACTGAAGCTAAACAGTAAAGTTGACAACTTGACATATAACAAACAGATAGAACATGAATACAAACATACAGCAAAGAAGACATCTGAGAATCAAAACACAGTAGATATAACCTATATCAGTAAAATGGTAGGCTAGTAGCAAAGCCAATGAATTTTGGTTCAAATAAAACAAGAAACATTTTAAGTACATTATAGATGGATTGACTGATTGCATTTTGGCATTTCAAAAAGTGTTTAACATCTTTGAATTGAGAGAATAATAACCCAGGTCATTTCAGGCAAGGACAGCCATAAACAAGCACCCCAGCTTAGCAGGAACCTCCTAAGCTTTCCAACATATAAATGGATGATATGTTTGACACCTAAGCAGGGGTAATTTCAAGAAATACAGAATCCCAAGTTCATGAAATTCATATTCAACGATGTAATCTATATTCCACAATTGTGTATAATCCAAAAAAGAATTAATTTAAGGCTTTGCAAGCAAAAGCTTCTAAGCCATCTAAATTTCTTCCAGTTTACATAATGTTCTTGTTTTCTTGCAATAAAAAAGAATCAACGCACAAAATTGAAAGAAAATAAAAGGAAAAGGAAAAAAAACAAAAACAAAAACAAAAACAGAAAGAAATTCAAGGTCAACATACAAAGAAGACAAGAAATGGCTGTACTAGAAGAAAAAGAAGGAATAAAGCATGTAAAAGTCAGTCAAAGCACACTGCAATTCTGGTTCTCATTTTAAGTTTTCAGTATGATACTTAAGCAATTGCATCTTGTCACTCTCATTTAAAGCTGAACCAAACAATAGAAACACTTTTTTGACTGGTCATTTTTTTTACATATATCACTTATATCAAGGTCAGCTCTCAATGAAAAGCATCTAGAAGATAGCCTCGATTATTAAGCATGACTAATGGACATCTCTTCACAATTATCTCATTTATCAAAACTCACCTAAAATCAAAAAGCAACACATATACAGACATGGAAGTGTCAGTCAAAATCCACAAATAACTGACAAATAAGCAACATACGTTGAGAAAAGAACTTTTTGCTGAAGTGTCTTCCAATCAATGCAAATTATATTAATATTTTCTGAAGGTAAATCGGGAATACTTGACGAAAATATAACGCACTAAAGAAAATCTGAAATGTTTCCTCCTGGAAGAAATTAAGTTCATACTTTCCTATCTGTGCCCCTAAGCACCAAGAAGGTTTCCCCAAGCGTATCAATTGTTTCAAGTGACAGGGAAAGACTGCCAATATTAACTGATGTTGATGCCCTTTTATAACTGACTACAACATTGTAGCCCAAAGCCAGGAGTCCACCAAGAGTCATCCGTCCAACCTGTTCAAAATTAGATATAAGAATGGGTAAAAAGAACCACATTAAGTTAGAGCAAATGAGCTAACTATGAGATGATTTGCAACATAAGTTTCCACCACAAAGAAGCATGTCTTTTATACAATTAGAAAGATAAAAAGTAACAATCCTAGAATACAGATTGAGCTCATTTTTTGATGGTTTGTTACAAACACTCCTAAATCAAAATGTCATATAATATCTTTTTAAATGATTCAGAAGAACAAGATTGAGGACCAAAAAAAGGTGTTTTGATCACCAGAAACCTTACTTTTAAATCATATTGCATATTGCTATTGTGGCAAAATACTAGTTGTATTATTGCACAATATTGCTCATTTCACAAAAAACAATTAGCGTCAGCTACTTATTTCATTCCATAAGAAAAAAACACATTTATTTAATTGATAAAAAAAAGCATCCTTAATTTAGAGAGTTGAAAACTTGAGTATAATAACACCTATAATAAAAGGAATGAAGACAAAATAAAGTTATTGGATATAAAATGGAAGAAGTTAGCAACTTATAAAAGCTACTGCATCAACTACAAAATTAGTAATTTTAAAAGGGAAACACATAACCATACAAAGTTTCAATAGCCAAGGGAAGACATGAACCCTGCTTCCACCCCAACCCCCTTAGCTACACTACTGCATGTAAAACCATTTCAACAGTAACACAGAGAAAGAAAACATCAATGACAAATTAGAGAGCAGAATTTTTCAGTTTGACAACAACTACCACACTACAACTGCAATCAAGGACAGAAAGCCTGACCTCAAATTCAGCTTTTGGTCTGATGATGAAATTTTTGTCCACAATTCTCTGATCCCCAAGTGACAGATAATATCGAATACCAGATTGTCGCACCTTAATCCAATCATTTATCCGCGCTTCTTCATTAGCCGATGGGGGTCTAAGGTACATCTCAATGAAGCTAAAGCAAAATGAAGTTTTCATTTTATTCCCAAAACTTTAAAAGAGTAAAGCCCTGAGAGACATATATAACTAACACTCTGCAAATAGATGGTATGTGATAATAGTCAGAACCACTCACTTATCAGTTTGTGCCTCATCTTTAAGGAAAAAGGTAGACTGTCCATCAGGTGACTGCCACAGCAATATAATGTCCAAATGAGACTTTAAAGGGGGTAACTGATTAACAATGCAACAAAAAATAACTAACTCTTAATTTTTATGCATTAAAGAAGAGGAATACCTATAGGTTTGTTCCAGTAACAGTTCACTCAAGACAGCCACCGATAACCAACTAATCAATTTTTTTGTTCATTTCTTTTTTTTCTTGGGCAGGGGGAAATATATTTAGAGTTTTCTATGTTGTTGTGTCCACTCCTTCCCATTTTTTTCTATGTGCATGTCCACTTATAACTTAATACGGCAAATCAATTACACCTTTACTTTGTCTTTCACATATGTATATGAAAGAACTTGTCTGACCAATAGTAATATCAAAATGGCTACAAAACTTCAGTTACACCTAATTGCCATATGCAGCTCAGTTTTTAAGCAGAACTCAAGATCAAGAAACTTTACGGCAGCTCACATATTCACCACTTAAACTGCAATAGCCAGTGTCCAAATTACAAAACTTTGCAACGAGAAGATATCCAAGGTCCAAATATGAGCTTGAGAACAAATTACCAAATAAGTCTAAACTCAATCAAGATAATTTCACAGTGTTTATGAAAATGTACATTCTTTCTTGACTCCAAACACATTTATGAATTCTCTATTCATCTTTTATGTATGGCAATGCTGAGAATTTTATGTGACAATAAGATACAAAGTATCACATACCTCACTTCGGCATTTCAGCTTGTAGATTGCTTCTCTAAATGATGATACAAAGCTGTTGTTAATTCTAATCTGCATGATAAACTCCATTAATGAGGAATTGCCAGTTAAATTCCAATAAGTAAGAACATAAAGAAAAACAACAAAAACAGAAGAAAAAACCTGTGCATGATGAAGGTCTGGCTCAATGTGCTTTCTAAACAAAGGGAAAATGCTATCAATAAGGTAATCCAGTGAGCAAGAATCTCCTATATCGTATCGAACCTTGGAAAGAAGACTAAAATGAACACCACCAACCTGATACACAACGAAATATTCAGAAGCATTATGTCAAAAGCTGATGAAAAAAACTGATAACTCCACCAAGGCTTTATCAAACCTAGTTCTTAGGGAAAGAAGATATTACCACTGCAACCCGGATATCAAGCAGAGAGCGCAATTTTGCATGCAGAGCATAAGTACCATCAACTATTACCTAACAAAATGTATGAGCCTTTTAAGTCCAAAGCAGCCATAATATGAGATAGATCCTATTTTTACACTTTCTTACCACACCAGACATAGCACTCTTTATAGCTTTGGAGCCAACACGTTTCTTTTGATGAAAATCAAATACTGGTATCTTAGTATCTTTCCCTTCTGTCAAATCCTGTGTTCAACCAAAAACAGAGGGCAAATATATATGCATTTAGAATGCCCCAAACATACTGAGATGCAGATAAAATTTTACCTAGACAATAAATGAGATGAATATATAAGCAAAAAACAATTCAGTCATATGTTAACTTAAACAAGTCTGCAAACAACAGCCATTCACTGAAAAATTGCATTTACCAGCAACTGGCCGTTTCCTTATGTGCTCAACATATGAAGAATCATGTGGTCAACGTCAACATTAAAAGCAATACTTTTCAATATACAGAAGTGAAAAAATAAAACCTAAGTTTTAAATTTAATTGATAAATGTTATAATAGGATTAGGTTTAAAAGCAAAACTAAACTGGTCTGCTACTTTAGAAAAAAAATTGCATGACCAATTAGTTATTTTCAATACGACTCATATGTTACTTGGAATCTAATAAAAAAATACCAGAACGTATAAGTTGTTTAGTATTTTAAAATGAAAAAGAAATAAATTGACTAAAACTACGAAACATATAACTAAATCCAAATAACAGTTTTATCAGGCAGAAACTGTCAGTATGGTTATAGAAGGACAGTTTAGGAACACAAGCATTCATGTCCTGTGTCCAAATTTTTTTCCAAATCCTACATATATACACCACAGGTTACAGAACACTTTCACATACTTATCCATCCCTCAATAATATTTTCCCCACATCTTTAAACATCAAAAGGATGTTGAAGGACTTGTAGAATTTCTAAAATGGTTCAATTTAACCAAATAGATACATATTGAACCATTATAAAGAAATGTACAAACCTCAAGATTTCGGATCAATGCATCAAAATCTATTGAATCCAAATCAGTCCCTTCATCAGTTCCACCCCGGTAGTTCTCCATTGGTATAACAGTGCAACCGATAACAGATGCTACCTTCTCTGCTAAGCTTTTGGAAATTGGAACCACCAAATAAACCCAAAAACATTATTATAAGAAAATAAAATAAAAAAAAGCATGCAGCACCATTTGTCCTGCTTCTTACAAGCTTTCTTTTGAAAAGCAAATAGATAGATAATTAGTAGAGGGAGAGACGCCAGAAAACTAAACAGAATCAGAATAGCATGCATACCTAGTTTTGCCTGATCCACTGGGACCACCAATGCCAACTGTGACAAGACCCTCCTTTTTCTCTCTGAGTTCTTGTATGGATTTTACAAGCAAATAATAGCCATGATCAAATGACTGCATCATTCCAACCCAAACAATCATCACTCTCAAAATAAACTTTCAAAGAACATTAACAGATAAACTCAAACAATAAACAGAGTGCAACTAAGAAGTTCACATGAGACCAAATACTAGTACTTCAAGATCATACAGGATGAACTTGACATAGAAAATTTTGAAAACTAGGATTCAGAGCACCACAATATAAAACATAAGCAACCAACACAACAATCAAATATGCTTACCAAAAGTCATTAACCAAGTTATTCAAAGTTCAAGCCATACACGTATATATATATATTGATACCAACAATATGGTTTAGCTTTGTCAATGGAGTTTACCTTAACAACACAGGAACCAGTGAAGGACAAGAAAAAGAAGGAAGATAACAACTTTCAAACATACAAGAAATTTGACGAAAATTTAGGAAAAGAGTGTGTGTATGTGTGACATATTTAAGATGCAACTGATTTTTGCTTAAGTAGCATATTCAACCCTAATCAGCACAATCTCTGGATTGATAATTGTCAAGTTTATTTAGAGACTTCCATACTTGTATCAAGAGTCGAAGCCAGAAGACACCTTGGATGATATCATCTAGAATTTATTGTTTTCTAATAATAGGAAAATCATCAATCTATCAAGCAGCAAATTGAGCAATCATCAATGACAGAGGCAGAATAAAAAGATTGAAATAATAGGTTGACATACCATAGCTCAAAATGACATTAAGTAAAATGAGACACTGAACAATCACAAATTCCAAACATTTTTACAAAACAAAAAACACTTAATAAAGCACAAATAAAGCAAATGCTGATCATGATTCAATAACATAAGTAGAAAGAAAAAAGGAAAACGTATTTGTTTCCTAGATTACCCAAGATTCAGTACTTGTCTTTTGAACCTACAAAACAATAAAAATGTCTAATAACAGAAATTCTTCAGAACCCAAATTTCATTGAAGAATTAAAAATTAACCAACAACCCTCGAAAAACTAAGAACAACTAGAACTATTTTCTTTAAAACAGAAATTGAAGGGGGACTGACCACATGAAGAGGGAGAGATTGGAGAATAGAAGAAGAAGACGAAGTTGAAGTTGAAGGTTGTTGCTGGAAATAGTCTCGTCCTCCTTCTTGGAATACTCTTTGGACAACTTCATCATCCATTAATTTTCCTTTCTTTTTTTTTTTTTGCTCGAAAAGAACAAAAAAATTCAGGGCTTTCCTTTTTTTTCCAGCAATACTAGTCTGCACTGCAGTTTTCTTTGCTTTGCGTGGGAGGAATCGATCATCAATCAAATGAAATCTTTCTTATTAAAAAGGAGAGAATAAAATTATGAATTTTTGAAAAAAAAAATTTGTTCTCCGTCTTGCCTTTAATTTTTTCTTTTTACGCTTTTCGTTTTCTGAGGCTATTTGCTCCCGCTTGTTTTCCTCACCGTTTCTTTTTTTATTTCCCTGTGCTATTATTACAAGATTATGATTTACTCGTACACGAAATCTATATAAATAATTTAATTTAATTTAAGTTTTAGAAAAAAATAAATTTTAATTAAAATGTTAAAATTAAAATATTTCAAATTATTATATTTTGGTTTCGAATATTATCAAATGCGTTTTCTTAAAGTTTATATGATTTAAAATGATAAAATTAACTTTGTAATAATGTATATTATTTCATAAGAGTTTTTGATAATTATTTAACTGAGTTTGGATCACACAAACTTAATCAACTTTTCTCATAAACATTATAGAATATAAATTATAAATTACAATTTTTTTAAAAGAAGTGTTTCATTTATCCCAACCACATTTAAGTATAAACAAAATGGTCCAAAGCTCAGAAAGATAATACATTAAAATCAACGACACCAAGCCTAATCCTTGTAATAAAAAAAACCCATTTGTCACCATTAACGTTAACAACAATGAAGGGCTGAGACGTGGTCAAAAAAGCTCGATCATGTGAGACAACTCTAGTCTCAACCAAGACATCCACCACCAAGGGAGAGCATAAATCAAAGCAAAGACCTAAGGAATGGCCATCGTTGCCACCATGGACATCGTTAGGAGTCATTGACATAAGGAGATTCGAATCCTTCAAAGTGGCATCAATATCTAAAAACAATAGTTTGGTGTAACTAAATCAACATTATCATGTAAAAGCCATCGAGGCTTGTCAGAGATAGTGCACCGCCAAACATAGGGACCTTGCTGGAGTGGAAAGAAACATAAGCCAAGAAGACTCCTAGCCAAAGAAAATGAGACAAGCTTTAAGGGAAAATCGTAAAAAGACTAAGAGGTAGCTAAGATTCTCTTGTCCACCATTTCGATGACCAAAAGCCTAAAGGGATGGGGGAAATCTTGATATTATTCTTTCGAAAGACAATAAAAAGCATAAAAGAAAATAGAGGTGAAGGGAAAGAAGCCTATGCTGGCTGACCCTAAAAGCAGTTGACCCTTATTAGTTAATTATTAGATAGTCCCTTAATTTTACACTCTTTGTAATTCAGTCCCTAGAATAGAATATTTAATTTTCTTGCAAACTTATCTTATTATGAGTTGTCATACTATAAAATGGTATTAGTAGGCGTTTAGACTCTATTGTGTAGGCTAGTTATTATTCAATCGCCTTTTCCTTTATGTTTGACCCCTTGGAATACTTCGTGTTCCAGTAGAACTATAAATATTGCAACTGACAGTACACATTTACAGTAAAATCAGGCTTTCAAAATTATTATATAAAATTGTTGTTTTAATGTGTACACGCGTAGCCGGTCAGTGTCCTAATCACCTATGCCACTGCATTATTTCTTAATTGATAACCTTATTACCTCCAAAAAAAAAAGCTTGAATAGAACCACCACTACCCTCCAACATATATAAGCCATCATGCAAGTTACCATTGCCAATAAGCCATCATGCAAGTTACCATTGCCAATCTTCCTTCCTCTTTGAAGGTCCTAGAATACACAATAATCAGAAAAAACTCAATTTTGCAATTTCAGGTATTTTGATGGCACTAACAGATAAAAGGTTAATCAAAAAAAGAGGAACAGGTAGTACAGAGCATATTTTAATATTGCGTGTACAGTTGATAGAACCTGATCCAGTTACAGGAGTAAAAGACCCACCGGCTATCCAGACACTATCTTTTGTTTGACTTAGAGAGTATAAAAAACTTTTAGAGGAACTTGTCATGTGTCTATTCGTACTAAAATCAATAATCTATGAGTCAATATTATTGTGAGAATTAAAGACATTACCTGACTTGAAAAAATTGGATGTTGGATTCGAGGAAGAGTCAAGTTGGGACAGAAGACATCTGAGATGTCGAATTTCATCCAAAGAAAATATTCCAATGGATGCAATTTCTGTAGATGGCTTTGTAGCCTCAAACAAGTTAGCTTGACCCTGATTTGACTTATTTTGTTTTCCTCCATGGCCTCTGGTGGGTCAACCATGTAATTTCCAGCACTTGTCCCTAGTATGTTGTGGCTTCCCACAATAATCACACTACAGATTATCTTTATTAAGGTTACCATCTTTCTTTGGCTTTTGAGAGCCATTAGCGATCAACCCAACCTTCTTAGTTGGTGTTGTATAAAGCATAACACCTCTTTTTATTTCTTCTTGGTGAACATTGGAGTATGCATCTTGGAAACACTAATATATAGTTTTTTTTCAGCACCTTTTGAGCCTTAATTCACGTAGTTTCTAAGTAAATTATGTCAAATTTATACTTTTATTATAAAATAATTAAATTGAACTTAATTATGAAACATTTTTAATTTTAGTTATCTTTATACTAAATTTGCTTAATTTGGTCAATTTTTTATAGTTTTGCACAAAGGGTGAAAGATCAGTTCGACGGTCATCTTGAGAAGACTGGATTGCTAAAGCATTCTTCGGAGCATCTGGATTGCTAAAGCATTCTTCGGAGCATCTAACACGTGAAGATGACTGATTATTTTATATACATGGATACCCCAATTTAGCCTTCTTGTACTCGTAAAAAAATCTAATTAATCCAATAAGAATTGGGTTAAAGTTACTCCAAGCCTGATGCAGAGAAAGGGGTCCAATTTTGCTAAATTAAAGAGGATTGATCCATTAAGGGCAGAGTAGCCCAATGCCAACCCAACAGTTGCCCAAATTAGGTAATTAAGCTGAATATAACAATTGCAAAATAGCCCTTAAACCTCTCTTCAAATCACGGTCCAACCCTTCCTCTTTTCGTGCATTTTCTTTCTAGCCACAAGCTAAAAATAATAAACTATCTCAACCTCTCCTTCCACCTAGCATGGCCAACCATAAGGAGGGGGATTGGCTACTACTTTTAGCCAATTCAAGTTGACATTTTCAAGTATAATTACCCCCTTCACCTACTCTTTTCTCATCCCACACACATTCACTCATCCATCTCTTGATTCACTCTCATCCTCTTCTCTTCTCCCACTAGCTTTACCTTTTCTTTTTCCACCCCCTCTCTTGAAAAAGAGCTTTGCATAAGTCTTGGGAGCAGCCTTATTCAGTGTTGTTGGAGAAATTTGCTTGGTTGTGGTGGTAATCCAAAAGAACAAAGGAAAGAGAAACGAATCTTGCCTCGAGAACGACCAGAATCGGCTAAAGTTTTCTCTTTCTTTTTCTCATCTTTTGTTTTGTTCAATTCATAACTTGATTTCAATTAAGCATTTGATTTTTAATAATATCATGTTAGCTTAAATATATTTGTGTTGTAATGATCTGATCTCCATGGTTTGTTTCATTTAA
The DNA here is from genome assembly GCF_007990345.1 of Gossypium hirsutum. Classification (NCBI taxonomy): domain Eukaryota; kingdom Viridiplantae; phylum Streptophyta; class Magnoliopsida; order Malvales; family Malvaceae; genus Gossypium; species Gossypium hirsutum. The sequence goes on from NC_053426.1 coordinate 89,153,641, forward strand.
TTCTGTTAAATGATGTTCTGCACTTTTTGATCTATTTATTCATACGGGTAAATCAAGAAGAAATTTTTATTGCATGATTTATGTGAAAGAATGTTTGAGTTAATTAATTAATTAATTTAAACAAGATTTTAATTAATCGACACAATACTTATATGGTATAATGTTTAATCATTTAAAGAATAAATATGTAATAATACCAAACCTACTATTGCCTTACATAACCCTATAAATTATTTTACTTATGAAACTGTAAATCTATTAAGCATGGAAACATGTGAGGTAAGTTTAATAATTAAATAAGTAAAATATTTTACTAAGTGTGTTGAGATTAATAAATGTTCGATTTAGCCACGAATTTGCCATAACATCTTTTAAAGAATTAAACGATAATAAGCTAGGAAGGATGATTATTCTAACACTTTTATGCTAATTGTGGTAAACTCTTCAAGATTTGCAATTTTGTGTCATTTTTTATATTTTACTTAGATAATTGTTAATTTACTAAGTTAGATAGTAATTCTGTAACACCTTAACCTTTATCCGTTGCCAAAATAGGGTTACAGAGCATTACCAAAATTTACAGATCAAATACCGTAATTTTATATCATTTAACATCCATATCAGAAATCAATCATGTTCAATCATTTTGTCCCTTATTTGAGACATCGAGGCCCAAAATAATCATTAGAAATAAGTCGGGACTAAACCAGGTATTCAGAGAATTTTTTCGTGAAATTTCAAATTTTTTCCTAGGTGCAAGGGACACACGCCCGTGCGGCCAAGCCGTGTGGTTCACACGGTCAAGAGACACACCCGTGTCTCAGGCCATGTAGGCATTCAAAGTAGGGCACACGACTATGTCTCAGCCCGTGTAACTCTTTGACTTGGGACACACGGCCAAGCCACACATCCATGTGTTAGGCCGTGTAAGCATACTGACTTACATTAATAAGGTACAAAGGTCACATGGCCAAGCCACGCGCCCCTGTACTAGGCCGTGTGGATAATTTTGAGCATTTCATTTCTCAATTTTTAAAATGCAGGGGACACGGTCAGACCACACACCTATGACACACAGATGAAACACACGCCTGTGTCTCTGCCCGTGTGGACTAAAATAGGCCATTTCCAAGGCCACTTTTCTTACCCAAATTGTCTTCCACATACATCAACACTATAACACATTCACAAGGCAATACCAATCATTTAAATCAAGCTAAAACCAAGTTTAGTACATATTATAACATCCCATATATCCAAGTATTCAATTACCCCTGATTGAACCAATTCACATACCTGCATATCTTACTAATTATACTAACTCAAATCAATTAATAATGAGCCTATATATTTTTTATCATGTAAGACTTATCAAACACATTAAGACTATATATAAGCACATCAAAATATGTCATTCACAAGCCATTCCAATGGCTAGTTACAACCAAACATTTACATTGCCATCATTGGTCATATTTAGTGAAGAGGGGTGGAACTATCAGACAGCAAAATAGGGGTGATTTTAAAGAATAAACTGTACTTATTGGCTAAACCAAAAATTCTAAAATTTTTATGGTAAAAATATATGTGAATCTAGTTTCTGTAAAAATTAGTAGATCTTAATTTGGAGCTGTATAGCTCTAGATATAAATAATTTAGTGACTGCAACTCGAGAAAATAGCTTGACTTGAACATATGCAAAAGCGCAAATATGGTGGTATTACCTTAAGAAGCAAGTTGATAAATTGCTTATTAATTTCATACGGTCTTACTAAGTTATAAAGCCTACTTCCTTCCTTTCTTTTTCTTTAGTGTTAACAGGTTAGCTTGGGGTTGAAGATCGTCAGAGGCAGCACCACACAATCAAACCATTACATTTGGAATATTAATATATATATATGTTAAGCGCCTTCAAGTTAGTGGCATGTATAGGGACTTGGTTTTTTTTATGATATGTGTTAACATGACTAGACAAATGTATTGGACTATATTGAGTTATTTGTATATGGCCATGAAGGGTGGCTCATATTGATTATGGTTTGTGAACCTATCTATCTATGCTATGTTCTAATGCTGGTGATGTGATTATGCTTGTTGGCCACATATGGTTGGTGTTATGAAATATATGCATGATGAATGTTTTATGACCAATCTAAATAGTTATGGCCATGGATTAAATGTGTAATACAGAAATAAATATGTGAAGGATTAAGGGTAACTTAAAGGCTTCGAAAATAGCCTAAGTGTTGGCCACACAGGTTGAGACACGACCGTGTGTCTCAACTGTGTGGGGGACACGGACTTAGTACACGAGCGTATGTCTTGGCTGTGTGGTTTAAATTATTCGTTGACATCATAAATAGAGAGTTACACGGCTTGAGGACACATGCGTGTCAAAAACACACAGGCGTGCCCTTGTGTCCACACGGGCGTGTGATCCTGTTTCTTGAGAAAACTTTTCTAAGTTTTTCCCAAAACTTTCCAAAGTCCTTGGTTTAGTTCTAGACCTCTCCCAATGTATGTTTTGGGCTTCGTAGACCCAAATAAGGGACGATAGGAATGCGTATAATTAATGTTTTTTGTTTAAATGAAATTTTATGGCCCAATTTTACATGACTGTTTGTGTTTAAGTTCAGTAATGCCTTATACCCTGTCTCGATGGAGGACATGGGTAAGGGGTGTTACACATGTCCTTGATATACCCGTTGAACCATCTGGAATACTATCGGATACTTAGGAATCTAACACTCTAAGTTCCAATACATAGCCGAAGCTATCTCAATCTCATATCAGATGTAATGCTCACTCTCGAGCTATCAACGGGTTTGCTCACACACGCTGACCGTCATGACATAGCTACGCGGTGCTACTCACACAAGCTGATGAGAATCCATAACACATGTCGAATAACTGAACCACCGGTGGACTTACGGACCAGCACCCAAATCTCATAACCCTTAATGACATGTCATTTGTATCCTAATCTATTCCTAAGGTTCAACCTGGATTTCAGATTTGACGAATCATTGTTGAACATATCCGTAAGGTCATATTCACAAATAATTTAATAATAAAGCATTTAAAACTCAATTATATTAATGTTTATTAACATACGAACTTACCTCGAATGCAAAAATGATGAAATGAGTCGATTAGTCCAACACTTTTTTTTCCCCCGATCTAAATCCGAACTTCATTTTTCTTGATCTATATAATATCAAATTTAACTTATTCAATTATTATTCTATTCAATTTAGCCCAAAATGCATATTATGGCAACTTTACACTTTTGCCCTTAATATTTCAACAATTTTACAATTTAGTCCTTATCTCATAAAAATGCAAATTCATGCAATTAGGTCCCTGCCCACGCTAGCCGAATCCCATATAGACCCATAGCAACCCATATTTTTTATTTATTTCACAATTTAACAACAAATTTTACACATTTCACAATTTAATCCCTAATTGGAAATTTTATCAAAAATCACTTTACACATGTTTATCTAACAACAAGCATACATTTTCTATCATCAAACATCAAAATACATATGTATTCATCAATGGAAAAACCCTAAACCTTTAAATTTTTTGCAAATTAGTCCCTGGGTAGCTAGATTAAGCTGCAACGATCATAAAAACATAGAAATCATTAAAAACGGGACAAAATTGAATTTACATGCAAGCAAGGATGAATGACCAAATTCTTCAAGCTATTCCCATGGTGTTTTAGGTTGAAAATTTTGGCTAAGGGAGAAAAAAATGATGATAGTCTTCGTTTTTGTCATTTTACTTATCTTATTAATTAAATTGTTTATATAACCTTATACATTAACCTTTAAAATCATTTAAAAAATGTCTATAAAAGTCCACTCATAATAACAATGGTTTAATTACAACATAAGGACATCTGATTTAAGGTTCCATATCTATTAGACACCTTTAGCTATTAGAACTCAAGTTTTACACTTTATACGATTTAGTCCTTTTTATCAAATTAAGCACTCAAACGATAAAATTTCCTAACGAAATTTTTACACAATAATACTATCATGTTGTAGACGTTAAAATAATAATAAAATAAATATTTCAAACTCAGATTTGTGGTCTTAAAACCACTATTCTGATTTGACTAAAAACGGGCTGTTACAACTCTTTTCTCCTTTGAAATTTTCGTCTCCAAAAATCTTACCAAAAAAGAGGTTAGGGTACTGTTTTTTCATAGCTTCCCCGGGTTCCCACGTAGCTTCTTCAACCCCATGACATTACCACAAAACCTTCACTAAGACTATACTCTTTAATCTCTCGAGCCAAAATTCTGATCAGTTCTTCGCTATATGTCATATCAGGCAGAATTTCAACCTCTGCTGGAGAAATTATGTGTGACGGATCTAATCTATATTGACGTAACATCAAAACATGAAATACATTGTGGATCTTTTCTAATTATGATGGTAAGGCTAGTCAATATGTCACTGGCCCTATTCTTTCGATAATCTCATACGACCCGATAAATCGCGGACTCAATTTGCCTTTGCGAACAAATGGAAGAATCTTCTTCCACGGAGATACTTTCAAAAATACTTTGTCGCCGATTTGAAATTCAATGTCTTTACGTTTCAAATCCGCATATGATTTCTGTCGATCTGAAGCTGCTTTCAAACTGTTGCGAATTACTTTCACTTTATCTTCGATCTTTCTAACCAAATCAACCCCGTGAATCTTTTTCTCACTAAGCTTGGTCCAGTACAACGGAGTTCAAAATTTGTGACCATAGAAAGCTTCATACTGTGCCATCTTTATGCTTGATTAAAAACTGTTGTTATACGCAAATTCAACCAACAATAAATATTTCTCCCAATTTCCTTCAAATTCTAAAACACGGCAATGAAGCATATCTTCAAGAATCTAAATTACTTTCTCGGACTGACTATTGGTTTGAGGATGGAAAGCAGTACTAAAGTGCAATCGCGTACCCAAAGCTTATTGCAATATTTTCCAAAATCGTGACGTAAACCTTAGATCTCTATCCTAAATAATAGAAACCGACACCCTATGTAATCTAACAATCTCAGAGACATACGTTTCAGCTAATTTATCAAGTGAATAGTCTATACGTACCGGAATGAAATGTGCAGACTTCATCAGTTAATCAATGACAACCCAAATAGCATCTTTCCTTTTCGGATATAGGGGTAATCCGGATACAAAATCCATCGTAACTCTATCCCATTTCCATTTTAGTGTCATCACTGGCTGTACTAGTCCCGAAGGCACTTGATGTTCAGCTTTAACTTATTGAAAAACTAATCATCTCGACACAAACTCTGAAATGTCTCGTTTCATACCTGACCACCAATATAATTGTTTCAAATTATTATACATTTTAGTACTTTCCGGATGAACAGATAAACAACCACTGTGTGCTTCATGCAGAATTTTCTGAATAAGCTCGGAGTTTCTCGGTACACATATTCTATCTCAAAACATCAAAAAATTATTGGATCCGATTTGATGCTCTAAATCAGAAGTAGATTCGCACTGTACTCTTTTAGCTTGTAATTCATCGTCACATTTCTGAGCTTTACAAATTTGTTAAAGAAATAATGATTTAGCTTTTAACTTAGCTAAAATCGAACCATCAACAAACAAGGTTAACTGTGTGTTCATCGCCCGTAAAGCAAATAAAGATTTTCTACTCAGAGCATCTGCGACTACATTCGCTTTCCCCGAATCATAATCAATTACTAATTCACAGTCTTTCAACAACTCGAACCATCTTCGTCATTGAAAATTCAAATCTTTCTGAGTCATTATATATTTCAAACTCTTGTGGTCGGTAAAGATATGACACTTATCACCGAATAAATGATGCCGCCAGATTTTCAACACGAACACAGTAGCGACCAACTCCAAATCGTGCGTTGGATAATTCTTTTCATGTGGTTTCAATTTTCTGTAAGCATAAGCTATTACTTTGCCCTCTTACATCAAAACACATCCCAAACCGTTCAATGACGTGTCGCTAAATATCACAAACTCTTTACCTGATTCAGGCTGAACTAAAACTGGTGCCTCAGTTAACAATGCTTTCAACTGTTCAAAACTCTGTTGGCATTTCTCGGACCATTTGAACTTCACATTTTTCTATAACAATCGAATCATCAGTGTAGCTATCATCGAGAACCCTTTTACAAAATGCCAATAGTAGCCAGCTAATCCCAGAAAACTTCTAACTTCGGATACGTTTCTTGGTGGTTTCCAATCAACAACTGTTGAAATCTTGTTAGGATTAACTCGAATACCTTTCGCTAAAACAACATGTCCCAAAAATCTAACCTTTCGGAGCCAAAACTCGCATTTACTGAATTTAGAAAACAATTGCTTATCGCTCAATGTTTGTAATACAATTCTTAAATGTTCAGCATGCTCAGACTCATCTCAAGAATATATTAGAATGTCATCAATGAATACAACAACAAATGTGTCTAAATACGATTTAAAGACCCAATTCACGAAACCTAGAAAAACTGCAAGAGCATTAGTTAATCCGAAAGGCATAACAGGAAATTCATAATGCCCATACCTTGATCTTAACGCAGTCTTCGGCATATCCAAATCTTTAACGCGCAATTAATAATAACCTGATCTTAGATTAATCTTCAAAAATACAGTTACTCCATTCAACTAATCAAATAAATCATCAATTCTCGGTAAAGGATACTTACTCTTAATTGTAACCTTGTTGAGTTGATGATAATCGATACACAATCTTATCGAGCCATCTTTTTTCTTTACAGATAACACTGGTGCACCCCATGGCGAAAAACTAGGTCGTACAAAACCTCTATCTGTTAACTCTTGCAACTAAAATTTCAACTTTTTCAATTCTGTCGGAGCCATTCTGTACGGAGCTATCAATATCGGTGATGTTCTCGATACTAATTCAATATCAAACTCAACTTCTCTGATCGGTGGCAACCCAGGCAATTCTTTTGGAAACACATCTGGATGTTCACAAACTACTGGTACTGATATAATTTTTGATTCAGACCCTTTTGTATCTAGTACATACGCAAGGTAAGCATTACAACCTTTTCTCAGATATTTTTGAGGTAACATCGATGATATCACAACAGGTAATCCACTTGACTAATCAGATTCAATTCGAAGGATTTCATTATTCTAACATTTCAATTCAATAGTCTTTCGTCTACAATTCACAGCAGTATCATGCAGAGTCAACCAATCCATACCCAGAATCACATCAAATTCATTAAACGGTAAAAGCATCAAATTTGCTAAAAAACAGTAACCTCGAGTCATCAAAGGACAATTCTTGCAAACTTTATCAACTAGGACATGTTTGCCTAAGGGGTTCAATATTTTAATCACAAATTTGGTAGACTCAACAGGAAAATTCTTAGTAGACACTAAATTCATACAGACATATGAATGAGTATATCCAAGATCAATCAAGGCAATTACATTAGTGTCATAGAGAGAAAATGTACCGGTGATAACATCTAGTGATAATGATACTGAAGTAGCTTGAGCTTTAGGACTTGTATATTGCTTCCCACGATCTCTATTAGAATATTCCATTGAAGCATTCGGATGACTATACGATTCCCACGATTTCTTTGATGAAGAGTGATATGGTTTACTCATCGACCTCTTTCTCGAGCCTCTAGCCTCGAAATCAGCTTTTCTCTTTTCTTTGCTAAGTTTCTCAGCTTTACAAGCTCTATCAACTAACACAAAAAATTCCTTCAATTCCAGAATCTCGACTAACAGTCTGATGTATTTGTTTAACCCGTCTTCAAATCATTTACACATAATTTCCTTAACGGAGACACATTCTCGATCAAATTTACTGAGTCTCACAAACTCTCTCTCATACTCGGTCACGGTGATTCTACCCTGTTTCAACTCTAGAAACTCTTTTCGCTTTTGATCGATAAACCGTTGACTAATGTATTTCTTTCTGAACTTGGTCTAGAAGAATTCCCATGTGACTCTTTCTCTCGGTACCATAGATATCAAAGTATTCCGCCATTGATATGCAGTGTCTCTCAGAAGTGATACAACATATTTTACACATTCAGCTGGTGTGCAAGATAGTTCATCAAATACTCTGATCGTATTCTTAAGCCAAAACTTAGCTCTGTCAGAATCGTCATTAACGGTAGCTCTAAACTCTTCAGCCCCATACTTTTGGATTTTATCAACTGATGGCTTACTCAATCGTAAGGGTTCCAAACCTTAAGGAGCTACGGGGACTGGTTGGGGAATAGGTGGGGGTGGAGGTTGCTGAGCAGCTAGATTAGTTCGGACAAACTCAGTAAACCATTCATTCATCATTTGGAAGAAGGCTTCCTAGGCCTCTCCTCCCTAACCACCCGATATGGGTCTCGACTCAAATTGTGCAACTCTGTGAATGGAGGCTGGCGCATTACTCTCAACATCATCAACCACTTCTTGATTGGGATCCATTTACTATAAGAAAAGATGTTTTAAATTGTCAGGATATGTCTCACTATCACAGGTTATATATGGCATGTATAGCTAGACTCTCACACATGCTACGTTAGTCCTAGAATCGACTAAATCGTAGCACTAATACAATAAATGTAACACGCCTTACCTGTATCCGTCGCTAGAATAGGGTTACGGAGCATTATCAGACTTATTACACAATTAAACATACAATTCTCATGCATTTTTCACTTTCAATTAACTAATCACAATCATACATCAAGTCCCTAATACGAGCCTACGAGGCCCAACACATGCTTTAGAAGTGGTTCGGGACTAAACCAATATCTCAGGAAATTTTCAGAAAAACTTAGAATTTTTTTCAAAATACAGGGGACATACGATCGTGTGACCCGTCCGTGTGGACATTTGAAATGGGATCACATGGCCTTGTCCCAGCCCGTGTTCGACCCTGTATAACTCTCTGACTTGGGTCACATGGCCAACCACATGCCCGTGTGACCAGCCTGTGTGCCCTTCGAAATGGCCTCATATCCCCGTGTACCAAGCCGTATGCTAGGCCGTGCCAAACCATTAGGGTATATTGACTTATGCCACATGGCCAAGTCACACACCCATGTGTTGGGCTATGTGGAGCATACTTGTAACACCCCATATCCATAACCCATGCTGGAGTGAAATACGAGGTATTACCTAACTCGATCTCATGCACACAAACGTTCACAAGTCACCCAGACTCAGTCCAATTTAAAACTTTTTTTATTTCTACTTTAAACCTCTTGTTGTGGGCCTACGAGCCCCTAATCAACCATTGGGAACTATTCGGGATCGACCCGAACCCTTAAACCATCTATAGAAAATTTGACTTTGAAACAGGGCACATGCCCTTGTAGAGGGGCAGCGCCCGTGTGTCTATTTCAACACGGTCGTGTTGGTGGCCCATGCGACTTACACGGCCTAGGTAATATAGGAAAACGCCCGTGTTCTCCACCTATATGGAAATAATTCTAAATGCACACCTACAGGGGTTTTCACATGTCTCTGACCTGTGTCCTCCACACGGCCATGACATGCCTGTGTCCTAGCCTATGTGCGAAAACATGGACATTCTGTTTCTAACGTCAGCATCCCAAAAAATATCACAGGGCCAATACACACGCCCGTGTGCTAGGCTGTGTCCATCACACGGCTGAGACACACGGCCGTGTCTCTGCCCGTGTGTTTACTATCATGCATACTAACTCGAAATTTTTATGTGCAAGGGACACACGGTCGGACCACACGCCCATGAGGTAGACCGTGCGTCACACATGGTATAGACACACGCCCGAGTGTCTTCCCGTGTGGAAAAAATAAGGCTATTTACCAAGCCTATTTGCCACCCTTACTTACACAACCTGTATAATAGCAACCACAATCAAGATAAGACTATCCCAAGCAACCAAATCAGCCACAATAAACAACATTCCATGTGTGCATTTTACTCATCTATGAAGATAACATCTTTGTATATAAATCAAAATGAACATTAGCCATCATTCGAGGCTTAATACAAAATGTGAGATTTATCCCAATCCAACACATTTGGCCAAATTGATAATAACACAAAACACAAGTCTAGTTCCCTTTACATGCCATATTCAAAAATATAAATCAAACTATACCGAATGCTTCGATTGATAGTGTGATTGATATCTCTGACTTCTATTGATCCTTGAGCTAGATAAGCGGCACTATAAAAAGAATGGAAAAGGAGAGGGAGTAAGCATAAAGCTTAGTAAGTTGCACATAAATAAATTTACAACATAACTTTACCATCCATCAACAAGCTCATAATATACAATTCGGCATAAGTAACACTTACTCATCAATATTCAGTACATATCGTATATCATAAAATTGAGTTCACATTATATATATATACCAAACAGGTACCTGTACCACTCACAACGCGGTTATACTTTCCTAGTTAACTTTAAATTATACTTTCACTGTTGAGCCATATGGAACATTATCGGATACTCATTTAGCCTCAAATATGGGGTCAGACATCGACGCCATGTCCCAGACATGGTCTTACACAAGTTCTAGTATATCTGTGCCGCTGCCATGTCCCAGACATGGTCTTACACTGACACATCTCATAGCCGATGCATGTCCCAGACATGTTTTACACTAGCTTACGTCTCGAGGCCGATGCATATCTCAGACATGTCTTACACTAGCACTCATCTCAATACCGATGCCATGTCCCAGACATGGTCTTACACTGGCTCTAATAATGTGGTCGATGCATGTCCCAGACATGTCTTAAACTAGCTCACAATAACCTACATGTTATGGCATGAATATCTGATTTATTTCTTAGGTTCAAACGGGAACTCCACTATCTCTATTACTATCATGCTTTCTCAATTCCACAATCAAGCAATTCATGTTATATTAACCTCAAGTACAATTCAACACATATGTTAACATTGTAGTTGTATTATTTACATACAACTTACCTCGGATTACAAAATGTGGCGACTAGTCAATTTAGTCAATTTGCTTGGTTTTCCCCCGGTCTAGGTTCAGATTAGGTATTTCTTGATCTATAATAACAAAATGCACTTATTTAGTCACTAAATAAAATTAAGCAATCGAAAATTCATATCTCTGGTAAAATGACCATTTTGCCCCTAGATTTTGACAAAATGACCATTTTACCCCTAGGCTCGAAAATTTATTTTTATTGAATTTCTTCATATCTTAAGCCTAGCTGAACCCTTTTTACTCTTATAGCAACTCCAAATTCCTACTATTTCACATACTTAACATCTATTTTACAACTTATGTAAAATAGTCATTTTAGGTGTTTTCATGCTAACAGCTTTCACAAAAGTTGTTCATAACACACTCAAGACCTATTTTCTTCCATAAAAGCTCAGCTAACATTACAAATTCTTTCATGGAAAAACCCTACACTCTGATCATTTTGCAAAATAGTACCCTCATTTGAAAGCTCATGCTTCAAGGGTATCTAAAATGCAAAAATCATCAAAAAAAAGTATGTAAATCACTTACTTGTAAGAGGAATAAGTTGCTAAAATTTTTGAAGCTCAAAACCCCCAAAAAATGGCTAAAAAATCGGTGGTGAAGAAATGGGAAATAGGATGATATCATCTTTCTTTTATTTTATTTCTATTTTAGTCAAATTAGCCACCAAACCCACCAAACTTGGACTTTTTGACCAAATTACCTCCTATGGCTGGCCATGCACAATCATAGGGTCTAATTTCCCTTTAAAGACCCCCAATTTAGGTTCTCTAGCTATTTGGCACTTTTAGCTATCAAAATAGGTCTTTTTCATTTTATGCGATTTAATCATTTTTCTCAATTAAGCTCACGAACGTCAAAATTGACTCACTAAATTTTCCATGCATTCATATAATCATGCTATAACATCAAAATAATTATAAAATAATTTATCAACTCCAGATTTTTGGTCCCGAGACCACTATTTTGACTAGGCCATAAATCGGGCTGTTATAATACTGACTTGATTTCTAATTAAACACCACGGGACACATGGCCGTGTTTGTAATAGCCCAAAATTGGGTCTAGTTGGAACAGAGGTTTCGAGACCACAAAATCCGAGATAGAAATAATTATTTTATGATTATTTTGAGGTCTATGATATGATTGCATGATTGTGTGAAAATTTCGTGAAGAAATTCTATGCATAAAGTGCTCAATTTGAAGTTAGGGACTAAATTGAATAAGTTGCAAAACTTGCATTCTAGAAGTTTCTAGTATGAAATTGCTTTGAAATATTAATTAGGAGGTCTTAAATAGAAATTTGACCTATTTTTAAGTGATGGAAAAAATTGGACATGGATGGAATTTTTGAAAGTTTAGTAAGGAAGGGCATTTTGGTCATTTGGTAATTAAAAGAAATAAAAAGGGAAAACAAAGCCAAAATTGACTCATCTTTTTCATGGAGGCCGAAATTAGCATGGGGGAAACCATGGCTAGGGTTTTCAAGCTTTCCAAGCTCAATAGTAAGTCCGTTATAACCCTGTTTTTCAAGTTCTTTATGTTTTTGGAATCCCGGTAATTTGATTAAGCTTATTCTAGCAATAATTTAAGCTAGGGTTCATATTTGGAAAAATACCCATAGGTGAAATGTGTTTATTTTGCTGTTTTATGATAGAATATGAGGTTTTAAATTATGTTAGACAACTTGTGCTACTCGGTTTTGAGTGAAAACGAGTAAAATTAATAGGTAAAAATACCTAATAGTCATAAGTATATTTTAGAGTGAGAATTTGATGTTTCCATAGAAGGGAAAAGTGATCAGCATGTCATAAAACATAAGAATAAGGGATGAAGTTTAATTCCCGAGCCTAGGGGAAAAAGTGTAAATACGCAAAAGTTTAGGGGAAAAATTGTAATTTTTCCAAAGTTTGAGTTAAGGACTGTTTTGAATAGTAAATTAATTAAATAAGTAAAATATGATGTTTTAGATCCCGGAAAATGAGATTTGCACCTAGAATGAGAGAAAAATCGAAAATTGGGAAAGTTGGTAAAATGATTGTTTTAGTATCGAGGTAAGTTCATATGTATAATAAGCATTAATTTATCCATGTTTCAATGTAAAATTGATATATTTATTATAATTTTTGAGGTGTTGAAAGTATGTAAGTTGGTATGATAATAATACAGCAATAATGCTGTAATTTATATTTGAAAGTTAAATTTAGTGAATTAATTGAATTATGTTAAATTAAATGATTATGGTGCCAAGTTTATGAATTGATTTAAAAAAATGTCTATGGTACATGAAGTGCATTGAATTATCATACATAAATGTGATTTCTATGATTATGGATATTATGGGAAATTGTAAGTTCATATGATTTTTAATAAGGCAATGTGTAATTTAATGTTATTGCCTTGATATTAAATGAGATGTAAGTTTATATGTAAGTAATACATCAATATTACTTGTATTATGATATTTTATAATAATATTGGAAATATGTTTGTGGATAATTACTTGATTGGTGAAATTGTTGGAAAAGAGAGAGAAATCCCGGTTGAACCTTTGGAAAGATTGGATGATACAGATAGTATGTAGCTAGGTCACATGTATGGTGCTGAGTGCACATCATGTGTACAAGAGAGCTACAAGACATTATGATGTAGCTAGGTCACATGGGTGATACTATGTGTACACCATGTAGACAAGAGAGCTACGGGATATATGTAGCTAGGTCGCATGCGTGGTTCCAGGTGAAGGACACCATGTAGACAAGAGAGCTACGAGATAAATTGGCTAGGTCACATGGGTGGTACTGAGTGTTCACCATGTGTACAAGAGAGTCGAACTCTATGATGGGTGGAGCTATGTGCTGAAACCACCAAGTATCGAGGATTGATCTGAAGTGTTCAATGGGAGACTCTCTATGTATTGCTTTGTGAGTTTTGTGATGAATAAGTGCATGAACTTGGTTATGTGAATGATGTGTTCATTAAGTGACCAGGATGTGGTAAGGTTATAAACAAGTAAGTTATACATGAGGATGATTTTATGGTGACCTTGTGATCATGGGCCTATACTTGTGATGTATGAAATGTGGTGAAAATGATTTGTGATATGTATGTTAAAATGAGGTTAATACAAAGAAAGTGTGAAAGAGTGAATTAGCAATAAAACTGTTTTGGACAGTAGCAGTGACGTGATTTTGAAAAATCACCAAAAATAGTAGAAATTTAATTAGAGACTAAATAAGATATCAAATTAAATCTTAATGAGTCTATTTTCATATAAAAGAAACAGATCAAGAAAAGGAGTTCTATATTTTGAGATATTTATGTTTTTGTGAGACTGGTTCAGAATGATTACGTGATCCCCTGTCCTGACTTTGGAAAATCACAAAAATTTGGATAAAAATAATTAGAGGCTTAAAATTATATTTTTAAAATCCATAATGAGTCTATTTTCAAGATAAATCAACAAGAACATTATCCGAGTTCTGTACTATGAGATAATTAACTTTTAGTGAAGAGAGGTTAGAACTGCCAGAATGTGAAATAGGGGAAATTTTAATGAATAAACTGTACTAATTTGCTAAACCAAAAATTATGAAAATTTTATGGTGGAAAGATATGTGAGTCTAGTTTCAGGATAAATTTACGGATCTTAATTTGGAGCTCTGTAGCTCGAATTATAAATAAGTAAGTGACTATGACTCGAGTGGACAGTTTGATGTGAGCATTTATTAGTAAATTGTGAAATCGTACTTACAAGAATGCTATATACATTAAGGATGTGGAATGGAGAGGAGGAGGAGGAAAATAAATATATGTGGAATACATGGAAACTATGGTATATGAAATATTGATATAATGAAATAAATGATATGTGTTTATAAGAAAACAGAAAGATAATGATATGTATCATGACATGTATATATATATATGACTAGTCTCAATATATATATATATATGACTAGTCTCAATGTAATGCTTGTAGGGTATAGAGTTGAATTAAAATGTTTTAGGCAAACATGTTATTTGCGCATCTGAATTGTGGTATTTTATAAAGATATGATCTAGTTTTAAATATGAATGCTTGATGATTAAGCTGAAGATATTTGGTAAGATGATAATCTTGGTATAAATGTATAAGTGGTGCTATAATAAACAAGGTAAAATGAGTATGAGAGACACATGTATGATGATATACAAATGCTATGTTTGTGGTTTAATTGAGAATATTTAATCATTAAATGAATACCATGTTATATGCTTTTGATTTTGTATAAGTGTGTAAGAGATTAAGGTTGACCAAAGTTTGGAAAATAGCTTAGGTATATTCCACACAAGCAGAGACACGACCATGTGTCTCAGCCGTGTATGGAACATGACTTTGGGACACGGGCGTGTGGAGCCTTAAAGCATGAAATTTCCAAGATTTTCCTAAGTTCTCGGTTTAGTCCTGAACCCTTTCTAAAGTATGTTTTGGGCTTCGTAGACTCAAATAAGGGACTATGTGTAAGTGAATGAACGTTTTGAAATATGAATGAAATTTTATGACCCATATTTTAGTTTAATGTTTGTATGTTTGTCCGGTAACGCCTCATACCTTATCCTGGCCTCGGGTACGGGTAAGGGTGTTACAGTGTCACTTGACCGTGTGTCACACACGGCTGAGACACACGCCCGCGTCTCTACCCGTGTGGACAAAAATAGGCTATTTGCCAAGCCATTTTTCTCACTCAAACTTTCAATCACCTACATAACCAAATGGCACAAAGCATGGCATAAATAGGCATTCCAACCAATCTTAATAAAATCTATTTCATGTTATTTCTGTACCAAAAACTATAATGCTCATAACATCATAAATTGTCTATGCAAAACTTGCCAATCACAGTCACAGTTTTTATCTAAATGATTAACTTCATACATACATTATTTTACCATAAAACCATAAGCATATCAACTTCTAATTTCAACCATTTGGTTTCCAAAATCCCAATTCACAAACAACCATTCATCACAAGTATCTACATAGCATTTACCTAGAGCATGACAAAGGCCAATTTGTACATATATGTACATCACCAAAAATACCAAAATAAGCCAACTCTCATGGCTATACACAAAACCAAACACTTAACATTTACAAGCCAATTCAAATGGCTAAATCCATTACCAAACTATATACCAAAATGACTATAACTCCTATATATGCCATATAACCAAATACATAAGCTCAAAAGTATCAAAGTAGAAGCTCGATACTGTGATGCAATCTCCAACGACTACCAATTCGAGCTAGCTTCGAAATTCACTATAAAACATAGAAAAGTAAACAAAGTAAGCTATAAAGCTTAGTAAGCTCATATGCTAAGTAAGTAAAACTTACCAACCAAAAATTCAATAACATAAACATCATATAATGAAATTCAAATTTGAAGCATAATTTAAAACATGTATTCAATTCAAAGATTCAAGACAATTTCCATTATCTTCTTCAATTCGATAATTGTATAGTTCCCGTACATACCTATACAAACTCGTATTGATCTCATACTCACCCCTATCCTTGATATACCCGTTGAACCATTTGGAATACTATCGGATACTCGAGAATCTAGCACTCTAAGTGCCAATACATAGCCGAAGTTATCTCAATCTCATATCACATAAAATGCTCACCCTCGATCTATCAACGGGTCTGCTCACACAAGCTGACGGTCATGACATAGCTACACGGTGCTTCTCACACAAGCTGACGAGATTCTACAACACATGCCAGATAACTCAGCCACTGGTAGGACGTACGGACTAGCACCCAAATCACATAACCCCTAACGACATGTCATTCGTATCCTAATCTATTCTTAATGTTCAACTAGGATTTCACATTTGTCGAATTGTCGTCGAACATATTCGCAAGGTCATATTCACAAATAATTCAATAATAAAGCATGTAAAATTCAATTATATTAATGTTTATTAACATACGAACTTACCTCGAATGCAAAAACGATGAAATAAGTCAATTAGTCTAACACTTTGTTTTTCCCCCGATCTAAATCTGAACTTCGTTTTTCTTGATCTATATAATATCAAATTTAACTTATTCAATTATCATTCTATTCAGTTTAGCCCAAAATGCATATTATGGCAACTTTACACTTTTACCCCTAATATTTTAAGATTTTTACAATTTAGTCCTTATCTCATAAAAATACAAATTCATGCAATTAGGTCCCTACCCATGCTAGCCGAATTTCATATAGACCCATAGCAACCCATATTTTTCATTTATTAACCACAAATTTTACACATTTCACAATTTAATCTCTAATTGGAAATTTTATCAAAAATCACTTTACAAATGTTGTTTATCTAACAACAAGCATACATTTTCTATCATCAAACATCAAAATACACATGTATTCATCAATGGAAAAACCCTAAACCTTTAAAAGTTTTGCAAATTATTCCCTGGGCTAGCTAGATTAAGCTGCAACGATCTCAAAAACATAAAAATCATTAAAAAGGGGACAAAATTGAACTTACATGCAAGACCGAATTTTTCAAGCTATTCCCATGGTTTTTTAGGTTGAGAATTTCAGCAAAGGTTGAAAAAAAAGATGATATTCTTTGTTTTTGTTATTTTACTTATCTTATTAATTAAATTACCTATATAACCTTATACATTAACCTTTAAAATCATTCAAAAGATGTCCATAAAAGTCCACTCATAATAAAAATGGTTTAATTACAACATAAGGACCTCTACTTTAAGGTTCCATAGCTATTAGACACCTTTAGCTATTAGAACTCAAGTTTTACACTTTACGCGATTTAGTCCTTTTTATCAAATTAAGCACTTAAACGATAAAATTTCTTAACGAAATTTTTACACAATAATACTATCATTTTGTTGACATTAAAATAATAATAAAATAAATATTTTGACCTAGGATTTTTGGTCTCAAAACCACTGTTCTAATTTGACTAAAAACGGGCTATTACACTTATAGCAATAATTGAACATGCATTCGGATCACTTAGCAAAATTTCCAAGTTAAACACGTAGGTATCGATACTAGAAAATGGGTATCGATATTTTCCTTGCACGATATTGATATTGTATGAAATCGGTACTAAATCAACATTTAGTTTTTCACACAAAAATCATACTGTCGAAAATTATCATTACTTCTCATAGAGTGTCGATATATTTACCCCGAGTATCAATACTCGTGATAGGGTATTGATACCAATTTACAATTCTAACTTTTGCACATTTCAAAATCATAGAGGTATCATTTTTACAACATGAATATCGATACATCTACTTCAGATTAGAAAAATACAATATTTTTAAGCATATAAGTCATTCCAACTTGTACCAATTCATCATGTTATCATATCATCATCAAATAAACATCAAAATGACCGTAGTAATAGTCTCAAACATCGAAAGCAAGTCTGTGCAATAATCAACGTAATATGAAACTAATCTCATAAACTTAGGAACAAATAATCTATGGAAGCATCCAAAACATCATGGTAAATACCAATAAAAGTTTACTACATTGCCTTATTCCCAAAACATAAACAAATAACTAACACCTACGAAATCACGAAAATGGACTTGCTTGGATCACCCCTCGGAACCACACCGCTCAAATTGGCACTTAACTACTCTACAAGGGTTTAAAAGGAGTTGGTGAGCTTAACAAGCTTAGTGAATGCCTAGAACAACTACCATGCAAACAATTCATCAAGCATTAATGAAACAACAATATAGCACAACTTTAGCAGATCCAATTCTAGTATCATATTATACTCACTCTTGCATTATTTACTAGTTCATTTACATGGTAATCACATTCACTTTTAAGCATATATCACATTACACATGTAATCACATAACATTTAAGCATATATCACAATACACATATAATCACATAACATTTAAGCATATATCACAATACTCAAAAACATGTTTATATATAAATTAACACTTGAGTTATGAAACGTAACAGTAGGCACTATCACCACTCATCGGATACACGAATCTCCAACACACCACATAAACTCATAGAGTTAAACATGTCCCAAAAGTGAAGCATAAAGCTAACGTTCTCCTTATTTCCCTTTACATGTCCCGTTGAATGGAGGTTAGCTCATATTCCCTTATCCCTCCAACATGTCCTAAGGCCCCAATGCCAAAATCATTATACATATAGGTAAGTACTCACAATCCTATGGCATGTCAACTATATTTAATGGTTTCAAGATCACAAGGCCAAAATATCCGAAATCAAACACATATCAGTTACCAATTTTCTGTGCATTACCACTGAATATTTGCATTTTTATCAAAACACTGTCAAACATTTAACATATACATAACAAGTACACATTTGCATTTTCACAATAATTATCATAACCACATATCACATGATATAGCATCTCATCTCAATTCACATATTCATAAACACATAAGCACATAGTTCACAAGATAATATAGGTATGAGAAAGCTTACACTCAGAATTTAGAGTAGGGTTTAAGCTACTACTAAATTCTCAAATAACGCATTGAATCATGTCTATAAGCAAGTATTCCAAACACTCACCAATATTTTTTCACCGAAAAGTCGAAAGCTCAAACTAGCCTTTCCTAACTCGTAGATGGTCTTAACGAATCTGAATTCAACACAATAATTCACACAACAATACATTCAAAAATCAGCTAAAAACTCACCATGAGCAACCAAAACACATAAGTCTAAGATAAGTTATCATGTAACCAAAACCTTTAACATAACAAACTTTAAATCTAAATATCTCGGTCTATACTCAATTTTCCACCTAAAACCAATTCCGTTCATCTTATAGTTCACCTAGGACTAATTCCCAACCTTTAAACTACACAAAATCACCCACTTAATGGTATCAACATTTTGGACAAGTTCATGGAAATTTTAATGAAAATTCATTAAAACTCAAGAAGTCTAGAACGAAACTTCAAAGTAAGTTTATAAACCTTCTAATCATGTAAAAAATAATTGAAAAATACTTTAAAACCATATTTTTACCCGAAATCTACCATTAATGACCCAATTTTTGGCTTCCATTTAAAACATGCGACTTAATGGATAAAAATTCCGTTTATAAGATCAGATATCATTTAAAACTAATTAAGAATTGAACTGTTACCTTAGTTTATCGAAAACCCGAAAGACCCAAAAATTCAACAATAGAGAAATCTATGGTGTTTTTGGATGTTTTTCTTGAAACACTATGGAGATTTATGGCTTGGGGAATGATAAAAATCTAAGAAATTAAGTTTGAGAATCAAAATTGAATAAGAGGAGCTTTGGAATGCAATGGACGGCAAAACAGAAATATGGACAAGAGACTAACTTAGGTTTTATAAAGATGAAGGGGAAAATAGGGTGGAAAAATTTGGTTTAATTTCCTTTTAAAAACAGTAAGTTTTGACTCTTTTACAAACCAGTTCTTATTTTCAAAATTAAAGGTATTTAAAATCCATTTTCAGAAATTGATTTAATTTTCTAAAAACCATAGTAAAAAACATTTCTAATATACCACGTCGCAAAAATTTTGAACACTCTAAGGCTAAAATTCCTAAAATACCTTAAAACTCCTAGGCCCTATTTTTGGGTGCTACATATTTATTTCACATATCAAATTTTTAACTCTTTACAATTTGGTCCTCTTTATAGTAATTTTACTATTCTACATCTATTCACTCATCAATCGATGATAAATAAAAAAATTTTCACTCCTTATAATTTAATCATTAATTTCATAAAATTCATTAATCACTAAATTATCACTTTATAATTTCTTACAGTCCTAACATACATTTAATTATATATTCACTACAAAGTACAATAAACATATTCAATAATCATAATAATATCTTATTAATTATTTCATATTAAAATTCAAATACTCAAATAGTCAAATTAAAATAAACCAACTTGAATTCAATTAAGTACTTACCTATTTCTTCACTTAAAATTAACATTTCTCCTTACTTTCTCAAGCTTTCGCTTCACTTTCATCTTCATCTAAGTTATTTCGATGATTGAGAATATTCTCATAGCACTTTAGGATATGAAATTAAGATATTTTTTTTTCTTTTTCCTTTTCTTTCTTTTTCTCATTCTCTTTCTTTCCTTTCTTTCCCTTTTATTTTTTGATGACCCAAGTTGTTCCTATTCAAACTTCCAATTATGTAGAAAGTTTTACACTTCTTTTTCAATTTAATCCATTTATTATATCATCCAATCAAACTTCAACACTTTTAAACCTTAATTTCCATAAATTCTCTCTCCTTTACACCTCATTGCATAGAAATTTTAATCCCAACATTATGTCTCCAAATATCAATTAAAATGGAAAAATAATATTTAGGTCCCTCTACCATAAAGATGGGAAACTTGTACTTTAGTCCCTATATTTGTTATTTTATTCAATTTAGTCCCTATTTCAATTTTCCATTTCCAAATATCAATACATATCCCTATCACATTCATCAAAAATAATTATTCACTTTCACCTCCTTTCCAAAAATGGTAAATTTGCATTTTATTCTTTAACTTTCAAAAATTTGTAATTTAGTCTTTACTAACTTTCATTATTCATAATTTCTCTTTAAATGCTTAATTAACATTTAAAATACTTATTATTTCTCAAAGACTAAAATTTTTAGGGTATAACAACAAGAACCACCAAATAGCATCACTAACTAGCAAAGTGTCATTTAACTACACTAGTTCAACAACTACTGCATGCCAGGAACCCAGGATGATCGAAACCAACCGATTATTACGAATACAGATAAATCCATCGAATAGAAAAAGTTGATAAGTAGTAACGTCACACCATTTGTGTCACTTAAAGATCAAGAAAAATAATCGTTATTAGATGAGAGATTACAGATGATAGAAGATATGGAAATGCTTAGTGGAATAATTGCAAGAGAGTTAAGCTTGGTACCTGATCTGATTAATCAACCAAAGTTCAATACTCTTGATTTTGAGAAGTATGCTAGGACAAGTTACCCTATGGCCCAAATTACAATACTTTATAGAAAAATGTTTGGGCACGTGAATAATGAAAAAAAATCTTGATATGTTGTTTTCAAGACAGTATTATAGGATTTAGAGCAAGATGGTATATCCAATTAA
The DNA here is from genome assembly GCF_007990345.1 of Gossypium hirsutum. Classification (NCBI taxonomy): domain Eukaryota; kingdom Viridiplantae; phylum Streptophyta; class Magnoliopsida; order Malvales; family Malvaceae; genus Gossypium; species Gossypium hirsutum. Next base: position 89,175,879 of record NC_053426.1, read on the forward strand.
GCCGGAACAATATACAATCATGGAAGGACCTGGCTAGAGCTTTTCTAGATTAGTATAAACATATCATTGGTATGGTTCCAGATTGCGTCTCTTTGTAGAATATGAGAAAGGAAGCTACTAAGAGCTTCAAACAATATGCACAGAGGTGGAGAGACATGGCAGCCCAAATGCAACCACCATTGATAGAGAGAGAGAGAGACTAATATGTAGTTTGTGAGCACATTACAATCCTCATGCTATGATAAAATTGTTTGCAATTCCACAAAGAATTATGTTCACATAGTACTCTCGGTGGAGATGATTGAAAATTCCATAAAGAGTGGGAAACTCAAAGAAAGTAAGGTGTTTGATCCTAAGGAAAAAAAAGGAAAATATCCAAGTCATGATAGGAAATAGTGCTTTATATTCTCATGGCCCTACATCTTTCCCTTTTAAGAACAATACTTCTCAAGGGACATACTCACACTCGATGGTCCCATAGTTTTATCACTTAGCAATTTATCTCCAAGGCCTTGCCACTACCCCACCTTTTGTAGTATATACACCTCTATCTATTGATCTATCTAGTACAAGTAAAGGATTGTCAAAGAATGTTCAAAGAAGAGATCAATTTTAACTACTCCCTGTATCTTACTTTGAGTTGTTGCCCAAGCTTATTGAGAAACAATTTCTGACAAAAGTTTTAGTGGAGCCCCCTTTAGCCTTCATATCCAAGTTGGTATGATGAGAACGCATTATTTGATTACCATGATGGGATTTAGGTCCATTCCATAGAGAATTGCATGTGTTTGAATAGAAAGGTTCAAGCTCTTTTCAACAATGGATAGTTGGAAGTGGCTACCATAATGGAGAAATGAAGCATGCAAAAGAGTTGTAGTTAAAGTTCGTCTTGAGAAACTTGTGCAAGTCTTTCTTAGAATATCCTTGTCTCTTTGTTTTATAATTTTAATTTTCAAGTGTTGCATTTCATGTTTCTTTAACGAAATAAATTTGACAAATGTTGTGGAATCTTTGCTTGAAAATAATTTTCAAAAGGATTTTTGCTTTAGACTAGCATCAAGTTTTGAGAAGATTGATTGATCATTAACTAGAAATGAGACCTTATCCTAAACTTTTTAGACTTACTCCTATTTACACCCCTTGAATTGTTAATGCATGACATCTTGATGTTCTAAAAGCTTGATAATCCTTGAACTAAACTTGAGACAATAAAGAATATAGGAACACAAATCTTAGGCTACAGGCAATGTAAGAAATGTTTAAATATCCTTTAAATTCTATGAAAATCAAATGAATGAAATTATTTTTTATGACTTGGGATTTTAGCATTTTGGTTTGTGACAAGTTTATACTTCCTGCATCTTTCTTGTAGTCACAAGACATTAACCCTTCGACTATTCACCCATGACCTGTATTTCAACAACCAGTGACAAAACAAGACCACCCAATTCTTGGAGAAAAGTCCAAGATTAAAGGTCCTTTCCTTTTTACCTTGAGCAACGTAGAACACAAATTTGTTTCCTTTTTTTTCAGTAAAATTCTGAAGACTTGTAGTTTGAAATGTTTCTTGCATAGTAACTATTTTACAAGATATTCAAGTTGGGGCATCAATATGGTAAGAAAGCCCACAAATTCTAAGAAAAAGAAATTTGAATTGAGATATCATGTATTTAAGGTTTCATAGTTATCTAAAAAGTAAAATAGAATTTTGATTTTCTAGTCCTCTAAGGAATTATTTTGATGATGTTATTCATGCTTGAAATGATAAATGACCATTTTTCTTATTCCATTCACAAATAGAAAAAAAATTATTCATTGTTTTCCTTTTTGAGCCCGAATAAATCTTTTTTTTAAATTAACCTTAACCAAGGATTACCCTCTACATTAGGGGGCAATGAATAAGAATATTTGTTTGAATAATTGAAGATGTTCTATTTTAGTCTACTATGAAATATTTCCTTATGAAATAAGGGAAAATGTTGATGCAAATCAAGTAAAAGAAAATGAAATGAAAAATGAAAAAGAAAAAAGAAAAAAAGAAAGAGAAAAATTAAAAGGAAATGAGAAAGAAAAATTGAAGGGGAATGAGTAAAGAAGTTCTTCATGAAAAATGATCTTGGTTTAATTACCCTTAAATACTTGTTTAGTCCTACAATACGTGCTTTTCAAGTCCATTTTGATCTTGTATAAATATCTAAGTCAGAAATTTTGTCCTCAAATCTTATCTCATTTCTTAGAGTTCTCATCTTACTTTTGGAAGAAGTCTAAATTTTCTAATGCACGATAGAAAGAGAAGCAAACAAAAAAGAGAAAGAATAAGTTTTAGGGTGAAAACCCAAAACGGGTAGTCTAGAGAAAAAAATGGAATTCAAAGGTTGCCACTAAGTTAACAATATCATGGAAATTGGTTATGAAGAAAATAAGAAACAAAAAGGAATCCCAACTCATCATCTTATTTTTTATTTTTATTTTTTGGAAATTTGACATTAGAAACCCTTGTTTTTTTCATTGCCACAGCCAAAATTTACATGTGTCAAAAGGTTATAAGTTTCAAAGACAAAGAATAACTCATTTACTTGATTTTAAAGAAATTCATGTTTTTATAAAGTTGTTTCACTTGTGAGTCTAGGATGTGGGGCATATTTCTCTTACCAAATAGTTCCTAAAGCAACCAAGGACTTGTTCTATTAAACCTTTCACTTTGGAAATTGCTAAAATTAAGCCCAAAGATTTTTTTTTATCTAGGGATCAACAATATTCAAAAGACTCAATGTCACACCCCAAAAATCAGGTTAGTAGAATTGGGTAAGTAGGATCAGAGGTTAGTGAACTGGAACTCGTAAATAGGTTAGATAATCAAATTATTCAAAATTAATTGGATAAAATATTAGAATAATTAGAATTAATAATTTTAGGTCAGGAAATTAAAATTAAGTGTCCAAGAATTAATGTGGTTAAAATAGATTTTTAAAAACGAGGTTTGATTTGAAAATAATTTTGGAATTGGTTTTAATTGAAAACCAATGACCTATTTGAAAAATTTTGTGCCTATTTAACAACCCCCACGTCTTCTTCTCTCCCAATCTTCATCTTCTTCAAAAATTTTGTAAACACCAAATCAAAGTTTTTCTTTCAAAATTAGTTCATCCTTTTTTATTCATAAGATCTCTATACACAAAATTTCTTTTCAATTTTGAAAAACACTCATATCTTCATCCTTAAAATCCTCAAGAGATCTTCACACGTTTTAGCTCAAATTAGCTCCATAGCTCGTCAATTTTGCAAAATTGAAGTGAGATTCTAACTTCTTATGATTAAACTAAGTGAACTGTTATTTCAATTCGAGATTTAAATTGTTTAATCAAGATCTCAATATATTACTTGATTTTAAGTTGATTTTTTACTTAAAAGTGGTAGATCTCGTATTTCTTGGCTAACCTTTGGTTTTAAAGTGATCTCTAATTCATTTTGATCTAATTAAAAGGCTTTTGGTCTTCTTTAATAAATCCATAATGAATTTAAGCAAATTGAATGTTTTCCCCTTTCAAAATATCACATAAGCTTGATTTTTTCCAAAAAAGTTAGATCGATTTAATTGGGTAAAGTTGATGGTTTAGATTTGTAATTAGATGATATTTAAGATGTATGAAGTTGAAATCTAAACTTAGAAACAAAGTTTGAGTGGTTAAACACCTAGTTCAACAAAACTAGTTAATTCTTTTGTATAAAAGTTAAGAGGTTGGATCTGTGATTTTGGAATAAATTGATTATGTATCTTGCTATTAATAATGCCTTTTTATTGTGCTTGATGTGTATGTAAAGTGTCAAGTATTTGGGAGCCTCTACAAGCATTAAAAAAGGCAAATTAAAACTTACTTGCGCATGGTAGTTGAAGCAAGAACTAATGTGAGTGATCGATATACTACATTTAAACTCTAGTACGCATGCTAAGGTAACATATGCGAACCATTTCTTAATTAATATGCAAACCTTTATTTCTCTTGATGCAAACCATTGCAATTTTGTTGAGTGTTAGGAATACATGTTGTGCGATTTTAATGAGTCAAATGCATGAATTTAAGATGTGCATGCAGCTATAGGAATAAAATAGACAGTCCATAGCTGTAAACTATGTACTTTGCATGATAAGTGTGTGTCAATTGTGAATTTAATTGTTGCATGTGTGAGTGGATTGTACATTAACGGTTGTGTGTGGTGCATATTACTAACAGTGAGTTGTTGCACTAAGTGAGTATACATATATTTGTGAGTTGTTGCACTAAATTGGTTGGTGTATATATAATATAAATATGTGTGCATGGTTTTGTTATATATATAATATATATGTGCAAGTTTTGTGTTATATGTAATATATATAGGCGTGGCGTTGTTATATAGATAATAAATATGTATGTTGGTTTTGGTGTTATATAAAATATATATATGTGAGTGGGGTTTGTAATATGTATATATGCATGGGTTATTATACATATATTATATTATATTATATGTGTGGGTCTTATTATATATGCATTGGTCTTATTATATATATTATATATTTATGGGTTTGGTTCTATATAATATATATTTATGGAATTTTAATGTACATTAAAATTTGACGAACAAAGATCACTAAATAGGTATGTATATATATGTAATATATATTTGTATATAATTATGTAGTGCTTGCGAACAAATATAAAAATAAATAATATACACATGCGAATTCTATTGATAAGGCATATTTATGCATGCACGAACCCGCATGAGAATTATGAGTTGTACGATAATGCAAGCTTTGATTAGTGCAAAATTATATTATCATGAAATGCTAGGTGAGAGCTCAACTTTAGTCTGACCCAATTATATTTGTGTATTGTGTAATATTGTGAACCATGTTAACTTGGTGATTATATTATTACGGCGAACTGTGTTAATTTGGTGATCTGTATTAATATGACGAAATGTATTAATTTCCCAAACTGTGTATTGTGTGATTTTGAGTTGTATTGTATGTAAGCTAAGCTATTACATACCCTATGCTTAATAAAATATGCAAACTATAATTTATGTGAGCTATGACATGAATGATATGTGAACTATGATTACGAGTGCAATACATGTTGCATGCAAGTTATATTATTTGTAAATCATGTTCTATTACAAATTGTGAATTGCGAACTATGCTATATTGTACGAGCTCTGCTTAATTGTAAGCCTTATTATACTGAATATTGTGAATGTGTTAAAAGAGATATGTTGGCATTGTGACCTTATAGAACCATTGGATATAGTTGGCATGCCATAGGTTTATATGTACTCACCTTTTTTATTATGATGGGCATGCGTTGGAGAGATAAGGGAATGTCGAGTATAGCTCCATTCGCCGTAGATAGTGTGCTTTGTTTAGAGAGTGTGAGCATTCGTGCTACACTTATATCGAAGACAGCGTAGGACTCTTTGAGTCCAAAAATGAGGCGTTATAGGGAGACCTGTTTATCCAATGTGTGGTGATAGAGTCCACTTATAAGTGATGATAGAGTCCCCTATATGTTTCATAATAAAAAAATGTCAATTTATAATTATTTGAAATATATTAGTTATGATGGAGTATGAAATGTTATCTTGCATAAACTATTATTCGGTATGAACTGATATTTCATATGAATTATTATTTTGCATGAGCTATCATTTGGTATGAACTGTTATTTCATATGAATAGATGTTTGGTGCAAATTGATCATTTATGTGATATGCCCATTTTATGAAAATTACTTATTATATGTGCACTGCTTATTATATGAGAATTGTTGTATCGTGTGGGTTACTATGTTGCATAGACTTTAATAATATTTGAACCGTTAAAGTATGTCACCTTTTAACATAACCAATGTGTTTATTTGTAGTATATTTGAGCACTTACTAAGCTTCAATAAGTTTACCCACTCTTTTATATCATTGTAATGATTTAGCTTGTGAAGAGGTGGGGAAGTGAGCCAACCAAGTGACCCATAACGAGGCTATACCTAGGTATGTTGTTGTGTTCCCAAATCCAATGAGGAAGACAATGTGGGACCAAATTATGAGATTTAGTATTAGACTTACTTATAATTGTCGGGTTGTAATTGGACATTATAGACTCTTTAATTGTTTGATTTAAAACTTTAATCATTGCGTGATATTACTGATGATTGAATGATAGATTGTGATTGTTTGATAATTGGTTTGGATAACTGTTCGACTAACTTGTAAGTGCAGATTGAAAAGTCGTTGGTCATCGAGGTAAGCCTTATATGTCTTATGTATCATTTGGATACAAACATGTGCTTGGTATGCATGAGATGTAACGTAAAATTTGGTCAAGTCATGTAAACTGTTAAGTGCCTGCTAACTAATTAATTAATAATGTTATGAGGTTGTGCAAGATGCTTTCATAAATTTTACAAAATAAGACTTATACGTATGAATTCTATAATACTATTTTCAGACCTTGTGAAATGGAGTTTTTTTCCAACATTTTACTACATTAGGATTTAGATCTAATCATTTATTTTTGAACAAAATGGTTTTCCAAGTCCTTACAAATATAGCTCTTTTAAAAATACCTACTGCATGCATGTATGTTCAACTAAAGTTTTCAAGGTAATTGTTTATTAAATATTATATTGTGAATTAGCCTTGTTGTTGATTTGACGATCAGAGTAGTGTAGTGGAAGCATGGTTTTAGGATTTTAGATATTCTCTGAATGATTGTGTGGTGTGATTGGTCTGTTGGTGCGCTTTGTGGTAATTTAAGCGAAAAGTCACTTCGGTGGCTAATGTGACGTTCGAGATTCGAGTTGGACCGTTCCGGCCGAGTTTCAGGTGCCACACTCAAAATTTTTTAGCTCAATTTTTTTCACAAGATAAACAGTTGTTTTGGAAATTTTTTGGCATGATGTTCAAAAGGGACAAGGGTTATTCTACTAAAGGGCACAGAGAAAAGACAAGTCATGAGAGTGTGAAAGTTTAGTATGAAAAACTGTTGGGGCAAAAGACAATGAAACATTTGAAAATAAATTATACAATGTGGGTCATGAGTGTTGAAAATGCATTCTGATTTGCAAGCGAAATGAGTTAGGAAGATCAAGCCGAATTAGAGAAGAGTGACCAAGGCAAGGCACCTTATGCGTCCATGCATTTGCATCATTCAAGAACATATGCATGTGGTTATTTTAGTCATGAAACTATAATCATATTTTATTGATATCATAATATTTGCACTGGTTTATGAAGCATTTGCATCATTCAAGAGCATATGCATGTGGTTATTTAGTCACGAAACAATAATCATATTTTATTGGTATCATAATAACATTTGCACTGCTTTATGAAGCATTTGCATTATCTTGGATTTTTTGCATCACTGTCAAGTATGCACATTTATAACAGGGAACGCATGCATAAATGCACTTTTTGTGAACCTTTACAAAATTGATCTTGTCATTACAATTCAAAGTTTCTTCACTATCTGTTTATTTTCCAAGTTCTGGTTTCATCCAATAGGTATATGCAAATCTTGGTTTCACCCAAGTTAATTTTCAAGAGATTCTTGTTTCACCCAGGTTTAATTTTCAAATTCTGGTTTTGACCAGGTCCATTTCTGAAATCCTGGTTTCGCCTAGTAAGTCCTTTCAAATTTTGGTTCCACCCAAGTTTGTTCAGAGATTTATAGTTTCGCCCAAGTCCATTATTGAAGTTATGGTTTCATCTAGTAAGTCCTTTCAAATTCTTGTTCGGCCCAGGTTTGTTCCAAACGTTCTAGTTTTGCCCAAGTCCATTGTCTAAGTTCTAGTTTTGCCCAGTAAGTCCTTTCAAATTTTGGTTTCACCTAGGTTCTTTCCAATATTTCTGGTTCTGCCTAGGTTAATTCTAGAATTTCTGGTTTCATCTAGGTCCACTGTCAAAGTTTTGGTTTTGCCTAGTAAGTCCTTTCAAATTTTGATTTTACTCACTCTATTGTCGAAGTTCTAGTTTCACCCAGGTCTATTGTCGAAGTTATGGTTTTGCCCAGGTCCATTGTTGAAGTTTTGGTTTCACCCAGTAAGTCCTTCCAAATTCTGGTTTCACCCAAGTTCGTTCCAAATTTTATGGTTTTGCCTAGGTTAATTCTAGAATTTCTGGTTTCATCTAGGTCCATTGTCGAAGTTTTGGTTTGGCCAAGTCTATTTTTCAAATTTTGGTTTCGTCCAAAAAGTCTTTTCAGATTCTGGTTCCACACAAGTTTATTAAAGAAGTTCAAAATTCACCCAAATTGTTTTCAAACTTGAGATTTTCATGGAGGCTTTTAGTTTTTCATTTTATCAAGTGAAATCTATTTCCAAAAATGGGTTGAGCCTCGAGTTTTCATCAGGGTCCTTTTAGTTTTCTTTCATTTTATTAAAAGTTGGATCCATTTTCGAAAATGGATCGAGCCTTGAGATTGTCATCGAGGTCATTTTAGTTTTCATTTTATCAAAAGTCACACTTGTTTTCTAATATGGGTTGAGCCTCGGGATTGTTATTAAGGTCCTTTCAGTTTTTTTCATTTTATTAAAGTCAAATTCATTTTCGAAAACGGGTTGAACCTCGAAATTGTCATCAAGGTCCTTTTAAGTTTTTTCATTTTTATTAAAAGTCAAATCCATTTTCGAAAATGGATTGAGCCTCGAGATTGTCGTCGAGTTTCTTTTAGTTTAATTTTGTCAAAATTTGAACATGTTTTCAAAAAATGGGTTGAACCTCGGGGTTGCTATTGAGGTCCTTTTAGTTTTTTTTTCATTTTATTAAAAGTCGAATTCATTTTCGAAAATGGGTCGAACCTCGAGATTTTCGTCGAGATCCTTTTAGTTTTAAATTTATCAAAAGTCGAATCTATTTTCAAAAATGGGTTGAGCTTTAGGATTGCCGTCGAGGTCCTTTCAATTTTTCATTTTGTTAAAAGTCAAATTTGTTTTCAGAATGGGTCAAGCCTTGAGATTATCATTATTTTTAGTTTTTCATTTTATCAAAAATCAAATCTATTTTCAAGAAATAGGTTGAGCCTCAATATTAACATCGAGGTAAATAAGTTCATTATCCCAAACAAAATAACAACTTTTTGTCTTTGAATTGTTTCTGACTCTGCAACATGCAAAAAGGGACAGTTGTAGTAACTATATTTTGTTTAGGTCAGATCTGAATCAAGTTTGAATTGACTTTTAATTTTATTATTGTTAGTTTATTATTATGTCATGTTTCTTGTTATTTATACAATTTTAATTTTTAGTTTTTAATATAATAAAAAGAAAAATGTAAATTATATATATAAAAATATATGTGTGGTTGAAACACAAATTTTTATGTTAAAAGATAAATATTGCATATATCTATGTGTGGCTAAACTTACATATATATATATTGTCGAAACCATTCTTTTGAAAACGGGGATCGACTTTGTTTGAAAGTGAAAATTAAAATGGGAGTCGCCACCGATCTTTTATTAGGTGTGATCGGATCACCTTTGTTTTAATAAATCAATTTTAGTTTACTAAAACAAAGCCTTTGGTCTACGAAACTTGAGAGAATGAGTTCGGGAGTCAGTTACGTGCAAGGAAGGATTAGCACCCTCGACACACCCAAAAATTGGTACCGAATTGATTAGTTAGTGTCTTAATGTCGAAAATTAAAAATCGGCAAGGGACTTGAAATACGATCTTTTCTATTAATACTGATTTTAAAATTCTTGAATTGGCTTAAATCAATTTGTTTAAAGATTTCCTTATCTCGAGATATCGGAGTATCACATCCCGTAAGTTAGGATACAATACCATGAATTCCCGAGCATAAGGTCATCTTTTAATTTATATTGGAAATCCGTGTATTTCAAAACTCAAAAGGATATTTAGCTATTTAGAACCAACGAGAGAATCGAAACCCCGTAAGTTAGGGCACAATTCTTCGACGTTCCAGAATGCGAAACATTGCTTTATTTATTGAAATTAATAAAAACATGAATAAAAATCTTTAAAGTAATGAACAACAGAATGATATAAAATGGGCGGGAGACAAAAAATAAACTAGTTGGAAATACATTGAAACAAATAATAAATATGACAAAATTTTAAAACAATAACTATGCATGCGATATATTAAACGTAATAATAGCATCTAACGTGAAATAAAAACAATGAATATATACATAATAAAGATATTGAGAGTATGTACGTAATATATATATATATAAATAGTAATAGTGTTAGAAATATACTATATATAGTGTTTGAAGTATATACATAAGATAGTAAAAATATATAACTAGTAATGTTAAAATATATATAATATATACATATATATATATAAAAAATAAATATTGAAAAATGTATGTACACGACGTATATGAAAAATATATACATAATAATATTAAAATAAAATAATAAATGATGACAGTGAAAATAATAGGTATAGTAATAAATATAATGATATATGAAAATAATACTATGTATAAAAGTATATATATACTCGTATAATAAAATGTATATACTAATATTAACAATATAATAGGGATAAAAATAGATATAATAATAATACATACATAATATGGTATTAAAAGTATTTACATAGCATTTACATATTAGAAACAATAATGTTAAAAGTACCTATTAATAATAATAATAATAATAATAATAATAATAATAATAATAATAATAATAATAATCAAAATACAAAAGAAAGTATGACGTAATAATGAGGTAAGGAAAATAAAATATAATATATTAGATATACAAATATAATAGTAAATATAATAATGTTAAAAAATACCATACGTAAAGAGTATATATAAACATATATAATAAAAATATACACTAATATTTATAAATAATAATAGTAATGTAATAATAATAATAATAATAATAATAATAATAATATTAAGTATAGTATAAATAATATGTACATAACAGTAATAATAATAAGTAACAATAATAATAATAACATAGAAATTCAAAAAAGTAAACATAATATAATGATATTAAAATAAAATATACACTAATATTTATAAATAATAATAGTAAATATAATAATAATAATGATAATAATAATATTAAGTATAGTATAAATAATATGTACATAACAGTAATAATAATAAGTAACAATAATAATAATAATATAGAAATTCAAAAAAACTAAACATAATATAATAATATTAAAATAAAATAATTTAAAAAATACTTGTAGATATAAATACATATACGTATGTAAAAAAAATATACACTAATATAATAATAACGATAATTGAATAATATTTAAAATGGAATAAAATAACAAAGATAATACGAAAATAAACTAAAATCTAAAAAAGGACTAAATTTTGAACAAAAACAAAGTTTTGAGGTAATTTTAAAGAGAAATAAAGAAAAATGATCAAAATGCTACACGCGCATAACCTGGGAGGACTAAAATAGCAAGTATTCCTTCCCATCAAAACACAATATATCAGTGGGGACTAAATTGAAAAGCGCAACAACTTCATGGGGAAAATTTTAAAATAAAAAAAACTTGATTGCAAAAGCTTGAAAACGCGGAAGGACCGTATGCGCAAATTCCCCATTTTCCAAAAACACGCGGATCCTGAGGCGGGTCGGGTCGGGTTGGACCGGGTCGCATCAAAACGACGTCGTTTTGGGGTTAAATGGCAGCCCCCAAAACGACATTGTTTTGGGAGGCTATATAAAGGCCAAAATTAACAAAAAAAAATCATTTGGTGAAGAGAGAAAGAAAAAAAAAGGGAGAGAAGGAAGAGAGAAGGGAGAGAGAAGAGGACTTCCGGCCATGGACCGGTCACCAGTCTGATCGCTGGACCGTCGTCGGCCGCCGCCGCCGGCCACTACCGGTGACCAGAAAAGGTAATTTTTTTTGCTTAATAATATATGTATATATATGTATATGTGATTGAGTAAACGAGAAAGGAGTAAAAGAAACCGATTTAAAAAAAGGAAAATCACCTTAAGGTTTCGGCTACTGTTTTGGCGTTTTTGACTCTTTTTCTTTGGACTGCTTTATTTATTTTTGTGTACTAAAACATTGTTCGGCTTTTATTTCAAAGATCTGATATTTTTATTTCTCAAAACAGCCCCCTGTACATTGATCTCATTTCGGCTTTTATACCCTTTACAAGTTCTTTTTCTATTATTTTTTACTATTGTTGCGTGCTTGCTTCCTTCCTCTGTCTTTGCAGGTGTGGTGGGAGTGTGTGATGGTGCTGGTGGCAGACAACATGAGAGATTGGGGAGAGGCAAGTGGCTGAGTCAGTCGAATTTAGGGACTAAGGTTTTGGTTGGGCTAGCTTAGGGTTAGGGGTAATAGTTGTAAATGGGTCAAAGGATTTGGGTGTAAATGGGCCATTCGGGTTTGGGTAGTTAAAAGGGGTAAATGGGTAATTGGGTTTATCTTATTGGGCTCCGGGTACTGTAATGTAAATGGGCTTATGGGGTTTAATGTGAATGGGCCCAAAATTGGCCTATAACAGCTGCCCCTCTTTGCTCTGTAACGCCCCAATTTTCGGGAATTCTGTGAATGTTGGCATAGGTTTAACTATGTTAGTGGGCCTCTAGAAGGCCCAAGCTTAAGATAGAACCCGGCAATTTTAGTTAATTTTTTTTGTTCCATAAGAAAAAGGAGGTGAAATTATGAAATAGGACCTATGTGAAAATGTTTGAAAATGCTATAGGCTAAATTGAAGTGGCCAAATAAATACGAGTGCAAAATAGGAGGATTTGCATGACAAACCTCCCATTTTACATGAAGTGGCCAGCCATCATGTTTTTGTAGACAAAATGTGCACTTGATATCCATAATTTATGGTACAAATTGGTACAAATTGAGAATGGGTTAGGTAAATGTTCCATGATAATGGGTTAGGTAAATGTTCCATGATTGGAATTTCATGTCTTTTGTATTAAAGAATTAAATGGATGAAATATGAAATTTTATTAAAAGAAAAAGGGGTGAAAAGAACAAAGTTTTGTCCATCTTTGTTCATCATAGCCTAAAGTTAGAGAAGAGAAAGGAGAGGAGAAAGCTCTTGAATGTTCGGTCACTTGGGGAAGAAAATTGAAGGTAAGTTCATGGTAGTTTGCTTCTATCTTGATGTTCATGAGTTCTTCTTGATTCTACCTTAACTCTTGAAGCATATTTTGGTTTTTGGTTGTGTTGTGAGCATTTGGTCATGAATTAAAATGAAGGAAATGGTTGTTGTTTCATGTTCTTTTGATGAAAAATGGAAGATATGTGAAGTTGAGCCAAACAAATGAGCATGCATGTGCTTAGATGCTAAGGGGAAAAATCGGCTAATATGTTGTGCTTTAAAATGATGAAATGGAGATTATACTTAAGTAAAATCATAGATATGTGATGATTGATTGGTGATATACATGTTTAAAAAAAAACATGCATGCAAGTTATGTGTGAAAGAGTGATTTGGTAATAAATCTGCTTGGGATAGCAGCAATAACGTGACTTTAGAAAATCACCATAAATTGTGGGAGATGAGTTAGAAGCTGCATAAATTATGTGATTAAAGTTTAATAAGTCTAGTTTCAAATGGAATAAACGAGAACATATTTTGAATTCTGTAAAATGAGAAATTTGATTCGTAATGAAGAGTGGTCAGATTAGTCAAACAGTGAAACATGCGAAACTTTGAGAAAATCTGGTATTGATTGGCCAAACCAAAAATTCTGAAAATTTTATGGATATAAGATATATGAGTCTATTTTCAGGGAAAATTAACGGCACTTGATTTGGAGTTTAGTAGCTCCAGTTATAAATGATTTAGTGACTGTTGCTCAGGAAGACAGCTTGCAGTGAAATTATGATTATGTGGTAAACATTGACAAAAATTTGTTAATGAGTTGCTTATTGATTTCTTATAAGCTTACTATGATCTGTAGGTGTGGTTGGCCGAATATTGTAAGGGGTTAATATGTAGTTTGTATTTGAATAGTTAGATTAACGTGTTAGTAATCCAATTGTAGGCAGTTCGTGTGTGGATCTCGTCAGCATATCGTCGCAAACAGGTGTGTAACTAACACCCTCTTTCTTAGTCTAGATCAGCAAAAGCCGAAATACCGAAATGCCGAAAACCGGTATTTTGTAGATTTGTGAGTGTGCGAATGCTCGTGAGGTAAATCGATTAATGTTTTCGGTAAGATGCAATGTTTGGATTGCAAAGTGCATGATTTCTGTGCCCTCGATATTTTTGGGCTTAATGGGCCAAAATTGGAATGATGGGCCAACGGGCCCAATTCGGTAAGAACCCTCGGTACGTGATTCTGTTAGTACGTGAAAATTAGGAATATGCATGAAAAACCCTAAAATAGATAAATTACTGAAATAACTTTAAAAGTGGAAAATTTACAGTTTTACCCCTAGTAGGTAAATTACCGAAATACCCCTAGGGTTAAATTGACCTAAATGCATGTTTGACTGTTGTTATTTACTGCATGCCATGTTGTTATTATCTGATGCATGGGATTGGGATATTGACGGAGGAAGTACTGAAAGTGGCTTGTCCACGTACTGGAGGCTTTGCCTCAATTTACTGTTAATTGAGCAGCAAGGCTGCAACTGTGGAGTGTTGGGCTAGGTGGGTTGAGCTATTCCCCACATGGAGTGTAGGGCTGGTACGGGTGGAGTGTAGTGGTTGGTGGGTTGAGTAGTCTCCCCAAATGGGCTTGCATATGTTATTGATGTTGCATGTATTTTGAAATGGGCCTATGGGCCATACTGTTATCTGAATAAGGGGCTAAGGCCCAGTTTATTGTAATCTAAAAAGGGCTCTGGCCCAGTATCACTGTTACCTGAATGGGCTTAGGCCCAATGGGCTTGAGCTGACTTGGGCTTTGAATGGGTTTTCCTTACACACTGAGTTTCCCCAAACTCACCCCTTTTATTTTCATCCACGCAGGTAATCCCCAACCATAGTGGGCTTAGAGCTGTGAGGGAATTCGGAGTGGCCACCCGTTCTGAAAGTTTGATTTTCTTCTGGTGAACTGGACATCCTTTTTTTACGTTTGAAGTTTTGGGTTTTTAAATGTAATAAGGCCGCTTAATTATTTTTGATGGTGTTAATATGTGTTACTAAGATAAGTATTACTTATTTTAACTGTTGAAGTTGGAAAGCTTTGGGGCGCGTTTTCAAAAACAACAATTGATTTCAAAATACCACGATGACAAGCAAAGCTTCCGCAATGAAAGTATTTTCCAAAATTAATCACTTTTCCTAAAAAAGACTTAATCAAATCGGTTTCCTAGAAATATACATGACGTTAAGGTGTGGCAATGGCGGTGTGCATGTCTAGGATTGGATCCGAAGGGAGCTTGGTACTTAAGCAGTCCGATGGACTCACCTCCTCTTTTCCGGTTTCCTACCTGGTGCACAGCTTCCATCCACTTTAACCTATAATCATCTTTTAAAACACTAAGTAAGTTTTTCTGGATCAACAATATAAAATGTTTTGAATGCTTCGATGTGGCATGTCGGATCCGACCATAACGTCTGGGCCGGGTTTGGGGTGCTAAATGCTCATTGTCGTATAACGGGAATAGAGCAAAGACACAAAGAAAGGGCAATTTTGCCTAATCTCATCGAGTCTCGACTTTTTTGGTGCTTCTCTTGTTCATGTAGTCTCTTTTCAGTCCACCCTATCTTGTAGCTTTGGTTCAATCTATTGCATCTTTTGATATATGCCTTGTAGCTTTAAACTATTCCAATGTAACTTCAAGGATATAAAATTTGTAGCTTTGATTTGCTTCACTGCATCTTCAGGAAGGTGAGATCTAGAACTTCAATCTGTTCTTCTATCGCTTCAATGAGGTAAGGTTTGTAGTCTTTTCTTCTGCGACTTCAGAAAGGCAAGATCTGATGCCCTCGATTAACTCTGCTGCAACTTGACATGTGACCCGAGGCTCAGCTCACCTCTCGTAATATGAGTTGATTTTGACAAACAGGAATTGAAATTATCTCAGCGTGTCCTGAGGCTCAACTCACCTCTCGCAATATGAGTTGATTTTCTTTCTTTCTTTTTTTTTGAAAGGCAGAAATTGGAAAGCAGAAATTGAAAATACCTCAGCGTGCCCTGAGGCTCAACTCACCTCTCGTAATATAAGTTGATTTTTGAAAAACAGAAATTGAAATTACCTCAGCGCATCCTGAGGCTCAACTCACCTCTCGCAATGAGTTGATTTTTTTGAAAGACAAAAATTGAAAATACCTCAGCATGTCTTGAGGCTCAACTCATTTCTCGCAATATGAATTGATTTTTTTGAAAACAGAAATTGAAATTACCTCAACGCGTCTTGAGGCTCAACTCATTTCTCGCAATATGAGTTGAATTTTGAAACATAAATTAAGAAACAAAAATTGCCAATACCTCAGCGTGCCCCGAGGCTCAACTCACCTCTCGCATTATGAGTTGATTTTTTTTGAAAGATAGAAATTGAAAATACCTCAGCATGTGAACTGAGGCTCAACTCACCTCTCGCAATATGAGTTGATTTTTGAAAACATAAATTGAAAATACCTCAACGTGTCTTGAGGTTCAACTCATTGCTCACAATATGAGTTGAATTTTGAAAACAGAAATTGAAATTACCTCAGCGTGTCCTGAGGCTCAACTCAGCTCTCGCAATATGAGTCGATTTTTTTTTGAAAAACAGAAATTGAAAATACCTCAGCATGTCTTGAGGCTCAACTCATTTCTCGCAATCTGAGTTGAATTTTGAAAACAGAAATTGAAATTACCTCAACGTGTCTTGAGGCTCAACTCATTTCTCGCAATATGAGTTGAATTTTGAAACATAAATTAAGAAACAAAAATTGTCAATACCTCAGCGTGCCCGAGGCTCAACTCACCTCCCGCATTATGAGTTAATTTTTTTTTGAAAGATAGAAATTGAAAATACCTCAGCATGTGAACTGAGGCTCAACTTACCTCTCGCAATATGAGTTGATTTTTGAAAACATAAATTGAAAATACCTCAATGTGTCTTAAGGTTCAACTCATTACTCGCAATATGAGTCGATTTTTTTTTGAAAAATAGAAATTGAAAATACCTCAGCATGTCTTGAGGCTCAACTCACCTCTCGCAATATGAGTCGATTTTTTTTTTGAAAAACAGAAATTGAAAATACCTCAGCATGTCTTGAGGCTCAACTCATTTCTCGCAATCTGAGTTGAATTTTGAAAACAGAAATTGAAATTACCTCAACGTGTCTTGAGGTTCAACTCATTTCTCGCAATATGAGTTGAATTTTAAACATAAATTAAGAAACAAAAATTGCCAATACCTCAGCGTGCCCCGAGGCTCAACTCACCTCCCGCATTATGAGTTAATTTTTTTTTGAAAGATAGAAATTGAAAATACCTCAGCATGTGAACTGAGGCTCAACTCACCTCTCGCAATATGAGTTGATTTTTGAAAACATAAATTGAAAATACCTCAACGTGTCTTGAGGTTCAACTCATTACTCGCAATATGAGTCGATTTTTTTTTGAAAAATAGAAATTGAAAATACCTCAGCATGTCTTGAGGCTCAACTCACCTCTCGCAATATGAGTCGATTTTTTTTTGAAAAACAGAAATTGAAAATACCTCAGCATGTCTTGAGGCTCAACTCATTTCTCGCAATCTGAGTTGAATTTTGAAAACAGAAATTGAAATTACCTCAACGTGTCTTGAGGCTCAACTCATTTCTCGCAATATGAGTTGAATTTTGAAACATAAATTAAGAAACAAAAATTGCCAATACCTCAGCGTGCCCCGAGGCTCAACTCACCTCCTGCATTATGAGTTAATTTTGTTTTTTGAAAGATAGAAATTGAAAATACCTCAGCATGTGAACCGAGGCTCAACTCACCTCTCGCAATATGAGTTGATTTTTGAAAACATAAATTGAAAATACCTCAACGTGTCTTGAGGTTCAACTCATTACTCGCAATATGAGTCGATTTTTTTCTGAAAAATAGAAATTGAAAATACCTCAGCATGTCTTGAGGCTCAACTCATTTCTCGCAATCTGAGTTGAATTTTGAAAACAGAAATTGAAATTACCTCAACGTGTCTTGAGGCTCAACTTATTTCTCGCAATATGAGTTGAACTTTGAAACATAAATTAAGAAACAAAAATTGCCAATACCTCAGCGTGCCCCGAGGCTCAACTCACCTCCCGCATTATGAGTTAATTTTGTTTTTGAAAGATAGAAATTGAAAATACCTCAGCATGTGAACCGAGGCTCAACTCACCTCTCGCAATATGAGTTGATTTTTGAAAACATAAATTGAAAATACCTCAACGTGTCTTGAGGCTCAACTCATTACTCGCAATATGAGTCAATTTTTTTTTGAAAAACAGAAATTGAAAATACCTCAGCATGTCTTGAGGCTCAACTCATTTCTCGCAATCTGAGTTGAATTTTGAAAACAGAAATTGAAATTACCTCAACGTGTTTTGAGGCTCAACTCATTTCTCACAATATGAGTTGAATTTTGAAACATAAATTAAGAAACAAAAATTGCCAATACCTCAGCGTACCCTGAGGCTCAACTCACCTCCCGCATTATGAGTTAATTTTTTTTTGAAAGATAGAAATTGAAAATACCTCAGCATGTGAACCGAGGCTCAACTCACCTCTCGCAATATGAGTTGATTTTGAAAACATAAATTGAAAATACCTCAACGTGTCTTGAGGTTCAACTTATTACTCGCAATATGAGTTGATTTTTGAAAACAGAAATTGAAATTACCTCAGCGTGTCCTGAGGCTCAACTCACCTCTCGCAATATGAGTCGATTTTTTTCTGAAAAACAGAAATTGAAAATACCTCAGCATGTCTTGAGGCTCAACTCATTTCTCGCAATCTGAGTTGAATTTTGAAAACAGAAATTGAAATTACCTCAACGTGTCTTGAGGCTCAACTCATTTCTCGCAATATGAGTTGAATTTTGAAAATAGAAATAAAAATTACCTCAACGTGTCTTGGGGCTCAACTCACCTCCCGCATTATGAGTTAATTTTGTTTTTTGAAAGATAGAAATTGAAAATACCTCAGCATGTGAACCGAGGCTCAACTCACTTCTCGCAATATGAGTTGATTTTTGAAAACATAAATTGAAAATACCTCAACGTGTCTTGAGGTTCAACTCATTACTCGCAATATGAGTCAATTTTTTTTTGAAAAACAGAAATTGAAAATACCTCAGCATGTCTTGAGGCTCAACTCATTTCTCGCAATCTGAGTTGAATTTTGAAAACAGAAATTGAAATTACCTCAATGTGTCTTGAGGCTCAACTCATTTCTCGCAATATGAGTTGAATTTTGAAACATAAATTAAGAAACAAAAATTGCCCATACCTCAGCGTGCCCCGAGGCTCAACTCACCTCCCGCATTATGAGTTAATTTTGTTTTTTGAAAGATAGAAATTGAAAATACCTCAGCATGTGAACTGAGGCTCAACTCACCTCTCGCAATATGAGTTGATTTTTGAAAACATAAATTGAAAATACCTCAACGTGTCTTGAGGTTCAACTCATTACTCGCAATATGAGTTGAATTTTGAAAATAGAAATTGAAATTACCTCAGCGTGTCTTGAGGCTCAACTCATTGCTCGCAATCTGAGTTGAATTTTGAAAACAGAAATTGAAATTACCTCAACGTGTCTTGAGGCTCAACTCATTTCTCGCAATATGAGTTGAATTTTGAAACATAAATTAAGAAACAAAAATTGCCAATACCTCAGCGTGCCCCGAGGCTCAACTCACCTCCCGCATTATGAGTTAATTTTTTTTTGAAAGATAGAAATTGAAAATACCTCAGCATGTGAACTGAGGCTCAACTCACCTCTCGCAATATGAGTTGATTTTTGAAAACATAAATTGAAAATACCTCAACGTGTCTTGAGGTTCAACTCATTACTCGCAATATGAGTTGAATTTTGAAAACAGAAATTGAAATTACCTCAGCGTGTCCTGAGGCTCAACTCACCTCTTGCAATATGAGTCGATTTTTTTTTTGAAAAACAGAAATTGAAAATACCTCAGCATGTCTTGAGGCTCAACTCACTTCTCGCAATCTGAGTTGAATTTTGAAAACAGAAATTGAAATTACCTCAACGTGTCTTGAGGCTCAACTCATTTCTCGCAATATGAGTTGAATTTTGAAAATAGAAATAAAAATTACCTCAACATGTCTTGAGGCTCAACTCATTTCTCGTAATATGAGTTGAATTTTGAAAATAGAAATAAAAATATCAAAATACCAAAACCTGTTATCTGGTGGAACTCAGGTGTCTTTTCCTTTGATTCAGTACAACTATCATCACATCTTCTCGCTCTACTGGAGTATCTGTATATGTCATGCATGACGTTATCATGCTATGCACATGTTTGTCTTGAATGATTTTATGCCTACATGATTATACTATGAGCTTTAGGTATGTTTGTCGTATGTCCTTTTTCGTCATGATTTTTGCAATGACATGTATTCATTACTTCGGCTCTTGACTTTCTCTTTAGGCCCTGTACCCGTCCTCAGGCTTCACGAACAATCTGCGTTTCTCAGTTATCGCTCTCTTGCCCCTGGTTGAACTTTGTCCTTGCTTTGAGGCTCTTGTACTTATCAAGTTCTTATCCAGGTAGTGCTTAACATTTCTTTTCTTTAGAGTATGTCATTTCACTATTTATCATGAAAGTAAACGACATAATGAGATGCATGAAAATGGTCAGGTAGGGACAAAATGATACCTCACATTTATTTATTTCAAATGTGGCAAACAAAGAAAATTAACCAATGATTACGAAAAAATGTCATAAAGAGAAAAGGGATCGCATTCAATGGATACAGATGCTCTAGATATTCAACACACGAGCTCTTCCACGTTTCTTATCAAGAATCTTTTCGAGCATGGCTTCTGTAGAGAATTTTGAGCTACTGAAAAATGCTTCAAATACTATAGTCTCACTGTTTAACCCAC
Organism: Gossypium hirsutum; assembly: GCF_007990345.1. Classification (NCBI taxonomy): domain Eukaryota; kingdom Viridiplantae; phylum Streptophyta; class Magnoliopsida; order Malvales; family Malvaceae; genus Gossypium; species Gossypium hirsutum. The sequence continues at coordinate 89,196,908 of NC_053426.1, forward strand.
CGTTCAACTGCCTTGCTCTTTAAGCCCAGGTTTGCTTCATTAGAATGCCCTTTCGGGTTTTTATCCTAATCTTTTGTGTTAATCAAGATGCCCTTTTTGGGTTTTAACCTTGATCTTTTTTTTCTTTTTAGGCATAATATTTCTTCATAGCATCTGAGTTCACTGGATTCGATAACTCCTTCCCATCCATCTCAGTGAGAATCAAAGCTCCGCCTGAGAATGCCTTCTTTACGACGTATGGTCCTTCCCAATTTGGTGCCCATTTTCCTCTTAAGTCCTTCTGTATTGAGAGAATCTTTCTCAGTACGAGTTCTCTTTCGTGGAATTCTCTTGGCCGTACTTTCTTGTAATGGGCCGCGATCATTCTCTTCTGGTACATATGTCCGTGACAAATTGCCTTTAAACGTTTTTCTTCGATGAAGTTTAACTGGTCATATCGAGCTCGAACCCATTCTGCTTCCTCTAGTTTCGACTCCATTAAGACTCGTAAAGAGGGGATTTCAACTTCGATGGGTAGCACAGCCTCCATTCTATAGACCAGAGAGAAAGGAGTTGCTCCCGTAGATGTCCGTATAGATGTGCGATATGCATACAAAGCAAATGGTAGCTTCTCGTGCCAGTCTTTATATGTCTCGGTCATTTTCCCAATAATCTTCTTAATATTCTTGTTGGCCGCTTCAACAGCTCCGTTCATTTTCGGGCGATAGGGCGATGAGTTATGATGTTTTATTTGAAATTGCTCACACACTTCCTTCATCATCTTGTTGTTCAGATTCAAACGTTATCTGAAATGATTCTTTCAGGCAAACCATATCGACAAATGATTTCCTTTTTCAAAAATCTGTAAACTGCAGTCTTTGTCACATTGGCAAACGAAGCAGCTTCTATCCATTTTGTGAAGTAATCAATAACCACAAAAATGAACTGATGTCCATTAGAAGCTTTTGGAGAAATTGGCCCTATAACATCCATGGCCCACATAGAAAAGGGCCATGGAGAAGCCATGACATGAAGGGGCTACATGAATCTTATTGCCATAAATTTGACATTTGTGGCATTTTCTTGCAAAACTAATGCAGTCACTTTCCATCGTCAGCCAGTAGTAACCGAGTCTCATAATCTTCCTGGCCATAGTGAAGCCATTGGCATGTGTCCCACAAATTCTCTCGTGGACATCTTCAAGTATTTTTCTGGCTTCAACAGCATCTACGCATCTCAAGAGTACCTGATCTTTTCCTCTTTTGTACAGGATATCCCCATCAAGAACGAATCCAGCTGCCATTCTTCTAGTTGTCCTTTTGTCGTTCTCATTTGCTTGTTCGGGATACCTTTGATTCTTGATATATTCTAAGACATCATGGAACCATGGTCGTCCATCTGGTTCTTTTTCAATGCTGAAACAATGTGCAGGGACTTCATATATGCTCATTTGAGGAGGCATTATTTCTGTTTCTCTGTTTACTTTGAACATTGAAGCCAAAGTGGCCAAGGTATCAGCCAATTGGTTTTCTTCTCGTGGGAGGTAATTAAAAGTTATTTCTTCAAATTCTTTAATCAAATCTGCCACTAGATCACTGTATTTAACCAGTTTCAAATCTCTCACTTCCCAATCTCCACGGATTTGGTAAATCACCAAGGCTGAGTCTCCGTATACCTCTAAAGTTTGGACGTTTCATCCAATAGCTGCACGAAGTCCCATGATACATGCCTCATATTCCACTATGTTATTGGTACAGAAGAAATTCAGTCTGGTAGTGAGTGGGTAATGGTTCCCTTTTGGCAATACTAAGACTGCTCCAATCCCATGCCCCAATGCGTTCGATGCACCATCAAAGCTCATCTTCCATGACTTTTTATTTATGACTCGCTCTCTTTTTCTGTAATGCACATCAAATCTTCATCTGGGAAATTAAATCTCAATGGTTCATATTCATCCATTGTTCGGGTTGCTAAGAAGTCAGCTATTGCGCCCCCCTTTATCGACTTCTGACTTACATAGGCAATGTCGTATTCCGATAGGAGGATTTGCCATCGTGCTATTCTTTCTGAGAGTGCCGGTGATTCCATCATGTATTTTATTGGGTTCAGCTTTGAGATTAACCATGTCGTATGATACAACATATATTGCCTGAGTCTCCAAGCTACCCAAACCAGAGCACAACAGTATTTTTCAATGGACGGATACTTTGCCTCATTTCAGTGAACTTTTTGCTGAGGTAGTAGATCGCCTTTTCTTTCTTTCCTAACTCGTCGTGTTGCCCCAGAACGCAGCCCATTGAATTTTCAAACACAGTCAAATGCAATATCAATGGTCTTCCTGGAGTTGGCGGTACTAGCACTGGAGGACTAGACAAATATTGTTTTATCTTATCAAAGGCCACCTGGCATTCCTCATTCTATTCTCCCGGGTTATGTTTTTGAAGAAGCCGAAAGATTGGGTCGCATTGGTTGGTAGGTTGAGCGATGAATTGGGCGATGTAGTTTAACCTCCCTAAAAATTCTCTGACTTCCTTTTGCTTGCGCGGAGGTGGTAACTCCTGAATGGCTTTTATTTTATCTGGATCAACCTCGATACCCCTTTCACTGACAATGAAGCCTAGCAACTTTCCCGAGGTAGCCCCAAACGTACATTTGGCTGGATTAAGCTTTAGCTGAAACTTTCTCAGCCTTCCGAACAACTTCTTGAGGTTCACTACATGCTCTTCTTCGCCTCGGGACTTGGCAATCATATCGTCAACGTAGACCTCTATTTCTTTATGCATCATGTCATGGAATAGCGTCACCATAGCCCTCTAATATGCTGCCCCAGCATTCTTTAACCCAAATGGCATTACTTTGTAGCAGAACGTTCCCCACATCGTTATGAAGGTCGTTTTCTCCATATCTTCCAGGGCCATTTTGATCTGATTGTATCCCGAGAATCTGTCCATGAAGGAAAATAACGAATGTTTTGCCGTGTTATCCACCAATGTATCAATGTGCGGAAAGGGAAAATTATCTTTAGGACTTGCTCGATTCAGGTCATGATAATCCACACACATTCGTACTTTGCCATCTTTCTTTGGTACCGGGACTATGTTAGCCACCCATTCGGGATATTTGGAGGCTTGTAGAAAGCCAGCATCAAATTGCCTCTTAACTTCTTCTCTTATTTTCAACAACATCTCAGGTCTCATCCGTCTTAGCTTTTGTTGAATGGGCTTGCATTCTGGCTTTAATGGGAGCTTATGGACCGCTACATCTTCATCCAATCCTGGCATGTCCTGATATGACCATGCGAATACATCTTTGTACTCGTGGAGCAAAGTAATCAAATTATGCCTAGTGACCCCTGAAATAGAAGTCCCAATCTTCACTTCTTGTTTCCTTTCTTCGGTTCCCAAGTTTATTATTTCAACAGATTCTTGATGAGGCAAAATCTGTTTATGCTCTTGTTCTACCATTCTTAGCAAGTCAGGAGATGAGACATAGTCTTCAGCATTTTCTTCGGCTTCAAATTCTCCTAAACAAACAGCCTTCTCAAAATCGATTTCAGGACTCGTAACGGGTTTGTTCATGCTGTTGACATCTGAGCACCTGAAAGTTGAATGAAAAAGGAAACTATAGAGGGGCATCCCAGTATTGGAACCAACAAACGAAATGTTATGGCATGGCATGAGGCAAATGTAAGGATAGGCTATGAAATGAGAAAATGATTATGAAATTAGTGATAATGCAAATGATCGTGACAAAATGCATCTTCATTGATATTCATTTGAATGATAAAGAGCGAATGCAAGCTCTTACAAAAAAGTTCTATTATGTCTAAGGACACAATAGAATATTAATGTTTGAGCATTACTCTGAAGACTTATAAACTACAAGAAGGTCCTCGGCAGTCCAATTGTTCAACATGAAACCCGGGGGACAAAGGCGTATCCTTGAGATATCTTTACTTGTGTCAGCTCCTTTGTCAATGACATTTATACTGATGTTCTGAAAACCCTTTTCGATCATTAACATTGTGCCTTGTGCATTATCCTGCCTTGGGTATATCATTCCCGCAGACGTAAATGTTCTTGACAAAGGAGGGAATTCCATAGGCTCACGTTCTGGTTCTCGGCCTAAGGTTCTCGCGATCCTTCTTTCTTGATCTTTCTTCCACTGTCTTCTTCTTTGACGCATGTCCGGCTGGAACCCCAAACCATATCGGGCCTTGTGGTGCACTGGTTTTAGAGCCCTGACTATTCCTTACAGATGTCTCCCTAAACCTCTTCTCGCTCGAGCTCCCCTTCCTACAATCAACTTGACACCCATTCTAGTATTTCTCGACAATTTAGGCACGAGAATTTTGTTTCCCTCAGTGACGAATGTGGCATTGATGAATTCAAGGGATCAGAGGGAGCATTCCACTGCGTCCTTGCTCACTTCAAGGTATGGCGCATCAGCAGAGATAGATGCGACAATGTCTTCTTCTCCCTCGACAGTGACCAAACAGCCATCCACGATAAATTTCACCTTTTGATGGAGGGATGATGGGACCGCTCCAGCAGAATGGATCCAGGGTCTTCCCAAAAGGCAGTTATATGAGGGTGTAATGTCCATGACTTGGAACTCGACATCATATATGTAGGGACCCACTTCCAGAGGGATCTCAATCTTTCCTATGACTTCACGCCTTGTCCCGTCGAATGCCCTTACCGTAGAATGACAGGGCCTTAAATGGGATAGATCCATCGGAATTCTGGAAAGCGTGGCCAAAGGCATAACGTTGAGTGCCGACCCATTATCGATGAGTACGTTCGGTATTATGTAGCCCTTGCAGCGAGTCGTAATATGCAGTGCTTTCACTGAGCCTCTACTATTGGGTGGTATTTCATCATCACTAAAAGAAATGAAATTATCCGCATTTAGATTATTTACCCATCTGTCAAGCTTCTCAACGGATATATTATTTGCCACGTAAGCTTGATTCAACGCCTTCAGCAAAGAGTTCCGGTGTGGCTCCGAATTTAATAGCAGAGATAAAACTGAGATTCGTGCTAGTTGCTTATTCAATTGTTCCACCACATTGTATTCACTGTGTTTGATAAATTTCAAGAACTCCTGTGCTTCCTCCTCATCCACAGGCTTTTTAGTTTCTTGCACTGGTGGAATTTCTTGCTCGACTTCGACCTCATGCATCACTGCTTTCCCTATTTACTTCCAGTCACTGTTCTTTTTCACCGGTTCGACCTCTTTCGAATAACATCTTCCACTTCGGGTAAAACAACCTACCTCTCCAACATCTCCAGTTATGGCTTTGAGCTTTTCATCTTACGGTGTGGCGATATTGATGTCATATTTCCATGGTACGGCTTTGTTGTCCTTGTACGAGAAAGGAGACGGTACTTCGATTATCATTTTTGGTTTCACCGGCTCTTTCGTCGTATCGTAATAAATTACTAACGGTCGATCCGTGCTATAAGGGAGACCTGATGACTGGTTGTCAGAGGTGCATACTTTTCTTTCGTTGGTCTCTTCCCTCTTTTTAAGGACCTTAACCTCCTTATTATCCATCCGGTCTTGAACCAATCTTTTAAATTCCTCACACGACTTAATGTCGTGTCCTAAAATTCCATGGAAATTGCAAAAACTTTGAACGTCTTCTCTGAGAATTCTATCGGGGTGACAAAGCAATCCTTTCTTAACCAGTACCTCCTAGATTTTCTGCAGAGGCGTCCTTATTTCCGAAACACATCTTCTGACTTTCCATTCGTCCTCTTTCCCCACTGTGCTCACATTCCTTTCAGCATGGTTAGGGAACGGATTCCCAGTTACGTTACTAGCACTATCGAATCGTAGAATACCCACGTCAATGAGTCATTGAACTCTCCTCTTAAAGGCTAGGCAATTCTCCATGGAATGCCCCTGGTTCCCCGCGTGGTATGCACAACTAGCGTTTGGATCGTACCACTTTGGGTATAGAGGTTTAAGGGGTGCCATGTAATGGGGAGAAATCAGCTGTTTCTCTAAAAGTTTTGGGTATAATTCCCCATACGACACTGGGATAGGAGTAAATTGCGGTCTCTTGGGATTAGGCCTTGCTGGTCTTGGTTCGTTTCTGGGCTGGCTTTGAGCGGGTACCGTGTTTTATGGGAATATGGTGACGGGTATTTGGTTGTTCGTGGCGTATACGGGGTAAGAAGGATGTGGTGCTTGGTAGTTAGGGGTTTGAGGGGGATAATAGAAATTTGGAGGTGGATAACTTCGAGGTCGGGGTTGGTTTGGATATGGATTAAGGGCATAACGACTTTCCATTCCCACCATGTGGGCTTCTGGTTCTTTCTTCTTTATAGGCACTGTCCTTTTTGAACCTTCTGAACCTTCCATTCTACCGCTCTTGACGGCATTCTCTATAAGATCACCGGATATTACAATATCCGCGAAGTCCTTCGTGGCACTTCCCACTAGTTTGTCATAAAACGGCGTCTTTAAGGTGTTGATAAAAAGGATGGTTATCTCCGTTTTCGTTAGTAGGGGTTCCACTTGGGCTGAAACGTCCCTCCATCTCTGCGCGTACTGTCTAAAAGTTTCTGACGGCTTTTTCTCCATCATTTGTAAAGTCATCCGATCAGGCACCATATCTGATACATGTTTGTACTGCTCACAGAATGCCGACGCCAAGTCTTTCCAAGATCGGATCCTTTCCTTACTGAGCTGGTTGTACCACCGAAGAGCCGATCCTACTAGACTATCTTGAAAACAATGTACAAGTAGCTTATCTTCATTCACGTAACCGGTCATTTTTCGGTAAAACATGACAAGATGTGCTTTTGGACATCTTGTCCCATCATACTTTTCAAAATCAGGCACCTTGAACTTCAGAGGCAGGATTAGGTCAGGTACCAAACTGAGTTCTTTAGCACCTAGTACCGAGAAGGCTTCAGTGCCTTCTATTACCTTGAGTCTTTCTTCCAAACTCCTATACTTCTCTTAAGCCTCGTGATCATCTATTTTCAACTTGGCTATTTCGACTGGATCATCTAAATCTGGAACTATAGGATTGGCAAGGGTTGCTCCGGGATTTGACATAAATGTTCCTTGCCCTAGATGAGCAAATGGCATAGGTCGTTGTTCCAAGCCTGTGGATTCCCCTTGAGTATACCCTCTTTGTGCTACGTGGGCATGTGGTGGAGTGAATCCTGGGGGATAGAGTGGATTCTGGTCATGATTAATTCTTGATTGAGGTTCCATACTGTCGGGGTTCTGCATGGGTCCTTTTCCTTTAACCAAAACTGACATCGTCTCCATCAATCTAGCCATTTGATCCTTTTGTTCAAGTGATTCCTCTCGAGATCTTACTATCAAATCCCTCGTTTCTTGCTATGACTTAGCCAGTTGCTCTTGTAATTCCATTTGAATTCTTTCCATCCTCTCAATCTTTTCGTTGAATTCGGCCTCCATTACTCTAGCTTGTCGGCGCGTTCTATACGAATGACGTGGTGCCAGTCTTGTGGTATTACAACTGCAAATTGTATGTTTTAACCTTAGCAAATAATTATGGGACATGCACATGCAATGAATGAATGCAAAAAGAGGCGTTGATTCTAATTCAATTTCATTAGAAGAACTTTACTAGAAGAAAGATTTCTTTACATAGAACAGATGATTACATATATGACTTCGCCCTAATGCCCAAAGTCTTAACTTTCCTAAGAAGCCAAGCTAAGCTTCGGCCTCGGTTTGATTCTGACTCATACTTTAAACTCAATATATCAGCCTGAACTGCCAAGGTTTGCAAGTGATCAGCTACCTCCCGAACCTGAGCTATAGCTTCGCTCATGACATAGTCTCTATCTCTAATATGATTTTGAGAGTGGTGAAGCTGTTCTCTGTAATGGTCGTTGTTTGTCTCAAGAAGTTCCACTCAACTTTTGCTATCTCGCAGTGCGGTCTCGAGTTCTTCTATTTTCCCTTTCAACTCTTTGATCTTGCTCAGACTAGCCTTCAGTTTAATTATCGAATTATGGCTACGATGTTGCTGAAGTAATCTTTCCAATTCAGCCACCCGAGCTCATAACTTCTCCTTTTTGTTTTGGGTTTCTAACAAACTCTTCTTCAGAGTGTCCTCTCGTACTCGGGCATCTTGAAACCTTTTCTCCCAATGGTCAGCTGTAGTCTTTTTCTCTTTAATCTCTTGACGCCATTGTTCTGACGTTTTACCTAATCCGATAGTTTTTATCGTTATACGAAGCTTCTTGTAACCAATTTTCAGACTATCTAAATCTTCCTCGGCCTTGTTCTTTCCTTTCCTTAACTTCTCGGCCTCTAGCTTGTGGATATCGACGTCTAACCCCAACTTCATTTTATCTTCTTCTAGCTGCTCTATCTTCTTCCCTAACTCCGAGTTTCTTTTCTCAAAATCTTGCTTAATGATCTCTAACTCGGATGGGATGACCCGTAAATGCTCCTCTATCGGTTGAGTGTTCCATTGATTCTGCCTAGGGATGTTGTCGTTGGCTCTCCTACCTCACCACCATTCATACTCGGGGGTCGTCATCGGGCCTGCGGTGAATCCTTTCATTCTTCGAGTTTGGTTCCATGCATCTGATATCTCGCGAACCCTCTTCTTATAATTGTTGTCTTTATAGGGGAACTCACATTGTGCCAACCCTTGTGTCACCGGTATAAACTGCCTTGATCTATACTGCCTTAACACCATCAGTGGAGCGTATCCAACGGCTCCCCATATTCCAGCTAGAGGGACCTAGTCAAAATCACCGCACCTATATAAGATCTCGTCAGGAATCAACCATGGAGCCCTTCATTCAACGTCTTCGACCCGTAAATTTTGGAGAATAGTTATCCACCTCTCTTCGGAGATGTCGTCCCGCCTCGATGTGGCCACTAATTCTCTTAATGGGGAATAATCCTTAGAGAATACCCGATAGGAGACCTTCTCCACCTTCCAAAAATGACTATGGAACCAAGCTAAAAGAAGCTGTACGCAACCAATAAATCTTCCTTCGCCCACTCTCTGGCATGTATTGAAGGATAGAAAAGTTTCTGCTAGGATTGTCGGGACGGGTGTGGTACCTTTATCAAGTCGATCGAATAAATCTGAGATGGCTTCATCTATGTGTCCAAGTGCTTTAGGAAAGACGATCAAACCATAGATGCTTAAGGCAAAAACATCAACCTTTTTCTTTGAATCTGGGTGTGCAAGGATCAAGTCCCTCAAATTCCTCCAAGGAATACATTTACTATCCCCTTTTTGCTTGATGCGGGCCGTAACCCATTGCTCGCTTATCCCTGTGATATTCATCAATTTCTTCAAAAAGGGAGGGACGTTGACAGGTCTTGAATAAGCCCTATCAGCCTGAATCTTTGAGCAATTAAGTAACGCCATGTATTCCTCCACCGTAGGTACTAAATCAACTCATCCGAAAGTGAAGCAATTGTAAGCGGGATTCCAAAATTGCGCGAGCGCCCGAAACAAGTACTTGTCCACTTTTACATCGAGCAAATAGGGTAAGTCACCGTAGTTACAGTAAAAGAGTTGTTTGACTTCGCCATTCCAACTATTCCATATATCCTTTAACTCTTGCAGGTCGTTCTGAGTCACACTGATGCGAGTGAAATTCCATAACTCTGATTCATATCCCTCGATCAAACTATCTCCTTTCTCCTGTTGCGTTCTCTCAGACCACACTCGGACGGCCGCATTATCCTCACTCTATCAAGAAATCCTTTTCCATGCTAAACTCTTCTAATTAGTAACCAAACGTAAATCAACACCATTTTATGATGAAATGTCATGCGAAAATAATCAAAATACAACAAGTCAGTATTATATACAAAGAATAGAATTCAAAGCAAATAAGGAGTAAATAAACACCTAATCAGGTAACCACTAGGGTTCAGTGTGGTTCTACCTAGGGTGGGCTCCTATGGCTCATTACATGTAGTTTGGTTTTAAAGTAAAGGTACCTGAATCAGCAGATTCCTCGATCCTCACCCATTATAGGTTCATACAGACCGAGTTTGATTCAGGGGAATACACTTCCCTACGGCTATACGGAGGTGAAAACCTCACGAAGACGCAGGTACGGATGTATCCCAAAAGCGATCCACTATCCTATACGGAGGTGAAGACCTCACGAAGGAGTAGTTTTTCACTTCCACTTAAGAGGGTGAAATTGACCAATAATGCGATGCGATATGCAAAGATCCCTCAAAGAATTAAACCACTTAAAGCAAGCATATTATGAAGAGAGTCGCGAAAATAACAGACCACATGCAATACAGTAAATTTAAAACTGATTTTCGATTTTTGACAAAGACAAAAAATAATCAATTTAAGGCTCGACTCTCGAGATCCCCAGTGGAGTCACCAAGCTGTCGAAACCATTCTTTTGAAAACGGGGATCGACTTTTTTTGAAAGTGAAAATTAAAATGGGAGTCGCCACCGATCTTTTATTAGGTGTGATCGGATCACCTTTGTTTTAATAAATCAATTTTAGTTTACTAAAACAAAGCCTTTGGTCTACGAAACTTGAGAGAATGAGTTCGGGAGTCAGTTACGTGCGAGGAAGGATTAGCATCCTCGACACACCCAAAAATTAGTACCGAATTGATTAGTTAGTGTCTTAATGTCGAAAATTAAAAATCGGGAAGGGACTTGAAATACGATCTTTTCTATAAATACTGATTTTAAAATTCTTGAATTGGCTTAAATCGATTTGTTTAAAGATTTCCTTATCTCGAGATATCAGAGTATCACATCCCGTAAGTTAGGACACAATACCATGAATTCTCGAGCACAAGGTCGTTTTTTAATTTATATTGGAAATTCGTGTATTTCAAAGCTCAAAAGGATATTTAGCTATTTAGAACCAACGAGAGAACCGAAACCCCGTAAGTTAGGGCACAATTCTTCAACGTTCCAGAATTCGAAACATTGCCTTATTTATTGAAATTAATAAAAACATGAATAAAAATCTTTAAAGTAATGAACAACAGAATGATATAAAATGGGCGGGAGACAAAAAATAAACGAGTTGGAAATACATTGAAACAAATAATAAATATGACAAAAATATTAAAACAATAACAATGCATGCGATATATTAAACGTAATAATAGCATCCAACGTGAAATAAAAACAATGAATATATACATAATAAAGATATTGAGAGTATGTACGTAATATATATATATATAAATAGTAATAGTGTTAGAAATATACTATATATAGTGTTTGAAGTATATACATAAGATAGTAAAAATATGTAACTAGTAATGTTAAAATATATATAATATATACATATATATATAAAATAAATATTGAAAAATGTATGTACACGACGTATATGAAAAATATATACATAATAATATTAAAATAAAATAATAAATGATGACGGTGAAAATAATAGGTATAGTAATAAATATAATGATATATGAAAATAATACTATGTACAAAAGTATATATATACTCGTATAATAAAATTATATACTAGTATTAACAATATAATAGGGATAAAAATAGAGATAATAATACATACATAATATGGTATTAAAAGTATTTACATAGCATTTACATATTAGAAACAATAATGTTAAAAGTACCTATTAATAATATTATATAAATATAATAATAATATTTATAAATAATAATAGTAATGTAATAATAATAATATTAAGTATAATATAAATAATATGTACATAACATTAATAATAATAAGTAACAATAATAATAATATAGAAATTCAAAAAAGTAAACATAATATAATGATATTAAAATAAAATATACACTAATATTTATAAATAATAATAATAATAATAATAATAACATTAAGTATAGTATAAATAATATGTACATAACAGTAATAATAATAAGTAATAATAATAATAATAATAATAATAATAATAATATAGAAATTCAAAAAAACTAAACATAATATAATAATATTAAAATAAAATAATTTAAAAAATACTATGTAGATATAAATACATATACGTATGTAAATAAAATATACACTAATATAATAATAACGATAATTGAATAATATTTAAAATGGAATAAAATAACAAAGATAATACGAAAATAAACTAAAATCTAAAAAAAGACTAAATTTTGAACAAAAACAAAGTTTTGGGGTAATTTTAAAGAGAAATAAAGAAAAAGGATCAAAATGCTACACACACATAACCTGGGAGGACTAAAATAGCAAATATTCCTTCCCATCAAAACACAATATATCAGTAGGGACTAAATTGAAAAGTGCGACAACTTCATGGGGTAAATTTTAAAATAAAAAAACTTGATTGCAAAAGCTTGAAAACGCGGAAGGATCGTACGCGCAAATTCCCCCTTTTCCAAAAACACGCGGATCCTGAGGCGGGTCGGGTCGGACCGGGTTGCATCAAAACGACGTTGTTTTGGGGTTAAATGGCAGCCCCCAAAACGACGTCGTTTTGGGAGGCTATATAAAGGCCAAAGTTAACAAAAAAAAATCATTTGGTGAAGAGAGAAAGAAAAAAAAAGGAGAGAAGGAAGAGAGAAGGGAGAGGGAGGAGGACTTCCGGCCATGGACCGGTCACCAGTCTGATCGCCGGACTATCGCCAGCCGCCGCCGGTGGCCGGAAAAGGTAATTTTTTTTGCTTAATAATATATGTATATATATATGTATATGTGATTGAGTAAACGAGAAAGGAGTAAAAGAAACCGATTTAAAAAAAAAAAGGAAAATCACCTTAAGGTTTCGGCTACTGTTTTGGCGTTTTTGACTCTTTTTCTTAGGACTGCTTTGTTTATTTTTGTGTACTAACACATTGTTCGGCTTTTATTTCAAAGATCTGATATTTTTATTTCTCAAAACAGCCCCCCTGTACATTGATCTCATTTCGACTTTTATAGCCTTTACAAGTTCTTTTTCTATTATTTTTTACTATTGTTGCGTGCTTGCTTCCTTCCTCTGTCTTTGCAGGTGCGGTGGGAGTGTGTGATGGTGCTGGTGACAGACAACATGGGAGATTGGGGAGAGGCAAGTGGCTGAGTCAGTCGAATTTAGGGACTAGGGTTTTGGTTGGGCTAGCTTAGGGTTAGGGGTAATAGTTGTAAATGGGTCAAAGGATTCAGGTGTAAATGGGCCATTCGGGTTTGGGTAATTAAAAGGGGTAAATGGGTAATTGGGTTTATCTTATTGGGCTCCAGGTATTGTAATGTAAATGGGCTTATGGGGTTTAATGTGAATGGGCCCAAAATTGGCCTATAACATATATAAAGTACATTATGTGTGTAGGGGGAAATCATTGATTTTAAAAGTTTGAAAGTTAACTTCCAGGAATTGGTTTTTAAGGAACGACCATTGGAAGTTAAAAAGGGAGGATTTTTGGCATGAAAAAGCAATAAAATAATAATGTTGGCCCTGAAACCAGAAAATCAAAGGAAAAAGAGAGAATAGATAGCAGAGAATAGGAGCACACAAATGAAAAGGGATGAAGACAAGCCACAGGAGAAGGAAGAGCGTGAGTGGAGCAAGAATACAAGGACACTTTCATTGGTATTTTATATACAAGTTAATTTTTTTTTCTCTTTATGCGATGTCAATGTGTTGATTTCACTCTATTGTGTATGATGTACTCAATGTTTGGATACAGTGGTTTTTTTTTTGTCTTACGAGTTTCTTCATGCCGTGTATTTGGTTCTTTGAATATAATTTCTCTTCAATATCTTTTTTTATTTATTTTAGAGTAATAAGTTCATAAAGGGGTTTCCGCGATCACCTTGATTTCCCTTTGTTCAACATAGTTTAAAAAGTTTTTTTTTTATATAAGCAAGATTTTTAGGGTTAATATAATCCGTTTTCTGGGAGAGATATCATCGATTATATTTAATAAAAATAACTTATATTGAGATCATTTAAAAAGTATAATTTTTAGGTACTAATAAAATAGAGTCATATAATTAAAATTTTAAAATAACAAAGTATTATTATACATTGTTGGGGATCGACCTGATTAAGTAACGAACAAGTAAAAACAACAGAAGAAATTGAGAAATTGAACACACAAATTTAATGTAGAAAAATCCCTCCAAAGAGGATAAAAAATCACGAGTAAAGATAATTTTACTATAATGACAAAAAAACGAAGAGTACAAAAGATTGTGATAAAACTAAATCTCAAAACTCAAAAATAAAGAACCTTCAAAATATAGACACAAAATTATCCAAAAGTGTTATGAGTTCTAATCTCTAATGGGTGTATTTTCTAAGGTTGTAAAAGAGCCTATTTATAGGCTAAATTCGTAGGTTAAATAAATAATGTTAATAAATATATTATACTAATCAATATTAAATCTTCTAAAAAGAAAATATATTTTGTTTAACTTGGCTTGCAAGCAATCTCTTATTTGACTAAAATATGAGGGGTACTCAACATACACTCATCTACATCTACTATCTTCTCCAACTTAAATTAACTTTAATTTAGAATAGGCTTAAGCTTGTCCAAAGATTATATAACACCAAGAGGTGATTATGGGCGGCTCAGGCTCAGCCTAGGTCTTAACAGAAATTTAGGCCCGAATGACATGCCCAGGCCCAACCTGACTAAAAAAATGGGCATAAATTTACCCAAAGCCCAACCCAATTTATATATGTCAACCTAGGCTCGACCCAACCTACCCGTATTAATTTTTTTAATAAAACTTTTATTTTATAAAATAAATTTTAAAAATATAATATCATTCTATATTAAACTTCTTTTTTTAAAACACTTTGAAAATAACTCAATTCCTTCACTAACTTAATCTTCAAAAACAAATTATTAGAACCAACATTTTTCAATCATGTACCTACCAAAGCAAGAAAATTTTAGTAATACTTACTCATCTCAACTAATAAACTCTTTTCCACAACATTTCATTTCTATTGATGAAAAACAAAATATATTAGAAATTGAAACCATTGATGAAATATTTTATATATTTTTTTGAGAAGATGAAGTGTATATAGATCATTCTGATTTAAAAAAATGCAATCTT
This sequence comes from Gossypium hirsutum, assembly GCF_007990345.1. NCBI lineage: Eukaryota > Viridiplantae > Streptophyta > Magnoliopsida > Malvales > Malvaceae > Gossypium > Gossypium hirsutum. The sequence goes on from NC_053426.1 coordinate 89,211,920, forward strand.
AATACTCAACTAGATTGTACAACAGGATCACATTAAGCCAGATACAACAGAGAACAACATATTTGTCTAATTCAAACAATTAGATGTCAGTGTTATTCTAATTAAGGAAAACAAAACTCAAAAGTATTAACACTTTTCAACTATTACAATGACAATCAATTGAAAATTTCTTAGACTCGGCCCTCAAACTTTGATCCAGAATTTTCTCGATTATGATAATGTAGGAGCAAACCATTATTCCACCTCATAACTGAAGCGTCTCTTATAACAACTCGATTTTCAGTGGTGTCAAAAACAATAGTTTAAGGCCACCAAATTCGGCGAGTAAGTTTGTAAATTTTATTATTTAATATTTAGAAGTCAAATATAATTTTAAAACAAATTTTGAATTAGTAATTTATGTCTTATAATGAATTATTAGGTTCGAGTGATAAAACCTTAGTTCAAGTGGTTTTAGAAAATGAGGTATCAAGACTTCGATTCTATAAACCGAGCTGTAAATATTTTTATAAACATTTACAATGTGTCATTAAGGTAGTATTAAAGTTTCTTTGAAAACTTTTAACATTTCGACAGTTAATTAATTAAAAAGGACTAAATTGAAAAAGATACAAAACTTGCTAATTATAATAATAAAGTGACTAAATTGCTTGATTAATAAATAAGGGAGGGACTTAAGTGATAACTATGCCTAAATTAATGGATGAGGCGACATATGAATAAAAAATAATAAAATAAAAAGAAATAATGGCAAAATTATAATTATATTGAAATTAAATAAGACAAATTAAAATTTAAAAGCATTCTAGGCTTTTCTTCTCCAATTTTCAGTTTAAAACAGACAAGGAAGAGAGAGCTCAAGCTGGTTTTTAATATTTTTACCTCATGTGATTTCAATTGTTACTCAGTTTTTGTAATTTTTATATTTTTGAGATTGTTGCAATTAGGTTTAACTAAATCTTACTTTAGTTTTTGATTTTGTTAAAGATTTTGGCCGTTGCCATTGATGAATCTATACGATTTTTTATGCTAAATGATGAATTCGAGATATTGGTAGTTATTTAAAGTATTTTGTTAAGTGATTTTGATGAATTTTTTGATTAAGGATTAATTTGTTAAATTAGTAAAAATGCAAGGATTTGTTGTGAAATTATTGTAAAAATGAGCTGTACTAAATGCCATGAATATTCAGCTAGCTTATATTTGTATTAAAAATGATTAATTTACATGTTTTGGGTTCAAGGACTAAATTGAATAAAAGTTAAACTTTAGGTGCAATTTTGTAAAAATGTCAAAAATGACCAAATTACATGAAATGAATTTTTTATTCTCTAAATTAATATTTTGAATGAAATTATTAATTTAGATCAGGATCGGGTGGAAAATCGAGGAAGATGGATAATTACAAAAATGCCCCTAATCTTAGTATTTCTGCAATTTAGCCAAGTAAGTTCGTATAAACTGTATTCTTTTGATTAAAGTAAGTGTTAATAGGTGATTATATTGTGATCAAATTAATATATATATATGTTAGCATGCAAGTTGTCGTGTTATGAAACGATGTAAATTCAACGATGTATGATGATTATCGAATCTCGTTTGAACCTTAGAAATTCGGAGGATACAAATGACATGCCATTAGGGTTCCCGATTTGGTTGTGATCCTGCATGTGTTGCGGACACACCACAACTTTCTTGAGCTTCCTAATACTTGGCTCTCATGAGTTTCTCGATTAATAGCTCTCTTGAGCTTCCCAATTAATAGCTCTCTTGAGCTTCTCGATAAATGGCTCGCATGAGCTTCTCGATATACAGCTCACATGAGCTTCCCGTTATATGGCTCGGAAGAGCTCCCCTTTATATGGCATGTATATGTTATTTTGGCTAAATGTTGGCCTATTTGTGTTTTGTTGAGATTAGCCACTCATTTGGCTTGTGTTTTGGTATTTTGATATGTGTATAATTTGCCTTAAAATGTTGATGTGTGGAATTATTTTTGGTTGAATGATGAAAGGTAAAATAGCAGTTGAAAATGCATATGAGGTATGTTTTATAACTTGGTGTGATTTGGTACTATGCTATAGTAAGTGTATATGTATTTGATGTTATTGAATAAGTGGTACAATTGGTACCAAATGGTAAGTTTTAGTAAATGATTTACATGTATTAATGTGATTAGACATAAAAGTTGGTGGATTACTTGGTTACATGGATTATATGGTTAGACATATTTGTAAGTTTCATTTAAGATGCCTAAGGGTATATTGGTTGTATGTGAATATACTACATGTTTAGGGATTGATTTGGTATATTGGTTGTATGTGAATATACTACATGTTTAGGGATTGATTTTACTTATTTTGGATGACATAATATGACTTATTTATATGCACAATGTTAACTGAAGGTACATGCCTTATTAGGTGGGAAAAATGGCTTATAAAATAGCCTATTTTCGTTCATACGGGCAGAGACATGAATGTGACACATGGCCAGGTGACACGACCGTGTGTCCCCTGTATCTTTTAAAAGAATGCAAGTCAGTGAGTTACACGGCCTTAGACACAGACTTGTCTCTTGATTGTGTGACCCCTGTAGTGTTGAAAATATTAAATATTTTTGAAAAAATTTTTGAGTTTCTAATTTAGTCCCGATTTGTTTCTAATGTGTATTTTGGGTCCCGAGGGCTTGTATAAGAGCAATACGTATGATTTTGATTGGTTTTTTACATGAATGCTATATGTTATGAAATTTGCATTTTCTATCTGTTTGATTTATAAACTTCGGTAATGCTCCGTAACCCTGTTCAGGCGACATATTTGGGTTAGGGGTGTTACATCTCTTTTCTACCTGCCAACCCGCATCGATATAAGAATGAAAATCTTTCAAAATCTCTAGCATTTCCGTCAATTTTAAGCAAACAATTATTTTTAGCATCAGATTAGTGATTTACCAAATATGGAACACATCTGTCAACAATCAAAAACTAGTTAGAAGGTTTTTTTTATATGTTTAATATATTTGCTTACTGAAATTCTTTTTATCTGATTTGATTAAGGCCTAACTTTACAAAAGAATGAGGTTACTTTAGACCAAGGAAGAAAAAAGTTGAGAGATACTCCAAACTTCATAACCTGCATGGGAGAGGGAAATGAAGATTTCTTACCTGAGTTGGATTTGAGTTCTTAGTCCTACTGCAATAGCGGAAGTAGGCAACAAAAGAAGCGACAGGGATTAAGGATGAGGAAATGTGAGGAGGGTCGACTGAAGAAATCAGTTGTGCTCTGGTGACAAAAGAAGCGGGAGACAAAGTGGTCCTCAGAGTGGAGACAGCTGTCAACGGACAGGGGCATTTGACAAGTGGAGGTGGTGAGTGACAAACAGTCAGACACTTAGGGATTTTTATTTTAGAACTAATTTGGGAATATGGGGGAGGGGACGAGAGGTGGTAAACCTAAAATTAAAGGTAATTAAATTAATAAAATAATAAGTATATAAAATCGGGTCAGGTAGGGCTGGGCTCGGGCAAAAAAATTTACCCAAGGCTCGACCAATTTTGAAAATGGACCTCTTTTTTTACCTAAACCCATTTTTTGAGCCTATATTTTTTTCCAAACCCTCCCATTTTTTGGGTGGGACTTCGGGCTTGGTCAGGTGGCTCAATCCATGATCAGGTCTCATAACACCTCTTACCCATTTCTAACGAAGGGTATGAATAAGAGATGTCATCTAAACATGTACAGTGAGAAATCTTGGATTTATTTAAGAATTGAAAGTTTAAAACATTTTTATAAAATGATTAAAATATTTTTAGACAAGATTTAAAGTTTTAAAAATAATTTAAAACCAATTAGAATTTGTTCAGAGTTAATTGAAGGTGATCAGAACTCAGAACGAGCTCCGAAAGGTCAAAACGACTTGAAATAGTACAGTGCTGAAACAAGCACAATGTCGTGATGTGAGAAAAGAGAAGTCGCGAAATCGTGCACTGAGGTCGCAACATTGCAACTCTGTGGTTACGACGTGACTTACTGAATTCGCTCAAAACACTTAAAAATCACTCTAAAACATATCCCAAACATGATCATATCATTCCAACATAAATCATGTCATTATAAATCAAAACTTAAACTCATTTAAGCTTAAAAACTTAGTATGAACAACTCCAAAACAAAAGATACATATTTGTTTAAAAGAAATACAAAAGAGTCTCAAGTTCATCATTTAACTTTACAACTGCTCGAGTAATCTAATTCTTTGTATACATGCCAATAATCCAATAGAAATGGTATTTAAACACTTTAATTACAACCTTAGAAGCTCGATGGATGATGAAATGCTCCCAAGCCAACACCATGACTTTTCAGTAAATGCAAACCTACACGTTTTAAACAACAAACATGTGAGCTTAAAAAAATTAGTAAGTAGCCAAGGATAAACTTACTTATCTTAGTAATTATTAGTGTTGAGCCTACCATATGGATTTTTATGCTTGTTTTATTTAGGTCACATTTTAGTACTATTTATTGTTTCATTTTGATTTACCAAAGTGTAAGGGCTCAATTTACATATTAACAGTTTGTTAACCAATTCATTTAATGAAAATATATATTCAAGACTCTTATGTAGAGTCCATAGTATCCTGACATGTTCTTTCACATTTCACATTTCCCATTTATAGTCATTAATCTTTAAGTGATTCATATACATCATTTTCATTTCTTTGAATTATAGTATGCTTAAATTATCAATTTCTTTAATATCATTTAAGGTAAGTTCATAGGTCCCACACTATTAAAGCTCATTATCATGTGAAATTCTCCTTTTCTTACCTGTCATTTACATTATTTTCATCTCTTTTAGTCACAAGACATTTAGTTCATGACACTTTTATTTTTAGCCATCTATAGTAACATTTAAAGTTCATTAAAAACATTTAACTCATTTTTTCTCATAGTAAACTCTAGTAAAACTGACTCAAATACATGGGACTCCTCCACCAAAACAATAAGAATCGAAATATTATATAACCTCCCAAAACCAGCCTAGATGTTATGGTTAGATTGAGAAGGCTATATTAGCCACCGAAATGGCTAAGCTAACTTATGTTACTTCTGAAAACCTTAAATAAACTCATTTTAGAGAAAACCGTAATTGTACTTTGAGTTAGATTAATAACATTCATTCATTAGGTCCTATATACTTAGGATTCCTTTTCTTGTTTATAGTGTTGTTTTAGAAAAACTGTTTGCTTGTCGCTCTTCCTTTTAAAAAAACTCGATGTTAAACTAATGCAGTGGAAAAAAACCATTCTTTTAAATTATTTTGGAAACTTAGTTGTCTTATCGATTTCTTTTTCAAAAACAGTTCCTTTGCAATGCAGCAAAAACTAAGGAACAATATCAAATTTTACTTAAGTCCTAGGGAACAATATCAAATTTTACTTAAGTCCGATATCATGCATCCTATATCATGCATTATCCGATTATTATGCTTGAGTAATCCATGCATGCAAGAATCCCCAAAAGAAAATTTACCAAGCCAAAGACCAGAAATAATTAAAAATTACAAACCAAAACCAATAAAGACTTAATAATACTTATAAAGAAAAATAATCTGAGGTCCAAGGTGATTCTCTGAATGCCGAGTCCGATCCTAATTTCAAGGTTTACCTGAAAAGTTGAACACTATTGGGGGTGAGCTTATGAAAAGCTCAGTGTGAGTTGAACAATTATTTAAACAAACATAATTATCGAATACAGTGAAACAAATTAGCTTTAACACAAGAAAACAGAACCACCATAGGAATTTGATATCATTACATAGCCATTATCAAATTGATGTCAAACGGTGTATGAGCATAAGCCATCATTCATTCGAGTAACAATTATTAATTTCGATATCATTTAATACAACACATATCACAAATTAATAATATTCAAATATGTTGTGCACATGATGCAATGCAAAAAGGTTCCTATCCATACCATCCGCTACACACCACGAGTTCCCCAGAACATGTCATCCGAACTCCAAAACATTATGGGCTTAAGCCCGTTGTGGTTAAAACCACGGATAACAATATGCAAAAAAATATTTCGAGTAATAATGCAGACAAGCTGCTAGTAAATAAGCGATAAATTACCATTCCCCTCGGTACTCTAGGTGCAGTGCACTAACTACGGATAATACGGATTTAATATGCCACTAGTACTCCATGGAACTCCTTCATCAACCACAAAATCCAACCCAATGCATATGCAATATGTCACACAATCTCATACATAATCATATCTCAATACTTTTCACATTTATTTGACATGCTCAACATGTCCTCAATAATCTCATACTTTCAGTAAATGGAAATAGTGTTCCAAACTTTCAGATTACCATTTTTTTGGTATCAATCAATATCGTTCAATTTTTTATACTTTACGATTTTTTATTATGCATAAATAGCACCTTTTTCATTACATAATATAACAAATATCTCATGCATTTAAATCATACTTAATCTTAATATCTAAACACATTATATCATTCAGTCAAACATTCTCATATCTCATAACTCAAATATACAATTACAAACTCAATCAAACATTCATACTATCAAGTTAGCAATTTTTCCAACATGTCAATCTTTTAAGGCTCGAAACATACTTGGTTCTGCCACTCACAAAATCAATAATTTGGCTATTAGGCCAATCCAATCAGCAAGCTAATTTATCAAATATAACATGATATTTAGAATTTTCAAACAATTTTATGAGTTCAGGACCCACACTTTATTTTTCGCTTCCTCACAGCACACTAACGAATCTTCCAATTTTCCTTAATAATTCCTTAAACGAACCTAAACCAAAATTTAGTATAAATTCAATAAATTTACCATTCAACCAGCCCCTAAACACCCACTTATGAACTCAAACCAATCGTTGAAATTATAACTATTTTATTAATCCAAACTAGTTAGATTCTTTACACTGTATCAATGCGAACCGTACGTACAATCGTTCTTCACCTTTACAAATGATTTGGTGTAACACCCCTAACCCGTATCTATTGTCAGAATAGGGTTTCATAGCATTACCTAAACTTTTAAAACATTTTACAAATAACTTATGTAAATTACTATTCCTTAACCGAGATCATTTAAAATGTCCCTTATTTGGACCCTCGAGGCCCAATACAAGCATTAGAAACGAGTTAGGACTTATTCGGAAACTCTAAGAATTTTTTTCGTGAAATTAAAATTTTTTCTAAGTTACAGGGCTAACACGCCCGTGTGGTCTAAGGGACGCGCTTGTGCTACAGGCCGTGTTCGACCCCATGTAACTCTTTGACTTGTGCACATGGTCATGCCACATGCCCGTGTGTTAGGCCGTGTGGTTAATTAAATTCTTTTGAAATTAGGTGCAGGTTTCACACGGCCAAAACACACGCCCGTGTGCTCAATTCTAAGCATTTTGTTTTCTCAAATTTAAGGTGCAGGGGATACACGGCCTAACCAAACACCCATGTACCAAGCCGTGTGTCACACACGGTCTAGACACACGCTCATGTGTCTTCCAGTGTGGACAAAATAAAGCCATTTCTAGCTTCATTTCTCACCCAAATTCACACCAATAACCTGCACTTAAACTCACATCCAAGTACCAACCATTTCAAGCATTCAAATTAAGCAAACTCTATCATTCAATATGGCATATCATTACATGTATATATGTTTATAATCTTACCTTGGTTTAACTTAGGCATTGACATCATTTGATCACATATACTTAACATAACACATGTATATATATATATCATAAAAACCTACTTAATCATACCAAAATGAACCATTACTAGCCATTCCAATGGCTAGGTTACAAAACATCATTTTCAAGCCACTATTTGCCAAGTTGTCCTATACATGCCATTATACCAAAATGACTCTACTATTAATACCCCAAAATAGCTAGTAGATAGTTTGACGATGCTCCAATGATCTCCAACCTTCGCAAGCTTTTGAGCACTATAAAACAGGGGAAAATAAAGCGGAGTAAGCATTACATGATTAGTAAGTTCGTATAATGGAAACTAAGTTTACCAATCCCGTTTATTAAATTTAAGCATACAATATCATGTTTTCCATCCATTTGGCATAATTGCCTAAACACATGCATTCAATCAAACATGTTAGTCACAAAATCTTCATATATATTAACTAAGGATAGATGAACTTATTATGCAATATTCTTTCAAGACATTATCATTTAATCTCATAATACTCATACCATGTCAAGAGTTGTGTCTGTTGAATCATTGATATCCTGATAGATGTTCAAGTGGTACACTCGAGGTACACGATTCAATAACCCGTCATTTAACAGTCCAATTTTGAGTCTAACCAGAACATTGGTTTCGAGACCACGAATCCGACGTAGAAAGATCTATTTTTATTATAACTTTTATGGTCTACAATTTCATGGAATTGTTTCGTGAAAATTTTGTTCGAAAATTTTATCGATTGGGCACTTAATTTAGCTAAAAGGACTAAATTGTAATAGGTGAAAAATGTGTGTTCTAGAAGCTAGAGGTGTCTAATTAGTATGAAATTTTAAATTAGAGGTCCTTAAATTTTAATTAGACAATTATAGTAGTATGGACAAAAATGGACATGGTTAGTGAAAATTTTCAAAGTTTAGGTGAGGGGCATTTTGGTAATCTAGTAAATAAAGCCAAAATAACTAAATAAAAGTCTTCATCTTCATCAATTTAGTCCCCCATGGCCGAATATTGCAAGAGAAGACATAGCTAGGGTTTTGCCCACTTTCAAGCTCGATTGTAAGTTCGTTCTAGCCCTATTTTTAATGATTTTCATGTTTTTGAGATCTTTGTAACCTAATCTAGCTTTTCCAAGGACTATTTTGAAGTATTGTCAAAGTTTAAAATTTTACGTACGTTAGATATTTGTGTATTTTGATGTCTAATGGTAGAAAATGCATGTTTGGTGTTAGATAAACAAATTTTGCTAAGAAATTTTCGGTAAAAATGTCAAAAAAGACTTATTTGTAAAAGTTATAAAATGAGTAGTAAAAGTGTGATTAAGTCACTAGGTGACATGTCACTAGGAACCCATGGGTTTATGTGATTATGTAATCCGGGTGCTGGTCTCGTACGTCCTACTAGTGGTTGGGTAGTCCAGCATGTGTTGCGGATACTTGACAGCTTGTGTGAGTAGCACTGTGTAGCTACGTCCTGACTGATAACTTGTGTGAGCAGGCCCATGTATAGCTCGAAAATGAGCCCATATGTATTATGAAATATGAGGTAGCTTCGGCTACATATATGGCACTTATGTGCAAGATTTCCGAGTATCTGTTAATATTTCGAGCGTTCAATGGGAATATCAAAGTTGTGAAAGGATATGGTTACGTCCAAGTTGGTACAGGTTTGTACATAAAACTCATAAGTAATGAGCTCATATGTGATAAACTCTTGGAAGGATTGTGATTGAGTAAGTTATGAGCATGAGATTTTGATAACATTCATGCTAATCTTCATCATGTTAACTGTATGTTAAATGTTTGGTTATGATGCTTATTATTTGCATAGGTACTTACTAAGCTATATAGCTTACTCCCCTTCCTTTCCCTTGTTTTATAGTGTCACTAAGCTAGCTTAGGACTCGGAGACCGTTGGAGATCCACTCACACTATCAACAATTATTTTGGTACCAATGAATTCAACATGTTGAGTTATGGCATGAATAGGGGATTTGGTCATTTTGTTATGTGTCATATTGATTTGGCCAAATGTGTTGGCTCATAGGTGTTAAAAGTTCATTTTGTATAAGGCCATTGGAAATAGGCTAATATTAGCTATAAGTATATTTATAAAATGATGCCTTTCATAAATGATGTGTTGATGTCTTGGTTGTGGATGTTAGTTGTATGTATATGCTTGGATTGATGTTATGTTATGTTGTGTAGGTGTGTGTATTAAAGGGTGGCAAAATGGCTTGGTAAATAGCCTTATTTTTGTCCACATGGGTAGACACATGGGCATGTGTCTAGGCCATATGTGACACACGACTTGCCCTACGGGCATGTGTTTAGGTCTTGTACTCCCTGTACCCTAATTTTTGCAAAACAGAATGCCCAATATTGAGTACACGGGCAGAGTCAGGGCCGTGTGTCTCAGCTGTATGAGGGCCATGGCTTTGGACACAGGCATGTGTCCTAGGCATGTGAAGTCTGTCCCTATTTACTGAAAAATCATAAATTTTAAATCGACCACACGACCTAAAATACGGGTATGTAACTTGGCCGTGTGTCTTCAATTTGTTCATGGGTGACAAACAGAGAGTAACACGGGTTCGAGACATAGGCGTGTTTGACCACACGGTCTACCCACACGGGTATATCCCATATCCACACGGGTGTGTAACCCCTGTATAGTGGAAAATTTTCTAAGTTTTGGTAAAATTTTCTAAAGTTCTTGGTTTGGTTCCGATCCATTTCAATGTTCGTTTTGGGCCTCGTAGGCTCTTATCAGGGACTTTATGATTAAATGCAAATGGTTTTAAGTTGGACCCAAATTTATAATCTAAGATTGTTTGTTTGTTTGTGTGATGAGTTCGGTAATGCCTTGTACCCTATTTTAGCGTTGAATTCGGGTAAGGGGTGCTACATTTGATGGTATTAGAGCCACCGTTTAGCTGATTCTCGGACTAGCATAGCATGTGTAAGAGTCTAGCTTTACATGCCATATATGAACTGTGATAATGTAATGGCTTTTAACAATTTTAAATTGTGTTTTCATATAGTAAATGGATCCCGACCGAGCTGTAGCTAATGATGTAGAAAATAATGTGTCGGCTCCCACTGAAAGGGCAATGTCATTTGAAAATAGTTCTCCCACAGTTAGTCAGGGAGGAGGGGCTAGAGAAGCCTTCCTTTACATGATGAAAGAGTGGTATTCTAAGTTTGTTTGAAAAAATCTGAATGGTCAACATCCTGCACCCCCTCTTTATCCCCAATCAATTCTCATAGCTCCTCAAGGTGTGGAATTAGTAAGACTGAATAAGCCTCCAGTTGATAAGATTCAGAAGCAAGAAGCTGAGGAATTTAAGGCTAATGTAGATGACTCCGAGAGAGCTGAGTTCTAGCTTGAGAATACTATCAGGGTATTTGATGAGTTATCATGTAACTATCAGGGTATTTGATGAGTTATCATGTACACCCGAAGAATGCTTGAAATGTGCTATATCATTATTGAGGGACACAACATATCACTGGTGGAAAACACTAGTATCTGTGGTACCGAGAGAGAGGGTTACATGGGAATTCTTTCAATAGGAATTTTGAAAGAAATATATCAATTAGCAGTTCATCAATCAGAAACGTAAAGAATTTCTTGAGCTGAAACAGGGCCGAATGTTATTAACAGAGTATGAGCGAGAATTTGTTAGGCTCAGTAAGTATGCTCGAGAGTGTGTTTCCTCTGAGACTATTATGTGTAAAAGGTTCGAAGATGGGTTAAATGAGGACATCTGACTGTTAGTTGGAATCTTGGAACTAAAAGAATTTGTTGTATTTGTTGAACGAGCTTGCAACGCCGAAGAGCTAAGTAAAGAGAAAGGAAAGGTCGAGGGTGAGGCTAGAGATGCAAGAGAAAGGTCGATGAGTAAGTCATTTCAATCTTAGTCAAAGAAATCTAGAGAAATGTATTCTCGTTCAAATGTTTCAGCTGGGTATTCACACAGAGACCACGGGAAACAATATTCGAGTTTTAAATCCCAAGCTACTTCAATGGCAAGTGTAGGTAATGTTAGGACTAACAGACCCGAATATCAGCATTGTGGAAGAAGACATCCTGGCGAGTGTAGGATGAATGACCGAGCTTGTTTCAAATGTGGTTTTCAAGAGCATTTTATCCGAGATTGCCCTAAGATGGCTGTGAAAAAACAATTTTAGAGTGCAAGGCTGAGTAATACTACCAATAAAGGTAGGCCACCGAGAAATACTGGGAATGGAACTAGCAGTAAAGGTGTGACGAAAGATACAATCGTGAGATCTGAGGCCGGAGCTTATGCCATTCGTGCTCGTGAGGATGCGTCATCTCTTGATGTGATTACCGATACATTTTCTCTTTATGTTACTAATGTTATTGCATTGATTGATCCTGGATCGACTCATTCTTATGTTTGTGTGAATTTGGTATCTAGTAAGAATTTGCTTGTTGAGTTTATTGAGTTTGTGATTAAAGTGTCAAACCCCTTAGGCAAGTATGTGCTAGTTGATAAATTTTGCAAGAATTGTCCTTTGATGATTCGAGGTCACTATTTTTCGGCTGACTTAATGTTGTTGCCATTTGACGAATTCAATTTTATTTTGGGTATGAATTGATTGACACTACATGATGCCATAGTAAATTGTAGATAGAAAACTATTGAATTGAAATGTGAAAATGGTGAGGTTATTCAGGTTGAAACCGATGAATCAAGTGAATTTCCTATTGTGATTTCGTCTATGTCTGCTCAGAGGTACACAATGAAAGGTTGTGAAGCTTATCTTGCTTATGTGTTGAATACAAAAATGTTTGAATTGAAAATTGAATCAGTGGCGGTAGTCTGTGAATATCCGGATGTGTTTCCAGAAGAGTTGCTTGGGTTACCTCCGATCAGAGAGGTTAAGTTTGCTATTGATTTAGTACCTGGGACTTCACTGATATCGATTGCTCCGTATAGGATGGCTCCGACTGAATTGAAAGAATTGAAAGCTCAGTTGCAAGAGTTGACAGATAAAGGTTTTGCGAGACTGAGTTTTTCTTCCTAGGGTGCTCCAGTATTATTTATAAAGAAGAAAGATGGATCTATGAGATTTTGTATCGATTACTGACAGCTCAACAAAGTTGTAACACCCTTTACCCGTACTCGAGGCCGGGATAGGATACAAGGCATTACCGGGCTTAAACATACACAATTTCCTAAAATCGGGCCATAAAATTTCATTCAATTTAAAATGAATCAAACACATGTACATTGTCCCTTATACGAGCCTACGAGGCCCAAAACATACACCGGAGGTGATTCGGGACTAAACCGAGAATTTTTGAAAATTTTACAACACTTAAGAAATTTTCCATGTTCAGAGAGTCACACGCCCGTGTGGCTTGGGACACACCTATGTCCTCAGCTCGTGTAACTCTCTATTTATGACGTCATCTATAAATAAGGGTCGTACGACCAAGTCACTCGCCCATGTGCTAGGCTGTGTCCTCCACATGGCTGAGACACACGGTTGTGTCTCTACCCGTGTGGCTGAGAAAATGGCTATTTACCAAGCCATTTGTCACCCTTATTTGCACATACTTAAACAAAACTACAATAGTACATTTCATGGCATAAATAAACTACCATCAGGAAATAACATATCATTTTCACACCATCATCTATCATGCATTATAACATCACGCCTTACCAAATCACTTCATGCTGAATTCACACTCAAAAGGCATTAACATATGAATAAATTCATATCCATTATATATATATAGCAAATATAAATCACATCACAAAACAATGCCATATGCACATGCATAATTATATGGGCTTACAACCAATTAGCTAATATAGCCAATTTGCATGGCAACAAATTACATCCAACCTTTAGCCTTTACAAGAAAATACATTTAACCAGTTCAAAATGACTCATACAGCAAATAACCAAGTCCCTATACATGCCATAAACTTAAAGGGGTTTGCATTCACTTACACCCAACATGATAGCTTGATAATGTGATAGCATCACCGACGATCTCCAACCCGAGCTAGCTAAATTAACCTATAAAAGATGGGAAAAGAAGGGGAGTAAGCTTTAAAGCTTATTAATTCCGTATGAAAATAATAATCATTTTATTAACATGCTCCTACCAATTCTCACAACATGATCTCAAGGTAATACAATCATATTTGCACCTTTTTTACTTATATTCATGACAAGCTGTCCACTCGAGTCATGGTCACTCAATTATTTATAACTTGAGCTACAGAATTCTAAATTAAGATCCATTAAAATAATTTGAAACTAGACTCATATATATTTCTACCATGAAATTTTAAGAATTTATGGATTAGCCAATAAGTAAAGTTTATTCTTCAAAGTTACCCCTATTCTGCTGTTTGACAACTTTGACCTTTCTTTACTAAAAATTAATTAAATCTTAATACATGATTTAGATGATGTTCTGTATATTTATATTAAAAATAGACTCATTAAGAATTTAGAAATATAAATTCTAACCCATAATTATTTTTGTAAAATTTTTAGTGATTTTCCAAAGTTAGAACAGGGGAATCCGAAATTTTTCTAACCTTGTCTTACAAAAATTCAAATATCTCATAATATGAAATTCTTTTTCTTACACCGTTTCCTTTATAAGAAAATAGACTCAATAGGATTTAATTTAATATTTTACTTAGTCTCTAATTAGATTTCCACAATTTTTGGTGGATTTTCAAATTCAGATTCCAAAACTGTTTTAGTGCAATATAATGATAACTATCATAAGTTCATTTTCAACTAATCATGAACTCACCATTTCGTGGATTCCATGTTCAATTACACAATGTAAGTTAGCATGATATTGCAACAAAATTCATAATCATAATTCATACATCTTAGCTCACTGGGGTCTCGACATTTCAAAATCTCAATAACCATAAGCTTAGCGTACATAACTGTACCCTTTCAACATCTTTCACATATTCATTCTTGTCTTTGACATACCCTTTTTGGGACTATCATCAAATCAATCTTTGAACTACCCATTGAACACTTGGAATACTATTGGATATGCAGAAAACTTGCACATAAGTGCCACATATAACTACGTAGCCAAAGCTACATCATATCATGTAACGCTCGTCATCGAGCTACTCACGGGTCTGCTCACACAAGTTGTCGGTCAGGGCGTAACTACACTGGCTGCTCACAAAAGCTGTCAGGTATCCGACACACTTAGGATTACCTAGCCATCGGTAGGACACCCAAGACCAGCACCCGAAACCAAATTACATGTGTCACGTACATCATGAACTTAAACCAACTTAATGAGCTCAGATGTCTCATATATCATGAACTCAACCCAACTCAATGAGTTCAGATCATATAATTTCCTAGTGACATGTCTCTTGTATCCTAAACTATTCTTAAGGTTCAAACGGGATCTTTCTCACTTGCATACGGCATCTCAACCTCACTTGCTCATGATGTCGTGGATAACGAACATAATATCATTTATACTTTCATAACCACTATTAGACATAACAACCATAGTGAAAGTAAAATATTTATCACATAATATCAATACATCAAAATATGCTATATTTTCACATTATTTACACATGTACTTACACTCCATGTAATATCAAGCATTAACATTCAAGTATAACATTGCATTATTATTATTGCATGAACTTACCTTGATACCAAAAATGGTGAAAAAATGACTTAACTGTCAAATACTTATTTTTCCCCGATCTAAGTCCGAATCTCATTTTCCTTGATCTTTAATATCACATTTAGCTTACTAATTAGTCACGTTATTCATTGTGACCCAAAAATCATATTATGGAAAAACTATGTTTTTACCCCTAAACTTTGTCATATTTATATTTTTGCCCCTAGGCTCGTAAAATGAAATTTATTCAATTTATTGGTACTTTAAGCCTAGCCGAATCGTTTTCATAACTATAGCAGCCCACAATTTCTACTAAATCACACTTTTATGACAAATTTTATAACTTTTACAAATTAGTCATTTTTAGCGTTTTCACCGAAAACTACTTAGTAAAAGTCGTTTAACACACAACAAACGTTCATATTCCTCCATTAAGAAAAATACACACATGTAGCACATGGGTAAATTTTTAAACATCAACCCTAGCTCAAATAAATGGTAGAAATAGCTAGAACTTATTACGAGGATTTCAAAAACATAAAAATCATTAAAAACGGGGCAAGAACGGACTTACAATTGAGCTTGGAACCTTGGGAAACCCTAGACATGGTTTCTCCATGCAAGTTTCGGCCATAGCTTAAAGATGGAAAAAATTGACTTTTAATTTTTTTAAATTCATTTTAATTACTAAATGAACACAATGCCCCTAACTTAAAAATATTCTATTTCACCTTTTTCATGTCCATTTTTGTCCAAAAAAATTAACCAATGGTCTAATTACCATATAAGGACCTCCAATTTAAAATTTCATAGCAATTAGACACCTCTAACTTCTAGAACTCAAGTTTTTCACTTTTTACACTTTAGTCCTTTTGACCAAATTGAGTGCACAAACGTCAAAATTTTCGAATGAAATTTTCCCAAAATCATCCCGTGAAATTATATACCATAAAAATATAATAAAAATAAATTTCATTACGTTAGATTTGTGGTCTCAAAACCACTCTTCCGACTAAACCCTAAATCGGGATGTTACAAAGGTGACTATAAAGAACAAGTATCCTTTACTGAGAATTGATGACTTTTTTGATCAGTTGAAAAGAGCAATGGTATTCTCGAAGATTCATTTGAGATTTGGCTACTATCAGCTGAGGGTCAAAGAGTCAGACATGCCGAAGACTACTTTCAAGGCAAGGTATGGGCATTATGAATTTCTTGTTATGCCATCTGGACTAACAAATGCTCCTACAGTTTTTATGGACTTGATGAATCGGATCTTCCGATTGTATTTAGATAAGTTTGTGGTTGTATTTATTGATGATATTCTAATTTATTCTTAAGACGAGTCCGAGCATGATGGGCATTTAAGATTGTATTGTAGACCTTGAGAGATAAGAAATTGTTTGCTAAATTCAGTAAAAGTGAGTTTTGGCTCCGAGAAGTTAGTTTTTTAGGACATATCATTTCAGGTGATGGTATTCAGATTGTTCCAAGTAAGATTTTGATAATTGTTGAATGGAAACTGCCAAGGAATGTATCTAAAGTTAGAAGCTTTTTGGGTTTAGCCAGTTATTACCGACATTTTGCCAAAGGATTTTCGATGATTTCTACTCCTATGGCCAAGTTTCTGCAAAAAGATGTTAAATTTGAATGGTCTAAAAAATGTCAGCAAAGTTTTGAGAAATTGAAAGCATTATTGACTGATGCACTAGTTTTGAATCGGGAAAAGAATATGTAATTTATAGCGATGCTTCATTGAATAGTTTGGGTTGTGTGTTTATGCAAGAGGGCAAAGTGATAGCTTATGCCTCAAGATAGTTGAAACTGCATGAGAAGAATTATCCGACGTACAATTTGGAATTGGCCTCCATTGTTTTTGCTTTAAAAATTTAGCGTCATCATTTATACGGTGACAAATGCCATATCTTTACTGATGATAAGAGTTTAAAATATTTTATGACTCAGAAAGATCTGAACTTGCGACAACAGAGATGGCTCAAGTTACTGAAAGATTATGAACTAATGATTGACTATCATCCAGGAAAGGCGAATGTAGTCGTAGATGCTTTGAGTAGAAAGTCCTTGTTTGCTTTGAGAGTTATGAATACGAACTGACTTTGTCTAATGATGGTTCAATTTTGGCCGAGTTAAGAGCTTGACTGATATTTCTTCAGCAAATTTGTGAAGCTTAGGAAAACGATAGTGAATTGTAAGCCAAAAGAGCTCAATGTGAATTGGGTAGTGAATCGGACTTTTGGATCGGTTAAGATGATTGTTTGATGTTTCAGGATAGAGTATGTGTGCTGAAAAATGATGAACTTATTCAGAAAATTTTGCACGAGGCATACTGTGGTTGTTTATCAGTTCATCCAGGTAATACGAAAATGTATAATGATTTGAAGAAATTATATTGGTGGTCAGGTATGAAACGAGATATTTCGGAGTTTGTTTCGAGATGTTTGATTTGTCAACAAGTAAAAGCCGAACACCAAGTGCCTTCACGTTTACTCTAGCCAGTGATGGTACCCGAATGGAAATAGGATAGGATTACGATGGACTTTGTAAAGGCTTTGCCTTTGACTCTGAAAAAGAAAGAAGTTGTCTGGGTTGTTCTTGATAGATTGACAAAGTCAGCTCATTTTATTCTGGTACGTACTGACTATTCACTTGATAAGCTAGCTGAATTGTATATTGCTAAAATTGTTAGATTGCACGCAGTGCCTATTTCTATTATTTCGGATAGAGATCCAAGATACTTCGAGATTTTGGAAGAAATTGCAAGAAGCTTTGGGTATGAAGTTAAATTTTTGTACCGCTTTTTATCTGCAAACCGACGGTCAATTCAAAAGAGTAATCCAGATTCTTGAAGATATGCTCTGATATTGTGTTCTAGAATTCGAAGGTAGTTAGGAGAAACATCTACCATTGGTCGAATTTGCTTATAATAATAGTTATTAGTCAAGTATAAAAGATGGCACCATATGAAGCATTGTATGGCCGCAAGTGTCAAACTCCGTAACTTAGTGAGCAATAGATTCATGGGGTTGAGTTGATTAGAGAAACCGAAGAAAAATTAAAGGTAATTCATGACTGTTTGAAAGCTGCTTCAGGTCGACAAAAGTCGTACGTAGATATGAAAAGAAAAGAGATTGAATTTCAGATCGGTGATAAAGTATTTCTGAAAGTATCAGTATTTCTGAAAATATCTTCGTGGAAGAAGACTTTGAGATTTGGCCTTCAAGGCAAGTTAAGTCCATGTTTTATTGGGTCATATGAGATTACTAAAAGAATAGGGCCAGTGGCATATCAGTTAGCTTTATCGATAGACTTAGAAAGGATTCATAATGTGTTTCATGTGTCGATGTTGTGACGATGCCGTTCTGATCCCTCACATGTGATTTCTCCGATAGAGATTGAGATTCGACCTAATATGACTTATGGTGAGGAACCGATTAAAATTTTAGCTCAGGAAGTTAAACAGTTGAGAAATAAAAGTGTAGCCCTAGTGAAAGTTTTGTGGCAAAGACATAGGGTTGAAGAGGTTACGTGGGAACCTGAGGAAGCTATGAGAAAAAAGTACCCAAACCTTTTTTCCGGTAAGATTTTAAGGGACGAAAATCCCTAAAGGGGGAGAGTTGTAACAGTTCGATTTTGGGTCTAGCTGGAATAGTGGTTTCGGGGATACAAATCTAACGTAGAAAGATCTATTTTTATTATAATTTTTATAGTCTACAGTTTCAAGGAATTGTTTCATGAAAATTTCGTTCAAAAATTTTATCGATTGGGCACTTAATTTAGCTAAAAGGACTAAATTGCAATAGGTGCAAAATGTGTGTTCTAGAAGATAGAGGTGTCTAATTGCTATGAAATTTTAAATTGGAGGTCCTTAAATGCTAATTAGACCATTATAGTAGTATGGTCAAAAATGGACATGGTTAGTGAAAATTTCAAAGTTTAAGTGAGGGGCATTTTGGTAATTTAGTCCCTAGGCTCGAAAAATGAAACTTGTGCAATTTACTCCCTATTCTAAGCCTAACCAAAATCCCATTACAAAATTTACAGCACATGTATTCATAAAAATTCAACATTTTTCTTCAATTTCACAATTTTACATTTTAGCCCCTAAATCATGTTTTCATCAAAAATCACTTTGTAAAAGTTGTTTATCTATCAACAACCTTTCATTTTCTTCCATAAATTTCTAAATTTTCATCATATTCATCCATGACCCAAATTTCATACCTTGATAACTTTTCAAATTAATCCCCCAAATAGATAGACTAAGCTATCCTGGTTTCAAAAACATCAAAAATATCAAAATTACTAAAAACAGGAGAAGGAAACTTACCCAATTAAGCCATGAAAGTTTCTTCTCTCTCCTAGGGTTTCCATGTATTTTAGGTTGAAGAAGATGAGAAAATAAGATGATATTTTCTTTTCATCTTTTAATTAATTAAATATTTTTCAAATTCGAATTTAGTCCTTACCATTTTTCTAAATTTCCATGGTCACCAAAAATCTACATACTTTTCTTTAGTGGTATAATTTCCATATAAGGACCTCTAGTTGAATTCCATATCTATTTAATCGTTATAGCTACTGGAATTCAACTTTCGCATTTTATGCGATTTAGTCCTTCTTGTAATTAAACACTTTATCGATAAAATTTTCGTATCAAAATTTTCACACGACATGTCTATCATAATACGGACCATATAATAAAATAAAAATAAACTTTATTTTCAGATCGAATTTGTGGTCCCTAAACCACTGTTTCGATTTCACTGAAAAAACTCTCCCCGTTTAGGGATTTTTGTCTTCGAAAATCTTACCAGTAAAAAGATTTGGGTATTGCTTCCTCATAGTATCCTCTAATTCCTAGGTAGCCTCTTCTATACTATGTCGTTGCCAAAGAACTTTTACAGAAGCTACCTTTTTATTTCTTAACTCTTTTGCTTCCCAAGCTAAAATTTTGATTGGTTCTTCACTATATGTCATATCAGGCTGAATCTCTACCTCTTTTGGATAGATAACATGTTAAAGATGGGATAGATACCGTAGTAGCATAGACATATGAAAAACATTATGAATCCAATCAAGTTCTAGTGGTAAAGCTAACCAACATACAACCGATCTAATTCCTTCTGTAATCTCATATGATCCAATGAACCGTGGACTTAGTTTTTCTTTCCGACCAAACCAGAGAACTTTCTTCCAAAGCGATACTTTCAAGAATACCTTGTCACTGACTTGAAATTTTATTTCTTTTCTTTAAGATTAGCATAGGACTTTTGACAATCAGAGGTTGCTTTCAAATTGTCCCGAATCACTTTTACTTTTTCCTCTGTTTGATGGACTAAGTCAACTCCATGTAACTTTTTCTCACTGAGTTTTTTCCAATATAGTGGAGTTCTAAATTTGTGACCATACAAGGCTTCATTCGGTGCCATTTTGATGCTAGATTGATAATTATTATTATAAGCAAATTCAACCAAAGGCAAATACCTTTCCCAGCTACCTTCAAACTCAAGTATACAACATTGAAGCATATCTTCCAAGATCTGTATTACCCGTTCAGATTGACCATCTGTCTGGGGACGAAATGCAATGCTAAAGTGTAATTGAGTACTTAGAGCTTCTTGCAATTTATTCTAGAATCGAGATGCAAACCGAGGGTCTCTATCTGAAATAATGGAGACAGGCACTCCATTCAATCTAATAATCTTAGAGACATATAATTCAGCCAATCTATCCAAGGAAAAGTCCATATATACCGGAATAAAGTGTGCAAACTTTGTCAACTGATCAACGATCACCCAAATGGCATCTTTCTTCTTTGGAGACAGAGGTAACCCCGATACAAAGTCTATAATAATTCTTTCCCATTTTTATTCCGGTATTGTAATCGGCTGTAATAGTCCAGAAGGCAACTGATGTTCAGCTTTTACTTGCTGACATATCAAACATTTAGATACAAACTCAAAAATATCTCGTTCCATTCCTGGCCACCAGTACGTCTTTTTCAAATCATTATACATTTTATTACTACCAGGATGAATAAACATTTTACCATTATGAGCTTCATTCAAAATCTTCTGTACTAGTTTTGAACTTTTTGATACACACACTCTGCCTCTGAATAACAAGCAACCATCAGTCCCGATATGAAATTTTGAGTCAGGAGTCGATTCACTTTGTATCTGTTTTGCTTGCAACTTACTATCATTTTTCTGAGCTTCAGAAATCTGCTGGAAAAATGTTGTTCTAGCTTTTAACTCAGCTATAATTGAACCACCATCAGATAATGACAATCGGGTATTCATTGCTCGCAAGGTATACAGGGATTTTCTGCTCAAAGCATCTGCCACTACATTGGCTTTTCCCGGATGGTAGTCAATAACAAGATCATAATCTTTCAATAACTCAAGCCATCTACGCTATCTCAAATTCAAATCTTTCTGTGACATTAAATATTTCAGACTTTTATGATCAGTGAATATGTGACATTTTTCACCGAATAAGTAATGCCGCCAGGTTTTCAATACAAACACTATGGCTGCCAATTCAAGATGTGTGGGGTAGTTCTTTTCTTGTGGCTTTAGCTGTCATGAAGCGTAAGCTACCACTTTACCTTCTTGCATCAAAACATAGCCTAAACCATTCAATGATGCATCACTGTAAATTATAAATTTCTTACTCAATTTAGGCTGGACTAACACAGGTGCTTTAGTCAATAAAGCGTTTAATCTGTCAAAACTCTGCTGGCATTTGTCAATCCACTCAAACTTTACATCTTTCTACAACAAAAGGTTATCGGAGAAGCTATCATTGAAAAACTTTTTACAAATCTCTAATAATAACTAGCTAGGCCTAGAAAACTTGTGACAGCCCTAAAGCGACCCTAGTAGGAAAGCGGTTTCGGGACCGCTAAACCGAGTCACCAAATTATTTGAATATGATATTTATTGTCTAAAATAAATGTGTGAAAATTTTAATCTTCGATTTAGTAAATTGCATGTGAATTTAGTCAATAGGACTTATGTGTGACATTTTTGAATGTGATAGATCAAAACATAAGGACCTATTAGTGCATGTTGAAAAAGGGGGGACTTGCATGTCAATTTTTCCCCCATCTAGTAGTGGCCGGCCATGACATTAGGATGGACAAAGGGTGATGGGCAAAATATGTCATAGACATGTTGTGTTGGTGCATCATGGGAGGAAACAATAAAATAAAGTTAGTAATAAAGAAATGGAAAAAAGAAAGAAGGTGTGTGATTGTTTCTCCCCCCTCCCCATTGACGTGAATGTAAGAAAGAAAACAAAAAAAAAGTGTCCATCTTTTTTTCATTTCTCTTGGCCGAATGTTCTAAGGAAGAAAGGAAACAAGTTGTGTTCTTTGGTTCTTCTTGGCCGGATTGAGAGGAGGAAGGAAGGAGTGAAGTAATCGGTCATCTTAGGTCGATATTAAGGTAAGGAAGTTGATACTAGTTCTTGAAATCCTAGTTGATTTTGAGTGAGATATCAAGTTATTGTTGGTAACCCATGTTTAAATTGTGATTTTGGAATAAGTAAGGTTTTCGGCTATGGAGATTAATAAGGGTGATGGTTGTGTTTCATGCTAAATCTAGATGAAAAATGGTAGTTGCTTACATCTTGATGATTATGAGTTTCTTTCTTGGTTCTACCTTAGATCCATGAAGTATATTTTTATTTGGTGTTGTTGGAAGTATCGGCCATGGTATATCCATAAGTGTGATTTATGCTTATTGCATGGTAGGTAAGATTTATGTTTTGGATATATGTTTAAATTTGGTTATAATCAAATTTGTGATTCGGCTCTTGCACATATATATATGATTGCACATGATGTATTGGTATGACCTATATATTATCTCAAGGTATATACTTACACATGATGGTGCTTCGGTTATGGATTAAATGATGGATGCGTATTGAGTTATAATATGTAATGCATTAGTTAGTAAAATGTATGCCATTTATGTGTGGTATTAAGTATATAATCGGCCTCAACATAGACATGCATATTCGGCCATAGGAAGAAGATTGGTGTTGCATGTATTCGGTTAGAGGCAAGCATATTGATGCTTTTGTCTTGGCTTAGAAAATTCGGCCAAGGGGGAATATTAGCTAAAATGTTGAGTTTGATTCATGATTCCATATATATATGTGACTCTAATGCCTAAAGTATATATGGGCTAAGTACCTTGAGGTTTTCTTTTGATGTTCGAATGAATTGTATTAAATTGCTTGATGTGATTAAAAATGCATATGACAATGTGTAGTTGAGCTAGAAGGTGGCCATATGACCAATCAAACTCCTTGTTATATTCGGCCATAAGCTAGCATAATGAGACTTTAATAAGTTAAATTTGTTTGAATTAGCTCAAGAGCTTAGAGGATCACAGTTGGATAAGGGAAAGGAAAAAGTTATCGAATAGCCGCTGAAAACGTTCGACCACATCCGAGGTAAGTTCTTAAGTAATAGAGCTTAAATTATGATTTGATTAGATCATGTTTTAAGCAAATCAAAATCATGCTTTTTGTGTGTGGCTATTGAGCCGAAATTGCAAGAGTGATAAGTGTCTTGTGTTTGAGTTTTGCTAATGAAAATGAAATACGAATGTGTCATGATTTATTGTTAAATGTGCATGGTTATTCGAATGATGTCCGGGCTAAGTCCCGAAGGCTTTGTGCTAAGTGACCATATCCGGACTAAGATCCGAAGGCATTTGTGCGAGATACTAATTCCGGGCTAAGCCCGAAGGCATTGGTGTGAGTTACTAAATCCGGGTTAAGTCCCGAAGGCATTTGTGCGAGTTACTATAACCGGGCTATGTCCCGAAGGCATTTGAACGAGTAGCTATATCCGGTTAAATTCCGAAGGTACGTGATTTGGGAATGAATGATCTTGCTGTAAAAATTTCAGTTAATACGCTTGTAACATCCCAACATTGAGGTATGTTTCGTATGTGCTTTGAATTAGTTGAGCCCTTACAAATAAGTATTCGCTCAGTTGATAAATGAGCTACCGGCCTTTGGCTAAGTTGATCTTTGTGTATGAATAAAAGGGTTGGTAATGTGAAGTAAGTATGATATTGAAAATTTGTGCATATGAAATTATCCGTTTAGCTACATGAATGCTATACTTTGGTTGTGTCTAAATTCTTTGCTCAAAACTTACTAAGCATTTAATGCTTACTCTGTTTCTTTGATTCTCTATTTTATAGATTTTGGTTCTTCAGCTATCGGACTCGGGATTTTGAAGTCGAAGTCGCCCACACTATCAAAGCTCCTTTTGGTTGAACTTTGAAATGGCATGTATAGGGCTACCCTTTTGTTGTTGGTCATGTACCCTTCGGTTTTGTGTAAATTTGGATAGCCATGCGAAAATGGCTTAAATATACTTTGATCATAGCTTTATAATCGTTTTGTATGTTGTCCGTCGAGAGGTATGGAAATGTTGGTAACGGTTAGCCATGGGAATGGTTATTCATGATCATTTTTGGAATATGTATGACAAACTCTAGTTGATCCATGGAGGATCATGAAATAGGTAAAGTTTACCTTAAAAATAGATGCTGGCAGCAGTAGTGATGTGGATGTGAAAAATCACTAAAAATAGTAGGAATGGAATTAAATAGTGAATAAATTATGTAATCGAACCTTGATGAATCTATTTTCATAGGAAAGTAACAAACCGTTCATATGAACAGTATATTATGAGATGTTAAAGTTTTCGTGAGACAGGGCCAGAACGGTTTCTAGATCCCCTGATCTGACTTTGGAAATTCATTATAAATTAACCAGAGACATTTAGAAGTCATTCCATATATTTATAGATTCCTCTTTGAGTCTAGTTTCTATAGAAACAAACAGCATCAGTATTTAAGCCCTGTACAAGGAGATATCCAAGTCGTAATGTGCAAAGGTCAGTGTAGTCGATCCCTGTAACAGGGGAGACTTTGACTAATAAACTGTACTAATTGGCCCGACCAAAAATTCTAGAAAAAAATTTGTAGATGCATATATGAGTCTAGTTTCAGGGAAAAATCACGAAACTTATTTTCGAGTTGTGAAACTCAAGATATTATTTTTAAGGTGACAGTGACGCAGTTAGCTAGCTTGCCTGGAAAATTTTAAAATGGATTGTGCAAAGAAGTGATTTAAGTCTGCAAACCCCTCGTGTCCGACTCCGGCGACGGACTCGGGTACGGGGTGTTACAAAAATTTGAACTTCAAATAGATTCTTCGGTGGCTTCCAATTAACAATGGCTAAAATTTTATTCGATTCTACTCTGACACCTTTAGTAGATACTATATGCTCGAGAAAACTAACTTCCCATAGCCAAAATTCACATTTACTACATTTGACGTACAATTGTTTCTCTCGTAGTGTTTGCAACACTATTCTCAAATGCTCAGCATGTTCATTTTCATCTCGTGAGTAAACCAAAATATCGTTTATAAATACCACCACAAACATGTCTACATATGGGCTAAAAATTTTGTTCATCAGATCCATAAACACTGTAGGTACATTTACTAAACTGAATGGGATCACAAGAAACTCATAGTGTCCATAACTGGTTCTAAAAGCTATCTTTGGTAGTTGATAGTAACCAAAACGAAGATCAATCTTTGAAAATACAGTGGCACATTTTCAATGGTCAAACAAGTCATCTATACAGGGCAATGGATATTTGTTTTTTATTGTAACTTTGTTGAGCTATCTGTAATCAATGCACAACCTTAACGATCCATATTTTTTTATTTACAAATAGAGTTGGCGCACCGCAAGGTGAGAAACTAAGTCGAGCAAAACCTCTGTCAATCAATTCTTGCAACTATGCTTTCAGCTCTTTCAATTCAGTAGGGGCCATCTTGTAAGGTGTTATAGATATAGGTGTTGTGCCCGGAACAAGATCTATAGAGAATTCCACTTCTCTATCCAGTGGTAAACTAGGTAATTCTTCTGGGAATACATCAAGAAATTCATATACAATAGACACTGACTGAATCTTTGACTCAGATACTTTAGTATCCAACAAATATGCAAGTAAGCATCATAACCCTTTTTGACATATTTCTGTGCTGATATTGCTGAAATCACATTAGGTAATCCATCCGGTTTATCAGATTCAACATGAAGTAATTCACCACTCTCACATTTCAATACAATATATTTCTGTTTACAATTCACCACTGCATCATATTGGGTTAACCAATCCATTCCCAAAATCACATCAAATTCGTCAGATGGCAATAACATCAAGTCAGCCAAAAAGCAATAACCTTTTACCATCAACGGACAGTTCTTACAAACTTTATCTACCATAACACACTATCCTACGGGATTTGAAACTTTAACCACAAATTCAGTGAATTCAATAGGTAAATTCTTAACAGAACTAAGTTTGTGCTTATGTATGAATGTGTGGAACCAGGATCAATCAAAGCAGTAATATCAGTATCAAGTAGAGAAAATGTATCAGTAATGACTTCTGGCACAGAGGCATCTTCTCTAGCACGAATAGCATATGTCCTTGCAGGTGCTCGCGCCTCAAATCTAACTGTTGTATCCTTGGCAGTACCTCGACTACCACCAACATTGTCCGGATGACAGGGTTGTCTACCTCTCGAGATAGGATTACTAGGCTTTGGAGTTGGTTCTATCTCTTTTTCAACTCTTTCTGGACAATCTCTAAGAAAATGGTCAAATGAACCACATTCAAAACAAGCTCCACTTCTATACTGACATTCCCCATGATGAAATTTGTTACAATGTTTCCATTTCAGTTTGGGATTACCAACACTAACTATAATGGTCACAGATGGAGATGAAGACCTCGAGTTAGAATGTTGATAGGCCCACTCTCTTCTAGAATATCCTATAGAGGTGGTAATACGATCACAATACTTCTTTAATTTCTTAGAAGTAAATGATTGTGACTTACTCATAGATCTTTTTCCAGAAACCCGAGCCTCTCTATCAGCTTGTTTCTTTTCTTTACTCAATTCCTCAACTTTATGTGCTCGATCGACTAACACCGTAAATTCCCTTATTTCAAGAATACCGACCAGTAACTTGATATATTCATTTATAACCTCTTCAAAGCATTCACATATCTCAGCCTCGGTTAGGACCCATTCTCTGGAAAATTTTCTCAACCGAACAAATTCTCTTTCATACTTGAACACAGCCATATTTCCCTATTTAAGCTCTAAAAATTCTTTCTTTTTTTGATCCATAAATCTCTGACTAACATATTTCTTCCAGAATTCAGCTTGGAAGAATTCCCATGTAACGTTCTCTCTAAGTACAACTGAAGTTATGGTTCCCTACCATTAGTAAGCTGTATCATTCAGTAGAGATACTACACATTCCAGACATTCGGTAGGTGTATAGGATAATTCACCAAAAACTCTGATGGTGTTTTCCAACAAAAATTCAGCCTTTTCTGGATCATTATTTGCGGTAGCTCTAAATTTTTCCGCCCCATCTTTGCGGATTTTATCTACTAGAGGCTTACCAATTCTAACAGGTTCACAACCCTGTGGCATCTCAAGAACCGGTTTAGAAGTAGGTGGGGGAGGTCATTGTATAGTAGGATTTGTTCTTAAGTACTCCGTAAACCATTCATTCATCAATTGAAAGAAGGTTTGTTTTGCCTCCCCACTTCGGCCCTCAGATATGGGCATTTCACTACCAAATGCAGATGCAACTCTTTGGATTGAAGTTGAAGCATTGCTTCCAACTTCCTCAGATTTAGCTCTAGCTTGGTTGGATTACATTACTATATGAAAAACACATTTAAAATGATCAGGAGACATCACACTATCATGAATTATATAATGGCATGTATAGCTAAACTCACGTTTTGCTACGTTAAATCCAAGAATCGACTAAACCGTAGCTCTAATCCTACTAAATGTAACACCCTTAACTCGTATCCGTCATCGAAATAGGATTTTAGAGCATTACCAAAACTTTCAGAACATTTTACAAATAATTTATGTAAATTACTATTCGTTAACCGAGATTATCTAAAATGTCCCTTATTTGGACCCTCGAGGCCCAATACGAGCATTAGAATCGAGTTGGGACTTATTCGAAAACTCTAAGAATTTTTTTTGCAAAATTACAAAAATTTTCTAAGTTACAGGGCTCAAAGGCTCGTGTGGTCTAAAGGACACGCCCGTGTGACCTTGGGACACACTCATGTGCTAGGCTGTGTGGTTAATTAAATTCTTTCAAAAGGTGCTGGTTTCACACGGCCAAGACACGCGCCCATATTCTAGGCTGTGTAGCACACACAACTGAGACACACGCCCGTGTCTCTGCCCGTGTGCTCAATTCTGAGCATTCTATTTTCTCGAATTTAAGGTGTAGGGGATAAACGGCCTAACCACACGCCCATGTACCAGGCTGTGTGTTACACATGGTCTAGACACACACTCGTGTGTCTTCCCGTGTAGACCAAATAAAGCCATTTCTAGCTTCATTTCTCACCCAAATTCCCACCAGTGACCTGTACTTAAACTCATATCCAAATACCAACCATTTCAAGCATTCAAATTAAGCAAACTCTATCATTCAACATGACATATCATTACATGCATACATGTTTATAATCTTACCTTGGTTTAACTTAGGCATTAACATCATTTGATCACATATACTTAACATAACACATGTATGTATATCATAATAACCTACTTAATCATACCAAAATGAACCATTACTAGCCATTCCAATGGCTAGGTTACAAAACATCATTTTCAAGCCACTATTTGCCAAGTTGTCCTATACATGCCATTATACCAAAATGACTCTACTATAAATACCCCAAAATAGCTAGCAGATAGTGTGACAATGCTCCAATGATCTCCAACCTTCACAAGCTTTCGACCACTATAAAACAAGGGAAAATAAAGTGGAGTAAGCATTACATGCTTAGTAAGTTCGTATAATAGAAACTAAACTTACCAATCCCATTTATTAAATCTAATCATACAATATCATGTTTTCCATCCATTTGGCATAATTGCCTAAACACATGCATTCAATCAAACATGTTAGTTACAAAATCTTCATATACATTAAGTAAGGATAGATGAGCTCATCATGCAATATTCTTTCAAGACATTATCATTTCATCTCATAATACTCATACCATGTCAAGAGTTGTGTCCATTGAATCATTGATATCCAGATGGATGTTCAAGTGGTACACTCGAGGTGTACGATTCAATAACCCGTCAATTATTTTTCAAGAGTACCCATTAGGGCACTAAATCAAGGAACATACTCTCGAGCCACATGACGTATAATAGGATTACCAGTCCAGGCTAATTCCTAATGTAACATATACTCGAGAGATATCATATCAGGATACTCGTCTGGGCTAAATACTTCCTATAATGAGGTCAATAAGATTTCTTGTCCTAGCTAATTCCCGTCAGCAACAAATGTTGGACCTCATTCATTTCGGGAAAGCGCATATGTTCATTGGAATTCAATATTCAATCAGGACATAACCCCTTTTCACCATTTTCAAGCATGTATTAATTTCTCATATTGTAACATCCAAGTAAATTACAAAAATGATAATCAAATTTCATACAATCACAACATTTAATTTAACATAATTACAGGCTCGATTAAGTTACACGAACTTACCTCGACACTTGTTCGCGTAAATAATCTACTAATCCAAAACCTCTTCTTTTCCTCGATCTAACCTCGAATGTGAGTTGTTCAGATCTATATAAATAGATTTAATCATCAATTTCTCATATTTCATACTCAATTGGACTCAATTTACATCCTAGGAAAAATTACCATTTTGCCCCTAACTTTTTCATAAATTCCAATTTCATCCCTAGGCTCAGAAAATGAAACTTGTGCAATTTACTCTCTATTCCAAGCCTAACCAAAATCCCATTAAAAAATTTACAGCACATGTATTCATAAAAATTCAGCATTTTTTTCAATTTCATAATTTTACATTTTAGTCCCTAAATCATGTTTTCATCAAAAATCACTTTGTAAAAGTTGTTTATCTATCAACAACCTTTCATTTTCTACCATAAATTTCTAATTTTTAGCATATTGATCCATGGCCCAAATTTCATACCATGATAACTTTTCAAATTAACCCCCCAAATAAATGGATTAAGCTATCTCGGTTTCAAAAATATCAAAATTATTAAAAATGGGAAGGAAACTTACCCAATTAAGCCATGAAAGTTTCTTCTCTCTCTCATAGGGTTCCCATGTATTTTAGGTTGAAGAAAATGAGAAAATAAGATGATATTTTCTTTTCATCTTTTAATTATTTAATATTTTTCAAATTTTAATTTTGTCCTTGCCCTTTTTCTAAATTTCCATGGATAAGTCACCAAAAATCAACATCCTAAATTTCTTTAACACCCCAAACCCGGCCCAGACGTTATGGCCGAATCTAACGCATCACATTGAAGTGTTTTAGAGAAATTCTTGTTTTCCTTGGAAACCCTTCCTTAAAATGAGAAACTTTAATTAAATTATAAAAACTCTCTTTCAATCGTGAAAGCTTGTTTAAAACATATGATTTATGAAAGCCTGTCAATTTAAAATTTAATTGCGGAAACGTAGAAAAACAATCTATGATTTAGGAAATCCACGTTCACCTTCTCATAATTAAAACGCATAAAAATAATAATCCAAATAATAATAAAAGGGAAGGCCTTATTTCATTCCAGTCTGAAATTACTTAATAAACTAGAAACTATATGCTTTTTTTTTAAAAAAAAAACACGTCCAAGTCATCTTGCTAGTTGGCCACCTCCGAGTCCCTCCAAACATCGAACCTTCTACTGAGCATCACCTGAGAAAAATAAAAGAGGGAGTGAGTTTTCGAAAACTCAGTGTGTACAACCCTCGACGAGTATAAGCATTCATCAAGCACCATAAAATCATACATGCAATGTAATGCAGTGCAACCCATCCCAATAATCCAATCGTTACACATCAACTTCGTCCCCCGATACAAATCATGTGGGGATATACATATCAACCCACCCATCCGATACACATCAATGGTAGCCCGGTTGCATAACTACCTTCATTACAGCAAGCTGCCAATCACATTTTGGGCTTAAAAGCTGTCAGTGGACCATGCAATCCTCATATACTTCCTCCGTTCCATATTTCCCAACCCATATGCAACCTAAATAGAATATTGTATGTATGCAACAGATATACATGTAACATCCATAAATCTTCCATTCAACACATAGGGGTATTTTTCTCATTTTCGCCTTTAAGAGCATTTTGGTAATTTCTCTTTATTAGGTTTATTACTTACCTTGGCCCGTTAACAGGTCCTCGCTGGCTAAAGTGAATAGATACTATGCATCAGGTAGGATTCTAGAGAAGAGGAGGTGAGTCATTAAGACCACTTAAGTACCAAGCTCTCCCTAGATCCAATCCTAGACATGCATATACGCATTACCACACCTTATCCTTATGACTCGTCCACGGTCGCGATTAATTAATCAAGTTTTATGTAAATTAAACAGTTATCAGATACTAGGCCCAAAACCCCTTACAGAGCCTAAACAAGTCTACATACATACATATGGCCCACTAGGCCCAATCTCATTCTATGGCCCATTAGGCCCAAATCATATTTGTATGGCCCATTAGGCCCAAATCACATTCATATGGCCCATTAGACCCAAATCACATTCATATACATGCTTTCATATAATTTCCATCACTTAACATCAAGTTGCCAATTTTGCCTATTATGGGCCCAATAGCCCATCGCGCTTACTTAGCCCATCCTTGCCCGATTGGCCAAAACACGGCCCAAGTTCATGGAATCGCCCATGGGGCCTTAGATAACCTATCGATTTCCCTTTTACGAGTGTTCGCGCTCTCGAAAGAATACCGTAGCCTAACTTTTGACTTTTTAGCATTTCGGCTTTTCCGCATTTCGAGATTTGCCGATCTACTTGTGTGTGTACTGTGTATGTACACACTTGGTAATAAAGCGTGCTGCGATCCCCCTTACCACGAACCTGCAATCGATATCACTCAATGATTACTCACATATACTTATCGAATACTTTACAAACTACTAAAGTCTCACCTTAACCTCACCTGAAACACCAAGCCTTATTAGCTTTTCCTTGATCACTAATCACGAGTGCTACCCAGATCAATATCTCACACCTAAGGAGCAAATCAGCAGGGATCCAAAAGATTGGGATTTGATACTAATCTTACAAAAATCGATTAGAAGAAGTGAGGAACAGAGTGATCTATACTAGCAAAACCGATTGAGAGAGCAAAACACTTACACTAGAATTGACCGAGTGGAAAGGGTAGTGGCGGCACAGAGGATATTCGGCTCTTGAGACTTGTATGGTAAAAGAGGTTATTTGGCACAAAAAGTAGTAGAAATTGTTTAAAACCAGAGGTGAATCAAAAAGAGAACTTGAGTAGGGAAGAATGGAAAATCGGCACAAAGAAAAAAAAAGAACAAGGGATTTCGGCTTTTAGATCTTTGGAGAAAAAATGTGTTTTCTAGCAACAAAGTGAGGGATAATTTGGCATTAGCTTGGCAACCTCACATTTGGCATCTATATATAGCCTCTAGCCAAATTTCCTATCCCCTAATCCCCAATTTGGCTCTACCTCTTTACACTCTTCATCTCCTAATTTTTCTCCCTGATAACCCCTTAATCCCCTATTCAAATTCCCTACAGAGTTCACATTCAACGCCACCACTATCTATCCCTTAAGCAAAAATAAATCCTTCTTTTGAGCAAGGAGGGATTCGAACCCTTTACCTCCTTGCCTTTCATGTGACGCCACTTGCCATTCCACCACAAGGCTTTCTTGTGTCCAATTCTTCCTTCATTTATTTAAAAGCCAACCTACTTGCCAACAAGGTTCTTTTAATAATTAAACTATAATTTCCTTCACCCCTAAGTTCAAACTCATGCCTTAACCAAAACCTCCTATCACATAATTTACACTTGACTAGGAATGTTAAGCACAATTTTTATCAAAACCGAAAAAAGGTTTGGGTTTTTGAGATTTTTGGGGCGTTACAACTCTACCCCCTAAAAGAAATTTTGTCCTCGAAATTTGCAACTATTAGTACAACTGCTTAGCATAGACTACCACACCACGCTCCCAATGCGCACTCTAATTCCAAACTAAATAAATAGCATATTATGGTTAATGTACATACCAATATTCGCCTCTGGAGCGTCTCTGTCCTCTCAACGACGTGCTGCATAGACCAACGCTGGCTGTCCTGCCTCAACATGACTGGCACCTTTGCCCGGTGCTCTACGGCCTAAACCGCTTCTGCCCCTGGCCTGACCATGGCCTATGGGCGGCTGCTAACCACCCCTCGGTGGCTGTACATCACCTCTGCCCATGCCTGGCACCTGAATTGGCATTCTAGGGCAATTCTTGATCCTATACTCCATAGATCCACAAGCCAGACAAGCTCCTGTCCTCTTCCAACACTCGCTTACATGACCTTTCCTACAATCAGCACAAGGTGATTCACAACAGGGGACCCTGCTTTAACCGACCCATTATCTCTGGCCCTATCCCTAGGCCTCTGTCCAACACCAGGAGTCTCAGCTTCCCTTTTATTCTTACCCTTTTCTTTTTCTAGATTTAGGCGCTCAGTGTGCTTTACCTCCTCCGCTATCTTTGCTTTCTCCACCAACTCTGAAAAAATTCACTCCCTTTGTGGAGCTATCAATACTCTGAGGCTATCTCTAAGTCCATCCTCAAACCTAACGCAACGCTCATAGTCCGTTGCCACCATAACTCTTGCATACCTACTAAGGCGTAGAAATTCCACCTCATACTTCGCCACAGATTTGTTTCCTTGGGTCAAGTTCAGGAACTCCTTCCTTCTAGCATCCGTATAACTCGCACCTAC
Organism: Gossypium hirsutum; assembly: GCF_007990345.1. Classification (NCBI taxonomy): domain Eukaryota; kingdom Viridiplantae; phylum Streptophyta; class Magnoliopsida; order Malvales; family Malvaceae; genus Gossypium; species Gossypium hirsutum. Next base: position 89,246,353 of record NC_053426.1, read on the forward strand.
ATACTTCCCTTGGAACGCAGTTTTGAAGAACTCCCAAGTGACCTGCTTAGGTTGGGTGCCCTCTTTCACTATCAGCCACCACTAATAAGCTTCTTCCCTAAGTAGTGACACTGCCCCTTTCAACTTTTGCTCAGGAGAACTGTCCAAGTCCTCCATTATCCTTTCAGTGGCCTCCAACCAGTATTCCGCCACATTAGGAGCCACACCAGTCACGCCTTTAAAGATCTCAGCCCCATTTGATCTAAGACACTCCAGAATGGACCCCCGATTTCCCGTGCCATTATTGGGCCCTGCGACCCTTTCCAAAATCCTCAATATTGCTTGCGACAATGCATCTTTCCCCGCGGCCCAATCATACAGCCCAGTCCCAACTACGGGTGAGGCCGGAGCCTCTTCTACTCCAACATCGGGCATATGGCTTGATGCCGATGATTCAGCCCTAACACTTTTGCAGCCTCGACCACGGCCTCTTGCACCTCTTTTAGCACTCATTGTTGTCTCACGTATTATCTGGATTAGAAATTTTGTGAAGTTTTAGTTAGTTTTAATAATTAAACTGATGTTTTATGGAAGTATTAAAAGAAGGTTGTTTTCGTGAATCCTCTACAATTCCAAGGTCCTACGGGCTTCAGTTTTAATCTAAAAAAACCTTAGCATAATCATCTAAAGTAGCCCACTAACTACCTACAGTATATCAAATTACACAAGCTTAAGAATAAAGGAACTTACTTGTTTCAACATTGGAGACTCGGTGTGCCGTACAACAAGAGTTTTTTTCTTCCAAAACATTGTGATCAAAATTCTTTTTTAAAACAAAACCAAAATAATACGGCCCACTTCACAGCCCGAGTTTTGCAACCTGGTCTCTGATACCACTAAATGTAACACCCTAAACCCGGCCCGGACGTTATGGTCAAATCTGGCGTGTCACATTGAAGTGTTTTAGCGAAAACCTTGTTTTCATTGAAAACCCTTCCTTAAAATGAAAAACCTTAATTAACTTATAAAAACTCTCTTTCAATCATGAAAGCTTGTTTCAAAAATATGATTTATGAAAGCCTGCCATTTTAAAATTTAGTTGCAGAAACATAGAAAAACAATCTATGATTTAAGAAACCCATGTTCACCTTCTCATAATTACAACACATAAAAATAACAATCCAAATAATAATAAAACGGAAGGCTTATTTCATTCCAGTCTAACATTACTTAATAAGCTAGAAACTATATCCTTTCTTTTTTACAAAAAAAAACAAGTCCAAGTCGTCTTGCTAGCTGGCCACCTCTGAGTCCCTCTAAACATCGAACCTTCTACTGAGCATCACCTAAGAAAAATAAAAGAGGGAGTGAGTTTTCGAAAACTCAGTGTGTATAACCCTCGACGAGTAATAAGCATTCATCAATCACCATAATATCATACATGCAATGCAATGCAGTGCAACCCACCCCAATAATCCAATCATTACACATCAACTCCGTCCCCCGATACACATCATGTGGGGATATAAATATCGACCCACCCATCTGATACACATCAATGGTAGCCCGGTTGCAGAACTACCTTTATTGCAGCAAGCTGCCACTCACATATTAGGCTTAAAAGCCATCGGTAGACCCACGGTTGTCAAGCAACCATGCGATCCTCATATACTTCCTCCGTTCCATATTTCCCAACCCATATGCAACCTAAACAAAATATCGTATATATGTAGCAGATATACATGTAACATCCATAAATCTTACATTCAACACATAGGGGTATTTTGCTCATTTTCGCCCTTAGGGGCATTTTGGTAATTTCTCTTTATTAGGTTTATTACTTACCTTGGCCCGTTAACAAGTCCTCACTGGCTAAAGTGAACAGATACTATGCACTAGGTAGGATTCCAGAGAAGATAAGGTGATTCATTAAGACAACTTAAGTACCAAGCTCTCCCTAGATCCAATCCTAGACATGCATATACCCATTACCACACCTTAACCTTATGACTCATCTACGATCGCAATTAAGTAATTAAGTTTTATGTAAATTAAATAGTTATCAGATACTAGGCTTAAAACCCTTATAGAGCCCAAACAAGTCTACATACATGCATATGGCCCACTAGGCCTAATCACATTCGTATGGCCCAGCAGGCCCAAATAACATTCATATCACCCATTAGGCCCAAATCCCATTCATATACATGCTTTCAAATAATTTCCATCACTTAACGTCAAGTTGCCAATTTTGCTTATTATGGGCCCAACAGCCTATCGGGCCCACTTAGCCCATCTTGGCCCGATTGGCCAAAACACGGCCCAAGTTCATGGAATTTCCCATGGGGCCTTAGATAACCTATAGATTTCCCTCTTACGAGTGTTCGCGCACTCGTAAGACTATCGTAGCCAAACTTTCAACTTTTTAGCATTTCGACTTTTCGGCATTTTGGGATTTGCCGATCTACTTGTGTGTGTGCAGTGTATGTACACACCCGGTAATAAAGCGTGTTGCGATCCCCCTTACCTTGAACCTTTAATCGATATCACTCAATGATTACTCACATATGCTTATCGAATACTTTACCAACAGCTGAAGTCTCACCTTAACCTAACCTGAAATGCCAAGCCTTATTAGCTTTTCCTTGATCACTAATCATGAGTGCTACCCAGATCAATATCTTACACCTAAGGAATAAATCGCCAGGGATCCAAAAGACAGGGATTCAATACTAATCCTACCAAAATCGATTAGATGAAGTGAGGGACAGAGTGATCTATACTAGCAAAACTAATTGAGAGAACAAAACACTTACACTAGAATTGACCGAGTGGAAAGGGTAGTGGTGGCACAGAGGATATTCGGCTCTTGGGACTTGTATGGTAAAAGAGGTTATTTGGCACAAAGAGAAGTAGAAATTGTTTAAAACTAGAGGTGAATCAAAAAGAGAACTTGAGTAGGGAAGAATGGAAAATCGGCACAAAGAAAAAAAAAAGAAAAACAAGGGATTCCGACTTTTAGATTTTTGGAGAAAAATGGTGTTTTTTGGAAACAATGTGAGGAAGAATTCGGCATTAGCCTGGCAACCTCACATTTAGCATCTATATATAGCCTCTAGCCGAATTTTCTATCCCCTAATCCCCAATTCGGCTCCACCTCTTTACACTCCTCATCTCCTAATTTTTCTCCCTAATAACCCCTTAATCCCCTCCTCAAATTTCTCCTCTTATCACTCCCTACAGAGTTCACATTCAACGCCACCATTGTCCATCCCTTAAGCAAAAATAAATCCTTCCTTTGAGTAAGGAGGGATTTGAACCCCTTACCTCCTTGCCTTGCATGTGACGCTACTTACCACTCCACCACAAGGTTTTCTTGTGTCCAATTCTTCCTTTTTTTATTTAAAAGCCAACCTACTTGCCAACAAGGTTCTTTTAATAATTAAACCATAATTTCCTTCACCCTTAAGTTTGAACTCAAACCTTAACCAAGATCTACTATCACATAATTTACACTTGACTAGGAATGCTAAGCACAATTTTTATCAAAACCGAAAAAAAGAAAGTTCGGGATTTTGAGATTTTTGGGGCGTTACAATTTCCATGTTAACAAATGAATGTACACGTATCATATAAAGGCACCTTAAGTATCTCCACATATTAATGTCAAAATCATATTAATAAATGCCTTTTAAGCATGTTCATATCCACATGTAGGCACCATAAGTTCTTATCATATACTTACTCTTTTTCATATTTCCTTTGACACTGTAGACATATCCATTTAATATAATAGCTTCCAAAAGTGAAAAATCATATTTCTATTGATCTTATATTTCCATTGATCTTTATATTTTACATATCAATTCTCATATTTTAATATAATATCGACTAAAAGTATAAATTCACCAATAAGTCTTATTTATGGCTACAATGTCATCTATTCACCTTTTTACATTAGTAATATATGTCAAATCATGTTTACTAATTCTTTCATAGCAATTAATATCTCCATATCATATTTATAGTTTCTAAAGCATTTCTTAACTATGTAATGCCCCGAAACCCGGCCTAGAAGTTTAGACCAAATCTCAGAGGTTACATTGATCACCGAAGTGATCATAGGAAAAAATTTAGTTTAACCAGCTAGAAAACAAATGGTATTTAAGTTACATAAAACTCTTCATTGTAAAATCCTGATATTACAAAAAATTTAGTCCAAAAGACGCTTATGTGCGTATAACACAACATTTCGTACCACAATATTCAAAATAAAACTTACAATTCAAACCATTTATTTATAGATGCAAAATTTATGAAAATAATTTTAAAGTCAATTCTAAAACGTGGCTGTCCGAGACCTCCAGCATGCCGAGTCTAGCAACAACATATGGAAATACCTGAAAAAGGGAAACTAAGGGGTGAGCTACACGAGCTCAGTGTGAGTTCGAAATGATTAACAACAGATTTATAGAAGAGAATTCCAGATAGTAGTTCAATAGCAAAACTTACTTACAGAGATATACATAAATAGAAGGCAAATTCAAGGCCAATGTCCCAACAGAAAATAACGATCAAGCACACCACATCATAGATAAAAACTCAATCGATAACCTTCAACGGGTCGGTACCTAAACACTTATCATCACAAACACGGTGTTCCGAAACATCATTACGCTAACACCTCAATACACGCAAAACCAGTACACAAGTGAAGTCAACCAGACAGAATATTGACAAATAAACTTACACCCAGTCATTTAACCATATGTGCATGAATGCAGTCAAGTAGAAAAGAAACCCATCCATCCAGCCAAAACACCTCTCCGTCCCCTGATCACACCCCAAAAGAGCTATTTAATCCCATCCAACCCAACACACCATGTAGGACCTCGAAAGGCCCATCCAACCCTACACACTACGTATGTGGACTAGGCCACTCAAATAATAATATGCAGCAAAGCTGATGTATATGCAGAAAAGTGCATTGTAGTAAATCGTTGTACAGATGTGTTGCAGTTTAAACTGCCAGGTCAGATAATAATACGCAGCAAAGTTGGTACAGCGCGGTAAACTGCTGAATTGATAAATTGCAGTTAAATTGCCAAATTAGATCAGAATCAGTCTTCCTTCTCTTCACAACCAACCCAAAAATTAATTTATGCAAGTGCATGTATGCTTACAACCTTACAGAAACAATGAACACACTGACAGACAGTTAGGCAGAAACAAACATGCACACACCCAGTTAACCGTGTTCAGAATCAGATATCTTGCACAACAGTCACAAATAACACGTAAATCGAAACCCAGATCAGAATCTTAACTACCCTCATTAAAGCCTAGCCAAGGGTTGGAACACACTGACATATTTTTAGATCCAAAACATACATAGAACTAAATTTGGTGACTTAGGGCCACACCACACGCCCGTGTGCACTGGTTGTGTGGAAATACCTAGGCCGCGTGACAATCAACACGCCCGTGTGGAAGGAGGCACACAGCCGTGTGGCTAAGGTACACGCCTGTGTAAGCCAAGGATATTACCATGTAAACAGGCCGTGTAACTCTTTACCCAATTGTGCTAAAATAGGATACATGGCAGATACGACCGTGTGCCCACTAGACATGGTCGTGTGTCTGAAACACACGCTTGTGTAGGATCCCTAAATCCCCAAATTGGCCACACGACCGTGTGGCTAGGCCATGTAGCATAAAATCACCCAAACCCTAATTCCCAAATGCATACGTCTACGTGCCCAAGGGACATGGCCATGTGGATATCGACTAATTTCCCCAAATCAGCCACATGGCTATGTGGTCAGTCCATGTGGCACCTAATCTTGCCAAGAAACCTTAATTCCTAATCCCACACGGTTGTGTGAAAGCACACACACCCATATGGCCACCCATGTGGTCATGAAACGATACTGAAACAGGCTAAAATTACCGTTTTAGCCAACAAATCAGTCATCGACCTTTTCTATAACAAAAATATATTGGAATATACAGTATTCCCTATACTTCCTCAACAACTAAGTACCTAAAATCAATGGTTTAGAGCACACACAAGAATTGCCAAATCAACAACTTGTAAATAACTTAGATAAGGTTTGAATCCCACACCTAATTTACGATCAAATGCATCTAGACACCAACTCGATGACAAAGAAACCAAAGCTCTTCGAAGACCACAAACAAAACTGTTTTCCAAAAGAAGAAAAGAAAAAGGGGAAAAAAAGAGGAATCAAAAAGAGGGAGAGGAGAACGTGAACAAAAAGAAAGAAAGCAGTAACCAAAAAATAAAAATAAAAATAAAAATAAATCTAAATAGTTATTTTTAAACCTAAAACAAATCTTCTATTTAACAAAATAAAAATATTTCTGCAAAATGTACATACATGGATTCCAACGTGTGACCTAGAGATGCACTAACACACAACTAACCACCAGACCAGCAGACCCATTCTGATATCAAAACGCACAACTAAGCACAATAGCTCAGCCTACTCACTGACCCTAACCAAAAAGCTCAAAACTTCTAACCCCAAAATTTAGGGTGTTACGAACTAACAATTCCAACACGTTTATTACAAATTTCCACTCTATATTTATCACTTGTATTTTTACCTAATCCATAAACTCTAATATAAGATAAATAAGAGTATCCAAGGTACTTACCTTAATGGATATTTTACCTGACATCAAATATAATAGTTATCTTAGGTCATTTCTACACTTAATGAGCTTGCTTTCATGTCATTCTATAATTAATTATTGCATTTTCAGTATTAGTAGGTTAGGAACTAAATATTAATAAAATAAGAATTTTTACTCATTTTCTACTATTTTGATGACCCGTAAGGCCGACTCAGACCTCGTGGGTGACTAATGGGCTAATTAAGTGTGTATGATGCCAATTTAAGTCCAAGAATACAAGGAATAATGATCAGGCCGCGAGACAAAGGAGCTCGATAGGCCAATGAAGCTTCCAAGACTATGAAAACACTTGACGTTGTGACGAGGAGCTTCCTCTCGTCACGACGGTGCAGGGAAGATAGGAAGGATTTCACGGTGGCAACATCGTGATGAGGAGTCTTCCCACGTCATGATGACGCGATGATGGCAAGCCAAAATGTGGTTGATTCTTTGCATGACACTTTTGGGGTATTTCCTCATTTGGACCCTAGAATTTATCATAATATTGTATTAATCGGTATCTAAGTGTACCTAGGGTTGAGTGGTTACCACGTTGTCTATATAAGCAACCTTAGGGTCACCGGGATTCTATGCAGACTTAGAGACACAAGTTTTCCTATTTAGTTTTTTTTCGTTGACGTTAGCGAACAAAATAAATAAATATAAATAAACATATATAAAATAAAATATAAATAGAATGATTTATATTTAATTTTCCAAATACAAAAAACAATCAAAACCGTAACAAAAGTTGAAATCAAAAGGGAGAATAGAGATTTTACTAAATGTTGAAGCCTGTTAAAAACAGTTTCCTTAAGACAGATTTAGTTGCTCCTATGGTAATTGGAGAAACGTTGGTCAAATGTCTTCCAAGATACAACAAAAACAATGATCAAAGCAGTAGCACCTCTGTAGCTATCAAGAAACAAACGATGTCTTTTTCTATCACCGAAACATTTGAAAAATACTGAGAGGAAAAGAAAAGTTTTGAAAGCAAAAAAATTTTGGTGTGAAAGAATATTAGAATGTCTAATACTAAAGAATTTGTAGCCTTTCGTAAGCATTGAGAAAGTTGAAATTTTGGAAATTTTCCACAAAATCTACTGTTAATGAGCCAATAAATCAATTTGATTTAAATATTATTCAAATAAATAAATAAGATAAATGTCCTTATATAAACAAATTATGTAGGAAAAATAATTTTGTGTTGGGCTAAAATATCCGCAGGTCCACTCTGGGCCTGACCGATCTGAACACACACACCCCACCACCACGCTCGAGGCAAGGTTCCAAGCTTATCAATTCAATCACCCTTCAAGAGGATTCCCATATATATACACATCTCACACTTGGTATTTAACCAATGTGGGATCTAAGCTTTTACTTTTCCTCAACAAATATTTCCAAGTAGCTTACTTTGAGTATCAATTTCTCATTCATCACTCAATCATTTTGAGCATATGATATACCGTTGTAAAGGTCTCATGGAGTAGAATATGAAACCATAATTTTATTATTCAACTCTCCACCTTTACCTATTGAGAATATGCCTCAGAGTTTGCATAAAATACAATTTTTCCAACATTCTTTTCATTTTATCTTAGTCAGAACTTTTCTATTCCGATGTGAAGACTGTAACACCCCGAACCCGATACCGTCGCCGGAGTCGAACACGAGGTGTTAACAGACTTCAAACCACTTATTCGACATTTCCCAGACAAGCTGCCGATCTGCGTACTAGTCGCTTTAAAAATCATATCTTGAGTTTCACAACTCAAAAATCAGTTTCGTGATTTTTCCCTGAAACTAGACTCATATGCCCATCTCCATAATTTTTTTCAGAATTTTTGGTGGGGCCAATTAGTACAGTTTATTAGTCAAAGTCTCCCATATTACAGGGATCGACTACACTGACCCTTGCGCATTACGAATTGGATATCTCCCTGCACAGAGCTTCAATACTGATGTCGTTTGTTTCTATAGAAACTAGACTCAGAGAGGAATCTGTACATATATGGCATGACTCCTAATTATCTCTGGTTAATTTATAATAAATCTCCAAAGTCGGAACAGGGAATCCAGAAACCGTTCTGGCCCTGTCTCACGAGAACCTGAATATCTCTTAACATACTGTCCATATGATCTTTTCGTTACTTTTATATGAAAATAGACTCATCGAGCTTCGAATACATAATTTATTCATCAATTAATTCCACTCCTACTATTTTTAGTGATTTTTCAATCTCACGTCACTGCTGCTGCCAGCATCTGTTACGAAAGCAACTATGCCTATTTCGTGATTTCTCCTTGATCTAACTAGTAATTCATCATACATATCACCAATTATGATCATGACTAGCCATGCCAAAGGCTAATCATTGTCAAACTTCCCCCTACTACACTATTGCCATATCATGAATTTTAACACCAAAATAATCAACCATGACGTATGGCATAAAAAGGTCGAATTATCAAGATTTGCGACCTAACGTTATGAGTCCAAACCCAACCGAACATTTATGCTATTTTCGCATGGCTAAAAGATTACATACCAAAGTTCAAACACAACATAATAGCCTATACATGCCGAAATGTTCTCCTAAGCCAACTAAGAAGAAAGTACCAAAACTTGCTATCCGGTGTGATGACTTCGATGACGGCCCGACCACGCAAAAAGAGACGAGTCCAAGAAACCTAGAATAGGTGACAAGGAAACACCGAGTGAGTTTATAACTCAGTAAGTCATAAGCAATGCACTACCATCCATTAATAACATTATCACAATAGGAAACAAAATGGAACGAGGCTAGTTACTCCATCCATACCGAACCATGCCATAGTTCCTCAGACCCATCGGTTCAATCTCATACCAAATCATGCATTCACATTCCATATACTCATCAATAGGATATTTGAGGCATTTTCATACGTCATTTTATTTTCGTTACAATCATACAACTAAACGGCCTTTCACCTATTCCACGATAAATCTTATGTACGTGACTTCAAGTATATTTGTCACATAGGTTCAAACTTACCAAGCTCAACTCCAAATATAGTCATAGCACCTATTAGCCATGAACTCAAGGTACTTACCCGATCCGCTGTCCGTGATCGACTCAATAATGTCGCACACTTAGTGTCCATAATGATTCAAAAGTATATATTAAGTCCGCACACTCAGTGCTATATAATCAACTCGCACACTTAGTGCTATATAATCTAACTCGCACACTTAGTGCTACATAGTCAAACTCGCACACTTAGTGCTACATAATCAAACTCGCACACTTAGTGCTACATAGTCAAACTCGCACACTTAGTGCTACATAGTCAATTCGCACACTTAGTGCTGCACAATTTAAACCCGCACACTTAGCGCCAATCTCATGGTCATAAATGTTTATACCCGCACATTTAGTGCCGAGATCAACAATTCAATACATCTCACCTCTTTTCTTTTCATTCAACACTTTCATCATCACATACGTACATGCATATATATATATTTATTCATTCCATTCAGCATCATTACATAAACGTTATGACCATTTGAATTAATACCAACTATATGCTTAATGACTTACTTGGTGTTGGGTAAGACGGTTCCAATTCGGCTACTCGATGATCTTTTCTTTGCCTTTGCTTGATTCTCCTCCCTTAACTCCTTGAGCTTGATCTATAAATCAACTAGTTTAGCCATCTTGCTAAACATTCATAATTCAATTACACATGCATATGTATGTTTGTATATTCGGCAACCATCCTCACTAATTACCCATTTAGTCGATTATACACATAATTAAAGGTAACATCCCGAATGGGCATACTTGTGTATATATACATATATATGTATATATATACTTCGGAATGGGCATCACAATTAGATTTAACACCACCTTCATACTCAATTAGATGGCCGAATGTATGTATACATGTACAATATCAACTATAACATCATTTAAACACCTAATTTCATCTCATGAACACTTAATCGAATTTTCCTAATCTAGCATATTTTCACATCTATTTGTAACATCATGTAAATCCACATATAATTACATTTCTTAAGTTCCACATCTTAATGCCCATTATAGCCACTCACATAGTCTAAATCTAGCAATCGGCAACACCCACCTTTCCACTATGTTAGCCGAATACTCATTCTCTTCCTAGTCCTAAATTCGGCACCTCCAACAAAATAGCTTAACAATTTCAACTTTCATGCTAACATAACAAGCAACTTAACACATCCATATAACTAGCATGCTAATAGCATCAAGGTATCAACTAAAATTTTTTAAGCTCCTTAGCCGAATCCTAACTCTCCAACAACCCCAAATCCAACCATGGGATAGATAGAATTTAGACTCATCACCCAAAGGTTGTGTAAACTTCCAAAAATATCATTGAACATACCTTGATCTAAAGGACCACCTTGGCCGAATCTTGCTTCCTCTTCTTCCTCTAGTTACGACAATTGCAAAAGAAAGAAAACATGAACACTCCTTCTTCCCTCCTTATTAAGCATTCAAACTCCCTCATTTTCATACCACAACATCAAACACTCCTCCTAGATACAAGCAATGGCCGAACTCTTTACAAGTTTTTCTCCCCTTCTTTTTCTTGGTTTTCGGCTAGGAGATGGCAAGTATGACACCCATTTTTTTTTGTTCACTTTCCTATTATTATCCCCATCATTTGTTAACCAAAAAAACATATTAAATTAGAATGAGTGGAGCATCATCACTCCTTGGCCGGCCACCATGTATTTTATGGGCAATTTGACATGCAAAGCCATGCTTCCTCACCCTATTATTAATTACTCCTTATAATTCATCTATCATCTTTTCTAACTTCGTCAACTAGGTCCTTTTTGAATTAATTCACAATCCTAAAGCTAATATTAAGCATTTAATTTCTCATATATTCACTGTCACACAAAAATTTATGCAATTAAAACACAAAAATAAATTTTTGGCTCGGTAATGTGGTCTCGAAACCACATTCCGACCAGGGTCTAATTTGGGTTGTCACAAAGACAATTCCAAGCGGCAATTGCTTTGACACTGCACTTCAATATATGTTCATGAGCTTTCCCCTATCTCTTATTCTTTTATTTATATTTTTGTTAACCTTATCAATTAGCGTTTATATGAATAATTGAATAATTTATTATGCTTATTCTATGTGTCGTATGGTTCGATTAATAAAATAATTTATTTGTTAAGTGATTATATATATGAAATTGGTTGTTTATTCAAGAGTACTTAGTATATTGGGGAGTGATGCCCCTAATAGAATATCGAGATAGGTGAGACTGGAAAGGTAGCTTGTCGTGTATAACTTGTGCCAAGCGATGAGACCGGAAGGGTATCCGTTTGCCTAGAAAGAGACCAGAAGGCTAACTTAGGTGGTAATCCTTAGTGAAGATGAGACCGGAAGGGTATTCTTAGCTAAGAGTGGTAAATAATTCAATCTAGGATAATTAATTATTTAATTAGATAATTAGGGATTTAATCCAAAAAGTAATTATTTACTCTAAAACAGGGGAAAATAAAACAGAGTAAGCATAAAATTCTTAGTAATTATTTACTCTAAAACAGGGGAAAATAAAACAGAGTAAGCATAAAATTCTTAGTAAGTTCGTATAACATGGTACTTAACTGTAACAGCCCGATTTAGACCCTAACTGGAATGGTGGTTTCGGGACCACGAATTCGAGTCAAAAAATATTTTAAAAGTATTTTCAGTGTTTATTCTGTGTGAATTTATATCTGTGAAATTTTCGTGATTTAATTTTGTCGTTTAGGTGCTCGATTAAATAAAAGGGCTTAATCGCGTAAACTAAAGAAATTGATGGTTAAAAGCATAAAGGGGCAATTCGTTGATGGCTTATTAAAAGGAGGTCCTCAAGTTGAAAATGGACCATTAGCAATATAAGTTATATTCGTATCATTATCTTGTTCATAACACCAAAACTAAGACAAAGAAAAAGAAGAAAACAAAGGCTAGGGTTTGGCACTTTAAAAGCTCAATCAAGGTTGGATTTTTGTTCAGTTTTTGATAATTTCTACGTTGTTTAGATCGTTGCTTCGAGTACTACAAAACCCATGCTCGAATTTTTGATTTTGATGAATATTTTGAGTTGTGCCATTGTTGATAGCTTGTGATTTTTGTTGTTTGATGGTGAAAAATAAAAGATATGTTTTAGATTAACATATTTTGTATTGGATTTTTTGATGATTTTGAGTAATTAGGATTAAATTGCAAAAATAAGAATTTAAGGGACTAAAATGTAAAATTAAAGAATTATATGAGCTTGTATAGACATGGGTAATATTCGGCCTAGCTTGGGTATGAAGAAATTTGGTGTATTTTGTGTTTTGTGCAATAAGGACTAAATTGTAAAAATTGTAAATGTCAAGGGTAAAATGGTAATTTGCCTATTTATGTGTTTTTGGACTAAATTGAATGAAAATATGTTTGAATGAGCTTAATTTGAATATGTTTAGATCAAGAACCAAAGAAATCAGATTTGGACTGGAGAAAAATGTAAGTTGTCGACTAGCAGCCCCGTTCCATTTTACGACGTCCGAGGTAAGTTTATAAGCAAATAGACGTGTTTATTGATAGTTTAATGTTATAATTACTTGCTGTTATTAAATGTTAGAAACTAAATATATTGTGGCCGAATATGAATAAATGTGGCTACTAGACTTCCGAGTCCGATTTAACCAAGATACGACGTTCGAAAGCCCCGTATGAACCTTAGGAATAGCTAGGATACATATATCATGACATAGGATTCCGATATATGTGTGCGAGTAAGTCCATGGCATCGATTTGTGATTTCGATATGTGCTTACGAGTAAGACCCTGTCTGGGACAATGGCATCGATGTGTGGCGACATGTAAGACCACGTCTGGGACGTTGGTATTGTACGATTTATGTAATTATCCGAGTGTCCTATACAATTCCGAATAGTTCATCGGGCAAAGATATAATAAGAACGAATGTCTAAAAAAAGCTATAGGTCAGGTAAGAATTGACTTGTCATCTACTTGAGCAAAGGTAAGTAAAAACTTTGGTTATTTGTTACGAATCTTGTAAGTGCAAATTAAGAAATTATGTGTATTGATATGTGTACTTATTTTGTGAATGAGTAAGCATGTTGTGATAGTTCTTATGTATATGTGTTTAATTGATGAGGTACATATTCGGTTATATAGATAATCTATGCATGTGGAAGGTATAATAAACCATATGAGTTTTGTGTTTGTGAATGTGAACTAAGTATGTATTGAATACTCAGCTATGAAGGTTAAAGGTCAATTTATATGAATTTTGGCGATATAAATATTCGGTCAAGGTGATAGAAATAAAAGAGAAATAATTTTTATATGTTTATATACATGCTTAGTACGAACATATGTATTTATAAACGATTGGGTCTAAATGTGAAATGATAAAATAATTTGGTTCTGTTTAGTTAAATTGATTAACTTCATTGGGTTGTTTGTTTGCTTGAAACTTACGAAGCTGTGATAGCTTACTCTGTGTGTTGTATTTACTCTGTTTTATAGATTTTGGAGTCAAGCTATAAGCTCGGGGACTGTTAACCAAGCTCGTCACACTATCTACTGTTTTGGTACCTTTAAGCTAAACTTCAATTATGGCATGTATAGGCTAGCGTTGGGAATAATTATTTTGGAAATGTTTGTAAATTAGCCATGCGAAAATGGCTTAATTATTTTGCTTGACTTGATTTCAGTTTAGTTGTGGTTGAGGACTGTTTTGGTCGAGATGATTTATGCCATGAATATATACAAACTGTGCTAGGTGATTATGTATTAAGTTTAGTTCTTGATCTTGAATGTGTCATGATAAAAATCGGTCATATGTTTGTTAGATTATTATGCATGTGTTTCATATTAATACGCAGTATGTATGTGAATTTAATTATTCTGTATAGTCTCAATCTACATGTCTTTGGTTAAAGCATATTAACGAATTTGATTGTTGGTAAAGTGATAATAGAAGCTTGTATACGTATGTGATTCTAGGTATAAAGATTCGGCCATAAAATAGTTTGGGCATAATATGTGTGTTTAGTATGTTTATTAATGTGTATATTAAATGCGGCATTATTTAGAAGATGGGTAATTATGATCTATCCTAGTTAGTTTGATTATTAAGTGACAAATAATGTATGTGGTTCATGATTAACCTAGTCGACTAATTGTTATATATATATTTGATGTTTAAATGTTAAGTATAGTTTTGGCACTTGGGTAAATGCGCACCTTGCATGAATTCATGATAACTAAGTAATACATAAATGTTTTGTTTATACTAAGTCTATATCAAGAGTGTAATCATAATATACATTCGACTTGTTTGAATATATGTGTATTTGGTCATATGGTACCTTACTAAAGACATTGAATTTTTATAAGTCATGAAGCTAGTGTGTAAAGAGAATGGGATATGCATGATATAAACTTTGCAGCTCATTTATGCATTAGACTATGACATGCGCATATGACATTTTGACTTGCTATATTATTTAAGTTTTTGCATGCCTTGTATTTATGTAAAGTGATTTTAAAAAATATATATGGAAGCATATTACCTTATATATATGATTATAGGAATAGATAAATAAATGTAAGTGGTGAGTGTGTAGTGCAACATGTTTTATAATGTTACATGTGAATGACGTATTTGTTATGTATACCTATGAAGCAAAATGTTCTCATTTAAGAGATGTGTTAATTTATGATTTAGATTTTTTATTAACTTTCGAGACTTGTGTTTACGATTAATTAATTGTATTTTATTTTTTTAATACCTTAAGACTCTGTTCCAGTGACGGATATGGGTTAGGGGTGTTACATTTTATTGGTATCAGAGCTACGATTTAGTCTGTTTTAGGATTAACGTAGCATGTGCGAGTTTAGCTATACATGCCATTATTATATACTATGATAGTGTGATGACTTCTGACATTTGAAATGTGTTTTTATGTAGTAAATGGATCCCGACAGAGCTATAGCTGATGATGTCGAGAGTGTAGTGCCTGCTTCCACGCAAGGGACAGTGCAGGCTGATTCTCGACCAATTTTTAGCAATCAAGAAAGTGAGGCTAAACAAGCCTTCTATCAAATGATGAATGACTGGTCCACCCAATATATCCGGACTAACCGGCTACACAACAACCTCCACCCGAATTAATCCATCTTCCATGCCTGTTGTACCTCAAGTAAGTGATCCGTTGCGATTGAATAGACCACCTATTGAAAAAATCAGAAAACATGGAGCTGAAGAGTTTAAAGCCACTGATGATGATGATGTTGAGCGGGCTGAGTTCTAGCTTGATAATACCATCCGTGTGTTTGATAAGCTGTCTTGTGCTCCGGATGAATGTTTAAAATGTGATATATCCTTGCTTCGAGACACAGCATATCACTGGTGGAATACCCTAGTATCAGTGGTTCCGAGAGAGCAGGTGACCTGGGAATTCTTTCAGACTGAGTTCCGTAAGAAATGTATTAGCCACAGATTTATCGATCAGAAGCGTAAAGATTTTCTGGAGCTGAAACAGGGTCGGATGATAGTGACAGAATACGAGTGGAAATTCATGAGGCTCAATCAAAATGCTCGAGAATGTATTTCCACTGAATCCATAATGTGTAAAAGATTTGAAGATGGGCTGAATGAAGACATTAAACTATTAGTTGGTATACTTGAGATAAAAGAGTTCATGGTACTAGTTGAGCGAGCTTGCAAAGCTGAAGAGCTCGGGAAAGAGAAAAGAAAAGCTGACTTTGAAGCTAGAGATGCACGCAAAAGAACATCTGATAAGTCATCCTAGTCGGCATCAAAAAAGTTCCGAGATGATTTCAGCCATTCTAAAGCTACTTCAGGTTACTCCAGACGGGATCAGACTAGACCACCAGTGAGCTCGAGAGCTACCTCAGTAACGAGTGTGGGTAATGTCAGATCAAATCAACCCGAGTGTAAGTACTGTGGTAAACGACATCCCGGCAATTGCAGGTTGCAAGATTAGGCCTTTTTTAAATATGGATCAAAAGATCATTATATTCGAGACTGTCCAATGTTAGCTGAGGAAAATCTAGCGCAGAATACGAGATCGGGTAACACCGCAGCTCATGGTAGACTGCCCAGAAATGCTGGTAATACAAGTGGCAGTTAGAAAGGGACTAAAGATACGGCAGTCAGATCTGAGGCTCATGCACCTGCCAGAGCCTATGCTATACGTGCACGAGAGGAGGCTTCATCCCCAGATGTTATTACTGGTACATTTACTCTTTATGATACTAATGTAATTGCATTGACTGATCCTGGTTCTACTCATTCTTATGTATGTGAGACATTAGTATTCAACAAGACTTTGTCTGTAGAGTCTACTGAGTTTGTAATTAAAGTGTCAAACCCCTTGGGCCGGTGTGTTATGGTCGACAAAGTGTGTAAGAATTGTCCCTTGATGGTTTGAGATCTGAGCTTTCTGGCTGATTTGATGACTTAGACATAATTCTGGGTATAGACTGGTTAACAGTACATGATGCTGTTGTGAACTGCAAAAGAAAGACCATTGATCTACGGAGTCAGAATGATGAAGTTATTCAGATTGAATCTAGTGATTTGTATGGTTTACTAGCAGTGATTTCTTCAATGCTAGCTCAAAAATATGTGAGAAAGGGGTGTGAATCTTATTTTACCTACGTTCTCAATAGTAAAGCGACTGAAAGAATTATTGAATCAGTACCTGTTGTATGTGAGTACCTGGATGTATTTCCAGAAGAATTACCAAGTTTGTCACCTATTCAGGAAGTAGAGTTTGGTATTGAGTTAATGCCTAGGACGACTCCAATATCCATAGCTGTGTACAGAATGGCACCTACAAAATTAAAAGAATTGAAAGCTCAGTTGCAAGAATTGAAAGATAGAGGTTTCGCGCGACTGATTTTCTCTCCGTAGGGTGCAGCTATGTTGTTTGTGAAAAAGAAAGATAGAACTATGAATATGTGCATCGATTACAGACAGCTTAATAAGGTGACTATAAAGAATAAGTATCCGTTGCGACGGATTGATCATCTATTTGACCAACTGAGAGGGGCTACAGTATTTTCGAAGGTAGATTTGAGATCAGGCTACTATCAGTTGCGAGTTAAAGATTCAAATGTGCCAAAGACTGCTGTCAGAACAAGGTGCGGATACTATGAGCTTTTAGTTATGCCTTTCGGACTCACTAATGCACCTGCTATTTTCATGGACTTGATGACTTCAGACCGTATATGGATCGATTTGTGGTTGTGTTTATAGATGACATTTTGATCTACTCTCGTGATGAAGCCGAACATGCCGAACATTTGTGACTTGTGTTGCAGACCTTGCGAGATAAGTAGTTGTATGCAAAATTTGGTAAATGTGAGTTCTAGTTAAGTGAAGTCAGTTTTATGGGCCATGTAGTATCAGCATCAGGTATTCGGGTTGATCCGAGCAAAATTTCAGCTATACTGGATTGGAAATCTCCAAAGAATGTTTCTGAAGTCCGAAGCTTTCTGGGACTTACTAGTTATTATAGACGGTTCGTGAAAGGTTTCTCTATGATTGTCGCCCCGATGACAAAGCTATTGTAGAAAGATGTTAAGTTTGAATGGTCAAAGAAGTGCCAGAAAAGCTTTGATCAGTTGAAAGCCCTTTTGATTGAAGCTCTAGTGCTAGTTCAGCCAGAATCGGGTAAATAATTTGTTATTTATAGTGATGCATCATTAAATGGTTTGGGCTGTGTCCTGATGTAGGAAGGCAGAGTGATAGCTTATGCCTCAAGACAGTTGAAGCCACACGAAAAAAATTATCCTACACACGACCTGGAACTAGCAGCCATTGTGTTTGCGTTGAAAATTTGGCGTCACTATTTGTTTGTGGAGAAATGCCATGTTTATTCTGATCACAAAAGCCTAAAATACTTGATGACTCAGAAAGATCTGAATTTGAGACAACGTCGTTGGTTAGAATTGCTAAAAGACTAAGAGCATGTGATTGACTATCACCCAGGAAAGGCTAACGTTGTTGCTGATGCTTTAAGCCGAAAGTCACTGTTTGCTTTGCGTGCAATGAATACGCATATGGCCATGTCTGATGATGTTCGTTAATAGTTGAATTGAAAGCTAGACCATTATTTGTTCAAAAAATATGTGATGTCCAGAAGGTTGATAATAAATTGATTGCAAAACGAGCTCAGTGTGAGACGGATGCTGATTCAAAGTTCAGAGTTGATGCTGATGACTGTTTTAGATTCAAAGACCGGATATGTGTTCCGAGGAATTCAGAGTTGATTCAGATGATTTTGAATGAAGCACATAGTAGTCGGTTATCTGTTGACCCAGGTAGTACAAATATGTATAATGATCTGAAACAACTTTACTGGTGGCATGGTATGAAATGAGACATCTCTGACTTTTTTGCAAGATGTTTAGTCTATCAACAAGTAAAAGCTAAACATCAGGTGCCTTCAGGACTACTTCAGTCTATCATGATACCTGAGTGGAAGTGGGACAGAGTTACTATGGATTTTGTAATTGGTTTATCGTTGACACCGAGCAAGAAAGATGCAATCTGGGTTGTTGTCAATAGATTTACTAAATCGGCTCATTTTGTTCCGATATATAGACTACTCACTCGATAAGCTGGCTAAATTGTATGTTTCTCAAATTGTGAGATTACATGGTGTGCCTATATCTATTGTTTCGGATAGAGATCCGAGGTTCACATCGCAGTTTTGGAAAGAAACTACAAGATGCACTAGGTACAAAGTTACATTCAGTACTGCTTTCCATCTACAAACAGATGGCCAGTCTGAGTGAATTATTCAGATACTTGAGGATATGTTGAGATGTTGTATTCTCGAGTTTGAAGGTACGTGGTAACGATATCTACCTCTGATTGAATTTGCGTATAATAACGGCTATCAATCAAGCATCAAAATGGCACGTTATGAAGCTTTGTATGGTCATAAATGTCGTACACCATTGTATTGGACTAAGCTCAATGAAAATAAGATACACGGGGTTGATTTGATCAGGGAAACTGAACAAAAAGCGAAAGTGATCCGTGAAAGTTTGAAGGCAGCGTTAGATCGAAAGAAATCTTATGCGAACTTGAAACGTAAAGATATAGAGTTTCAGATCAGAGATAAAGTCTTTTTGAAAGTCTCACCATGGTAGAAAATACTCAGATTCGGTCGTAAAGGCAAATTGAGTCTGAGGTTTATTGGTCCGTATGAACTAATAGAGCGTATTAGGCCAGTTGCTTACAGACTATTGTTACCACTTGAGTTAGAAAAGATCCACAATGTATTCCATGTCTCGATGCTTCGTAGATATTGATCTGATCCTTCACATGTGATTAGTCCGTCTGAGATTGAAATTCAGCCTGATATGACCTACAAAGAAGAACCGATTCGCATTTTGACTCGTGAGGTTAAAGAGTTGCAGAATAAGAAGATTCAATTAGTTAAATTATTATGGCACAAGCAAGGAGCTGAGGAAGCAACGTGGGAACCAGAAGATACAATGAGAGAACGATACCTAAATCTATTCATTGGTAAGATTTTCAGGGACAAAAATCCCTAAGGGGGGAGAGTTCTAACAGCCCGATTTAGACCCTAACTGGAAGGTGGTTTCAGGACCACGAATTTGAGTCAAAAAAATATTTTAAAATTATTTTCAGTGTTTATTCTGTGTGAATTTATATCTGTGAAATTTTCATGATTTAATTTTGTCGTTTAGGTGCCCGATTAAATAAAAGGGTTTAATCGCGTAAATTAAAAATTTGATAGTTAAAAGCATAAAGGGGCAATTTGTTAATGGCTTATTAAATGGAGGTCCTTAAGTTGAAAATGAACCATTAGCAATATAAGTGGACGGCTAAAGACATTAAAATGAGGTAACATAATGTTTTAACTAAGGTTAAAATTGTAAATGAAATAATATATTATAAAATATCATATAATAAACATAAAATAAGTTATATTCATATCATTATCTTGTTCATAACACCGAAACTAAGACAAAGAAAAAAAAGAAAACAAAGGCTAGGGTTCGGCACTTTAAAAGCTCAATCAAGGTTAGATTTTTGTTCGGTTTTTGATAATTTCTACGTTTTTGAGATTGTTGCTTCGAGTACTACAAAACTCATGCTCGAATTTTTGATTTTGATGAATATTTTGAGTTGTGCCATTGTTTATAGCTTGTGATTTTTGTTGTTTGATGGTGAAAAAAGAAAGATATGTTTTAGATTAACATATTTTGTATTGGAATTTTTGATGATTTTGAGTAATTAGGACTAAATTGCAAAAATAAGAATTTAAGGGACTAAAATGTGAAATTAAAGAATTATATGAGCTTGTATAGACATGGGTAATATTCGGCCTAGCTTGGGTATGAAGAAATTTGGTGTATTTTGTGTTTTGTGCAATAGGGACTAAATTATAAAAATTCTAAATGTTAGGGGTAAAATGGTATATTTATGTGTTTTTGGACTAAATTGAATGAAAATATGTTTGAATGAGCTTAATTTGAATATGTTTAGATCAAGAACCAAAGAAATCAGATTTGGACCGGGGAAAAACGTAAGTTGTCGACTAGTAGCCCCGTCCCGTTTTACGACGTCTGAGGTAAGTTTATGAGCAAATAGACATGTTTATTGATAGTTTAATGTTATAATTACTTGCTGTTATGAAATTTTAGAAACTAAATATATTGTGGCCGAACATGAATAAATGTGGCTACTACACTTCCGAGTCCGATTTGACCGAGATACGACGTCTGAAAGCCCCGTATGAACCTTAGGAATAGCTAGGATACATATATCATGACATAGGATTCCAATATATGTGTGCGAGTAAGTCCATGGAATCAATTTGTGATTTCGATATGTGTTTACGAGTAAGACCCTGTCTGTGACAGTGGCATCGATGTGTGGCTACAAGTAAGACCACGTCTGGGGCATTGGCATTATACGATTTATGTAATTATCCGAGTGTCCTATCCAATTCCGAATGGTTCATTGAGCAAAGATATAATAATAACGAATGTGTAAAACAAGCTATAGGTCAGGTAAGAATTGACTTGTCATCTACTTGAGCAAAGGTAAGTAAAAACTTTGGTTAATTGTTACGAATCTTGTAGGTGCAAATTAAGAAATTATGTGTATATGATATGTGAACTTATTTTGTGAATGAGTAGTAAGCATGTTGTGATAGTTCTTATGTATATGTGTTTAATTGATGAGGTACATATTTGGTTATATGGATAATCTATGCATGTGGAAGGTATAATAAACCATATGAGTTTTGTGTTTGTGTATGTAAACTAAGTATGTATTGAATATTTGGCTATGAAGGTTAAAGGTCAATTTACATGAATTTTGGTGAAATAAATATTCGGTCAAGGTGATAGAAATAAAAGAGAAATAATTTTTATATGTTTACATACATACTTAGTACGAACATATGTATTTATAAGCGACTAGATGTAAATGTGAAATGATAAAATAATTTGGTTCTGTTTAGTTAAATTGATTAACTTCATTGGGTTGTTTGTTTGCTTAAAACTTACTAAGTTGTGATAGCTTGCTCTGTGTGTTGTATTTACTCTGTTTTATAGATTTTGGAGTCAAGCTACAAGCTTGGGGACTGTCAACCAAGCTCGTCACACTATCTACTGATTTGGTACCTTTAAGCTAAACTTAAATTATGGCATATATAGGCTAGCTTTGGGAATAATTATTTTGGAAATGTCTGTAAATTAGCCATGCGAAAATGGCTTAATTATTTTGCTTGACTTGATTTCAGTTTAGTTGTTGTTGAGGACTGTTTTGGTCGAAATGCTTTATGCCATGAATATATACAAACTGTGCTAGGTGATTATATATTAAGTTTAGTTTTTGATCTTGAATGTGTCATGATAAAAATTGGTCATATGTTTTTTAGATTACTATGGATGTGTTTCATATTAATGCGCAGTATGTAAGTGAATTTAATTATTATGTATAGTCTCAATCTACATGTCTTTTGTTAAAGCATATTAACGAATTTGATTGTTGGTAAAGTGATAATAGAAGCTTGTATACATATGTGATTCTAGGTATGAGGATTTGTACATAAAAAGTTTGGGCATAATGTGTGTGTTTAGTATGTTTATTAATGTGTGTATTAAATGCAGCATTATTTAAAAGATGGGTAATTATGATCTAGCCTATTTAGTTTGATTATTAAGTGACAAATAATGTATGTTGTTCATGATTAACCTAGTCGACTAATTGTTATGTATATATATTTGATATTTAAATGTTAAGTATAGTTTTGGCACTTGGGTAAATACGCACCTTGCATGAATTCATGATAACTAAGTAATACATAAATGTTTTGTTTATACTAAGTCTATATCAAGAGCGTAATCATAATATACATTCGACTTGTTTGAATATATGTGTATTCGGTCATATGGTACATTACTCAAGACATTGAATTTTTATAAGTCATGAAGCTAGTGTGTAAAGAGGATGGAATATGCATGATATAAACTTTGCAGCTCATTTATGCATTAGACTATGACATGCGCATATGACATTTTGACTTGCTATATTATTTAAGTTTTTGCATGCCTTGTATATATGTAAAGTGATTTTAAAAAATATATATGGAAGCATATTACCTTATATATGTGATTATAGGAATAGATAAATAAATGTAAGTGGTGAGTGTGTAGTGCAATACATATACATGTTTTATAATGTTACATGTGAATAACGTATCTGTTATGTATACCTATGAAGCGAAATGTTCTCATTTAAGAGATGTGTTAATTTATGATTTAGATTTTTTATTAACTTTCGAGACTTGTGTTTATGGTTAATTATATAATTCTTTTGTATTTGTTTAAGATTGTATTTTATTTTTGTAATACCTTAAGACTCCATTCCGGCGATGGATGTGGGTTAAGGGTGTTACATTAACTTACCATTCATCCTATTTGAGGTAACTAAGTAAGGTATAATCAACCACTTTGATCTCATTCCCTACACACATCCTTATTGCCCTTATTAGTCATATATTCCATAGTAATACCAAGACATGTATTGGTTAAACAATAATCAAGTTTCCAAGCACATATGCTTTCCACATCATGTATTCATTCAACATACACAATTCATCTCATTATTTCGAGTATAATTTCATAATAGTTCATTCGAGTTCAGATCATTTCACATCAGAACTTTACCCATATTACTCGGAATATCAAAGTCACGATTAGTACACTCTAAGTGTACAAGTCTATAATCAAGAATAAGCATTCTCATCAAATAGTTTCCATGTACAAATATCATCATCTCATATTTCATATATCACTTGTCATGTATCATCATTTTATTTCATTTCATGTAATATTCTTTTATGTCATATTTCTATATCATATACACTATTCCATGTCAATTTGTCTTAAATTTATATTTGCCCCTGTCAGAACCTTGCCGATTGAATTTATTTGAATTATCGATGGATACATAAGTAGTACACTTGAGGCGTACGAATCAGGATCCGTGAATTCATATTCAATGGTATCCATGAGGTACTATTTCAAAGAGTACACTCTTAAGCCACATATATATACTACAGGATTATCAGTCCAAACTAAATTCTTTTTATGACATATGCTCTAAAGAGCTTGATCTTGATTACCTGTATGGGCTAAATCTAATCCGTAATATATGCTTGAGATGACTTATATCAGGATTACCCATCCGGGCTAAATCCTATCAGAATTGAGATCGAAGGATTACTCATCCGAGCTAAATCCTATCCGCAACAAATGCAGGACCTCCTTCGTTTCGAGAAATCACATATCCATCGATTTTCTATTTATTCAACCGGGATTTAAACACTTCTCAAGCATTATTGATCATTTTATTATTTCATAACTCTATAACATTTATGTAATTCGAGTAAAAACCTTCCACATTCATGTCAAGCATACAAGTAACATTTTACTCATTTACCATTTTATCAGGCATTTTCGATACTTTTTTATTAAAATTCTGATTACCATATAAGGACCTTAAGTTTTGAATTCCATAGCTATTTGATCCTTCTAGCTACTAGAATCCAACTTTTGCATTTTATGCAATTTGATTCTTCTCATAATTAAGCACATAATCGGTAAAATTTTCTGTTCAAAATTTTCACACGTCATTTCTAGTATAATATGGATCATATTATAAAATAAAAATAAATTATATATATTTTTGGCTTGGATTTGTGGTCCTGATACCACTGTTTCGATTTCATCGAAATTGGCCTATTATAACTCTCCCCCCTTAAGAAATTTTCATCCTCTAAAATTTTACCAATAAGAAGATTCAGGCATTAATGTTCCTATCCGGTTCCCAGATAGTTTTCTTTATATCATATCATTGTCAACGAAATTTCACTAAAGATACCTTTATATTTTTCGTTTCTTTCACTTCACATGCCAGAATTTCAACCAGTTACTCACTGTAAGTCATGCCAAGAAAAATTTCAATATCTATTAGAGAAATAATAGATGATGGGTCTGATTGATACCGTTGTATCACATATACACATGAAAAGCATTGTGAAATTTGTAGAACTCTAATAAATATACCAATCAATACTTAACAAGTTCAATTCTTTTCAATAATCTTATATGACCCAGTAAGCCACAGACTTAATTTTGTCTGTACAGCCTATCCAAAAAACTTTCTTTCATGGTGAATTTCCAGAAATACTTTGTCACCATCAAAAACTCTATTTCATTTCATTTTAGATCCATATCAGATTCCTGACGATCAAATATTGCTTTTAAACTATCTCAGGTCCCTTTCATCTCTCTTCGAATTCAAAGAATCAAAACTACCACATGTATCTTTTCTCACTGAACTCCGTCCAAAACACCAGATTTTTGCATTTGTGATCATATAATGCCTCGTAGAGTATAATTTTATATATGACTGTTAACTGTTATAAGTAATTTCAACCTTCAAATTCAAGTACACAATATCGAAGCATATTTGCCAAAATCTAAATCATATGTTCAAATTGATCATCCATCTAAGGATGAAATACCGTACTAAAATGTAACCATGTACCCAGAGTTTCTTGTAACTTGTTTCAAAATCGGAATATAAACCGTAGATCTCTATCAGAAATAACAAAAACTAGCACATCATAAATCTGTCAATCTCAAAAATAGGTAATTCAAGAAATCTATCAAGTGAGAAATCCGTTCATGTCAGAATAAAATGTGCAGGCTTTTTCAAACAATCAACAATTACTCAAATAGTATCTTTCTTTTTCATAGACAGGGATAATCCCAACATAAAGTTCATAGTAACTTTGTCTCATTTCCACTTCGGTATTTTCTCTGACTGTAACCATATTAAAATTTTCATCCTTATCTTGTTGACACATCCAGCATTTAAATACAATTTCAGAATTACCACATTCCATTCCGAGCTACTAATACATTCTTTTCAAATCATTATGTATTTCATCATTCCCCAGATAAACAAACATAATACCACTGTGATCATTCATGTAAAATTTTCAGTACAAGCTCTAATTTCTTCAGTACACAGACTCTGTCTCTGAATAACAAACATTTACCAAATCTATTTTGAAATTCTGATTTAAAAATTATTGCACACTGTACTCATTTAACTCACAACTCTTTATCACTTTTCTGAGTTTCACTGATCTGTTGTAGAGACACCAGTTTAGCTCTATACTCAACTAAAATTAAATTGTTATCAGACAATCATATTCGATACTCATGGCTTGCAAAATATATAGAGATTTGATACTTAGAACATCTATAACCATATTCATTCTTTCCAAGTGATATACAATTATCAAGTCATAATCTTTCAACATTCAAACCATATACGCTATCTCATATTCAAATCTTTTAGAAACATCGGATGCTTTAAACTTTTATAATCAGTGAATATACAACATTTTTCACCAAATAAGTAATGTTATCCTATTTCAATACAAAATCAATAGCTGACAATTCTAGATTATATATTGGGTAATTCGTTCCATGTGGTTTTTTTTTAACTGTCTAAAAGTACAAGCTATTACTTTGTTTTACTACAGCAAAACATAGTTTAATCCTGTTCAATAGTGCAGTACTGTAATA
This sequence comes from Gossypium hirsutum, assembly GCF_007990345.1. NCBI lineage: Eukaryota > Viridiplantae > Streptophyta > Magnoliopsida > Malvales > Malvaceae > Gossypium > Gossypium hirsutum. Next base: position 89,273,281 of record NC_053426.1, read on the forward strand.
ACGAATTCCTTGCTGGATTCAGGCTGAACCAGAATTAATGCTTCGATCAACTGAACTTCTATCTAGTCAAAACTTCACTAACATTTGTCAGTCTATTCAAATCTTACATCTTTCTGTAATATCCTTATCATTGATGTAGCTATCATAGAAAACACTTTCACAAGAATTAAAAGGATATCGAAGTTTTACGTTATTCCAAGGTCACAATCATTAGATAGGTTAAAACCATAATACTATAATAGATCTGACGTTTCCACCATGTAAATGGAACAATACCTCAATCTCAATATTATTTTTCATATAAAAGAGGAAAACCAAGGGTGGTTCCAATATTAATCAGTGCAATAATACAGTTTTTATAATATGTGTTCCATATTACCAAATTCCCATACTCAGGTCAGAATTCATAACAGTAGTAGGTAAAGTCACCACTGACCAATGAATATCTTTCACAAGTAACCCATGTTTTCATAATAAAGAGATTGATGATATCTCAGAAAAATTCAAAAGAGGTATTATCACGCATACTCAGTAGAAACAACTGTGATATAGACAATATAACTTGCACATCGCAATTCAGAGCTTCAATCAGTACAAGTAGAAAATAATATCACATGAACCTTACCATCAAATCTTACATCAATCATGATAAATTAGAAAACCCAAGTATCATAGAGCAATACCGCTCATGAGTCAACCAGACTTCAGCAATTGCATTTATCATAATTTACTAGCCTTTCAATACAATAAATATTGCATCTGTTCATGCACAATTTGATATGCCTTTGAGAATAACAAAACACATAGAATACCCAGAAGGGATTGCTGTAATATTTACCGATTATAACAGTTGTATTCAATATTTTTGCAATTTCATCACTATTCCACTAACATATATAGTCATCAATAATCTCACATCATTCAGTTCACTCACGAAGCTTATTCGGAAGAAATTTTCAGTTAACCCATTATGTAGATACCATATCTGAATGAATCAATTTCTAATAATTAACTTCTTTCTTTAATAGGCATTGTGTATTGGAAACACAAAAATTTACGCATTTTTACATACCTTTTTTAACTTAAAATCATACAGTTTCAATAAAATTCTTGTCGAAAAATAATTAATTTTTATAAAATAATTAAAGTGCACTTAAAATATGAACATGTTGAATTTTATTTAATTTTATAATTAATTTTGATCAATTTTGGTTATTTTCGATAGATTTGCACACAGGACGAAAAATGGCTCGGCAGACACTGCTAGAAGCACAAAACAGAGAAGCACTTTGAAGTACCGAGGAAAACTAAATTTCAGCCTAAGATGGTCTAAAATTATATGTATTAATTCATAATATAATTAATTTTAATTTATATCTAATTTAATTTGGGTTAATTAATTATTATTAGTTAATTATGAAAAAGTGGTCCAGTTGAACCGAACTAAGTGAACCGCACCGCCCAAGAAATGGAAAACCCAAAACCATCCCAAGAGCTGACCCAAATTAGCTTATTAAGATTGCAAAGAGGCCCTTTAAGACTTGTTCAAGTTGCATTCAAACCCCTACACAATTGGTGGCTTTGTAGATTTGCCCCAAGCCAAATTTAGCAAAGTTGAAACCATCAACCTTGCCACATGTGTGGCCAACCAAGGGATGGCTCTTGGGCTTCTATTTTTAGCTAATTTTAGTAACCATCTTCAGCTATAAAAATCGCCCTTGGCTTATCATTCAACACACCTCAATTCATTCACATCTTTTCTCTCTTCTCTCCATTTTCTCTCTTCTTTGCCATTTTAAATTCTCTTGCTCTCTTGCCGATTTCTTCCCTTGGAAAAGGGGTGTTCATCAGCCATTTTGGAGCAACATTGAAGTGTTCATAGCATCTTTGATCAATGAGGATAACAGAGAATGAAGAACGGAGAAAGCTAGTCAAGCCACAGAAAAACACCGGATTTGATTCTTGTTCCCTATCTCTTTAATTTTTGTTGTTGTTATGATGAACATTGTAACACCCCTATCCCGTAACCGTCGCCAGAATAGGTAAGGGGCATTACTGGACTTGTAACTCTTGTCAGAACAGTAAAATTTTGAACTTTTTCTTGAAATAAAGATCGTTCATTTAAATAAGTACTAAGCACAGCCAGAGGTAAAATTTAAACTTCACTAAGTAAACATTCAAAAGATGCCATTTTCGCATGGCTTTTATACATTAACCAAAAATATTCTTCCGCCACTAGTCTATTCTATACATGCCATAAAATAATTCTAAACATAACAGTAACAAGCGGTGGATAGTGATAGTGTGACTAGTTGCTGACGATCCCCGAGCCTGTAGCTTCGCAATGAGATCTATAAAACAGAGGAAACAGAGTAAACGGAGTGAGCATTACAATGCTTAGTAAGTTTTAAGCAGTGTCAACAGATAACAATCAAATTATAACATAGTTGTTCGTATATTTTATTTCACTCTTCCTTCGGGCATACCATCCCTTTACCGAATATGCACATCTCATCATATACAATAGGCAGATAAACTTTCACATAAAAGTGAGCTCATGTGACATAGATATATTGTATGATTTCACATAACCTCTCACACTGATCCGATGTCACATAATCATAGGAATAGTCTCATAGATTGCTCTCGTATGCATCACATAACTACCTTATGATTTAGTTCAAATCAAGCTCACATATAAACTTGGAGTACATACCTGTTTAACCTTTCGCATTGAATATATTTATAAGCAATTCTTATTACGAAGTCTTATAGCTTTAACCTCTACTTGGATTATCGGCGAGACCTTTAGCTCAGATGAAATCTCCACACGAAGTTATCGGGTCTTACCCAGACAAAATCTCCACACGTAGTCATCGGGTCTTACCCGGACATAATCTCCACACGTAGTCATCGGGTCTTACCCGGAATATATTTCCAAGTTTCATGTACTTTTAATCACATGTTACAACATTCACATCGACTGTCATATTTGTAATTCATTTGTCTCATCAAATATCTAATAATACACACCTTTCACATTTGGTCGTTCGGCCACAATATACGCACATCGCCTACATATTTCACACTAGCCATTCGGCTTTACCACATATACATATCTCATATATATATTTCACATTGACCATTCGGCTTTACCACATATGCATATCTCATATATATATTTCACATTGACCATTCGGCTTTACCACATATGAATGTTCATATTCACCACATTGGCCATTCGGCTCATGCTCACATTCATCACATTGGCCATTCGGCCTTATCACATATATGCATGCTCACATTCATCACATTGGCCATTCGGCCTTATCACATATATGCATGTTCACATTCATCACATTGGCCATTCGGCCTTATCACATATATGCATGTTCACATTCATCACATAAAATCCTAAATCAAAATATAAATTTTCATGTATTCACATCACAATTATCCAAATATACTTCACATACCACATATACTATCATGTATACACTTTGTCTTGGCCGAATCTACATCAATCATTTTCCAATGAATAATTCAATTTCACGCCATACTATCATTTCATATTCGAATACTCATAAACTTACAATTTCACAAATTTTAATATCAAAGATCCGTCTAACACTCATATATCTTTTTACAATATCACGATTTAGAATTCACGTATGGGTTTAATCAATAGCTTATGAGCAACTAAAACAAGTTTTATCCATGTTTACAACAAAATCACATATTCACTACGAGCTGTTTTCCTGAACAATAATCACTAAATTATTTATAACTGGAGCTACAAAACTCCAAATCACTTGCCGTTAATTTTTCCTGAATATAGACTCGTATATCTTCCATCCATAAAATTTCCAGAATTTTAGGTTTGGCCAATCAATACCAGATTTTTCTTAAAGTTTCCCCTGTTTCACTGTTTGACTAATCTGACCATTCTTCACTACGAATCAAATTTTTCATTGTACAGAATTCATAATGTGTTATATTTGATTTCATTTGAAACTAGACTCATTAAGGAGTCTAAGCATATAAATCTTATCTTATAACCATTTTTGTACAAATTATAATGATTTTCCAAAAACAGAACAGGGGATTTCGGAGTCATTCTGACACTGTCCCACACAACTTTAAATATCTCTTTATAGGAAATTTCTTTACTTCCACGGTCTCTTTTATAAGAAACTACACTAACTAAGCTTTGATTACATAATTTATTCAGCCTATAATTCCACACCAACAATTTATAGTGATTTTCTAAAATCACGTTACTGCTGCTGTCCAAAGCAAATTATTACAATTTGCTCTTAAATTTCCAAGTCCAAACACTTATGAACTTACCATTTGAGTTTAAGACATATCATGGCCACATCATATCTTATTAAATCAACTCATTATGTCCTATTATGATTGAATTTACTCAACGTTTAATCACTTAAAACTTACCTCGGAAGTGGTCGACGATTAGATGTCCATGGCTACTCGTTTACTTTCTCTTTTCCCCTATCCGACTTTGATCCTCTTTGCTCTTAAGCTTAAGTAAAACAATAGATTTGCTTAAGTACTTAACTAATATTATTCACTTAACAATCACATTTGGCAATCACATATCATTTAATCTTTGATTGACCAATTTAACACATACCAAAATCCAATCATACATCTAACCTTTATCTCAATACCAAACCGAGTTATAAGATCATACATTATACTAAGCATATCATTAAACATACCTATTCAATTTAGCTAATTTCATAGCCGATTAATCACCTTACCCCACATTACTCAATGCCGAATATTAACCCAACATCACAAGCATAATCACCATGAAACTTACCTTAATACACATTTTATCCCATTGCCGAATACATATATATATATCATCAAACAAATATTTATTCACATAACAACAATTCATTCACATCTCTATAAATGATCATAATCGGACATTATAAACAAATCAACTAGTTTAGCATTCAAATTCTTCTAACCATTCCTCAATCATTTACTCAATGAACAACAATCCAAGCACATCAAAGCATAGTCGAATGTATCATTCTTCTTAAATTCAAAAATAAATACATGGGCTAACTTCAAAATCTATTTAACAACTCAACTTTATAAACACATATTCGGCTAGGAAGAAAGATTGATAATTTAACAACCTTAGCTTAACATATAATTTGTTGTGACACATCTTTAAGCATTCTTTTATTCCATCAACTCAAAATACATTCATCACTCTCAATAACTAAACTCATATTCGGCAATGGCCTCCAATATAGTGACCGATTCTTCTCAACTAGCACCTAGTGTACACACATGATCATTTGTTTGATTCAAGCACCTATCCACCAAAAATTCATCCAAATTAACAAGAACAACAACCACATTCTTTGTTATCTACCATGACCGAAACCCATATTCATTCACCAAATATCAAAAATTTATCATCAATTTGACATATAAGGACATAACCAAATGTTTCTTGCAACACAAACTCAAAAATTAACACATGGGTCATGTTATGAGCACCAAAACAAACTCAACTTCACAAAAATTTCAAAAGAATCACATGATATCATACCTTAATTCCCCCCACACAAGATGGCCGAATGCCTTAGGTGTGCTTTCTTCCATTTCTTGGTTAGTTTCGGCTTGAGAGAGGTAGGAGAAGAAGATGAACATTTTTTTTCTTTTCTTTTGTTTTTTTCCTTCAATTCACGACAATGAAGGGGGGCATGGATGAGACAACTTTGTTTTCATCACCCCTCTCTTTTCATAACTTTATTACTAACCTCTTATTTTATTCTTTCTAACATAACACACTAACACAACATGTTTCCAACATGTTTCACCCCATAACATGGCCGGCCACTAGCTCTAATTTTGGGTAATTTGACATGCAAACCCATCATTTTCATAACATGCATTAATAGGCCACTTTACATTTGCCTAGCACATTTCTAAATTTTCTCACATAAGTCCTATTTAATAAAATTCACTTACAATTAACAAAATTCAAACATGAAATTTTCACACATGCATATATACATATAATAAGCATCAACTATGACGGTTAATTATTTTTATGACTCGATTTTGTGGTCCCGAAACCACTTTTCGACTAGGGTCAAATTAGGGGTGTCACAAACATATCTATGAATATTGATGTTGTTGGAATGGTTAATTTAATCAATTTAGCTTGAATTTAATTCGTGTTAGGTTGATTGCATTCCGTCTTCTTAAATTGCTAAAATTGTGTTTATATTGTTATAGGCCTCAGTAAGATGCTTGATTAAGTAAAATCATGACTAAGTTATTCTTGCATTACAATTGTTAGGTAACTAATGAATTAATTATTTAAATGGATTGAAATTTTAATTAATAGACACGGTACTTAATCAGTGCATGTTTAATCTTCTAAGGTAGCTGAGGGTTAAATTAGCAACGGTATCTGACGATACAAGTGTCTTGCATAACTTGCAAGATTATTGTGATTAAACTGTTTCAAGGTAAGGATACTTTGTTACCTTACACAGTCTTTTATGTGCTTATTAAATTGAGTTAATTGTTTGAATTGACATAGGGATATGTTTAAGATATTATTTCAATTTAATAAGTATGTATGTGCTATAACATATTTGCCTATTAAGATTTGTTTAATCGCTTGAATTGACATAAAAATATGTCCAAGAGATGAATGGATTTTGGTAGGTGAGTATGTTCATAAGTTAGAAAATTACTGAGTTGTCGTGAATTTATTCGTAACAATATAAACATGAGTTTAATAATTCTAAGTTAAGAAATGTAATTAATCAACACAATTATGTCATCTTGATTAAAATTTTATTTTGAAATCGTGCATTTGAGATTTATTTATTTAGTTCCTTAGTTTTAAATCTTAGTTTTTAATCACCTTCTTCAAACAAAATATTTTTCTTCACCAAAGTGTTTTCAATAGCATTCATAAATAATTCTTTTCACAGTCCTTATGGGTACGATAACTCGACATTTACTTGTCACTTTATTACTTGGTGCGATTGTGTACACTTACACATTTCCGTCATTCCAAGTTTTTGGTACTGTTGCAATTCCCTAGCCACAACATCACCCAGCTGATTGGTCAGCAGCATACCACATGCATAACCTCGCGCACGCCGCGCACTGCATTGCGTGCCTAGTCCTGCTCAGCAGCTAGCTGCTCCTTGGCTCGCCTGCTGCTCAAGCCCCAACTGCCCAAGCCGTGTCCAGTGCCCAACTTCTACGTGCACCCACACCAAGCCTGCTCAACGATCCACACGCTGCTCACATCCCTGCTGCACATTGCTGCTTTGCACACACGAGTGGCACACGACCCTTTCACCCAACCTTAGCCAAAAAACCTCCCAACCTCTTTTAATTTGTCATCTTTTGATTCAAAATTATTTTTCTTAAGAGATATTAATTTTTACAAAAAAGGTGGTAAGACCAATTTTTCTCCTAAATTTTAATTTATTCAATTATCTAATTTTTCAATTTATTGAATTATTAATATTTTTTATTAATTAAAATTTTGAGAAAATAAATTTTCCTATCTTATGATTAGGTTAATCATGCCTCACAAGAGAACTCGTGCATCCGCCCAAATTGACGAATCACAAAATAAGTTCCACTGTGAAGAAGCCAAAGCAAGATATGAGAGTATCTTCAAGAACCAACAGATGCATCCAGAGAAAGGCTTCACCTTGAAGGAAAGAAACTATATTGATTTTATGGTGCGTATTCGTCAGGTTGCTGAAACTCTCAATTAAAGTTGTTTTGTGAGAAGAGACCTAGTGTGGATGAAGAGTTAGTGCATGAATTCTATGCGAATTTAACCTCAAGTGAGTTGACGGACGTTCCAGTTCGCGGAATCAAGGATCTAAGTGGACTATGTCAAAGAAAGGAATCCACACTTGTCGAAGAGAATATCTGACACCACTTGCAAAGTTATGGTTCTATTTCATCTGTCTCAGCCTTATGCCTAGCTCACATGGGACTACAATTTCATTAGAGCGAATGGTCTTATTATACTCGATATTAACTGGGAAGACCGTTAATGTGGGAAAAATCATAATGAGGGAGATGCGAAATTGTGCCATTAGACGTTCTGGCCCTGCTTACTTTCCTTTTACAATAACAATTTTGTGGTTAAAAGCTAAAATTCTTGCAAACGTAAAGAAGATAGGCTATAGCCAGGGCACAATCACAGATTGGAACCTCTACCGAATAGCTAGAGAATCTTTTCTACAGCAACGAGTTGAAGAAAGTGAGGACCCCGAAGAAGAAGAAAAAGATCCCACAATGCAATCAGCTGAAGTCCCAGATAAGGCAGAACCAATAGAACCAGAAGTTGAACTTGATGCCGAAACTTCAATGTTCAGAACTCAATCACCTCACCCAGATCTTCGAGATGAGCTGTCAAAGTTGATGGACATAATGCAGCATATGCAGTGGCAACAACAAGCTCACTAGAGATACTCAAAAATGAGGGATGACTCAATGAGAAGCGTTTTTACGAAAATATTCAATGACCCATTTATTTTTGTGCCTGAGTTTCCAGATTTCATATTTGAACTAAGGAGTCCACTATCAAAGAAGGAGCAAAGCAATTCATGCAAAGGTAATTATGATGGAGCAAAAGATGAGTCAAATTCGGAAGGATCTGCAAATAAATAAAAGGTGGGATCTTGACTTTATTTTATTTCTGTTCTTAGGTTATTTTAGGATTAAGCTTAATTAGGAATTTTATTTTTGCATAATAAAGCAAGATATGGAAATCATGAATAAAAATGAACAAGTCGCAAAGTATAAAGTGTGGCAATAGGTATATACATGTCTAGGATTGGATCTTGAGAGAGCTTGGTACTTAAGCAGTCAATTTGACTCACCTCCTCTTTTCTAGAATCCTGCCTAGTGTATAGTATCTATTCACTTTTAACAATGAGGACATTGTTCATCTTAAGTTGGGGGACCGAAAAATTGAAATTATTTCCACTCAGAATAAATTTTTCTTTTAATTATGATTAGGATATATTTTATTCAAAAATTTGAAATTTTGTTAAGTAAGCTAAACTTCAGTATAAATAAAGTTTGATTATTTCAATAAATTGTTATGTCAGCTTAATAATGACATAAATGAATTTTTAATAAAGCATGCAAATTGTACCATAAAATTTTTAGTTCCTTAAGAAAAGTTTAAGTCTTTAGAATTGACTTAGTAGTTTCTTGAGGCAAAATCCTAGGAAGCATGGAATGTTGAAAATGATTTAGGCAATTGTTGTTTGGACCGTTTGAGCCTTTCAAGCCAAACATGATGAAATTTTTATCCTTTGAAACCCAACTTTGAGACTTGGCCTAATTTTATTTGAACCCTTGCAAATTTAGCTATCACTTCTCGCTTAACTATCTTAAAATTATCCCACACACTAGACTCAGTACTATTCAAATTATTCTTTGAAATTAAGTTTGGGTGGGTTGAAAAGAAGTATCGAATGCTCTAAAATTGTAGTACATTTAGTAAAATGCTCAGTTAAAAAAAGCATGAGTTCTTAAAATAATATGTACAAAAAAGCATGTGAAAGCAAAGAAAGTTGATGTATTGAAGGTAATTATTTCGAAGGTCCGATGTAAGCCGAGTTTAGGGTTTTTTAGCCTAAAATTATCTATATTCTACCTACCCCTAAGCCCAACCACGTTACAACCTTGTTAAAGACCTATTGATTCAAGTTCCAGTGCTACCTATGTTAGTGGATAGAAATTGCTATGTGCAACATAAGAAGGCATAAGTTAAACTTAATGATTGCAGCTTAATCTTGAATAAGGGATTAAAATTAAATTGTGAAGGGTTAACATGACTTTATTAGGAAACATTTAGTCTAATTTTTGGCTATCATAAGATTGATTGAGATTAATTTGAACGATATGTATACTTAAGTAAGCATAACTATCAAATTTCTTATTTTTAAGCATAAGTATATTAAATTCATAATTCTGGGAAGAATGTTGTTCTGAAGGAATTTTTTTCAAAGATGTTTCCGAGAAATTCTTTTTAAATTTGTGCATTACTCAGGACGAGCAATGAATTAAGTTTGGGGTGTGGAAATACGAAAATTTACGCATTTTTACATACCCTTTTTAGCTTAAAATCATACAGTTTCGATAAAATTCTTGTCGAAAAATAATTAAAGTGCACTTAAAATATGAAAATTTTGAATTTTAGTTAATTTTATAATTAATTTTGATGAATTTTGGTTATTTTCAACATATTTGCACAAAAAGCGAAAGCTCGGCAGACACTACTGGAAGCACAAAACCGAGAAGCAATTTGAAGTACCGAGGAAAACTAAATTTCAGCCTAAGGCGGTCCAAAATTATATGTATTAATTCATAATATAATTAATTTTAATTTATATCCAATTTAATTTGGGTTAATAAATTATTATTAATTAATTATGAAAAAGTGCCCTAGTTGAACCGAACCGAGTGAACCGAACCGCCCAAGAAATGGACAACCCAAAACCATCCCAAGAGCTGACCCAAATCAGCTTATTAAGCTTGCAAAGAGGCCCTTGAAGACTTGTTCAAGTTGCATTCAAACCCCTCTTGTAGATTTGCCCCAAGCCAAATTTAGCAAAGTTGAAACCATCAACCTTGCCACATGTGTGGCCGGCCAAGGGATGGCTCTTTGGCTGCTATTTTTTGCTAATTTTAGCAGCCATATTCAACTATAAAAACCTCCCATTGGCTGATCATTCAACACACCTTAATTCATTCACATCTTTTCTCTCTTCTCTCCATTTTCTCTCTTCTTTTCCATTTTAAATTCTCTTGCTCTCTTGACGATTTCCTCCCTTGGAAAAAGGGTGTCCATCAGCCATTTTTGAGCAACATTGAAGTGTTGATAGCAGCTTTGATCAACGAGGACAACAGAGAATGAAGAACGGAGCAAGCTAGTCAATCCACAAAAAACACCGGATTTGATTTTTGTTCCCTATCTCTTTAAATTTTGTTGTTTTTATGTTGAACATATCTATGAATATTGATGTTGTTGGAATGGTTAATTTAATCAATTTAGCTTGAATTTAATTCGTGTTAGGTTGATTGCATTCCGTCTTCTTAAATTGTTAAAATTGTGTTTATGTTGTTATAGGCCTCGGTAAGATGATTGATTAAGTAAAATCATGACTAAGTTATTCTTGCATTACAATTGTTAGGTAACTAATGCATTAATTATTTAAACGGATTGAAATTGTAATTAATAGACACAGTACTTAATCAGTGCATGTTTAATCATCTAAGATAGTTGAGGGTTAAATTAGCAACGGTATCTGACAATACAAGTGCCTTGCATGACTTGTAAGATTATTGAGATTAAATTGTTTCAAGGTAAGGATACTTTGTTACCTCACATAGTCTTTTATGTGCTTATTAAATCGAGTTAATTGTTTGAATTGACATAGGGATATGTTTAAGAGATTATTTCAATTTAATAAGTATGTATGTGCTATAACATATTTGCCTATTAATATTTGTTTAATCAATTGAATTGACATAAAGATATGTCCAAGAGATAAATGGATTTTGGTAGGTGAGTATGTTCATAAGTTAACAAATTGCCAAGTTGCCGTGAATTTATTCGTAACAATATAAATATGAGTTTAATAATTCTAAGTTAAGAAGTGTAATTAATCTAACACAATTATGTCATCTTGATTAAAATCATATTTTGAAATCGTGCATTTGAGATTTATTTATTTAGTTACTTAGTTTAAAATATTAGTTTTTAATCACCCTCTTCAAACAAAATATTTTTCTTCAGCAAAGTGTTTTAAACATCATTCATAAATAATTCTTTTCACAATTCCTATGGGTATGATAACTCGACATTTACTTGTCACTTTATTACTTGTTGCGATTGTGTACACTTGCACATTTCCGTCGTTCCAGGTATCCTAAATAGTTTTCAGAAAAAATCTAATATCTCTCTTCTGAACCCATATTCATTTACTAACCCATTCTCGGTTCTAACTACATCATTAATCATTCAGCCTTTGAACTCTGTAGTTTCACATTTATGAGTTTAATCCATATAAATCTTTTGAATTTCATTGTATAATACTATAATAGTAAAGGGGTAGAGATCGTAAGCCTCAAAATTTAACTTTCACATTTACATATATGCTTATATTCATATAACATAACATTCATCATTCTCATGTACTATAAATCATCTATTCATACCTTTTTGAATTCCATTTCATCATGAGTAACATTTTCACTTAAGCATGTGAGTATCACTTTTAGCAGTATCAGAATTAGCTCAGTTGGAAAGCATCTCTGTCTATTTGTAAGACAATTTTCATCAGAGTCGAGTGATATCACACAATCACAGGTTATATAATGGCATGAATTTCTAGACTCCACATATGCTACGTTTAGCCCAAGAACTGACTAAACTATAGCTCTGATACCACTAATTGTAACACTCTTAACCCATATTCATCTCCAGAACAGGGTTTCAAAGTGTTACCAAAACATTCAAAACATTTTTCAATTAACTCAAGTAAGTTACTATTCATCACCGAGGTCATTCATAATGTCCTTTAAATGGACCCTCGAGGCCTACTACGAGTATTAGAATCAAGTCGGGACTAAATCAAAAACTCAGGGAATTTTTGCAAAATTCTAAAATTTTCCAAGGTGCAGGGCTCACACGCCCGTGTGGTCCAAAGGCGCCCGTGTGACTTTGGGACACGCCCGTGATGTAAGTCGTGTTCAAAACTAGATAGCTCTCTGACTTGCGCCACACGGCCATGCCACACGCCCGTGTGTTAAGCTAAATGGTTAATTAATTCAATTCAATTTAGGTTCAGGTTTCAGACGGCCAAGACACACGCCCGTGTTCTAGGTCGTGTGGCACACACAACTGAGACACACGCCCGTGTCTCTGCTCTTATGCTAAATTTTGAGCATTCTGTCTCTCAAAATTAAGGTGCAGGGAACACACGGCCTAACCACATGCCCGTGTTACCAGGCCGTGTGTCACACAGACGCCCGTGTGTCTGCCCTTGTGGACAAAATAAAGCCATTCCTAGCTTCATTTCTCACCCCAATCCTTGCCATAATCCTACACCACATCTTATATTCATAACCCAAAAAATCCAAGCATTTTGTTCAAGTTAATTCCATCCATCATCACTGCATAACATTTCATGCATACATGTTTACAATATTATCTTGGTTATGTCCACATGTTAAAAAATAATTTGATCAACTACTTCTAATGGATAGTGTGAGTGATCTCCGCCAGGCTTCTAATCCAACAAGCTTCCTATTACTCCAAAACAGGGGAAAATAAAACAGAGTAAGCATAAAATGCTTAGTAAGTTCATATAACACGGTACTTAACTTATCATTCATCTTATTTGAGGTAACTAAGTAATGTATAATCAGCCACTTTGATCTCAAGCCCTACACACATCCTCATTGCCCTTGTTAGTCATATATTCCATAGTAATACCAAGACATGTATAGGCTAAACAATAATCAAGTTTCCAAGCATATATGTTTTCCACATCATGTATTTATTCAACATACATAATTCATCTCATTATTTCGAGTATAATTTCATAATAGTTCATTTCGAGTTCAAATCATTTCGCATCAAAACTTTACCCATATTACTCGGTATATCAAAGTCACGATTAGTACACTCTAGGTGTATAAGTCTATAATCAAGAATGAACATTCTCATCAAATAGTTTCCATGTAAAAATATCATCATCTCATATTTCATATATCACTTGTCATGTATCATCATTTTGTTGCATTTCATGTAATATTCTTTCATGTCATATTTCCATATCATATACACCATTCCATGTCAATTTGTCTTAAATATATATTTTCCCCTCTCAAAACCTTGCCCATTAAATTTTTTTGAATTATTGATGGATACATAAGTAGTACACTCAAGGCGTACGAATCAGGATCAATAGGTACTATTTCAGAGAGGATACTCTTGAGCCACATGTGTATACTACAGGATTACCAGTCCAGGCTAAATCCTTTTTATGACATATGCTCTAAAGAGCTTGATCTGGATTACCCGTCCGGGCTAAATCCAATCCATAATATATGCTTGAGAGGACTTATATCAGGATCACCCATCCGGGCTAAATCCTATCACAATTGAGGTCGAAGGATTACTCATCCGAGCTAAATTCTATCCGCAACAAATGCATGACCTCTTTTGTTTCGGGAAATCACATATCCATCGATTTTCCATTTATTCAACTGGGATTTAAACACTTTATCAAGCATTTGATTATTTCATACCTCCGTAACATTTATGTAATTCGAGTAAAACGCCTTCCACATTCATGTCAAGCATACAAGTAACATTTTATTCATTTACCATTTTATCGGGCATTTTCATTTATCGTGCTATATCGAGTAGGTGGTCATTTCACATATTTATGACATTGATAAAATTCACAAACATAAAATTTAAATCAATCATAAAAATATATACAATTTAGTTACACGAACTTACCTCGACAAAGGTTCATGTACGTAAAATCTACTAATCCGACATTTTCTTCATTTCTCGTTCTAACTCCAAATTTAGTTTAGATCTATATGAGTAAATTTAACATAAATTTATCATATTTTACATTCATAATGACTAAATTTTTATCCTAAGCAAAATTACTACTTTGACCTTAACTTTTCCATAAATCCCATTTTCGTCCCTAGGTTCGGAAAATGAAACTTGTGCAAATTACTCCCTATTCCAAGCCTAACCAAAGCCTCATTACAAATTTTTTAGCACATGTATTCATAAAATTTTAGAATTTTTCATCAATTTTTACAACTTTTCATTTTAGTCCCTAAATCATGTTTTCATCAAAAATCACTTTGTAAAAGTTGTTTATCTATCAATAATCTTTCATTTTCTACCATGAATTTCTAATTTCTAGCATATACATTCATGACCCATTTCCATGCTTTGATAACTTTTCAAATTAATCCCCCAAATAGAGGATTAAGGTATCCCGATTCCAAAAATATCAAAATTATTAAAAACGGGACAAGGAAATTTACCCAATTTGGCCATGAAAGTCTGTTCCCTCTCTCCTTGGGTTTCCATGTTTATTTTGGGGAAGAAGATGAGAAAATATTTTTTTTTTATTTTCATATTTTAAATTAATTAATATTTTCACTTTTCAATTTAGTCCTTAGCCTTTTTCTCATTTTCCATGGATGAATCATCCAAAAATATCTACATACTTTTTATTAATGGTCTAATTACCATATAAGGACCTTAATTTTTGAATTCCATAGCTATTTGATCCTTCTAGCTACTAGAATCCATCTTTTGCATTTTATGCGATTTGCTCCTTCTCGTAATTAAGCACATAATCGGTAAAATTTTCTTTTCAAAATTTTCATGTAACATCTCGAAATAGGGCCTAAACGGAATAATGGTTATGAAACCATGAATTTGAGATAGAAAATTTTATTGCTATTAATTTTATGATTTACCGAGTGATTAGATGCATATGTTAGAATACCGATAAGAAAGTTCAGTGATTGCATGTCCGATTTGCATATTAGAGCTTAATTGCAAAATTTGATAAATATGAGTTCTAAATGCTAAGGGATTAAATTGAAGTGCATATTTGAAGTAGAGGTCCTTAAATGGTATTATATTTTCATGGAAATATGGATATACATAGGTAGAAATAACTAAAAATTTTAATGAAGGGCATTTTAGTAAAGTGTCAAATAAAAGAATTAAAAAGGGAAAAAGATGGCAAAAATGTGCTCATCTTCTTCCTTAGGCTAAATTTCAAGGGTTCTTCATAGCTAGGGTTTGTTTCAAGCTTCCAAGCTCCATAGTAAATGATTCCAAGCCCCGTTTTTAATGTTCTTTACGTTTTTGGAGTCCCGATAACTTGATTAAGCTTATTCTAGCAATAATTTAACCCAGGGTTTATATTTGGAAAAATATCGATAGGTGAAATGTGTTTATTTTGATGTTTTATGGTAGAATATGAAGCTTGAAATTGTGTTAAACAACTTTTACTAAGCGATTTTACGTGAAAACGAGTAAAACGACATAATCGGTAAAAATACATAATGCCCATAAGTACATGTTAGAGTGAGAATTTGATGTTACCATAAAAGGGAAAAATGATCAGCATGTCATAAAACATAAGAAAATAGGATGAAGTTTAATTTTTGAGCCTTGGGGAAAAAGTGTAAATATGTAAAAATTTAGGGGCAAAAGTGTAATTTTGCCAAAGTTTGAGTCAAGGACTGTTTTAATAAATGTGAGTATTAAATAAGCTAAATTTTTTATTATAGATCAAGAAGAATGAAATCCGGAGTTAGACCGGGGAAAGAAAAAGATAGTGGACTAAATCGATATAGTTGATCGTATTTTGTTTCGAGGTAAGTTTATGGTAAATAAATGCAATATTCTATTATTTTATGTTAATGTTATAAAATTCCAGCATGTGTATATTTATTTTATGAAATTATTCAAAGAAGACTCAAGCATGAATTGACGGAGAAGTAATTTCAGAAAGTCCCGGTTGAACCTTAGGAATGTGTAGGATACAAATGTCATGACATTAGAGTTTAAGGATACCATGTAAGACCATGCCAAGACATGGAAACTGGTAAGGTTTCTAAGGCAAGGATACCATGTAAGATCATGCCAAGACATGGCATTGATAAGTTATTATAAGGCAAAGGTCCCATGAAAGACCATGCCAAGGCATGGCATTGGTGAGTTCATAAGGCAAGGATACCATGTCAGACCATATCGAGACATGGGAATGGTAAGTTTCAAAAGGATACCACGTAAGACCATCACAAGTCATGGAAATGGTAAGGTACCCGTGTATCCTTAGTATTCCAAGTGGTTCAACAAGAAAATTTAAAGAGCATATCAAGGTAAGACGAGTTATACTAAAAAGGTAAGAAAAGTTCATGCTAGAAGAGCAAAGGTAAGTATATAATGTTCATGTATGCTTGATAAGGAAAAAGGTAAGTAAAATGTATTAATAAATTTGATTAAGTAAGTAAGTATTTAAGTAAGTGAGTAAGTGAAGAAGTTTAAAATATGTCTATGACAATTAATGAAGTTGTATTAAGTAGTATCATGCCAAGTAGTAAGATAATTCTTATGAATGTTGTTATTTATTTGCATACAAACTTACTAAGCTTAAGGCTTACCCCCTTTATTTTCCTTCTTTTTATAGTTTTTTCAAGCTAACCCGGGGATCGTAAAGTACGTCGGAGGTCCGAGCACACTATCACAAGGATTATTTTGGTATAGCTAGACGTTTCATTTTGAGTATGACATGTATAGCATCGTAGCCATTTTGGACTTAGATAGTTAATGAGTTATAGAATTAAATATTATTGAGTCT
Organism: Gossypium hirsutum; assembly: GCF_007990345.1. Lineage (NCBI taxonomy): Eukaryota > Viridiplantae > Streptophyta > Magnoliopsida > Malvales > Malvaceae > Gossypium > Gossypium hirsutum. Next base: position 89,290,758 of record NC_053426.1, read on the forward strand.
ATTTTCATATGAAAGAAACAGGTAAATAAAATAGTTGTATTTTGTGAGATATTTAAATTTTGGTGAGATAAGGTCAGAGTGATTTTTGAATCCCCTATTCTGAAGTTAGAAATTCACTAAAAATTGTACAAAAATAATTAGGATTTATTATTTATATTTATAGATTTCTTATTGAGTCTACTTTTAAGATAAATAAACGAAATGGTTATTTGAATTCTGTCCAGAGAGAAAATTAATTCGTAGTTAACAGAGGTCAGAGCAGCCGAACATTGAAACAAGGGAAACTTTAACTAATAAACTGTACTAATTGGCTAGACCAAAAATTCTGAAACAAATTTAGAAAGAAGATATATGAGTCTAGTTTCAGAGAAAATTTACATATTTGAATTTTGAGTTTTATAACTCGAGTTATGATTTATTTAGTGACTATGACGCTGATGGACAGTTTATTTATGAAAGATGAAATAAATAGTTTTGATTTGTTCAAGTGATAGGAAAATTTTTATTGATTCTGGTTTGTTCTCGAACCATTTAAATTTCATATTTTAGGGTCTCGAGGACCCTTTTTAAGAGACATATTGAATGAATGAAACTAAATTAATTTTAAAAGAAAATTTTTATGCCTCGAATTAGTAAGATAAGTCCGGTAACGCTTTGTGCTCGGCTCCAACGACGGTCTCGGGTAAGGAGTGTTACATTTATTGGTATCAGAGCAAAGGTTTAGTTGGTTCTCAGAATATTTAGTATGGGTAAGAGTCTAGCTATACATGCCATACTTATATGTTGATAGTGTGACGGCTGCTGACGATTTTAAAATGTTTCCTTTTATAGTTATGGATCCCGAACAAGTTGGTGCAGATGATGTAGAGAGTAACGCGCCCGCTCCCATTGAAGGGATGGTGCCACCAGATAGTAGTGAAAGGCCCGTTACAGTTAGTTAGGGAGGAGGGGCTCTAGAAGCCTTCTTCCAAGCTATGAATGAATGGTTTGCCGAGTTCGTTCGTACGAATCCGACTGTTAGACCTCCATCCCCTCATGATCCTCAGACCACCGATGTAGCTCCCCCAGTCACAGGTGCAGTTATAAGAGAAAAGCCACCAGTTGATAAAATCAGAAAATAAGGAGCCAAAGAGTTTCGAGCTACAAAAGATGATGATGCAGAAAAGGCAAAATTTTGGCTTGAGAATACTATCAGAGTCTTTGATGAGTTATCCTGCACACCTGAGGAATGTATGAAATGTGTTGTATCTCTTCTTAGAGATTCGGCCTACCATTGGTGGAAGATACTTGTATCAGTTGTATCAAAAAAGAGAGTCACTTGGGATTTCTTTCAAGAGGAATTCTGTAAAGAGTACATCAGTCAGAAGTTTGTTGACCAGAAAAGAAAAGAAAAGAGTTTCTAGAGTTGAAGCAGGGCAATATGATAGTGACTGAATTTGAGCACGAGTTTGTTAGACTCAACAATAATGCTTGAGAGTGTGTGTCTACAGAGGCTATTATGTGCAAAATATTTGAGGATGGGCTTAATGATGATATCCGATTGTTGGTTAGTGTCCTAGAAATAAAAAGGTCTGTTGTCCTAGTTGAGAGAGCCTATAAGGCAGAGGAGCTGTTAAAAAGAAAGGGCAAAGTTGAAATTGAGACGCAAGACACGAAGAAAAGACCAACGAGCAAGTCATTTCAGTCTACATCCAACAGGTCTAGAGAGTTCTCCACTAGATCTAATTTTTTAGCTGGATATTCTAGCCAAAACAGAGGCAGAAGATTTATGAGTCCGAAAGCTCAAACCACTTCGATTGCAAGTGTTACCAGTGTTCAGCCTGATAAACCAGAGTGTCCCCGATGTGGTCGACATCACCCAGGCCAGTGTCGAACAACTGAGACAGGTTTTTTTTGATGTGGTGCACCAGACTATTTTATTCGGGAGTGTCCCGAGATGATTAAAAGAGAAGCAATACCGAGTGTAAGATCAGGCAACGCTCTTATCAGAAGTAGAAAACTGAGAAATCTGGGAGCTAGGGCAAGTAATAGAGGTGCATCTAGAGATTCAGTAGTGAGGCCAGATGTTAGAGCACCTACGAGAACTTATGCTATCTGTGCTCACGAAGAGGCATCCTCCCCCGATGTGATATGGGTACATTTTCTCTCCATGATACTAGAGTTATTACTTTGATTGATCCGGGTTCGACCCATTCATATGTTTGCATGAAATTGATGCCTAGTATGAGTATGCCTATAGAATCTACAGAATTTGTGATTAAAGTATCAAATCCATTAGGCAAGCATGTATTAGTAGATAAAGTATGTAGAAATTGCCCTTTGATGATTAGAGGTCACTATTTCCCGGCCAATCTCATACTATTGCCGTTTGATGAATTTGATGTGATTCTTGGTATGGATTGGTTGACTACACATGATGTGATAGTGAATTGTGGAAACAAAATTCATTAAGTTTAAATATTAAAATGGTGAAATTCTTCGGGTTAATACAGAAGAGTCATATAGTTCATTTGTCATGATTTCTGTTATGTCTGCTCAGAAATGTTTGAGAAAAGGGTATGAAGCTTATCTTGATTTTGTGTTGAACACTAAAAATCTAGATTAGAAAATTGAATCAGTGCCTGTGGTATGTGAGTTTCCCGATGTGTTTCCAGAAGAACTACCAGGTTTGCCTCCTGTTAGAAAAGTTGAGTTTGGTATTGAGTAGATTCCAGGTACCACACCCATTTCTATTGCTCCTTATAGAATGGCCCCGTTGGAATTGAAAGCTTAGTTGCAGGAATTAACAGATAAAGACGTTCCAAGACCCAGTTGTTACCATGGGTGCACCAGTGCTATTTGTGAAAAAGCAAGACAGATTGATGAGATTGTGCATAGATTATCGGCAGCTTAACAAGGTAAGAGTAAAACACAAGTATCCGCTGCCTAGAATTGATGATTTGTTTGATCAATTGAAGGGAGCCACTGTGTTCTCCAAGATAGAATTGAGATTCAGATATTATCAGTTGCGAGTTAAAGAGTCAGATGTCCAGAAGACTACTTTCCGGACTAGGTATGGTCATTATGAGTTCCTTGTGATGCCATTTGGCTTAATTAATGCTCCTGCCATTTTCATGGACTTAATGAACTGAATTTTCAGACCGTACTTGGATAAGTTTGTAGTTGTGTTCATTGATGATATCTTGATTTATTCTCATGATGAGACTGAGCATGCAGAGCATTTGAAAACAGTTTTACAGATTCTGAGAGATAATCAATTGTATGTCAAGTTCAACAAAAGTGAGTTCTAGTTACGAGAAGTTGGTTTTCTTGGACATATTGTCTTAGGTGAAGGTATTAAGGTTGATCCGAGCAAGATTTCAGCCATTGTTGATTGGAAGCCTCCTAGAAATGTATCAGAAGTCAGAAGTTTTCTTGGTCTTGCCGGATATTATGGATGATTTGTATAGGGATTTTCCATGATAGCTACCCCACTAACAAGATTGCTACGAAAGGGTGTCAAGTTTGAATGGACTGAGAAGTGTCAACAGAGTTTTGACAAGTTAAAGGCATTGTTGACTAAAGCTCTTATTTTAGTACAACTAGAACCAGGTAAGGAGGTTGTGATTTACAGTGATGCGTCCTTGAATGGACTTGGTTGTGTACTTATGCAGGAAGGAAAGGTAATTGCTTATGCCTCTAGATAGCTAAAGCCACATGAGAAGAACTATCCGACACATGATTTAGAGCTAGCTGTCATTGTTTTTGCGCTGAAGATCTGGAGACATCATTTGTACGGTGAGAAGTGTCGAATATTCACTGATCACAAAAGTTTGAAATATTTGATGACTCAAAAAGATTTGAACTTAAGGCAAAGAAGATGGCTAGAGTTGATTAAAGATTATGAGCTAGTGATCGGCTATCACCCAGGTAAGGCAAACGTTGTTGCTGATGCTTTGAGTAGGAAATATTTTTTTGCATTAAGAGCTTTGAACACTAGTCTAGCCTTATCAGATGATGGTTTTATCTTAGCTGAGTTGAGAGCTAAACCGATATTTCTTGAAGAAATTTGTGAAGCTCAGAAAAATGACAATAAGTTGCTAGCCAAAAGAGCTCAGTGTGAGTCAGATATAGAGTCAGATTTTTAGATTAATTCTGACGGTTGTTTGATGTTCAGAGACAGGGTATTTGTACCGAAGAATGATGAGCTTATTCGAAAGATCTTATAAGAAGCACATAGTAGTTCTTTGTCTATTCATCCAAGTAGTACAAAGATGTATAATGATTTGAAGAAAATGTACTAGTGGGTAGGAATGAAAAGGGACATTTCAGAGTTTGTTTCAAGATGCTTGATCTGTCAGCAGATAAGGGCCGAACATCAGGTACCTTCAGGTTTATTGCAGCTGTGCTAGTCCCTGAGTGGAAATGGGACCGAATTACTATGGATTTTGTGAGAGGATTGCCGTTGGCACCGAGAAAGAAAGATGCAGTATGGGTTGTGATTGATAAGTTAACGAAGTCGGCTCATTTTATCCTAGTTCGTATGGATTATTCACTTAACAAGTTTGTATATTTTAGTGATAGTCAGACTACCATTATCGATCATTTCAGACAAAGATCCGAGATTTACTTCACCATTTTGGAAGAAGTTACAGGAAGCTTTAGGCACAGAGTTGAGTTTTAGTACAGCTTTCCATCCTCGGATCGACAGTCAGTCAGAGAGAGTTATTCAAGTACTTGAAGATATGCTTAGATGTTGTGTACTGGAATTTCAAGGCAGTTGGGAAAAGTACTTACCATTAGTAGAGTTTGCATACAATAATAGTTATCAATCGAGTTTGAAGATGACACCTTATGAAGCTTTGTACGGATGTAAATGCCGCACACCTTTGTATTGGACAGAGCTTAAGGAAAATCAGATTTATGGGGTTGATCTAGTTAAAGAAACAGAAGAGAAAGTAAAAGTCAACAGAGATTGCTTGAAAGTAGCTTCAGACAGATAGAAGTCGTATGCAGATTTGAAGAGAAAAGAGATTGAGTATCAAGTTGGTGACAAAGTGTTTTTGAAAGTATCCCCATGGAAGAAAGTTCTCAAATTTGGCAAGAAAAGCAAATTAAGTCCACGTTTTAGTGGACCGTTTGAAGTGATTGAGAGAGTCAGACCATTAGCATATCGGTTAGCCTTGCTGATTGAGTTAGAGAAGATTCATGATGTATTTTGTAATGGCCAATTTTTGGCCCAGACAAATAAAACAATAACAAAACCCAAAATAATAATAAAGAGCCCAAATAACAGCCCACTAATCTTAAGAATTTTCAGTAGCCAAACCTAGCCCCAAGCCTCCAACTGCCGCTCCCCACGTGCTCGGGCAGCACGTTCAACGCTTGGCCACCACACCCCGCGCATGCCCTCCTCCTCAATGCGCCTGACACTCCCATAACCTGCAAACATTTGGAAAAGAGGAAAAGATGGCAGCAAGAAGCACAAGCAGTAGCAGAGAATAAAACAAACAATATTTTAATATGGGAATCAGCTATAAAGTCGAAATGAAACTGATTGTAAATGGGGATTTCGATATACAAAAATTGTATTATGCATGTTAAGCAATCAAAAACAAAATACAAGCAAAAAGGTTGAGATTAATCTCCTGTTTCGTTTTCTATTGTTTTCTAGTTTCTGTTATTTTATTTATATTTATTATTATTATTTCTTATTTTCTTTTACAAATATATTAAACAAAACGAATAAAAAGAAAAAGGAAGAGAAGAAAGCCTCACCGGAAACGCCTGTGGCTTCATCGTCGGAGATTTCTCCTCCGTCGTCGAGGTTGAAAAGGGGTGGGGATCCTTTCTTTCGTTTCTTTTCGATTAAAAGGGCTAGGCTCATGAACTTCTTTTAGAATGCGGCCTTTCAAGTTCACCTGGAATGGGGCTAAAGAGTCCTTTTCGCGCAACGCCGGCCATTGGCCCCGACGGCGGCGCGATGGACTGCTGAGAGTTCCTTCAGCCGAATAGAGAAAAGGGGGGGAAGAAGGAGTTTGTGATTTTTTTGTCAACTAAAAGATGAACCGACAGAATGAAAAGGAAAGAAATTTTTTTGTTTTAAAGCATTCCAAATGACGTGATTTGGGGGAGTGGGGTCTGTGCACTTTCCCTAAAAGGGAAATTTATGCGTTTAGTCCTCCTCTCTCGCAACCTCGTTCAATTAACCCCCATTTTTCTAACTTCTTTTGTTTTTTTAAAATTTGGCCCTCAGATCTTGTTTGGTTCTCGTTTTGATCCCTAATTAACTATCCAATATTTATACTTTTATACCCTGAATTTTAATTTATTTTTAGCCATGTCCTAAATCTATTTAATTCATTTATTAACCCCTTTTTAAATGTTTCATTTATATATTATTTCAAATGTTTTATATGTTGTTTATTTACATCTATTCTAACTCATTTTAATGTACTATTTATTCAAATTCTTATTATTTATTTTAAACTTACTTTATGTATATATGTCACTTTAATCTATTTTTTATTTCTTTATTCCTTACCCATTATATATATGTATACATATAGTCTATTTCAAGCTTTTTATATCCTTATAATGCTTCAAAAATTGTTTTGTTATATATACAATTCAAATTATTTTATATTTTAAGTTATTGTATATTATATATTTCAAATGACTCTCTTTATATTACCCTTGAACGGTTACTATTATAAAATATAATTATATTGTCTATTTTAGTTCTTTTACGTATCATATATTTTAAACTCCTTATTAATCATTTTTAAAATTAACTTATATATTATTTATTTTAAAATTATTCGTGTATGTCATTCTTTGATTTGCTTTGTGTATTATAGATTTAAAATGCTTTATACATTATTTATTTTAAACTTGTTTTATGTATTATTCATTTTAAATTGTTTTATTGTTTACTTTAATTTCTTTCCCATATGTCTTATCAATTTCAAGTTTTTATATGCATTATCTATTTTTTATATACCATTTATTTTAAAATGTTTGTATATTACTTATTTTAAATTTCTCACTACATAATATTCATTTTAAACTTATTTTCATTATTCATCTTAAATCACCTTACATATCATTTATTTTAAACTCTCTTTACATAAGTCATTTTGAATTATTATATATATGTTAATCGCTTTACATTTGCTTTTTATTTATTTATTCCAAACCCTTTTTATATATTATTTTTGAATAGTTTATTATTTTAAGTTCATAGAACGTTTGTTCTTAAACTTCTTTTTGGATGGATCACTTATTTTTGAATTTCCCTATGCTTTTATCTTAAACTCTTTATACATTATTTATTCTTTATATACATATATTTATGTTAAGTTGTTTTTTATATTACTATGTATATATTTTTCATATACGTCATGTGCACACATTTTTCATATGTATATATGTATATATTATGTATATATTTTAACATTATTAGTTATATTCTTACTATCAAACATTATATATAGTTTACATACATACTCTTAATATCATGTATCTACATTCATTATTTCCATTTCATATTTAATTCTAGCATCATATATATCTTTACTGTTTATAATATTATTGTCACATTTATATTCGCTTCAATGTACCTCTAGATCTGTCTTTTTGCTTATTTTTATTTATTAATTTGCTTTACATTGTTTCGAACATACTTATTCGTGTTTTTATTTCAATAAGCAAGGCAATGTACCGATTTAAACACTATGTCATCGATTTCATCGCTATGTTGGGTGAATATCAATCGACTCGTGTTAAAACGGTATGTCCTTCTCAAAAATCAAAAGAATTGAAATTTCTCGTCTATTCAATCGGATCACGATTCAATCTTATATTGAACTCGTATTTTTGAAAATCAAGACAACACGTGTTTATAAGATACCAATTTTGGGCGTCGCGAGGGTGCTAATACCTTCCTCGCGCGTAACCGACTCCCGAACCTTACTTTTTCTCTGGACTTTGACGTAGACCTAAACTCGGCCTTCCTTTTGCTAAACAAAAAAATAAATTTATTAGGTGTCCGATCACACCTATAAAAAAGGATCGGTGGCGACTCCCCTCTTTATTTTAAAATCAAACTTCAATTTTCAAGTTTTCAATAAAATCGCCACAATTAGCGACCGAAAGCGAAAATTTTTACGTCGCTACAGGTGGCGACTCCACTGGGGATGCTTTTTGAGAGTCGAGTCGAGTTGAGCATGTGTTGTTAAAATTTGCAAAAATTCCTTGTTCAAAAACATATTTAGTCGTGATCCTTAAAATTTTAAATTTCAAAAAATCATTTGTATCGTGTTGTAAATATTTTCCTAACTTGTTTATCATCCGTTTTTCAGCTCTAAGTTTTTACAATTCTAGTTTTTAGTTTTAAATAAAGAGAAAAGGTTTGCAAGTTTCTTCCCACACACCGTGCACATGCATTTTTGTTGCATAACATGAGCTCTATACCCGGGCTCCGTCCCTGTTAAGTGAAAGTAAACGCTACGCCTTCGTGAGCTAACTTGTCCCTCCGTATAGGCTAGTGAATGCTTTCGGGTTACATATGACTTATGCTTTCGTGAGTTAACTTGTCCATCCGCATAGGCATAAGTAAATGTAATCCCTCGAATTGATCTCGTAAGCCTATGATGGGCAATGACTGAGGCTCTGTACTAATCTTAGTAGATGACAGTACAGACGATTCGAGTACCCATCTAGAACCAAAACCGCATATAGTGAACCATCCGAGCCATCCAACTAGAGCCGTGCCAAACCTCCGTCCGTTTACTAGTCACCGAAATAAGTACACGGGAAAAACACGTCTTACCTTCTATTTCTTTTACATTTACGCTTTCTAAGCAAGGGAATCGAGTCCATTGGACCAAGTAGCTTAATTTATTAGATTGTCTACAGTTTTTCTCTGTTCATATGTGTTGTGCTAACCAAGTTTGTTTCTTTTTATTCTTATCATGCATTATAGGCATCATATTAGGAAGGTGTTGACTAGAGATCGGTTTCCAAAAAACGGGTTTCTAATGGAAGAGTCAATTATACAAACAACCGAGAGGAATGCCGCGGTACGAGACTGGTCTCTAAAGACTAAAAAAAAAGAGGGGATAGTCTAGTGGAGGGATGTATTGCCAATTTGCCCGAGCACGTAACTGTAAATATTCACCAGAATAACTTTGAAGATTTGGTTCGGGTTTGGAATCAGTGGGACTTGGATACTAGAGGTATCTTCACCGAGAGATATGGAGACATAGCCAATTTGATTGCTGTCAACGTAGACGAACGATTGATCCAAGCCATGGTCAGATTTTGGGATTCGGCTTACGCATGTTTTATCTTCAACCAAGAAGATATGACTCCGACTATATAGGAGTACGCTGCTTTGCTCCGTGTCGATAATGTACAACCCTATAAGATATATGTGAAGGGGCCTAAGCCCAACCTTCAAGAAAAAGTTGGTAAGATTGACAGACATGACTGACACATGGGTCGAAAAATAGATAAAGAAGAAGAATGAAACCATTTGCATCCCATGGTCTTCCCTACGAGACTTGGTTCTTAACCATCCCGACATGTTGAAAAGGGTAAATCTATTCGCTCTAGCCATTTACGGTTTGATCATCTTCCCGAAGGTCTTTGGACACATAGAAGTTACGGTGGTAGATTTCTTCGAAAGATTAAAACAAGGAATCAACCCCGTCCCAACTATCCTGGCCGAAACCCTCAGATCACTAAGTAGCTGTAGGAAGAAAGGGGAAGGTCGTTTTATCGGATGCGTGCAGTTACTTAATGTTTGGATTCTGAGCCACTTCTGGAAAGTAGAGCGCACACCGTTCCATATGTTTTCTAAAACATTCTCCCCGTTCGAATCTTATCTCAAGAAAGAATGGCCGAATGAGGTCACCAAACAACACTGGGTCTCAGTCTTTCAGAATCTTCGTGTCGATGACGTAACTTGGAGAGCCCCGTGGATATGCCCGTCAGTTCTGCTATACAAGGTCGGAGATCAAGATTGAGTGCCACTACTCAGGTTATGGGGAGGAGTTGGATATGCTCCATTAATGGTCCGAAGGCAATTTTCTTCAGGACAATTCGTACCCGCCACCGGAGGATTAGCACAATCAGAGTTTGCTTTTGCGGGTGAAGGATATATGAAGAGGGTCCGAGATACTGCAAAGTCTTGGAAGAGAATTCATCACATGGAATTAGCTCTATATGCTGATACACTCACCCAAGATTACGACATATGGAGAAAGCAACGGGTGAACACCCAGCAAATCTCGTCGAAAAATTGCACCGTCCAGAATCCTTTCTCGACAGAAGTGCCATCTGAGCTAGAAATAGCAAGACAGGAATTTGAGCGCGAAAAGGTCAAAATGTTGCGGGACATTAGTATTCTTCAAGAAGAAAATTACCAGTTGAAGATCGACGTCCAGATCGAAATGTCTAAAACCGAGAAAGTACAAAAAGAAGTTGAAGTCGTAAGAAATGACTTAAGGGACCTTCATCTGGAAAATAAAAAGTTAAGAGTCACTATCAAGAATAGTGGGTTGGGTAAGTCGTCAACAAAATGGAGAGAAGAATTAAACAATGCTAAAGACGGGATGGAATTTTGGAAAATTAGAGCAAAGAAGGAGGAGGAAAAGGCTGCGCGGGTTATGATAGAATTGAGAAAGAAAAGGTTAAGATTAATCTCCTGTTTCGTTTTCTATTGTTTTCTAGTTTCTGTTATTTTATTTATATTTATTATTATTATTTCTTATTTTCTTTTACAAATCTATTAAACAAAACAAATAAAAAGAAAAAGGAAGAGAAGAAAGCCTCACTGGAAACACCCGTGGCTTCACCGTTGGAGATTTCTGCTCCGTCGTCGGGGCTGAAAAGGGGTGGGGATCCTTTCTTTCGTTTCTTTTCGATTAAAAGGGCTAGGCTCATGAACTTCTTTTGGCACGCGGCCTTTCGGGTTCAACTAGAATGGGGCTAAAGAGTCCTTTTCGTGCAACGCCGGCCATTGGCCCCGACAGCGGCACAATGGACTGCTGAGAGTTCCTTCAGCCGAATAGAGAAAAGGGGGGGAAGAAGGAGTTTGTGATTTTTTTTGTCAACTAAAAGATGAACCGACAGAATGAAAAGGAAAGAAATTTTTTTTGTTTTAAAGCATTCCAAATGACGTGATTTGGGGGGAGTGGGGTCTGTGCACTTTCCCTAAAAGGGAAATTTATGCGTTTAGTCCTCCTCTCTCACAACCTCGTTCAATTAACCCCCATTTTCTAACTTCTTTTGTTTTTTTAAAATTTGGCCCTCAGATCTTGTTTGGTTCTCGTTTTGATCCCTAATTAACTATCCAATATTTATACTTTTATACCCTGAATTTTAATTTATTTTTAGCCATGTCCTAAATCTATTTAATTCATTTATTAACCCCTTTTTAAATGTTTCATTTATATATTATTTCAAATGTTTTATATGTTGTTTATTTACATCTATTCTAACTCATTTTAATGTACTATTTATTCAAATTCTTATTATTTATTTTAAACTTACTTTATGTATATATGTCACTTTAATCTATTTTTTATTTCTTTATTCCTTACCCATTATATATATGTATACATATAGTCTATTTCAAGCTTTTTATATCCTTATAATGCTTCAAAAATTGTTTTGTTATATATACAATTCAAATTATTTTATATTTTAAGTTATTGTATATTATATATTTCAAATGACTCTCTTTATATTACCCTTGAACGGTTACTATTATAAAATATAATTATATTGTCTATTTTTAGTTCTTTTACGTATCATATATTTTAAACTCCTTATTAATCATTTTTAAAATTAACTTATATATTATTTATTTTAAAATTATTCGTGTATGTCATTCTTTGATTTGCTTTGTGTATTATAGATTTTAAAATGCTTTATACATTATTTATTTTAAACTTGTTTTATGTATTATTCATTTTAAATTGTTTTATTGTTTACTTTAATTTCTTTCCCATATGTCTTATCAATTTCAAGTTTTTATATGCATTATCTATTTTTTATATACCATTTATTTTTAAAATGTTTGTATATTACTTATTTTAAATTTCTCACTACATAATATTCATTTTAAACTTATTTTCATTATTCATCTTAAATCACCTTACATATCATTTATTTTAAACTCTCTTTTACATAAGTCATTTTGAATTATTATATATATGTTAATCGCTTTACATTTGCTTTTTATTTATTTATTTCAAACCCTTTTATATATTATTTTTGAATAGTTTATTATTTTAAGTTCATAGAACGTTTGTTCTTAAACTTCTTTTTGGATGGATCACTTATTTTTGAATTTCCCTATGTTTTTATCTTAAACTCTTTATACATTATTTATTCTTTATATACATATATTTATGTTAAGTTGTTTTTTTATATTACTATGTATATATTTTTCATATACGTCATGTGCACACATTTTTCATATGTATGTATGTATATATTATGTATATATTTTAACATTATTAGTTATATTCTTACTATCAAACATTATATATAGTTTACATACATACTCTTAATATCATGTATCTACATTCATTATTTCCATTTCATATTTAATTCTAGCATCATATATATCTTTACTGTTTATAATATTATTGTCACATTTATATTCGCTTCAATGTACCTCTAGATCTGTCTTTTTGCTTATTTTTATTTATTAATTTGCTTTACATTGTTTCGAACATACTTATTCGTGTTTTTATTTCAATAAGCAAGGCAACGTACCGATTTAAACACTATATCATCGATTTCATCGCTCTGTTGGGTGAATATCAATTGACTCGTGTTAAAACGGTATGTCCTTCTCAAAAATCAAAAGAATTGAAATTTCTTGTCTTTTCAATCGGATCACGATTCAATCTTATATTGAACTCGTATTTTTGAAAATCAAGACAACACGTGTTTATAAGATACCAATTTTGGGCGTCGGAGGGTGCTAATACCTTCCTCGCGCGTAACCGACTCCCGAACCCTACTTTTTCTCTGGACTTTGACGTAGACCTAAACTCGGCCTTCCTTTTGTTAAAAAAAATAAATTTATTAGGTGTCCGATCACACCTATAAAAAAAGATCGGTGGCGACTCCTCTCTTTATTTTAAAATCAAACTTTAGTTTTCAAGTTTTCAATAAAATTGCCACAATTAGCGACCGAAAGCGAAAATTTTTACGTCGCTACATATTTCATATGTCTATGCTACGCCGTTATGATTCAGATCCGTCACATGTGATTTCTCAAACAGAGGTTGAGATTCAGCCAGACATGACTTACGATGAAGAACCGGTAAAGATTCTAGCTCGAGAGGTAAAGCAATTAAGGAACAAAACTATTGCACTTGTAAAAGTATTATGGAATAGACATGGGATAGACAAGGCTACATGGGAGCCCCAAAAAGGCTATACAAAAATAGTACCCAAATATCTTCACAGGTAAGATTTTCGGGGATGAAAATCCCTAAATGTGGGAGAAATGTAACATCCCGAAATAGGGCTTAAACGGAGCAGTTGTTGTGAAACCACGAATTTGAGATAGAAAAGTTTATTGCGATTAATTTTATGATTTACCGAGTGATTAGATGCATGTGTTAGAATACCAATAAGAAATTTCAGTGATTGCATATCCGATTTGCATATTAGGGCTTAATTGCAAAAGTTGATAAATATGAGTTCTAAATGCTAAGGGATTAAATTTAAGTGCATAATTGAAGTAGAGGTCCTTAAATGGTAATTATACCTTTATATTTTCATAGACAAAAATGGATATACATAGGTAGAACTAACTAAAAATTTTAATGAAGGGCATTTTAGTAAAGTGTCAAATAAGAGAATTAAAAAGGGAAAAAGATGGCAAAAATGTGCCCATCTTCTTCCTTAGGCCGAATTTCAAGGGTTCTCCATATCTAGGGTTTTTTTCAAGCTTCCAAGCTCCATAGTAAGTGATTCCAAGCCCCGTTTTTAATGTTCTTTACGTTTTTGGAGTCCCGGTAACTTGATTAAGCTTATTCTAGCAATAATTTAACCTAAGGTTTATATTTGGAAAAATACCGATAGGTGAAATGTGTTTATTTTGATGTTTTATGGTAGAATATGAAGCTTGAAATTGTGTTAAACAACTTTTGTTAAGTGATTTTACATGAAAACGAGTAAAACGACATAATGGGTAAAAATACATAATGTTCATAAGTACATGTTAGAGTGAGAATTTGATGTTGCCGTAGAAGGGAAAAATGATCAGCATGTCATAAAACATAAGAAAATAGGATGAAGTTTAATTTCCGAGCCTTGGGGCAAAAGTGTAAATATGTAAAAGTTTAGGGGCAAAAGTGTAATTTTGCCAAAGTTTGAGTCAAGGATTGTTTTAATAATGTGAGTATTAAATAAGCTAAATTTTTTTATTATAGATCAAGAAGAATGAAATCTAGAGTTAGACCGGGGAAAGAAAAAGATAATGGACTAAATCGATATAGTTGATTGTATTTTGTTTCGAGGTAAGTTTGCGGTAAATAAATGAAATATTCTATTATTTTATGTTAATGTTGTAAAATTCCAGCATGTGTATATTTATTTTATTATAAATTATTCAAAGAAGACTCAAACGTGAATTGATGGAGAAGTAATTTCAGAAAGTCCCGGTTGAACTTTAGGAATGTGTAGGATACAAATTTCATGACATTAGGGTTAAGGATACCATGTAAGACCATGCCAAGGCATGGAAATTGGTAAGGTTTCTAAGGCAAGGATACCATGTAAGACCATGTCAAGACATGGCATTGATAAGTTACTATAAGGAAAAGGTCCCATGTAAAACCATGCCAAGGCATGGCATTGGTGAGTTCATAAGGCAAGGATACCATGTAGGACCATGTCGAGACATGGAAATGGTAAGTTTCAAAAGGATACCACGTAAGACCATCACAAGTCATGGCAATGGTAAGGTACCCCGTGTATCCTTAGTATTCCAAGTGGTTCAACGGGAAAATTTAAAGAGAATATCAAGGTAAGACGAGTTATACTAAAAAGGTAGGACAAGTTCATGCTAGAAGAGCAAAGGTAAGTATATAATGTTCATGTATGCTTGATAAGGAAAAAGGTAAGTAAAATGTATTAATAAATTTGATTAACTAAATAAGTATTTAAGTAAGTAAGTGAAGAAGTTTAAAATATGTCTATGACAATTAATGAAGTTGCATTAAGTAGTATCATGCCAAGTAGTAAGATAATTCTTATGAATGTTGTTATTTATTTGCATGCAAACTTACTAAGTTTAATGCTTACCCCCTTTATTTTCATTCTTTTTATAGTTTTGTCAAGTTAACCCGGGGATCGTAAAGTACATCGGAGGTCGGGCACACTATCACAAGGATTATTTTGGTATAGCTAGACGTTTCATTTTAAGTATAGCATGTATAGCATCGTAGCCATTTTATGTGTATGATCTTATGATATGGCTAATGGATGGTATGTAAATGCTTGATAATGATTAGTTATTGGAATGGCTAATCAAGGACATGTTTGGTGTTATGTATGCCTAAATGCTAGTTATTCTATGGAAATCATGAAAAAGGTGAAATTAGCTTTAAAACAGTATTAGACAGCAGTAATGACGTGAATTTGAAAAATCACTAAAAATAATAGAAATGGATTTAAATAGTGAATGAGATATAGAATTAAAGCTTATTGAGTCTATTTTCAAATGAAAGAAACATATTAAATAAAGGAGTTGTATTTTATGAGATATTTAAATTTTGGTGAGACAGGGTCAGAGTGATTTCTAAATCCCCTGTTCTGACTTTAGAAATTCACTAAAAATTGTACAAAAATAGTCTACTTTTAAAAGAAATAAACGTCATGATTATTTGAATTCTATACAGGGAGAAAATTAATTCGTAGTGAACAGAGGTCAGAGTAGCAGAACGCTGAAACAGGGGAAACTTTAACTAATAAACTATACCAATTGGCTAGATCAAAAATTCTAAAACAAATTTAGTAAGAAGATATATGAGTCTAGTTTCAGAGAAAATTTATGGATTTGAATTTTGAGTTCTGTAACTCGAATTATCATTTATTTCGTGACTATGACTCAAATGGACAATTTATTTATGAAAGATGAAATAAACTATTTTGATTTGTTCAAGTGATCGGAAAATTTTTATTGATTCCGGTTTGTTCCCGAACCGTTTCAATTTTATGTTTTAGGGTCTCGAGGACCCTTTTTAAGGGACATATTGAATGAATGAAACTAAATTAATTTTAAAAGTAAATTTTTATGCCCCGAATTAGTAAGCTAAGTCCGGTATCGCCTTGTGCTCGACTCCGGCGACGGTCTCGGGTAAGGGATGTTACATTTCACATGACATTTCTAGTGTAATATGGATCATAATAAAAATAAATTTTATTTATATTTTTCAGCTCAGATTTGTGGTCCCGAAACTACTATTCCAATTTCACCGAAATTGGGTTATTACATTTCCATATGACAAAAATACATTAAAAATGAATATAAATTTCTTCTAAGCTTTCTCATGATAAATTATAGCAAATATCAAGATAATATAGGTGTAGGAAACTATTTCTTATTTTATTAGAGCTTTCTCACTCAAGCCATGACTTATCCCACTAAAACCCATGAGACATAAACAAAGAGATGAAGAAGAAAAACAATTGGCTACTGATGTTGGCTAGAAAAGAAGAGAAAATGGGGCTGATGGAGGTTCTCATCCCTTACAAAAATAACATGTGGGCCTTGAGCCCACATCTAACAACTTAAGTTTAAATTTGTTCATTGAAGCTCATTTCCTTAATACGAGGTTCCCATGGTCCAAAATAATTTAGGATGCCAATTATTATATTTAAATATTATTTCTATCATAAAGGTCTCAAGAATTGACCAAATTACCTTTTTATGGCAAAATTACCATCTTTTCCTTTTTGCCATTTTTAACGATTTCTTCTCAAACTTAGTACTTAGACCAATTCAAGTTCATAATTCATAATAAACTTTAATATAAGTCCTTGAGTGGTGAGAATTACATTTTTCCCTTTTCCTGGTGAAAATGAGAAAATTATAATTTAGCCGTTGTACTTTTGAATGTCTTTCAATTTAGTCCAAAAGTGATTTCTTTCACACTAACATATAACCCAATATGCTTCCATGGAAAATAATCATTGATAGCTCACTTTCCCATGTTGGTCAAATTTTCACTCTAGTTCCTAAAATTTTTAAATTTTACAATTTGGTCCTTTTCTCACATTTCCACTTCTAAATTATTTTTAAAATTGTATCATCTCAATTATCAACTTTAATTCCATAAGGTTCTTTTATCCAATTCATATTTCAATTTTTCTCATCAATTCACTGTATTTGTTATCAAAATAATATCATGTGTCTAGACGAGAATTTTGGGATGTTAAAGATTAGAAGTCTCAAATGAAACTTTCAAACCTTCAATTTGTAGCATCCAAAACGGTTATGAAAGAACGATTATAAAAGAACTGGGAATAAATGTTTTGAAGATATGGATAGTGGGAGTGAGAAAAAATAGTGAATGTGTTATGCATGAGGAATAACGGAAGGGGGGAAAGTTACAAACATTAAATGAAAGTTACAACTCATGTAATTTTTTATGAGTACTAAAAATTCTATCACATGCGTATGCATGTAGAAATCACGAATTTAGAACACAAAAGTATGTTTAAAAATAACATAAAATAAAAAATGAAACGTGTGACTTGAAGCTAATTAATAATAACACATGAAATATGTACGATATTAAAATAATAAAAATTAGATTAATAATATATCTTAAATTAATTATGAAAAGACATTTCTGTAATTTCTTTAATCGAGTTGGTGCCTCGTTGACACATAACACCAACTCAATCAATGACTTAAATAGTAGTATAGATATACAACTGATAGAGATAATAAATTGTACATATTAAAAAAAATTGTATAAAATATATTAAAATTAGGCTTTGATTGAGTAGTAAATTTAGGTTTTACTAATTATGTGGATTCAAATTCCATCATATATATATTTATTGCTAAATGAAAAGATTAAAACACCCTCGAATGATATAACTTATTTTAATTATAAAAAGATATTTTCATAATTTTTCTAACCGAGTTGATATCAAGTTGACTCATAATGCCAATTCACTTAAAGGCTTAAATAATAATGTAGATAACATTACTTGCATGCTCATATGAAAATGTAATTTCTATTTGATTAGAAAGGAAAAGCAATTGTATTTTGAGAAAAGCTGGACTTCTTAACATTGATCGTATTTGGAGCCTCTAAATCATGCTTTTCAAACATACCAAAAATGAAGCAAACCCACGAATCTTGTCATTCTACCTAAGTTTAGATCTATAGCATTCTCAACATGAAATGTCATTCTCAAAGTTAGTTGTTCCCAATAAAAGGTGTCATTCCCGAGATTAGTTGTTCTAACAAGGAATATAGTTCCCAATGTTAATGGTTGTCGGCATGGAGTGTTGTTCCCAAGGTCAATTATTTCAATATAGAGTGTTGTATCCATTTTTAATTTGGAGCGTGGTTTCTTAGGTTGGTGCCATAGTTTTCTAAATATGAAAGCTATGCCCAACATTACTTCCACAGCATTTACAATGTGGAAGTTTTGTATAAGATTACCTATATAGCTTTCTTAATATGGAATGTACTTCCCAAAGAATGATACCATAGAGAATAATATTGACTGTAAGTATTATTAATAGAAACGTCATTAATAAAAAATGAATATTTAAATTTTGCCCCAAGAGAATCTCTTTTTCATGTATTTATGCAAAATATTAATAATGAGACATAACAATTATGAACTCCAAAAATAGGCCCATTGGCCGAAGAGGAGTTCATTCGTACCCATAATCAGGATTGGATCCGCAAGTTTACAATGTCACTCACCTTTGTTCGAACCCTTAAAGCATATTATTATTATTATTTACTACAAATATATGTTTAAATTAATGAAAAGAGAAATTATGAAATTCAAACGGTAGCAACCTAGTGAAAGTGTAAACCTTCGAAATATGATTCTTTACTAATGTTCTATTTACTAATAACAATTGAAATTGATAATCTTTTACGTACTATTTCCTTGTAAAAGATGTTCTCGTCTTCTCACATTAACTATCCTGCAAGCTATGGAAGATATACATTTTTAATGAATTGTACTTAGATTGCCCTCAATTTTGCAAATATTTTTAAACTAAGTGTTTTTTTTTTCTTACATCTCATATTTTTATTCATATACTGAAATTTTAAATAAAATTTTTAAGTTTGAACAAATAACTTAACCTTTGAATAAGTATTTATATTATTACAAAATCTTTGACCCAACTAAATATTGATTTAATCATAAAAAGTATTACAATTTTTTTAAAATAACAATTATTACTGTAAATTTTTTATTTTTATTTTTTATATAAAAATTTAAATAAA
This sequence comes from Gossypium hirsutum, assembly GCF_007990345.1. NCBI lineage: Eukaryota > Viridiplantae > Streptophyta > Magnoliopsida > Malvales > Malvaceae > Gossypium > Gossypium hirsutum. The sequence goes on from NC_053426.1 coordinate 89,310,263, forward strand.
ATAACTTTCATCACTAAACCACCTCTTAAAAACCTACTTGCTTTTTAAAATAACCAACTTTTACATTTAAAAATGGGATATTATAATTTTTGGCCTTGGCAACTAGGTTCACTTGGTACTTGGATTTTTTTTTATTCATTTTGGTTTTTTAAACTTACCAACTAAATTCATTTTAGACCTTAAACTTGAAATATATAAAAGTTTAATGACATGGCATCTGAGATTGTGCCACATTATCACTTAAAAATTTAAAAAATTATATAGCTTTTTAAATGATGACGTGATATAATCTTAGAGTGTCAAATAGTGTCCTAATAACTAGACCAGTGGTTGAATCAGTCAGACCATTGATTTTCGATTCAACCGATATGATCGGTTCAACTATTAGACCAACAATTAAATAAATAATTAAAAATTCATAAAACTTTAAAACAATAAAAAAATTATTAAACTAGTTCAACATATTCAACTACTGATTTTTGTCCTAGATTTAGATTTTTATCGGGTCTATGCAATTTTTGATTCAATCGGTTCAATCCATTTATTTTGACTAGTATACTAGTCAGTTCTCAATTCAATCGGTCCAACTGATCAATCCAATTATATTCAAAAATACTGATCACATCATCAAATCTTGACGGAATCCAAATTCTGAGACTAAAATAGATCAAATTGTCAAGTTTAAGTATTAAAATAAATAAAAACGTATAATATCAAAATCAACCTAATTACTAGCGAAAATGATATATTATTCCTTTAAAAATCTAACTTTGATATATAATTTATTATTATATTATTTTCACATTAGCCTTTTTCTTTTATGGTGTCACATGCTCTAGTGTTAACAAGTGTGTGGACAAAAAAAAGAGCATTCAGTGAATTGGAGATAGCTCTCTGCATGCTCAAGTTGGTTTGAGGCACATATTTTTGTAATTTTCCCACTCAAACAAAGGTTTGAGTGTAGCTGGAATCAACACAAAATCTCATCTTACTATTTAAAAAATATTAAATAATTTTAAATTTAATTTTATAATATTATTTATCATATTTTATCACTAAATATTAAATAGATCTAATAGTATTTATTATCTGTTTATATTATATTTCTAATATCATAAATCTATTAGACATCAATTCTTTTAAAATGGTTAAAAATATTTTCATTTAAATAATAATAATAATAATAATAATAGATAAACGCGATGTTTTATCTTTTTCTATTTTATATAAAATATATAAAAATAAAACCATCATTAAATGGAATTAAACTAAATACCGAATTTTTTAAAATATTAATTTTATCATTCTAGTTAAAACTTTAAATTATTTTTACAAAATATTTTTATAAATATATTTTTTATATAATCTTTTATCCACTTGTCATAACTAATTTGTTTATAATATATCTTAAGCTTTTGACTAAATTGATATTATTCTTCAATTGGGTTTTAATATTCACTTAAAAAATTACCAAAACTTTTTTATAAAATAACAAATATTAATATAAAATTTAAAATTTTAATTATTTCAATTAAAATCTTACTTGATTTTAGAATAAAATTTAGTATTTTGTTAAAATAAAATAAAATTTTAGCAAATATATTTTTTATTTGTATTTTTGTTGTATATTTTATATGGCTGACAATAATGTGTACTAATAATTCTGCATTGCAACAACCGAGAAATGGTAGCCACCATTAACCGTGGGAATCTTTGAAAAGTAGCGGTCCGAAATTGTGCCGTAGAATATTTTGGTGTTAACCCATCGGTATCAGTACCAATGGCCACTATCCTTTTCCAAAGCATCATTTTCAATTTTTTTATTTAATAAATTTGATTTTTTAAATATAGTATATATATGATTTCTTTAATGTTATAGTTGTATAACATAAAAAATTATATATTTTGATATTTTATATTAATGGTGTTGGATTTTGTATTTAATTTAAATTTTAAGGTTTGTTGGATGAAAATTTATAATAACAATTAATTTTTATTAAAATAAAATTTAAACTTAAAAAAATAGTCATCATATTATATTTAATAAATTAAACACATAATTAAATAAATTTATAATAACACTAAATTTATTTTAATTGACAAACTCATAAAAATTTGAACTTACTAATTCATTAAATTAATTTTAAAACTCAAATCAAAGATTAATAAATTAAAATTGGTATTTTTATGTATTAAAATGTAAGTTTTTTTATATAATTGAATATCATTCGTAAATATCATACATCATTACTAATTAAGTAGATGAGTTATTCTTAAAAAAAAAAGAAAAAAGAAAAACAGATGAGTAATTTTAATATGAATCTTAAACAACTAATTCTTCATTATAAAGACATGTACGACAGTACGATCCAGCCATAGATCTAAAATGACACTTACGGCTAAAATTAAAATTTAAGGATGGTTTTAATACACTATAGAGAGATTAAGAATTGATCAAAGTCAACGATTTCATCATCTGGGATTTTTCAAAAAAAAAAATTTACTAAGAAATCATTTCAAAAATAAAAAAGTCAAAAGGCCTGGCCACAAAAGAAAAGCATGAATATTAAGCTCCTTACTGCTTCTCAAATCTAAATTAATATCTAATTATGTCTTCTGACTTTTTTTATGACATACTCAAAAAAAAACTAATGCCACAAATCATCTCACTACATTACATCACACCCAAATGAAAATAATTTCTATAAAAATATATTTATAAAAATTTAATACTTAATTAAATTGTAAGTAGAGTGCTAAAAATTTAGATACAAGACATTAATATTGGTTCAATTCTCAAATATTTGATATATTTTTAGTTATTTTATTTAAAAATTTTGTATAAAAGATAAAATTATTAGTAAAATATTATTTATTAAAGGTTTTTAACTTGGATATAGGGGATTTGTTTTTATTTCTCAAACCAAGGTTATGACTAATAAACCAAAATATTATGCATTGAAAAAAATTAAAGGTTGAATTTAAGCTATAAAATTTATTTGGTGTATTAATTAAAATTAAATATTGATTATAATTAGATTGTTTGATAAAAGATAATATAATCTCAAATGAAATAGAATAAAATAAAAATAATTAAAATTATTCTCTATTAAGTTATAAGTAGGTTCCTATGAAAAGTCAATTTAGAATTGCTTTTAATAAGTACTTTTGGGGCAAAAAGCACTTTTAAGGAGAAGTTAAAATCTTTTACTTCTGTCAAAAACACTTATGGGTTTTTGAGGTTTGAAAAGCATTTTTTCTCTAAAAAAAGTATCTTGTTTAACAATGTTTTTATCCCAAAAACACTTTTTGTGCCAAAAGTACTTCTTAAAAGCAATGGTGAACTGACTGATACATGCACGGGAACAATTGAAGTGATTCGAGTTTATTAAGTGGACCAACTCCAAGTTGCTCATTTCAATAGAGGATCCAATTGAAATTCCCATCAACTTTATAACACATGCTAGATCAAAGAAGTTTAAAGAGGCAATCATGGGCCTGGTTCAGCAAGTTTAATTAATTTTATAGCTTTAATTATGCCTTGTTTATTATATGCATCTTTAATTAATATCTTGCATTATTAATCTACATCTTTTAATTGTGACATGCACTATGTATTTTGTATTTAATAAAGTCATGCATTATGTAACTCTCATGTTAATTAAGTTTGCATCATAAATTATGACATGCATTATGTAACTCCCATGTTAGTTAAAGTTTGCATCATTAAATTAAGCCATGCATTAAGTAACTTATTTGTTCATATAGTTTACATCTTAAACCACGCATTTAAGCATCTTAGTTGTTAAATATGTTTGAGTTTGTTTATATAAGTATATTATTTAATTTGGCTGATACTTTTTAATGTATAAGCTATAGTGTATTTAATTTTTTCTTAAATAAATTAATTGTGTGTTCAATAGTTTGTTGTAGGAAAATCCAAAAGGCTAGTCACATATTTTAAAGCTACAATAGGTGTAACATCCATTACCCGTACCCGAGACCGGGACAAGGTACAGGGCATTACTATGCACAAATATGATATTTGCGGAAAATTTCGAGCTATAAAATTTCATTCCAAATTAAAATCCAATCAATCATATTCATAATATCCCTATTATGGACCTATGAGGCCCAAAACATACATTGAGAATGGTCCGGGACTAAACCGAGAACTTAAGAAAGTTTTTGGAAAATTTCCTAGGATAAGCCTCACATGCCCGTATGGAGGCAATGCACACGCTCGTGTGCTTTGGGACACCCCCGTGTGCTTTGGGACACGCCTATGTCCCATACCCGTGTGGAATTAATTGAATTTATTTCTCATTTCTAACCTACAGGGGTTTTCACAAGGCCGAGCACATGCCCGTGTCCATGGCCCATGTACTTCACACGGACTAGACACACCCATGTTGTCGCCCGTGCCCAAAAACTCGAGCATTCTATTTATGACGTCATCATGCATTTAGGGTCACACGGCCAGGACACACGCCCGTGTCCTAGGCCGTGTCCTCCACACGGTTGAGACACACGGTCGTGTCTCTACCCGTGTGTTTACTACCATGCATCCTGACCTAAAAATTTTAGGTGCAAGGGACACACAGCCATACCACAAGCCTGTGGGACTGACCGTGTGTTACACACGGCCTAGACACACGCCTGTGTATCTATTCGTATGGACCTTTTTGGAGGCTACAAATCTAAGCCAATGGTCACCCTCAATAACTACTCATATTCATGAACTTCAATGATGTTTAACATGGCCTAAATATGCCCAATTACTACCATAAATGGTCTATTGCATGTTAACCTCATCTCATCGGTTATGTACATGCTAATTTATCCTCTTTGTATTTAGGATTTACTTCTCATTCAAAAACACATTTAGACTTGGCTCAATGTTATAACTCATTGCCAATTACGACCTAACCATGCCAAGTGATTTGGCCACATTTCATATATCTATTTATAATATACCACATTTAATCATCACGGGAACATTTAACTACAAACAAGCACAATTAGTAGGTCATAGCCTACATCAAAATGAGCCATGTCTTATGGCCATATACAAAAAGAAAAAGTTTAATATTTAAGCCTTTACATAGGCCAACTAATGACACATATCACAAAATAACCAAAACCTATACATGCTATTGAAACAAAATAAAGTATCTATATACCAAAGCAAAACAAGTTGATAGTGTTGACGATGCTCCAATCGCCTTCCAATCTTCACGAGTCCACGAGCTCTGTAAAACAGGGAAATGAGAGGGGGTAAGCATTAACATGCTTAGTAAGTCTGGATAACGGAAAAGTAAACTTACCGGGTATTTAACATGTAATCATACAAGACATTCAGGCTAAACATTCATAGTAAAATTTCCTATCACATGTACTCAACCATCAAGTTAGTCTCATGCCAGTACAATGTAACATCCTTCATAGATGAGCTCATTAATTTAAACATGTCTATTCCCATTTAACATTTTAATCTCGTCGAATTTTTTGGAATCTCAATGGATATCTCGTTTACCATCAAATCATGCAAGTGATCCTTTAAATACACACTCCCGTGAACCTCACTTTTATGGCGGGATTACTAGTCCAGGCTAAATTCCTCCACAACGTAACTCATAGAGTAATGTCGAGATTACCAGTCCAGGCTAAATCCCTTACAATGACATATACTCCTCTGAGTTCAGGTCTAAATTACCAGTCCAGGCTAAATTCAGATCCTATTCGGATTACCCGTCTGAGCTAAATCTGTCAAAGCACACATATTCTTTGGGATGCTAGATCACTATAAGATCACCCGCCCGGGCTAGATCCTCTATACCATCATTTCATTTTCAAGTAATCCATCAGACATCCCCTTTTATTCAACTGGGACATTTCATCATAACATTAATATTTCATGAGTTTTCATACAATAAATATTACTATTATAATTCATACATTTACATACATCTTTAATGTATTTTAAAGATAGTTTACATTCGAGTTACACGAACTTACCTGGTAATTGCTTAGGTTTCGTATTTCAATTATTCCGAAACCTTTCGTTTTCCATGATTGATCTTCGAAATTGATTTCTCGGGGTCTATATTAGTAAAAATAAATTATTAGTACCTCACATTATTTATTTCGGCCCTAAAATTCACCCCCAGGAAAAATAACCATTTTGTCCCTAACATTTTAAAATTTTACAACTTAGTCCCTAGGCTCGTACAATGAAATACATGCAATTCCTTGGTTACCTAAGCCTAGCCGAATGTATTATAAACTCATACAAGTCCACATTTTCCTCTATTTCACATTTCTACCACATATTTTGTACCTTTTGCAAAAAGGTTCTTTTAGGGATTTTTTATGAAAATTACTTAGGAAAAAATGTTTAACACACATCTAACTTTCATATCACCCCATAAATCATCAAAGAACAAACATGTCACACATGGGTCATTTTTCATACATGAACCCTAGCTTAAAATATGGGTAGAAATGGAGAGAACATGTTACAAGAATCTCAAAAATACAGAGAACATTAAAAACGAGGCTAGGAGTCACTTACTATTAAGCTTGGAAAGTGAAGAAACCCTAGCTATGGTGTCCCTTGGAATTTTGACAGCAAGTGGGAGAAGAATGGCTGTTTTTTGCCTTCATTTTCCCTTTTTATTGATTTTATTGCAAAATGACCAAAATGCCTTTCCTTACTAAACTTCCAAAATTTTCCATGCATGCCCATTTTTGTCCAAAAACTTAGAAATTGGTAAAATTACTCTTTAAGACCTTCTAATTAATAATCTAAAGCAATTTCATGCAAATTTCATCTAGAATCCAAGTTCTACAATTTATTCAATTTGGTTTCTTCATGAAACTTTAACACATGCCTACTTTCATATTCTAAGCCTCATAATAATCATAAAATAAATATTTTGACATCGGATTTGTGGTCCCGAAACCACTGTTCCGACTAGGCCCAATTTTGGGATGTTACATTTCTCCCCCCTTAAGGACTTTCGTCCGCGAAAGTCTTACCAGTAAACAGGTTCGAATATTGATTTCTCATAGTTTCTTCAGGCTCCCATGTGGCTTCTTCTACTCTGTGTCTGTGCCATAAAACTTTTACCAAGGCTATATTCTTGTTCCTTAATTTTTTGACTTCTCGAGCCAAAATTTTAACCGGTTCTTCACCATAGGTCATGTCCAGTCTAACCTCAACTTTCATCGATAAAATCACATGTGAGGGACCTGATCTATATCTATACAACATGGACACATGGAAAACATCGTGAATCTTTTCCATTTCGGATGACAAGGCTAACCGGTAGGCTAAAGGCCCAACTCGTTCAAAAATCTCGTATGGTCTAATAAACCGCGGGCTCAATTTGCCGTTTCGGCCAAATCTCAAAACTTTTTTCTAGGGAGACACTTTCAAGAATACTTTATCTCTGACTTGAAACTCAATCTTTTTCCTTTTTAAATCGGCATATGACTTTTGCCTATCCGATGCCGCTTTCAAACAATTGCGGATCAGTTTAACCTTTTCTTTAGTTTCCTTAATCAAATCAACCCTATGAATCTGGTGTTCCTTGAGTTCCGTCCAATACAATGGAGTCTGACACTTCCAGCCATATAATGCCTCATAAGGTGCCATCTTTAAACTCGTCTAGAAGCTGCTGTTGTAGGCAAACTCCACCAATGGTAAATATTTTTCCCAACTACCCTGAAATTCAAGGACGCAGCATCGTAACATATCTTCAAGGGTCTGAATCGTCCATTCAGACTGACCATCGGTCTGTGGGTGGAACGCCGTACTAAAACTGAACTTTGTACCCAAGGCTTCTTGTAGTTTCTTCTAAAATCTCGAAGTGAATCTCGGGTCTCTATCTGAAATGATCGACAATGGTACCTCGTGTAATCTCACAATCTCAAATATGTATAAGTCAGCCAATCTATCAAGAGAGTAATCTATCCGTACAGGAATAAAGTGAGCTGACTTCATTAGTCTATCCACTACAACCCAAACAACATCTATCTTTTTCGGGGTTAACGGTAGTCCAGTCACGAAGTCCATGGTGATCCTGTCCTATTACCATTCGGGAACCATTACAGGCTGTAATAAACCTGAAGGCACTTGGTGTTCAGCCTTGACCTGCTGACATATTAAGTATTTCGATACAAATTCAAACATGTCTCTTTTCATGCCATTTCACCAGTACATTTTCTTCAAATTATTGTACATCTTGGTACTTTCCGGGTGAATTGACAGACGATTCTAAATAAGCTCATCATCTTTGGGTACACAACCCTATCTCGAAACATTAAACAACCGTTAGAATCAATCCAAAGATCTGATTCAACTCCCATTTCACATCATGCTCTTTTGACTTGCAAGTCACTATCATTGATCTGAGCTACGCAAATCTCTTGGAGAAATGTCGGTCTGGCTTTCAACTCCACTAAAACCAAACCATCATCAGATAACGCCAAACGCGTGTTCATAACCCTCAGAGCAAACAATGGCTTTCTGTGATATCCTGAATTAGGGCTTAATCGGAATAGTGGTTTTAAGACCACAAATCTGAGATAGAAATAATTATTTTATAATTATTTTGAGGTCTATGATATGATTGCATGATTGTGTGAAAATTTCAAGAAGAAATTCAATGCATAAAATGCTTAATTTGAAGTAGGGACTAAATTGAATAAGTTGCAAAACTTGCATTCTAGAAGTTTCCAGTATGAAATTGCTTTGAAATATTAATTAGGAGGTCTTAAATAGAATTTTGACCAATATATAAGTTTATGGACAAAAATTGGACATGGATGAAATTTTTGAAAGTTTAGTAAGGAAGGGCATTTTGGTCATTTGGACATTAAATGAAATAAAATGGGAAAAATAACAAAAAAATGATCATCTTCTCCATAAGTTGCTGCTGAATTTTGCTCTCCACCATAGCTAGGGTTTCAACACTTTTAAGCCTTGATTGTAAGTGATTTCTATGCTCATTTTTAATGTTCTTTACATTTTTGAAATCCTCGTAGCTCAGTTTACCTGTTTCTACTAATATTTTGAGCTAGGGTTTATATTTAAAAATTTACCCATGAATGATATGCATGAATTTTGATGTTTTATGGTAGAATATGAAGCTTGAGTTTGTGTTAAACAACTTTTGCTAAGTGATTTTACGTAAAAACGACTAAAATGACATAATCGGTAAAAATACCTAATGTTCATAAGTACATGTTAGAGTGAGAATTGGATGTTGCTGTAGAAGGGAAAAATGATCAGCATATCATAAGACATAAGAAAATAGGATGAAGTTTAATTTACGAGATTTGGGGCAAAAATGTAAATTTGTGAAAGTTTAGGGGCAAAATTGTAATTTTTCCAAAATATGATTTTGGGTTGATTTGAATAATATGAGTCCTAATTAGGCTATATTTGAAATGATAGAGCAAAGAAAATCGAAATTCGGGCTAAAATCAGCAAAATACCAAGTTGTGGACAAAATGGTAAAAATGACCATTTTCGCATACGAGGTAAGTTCATATATAAATATTGTAATATAAATGTTATTTTAAATCATTTAATGCTATTTATACGATATTATAATTGTTATCATGCAATTCTATGCTTTGTGGTCATTGTTGGACAACATGCAAAAATTTTATGAATTATGTGAAAAATGTGAAAGACTACCGAAGTATCGTCATTGGTATTCCAAGAAAAATGGTAAAGGAGTACGAACGAGGAAAGTCCTGTTGAACCTTAGGAATAGATTCAGATATTTGGGCATCCGAACTCATTGAGTTGAGTCCGAGTTCACTTATGGATGCGAGCATCCGAACTCGTTGAGTTGAGTCCGAGTTCACTTATGGATGCGAACATCCGAACTCGTTGAGTTGAGTCCGAGTTCACTTATGGATGCGAACGTTCGAACTCGTTGAGTTGAGTCCGAGTTCGTGAAATGTAATTAGGCATCCGAACTTGTTGAGTTGAGTCCGAGTTCACTTATGGATGCGAACGCTCGAGCTCGTTGAGTTGAGTCTGAGTTCACTTATGGGCGGGTTACATGGTAGCTTGGCTACATATGTGGCACTTATGTGCAAACTTTCCATGTATCCGAGTTATATTCCGATGTGTTCAACGGGTAAAATTCTAGTGAAATGGAAGAATACTCAAGATGCAAGTGACATATTGGTAAGTGTTGTGGAATGGGCACTTTGGACAGGTATGTACTTAACCCTCGGGTTGAGACTTGATACGACAACAATAATGTAGTAAGACGATGAATGATGAATAGAAATGTGATATATGTTTTGGTGATATTATGCTAATGTTGGTTGGTATAATTGCTTTGTTAAGTTATTTGTTATTTGCATGTGAACTTACTACGCATTTATGCTTACTCCTTCCCTTCCATTCCTTGTAGTTTTGACAAGCCGGTTTGGAGATCAGGACGGTCGGAGGCACGCTCACACTATCAACGGACCATCTCAGTATGGTGGCTTGCATATTTTGGGAATATGGCATGTATAACATTATAATCCTTTTGTGTATATTATCTTATGATATAGTTCATGGATGGCATGAAAATGTTTGAGAATGATTAGCTATTGGAGTGGCTAATCGAGATTATATTTGATAACACGTATGCTTTATGTGCTAACTAATCTATGGAAATCCATAAAATGGTGAAATTGGCTATAAAACAGAATCACACAGCAGCAGTGACATGAATTTGAAAAATCACTAAACATAGTAAAAATAGAATTAGATGATGAATGAAATATTTAATTGAAGCTTACTGAATCTATTTTCATGTGGAAGAAACAAAAGAGGTAAACAAGGTTTTATTTTATGAGATATTTACGTTTTGGTGAAATAGTGTCAGAGGAATTTCTGGATCCCCTGTTCTGACTTTATAAATTCACCATAAATTGTGGAAAAATAATTAGGACTCAAATTTTATATGTATGGATTCCTTACTAAGTCTAGTTTTATGAGAAACAAAGGAAATAGTCATTGAAACTCTTTATAGGGAGATATCTAATTCGTAATACACAGGGGTCAGAGTAGCTGAACCTTGAAATAGGAGAGACTTTAACTAATAAACTGTACTAATTGGCCCGACCAAAAATTCTATAAAAAAATTAGTAAGTATATATATGAGTCTAGTTTCAATTAAAATTTACAGAATTGGATTTCGAGTTTTGTAACTTGAGATATGAATTTTTTAGCGACTGTGACGCAGTTAGGCAGCTTGTCTGGAAATTCTAAAATAAATTGTTTGAGCTGTTTAATTAATGAATTAAATCCGTTAACATCTCGTGCTCGACTCCGGCGACGGTATCGGGTATGGGGATGTTACACTTTCTGCCCAACGTGTCGGTGACTACATTCGCTTTACCATGATGGTAATCAATCACAAGCTCATAATCCTTAATCAACTCTAGCCACCTTCGCTGTCTCAGATTCAATTCCTTTTGAGTCATCAAGTTTTTCAAACTCCTGTGATCGGTGAACACACGACAAGTTTCACCATACAAATAGTGCCTCCAAATTTTTAAGGCAAATACAATAGCAGCTAGCTCTAAGTCATGAGTCGGATAATTTTTCTCATGTGGTTTCAGTTGCCTCGAGGCATAAGCTATCACTTTACCCTCTTGCATAAGCACACAACCCAATCCATTTAAGGACGCATCACTGTAAATCACCAATTCTTTTCCTGGTTCGGGTTATACCAAAACTGGAGCTTCTGTCAATAATGTCTTCAATTTATCAAAATTTTGCTGTCATTTTTTCGACGATTCAAACTTAACATCTTTTAGCAGTAACCTCGTCAAGAGAGTTGCAATCATCGAAAATCCTTTCGCAAAGCGTTAGTAATAACCGGCTAAGCCCAAAAAGCTTCTAACCTCTATCATGTTCTTTGGCAGCTTCCACTCGACAATAGGAGAAAATTTATTCGGATCAACTCGGATGCCATCACCCGACACAATATGATGAGAAATCTAACTTCTTGAAGCCAAAACTTGCTCTTTCTAAACTTAGCATAGAGTTGTCTATCCCCTAAAGTATGTAAACCAATCCTCAAATGTTTAGCATGTTCGGACTCATTCCGGGAATAGATCAAAATATCATCTATGAATACTACTACAAACTTGTCCAAGTACAGCTGGAATACACGATTCATTAAATCGTTAAACGCAGATGGGACATTTGTTAGACCAAAATGCTTGACGAGGAATTTGTAGTGGCCATACCTAGTCCTGAAGGCAGTCTTAGGCACATCTGTCTCCTTAACTCGTAACTGGTAGTAGCCGGATCTCAAAGCTATTTTTGAAAATACGGTGGCTCCCCTCAACTGATCGAACAAGTTATCAATCATTGGCAAGGGATACTTATTCTTAATAGTCACATTATGAGTTGTCGGTAGTCTATGCACAACCTCATCGATCCATCTTTCTTTTTCACAAATAAAACATGAGCACCCCAAGGTGAAGGGCTCGGTCTTGCAACTGTGATTTTAACTCCTTCAACTCAGTTGGGGTGATTCTGTACGGAGCAATAGAAATAGGCATTATTCCCGGTACTAGCTCAATATCAAATTCTACCTCTCTAACAGGAGGTAACCCTGGTAACTCTTTTGGAAACACGTCCGAATATTCACAAACTATCGGTACCAACTCAATTTTCAATTTAGATTCTTTAGTATTCAATATGAACGTAAGGTAAGTGTCACAACCTTTCGTCATATACCTTTGAGCCATCATTGAAGTAATCACAGCCATCGGTGTATTCAACTCATTCAAATCAACCCGGAGAATGTCACCATCTGAACATTTTAATTCCATGTACTTGTTACCGTAGTTTACTATCACATCATGGATGGTTAACCAATCCATACCCAGTATTACATCAAATTTGTCAAATGGCAAAAGCATAAGATTTTTCGGAAAACAATGTCCTTGAATCGTCAAAGGACAATTCTTACAAACTTTATCTACTAATACCAACTTGCCTAGAAGGTTCGACACCTTAATTACAAATTCCGTTGATTCCACAAACATGTTCATGCTAGACATCAATTTCATGCATATATAGGAATGGGTCAATCACGGATCAATTAAGGCAATAACATGAGTATTATGAAGAGAAAATGTACCCGTAATGACATTGGGAGTTGAAGCTTCCTCTCTAGCGCGTATCACATGAGTCCTTGCAGGGGCTTGAGCCTCTAATTTTGCAATCGTATCCTTGGCAGCAGTTCGACTACAACTTGCACTTCCAGGATGTCGTGGTGGTCTACCTCGAGGATTAGAAACATTAAACTTTGGGGCTAAATTCACCTCTTTATCAGCTTGTTCCGGGAAATGTTTAAGGATGTAGTCAAGGGAACCACATCTAAAACATGCCCCACTCTTCATTCGACATTCCCTAAAATAAAACTTGTTGTAGCTTTTACATCTTAACTTTTGATTATCTACACTTCCCACACTAGTTACCTTAGGGGAGGAAGACTTTGGATTGTATTGTTTAAAGCTTCTTGTTTTGCCCTAATATCCCACCGATGCAGTGGAGTGTTCTTGTTGACTCTTCGATTTCTTCGTGGAAAAGGAGTGCATTCTGCCACTAGATCTCTTGCTCGAAGCTCTAGCTTCTCTCTTTGCTCGTTTTCTTTCATTATTCAATTCTCAGCCTTCTTGGCTCGATCGGCTAACATAGCCAACTCCCTTATTTCAAGAATCCCGATTAAAAGTTTGATTTCTTCATTCAGACCCTCTTTGAAGTGCTTACACATTTCTGCCTCCGATTGAACCCACTCACTTGCATATTGATTTAGTCTCACGAACTCTCTTTCGTATTCCGACACGGTTCTGTTTCCTTGTTTGAGTTCCAAGAACTCCTTCCATTTCTGGTCCAAGAACCTTTGGCTGATATACTTCTTCCTAAATTCTGCTTGGAAGAATTCCCTTGTGATACTCTCCCTCGGTGCTACTGAGGATACGGCCTTCCACCAATGGTATGCAGTGTCCTTCAATAGCGATACCACACATTTTAGACTTTCCTCAGGAGTAAATGACAGTTCGTCGAGAACTCTCCTGGTATTCTCAAGCCAAAATTCGGCATGTTCCAGATCATCATCAATTGTGGCCCTAAACTTTTCAGCTCCACATTTCCTAAGTTTGTCCACAGGGCCCATACCAATTCTTACGTGTACCGCACCTTGTGGCACATCTTCTTCAGGTCGAACAGGGGGTGGAGTAGGCCGTGATATATTGGGGAGGAGTCTCAAACAATCCCTAAACCATTCATCCATCATCTCAAAGAAGGCAGCTCTTGCCTCTTCTTGGCCTTCAGACACAGGCCTTCTTCTACTACTAGCAGTAGCTCGTTGAACGAAAGTTGGAGCATGGCTCTCGGCTCCCTCAGACTCATCTTGAGCTTTATTGGAAGAGATTTACTATATTTGTAACACCCCGAACCCGAGACCGTCACCGGAGTCGAACACGAGGTGTTAACAAACTTTAAAAATTTTCCAGACACTGCCAATCTGCGTAATAGTTGCTTTAAAAAATCATATCTTGAGTTCAGAAACTCAGAATCCAGTTCTGTAAATTTTCCCTAAAAATAGACTCATATTCCCATCTACATATTTTTTTTCTAGAATTTTTGGTGGGTCCAATTAGTACAGTTTATTAGTCAAAGTCTCCCATGTTACAGGGATCGACTACCCTGACCTTTGCGCATTACGACTTGGATATCTCCCTGCACAGGGCTTCAATACTGATGCCGTTTGTTTCTATAGAAACTAGACTCAGAGAGGAATCTATACATATATGGCTTGACTCCTAATTGTCTCTGGTTAATTTATAATGAATTTCTAAAGTCGGAACAGGAAATCCAGAAACCGTTCTGCCCTGTCTCACGAGAACCTGAATATCTCTTAACATACTGTCCGTATGATTGTTTCGTTACTTTCCTATGAAAATAGATTCATCAAGGTTCGTTTAAATAATTTATTCACTATTTAATTCCATTCCTACTATTTTTAGTTAATTTCCAAATCTACATCACTGCTGCTGTCAGCATCTGCCTTTAAGGTAGACTTTACCTATTTCATAGTTTCCATGATTCAACTAGCCCTTTTTGCATAAGTAGCACAATTTATGATAGTGATTAACCATTCCCATGGCCAATCCTTGTCAAGCCTATCCACACCTCTCAATAACCATATCCATACCAAATGATTATAACATTACACTCAAACATATATAAGCCATTTTCGCATGACTATCCAAAATTATACAAGTCCAAAGGGTCCATGACCCACAACAAACGGGTAGTCCTATACATGCCATTTCGAAGTTCAACCAAAATTGTACCAAAAGGGGGCTTTGATAGTGTGGGCGACTTTGACTTCAAAATCCCGAGTCCGATAGCTGGAGAACCAAAATCTATAAAATAGAGGATCAAAGAAACGGAGTAAGCAATTTATGCTTAGTAAGTTTTGAGCAAGGAATTCCAGCACAGCAAAAGTATAGCATTCATATAGCTAAACAAATAATTTCATATGCACAAATTTTCGATATCATACTTGCTTCACATTACCAACCCTTATGTACATACACAAATGATCAACTTAGCCAAAGGCCGGTAGCTCGTTTATCAACTGAGCGAATACTTATTTGTAAGGGCTCAACTAAATTCAAGCACATACGAAACATACCTCAATGTTGGGATGTTTCTAGAGTATTTACTGAAATTTTTACAGCAAGATCATTCATTCCCAAATCACGTACCTTCGGAATTTAACCGGATATAGCTACTCGTTCAAATGCCTTCGGGACATAGCCCGGTTATAGTAACTCGCACAATTGCCTTCGGGACTTAACCCGGATTTAGTAACTCGCACAAATGCCTTCGGGCTTAGCCCGAAATTAGTATCTCGCACAAATGCCTTCGGATCTTAGTCCGGATATGGTCACTTAGCACAAAGCCTTCGGGACTTAGCCCGGACATCATTTAAATAACCATGCACATTTAACAATAAATCATGGCACATTCGTATTTCGTTTTCGTTAGTAAAACTCAAACACAAGACATTTATCATTCTTGCAATTTCGGCTCAATAGCCACACAAAGAGCATGATTTTTGTTTGCTTAAAACATGATCTAATCAAATCATAATTTAAGCTCTTTTACTCAAGAACTTACCTCGGGTGTTGTCGAACGATTCCGATAGCTATTCGACCACTTTTTCCTTCCCTTTATCGGATTTAGTTCCCCTTTGCTCTTGAGCTTAATTAAACAAATAAATTGATTTAATCATTTGAGCATCGGAAAGAGGAACACAAGGCACTTAGCCCATTTTTATACATTAGACATTAAAGTCACATATGTACGGAATCATGAATCAAACTCAACATTTTAGCTAATTTTTCCCCCTTGGCCGAATTTTCTAAGCCAAGACAAAAGCATCAATATGCTTGCCTCTAACCGAATACATGCAACACCAATCTCCTTCCTATGGCCGAATATGCATGTCTATGTTGGGGCCGATTTCAACACTTAATACATTCTACAAGTATGGTCACTTGTATTGACTAAACACCCTTTTGTTTCAAGTTCAAAACTTGGCTAATACACACATATATACACTAGTAAAGCATCCTCTCCCTTTCCATCAATTTAACACATGCATTACTCATTAATATACAAAAATTATATTCGGCCTTAGCACACAACTTGCTAGCCGATTCTTCTCCATCTAGCAACCAATGCACATATGTGCTCACTCAAAAATGCTAAAAAGAAGATTCAAGAATCATCAATCCACCATCACATGCATCATTAACAAGCTTCATATTTAGCATGCAATGGCATTAACACAAAATCTACCTAGGCCGAATATCATCCCCATGACATAGCAAAGATTTGAACCATGGGATAATTAGAACTCAAGCTAGCAACTAGAAACATGCATGAATCTCATGGCACAACCTCAAACATACCTTGATCTAGATACAAGTATGGCCAAACCTCCTCCTAATCCTCTTCCAAACCAAACATGAAGCAAGAACTCCTTCCTCCTTCCTTTGAATTTTCGGCCAAATGAAGATGAAAAAGGATGAACAAAATTTTCTCTTTTCTTTTCTTTAACTCACGGCAATGGGGGGGAACAACCACACATTTTTTTTTCATCATATTCCCTTTCATTATTTTATGCCCATGCTCCTTATTTTATTTTTTTCCACCCATGATGCACCAACACAACATGTCTATGACATGTCTTGCCCATCACACTTGGTCTACCATGCTTGTCATGGCCGGCCACTACTAGTTAGGGGGAATTTGACATGCAAGTCCCCCCTTTTTATTTCATGCTCTAATAGTTCCTTATGCTTCGACCTATCACATTTCAAAAATGTCGCACATAAGTCCTATTGACTAAATTCACATGCAATCGACTAAATCGAAGCTTGAAATTTTCACACATTCATAATTACATATTCTAGACAATAAATATCACATTCAAACATTTCGGTGACTCGGTTTAGCGGTCCCGAAACCACTTCCCGACTAGGGTCAATTTTGGGCTGTCACAACTCTCCCCCACTTAAGAAATTTTCGTCCCCGAAAATCTTACCGGTAAATAGGTTTGGGTATCGTTCTTTCATCGAGCTCTCGGTTTCCCAAGTAGCTTCCTCGATCCCGTGTTTGAGCCATAACACCTTAACTAACGGAACCCTTTTGTTTCGCAACTCTTTCACTTCACGAGCTAGGATACGAATCGGTTCTTCTTCATAACTCAAGTCAGATTGAATTTCAACTTCTGAGGGATTAATCACATGTGACGGATCGGATCTATAACGTCGAAGCATCGAAACATGAAAGACATCGTGAATCTTTTCAAGTTCAGGGGGCAAAATCAATCTATACGCAACCGGACCAACTCGTTCAGAGATTTTGTACGGCCCAATGAATCTCGGGCTCAACTTGCCCTTACGGCCAAATCTGAGTACCTTTTTCCAAGGCGAAACTTTAAGAAACATTTTATCTCCCACCTGATATTCAATGTCTTTTCGTTTCAAATCCGCATACGATTTTTGACGATCTGTGGCTGCTTTCAGACTTTCACGGATTACCTTTACTTTCTGTTCGGCATCCTTAATCAAATCAACTCCGAAAATTTTACTTTCACCGAGCTCGGTCCAAAACAATGGTGTATGGCATTTACGACCGTACAAAGCCTCGTAAGGTGCCATCTTAATACTTGATTGAAAACTATTGTTGTAAGTGAATTCAATCAAAGGTAAATACCGTTCCCATGAACTACTGAACTCGAGGATGCTACATCTCAACATATCCTCAAGTATCTGAATTATCCGCTCAGATTGACCATCGGTTTGGGGATGAAAAGTAGTGCTAAAATGCAGCTTGGTACCCAAAGCTTCTTGCAATTTCCTCCAAAATCGCGAGGTGAATCTCGGATCTCTATCCGACACGATAGAAATAGGTACCCCGTGTAATCTCACAATCTGAGAAACATACAATTCGGCTAGTTTATCCAATGAAAAATCCGTACGCACGGGGATAAAGTGAGCCGACTTAGTCAGTCTATCAACAACAACCCAAATCGCATCCTTCTTACTTGCTGACAATGGCAGTCCGGACACAAAGTCCATTGTGACTCGATCCCATTTCCACTCGGGTATCATGATCGGCTGAAGTAATCCTGAAGGCACTTGATGTTTCGCTTTCACTTGTTGACATATTAAACATCTCGAAACAAAGTCGGAGATGTCTCGTTTCATACCATGCCACCAAAACCAACGTTTCAAATCGTTGTACATTTTCGTACTCCCCGGGTGAATTGACATTCGGCTACAATGGGCTTCGTTCAGAATCATCGAAATGAGTTCCGAATTCCTTGGAACACACAAACGACTTCTGAACCTCAAACAATCATCACCATCAATTTGAAACTCCGATTCCTTGTTCGGAGCACACTCAGCCCGTTTTGCAACTAATTCATCATCAACTTTCTGGGCTTCACGAATTTGATGAATCAATAATGGTTTGGCTTTTAATTCAGCTACTAACACATTGTCGGGTAGAACAGACAAGTGCACATTCATCGCTCGTAAAGCAAACAATGATTTCCGGCTTAAGGCGTCCGCAACCACATTAGCCTTTCCCGGGTGGTAATCAATGACAAGCTCGTAATCTTTCAACAACTCAAGCCAACATCTTTGTCGCAGATTTAAGTCTCTTTGAGTCATCAAATATTTGAGACTTTTGTGATCCGAAAATACATGGCACTTTTCACCAAATAAGTAATGTCGCCATATTTTTAAAGCAAATACGATGGCAGCTAGTTCAAGATCATGGGTCGGATAATTTTTCTCATGTGGCTTTAATTGTCTCGACGCATAGGCCACCACTCGACCTTCTTGCATCAATACGCAACCCAACCCAAGTAGGGATGCGTCACTATAAATGACAAACTCTTTGCCTGATTCAGGTTGCACTAAAATTGGAGCTTCAGTCAAATAAGTTTTTAGTTGATCAAAACTTTTCTGACATTTATCCGTCCATTCGAACTTAACATCCTTTTGAAGTAGCTTCGTCATTGGTGTGGCTATCATCGAGAAACCTTTGACAAATCGTCGGTAATAACCGGCGAGCCCCAGGAAGCTCCGAACTTCGGTAATATTTCTTGGAGGCTTCCAGTTAAGTATGGCTGAAATTTTGCTCGGGTCAACTCGAATACCCGATGCGGATACCACATGACCCAAGAAGCTAACCTCTCTTAACCAGAACTCACACTTACTGAACTTAGCATATAACTGCTTATCCCGCAAAATTTGCAACACTAGTCTCAGGTGCTCAGCATGTTCGGTCTCATCTCTTGAATAGACCAAGATGTCATCAATGAACACAACTACGAACCGATCCAAATATGGTCTGAAGATCCGATTCATCAAATCCATAAATACCGCAGGGGCATTAGTGAGCCCAAACGGCATCACTAAGAATTCGTAGTGACCATATCTCGTTCTGAAGGCAGTTTTGGGTATGTCCGAATCTCGAATTCGCAACTGATAATAGCCCGATCTCAAATCTATTTTTGAGAACACTGAGGCTCCCTTCAGTTGGTCGAACAAATCATCGATACGCGGTAACGGATATTTGTTCTTTATCGTCACTTTATTCAGTTGACGATAGTCAATGCACAACCTCATGGTTCCGTCCTTCTTTTTCACGAACAATACTGGTGCACCCCAAGGTGAGAAACTTGGTCGAGCAAAACCTATATCCATCAATTCTTGCAACTGAGCTTTCAACTCTTTTAACTCGGTTGGTGCCATATGATACGGAGCCATCGAAATCGGCGTAGTCCCAGGTACAAGCTCAATACCAAACTCTATCTCCCGAACAGGTGGTAAACCCAGTAATTCTTCAGGAAAAACATCCGCGTATTCACAAACCACCGGCACAAATTCGGGTTTCTTTTCTAATTCTTTGTCATCAAGTACATACGCAAGGTATGCTTCGCACCCTTTTCTTACATATTTCTGGGCCAACATTGAGGATATTACAGCTGGCAACCCCTTTAAGTACGTAGACTCAACTCGGATTATCTCGTTATTTGCGCACCTCAAATCAATAGTCTTGCTTTTGCAGTTCACAACTGCATCATGTGCGGTCAGCCAATCCAAACCAAGAATAACATCAAATTCATCAAATGGAAAAAGCATCAAGTCCGCCGGAAAACAGGAACCTCGAATTACTAGTGGACATTTCTTACATACTTTGTCGACAAGCACGTAACGACCCAAGGGATTTGACACCCGAATTACGAACTCAGTAGACTCAATAGGTAAAGTCTTACTGGATGCTAAGGTTTCACATATGTAAGAATGAGTAGAACTGGGGTCAATCAAAGCAATTACATTAGTATCAAAGAGAGTAAAAGTACCGGTAATAACATCAGGCGAAGAAGCATCCTCGCGGGCACGTATAGCATAAGCTCTAGCAGGCGCACGAGCCTCGGATCTGGTCGTAGCATCTCTAGATCCTCTCTGACCACCACTAGCATTGCCCGTATTTCCAGATGGTCTACCTCGAGCAGTGGTAGCACCCGGTTTCCCACTCTGATTTACATTCTGTTCAGACAACCTCGGGCAATCTTTAATGAAGTGGTCAACTGATCCGCACTTGTAACAGGAGCGGTCAGGGAATCTACAACTCCCCGAATGCCATTTACCGCAATATCGACATTTCGTTCTATCTCGATGTTCATTCCCAACACTGGCGACCGAAGTGCCTCGTGTACCCACAGGGGGTCGATCACGATCTCGTCTAAAAAGGCCCGAAGTGCCTCTAGACCGGCCCACATCATCTCAAAATTTCTTCGATGCCTGTTGAAGAGACTTTCCCGAAGAACTTTTACGAAACTCTCCAGTTCCCACATCAACTTTTTGTTTTTCTTTTCTAAGCTCTTCGGCTTTACAAGCTCGCTCGACAAGTACTACGAACTCTCGTATTTCAAGAACGCCAACGAACATTTTTATATCTTCATTCAGCCCATCCTCGAAGCGTTTACACATGATAGCCTCGGACGAAACACATTCCCGAGCGTATTTGCTAAGTCTAACAAATTTTCGCTCGTAATCAGTAACCGACATGGAACCTTGCTTAAGCTCAAGAAATTCCTTCCGTTTTTGATCAACAAATCTCTGACTGATATACTTTTTCCGAAACTCAGTTTGGAAAAACTCCCAAGTTACTTGCTCTCGGGGCGCAACAGAAGTCAGAGTACTCCACCAATAGTAGGCAGAATCACGTAGCAAGGAGATAGTACACTTTAGGCATTCATCGGGTGTACAAGATAGCTCATCGAGTACCCGGATAGTGTTGTCCAACCAAAATTCAGCTTGCTCGGCATCGTCGCTATCCGTAGCTTTAAATTTAGTAGCCCCATGTTTTCGGATTCTGTCAACTGGGGGCTTATTTGACCTTATTTGGTCAGTTACCGGAGGTATTGTAGGTGCGGGGGTTGTATTAGTCGGGAAGGGAGGTTGTGGAACAGCCGTATTAGTTCGAATGTATTGGTTGAACCAATCATTCATCACGCTATAGAAAGCTTGTCTAGCTTCATCATTCGGGTTACTAGCATTAGGTTGAGAGTTCACCGGCGCTGTCCCTTGTGCGGGAGCAGGCGCTACACTCTCAAGATC
The DNA here is from genome assembly GCF_007990345.1 of Gossypium hirsutum. NCBI lineage: Eukaryota > Viridiplantae > Streptophyta > Magnoliopsida > Malvales > Malvaceae > Gossypium > Gossypium hirsutum. The sequence goes on from NC_053426.1 coordinate 89,332,523, forward strand.
ATCAGCTACCGCTCGGTCGGGATCGGGATCCATTACTATAAATAAACACATTTGCAAATGTCAGAAATCACCACACTATCAAATAATCACATAAAATGGCATGTATAGCTAGACCCAACGCATTACGGTAGTCCTAGAATCGACTAAACCGTAGCTCTGATACCAATCAAATGTAACACCCCGAACCCGAGACCGTCACCGGAGTCGAACACGAGGTGTTAACAAACTTTAAAAATTTTCCAGACACGGCCAATCTGCGTAATAGTCGCTTTAAAAAATCATATCTTGAGTTCAGAAACTCGGAATCCAGTTCCGTAAATTTTCCCTGAAACTAGACTCATATGCCCATCTACATATTTTTTTCTAGAATTTTTGGTCGGGCCAATTAGTACAGTTTATTAGTCAAAGTCTCCCATGTTACAGGGATCGACTACCCTGACCTTTGTGCATTACGACTTGGATATCTCCCTGCACAGGGCTTCAATACTGATGCCGTTTGTTTCTATAGAAACTAGACTCAGAGAGGAATCTATACATATATGGCTTGACTCCTAATTGTCTCTGGTTAATTTATAATGAATTTCTAAAGTCGGAACAGGAAATCCAGAAACCGTTCTGCCCTGTCTCACGAGAACCTGAATATCTCTTAACATACTGTCCGTATGATTGTTTCGTTACTTTCCTATGAAAATAGATTCATCAAGGTTCGTTTAAATAATTTATTCACTATTTAATTCCATTCCTACTATTTTTAGTGAATTTCCAAATCTACATCACTGCTGCTGTCAGCATCTGCCTTTAAGGTAGACTTTACCTATTTCATAGTTTCCATGATTCAACTAGCCCTTTTTGCATAAGTAGCACAATTTATGATAGTGATTAACCATTCCCATGGCCAATCCTTGTCAAGCCTATCCACACCTCTCAATAACCATATCCATACCAAATGATTATAACATTACACTCAAACATATATAAGCCATTTTCGCATGGCTATCCAAAATTATACAAGTCCAAAGGGTCCATGACCCACAACAAACGGGTAGTCCTATACATGCCATTTCGAAGTTCAACCAAAATTGTACCAAAAGGGGGCTTTGATAGTGTGGGCGACTTTGACTTCAAAATCCCGAGTCCGATAGCTGGAGAACCAAAATCTATAAAATAGAGGATCAAAGAAACGGAGTAAGCAATTTATGCTTAGTAAGTTTTGAGCAAGGAATTCCAGCACAGCAAAAGTATAGCATTCATATAGCTAAACAAATAATTTCATATGCACAAATTTTCGATATCATACTTGCTTCACATTACCAACCCTTATGTACATACACAAATGATCAACTTAGCCAAAGGCCGGTAGCTCGTTTATCAACTGAGCGAATACTTATTTGTAAGGGCTCAACTAAATTCAAGCACATACGAAACATACCTCAATGTTGGGATGTTTCTAGAGTATTTACTGAATTTTTTACAGCAAGATCATTCATTCCCAAATCACGTACCTTCAGAATTTAACCGGATATAGCTACTCGTTCAAATGCCTTCGGGACATAGCCCGGTTATAGTAACTCACACAATTGCCTTCGGGACTTAACCTGGATTTAGTAACTCGCACAAATGCCTTCGGGCTTAGCCCGGAATTAGTATCTCGCACAAATGCCTTCGGATCTTAGTCCGGATATGGTCACTTAGCACAAAGCCTTCGGGACTTAGCCCGGACATCATTCAAATAACCATGCACATTTAACAATAAATCATGGCACATTCGTATTTCGTTTTCGTTAGTAAAACTCAAACACAAGACATTTATCATTCTTGCAATTTCGGCTCAATAGCCACACAAAGAGCATGATTTTGGTTTGCTTAAAACATGATCTAATCAAATCATAATTTAAGCTCTTTTACTCAAGAGCTTACCTCGGGTGTTGTCGAACGATTCCGATAGCTATTCGACCACTTTTTCCTTCCCTTTATCGGATTTAGTTCCCCTTTGCTCTTGAGCTTAATTAAACAAATAAATTGATTTAATCATTTGAGCATCGGAAAGAGGAACACAAGGCACTTAGCCCATTTTTATACATTAGACATTAAAGTCACATATGTACGGAATCATGAATCAAACTCAACATTTTAGCTAATTTTTCCCCCTTGGCCGAATTTTCTAAGCCAAGACAAAAGCATCAATATGCTTGCCTCTAACCGAATACATGCAACACCAATCTCCTTCCTATGGCCAAATATGCATGTCTATGTTGGGGCCGATTTCAACACTTAATACATTCTACAAGTATGGTCACTTGTATTGACTAAACACCCTTTTGTTTCAAGTTCAAAACTTGGCTAATACACACATATATACACTAGTAAAGCATCCTCTCCCTTTCCATCAATTTAACACATGCATTACTCATTAATATACAAAAATTATATTCGGCCTTAGCACACAACTTGCTAGCCGATTCTTCTCCATCTAGCAACCAATGCACATATGTGCTCACTCAAAAATGCTAAAAAGAAGATTCAAGAATCATCAATCCACCATCACATGCGTCATTAACAAGCTTCATATTTAGCATGCAATGGCATTAACACAAAATCTACCTAGGCCGAATATCATCCCCATGACATAGCAAAGATTTGAACCATGGGATAATTAGAACTCAAGCTAGCAACTAGAAACATGCATGAATCTCATGGCACAACCTCAAACATACCTTGATCTAGATACAAGTATGGCCAAACCTCCTCCTAATCCTCTTCCAAACCAAACATGAAGCAAGAACTCCTTCCTCCTTCCTTTGAATTTTCGGCCAAATGAAGATGAAAAAGGATGAACAAAATTTTCTCTCTTCTTTTCTTTAACTCACGGCAATGGGGGGGGAAACAACCACACATTTTTTTTCATCATATTCCCTTTCATTATTTTATGCCCATGCTCCTTATTTTATTTTTTTCCACCCATGATGCACCAACACAACATGTCTATGACATGTCTTGCCCATCACACTTGGTCTACCATGCTTGTCATGGCCGGCCACTACTAGTTAGGGGGGAATTTGACATGCAAGTCCCCCCTTTTTATTTCATGCTCTAATAGGTCCTTATGCTTCGACCTATCACATTTCAAAAATGTCGCACATAAGTCCTATTGACTAAATTCACATGCAATCGACTAAATCGAAGCTTGAAATTTTCACACATTCATAATTACATATTCTAGACAATAAATATCACATTCAAACATTTCGGTGACTCGGTTTAGCGGTCCCGAAACCACTTCCCGACTAGGGTCAATTTTGGGCTGTCACAATATTCAACTACAATTAAAAATGGTTAGAAGATGTCACACTATCATAACTTGTATAATGGCATGTATAGATATACTCGACATATGCTACGTAAGTCCTAGAACTGACTAAACGGTAGCTCTGATACTACTAAATGTAACACCCTTTTCCCGTATCTGAGACCGGGACAAGGTACAGGGCATTACTATCACGAACATGATATTTTCAAAAAATTTCGGGCTATAAAATTTCATTCCAAATTAAAATCCAATCAATCATATTCATAATATCCCCATTATGGACCTACGAGGCCCAAAACATACATTGAGAATGGTCCAAGACTAAACCAAGAACTTAAGAAAGTTTTTGGAAAATTTCCTAGGATAAGCCTCACATGCCTGTGTGGAGGCAATGCACAGGCCCGTGTGCTTTAGGATACTCCCGTGTCCCACACCCGTGTGGAATTAAATTAATTTATTTCTCATTTCGAACCTACAGGGGTTTTCACACGGCCGAGCACACGCCCTTGTACTTCACACGGCCTAGACACGCCAGTGTTGTCGCCAGTGCCCAAAAACTTGAGCATTCTATTTATGATGCCATCATGCATTTAGGGCCAAAAGGTTAGGACACATGCCCGTGTCCTAGGCCGTGTCCTCCACACGGTTGAGACATACGGCCTTGTCTCTACCCGTGCTTTTACTACCATGCATTCTGACCGAAAAATTTTAAGTGCAGGGATAGATGGCCATACCACATGCTCGTGGGGCTGACCATGTGTCACACACGGCCTAGTCACACGCCCGTGTGTCTATCCGTGTAGACCTTTTTGGAAGCTACAAATCTAAGCCCATGGTCACCCTCAATAACCACTCATATTCGTGAACTTCAATGATTTTTAACATGGCCTGAATATGCCCAAGTATTACCATAAATGGTCTATTGCATGTTAACCTCATCTCATCGATTATGTACATGCTAATTTATCCTCTTTGTATTTAGGATTTACATCTCATTCAAAAACACATTTAGACTTAGCTCATTGTTATAACTTATTGCCAATTATGACCTAACCATCCCAAGTGATTTGGCCACATTTCATATATCTATTTATAATACACCACGTTTAATCATCACGAGAGCATTTAACCACAAACAAGCACAATTAGCAGGTCATAGCCTACATCAAAATGAGCCATGTCTTATGGCCATATACAAAAAGAAAAATTTTAATATTTAAGCCTTTACATAGGCCAACTAATGACACATATCACAAAATAACCAAAACCTATACATGTCATTGAAACAAAATAAAGTATCTATATACCAAAGCAAAACAATTTGATAGTGTTGACGATGCTCCAATCGCCTTCCAATCTTCACGAGTCCACGAGCTCTCTAAAATACGGAAAGGAGAGGGGGTAAGCATTAACATGCTTAGTACATCCGGATAACGGGAAAGTAAACTTACCGGGTATTTAGCATGCAATCATACAAGACATCCTGGCCAAACATTCATAGTAAAATTTCCTATCACATGTACTCAACCATCAAGTTAGTCTCATGCCAGTATAATGTAACATCCTTCATAGACGAGCTTATTAATTTAAACATGTCTATTCTCGTTTAACATTTTAATCCCGTTGAATTTCTTGGAATCTCGATGGTTATCTCGTTTACCATCAAATTAGGCAAGTGATCGTTTAAATACGCACTCCCGTGAACCTCACTTTGATGGCAGGATTACCAGTCCAGGCTAAATTCCCTCACAACGTAACTCATTGAGTAATGTCGGGATTACCAGTCTAGGCTAAATCCCTTACAATGACATATACTCCTACGAGTTCATGTCTGAATTACCAGTGCAGGCTAAATTCAGATCCTATTCGGATTACCCTTCCAGACTAAATCTGTCAAAGCACACATATTCTTCGGGATGCTAGATCACTAAAGGATCACCCGTCCAGGCTAGATCCTTTATACCATCATTTCGTTTTCAAGTAATCCATCAGACATCCCCTTTTATTCAACCGGGACATTTCATCATAACATTAATATTTTCATGAGTTTTCATACAATAAATATTACTATTATAATTCATACATGTACATACATCTTTAATGTATTTTAAAGATAGTTTACATTCGAGTTACACGAACTTACCTGGTAATTGCTTATGTTTCGTATTTCAATTATTCCGAAACCTTTCGTTTTCCATGATTGATCTCCGAAATCAGTTCCTCGAGGTTTATATTAGTAAAAATTAATTATTAATACCTCACATTATTTATTTCAGCCCTAAAATTCACCCTCGAGCAAAATGACCATTTTGCCCCTAACATTTCAAAATTTTACAACATAGTCGCTAGGATTGTAAAATGAAATACATGCAATCCCTTGGTTACCCAAGCCTATTCGAATGTATTATAAACCCATACAAGCCCACTTTTTCCTCTATTTCACATTTCTACCACATATTTTGTACCTTTTGTAAAACGGTCATTTTAGGGGTTTTTCATGAAAATCACTTAGGAAAAGATGTTTAACACACTTCTAACTTTCATATCCCCCCCATAAATAATCAAAGAACAAACATGTCACAAATGGGTCATTTTACATACATGAACCCTAGCTTAAAATATGGGTAGAAATGGAGAGAACATGTTACAAGGATCTCAAAAATACAAACCTTAAAAACGGGGTTAGGAGTCACTTACTATTGAGCTTGGAAAGTGAAGAAACCTTAGCTATGGTGTCCTTAGGAATTTCGGCAGCAAGTGGGAGAAGAATGGCTGATTTTTGCCTTCATTTTCCCTTTTTATTGATTTTATTGCCAAATGACCAAAATACCCTTCCTTACTAAACTTCCAAACTTTTCTATGCATGCCCATTTTTGTCCAAAAACTTAGAAATTGGGAAAATTACTCTTTAAGAGATTCTAATTAATAATATAAAGCAATTTCATGCAAATTTCTTCTAGAATCCAACTTCTGCAATTTATTCAATTTGGTCCCTAATTTCCAATTGGACACTTTACACTAAGAATTTCTTCATGAAACTTTAACACAAGTCTGCTTTCATATTCTAGGCCTCATAATAGTCATAAAATAAATATTTTGACATTGGATTTGTGGTCCCGAAACCACTGTTCCTACTAGGCCCAATTTTGGGATGTTACATTTCTCCCCCATCAGGGACTTTCGTCCGCGAAAGTCTTACCAGTAAACAGGTTTGGATATTGATTTCTTATAGTTTTTTCAGGTTCTCATGTGGCTTCTTCCACTTCATGTCATGCCATAGAACTTTTACCAAGGCTATATTCTTGTTCTTTAATTGTTTGACTTCTCGAGCCCAAATTTTGACCGGTTCTTCACCATAGGTCATGTCCGGTCTAATCTGAACTTCCGTCGGTGAAATCACATGTGAGGGATCTGATCTATATCTAAGCAACATGTACACAAGGAAAACATCATGAATCTTTTCCATTTCGGATGGTAAGGCTAACCGGTAGGCTAAAGGCCCAACTCGTTCAGAAATCTCGTATGGTCCAATAAACCGCGAGCTCAATTTGCTGTTCCGGCCAAATCTCAAAACTTTTTTCCAGGGAGACACTTTCAAGAATACTTTATCTCCGACTTGAAACTCAATCACTTTCCTTTTTAAATCGGCATATGACTTTTGCCTATCCGGTGCTGCTTTCAAACAATTGCGGATAACTTTAACCTTTTCTTCAGTTTCCTTAATCAAATCAACCCCATGAATCTGGTGTTCCTTGAGTTCCATCCAATACAATGGAGTTCGGCACTTCTAGCCATATAATGCCTCATAAGGTACCATCTTTAAACTCGTCTAGAAGCTGTTGTTGTAGGCAAACTCCACCAATGGTATATTTTTCCCAACTACCCTGAAATTCAAGGACGCAGCATCGTAACATATCCTTAAGGGTCTAAATCGTCCGCTCAGACTGACCATCGATTTGTAGGTGGAATGCCGTACTAAACTGAACTTTTTACCCAAAGCTTCTTGTAGTTTCTTCCAAAATCTCGAAGTGAATCTCGGGTCTCTATCTAAAATGATCAACAACGGTACCTCGTGTAATCTCACAATCTCAAATATGTATAAGTCGGCCAATCTATCAAGAGAGTAATTTGTTCGTACAGGAATAAAGTGAGCTGACTTCGTTAATCTATCCACTACAACCCAAACAACATCTTTCTTTTTCGGGGTTAACGGTAGTCCAGTCACGAAGTCCATGGTGATCTTGTCCTATTACCATTTGAGAACCATTACAGGCTGTAATAAACCTGAAGGCACTTGGTGTTCAGCCTTGACCTGCGGAAATATTAAGTATTTCGATACAAATTCAGATATGTCTCTTTTCATTCCATTCCACCAGTACATTTTCTTCAAATCATTGTACATCTTGGTACTTCTCGAGAGAATTGAAAGATGACTATCATGTGCCTCTTGCAAAATTTTTCGAATAACTCATCATCTTTGGGTACACAGACCCTATCTCGAAACATTAAACAACCATTAGAATCAATCTAAAGATCTGATTCAACTCCCATTTCACATCGTGCTCTTTTGACTTAGAAGTCACTATCATTGATCTGAGCTGCGCAAACCTCTTGGAGAAATGTCGGTCTGGCTCTCAACTCCACTAAAACCAAAGCATCATCAAATAACGCCAAACACATATTCATAACCCTCAGAGCAAACAAGGACATTCGGCTCAACGAGTCGGTGACTACATTCGCTTTACCATGATGGTAATCGATCACAAGCTCATAATCCTTAATCAAATCTAACCACCTTCGCTATATCATATTCAATTCCTTTTGAGTCATCAAGTATTTCAGACTCTTGTGATCGGTGAATACACGGGAAGTTTCACCATACAAATAGTGCCTCCAAATTTTTAAGGCAAATACAATAGCAGCTAGCTCTAAGTCATGAGTCGGATAATTTTTCTCATGTGGTTTAAGTTGCCTTGAGGTATAAGCTATCACTTTACCCTCTTGCATAAGCACACAACCCAGTCCATTTAAGGACGCTTCACTGTAAATCACCAATTCTTTTCCTGGTTCAGGTTGTACCAAAACTGGAGCTTCTGTCAGTAATGTCTTCAATTTATCAAAATTTTGCTGTCATTTTTTCGACGATTCAAACTTAACATCTTTTAACAGTAACCTCGTCAAGAGAGTTGCAATCATCGAAAATCCTTTCGCAAAGCGTTAGTAATAACCGGCTAAGCCCAAAAAGCTTCTAACCTCTATCATGTTCTTTGGCAGCTTCCACTCGACAATAGGAGAAAATTTATTCGGATCAACTCGGATGCCATCACCCGACACAATATGACGAGAAATCTAACTTCTTGAAGCCAAAACTTGCTCTTTCTAAACTTAGCATAGAGTTGTCTATCCCCTAAAGTATGTAAACTAGTCCTCAAATGTTCAGCATGTTCGGACTCATTCCGGGAATAGATCAAAATATCATCTATGAATACTACTACAAACTTGTCCAAGTACAGCTGGAATACACGATTTATTAAATCGTTAAACGTAGATGGGACGTTTGTTAGACCAAAATGCATGACAAGGAATTTGTAGTGGCCATACCTAGTCCTGAAGGCAGTCTTAGGCACATCTGTCTCCTTAACTCGTAACTGGTAAGCCGGATCTCAAAGCTATTTTTGAAAATACGGTGGCTCCCCTCAACTGATCGAACAAGTTATCAATCATTGGCAAGGGATACTTATTCTTAATAGTCACATTATGAGTTGCCGGTAGTCTATGCACAACCCCATCGATCCATCTTTCTTTTTCACAAATAAACCATGAGCACCCCAAGGTGAAGGGCTCAGTCTTGCAATTGTGATTTTAACTCCTTCAACTCAGTTAGGGCGATTCTATACGAAGTAATAGAAGTAGGCATCATTCTCGGTACTAGCTCAATACCGAATTCTACCTCCCTATTAGAAGGTAACCTTGGTAACTCTTCTGGAAACACGTCCGAATATTCACAAACTATCAGTACCTACTCAATTTTCAATTCAGATTCTTTAGTATTCAATATGAACGCAAGGTAAGCTTCACATCCTTTCGTCATATACCTTTGAGCCATCATTGAAGTAATCACAGCCAGCGGTGTATTCTACTCATTCGAATCAACCCGGAGAATGTCACAATCTGATCATTTTAATTCCATGTACTTGTTACCGCAGTTTACTATCACATCATGGATGGTCAACCAATCCATACCAAGTATTACATCAAATTCGTCAAATGGAAAAAGCATAAGATTTACCGGAAAACAATGTCCTTGAATCGTCAAAGGACAATTCTTACAAACTTTATCTACTAATACAGACTTGCCTAGAGGGTATGACACCTTAATTACAAATTCTGTTGATTCCACAAACATGTTCATGCTAGACATCAATTTCATGCATATGTAGGAATGGGTCGATCCCGGATCAATGAAGGTAATAACATGAGTATTATGAAGAGAAAATGTACTCGTAATGACATCGAGAGTTGAAGCTTCCTCTCTAGCGCGTATTACATAAGTACTTGCATGGGCTTGAGCCTCTAATTTTGCAATCATATCCTTGGCAGCAGTTCAACTACTACTTGCACTTCCAGGATACCGTGGTGGTCTACCTTGAGGATTAGGAACATTAAATCCACCTCTTTATTGACTCATTCCGTGCAATTTTTAAGGTAGTGGTCAAGGGAACCACATCTAAAACATGCCACACTCTTCATTTGACATTCCCCAAAATGAAACTTGTTGCATCTTTTACATCTCGACTTTTGATCATCTACACTCCCCACACTAGTTACCTTAGGGGAGGAAGGCTTTGGGTTGAGTCATTTAAAGCTTCTTGTTTTGCCCGAATATTCCACCGATGCAGTGAAGCGTTCTTATTGACTCTTCTATTTCTTCGTAGGAAAGGAGTGTGTTCCATCGCTAGATCTCTTGCTCGAAGCTCTAGCTTCTTTCTTTGCTCGCTTTCTATCATTATTCAGTTCCTCAGCCTTCTTGGCTCGATCGACTAACGTAGCCAACTCCCTTATTTCAAGAATCTCGATTAAAAGTTTGATTTCTTCATTCAGACCTTCTTCGAAGCATTTACACATTTCCACCTCTAATTGAACCCATTCACTTGAATACTGACTTAGTCCCACGAACTCTCTTTCGTATTCTGACACGGTTCTATTTCCTTGTTTGAGTTCCAGGAACTCCTTCCGCTTCTGGTCTAAGAACCTTTGGCTGATATACTTCTTCCTAAATTCCGATTGGAAGAATTCCCTTGTGATACTCTCTTTCGGTGCTACTAAGGATACGATCTTCCACCAATGGTATGCAGCGTCCATCGATAGCGATACCACACATTTCAAACTTTCCTCAGGAGTACATGACAGTTCGTCGAGAACTCTCATGGTATTCTTAAGCCAAAATTTGGCATGTTCCGGATCATCATCAATTGTGGCCCTAAACTCTTCGGCTCTATATTTCCTAAGTTTGTCCACAGGGCCCTTACCAATTCTCACGTTTACCAAACCTTGTGGTAGTTCTCCTTTAGGTCGAATAGGGGGTGGAGGAGGCCGTGGTATATTGGGGAGGTTTCTCAAATAATCCTCAAACCATTCATCCATCATATCAAAAAAGGCAGCTCTTGCCTCTTCTCGGCTTTCAGACACAGGCCTTCTACTACTACAAGCATTAGCTCGTTGAACGGAAGCTAAAGCATTGCTCTCGGCTCCCTCGGACTCATCTTGAGCTTGATTAGAAGACATTTACTATATTCAAATACAATTAACAATGGTTAGAAAGTGTCACACTATCATAACTTGTATAATGGCATGTATAGATATACTCGACATATGCTACGTAAGTCCTAGAACTGACTCAACCGTAGCTCTGATACTACTAAATGTAACACCCCTTACCTGTACCTGAGACCGGGACAAGGTACAACGCATTACTATGCACGAACATGATAATTTTAGAAAATTTCATTCCAAATTAAAATCGAATCAATCATATTCATAATATCCCTATTATGGACCTACGAGGCCCAAAACATACATTGAGAATGGTCCAAGACTAAACCAAGAACTTAAAAAAGTTTTTGGAAAATTTCCTAAGATAAGCCTCACATGCCCTTGTGGAGGCAATGCACACGCCCGTGTCCCACACCCATGTGGAATTAATTGAATTTATTTCTCATTTTGAATCTACAGGGGTTTTTACACGGTTAAGCACACGCCCGTGTTGTAGCTCGTGCCCAAAAACTTGAGCATTCTGTTTATGATGTCATCAAGCATTTAGGATCACATAGCTAGGACACATGCCCGTGTTGTGACAGCCCTAAATTGACTATAGTCAGAAAGTGGTTTCGGGACCACGAAACTGAGCCATAAGAAAATAATTAACAGTCATATTTAATGCTTATTATATATGAACATGCACGTGTGAAAATTTCATGCTTAAATTTCGTATATAGTATGTGAAATTTATCAAATAGGACTTGTGTGAGAAAATTTAGAAATGTGCTAGGCAAATGTTAAAGGCCTATTAAAGCATGTTAGAAAATGCTTGTACTTGCATGTCAAATTAGCCAAAATCTAGATGGTGGCCGGCCATGCTATGGGTTAAAACATATTATAAATATGTTATGTTAACATTTTGTGTTAAAAATAATAAAATAAAGGATATGGGTAATAAAATAATAGTGGTTATTAGGAGGAGAAACCAAAGTTAGCTTAGGTTGCTCCTCCATTGCCGTAACTAGAGGAAGAAGATGAAGAAAAATTCGGCCAAGGTGGTTCTCTAGATTAAGGTATGTTCAATGTTACTTTTGGAAGTTTATACATCCCTTGGATGATTAGTCTAAATTCTATCTAACTCATGGTTGGATTTGGGGTTGTTGGAGAGTTAGGAATCGGCTAAGAAGCTTAAAAATTTTAGTTGATGCCTTGATGCTATTAGCATGTTAGATATGTGGATGTGTTAAGTTGCTGGTTATGTTAGCATGAAAGTTGAGATTCTTAACTCATTTTGTTTGGAGGTGCCGAATTTAGATTTAAGAAGAGAATGGGTAATCGGTTGTACTTGGTAGAATGATGGATGAGTTGCCGAATGTGGTTTTTGGTTTGGGCATAAGAAATAATATTATGCATAGGTTTCGGTTTTGGTAGTACTTATATAAATATAATTAGTTCATTTTGATGGTTTGGCATGAGGTGATAAGTAAAAGTTTAAAGGTAGCTTAAGTTAATTGATACTCGCTAATGATTTCGAATTGAAGCTTTGTTAAGTTGTGAAATGAGTGGCCGAGAGAGCTATAGACTATTGCCGGATGTATGTTCAGTTAATAGAGTCTCCAAATTGATTATATGTGTGTGTGCTATTGGAAATTCAAAGGATTTTCGGCAGAATGTGGTTAGGGGTTAAGTCATGAGAACTTGGGGGTATTCATATTTGGACCTTAAGATTTTGTACACTATGGCTATGTGAGTTAGGTGTTAAATAACTTAATTATGTGTAGGTATGACCAAGTATAATCGGCCACATGAGTAAAATGAGTTTGATATGTGATTGTCGAATGTGATAAACAAGTAAACCTTATTGGTAAAAATATTTAATACTTCTACTTGTATATATATTAAGCTCCAGGGCAAGGGGGATCAAAGTTGGATCGGGGAAAAGAGAAAGCAATAGAGTAATCAACCCACAACCGTTCCAAGATACCGAGGTAAGTCTTTGAGTAATGGAACTTAGTTTATGATTTGATTATGTCATGACATATAAGCATAACAAATAAACAGTGATATAACGATCCTACTTGAATTGTATATCGGGGTAATTAGTTATACTTATGACTAGTAGCCGAATGTGCATAGAGATCATGTTATAAAGCCAATCAAAATCATGCTCTTTGTATGTGGCTATTGAGCCGAAAATGTATAGGGCTAACCCTTGTTGTTAATTAAGTATCTTTTGGTAATGTATATTCGTATAGCCATGCGAAAATGGCTCGTATTTTTTGGAGTATATCATTACGGTCTTATGATATGGTTATTAAGTGGTGTGGAAATGTTTGGTAAAGACTAGCCATTCGAATGGCCGATCACGGTCCTATTGGGGCTACGTACGTCAGGGCTAATCGTGATTATACTTGAAAATAATGTATGTCAATTTACTAATGGATTCATGGAAAATTATGAAATAGGTAAAATTTACCTTAAAATAGATGCTGACAGCAACAGTGATGTAAGTTTGAAAAATCACTAAAAATATTAGGAATGGAATTAAATAGTGAATAAATTATGTAATTGAATCTTGATGAGTATATTTTCATATGAAAGAAACGAAACGACCATATGAGCCGTATTTTATGAGATGTTTAAGTTTTCGTGAAACAGGGCCAGGGCATTTTCTGGATCCCCTGTTCTAATTTTTAAAATTTACCATAAATTAATCAGAGACAATTAGAAGTCATGCTTTATATTTATGGATTCCTTTTTGAGTCTAGTTTCATTAGAAACAAACGTCATAAGTATTGAAGCTCTGTACAGGGAGATATCTAAGTCGTAATGCATGAAGGTCAGAGTAGTCGAACCCTGAAATAGGGGAGACTTTAACTAATAAACTGTACTAATTTGCCTGACCAAAAATTCTAGAAAAAACTTTGTAGATGTACATATGAGTCTAGTTTCAGGAAAAATTTACGTAATCGGTTTTCGAGTTTTGTAACTCGAGATATGATTTTTAAAGTAACTGTGATGCAGTTAGCCAGCTTGTCTGGAAATTTTAAAATGAACTGTGTAAGTAAATGAATTAAGTCCGTTAACACCTCGTGTTCGACTCCGGCAACGGTCTCGGGTACGGGGCGTTACAATTTTATTGGTATCAGAGCTACGGTTTAGTCGATTCTAGGACTACCGTAGTACGTTCGGGTCTAGCTATACATGCCATTATGTGTTTATTTGATAGTGTGGTGATTTCTGACAGTTAAAAATGTGTTTACTTATAGTAATGGATCCCGATCCCAACCGAACGGTAGCTGATGATGTTGAGAGTGTAGTGCCTGCTCCTGCGCAAGGGACAGCGCCGATGGACTCTCAACCTATTGCTAGTAATTAGAATGATGAAGCTAGACAGGCTTTTTATAGCGTGATGAATGATTGGTTCAATCAGTATATTCGAACTAATACGGCTGTTCCACAACCCCCACTCCCGACTAATACAACCCCTGCACCTGCGATACCTCCGGTAACTGACCAGATGAGGTTAAATAACCCCCCAGTTGACAGAATCCGAAAACACGGGGCTACTAAATTTAAAGCTACAGACAGCGATGATGCCGAGCAAGCTGAATTTTGGTTGGACAACACTATTCGAGTACTTGATGAACTATCTTGCACACCCGATGAATGCCTAAAGTGTACTATCTCCTTGCTCCGTGATTCTGCCTACTATTGGTGGAATACGTTGATTTCGGTTGTGCCCAGAGAGCAAGTAACTTGGGAGTTTTTCCAAACCGAGTTTCGAAAAAAGTATATTAGCCAGAGATTCATTGATCAAAAACGAAAAGAATTTCTTGAACTTAAACAAGATTCCATGTCGGTTACTGATTATGAACGAAAGTTTGTAAGACTTAGCCGGTACGCTCGAGAATGCATTTCCTCAGAAGCTGTAATGTGCAAACGTTTCGAAGATAGACTGAACGAAGATATAAAACTGTATGTTGGCATTTTAGAAATCAGAGAATTTGTGGTACTTGTCAAGCGAGCTTGCAAAGCCGAAGAGCTCAGTAAGGATGTAACGCCCCCACACCCGAGACCATCGCCGGAGTGGAGTATGAGGTGTTACTAAGCTTAGTTTAACATTTTTAGAACTTTGGATTATTGTTTCTACATTCACAGCTTTTAAGCTACTTGCGTCACAGTCACAAGAAAAATCATATCTCGAGTTACGAAACTCGAAATCAAGATCCGTAAATTTTCTATGAATCTAGACTCGTATACCTATCTACTAGATTTTTTCTAGAATTTTTGGTTAATCCAATTAGTACATTTTATTAGTTAAATTTACCACTATTTCAGGAATCGAGTGGTCTGACCTCTGTTTACTACGAACCACATTTCTCTCTGTAAAAAATTCATATAACTATGAGATTTATTTCTACTAAAACTAGACTCAATAAAGATTCTGAGGATATAAAGTATACCACCTAATTATATCTTTATAGTTTATTATGAATTTCTAAAGTTGGAACAGGGGATTCAAAAACTGTTATGACCCTGTTTCACTAAAATTCAAATATCTTCTAACATATAATTCCTTTACCTATTTCATTTGTTTCATGTGAAACTAGACATAATAAGCTTAAATTTGATATGTAATCCATCACCAAATTCAATTTATATGATTTTTAGTAAATTTTTAAACTCGAGTCAGTGTTGCTGCAGTATTCTGTTTATGGCAAATTTCATCCTTTTTATGAGTTTTTATGCACTAAGTATCTTAATAGTTTTCCTTAACATCTACACTAACCATTTTCATAATTTATCATTATCAAGCATTTCCTCAACCGTTCCACAACCATACCATAAGATCATTTACACAAAATAGGTATATTGCTATACATGCCATACTTAAATTTACAAGCCATTTACCAAAAGTTTTCCGGATAGTGCGACTGAGCCTTCGACCTATCCCGACTCCTGAGCTGGCTTGTCCAAAACTACAATGAGTAAGAAGGAGGGAGTAAGCATAAATGCTTAGTAAGTTCATATGCAAATAATAAGTAACATAACAAACAGTTATACCAATCAACATTAGAATACATCACTAAAACACATATCACATTTCTGATCATTTTTCATCATCTTATTACCTTATAGTGGTTGTATCAATACTCAACCCGAGGGTTAAATACATACCTGTCCAAAATAACCATTTTTCATCACTCACCAATACTTCTCTTTACATCTCAAATATTCCTCCATTGAGTAGAACTTTATCCGTTGAACACATCGGAATATAATTCGGATACATGGATAACTTGCACATAAGTGCCATATATGCAATCAAGCAATCATGTAACCCGCCCATAAGCGAACTCGGACTCAACTCAACGAGCTCAGGCGTTCGCATCCATAAGTGAACTCGGACTCAACTCAACGAGTTCGGATGCCTAGTTACATCTCACGAACTCGGACTCAACTCAACGAGATCGGACATTCGCATCCATAAGTGAACTCGGACTCAACTCAACGAGTTCGGATGCTCAATCATCCTAGTGACATGTCACTTGTATCCTAATCTATTCCTAAGGTTCAAACGGGCTTTTTCCTCGAACACTTATCCTTGCCGTCTTCCGTAGAATGCCGAAATCAATACTCGGTAACAATTATATTTAACAAGTAGTTCACATAATTTACATATTATTTGAAATTAACCACAAAGCATACATTTCATAATAAAATTTAGCATAACATATAATTAACATCAATAACTTAAAAATAACCATTATGCTACATTATTTACACATGAACTTACCTTGGTACCAAAATACAAAGATTTTGCAATTTAGTCCACAATCTTTTCTTTTCCTCGATTGAGGTCGATTCCACGTCTTTCTTGATCTAAAATAACACATTTAGCTTATTTAATACTCACATTATCAAATTAATCCTTAACTCAAATTTTGGCAAAATTACAATTTTACCCCTAAACTTTTGCATATTTACATTTTTGCCCCTAGGCTCGGGATTAAACTTTATTTCTTATTATTATGTTTCACAACATGCTGATCACTTTTCTCTTCTATGGCAACATCAAATTCTCACTCTAACATGTACTTGTGACTATTAGGTATTTTTACCGATTAAGCCCTTTTACTCGTTTTTGCTTAAAATCGAGTAGTACAAGTTGTCTAACATAATTTAAAACTTCATATTCTATCATAAAACATCAAAATACACAAATTTCACCTATGGGTATTTTTCCAAATATAAACCCTAGGTTAAATTATTGCTAACATAAGCTTTATCGAGTTACCGGGATCTCAAAAACGTAAAAATCATTAAAAACGGGGCTTGGAATCACTTACTATGGAGCTTGGAAGCTTGGAACAAACCCTAGCTATGGAGAACCCTTGAAATTTCGGCCTAATGAAGAAGATGGACAAAAATTGGCTTTTAATTTTGTTTTTAATTCATTTTAATAACTAAATGACCAAAATACCCTTACTACTAAACTTTCCAAAAATTCCTTCCATGTCCTAATTTTTTCCATGAACTTAAAATTGGTCAAATTGCTATTTAAGACCTCCTCATTAATATTCCAAAACAATTTCATACTAAAAACTTCTAGAATGCAAGTTTTGCAACTTATTCGATTTAGTCCCTACTTTCAATTTAAGCACTTTAGGCATAGAATTTCATCACGAAATTTTCACACAATCATGCAATCATATCATAAACCTCAAAATAATTATAAAATAATTATTTCTATCTCGGATTTATGGTCACGAAACCACTATTCAAATTAGGCCCTAATTCGGGATATTACAACTCTCCCCCTTTAAGGATTTTCGTCCTCGAAAATCTTATCGGTAAACAGATGTGGGTATTGATTTCTCATAGTTTCTTCGGATTCCCATGTAGCTTCTTCTACTCCATGCCTTTGCCACAACACCTTCACAAGTGCAACATTTTTATTCCTTAGTTGTTTGACCTCTCGAGCTAAAATCTTAATCGGTTCTTCTTCGTAGGTCATATCTGGTTGTAGTTCAATTTCTGTCGGTGAAACTACATGTGAAGGATTCGAACGATACCGACGTAACATAGATACGTGGAACACATCATGAATCTTCTCTAATTCAGGTGGTAATGCTAGCCGATATGCTACCGGTCCAACTTTTTCAATTACTTCATACGGCCCAACAAAACGCGTACTTAATTTGCCCTTCTGTCCAAATCTAAGGACTTTCTTCCACGGAGTCACCTTTAAAAATACTTTATCACCAACTTGAAATTCAATGTCCTTTCGCTTTAGGTCTGCATAAGATTTCTGTCTATCTGAAGCAGCTTTCAAACAATCTCGAATTATTTTCACTTTTTCTTCAGTTTCTTTTATTAGATCAACTCCATAAATCTGATTTTCCTTGAGTTCAGTCCAATACAATGGCGTTCGACACTTACGACCATATAATGCTTCATAAGGTGCCATTTTCAAGCTCGTCTGATAACTATTATTGTAAGTAAATTCCACCAACGGTAAGTATCTTTCCCAACTTCATTGAAATTCCAATACACAACATCTAAGCATATCTTCAAGAATCTGAATTATTATTTCTGATTGTCCATCAGTTTGTGGATGAAAAGCAATACTGAAATTTAACTTCGTACCTAACGCGTCTTGCAACTTTTGCCAAAACAGCGAGGTAAACCTTGGATCTCTATCTGAAATAATCGATAATGGTATTCCGTGTAATCTAACAATTTCTCTAATATACAGTTCAGCCAACTTGTTAAGAGAATAATCCGTACGTACCGGGATAAAATGAGCTGACTTAGTTAATCTGTCAACTATTACCCAGATGGCATCTTTCTTTCCCGGAGTCAATGGCAATCCTGAAACAAAATCCATAGTAATCCGATCCCATTTCCATTCAGGAACCATAATAGGCTGGAGTAATCCTGAAGGTACTTGGTGTTCAGCTTTCACCTGTTGACAAATTAAGCATTTGGACACAAACTCTGATATATCTCTTTTCATTCCATTCCACCAATACATTTTCTTGAAGTCATTATACATTTTTGTACTACCCGGATGAATCGAGAAATAACCACTATGTGCTTCCTATAGGATCTTTTGAATCAATTCCTCATTCTTCGGTACACAAATCCGATCTTTAAACATTAAGCACCCATCAGAACCAATTCTGAAATCTGATCCCGTATCAGCTTCACACTGTTTTCTTTTGGCTAGCAAATCTTGATCATTTTTCTGAGTTTCAGAAATCTCTTGTAAAAACATCGGTCTTGCTCTTAACTCTGCTACAATCGAACCGTCATCTGACATTTTCAACTGAGTGTTCATAACTCTCAAAGCAAACAACAACTTTCTACTTAAAGCATCGGCAACCACATTCGCTTTTCCCGGATGATAATCAATAACAAGCTCATATCTTTCAATAACTCCAACCATCTTCGTTGTCTCAAATTCAAGTCTTTTTGTGACATCAAGTATTTAAGACTTTTGTGATCGGTATATACTCGGCACTTTTCACCATACAAATAATGTCGCCAAATCTTCAAAGCAAACACTACTGCAGCCAATTCCAAATCGTGAGTAGGATAATTCCTCTCATGAGGTTTTAACTGCCTCGAAGCATAAGCCACCACTTTTCCTTCTTGCATGAGTACACACCCCAAACCATTTAGAGAAGCATCACTATACACCACAAATTCTTTACCTAATTCAGGTTGTACCAACACTGGTGCTTCAATTAATAACTTTTTCAATTCTTCAAAACTCTGTTGACATTCTTCCGTCCATTCAAATTTAACATCCTTTCGGAGTAGTCTAGTCATAGGAGCAGCAATTATAGAAAATCCATTTACAAACCGCCGATAATACCTAGCTAGCCCCAAGAAACTTCTAACTTCAGTTACGTTTTTCGATGGTTTCCAATCAACAATGGCTAAAATTTTACTAGGATCAACCCGTATACCATCACGTGAAACAATATGACCCAAAAATCCAACTTCCCGGAGCCAAAATTCACTTTTACTAAACTTAGCATACAGCTGCTTATCTCTCAAAGTTTGCAAAACTATCCTCAAATGCTCAGCATGCTCTGTCTCATCTTTTGAATAAATTAAAATATCATCTATAAACACCACAACAAATCTATCCAAGTATGGCCGAAATATGCAATTCATTAATTCCATAAACACAGCAGGAGCATTTGTCAACCCAAATAGCATAACTAAAAATTCATAATGACCGTACCTTGTTCTAAAAGAAGTTTTAGGCACATCCGACTCCTTTACCCGCAGTTGGTAATACCCAGATCTCAAGTCAATTTTTGAAAACCATGTCGCTCCTTTTAGCTGATCAAACAAATTATCAATTCTTGGCAACGGATACCTGTTTTTGATTGTCACCTTGTTTAACTGCCGATAATCAACACACAACCTCATAGAACCATCCTTCTTTTTCACAAATAACACGGGAGCACCCCAAGGTGAAAAACTCGGTCTCACAAAACCTTTATCAGTCAACTCTTGCAACTGCGACTTTAATTCCTTCAACTCTGCTGGTGCCATTCTATACGGAGCAATTGAAATCGGAGCTGTTCCCGGTATCAAATCAATACCAAATTCTACTTCCCTGACTGGAGGCAAACCCGGTAATTCTTCTGGAAATACGTCCGCAAATTCACACACAACCGGCACTGATTCAACTTTCTTTTCAACTTCTTTTGTATTAATTACATACGCCAAATAAGCTTCATAACCCTTTCTCAGATATCTTTGAGCCGACATTGAAGAAATCACACTAGGCAATGCCTCTGATTTATCTGATTCAACCCGCAGAGTTTCACCATTTTCACACTTTAATTCTATAACCTTTTCTTTGCAATTTATTTTAGCATCATGCATTGTCAACCAATCCATACCCAAAATAACATCAAACTCATCAAACGGCAACAACATCAAGTTGGCCGGAAAGTAATGATCCCGAATCATTAAAGGACATTTCTTACATACTTTATCAACAGTCACACATTTGCCTAACGGATTCGACACTCTAATCATAAATTCTGTGTTCTCAACAGGTATATTCATACTAGACACCAATTTTATGCACACATATGAATGAGTAGAACTGGGATCAATCAAAGCAATAACATTAACATTATAGAGAGAAAATGTACCGGTAATCACATCAAGTGAGGAAGCATCTTCACGCGCTTTAATAGCATAAGTTCTAGCCGGAGCCCTTCCTTCAGGTCTAACCGGTGCATCCCTAGCTACATTCTTACTGCTTGTTTCACTTCTAGCTTTTCTCGGATACCTTTCCCTCGAGTCTGCACCACTAGCTTTTACATTCTGAAATTTTTCTTTCTTAGCTCTCTCTGGGCAGTCTCTAATAAAATGATCCGGAGAACCACATCGAAAACATTCATTTGCTCTGCATGGACCAAAATTATTTCTACCACACCGCTGGCACTCGGGTTTAACAAATCTCGAGTTCCCTACACTGGCTGCAGAAGTATTCTGAGATTTAGGACCCACATTTTGCTTCTTATAATTCCCATATGATTGTCCAGCTGAAGCTTGGGAACGAGGATTCATATTCCTTAACTTTCCAGGTTGCTGTGAAAATGAACTACTCATCGGTCTTTTCTTCCAATTTCTAGTTTCAGCCTCTACCTTTTTCTTTTCTTTAAGTAGTTCTTCAGCCTTGCAAGCTCGATCAACCAGTACTACCATTTCTTTTAGTTCAAGGATCCCGACAAATACTTTAATGTTTTCGTTGAGCCCGTCTTCAAATCGTCGGCACATCTTGGCTTCTGTAGGAACATATTCCCTGGCATACTTACTCAATCGAACAAACTCTCTTTCATATTCTGAGACTGTCATATTACCTTGCTTCAGCTCAAGAAACTCTTTACATTTCTGATCAATAAACCTTTCACTAATATATTTCTTCCAAAACTCTTCTTGAAAGAATTCCCAGGTTACCCTCTCTTTCGGTACCACCGAAATCAAAGTCTTCCACCAATTATAGGCTGAATCTCTCAACAAAGATGTAGCACATTTCAAACATTCTTTAGGTGTACAAGATAATTCATCAAATACCCGGATAGAATTTTCAAGCCAGAACTCTGCTTTCTCTGCATAATCATCAATATTTGCTCTAAATTCTTCAGCCCCTTGTTTACGAATTCTGTCAATGGGGGTTCTGTGAAATTTTATCATATCCATACCTTGAGGCATCGGGGGTACAGGTTGAGGAATTGGGGGAGGTGGGGGAGGTCGTACATTTGGGTTCGTACGAACGAACTCAGTGTACCATGCACTCATCATTTGGAGAAAGGCTTCTCGATCCCTTTCTCCTCCTCCCTGACCAACAATAGGAGGTGGATTTTCAGTCGGCGCTGCTCCTTTAGTCGGAGCTGGCGCATTACTCTCTACTTCATCTGCCACAATTGGATTGGGATCCATTTACTATATAAAAAAAATTCATTTAAAAAGGTCAGAAGTCGTCACACTATCACAATTCATACATATGGCATGTATAGCAAAATCCGTACATACAACACGTAGTCCGAGAACCGACTAAACCTGCTCTGATACCACTAAATATAACGCCCCCACGCCTGAGACCATCGTCGGAGTCGAGTATGAGGTGTTACTAAGCTTAGTTTAACATTTTTAGAACTTTGGATTATTGTTTCTACATTCACAGCTTTTAAGCTACTTGCGTCACAGTCACAAGAAAAATCATATCTTGAGTTAAAAAACTCAAAATTAAGATCCGTAAATTTTCCCTGAATCTAGACTCATATACCTATCTACTAATTTTTTTACAGAATCTTTGGTTGGGCCAATTAGTACAGTTTATTAGTTAAAGTTACCCCTGTTTCAGGACTCGACTGGTCTGACCTCTGTTTACTACGAACCACATTTCTCTCTGTAAAAAATTCATATTACTATGAGATTTGTTTTCACTAAAACTAGACTCAATAAGGATTCTGAGGATATAAAGTATACCACCTAATTATATCTTTATAGTTTATTATGAATTTCTAAAGTTGGAACAGGGGATTCAAAAACTGTTATGACCCTGTTTCACTAAAATTCAAATATCTTCTAACATATAATTCCTTTACCTGTTTCATTTGTTTCATGTGAAACTAGACATAATAAGCTTCAATTTAATATGTAATACATCACAAAATTCAATTTATATGATTTTTAGTAAATTTTTAAACTCGAGTCAGTGTTGCTGCAGTATTCTGTTTATGGCAAATTTCATCCTTTTTATGAGTTTTTATGCACTAAGTATCTTAATAGTTTTCCTTAACATCTACACTAACCATTTTCATAATTTATCATTATCAAGCATTTCCTCAACCGTTCCACAACCATACCATAAGATCATTTACACAAAATAGGTATATTGCTATACATGCCATACTTAAATTTACAAGCCATTTACCAAAAGTTTTCCGGATAGTGCGACTGAGCCTTCGACCTATCCCGACTCCTGAGCTGGCTTGTCCAAAACTACAATGAGTAAGAAGGAGGGAGTAAGCATAAATGCTTAGTAAGTTCATATGCAAATAATAAGTAACATAACAAACAGTTATACCAATCAACATTAGAATACATCACTAAAACACATATCACATTTCTGATCATTTTTCATCATCTTATTACCTTATAGTGGTTGTATCAATACTCAACCCGAGGGTTAAATACATACCTGTCCAAAATAACCATTTTTCATCACTCACCAATACTTCTCTTTACATCTCGAATATTCCTCCATTGAGTAGAACTTTACCCGTTGAACACATCGGAATATAATTCGGATACATGGATAACTTGCACATAAGTGCCATATATGCAATCAAGCAATCATGTAACCCGCCCATAAGCGAACTCGGACTCAACTCAACGAGCTCAGGCGTTCGCATCCATAAGTGAACTCGGACTCAACTCAACGAGTTCGGATGCCTAGTTACATCTCACGAACTCGGACTCAACTCAATGAGTTCGGACATTCGCATCCATAAGTGAACTCGGACTCAACTCAACGAGTTCGGATGCTCAATCATCCTAGTGACATGTCACTTGTATCCTAATCTATTCCTAAGGTTCAAACGGGCTTTTTCCTCGAACACTTATCCTTGCCGTCTTCCGTAGAATGCCGAAATCAATACTCGGTAACAATTATATTTAACAAGTAGTTCACATAATTTACATATTATTTGAAATTAACCACAAAGCATACATTTCATAATAAAATTTAGCATAACATATAATTAACATCAATAACTTAAAAATAACCATTATGCTACATTATTTACACATGAACTTACCTTGGTACCAAAATACAAAGATTTTGCAATTTAGTCCACAATCTTTTCTTTTCCTCGATTGAGGTCGATTCCACGTCTTTCTTGATCTAAAATAACACATTTAGCTTATTTAATACTCACATTATCAAATTAATCCTTAACTCAAATTTTGGCAAAATTACAATTTTACCCCTAAACTTTTGCATATTTACATTTTTGCCCCTAGGCTCGGGATTAAACTTTATTCCTTATTCTTATGTTTTACAACATGCTGATCACTTTTCTCTTCTATGGCAACATCAAATTCTCACTCTAACATGTACTTGTGACTATTAGGTATTTTTACCGATTAAGCCCTTTTACTCGTTTTTGCTTAAAATCGAGTAGTACAAGTTGTCTAACATAATTTAAAACTTCATATTCTATCATAAAACATCAAAATACACAAATTTCACCTATGGGTATTTTTCCAAATATAAACCCTAGGTTAAATTATTGCTAACATAAGCTTTATCGAGTTACCGGGATCTCAAAAACGTAAAAATCATTAAAAACGGGGCTTGGAATCACTTACTATGGAGCTTGGAAGCTTGGAACAAACCCTAGCTATGGATAACCCTTGAAATTTTGGCCTAATGAAGAAGATGGACAAAAATTGGCTTTTAATTTTGTTTTTAATTCATTTTAATAACTAAATGACCAAAATACCCTTACTACTAAACTTTCCAAAAATTCCTTCCATGTCCTAATTTTTTCCATGAACTTAAAATTGGTCAAATTGCTATTTAAGACCTCCTCATTAATATTCCAAAACAATTTCATACTAAAAACTTCTAGAATGCAAGTTTTGCAACTTATTCGATTTAGTCCCTACTTTCAATTTAAGCACTTTAGGCATAGAATTTCATCACGAAATTTTCACACAATCATGCAATCATATCATAAACCTCAAAATAATTATAAAATAATTATTTCTATCTCGGATTTATGGTCACGAAACCACTATTCAAATTAGGCCCTAATTCGGGATATTACAAAGGAGAAGAGAAAAGCTGATATGGGAGCAAAGGAGTTTCGTAAGAGATCTTCGGGGAAGCCCTTTCAACAGTCATCGAAGAAATTTAGAGATGATTTAGGTCGATCTAAAGACACTTCGGGTTTTTCTAGACGAGATCGTGATCAACCCCCTGTGAGTACACGAGTCACTTCGGTTGCCAGTGTTGGAAATGATCGTCGAGAAAGAACAGAGTGCCAGTATTGTGATAAATGGCATTCGGGGAGTTGTAGATTCCATGATCGCTCCTGTTATAAGTGCGGAGCAGCTGACCACTTTATCAAGGATTGCCCGAGACTGTCTGAACAGAATGTAAATCAGAGTGGGAAATCGGGTGCTACTACTGCTCGTGGTAGACCATCTAAAAATGCGGGGAATGCTAGTGGCGGTCAGGGAGGATCTAGAGATGTTACCACCAGATCTGAGGCTCGTGCTCCTGCTAGAGCTTATGCCATACGTACACGCGAGGATGCTTCTTCGCCTGATGTTATTACCGGTACATTCACTCTCTTTGTTACTGATGTGATTGCTTTGATTGACCCTGGTTCTACTCATTCTTATATATGTGAAACTTTAGCATCCAGTAAGACTTTACCCGTTGAGTCTACTGAGTTCGTTATTAGAGTGTCGAATCCCTTGGGTCATTATGTGCTTGTTGATAAGGTGTGTAAGAAATGCCCCCTAGTAATTCGAGGTTCCTGTTTTCCGGCTAACTTGATGCTTTTACCGTTTGATGAATTTGATGTTATTCTCGGTTTGGATTGGTTGACCATACATGATGCGGTTGTGAATTGCAAAAGTAAGACTATTTATTTGAGGTGTGTAAATAATGAGATAATCCGAGTTGAGTCTACTGTCTTGAATGGATTGCCACCAATAATATCCTCGTTGTTAGCTCAAAAATATGTGAGAAAGGGGTGTGAAGCGTATCTTGCATACGTACTTGATAATGAAGAATCAAGAAAGAAACTTGAGTCGGTACCAGTGGTTTGTGAATTTATCCGGATGTTTTTCCCGAAGAATTACCAGGGTTACCACTTGTTCGGGAGGTAGAGTTTGGCATCGAACTTGTACCTGGGACTACACCGATTTCGATAGCTCCGTATCGTATGGCACCAACAGAATTAAAGGAATTGAAAGCTCAGTTCCAAGAGTTGATGGATAGAGGTTTCGCTCGACCAAGTTTCTCACCTTGGGGTGCACCAGTATTGTTTGTGAAAAAGAAGGACGGAACCATGAGGTTGTGCATCGACTATCGTCAGCTGAATAAAGTGACAATAAAGAATAAATATCCGTTACCGCGTATTGATGATTTGTTTAATCAACTAAATGGAGCCTCAGTGTTTTCAAAGATAGATTTGAGATCGGGCTATTATCAGTTGTGAATTCGAGATTCGGATATACCCAAAACTGCTTTCAGAACGAGATACGGTCACTACGAGTTCTTAGTGATGCCGTTTGGGCTCATTAATGCCCCTGCTATATTTATGGATTTGATGAATCGAATCTTCAGACCGTTTTTGGATCGGTTTGTAGTTGTGTTTATCGATGATATTTTGGTCTATTCGAGAAGTGAAACCGATCATGCTGAACACCTGGGATTAGTGTTGCAGATTTTACGGGATAAGGAGTTATATGCTAAGTTCAGTAAGTGTGAGTTCTGGTTAAGAGAGGTTAGCTTCTTGGGTCATGTGGTATCTGCATCGGGTATTCGAGTTGATCTGAGCAAAATTTCAGCCATACTTAATTGGAAGCCTCCGAGAAATATTACTGAGGTTCGGAGCTTTTTGGGACTTGCCGGTTACTATAGACGGTTTGTAAATGGTTTCTCGATGATAGCCTCACCAATGACGAAACTGCTTCAGAAAGATGTTAGGTTTGAATGGACAGAAAAATGTCAGAAAAGTTTCGATCAACTAAAAACTTACTTGACTGAAGCTCCAGTACTAGTGCAGCCCGAATCAGGCAAAGAGTTTGTCATTTACAGTGATGCATCCTTACTTGGGTTGGGTTGTGTATTGATGCAAGAAGGTCGAGTTGTAGCTTATGCGTCGACGCAATTGAAGCCACATGAGAAAAATTATCCAACCCATGATCTCGAATTAGCTGCCATCGTATTCGCTTTGAAAATATGGAGACATTACTTATTTGGTGAGAGGTGCCATGTATTTTCGGATCACAAAAGTCTCAAATATTTAATGACTCAAAGAGATTTGAATCTGCGACAAAGACGTTGGCTCGAGTTGCTAAAAGATTATGAGCTTGTCATTGACTATCACCCGGGAAAGGCTAATGTGGTTGCGGATGCCTTAAGTCGTAAATCACTGTTTGCTTTACGAGCGATGAATGTACATTTGTCGGTTCTATCCGATAATGTGTTAGTAGCAGAAATAAAGGCCAAACCATTGTTGATTCATCAAATTCGTGAAGCTCAGAAAGTCGATGATGAATTGGTTGCAAAACGGGCTGAATGTGTTTCGAATAAGGAATCAGAGTTTCAAATTGATGATGATGATTGTTTGAGGTTCAAAAGTCGTTTGTGTGTTCCAAGAAATTCAGAACTTATTTCGACAATTCTGAACGAAACTCATTGTAGCCGAATGTCAATTCACCCGGGGAGTACGAAAATGTACAACGATCTGAGACGTCAGTTTTGGTGGCATGGTATGAAACGAGACATTTTCGATTTTGTTTCGAAGTGTTTAATATGTCAACAAGTGAAAGCGGAACATCAAGTGCCGACAGGTTTACTTCAGCCAATCATGATACCTGAATGGAAATGGGATCGAGTCACGATGGATTTTGTATCTGGGTTGCCGTTGTCAGCAAATAAGAAAGATGCGATTTGGGTTGTTGTTGATAGACTGACTAAGTTGACTCATTTTATTCCCGTACGTACGGATTATTCACTGGATAAACTAGCTGAATTGTATGTTTCTCAGATTGTAAGATTACACGGGGTACCTATTTCTATTGTGTCTGATAGAGATCCGAGA
The DNA here is from genome assembly GCF_007990345.1 of Gossypium hirsutum. NCBI lineage: Eukaryota > Viridiplantae > Streptophyta > Magnoliopsida > Malvales > Malvaceae > Gossypium > Gossypium hirsutum. The sequence continues at coordinate 89,360,984 of NC_053426.1, forward strand.
TTCACCTCGCGATTTTGGAAGAAATTGCAAGAAGCTTTGGGTACCAAGTTGCATTTTAGCACCGCTTTTCACCCCCAGACGGATGGTCAATCCGAGCGGATAATTCAGATACTCGAGGATATGTTGAGATGTTGCATCCTTGAGTTTAGTGGTTCATAGGAGCGGTATTTACCTTTGATTGAATTCGCTTACAACAATAGTTTTCAATCAAGTATTAAGATGGCTCCTTACGAGGCTTTGTACGGTCGTAAATGCCGTACACCATTGTTTTGGACCGAGCTCGGTGAAAGTAAAATTTTCGGAGTTGATTTGATTAAAGATGCTGAGCAGAAAGTAAAAATAATTCGTGAAAGTCTAAAGGCAGCATCAGATCGTCAAAAGTCGTACGCGGATTTAAAACAAAGAGATATTGAGTATCAGGTGGGAGACAAAGTGTTTCTTAAAGTTTCACCTTGGAAAAAGATACTCAGATTTGGTCGAAAGGGCAAACTGAGTCCGAGGTTCATAGGGCCGTATGAAATATCTGAACGAGTTGGTCCAGTGGCATATAGATTGATTTTACCCCCTGATCTCGAAAAGATTCACAACGTTTTTCATGTTTCGATGCTTTGACGATACAGATCTGATCCTTCGCACATAATTAATCCCTCCGAGGTTGAAATTCAATCTGATATGAGTTATGAAGAAGAACCAATTCGTATCCTAGCTCGTGAAGTGAAAGAGTTGCGAAACAAAAGGGTTCCGTTAGTAAAGGTGTTATGGCTCAAACACGGGATCGAAGAAGCAACTTGGGAAACCGAGAACTCTATGAAAGAACGATACCCAAACCTATTTACTGGTAAGATTTTCGGGGATGAAAATTTCTTAAGTGGGGGAGAGTTGTGACAGCCCTAAATTGACCATAGTCGGAAAGTGGTTTCGGGACCACGAAATCGAGCCATAAGAAAATAATTAACAGCCATATTTAATGCTTATTATATATGAACATGCACGTGTGAAAATTTCATGCTTAAATTTCGTATATAGTATGTGAAATTTATCAAATAGGACTTGTGTGAGAAAATTTAGAAATGTGCTAGGCAAATGTTAAAGTGGCCTATTAAAGCATGTTAGAAAATGCTTGTACTTGCATGTCAAATTAGCCAAAATCTAGATGGTGGCCGGCCATGCTATGGGTTAAAACATATTATAAATATGTTATGTTAACATTTTGTGTTAAAAATAATAAAATAAAGGATATGGGTAATAAAATAATAGTGGTTAGTAGGAGGAGAAACCAAAGTTAGCTTAGGTTGCTCCTCCATTGCCGTAACTAGAGGAAGAAGATGAAGAAAAATTCGGCCAAGGTGGTTCTCTAGATTAAGGTATGTTCAATGTTACTTTTGGAAGTTTATACATCCCTTGGATGATTAGTCTAAATTCTATCTAACTCATGGTTGGATTTGGGGTTGTTGGAGAGTTAGGAATCGGCTAAGAAGCTTAAAAATTTTAGTTGATGCCTTGATGCTATTAGCATGTTAGATATGTGGATGTGTTAAGTTGCTGGTTATGTTAGCATGAAAGTTGAGATTCTTAACTCATTTTGTTTGGAGGTGCCGAATTTAGATTTAAGAAGAGAATGGGTAATCGGTTGTGCTTGGTAGAATGGTGGATGAGTTGCCGAATGTGGTCTTTGTTTTGGGCATAAGAAATAATATTATGCATAGGTTTCGGTTTTGGTAGTACTTATATAAATATAATTAGTTCATTTTGATGGTTTGGCATGAGGTGATAAGTAAAAGTTTAAAGGTAGCTTAAGTTAATTGATACTCGCTAATGATTTCGAATTGAAGCTTTGTTAAGTTGTGAAATGAGTGGCCGAGAGAGCTATAGACTATTGCCGGATGTATGTTCGGTTAATAGAGTCTCCAAATTGATTATATGTGTGTGTGCTATTGGAAATTCAAAGGATTTTCGGCAGAATGTGGTTAGGGGTTAAGTCATGAGAACTTGAGGGTATTCATATTTGGACCTTAAGATTTTGTACACTATGGCTATGTGAGTTAGGTGTTAAATAACTTAATTATGTGTAGGTATGACCAAGTATAATCGGCCACATGAGTAAAATGAGTTCGATATGTGATTGCCGAATGTGATAAACAAGTAAACCTTATTGGCAAAAATATTTAATACTTCTACTTGTATATATATTAAGCTCCAGGGCAAGGGGGATCAAAGTTGGATCGGGGAAAAGAGAAAGCAATAGAGTAATCAACCCACAACCGTTCCAAGATACCGAGGTAAGTCTTTGAGTAATGGAACTTAGTTTATGATTTGATTATGTCATGACATATAAGCATAACAAATAAACAGTGATATAACGATCCTACTTGAATTGTATATCGGGGTAATTAGTTATACTTATGACTAGTAGCCGAATGTGCATAGAGATCATGTTATAAAGCCAATCAAAATCATGCTCTTTGTATGTGGCTATTGAGCCGAAAATGTATAGGGCTGACCCTTGTTGTTAATTAAGTATCTTTTGGTAATGTATATTCGTATAGCCATGCGAAAATGGCTCGTATTTTTTGGAGTATATTATTACGGTCTTATGATATGGTTATTAAGTGGTGTGGAAATGTTTGGTAAAGACTAGCCATTCGAATGGCTGATTATGGTCCTATTGGGGCTACGTACGTCAGGGCTAATCGTGATTATACTTGAAAATAATGTATGTCAATTTACTAATGGATTCATGGAAAATTATGAAATAGGTAAATCTTACCTTAAAATAGATGCTGACAGCAGCAGTGATGTAAGTTTGAAAAATCACTAAAAATATTAGGAATGGAATTAAATAGTGAATAAATTATGTAATCGATTATTGATGATTATGTTTTCATATGAAAGAAACGAAACAACCATATGAGCCATATTTTATGAGATGTTTAAGTTTTCATGAAACAGGGCCAGGGCGTTTTCTGGATCCCCTGTTCTGATTTTGAAAATTTACCATAAATTAATCAGAGACAATTAGAAGTCATTATTTATATTTATGGATTCCTTTTTGAGTCTAGTTTCATTAGAAACAAACGGCATAAGTATTGAAGCTCTGTACAGGGAGATATCTAAGTCGTAATGCATGAAGGTCAGAGTAGTCGAACCCTGAAACAGGGGAGACTTTAACTAATAAACTGTACTAATTGGCCAGACCAAAACTTCTAGAAAAAAATTTGTGGATGGACATATGAGTCTAGTTTCAGGAAAAATTTACGTTATCGGTTTTCGAGTTTTGGAACTCCAGATATGATTTTTAAAGTATCTGTGATGTAGTTAGCCAGCTTGTCTGGAAATTTTAAAATGAACTGTGTAAGTAAATGATTTAAGTCAGTTAACACCTCGTGTTCGACTCCGGCAACGGTCTCGGGTACGGGGCATTACACGTGTCCTAGGCCGTGTCCTCCACACGGTTGAGACACACGGCTGTGTTTTTACCCGTGTGTTTACTACCATGCATTCTGACCTCAAAATTTTAGGTGCAGGGGACACATGGCCATACCACACGCCCATGAGGCTGACCGTGTGTCACACACGGCCTAGACACATGCCCGTGTGTCTATCCGTGTGGACCTTTTTGGAGGCTACAAATCTAAGCCAATGGTCGCCCTCAATAACACTCATATTCGTGAACTTCAATGATGTTTAACATGGCCTATATATGCCCAAGTACTACCATAAATGGTCCATTCCATGTTAACCTCATCTCATCGGTTATGTACATGCTAATTTATCCTCTTTGTATTTAGGATTTACATCTCATTCGAAAACACATTTAGACTTGGCTCATTGTTATAACTCATTGCCAATTATGAATTAACCATCCCAAGTGATTTGGCCACATTTCATATATCTATTTATAATACACCACATTTAATAATCACGAGAACATTTAACCACAAACAAGCACAATTAGTAGGTCATAACCTACATCAAAATGAGCCATGTCTTATGACCATATACAAAAAGAAAAAGTTTAATATTTAAGCCTTTACATAGGCCAACTAATGACACATATCACAAAATAACCAAAACCTATACATGTCATTGAAACAAAATAAAGTATCTATATACCAAAGCAAAACAAGTTGATAATGTTGATGATGCTCCAATCGCCTTCCAATCTTCATGAGTCCACGAGCTCTGTAAAATAGGGAAAGGAGAGGGGGTAAACATTAACATGCTTAGTAAGTCCGAGTAACGGAAAAGTAAACTTACCAGGTATTTAACATGCAATCATACAAGACATTCTGGCCAAACATTCATAGTAAAATTTCCTATCACATGTACTCAACCATCAAGCTAGTCTCATGCCAGTACAATGTAGCATCCTACATAGATGAGCTCATTAATTTAAACATGTCTATTCCCATTTAACATTTTAATCCCGTCGAATTTCTTGAAATCTCGATGGATATCTCGTTTACCATCAAATCAGGCAAGAGATCCTTTAAATATGCACTCCCGTGAACCTCACTTTGATGGCGGGATTACCAGTCCAGGCTAAATTCCCCCACAACGTAACTCACAAAGTAATGTCGGGATTACCAGTCCTGGCTAAATACCTTACAATGACATATACTCCTACAAGTTCAGGTCTAAATTACCAGTCAAGGCTAAATTCAGATCCTATTCGGATTACCCGTCAGGGCTAAATCCGTCAAAACACACAAATTCTTCGGGATGCTAGATCATTATAAGATCACCCGTCTGGGCTAGATCCATTATACCATTATTTCCTTTTTGAGTAATCCATCAGACATCCCTTTTTATTCAAACGGGACATTTCATCATAACATTAATATTTAATTAGTTGTCATAAAATAAATATTACTATTATAATTCATACATGTACATACATCTTTAATGTATTTTAAAGATAGTTTACATTCGAGTTACACGAACTTAACTAGTAATTGCTTAGGTTTCATATTTCAATTATTCCGAAACCTTTCGTTTTCCATGATCGATCTCTGAAATCAGTTTCTCGGGGTCTATATCAGTAAAAATAAATTACTAATACCTCACGTTATATATTTCAGCCCTAAAATTCACCCCCAGGTAAAATGACCATTTTGCCCCTAACATTTTAAAATTTTACAACTTAGTCCCTAGGCTCATAGAATAAACTACATGCAATTCCTTGGTTACCCAAGTCTAGCTGAATGTATTATAAACTCATACTAGCCCACATTTTCCTCTATTTCACATTTTTACCATATATTTTGAACCTTTTGTAAAAAAAAGGTCCTTTTAGGGGTTTTTCATGAAAATAACTTAGGAAAATATGTTTAACACGCATCTAACGTTCATATCCCCCCATAAATCCTCAAAGAAAAAACATTTCACACATGGGTCATTTTGCATACATGAACCCTAGGTTAAAATATGGGTAGAAATGGAGAGAACGTGTTACAAGGATCTAAAAAATATAAAGAACATTAAAAACAGGGCTAGGAGTCACTTACTACTGAGCTTGGAAAGTGAAGAAACCCTAGCTATGGTGTCCTTTGGAATTTCAGCAGCAAGAGGGAGAAGAATGGCTGATTTTTTCCTTTATTTTCCCTTTTTATTGATTTTATTGCCAAATGACCAAAATGCCCTTCCTTGCTAAACTTCCAAAATTTTCCATGCATGCCCATTTTTGTCCAAAAACTTAGAAATTGGCAAATTACTCTTTAAGACCTTTTAGTTAATAATATAAAGCAATTTCATGCAAATTTCTTCTAGAATCCAAGTTCTGTAATTTATTCAATTTGGTCCCTAATTTCCAATTGGACACCTTACACTAAGAATTTCTTCATGAAATTTTAACAAATGCTTAATTTCATATTCTAGGCCTCATAATAATCATAAAATAAATATTATGACATCAGATTTGTGGTCCCGAAACCACAGTTTCGACTAGGCCCAATTTTGGGATGTTACAATAGGGCTGTTCGTTTGCCAAGAAGAATCAAATGGTGTCACATTTAAATGGCTATTCAATTTTAGCATAAAAGAGTGTGCATTTAGTCACTTAATTACTGGTGCTTAAAGGGACATTTTTGGTGGATATTGAAGCACTCAAAGCTCATTGTGGTGGCTTTTCAAATGGACCAGGAGTGACTCTTCAAGTCTAATCGGTTTCATGCACTCAAAGCTAGTTATTGTGTCAATTAAAGAGATGAATGCACAAGTCTTTTGAAATTAGATTTAAGGGAGATGAAGGGACACCAAACAACACATTAAGGGTTCATTAAGTCATCAATAAAGTGAAGAGACATGCTTTTTCATCTACACCAGAATGAAGTGAAGAGACATAACTACTGGCTTCCCTACGTGAGTTTAAAACAAAATTAATTCTTGTAATAACCTTAGTTAATTGCTGAAGATGAAAGAACTCACATAAGCACTCGAATAGTCATAATGTTGCCTATAAATAATTTGTGAAAAGAGCCTTTGTTAGATAATGAATGTTGAATGAATATTTTTGAGTTATTGTGAGAATTCTATCTCATTGTTCTTGAAAGAACGTACTTAGACTTATCAAGGTATTCCTTGTGGCGTCAAACTTTTTTCTTTTGAACTTATCACTTCCTTTCTTTCTATGTTTTGAAATGTGACGTTTTAACATACTGCTAGTTCCTATTTTGCTAAATAGCAGGTCACAGTTTACTTCTTCTTCAAAAACTTGTTTGTTATTTCACTTTATAGAAATCGGGTCATGATCTTTCATATCGTTGGTTCATTTCTAAGTGTCCATTTTGTGCAAGTTATCCATCCAACACCATTTTCATCCTTTCAATCGAATCAATAACCATTAATCCCATTCTCACCTTAAAGTCTATTTCAAAATGATACAATATTAAATGATCGGGCATCTCAATGTCTTGTAATCAAATTGACAATTACGAGCATGCATCATTTGGTATCAAAGCTAGGAAAATCTGATCCAGGTATCATATTAGAAGTTTCAAAATATCAAAAAAAAAAATCGAAGTGAAAAAAATTTGAAAGAAAAACAATTTGAAGTTGAAAAAATATTTTGAAGTTGAAAAAAAATTGTAAAAAAAATATTATATCCTGGAGTATATCTTATATTATCCGATAAGTTGTCACACTACTGAAATATTTCGATTAAAAAACGTTGTTACCTTTTCCCTTTCTATTTTTTTTTGAACCTATCCTACCACATATCAATCGTTTGTTGCTAACTGACTGTTGCAAGTGTTCCTTGTTCAAGTCCTAACTAGTTCGATCCAGAACTTTGAGAAGAACTTGATAGGAAAAAGGCACGAGTGGCAAGATTAAAAGAGCGAGAAAAATCCAAAATTGAGTGAAACATAAGCGGAGTGATTTTTTTTCTTCCGAGAGGATTTGTGAGGATTTTTAATTTGGTGAGGTTCATATTCTATTTAATTTTCTTTTGTTTTCTAATCCTTTGTTGAAATCATGTCCCAAGAATTTTTCGAGTTGGAATTGCAAATATTGTTGAAAGAAATGAAAAAGGATTATGTGATCTGAAACCGAGCAAATACAAAAAATTAGATCGTATAGAAGCAAGATTGTCAAGGTCTTACGATTTCTTGAGAAGAGATCCTTGTCGTGATTCCTATTCTTCGAGGAATTCGAGTTGGAGTAAAGTAAACCACGAGTTTGAAGTCTTTCAAGGTAACAAACGAGAAGGCACAAGTATCTCTTCAAGTGTACCAAAGTACTCATCCATGGAGGTTAAATCATGAAGAGTTGATCGTGTCTCATATGTAAATCCTTTCATTCTTACCCAACAAAAATCTTCTCATTCTGATTCTTTCATGTTAACCCCATCTTGTAACGAAAGAATAAGAGAAAAGGAAATTGAAAGAAAAGAAAAACAAGAATTGATAATAAGAGAAAATGATCAAAAAATAAAAGAAGTTGAGAGAAGAAAAAAAGAAATGAGAGAAAAAGAAATTGAAAGAAAAAGAAAGCTTGAAAGAAAAGAGAAAGAAAAAGAATGCGAGCGAGAAAAGAACCTTGAAAAAGAGTTTGAGAATGAAAAAGAAAACGAAATTGAAAAAAAGAAAAAGGAGAGCGAAAGAAAAGAAAATGTGAAAGATGAGTGTTTCATTGAGATTAAAGAAATAAAAGAAAGTGTGAAAGAAACGAGTGACATTGTTGGAAAAGAAAGTGAAATGAAAAGTGAGAGTGAGTTTTCAAAAATAAAAGAGAGTGTGGAAAAAGAAAGAGAGTTTGAAAAGAAAATTGAAAAAGAAACAAGTGAAAGAAAAAGAGTATTCAAACAAAGGTAAGGACTATTTTTGCTAACCCACATTTGAGTTTGCCTTGTGATTTTTCTTCTTTTCATGTCTCTAAAGATTCATTTGACAAGTTCCAACTTCAATACCTTCCCGATGAGAGACGATTCCAATTGATCGAGAAAGGTAAGATTGGAAATGAAATTAATCCACAAGTGCTTAAAGGTAAGCAAGGTAAGGAATCTTTAGCAATTGAATCATGACAATCTAATTTGAATGTTGTTGATAAAATTATCGATGACTTAGTTTTCGAAAGATCTCCTGGACATTGTTTCGATTAATTTTCATTCTTTAATTGTTGTTGATGATTTTGTCTCAAGTAGTGGCAAGAAGAGTTTTTTTCATGATGTGTATTGTGTTGGTAAGTCTTTTGATGTCGTTAGATTAAATCGACATATATAAAATTTGATCGTGTGTGAGAAAGAATTTTCACGTAAAAACCTTAATTTGTTTGATTGTGATGGTTATGTGAATTCTTTAAATCTTTGTGCGAAATCTTCATGTAAGTGCATGCCTGTTCGGATGAAATTTTAGAGGTTTGGTTGTTTGAATGTGTGTATGCTTAAATCCTCATTGTTTAGCATGTGTGAATTATTGGTGAAAAAGAAACTTTTACTGCATTTTCGACGAGTGATCAAAATCATGTGTTTAAACCTGGAGCTTGTTATTCCGAATCATTATTGAGAGAAATCAAGCATCATAAGAATAAATCTGTGAAATTTTTTTGCTTGTTTGATGTTTTGTCTTTAAATTTGAAAACAAAGTATTTGAACCGTGATGAGTTACACATGCAAAATCAAACTTTCGATCCAGAGATTGTGATTCTATATTATTGTTTAAGGGATTCAAGCCATGAAATTTTGTTTTCCAAGATTATAACTTTCGAATGCTTTGTGATTTTGGTTTGTTGTCATTGATGAAACTTTTGATTCATTCTAAAAAGGTAAGATCAGCTTATATTTTTTATCCTAGCATTGGTTTATGCATTCCATTTTTGAATAGGATTCTAGAAAGTTATTTTGTGCTTATAATTCATAATGTCACTAATTTGTTTCATTATTATGTAGGTGACACTTTGAAATGGTACCCTTCTAAAGAGGGAGGGTATGCAACCTTGTTTTTTCTTTGAACCATGTGTGATTCTCAAATTTTTGGAAGAGACTTTATCAAGTTCATGAATAAAAGCGTTCATGATCTTGAATGGTTTTTTACGAGCAAATGGCCCGATTTAATGACAAATCATTTTGAAGAGGGAGGGGATGATACGTGCATGGGAACGATTGAAGTGCATTTGAGTTTATTAAGTGGACCAAACTCTAAGTTACTTATTTCAATAGAGGATCCAATTGAAATTCTCGTCAACTTTATAACACGTGCTAGATTAAAGAAGTTTAAAGAGGCGATGATGGACATGGTTCAGCAAGTTTGGGCTGAACATGAGATGTCCAACCCTTATTGGACCCAAAATAATGTCCCAAGTCCATGCAATGTTTGCATGTGGCTGTTTGTTTAGTTTAATTAATTTTATAACTTTTAATTATGTCTTGTTTATTATATGCATCTTTAATTAATGTCTTGCATTATTAATCTACATATTTTAATTATGACATGCACTATGTATTCTGCATTTAATAAAGTCATGCTTTATGTAACTCTCATGTTAGTTAAGTTTGCATCATAAATTATGACATGGATTATGTAACTCCCATGTTAGTTAAAGTTTGCATCATTAAATTAAGCCATGCATTAAGTAACTCATTTGTTCATTTAGTTTATATCTTAAACCATGCATTTAAGCATATTAGTTGTTAAATATGTCTGAGTTTGTTTATATAAGTATGTTATTTAATTTGGTTGATACTTTTTAATGCATAAGTTATAGTGTGTTTGATTTTTCTTAAATAAATTAATTGTGTGTTCAATAGTTTGTTGTAGGAAAGTCCAAAAGGCTGGTTTCATATTTTAAAGCACAATAGGGTTGCTCGATTGCCAAGAAGAATCAAATGGTGTCACATTCAAATGGCTATTTAGTTTTGGCATAAATGTAACACCCCAAACCCGGCCTAGACGTTATGGCCAAATCTGGTGATGTCACATTGAAGTGTTTTTCGCAAAGGATGATTTTATTGAAAAACCCTTTCTACACTTGCTTCTGTTGTGTGTGCTCTATGATACATGTCATTTATTTTCCAAATACGATTCATTTGTTGAGAGTTTAATCATTTTAAACCGTAATTAATTTTTAAAATGATGTTTCTTGCAGAAGCTCTTAAAACTGTTTACGTGTCCGTGGTATTTTTGAAAAACATTTATCTTTTTGAAAACCCGCGTGTTTTTCCTCCTGCTAGCAGTACTAAAGCAAAAAAAAATATAAATCCTCAAATTAAAATAAAATTCCAAAGAGGCCTTATTACATAAAAATACCCAAATTAAACTACTTATAAATTAAAAGACCAATATGGGAGCGTAAGTTGTTGTGTGCACACCTTCGAGTCCCTCGTAGCACCGATCCGTCTAAGGATTACCTACGCAATAAGTAGAAAAGTGAGTTTACGAAAACTCAGTGTGTATTCCCTTACTTAACAAACAGTCAAACATACAGTGAACAAATACAGTCTGGGCCTAAGCCCATATCAGTAATAGTGGCAATATTAGTTTGGGTTTTAGCTCATCTCAATACAGAAACAGACATATACTCTGGCCTTGGCCCATTACAGTAATAGTAAACAGTGCAGTAACAATAAACAGTATGCAAGTCCTACCCATCCAGCCTCTACACACCATCTCCGCCCAACCCTACACTGCATGTGGGGATATAATCAACCCACCCATCCCTACACACCAGAACTAGCACCGGTTGCGGCACTAAATAGTATTTGCAGTAGAGATGCCAGTATAATAGGCTTAGAGCCATCAGTGATTGCAGCAGAGCAGCCAGTACAGTACACTTTCTCCAATCATATAAAATCCCATCCCCTTGCAATGCATCATGCCACATGTCATGTCATAGCATCATATTAAACTTGTACTCAACACAGTTACAATAGCATGCTAAAATATAAAAATATATCACATAGGGGCTAAACAGTCAATTTACCATGTAGGCGCATTTCAATCATTTTACCTCATAAGGGCAAAACAGTCATTTTACCTCATGAGGGTAAAATAGTCATTTTATTGATTAAGGGTCCAGGTAATTTTATCGACCCAACAGAAGGTTACAGTTGTCTCGGGCAACCCGTGCAACCTTAATAGTCAACCGGTGACAATGGGCCTAAGGCTTATATTACGGGCCTATGTGGGCCCACATGCTCGTATGGCCTACATAGCCCAGAAATGGCCTTAGTCGCATGGTTTACACAGCCTGGCCCAATGATCCCCACACGTTCGTCTGATTTACTAGTGTGGGCCCACGAGCCCATGGAGCCTACATGGCCCATTTCGGCCCAACGTGGCCCCAAAATGGCCTACCCCATGAAATCGCTCATGGTGGCCTCTACAATCAAATGCCCACGATTTGAGCATTCGGTTCACCACATGAGCGAGCTCACGCTCATGTAGTGACACTAGCCATATTTTCCAGCTTTTGCCGAATTACGGTTGAAGCGGTGTGATTATACACCTGATTGTGACAAATGTGCGACTAGCTCGAGTGTTTCCCCAAACCTCTATCAACACGATACATTATCAGTCTTTTAATTGTTAGGGTTAAACACCTTCTTATTAACACTTAATCCCTAATATGGTACATGTTACTTACCTTGGTTAAGCAAGTACGGTTTAATCCCTCCTTAAACCAGTGATCACCAAATCCTTGGCACAACCTGCATTGTATCCTAATCTCTTTAAATATCACCATGAATGAAAAAAACTAGAACCAACAGAACAAAAACTTACCACCACGTATGTCTAAGAACAGTCGATAGAAGAAATCGTCCTATACCCACACAAGAGCCAAAAGTACACAGGATAACAAAGGCAAGACGGAATGATTGTACCTTTATCAAGAATCAGTAACACAGAAAGATGTTAGAAGAAAGATTACAACGGTAGAGAGAAGCAAAAAGGGAATCATGAGCAATTACCGACTTCTCAGAGAACTCTTACAAAACTGAAAACCAAACAGAACTAAAAGAGTAAAAGGAAGCAATCGGCCGAGGAGGAGATATTCAGCAATAGTACCTAAGATGGAAGGATAGGGAAAAGTTGATAGAAGAAAAAAAAGGAGAAAAGTATTCAGTCCAAAGCAATAATCGGTTTGAGAGAGAGATGTAGAGAAAAGAGGAAATGCAAAACATTCGATCAAACACAATAAGGTAAAGAGAAGGGAAGGTAGAATAATCGGTCAGAAGAAGAATTGATTGGGGAAGGAAGAGAAAGAATCGTCTAGAAAGGTCACAAAAAGAAAAAAAATTGAAAGTGAAAAGAGAGCAAGGGATTGAAATTACGGCCAAAAAAAAGGAACCCAATCGCATGTGAAGAGAAATAATGCCAATTTCGAATAAGCAAAATAACAAGAAACTCGTATGGAACCCCTACCACATTCGTCTTTCAGCAGAAAAGAGCAACAAAACTACAAAATGAGAGGCATATCCCCAAAGCCGAATTTATTGGGTACCTAAAATCCCAATTCGGCACCAACACTCCTTCCACTTCAAATCCCCTTGATTTCCTCCTAAAATCCCTCTATCAATATCTCCTAAACAACTCAACCACTTAATTTGAAATTCATTCAAACTTTTCAGTGTTTTGGTCAAACTCAACTACCCACACGGCTTAGGCAGCAAAATAGAACCCCCATTGCGCAAACTAGGACTCGAACTTCAGACGTCAAATATTAGTAACACGCCACTTATCCCCTGGACCAGTAGGCCCTTTCTGTCATGCTTTTCCCTTATTTACTTAGAATCATGCTGCCTAGAGACAGTGCTTATTCCTTTAAAAACAAAACTTTTTCCACTTGCTCAGGTTTGAACACCAGACTTCTTAGACACTTTTCAGAACACTAAACCATTGAGCCAAGCATAAATTTGTGTCACTTTCTTGCACAACTAAACATTCATGTGCAGTCTCCTAACTGCACCCACTCAAGACTTAAAACTTCTAGGCCCAAAATTCAGGGCGTTACAATAAAATAGTGTGCATTTGGTCACTTAATTGCTGGTGCATAAAGGGAACATTTTTAGTGGATATTGAAGCATTCAAAGCTCATTATGGTGGCTGTTCAAATGGATCAAGAGTGAATCTTCAAGGCTGATCAGTTTCATGCACTCAAAGCTAGTTATGGTGCCAATTAAAGAGATGAATGCACAAATCTTTTACCTTTCGGTTTAAGGGAGATGAAGGGACACCAAACAGCACATTAAGGGTTCATTAAGTCATCAATAAAGTGAAGAGACATGCCTTTTCATCTACACCAGAATCAAGTGAAGAGACATAACTATTGGCTTCCCTTCACGAGTTTAAAACAAAATTAATGCCTGTAATAGCCTTAGTTAATTGCTGAAGATGAAATGACTCACATAGGCACTCAAATAGTTACAATGCTGTCTATAAACAATTTGTGAAAAGAGCCTTTGTTAAACAATGAATGTTGAATGAATATTTTTGGGTTATTGTGAGAATTCTATCTCATTGTTCTTGAAAGAACGTACCTAGACTTATCAAGGTATTCCTTCTGGCGTCAAAACTTATCACTTCATTTCTTTCTATGTTCTGAAGTGTGGCGTTCTAACATACTGCTGGTTCCTATTTTGCTAAATAGCAGGTCACAATTTACTTCTTCTTCAAAGACTTGTTTGTTATTTCACTTTATAGAAATCGGGTCACGATCTTTCATATTGTTGGTTCCTTCTAAGTGTCCATTTTGTGCAGTTATCCATCCAACACCATTTTCATCCTTTCCATCGAATCAATAACCATTAATCCCATTTTCACCTTAAAGTCTATTTCAAAACGATACAACATTAGACGATCGGGCAACTCAATGTCTTGCAATCAAATTCACGATTACGAGCATGCATCACTAGCCCTTACTTATCATTTTTCACACTTTTTTATGGAAAAAATTCTATCTAATAAATTTAATTTTGGGTTATCAAATGTGTTTAAAAAATTAAGTTGTTGAAAATATTAATTTTTAATTGATTGAAATTTTTCAACACTTTATCAAACAAGGCCTAAGTTTCTACAAAATTATTTTCTAAAATTGTAACACCCCAAAACCCGGCCAAGAAGTTTAGACCAAATCTTGGAGGTTATATTTACTATTGAAGCGATCCAAAAGTAAATTTGCAAAATGAACTATTAAAACCTCATTTCGAACACAGTTTGCTAAATTCGAACTAAACCGTTTAACCATTTAGAATTCAAAACAGAAAAGCTAAGTTACTTAAAAACATTCGGGAATATGAATCCGTTGTTTCTAAAATTCAATCCAAAATAAAAATTTATACCAAAATTCATATAAAACATTTACAATACAAAATAGTTTAATAAAATAAGAATTGAAGAAAAACTTTGTTAGCTTGATTCAAAATGTATCACTCCAAGACCTTCGGCATACCGAGTCCAGCTTTAGAACATGAGAGTACTTGAAAAGGGAAAAACTAAAGGGGGTGAGATATACGAGCTCAGTGTGAGTCCGAATCGTAAACAAAAGACAAAAGATGAAGTTTCAAAAAGCACAAATTTTAGAGAATAGTACACAGACAAGGTATGAAAAATCTTACACCGGTAGTCAGACATATGAACCATTTCCATTAGTCATTCAATAAGGCCAATACACTACTCCAAACACACAAAAATACTAAACACGTCGGATCATTATTATAAACGCAACAATTTGAGGCTTTCATAATAAGAAGTAAGCATAATATTCCAATAGTTTTTAGTCAAACGAATTTAAATGCAATTAATACAAAACCCACCCAGACCATCCGAACACCACTTCAACCACCCTGCACACCACATATGAGCTATATCAAGCCCATCCACCCTGCACACCACATAGGACCATGTTAGGTCCATCTACCCTACACACCACATATGGTGGAACTAAGCCACTGGAAATAACAATATGCAACTAAGCTAACATATGTTTATATTGCGGTATCACCGCTATTAAGTAATGCAGTTAAACTATCGAATCAGACTTCCTTCTCCTCACATCCCAATCCCAGATTTTCATGCAGATGCACAATGCACACAACTTACTGACAATCATACAACATTCATATGAGAACAGAAGTGCACATATTCAATCGATCAGATTTAGAATCAGTTATGACTATTTTTATTTACTGGGTAACATCACATAACATTTAAACAAACTATTAAATCAATTTTATAATTACAATCAAACGTACAAACCCGAGTGAAACAGAGTCTCGACCACCCTTACTTAGGCCTAACCGAGGGTCGAAACACATAGAAACACAAAAAGAGTCACAATGTGACTCAGAACAAAAATCTGCGAAACAGAGCCACCCTGCCATGTGCCCCAGCCGTGTGGGAGGGTCTAGGCCGTGTGAAGATTTACACGCCCATGTAGGAGAGGCAAATGCCCGTGTGAAGAAGCACACACTCGCATGAAATTAGAGACACGACCGTGTGGCTACAACACACGCCCGTGTGACCGGATGACATGGCCATGCAAACAGCCCGTGTAACTCTCAGTCCAAATGTGTCAAAATCAAGTGCAGAGTAGACATGGCCGTTTGGAAATCTCACACGCCTGTGTGTCGAAGGGATACGACTGTGTGTCCCAAAACACACGCTCGTGTGAATATTGACTAAAAATCCCCAAATCGAAGCCACATAGCCGTGTGGCATCAAAATTTGCCCAAAAACCCTAATTTCCAAAATCACACGGCTATGTGGACCACCCGTGTGCAGCACATGCCTGTGTGGCCACTCATATGGTCAGAAAACCACACTGAAATAGACCAAAAACATGAATATGCATCAGCAAAACCATCCCTAACTACTAAGGATTTAGAAACATACCTTAAATTGGGATCTCAAGCACCAAAAACTGACCGATTCGCCTCCACAACATAGTTCTGAAAAATTGTTTACACAAATATACCAATCTATTATTATCATACCAAAATAACACAAAAGAATCAACCAAAAATTGTTCTACAACCAATCAAAGAACACTACTTACTCTACCTCTGCTCAATTCATTGAATTACCCGAACACCAATCAACGAAATCCAATGGAACCCAACGATTTCAAACAAAAATTAAAAGGAAAATAAAATGGAAGTGACGATAAGGAGAATTCAATGACAAAGAAACGTCAAATTTTAGAAATCTAAGAGAAAAGAAAAGAAAGGAAAAAAATGACATGAGGAAAAAATGAGAGAATAGAGGAACGTCAAAATTAAAAATTAAACATCATTTCCAAAATAATAAAATAAAAAGACTAAAAGTAAATATGTATTTAAACTTAAAAAAAATAGAATGAATTAATTCCTCAAAACACACAAGAGGACTCAAACCCAGAACCCAAATGTAAACTAACACACTCATCACCACCGAACCAGCAGACTCATTCTAACATTACAACGCGGAAATAAACCCAATTGCTCGGCTTACTCACTGACCCTACTACAAACCCCAAAATTTCTAACCCCAAATTCTGGGGTGTTACAAGAATACTTTTTTTCACAAGAGTACCTTTATACTAGAAGTTTTCATGGGTCGGGCCTAACCAAAAATTTAAGCTCGTCTCAGCATGAAAAATGAGCCTAAATTTTTG
Source organism: Gossypium hirsutum (assembly GCF_007990345.1). Classification (NCBI taxonomy): domain Eukaryota; kingdom Viridiplantae; phylum Streptophyta; class Magnoliopsida; order Malvales; family Malvaceae; genus Gossypium; species Gossypium hirsutum. Next base: position 89,378,069 of record NC_053426.1, read on the forward strand.
CCCAAGCCTAGCTTGGATAAAAAGCTAAAGCTGGGGCCTGGCCCGCCTATATTAATTTTTTATATTATTATTTTTATATAATTTTTTAAAAAATGTAATACATAAAAATACTAAAAATATTAAAATAAATGTTTCTCAACAAATTAGAAGTAAATTTTTTAAAAATATGTATACTTAAATAACACTAAGATAAGTGCAACTTAACAAGCAAATGCCTTTAAAATAGTAACAAAATTACCAATAAAACAAGAGTTATACAATATCCAAACAATAACAACATAATAGTAGCAAATAATAGTGAGATAGTAGCAAAATAATGAAAAACAATAAGAAAATAGAAAAAAAAAAAAAATAGTAAGAAACCATTTTGTACATATTTGGGCCAGATTAGGCTCGGGCCAAAAAAGCCTTACTTGAGGCCTGATCCATTTTCTAAACGGGCCTTATGTTTTTCCCAAGCCCATTTTTTGGCCTATATTTTTATCCAAACCCTCCCACTTTTTAGGCGGGCCTTTAGGCCGAACCCGGTGGCCCGGACCATGGACAGGTCTACTCTATACCCATGGATATCAAGTTTAGTACATGTTTTTTATTAATGAATTTCCTTAAGATTGAGGAGGGGATAAGGAAAGAGAATGTCAGTTAACAAGTACCTCGACACCCATGGTATGGAGTTATGTTTTATTTATTTAAACAAATCTTAATTTTCATTGCTTTTTAAAGTATTGTTTATTTATTTAAATAGACCTTGACTTTCATTGATGTGACATTTTGTTTCTTTTCTTTCTTAAATATATAAAACTTTAACTATAAAGTTTTGTATAGTTTTTTCCAATGGAATAAACTCTTAAAAGCTTAAAAAATTGTTGAGAGATTGGCTTTATTTATAGATGAAAGAATGAGTATAAAAGACACCAGAAAGGCTATGTAGAATTGTTGCAAAATTTTCAAATTTCACCAATCCAAAAATAAAATAAAGGGAAGATAAATTAATTTCCCTCAAATGAAAACATTTATATTCATATTACAATGGACTCATGGATTAAACAATATGTTCCATATGCCACTTTTTGTGAGTTAAATGGTGTGTTAACTAGAGGAGGAAAAAGATATTTCATAACATTCGTTGATGATTTTTCTTGATTCACCTATGCATTTCTTTATTAAAACAAAGGATGTAACCTTAGAGAAATTTAAAGAGTTTAAAACTATGGTTGAAAATCAAAAGGAGAAGAAAACTAAAATTCTTTGAAGTGATAAATGTGGTGAATATTTTCAAATTCATTTTTGATGTTTTGTGAATAGAATGAGATAATTCATCAAAGAATGACACCATATGCACTCTAACAAAATGGTATAACCAAAAGAAAGAATAAAAAATTAGTAAATATGGTTAATAGTATGTTGAAAAATGGGAAGTTACCTTATAATCTTTTTGGGTGAAGTATTATTAACATGACATATTACTGATATAGTCTTACTGAAAAGGTTTCAAGTATCATCATATGAATTATGGAACAATGGCAGAATATCAAGTTTAAATTATTTTGAAGTGTGGGGGTGTATAGCTTATTATGAAGTATCTAGTCCTCATAAAACAAAATTAAGCCCCAAAAGTATTAAAAGTGCCTTTGTTGGTTCTGCAAAAAAAATCAAAGGCATATAGATTATTTGATTTAAGATCAATGTTATTGTTGAATCCATACATGCAGAATTATTTAAGAACAAGTTTATTTCTGATAATATTGCTTGTGATGCAAGAAATTTTGATAATATTACTTTGGATGAAAAAAATGAGAAACAAAATGAATTGGACCCCAAATTGGTAATGCAAGAAAAAAATCAATTGTATCAATTGAGCCAAGAAGTCAAAGAATGAGAAAAGAACAACATTTACATTCTTACTTTGTTTTTCCATATTCAATTATCTTCTTAATTAAAAGATACAAAATAAAGTGTTATAAAAAAAAACCAATGCTTCTAAATTTAAAAGAAGATCCTAAGACTTTTAGTGAAGCAATGTTTTTAAGAGATGCAGCTTTCTAGAATGGGGTTGTAAATGATTAAATGAACTCAATAATGCCTAATAATAAATGGCTCATAGTTGATTTACCTAGATCTTATGAACTTATTGGTTACAAATGAGTGTTTTGTGAAAAAAATAAAATAAAATAAAATTAAAAACACACAAATTTTTACGTGGAAACCCTTTCGGGAAAAAACCACGGGCAAAGGAGAAGAAAATTCACTATGTCGAATTCGAATTTAATACAAGAGGAATAGACTATGTCTATTTATAGGCTTGTAAAGCCATATTCTAGTAAGACTGAAACACCTTATTCTAGTCATTATCAAATAGATAGAATTTAATAAAGTTTAAAAAACCTTACTCTAAAATAAAATAAAAGAAGTGTAATTCTATATGGATTCTTCTTTTATTTTATTTTACCATTGTATTTTACTTAAATAAGGATTCGAGTCACTTAATTCTAACAATCTCCACCTTGACACAAATTCTCAATGAACAAGTTCTTCATTGCGAACTCTCAACGAACAAGTTCTCTACCTCTTCCACAAAACCCCTTAAGGGTTTAACTTCAACAATGAACACCAACCAAGTCTAAGCAATGCTCAAACTTGGTTATAGGAAGTGACTTAGTCATCATATCTGCATGATTTTTATGAGTACTAATTTTGCTCACAATAATATCACCACGAGCAATAATATCACGAACAAAATGATACCGAACATCAATATGTTTTGTTCTCTCATGAAACATTTGATCTTTTGTAAGAAAGATGGCACTCTGATTGTCACAGAATACTGTGCTGATTTGAAGGTCTTCATTGAATTCACTAAAGAGTCCCTTCAACCAAATAGCTTCTGTACAAGCCTCAATAATCGCCATGTACTCAGCTTTAGTGGTAGACAAAGCGGCTGTAGTTTGCAAAGTGGCTTTCCAACTAATTGCACAACCTCCGATTGTAAAGACATAACCCGTGAGAGATCTTCTTTCATCAAGGTCTCCAGTAAAATCAGCATCAACATACCCAATGACTCCATCTCTAGTTCTTCCAAACTATAAGCAAACATTAGTAGTACCTCGTAAGTATCTTAGAATCCACTGAACTACTTTCCAGTGTTCTTTACCGGGATTCGCCATGTATTTGCTAACTGCACTAACTGCATATGATAAATCTGGACGTGAACAAACCATAGCATACATGAGAGATCCCACTGCACTAGAGTATAGAACATGTGACATGTACTCAATCTTATCATCTGATTGTGGAGACAAACCGATGAAAGTCTGAAATGGGCTGCTAAAGGAGTACTAACAGGCTTAGCATTCTGCATATTGAACCTGCAAAGAACTTTCTCCATGTACCTCTTCTGACTTAGGTACAATTTACTTGTTTTTCTATCTATGAGAATCTCCATTCCAAGTATCTTCTTTGCTGGTCCTAAATCTTTCATCTCAAATTCTTTACTTAGTTGGGTTTTGACCTTTCTTATCTCTCATTTATCTTTTGCTGCTATCAACATGTCATCAACCTAAAGAAGTAGATACACAAAAGAACCATCACTGTTTTTCTTAAAGTAAACACAACTGTCAAAACTACTTCTTTTGAAATCATGAGAAGTCATAAAGGAATTGAACCTCTTGTACCAATATCTTGGTGACTGTTTCAAATCGTAAAGGACTTTTTCAGCAAGCAAACATAGTCCTCTTTTTCTGAGACTATAAAAACCTCTTGTTGTTGCATGTAAATATCCTCCTCAAGTTCTCCATGCAGAAATGCAGTTTTTACACCTAACTGCTCAAGCTCCAAATTACGCATGACCACAATACTAAGCAAAGCTCGAATCGAACTATGCTTAACAATTGGGGAGAATACATCTGTGAAGTCCACTCCTGGAATTTGACTGTAACCCTTTGCAACAAGCCTTGTTTTATATCTGGGTTCTTCAACTCCTAGAGTCCCTTCTTTCTTTTTAAACACCCATTTACAACGAACAGCCTTTTTACCTTTAGGAAGTTTCACAAGGTCCCATGTTCTATTTTTGTGGAGTGATTCCATCTCTTCTTGCATAGCAAACATCCACTTTTCTGAGTTTTCACAGCTAACCGCCTCAGAATAATTAGATGGCTCTTGATTCGCATCTATATCTTCAGCCACATTTAAAGCATAAGCAACTAGATCAGCCTCGGCATACTTCTTTGGAGGTTTAATTTCTCTTTTAGTTATGTTTTTGGTGATAGAGTATTGTGGTGAAGAAGCAACTCTATTCTCAATTTTTGTTCTGGCTTGAGGAGTTGACTCTGTATTAATGTGATGCTCCACCTACTTTTGATTTTCTTTATTAGAAGAGTCTTTAAGAGATAAGTTAGGCAACATAACAATTTCATCAAAAACAACATCTCTGCTAATCACAAATTTTCTATTTTCAGGACACCATAACTTATACCCTTTTACACCAGCTTTATAACCAAGAAAAAACGCATTTAATAGATCTCGGTTCCAATTTATCATTATCAACATGAGCATACGCAGGATACCCAAAGATCTTTAAATTGGAATAATTAGCAGGATTACCAAACCATACCTCTTGTGGAGTCTTTTTCTCAATGGCAACGGATGGAGATCGGTTGATCAAAAAACATGCAGTAGAGGTTGCTTCTACCCAAAATGACTTCGGTAAGTTGGCATTTGACAACATACATCGAACCTTCTCCATGATCGTTCTGTTCATTCATTCTGCAACGCCATTTTGCTGTGGAGTATGACGAACTTTCAAGTGTCTCATGATCCATTCTGACTTGCACAATCTATTAAACTTATTAGAACAGAACTCTAAGCCATTGTTTGTGTGGAGGTATTTTATCTGTTTTCCCGTCTATTTTTCAATCAGAATTTTCCAAGACTTAAATGCAGAAAACACATCGCTTTTCTGCTTTAGGAAGAACGCCCAAACTTTTCTGGAAAAATCATCAATAAAGGCTAGCATATAATTAGTTCCACCTCGCAAAGGCACTCTGGATGGTCCCCATAGATCAGAATGAATATACTTCAATGTTCCCTTCGTGTTATGGATTCCTCTAGTGAATCGAACTCTTTTTTCCTTCCCAAAATCACATGCTCACAGAAATTTAGTTTGCAAATTCCTTGCCCATCAAGAAGTCCTCTTTTGCTCAATTTTGCCATGCCATTCTCACTCATATGCCCTAGGCGCATATGCCAAAGTTTAGTAATATCATCATCTGACAAGGAAGAGGAAGCGATAGCTGCATCATCAGTAATAGTAGAACCCTGCAAAACATATAACTTGGCAATCTTTCTCTGCCCTTTCATCACAACAAGGGACCCTTTTGAAATCTTTAAAACTCCACTTTCAGTTGTGTATCTGTACCCTTTTGAATCAAGAGTACTCAACGAAATTAAATTTCTTTTCAATTCTGGAACATGTCGTATGTCACTAAGTGTTCTGACAACTCTATCAAACATCTTAACTTTAATTGTTCCAACACCTGCAATTTTACATGAAGCATTATTTCCCATCAAAACAACACCTTCAGACACTGTTTCGTAAGTTGTAAACCAATCCCGATTGAGACTCATGTGGAAGGTGCAGCCTGAATCAAGTATCCACTCCTCGCTTACTTTAGAATCATTGATAGAAGCGACTAGAAGTTCACCATCGCTGTAGTCTTCTACAACATCAGCTTCACCGGAATTTTTTGGTTATTTTCCCTTTTGATTCGCAGCTTCCCTTTTAATCTTATTTTGTAGCTTATAGCACTCAGATTTAATGTGCCCTTTCTTCTTGCAAAATTTACAAGTTTTACCTTTGTTTGAAGACTTTGATCTACCCTTAGATTTACCGCGAGGATTCCGTTCATGTGTCCTTCCACGATCATCAACAGCATTCTGATCTTGTCTCCTACGAACAATGAGTCCCTCTCCCTGAGAGTCAGGTTTAACCATAAGATACTTCATCTTATCATACGAGATCAAAGAATCATAAACCTCATCAACTATGAGAGACTCGCGACTATATAAAATCGTGTCTCTAAAGGTTGAGTAAGACAGGGGCAACGAACAAAGTAGAATCAACCCTAGATCTTCCTTATCATACTGAACCTCCATGGCCTCCAAGTTTGAGAGAATTTCTTTAAACACTGTTAAGTGTTCGTGTACAGACGTACCTTCCTCCAAACGATAAGCATAAAGACGTTGCTTCATATGCAACTTGCTTGTTAGAGTTTTCGACATACATAATTGTTCTAGCCTCTTCCATAATGCAACGACGGTCTTCTCTTTCATCACATCCTGCAAAATTTCGTTGGAAAAATACAGATGTAATTGTGTTAACGCCTTTCGATCCTTACTCTTCTTCTCTTCATCTATTAATGTTAAAGGCATTTTATCTATCCTTAGCAGGGCATCCTCCAGATCCATCTGTACAAGAACTGCTTGCATCTTAATTTGCCACAACACAAATCTAGTGTTGCGATCCAACAACAGAATTTCATACCTCAAAGATGCCATTACCGTGATCGAGATGAACAACCCGGAAACTCTGATACTAATTTGTGAAAAAATAAAATAAAATAAAAATAAAAACATAGATTTTTACGTGGAAACCCTTTCGGGAAAAAACCACGGGCAGAGGAGAAGAAAATTTACTATGTCGAATTCGAATTTAATACAAGAGGAATAGACTATGTCTATTTATAGGCTTGTAAAGCCATATTCTAGTAAGACTGAAACACCTTATTCTAATCAATATCAAATAGATAGAATTTAATAAGGTTTAAAAAACCTTATTCTAAAATAAAATAAAAAAAGTGTAATTCTATATGGATTCTTCTTTTATTTTATTTTACTATTGTATTTTACTTAAATAAGGATTCGAGTCACTTAATTCTAACATGTTTAAAAGAAAATATAACATAAATGTTTCTATACAAACCTTTAAAGCAAGAATGGTTGCTCAAGGTTTTAAGCAAAAGGAAGGCATACACTACTTTGATTCTTATACATCAGTAGCGAGAATAAAGTCCATTAGGGTTTATATGGCACTAGCTTTTATCTATAAGTTACATATGCATTAAATGGTTGTTAAAATGACTTTCCTAAATGACGGATTTGAAGAGTATATATGAAACAACCAAAGGTTTTATACTTCCCAGAAAAGAAATTAAACTTTTCAAATTAGTTAAGTCACTATATGGATTGAAGTAAGCACCTAAACAATAGCATGGGAAATTTGACACAGTAATGCTATCAAATGGATTCAAACATAATAGGGCTAATAAATGCATATACTCAAAGTTCACTATGAAATATGGAGTAATAATTTGTCTCTATGTTGATGGTATGCTTATATTTAGTAATAAAATGATTGCCACAAATGAGACAAAAAGCTATCTAACCTTTATTTTTAAAATGAAACATTTAAATAAGGTTGATAAGATCTTAGGTATTAAAGTTAAGAAACATAGTAATGGTTATATTCTTCACCAAAATCATTATATTGAGAAACTAATGGCAAAGTTTGAACATCTTAATATAAAGAAGTTAATACTCCTTTCAACTCGAGTATAAATTGATTAAGAATCATGATAAAATAGTTTCTCAACTTGAGTATGCAAGTGCTATTGAAAGTGTAATGTATGTCATGCATTATACTAGAGACAATATAGCTTATACTAGAGCAAATATAGCTTTTGTAGTATGCAAATTTTCTATAAGTATACAAGTAAACCTAGTATGATTCATTAAAAAGCCATTACAAGGGTTCTTAGATATCTTAAAATAACTAAAAACTTCGGATTACATTATTTAGATTATCCCACTATTCTAGAAGGATACTCTAATGCAAGATGGATTACTAGTGCAAATGATGATAGATCTATAACATGTTGGCTATTTACACTGGGAGGAAGAGCAATTTGTTGGGCTTCTAAAAAAAAAACTTGCATCTCTTACTCAACTATGTAATATGAATTCATAGCTTTATCCATAGAAGGAAAAGAAGTTAAGTGATTATGGAATTTTCAATTAAATATAGAGTTGTGACCACAATCAATGCCAATCGTTACTTTGTTTTGCAATAGTGCAACCACTATGTCTAGAGCATATAGTAATCTATATATTGTAATAGCTCATTTTTCAGTGGCGTCGAAAATTGTGGTTTCAAGGCCACAAATCTGACAAGTGAGTTTGTAAATATTATTATTTAATATTTAAGTCAAAAATAGTATTATAATAAATTTTGATTTGATAATTTATGTTGTTTGAACTAAAGTTTAAGTGCAAGTGGTTTGTTTCGAAAGTCAAATGGTTTTGAAAAACGAGGTATTAGGACCTCATTTCTATGAACCGAGCCCATACATATTTTATTAATATTTACGGAGTCCTATTAGGGTTATACTAAAATTTGGTTAAGAAATTTTAATGTTTAGATAGTTAATTAAGAAAAAAAGACTAAATCGTGAAAAGTGCGAAAGTTAATCACTACTATAATTTTGGGCCAAATGGGTAAGAAATTAAGGTTACATGGTTTAAAATGGTAAATTGGCCATATTAAGTTATAGTGGATGGTAAACATTTAACTATTTTGTTATTTTTATTGTATTTTATATGTTATATAAGTTAAATTAATTAATAAGGTTAATAAAATAATAGAAACAAATGGAAAGAGGCATTCATCTTCTTCATTCTTTCAACTACTCAATCGAGCCACCCTTTTTGCATCAAGGAAATTTTGGCCAAGCAAGGTTCTTGCATGTAAGCTTAATTTTCACTTGTTTTTCATAAATTTTATATTTTTGAGATTGATTAGCTTAATCTAGCTAGCCTGAGGGTTAATTTGTAAAAATGTTAAAATTTTAGGGACTTGCCATGAATGGTTAAGCGTGTATTTAATTGATAATTTCTTAAGCTTCGATGATAGATAGAAGTATTTTGTTAAGTGATTTTTAGGAATTTTAATGTTAAAGGATTAATTTGTTAAAAGAGTAAAATTCATGAGATTTGATGTGAAATTTTGATGAAAATAGACTGTTTAGATATCCTAAGAAAATCTGTTAACACGGGTTCTCTTTTAAAAATGGTAAATTTGCAAGTTATGGTTCTAAAGTCTAAATTGAATAAAAGGAAAAATGTTGGGGTAATTTTATAAATTTACATTAAAATGTGTTATAGGCTTGAATTAATTATTTGAAGATATTTGAATTATTTAATTAAATGAATTTATATTATTTAGATCAAGAAATGCTACAATTGGATTTAAATCAAGGAAAAAGCTAAGGTTTCGGACTAGTTGTTGACTCTGTTTTAGCAACCGTTCTAATCGAGGCAAGTTCATATAAGAAATAAATTTGTTATTGTTGTTTTAGATGGAATATTAATTAATATTTGTGATATGCATAATTAGATTGATATTTGTGTATTAATTTTGGTATAATGGATTACGTTGTGAAGATAATTAAAATTAAAGTCTATATATGAAAAATATGAACTTCATTCAATGTGTAATAGAATGGTACAATGAAATGAAAGGAAAGAGTTTGGATGTGTATATTGAAAATGTGTACTTTATTAAGCATGTGCGAAATAATATAATATAATGAAATTTAAAGAATTGGATATGTACAAAGGTCTTGTTTGAACCTTGTGAATTCTTAGGATACAAATGATATGTCATTAGGGGTTATATGTTTCGGGTGCTGGTCTTGAATGTTCTGCCAATGGCGGAGGTCCTCAATTTGTTGCAAATTCTCCATAGCTTGTGTGAGTAACATCGTGTGAATAGCATCTTGAGCATTATTGAAAAGGTTATGGTTAGATGCAAAGGCGTTCCCGAGTATCCGATGTTATTCTATACTGTTCAACGGGTAAGAAAAGGTTAATGGAAATGCATGTATAAAAACTTAATGTTACTAATGTTCATATGAAATGGAAAGATGGATATGCATATATGAAATGAAAATGATGAGAATTTATCATGTGATGGATGAAATATGCATGGAATATATTTATTAATATATGTTATGTTTACTTACCATGTACTAATTATGTGGATTCAAATGAGAAAAATGTGTAATGGATATATATATATGTGATGGATGATATAGAAAGCCTAAATGCTTATTATAAATATACCATGATTTACTTGGAACTTACATGTAATGTTATACTTACTAACCTTATGAGATGGTGTGTATAGGAAAGGAAGTTTGGCATATGACATGATGAAAGTAGGTTAGGTTGTTTAATTTAAAATGTTCAGTAAGTTTAAGTTTCCTTTATATGAACTTACTAATCACTAATGCTTACGTAGTTATTTTCTCTATTTTGTAGATCATCAAAAAAGCTCAACCGATTGGAATCTTGTCAGAGATCGTCACACTATCCATTCGTCATTTTGGTAGTTATTGTTGTTTTGGTTAATGGTTATAAAGGGCATGCAATAGGGTTAAAAATGTTATTCCAATGATTTGGCTTGTTTAGGTTATGCTAAGTTTGTTGTGGTTAATGATATTAAATAATGACATGTGAATAATAGCTACAAGTATGTATGGATGAGCTTTATACATGCTTTATAGATGGTAGGTATTATAAGGTATAATGGCATGTTTTTTGAATTACTATTTGGCATGGTTGACATAGGTTCAAACTAGAACTTTGAGATGTGGTATGGGTCTAAAATTGGTGTGTGAAATGTGGTGTCTTTGACTGGCATATTAGTAGGTCTATGTTGAATGATTCTTGACTTGATTTGTGTTTATTTGAAGTTGAAATGGATGAATAATAGGTTTATGGTGTAGATTTTAAGCTTAGTCCATGTCAATTAGATGAATTTACTTGGATGTATATTTTATGGTACCAATGAGGGTACATTGGTTGAATGATGTAAAGGTGTTGCATATATGATGATTTTAGCATGATCTGGTCTCATTTAAGTGCATTTTAATTAGGTTAAAAAGGTTAGCAAATGGTATGCTTGTAGCTCAAGAAAGCATTTTTTGGTAAATGATGCATCGTTGAGAGAAAAAATATATCCTATCCATATAAAATAACAAAAAGAATAGTACAAGGGAAGTAGGGTCAAATCCTTAGGGACTGGATTTGAAAAAATTCTTGTTCCTTGAGATCCCGAGCAGAGTTGTGCCCAAGAAAAACGGCGTACCTAGAAAAAAAATAAAAAAAAATAGAATTAAAAATGTGGACGAATTGAGATGGCGTAAATTAAATTTGAAATTGTAAAAATAAACAGAGTTGAGAAAAAAAATCTTGGATTAAGAGATTCCAGCCTCCGGTTATCTCGATTCTCCTTAGGTTCAATCGTAGGCCTTTAGATGATCCTTCTCATGATAGAATAAGCCAGTTATAGTGGAAGAGGACGCCTATGACCACCAGCTCCACTTAGATTTTAGACTTACAATATGGAGGAACTTGACTCTAGCCAACTGTCACTTTTGTGGGACCGTCTTACACTAGATCATCACTTCTCAATGGCGAATTGCACACCATTTTGTCTCTTGGGCTCGACAACCACTGACGCAGTTCGGACCGACTGTGCAACCTTCCCAAAACATACAAAGCGGTCACCTTTGCACAAGATGAAAAGATCACTTTTGAAGGGACATGGATGGAAGCGTCAGTCCCGTAGTGCAGAGAGACGATGAATATTCAATAAGAATGCTAAGTGCGGATTCTAAGTCTTATGAACCCTTTTTGGGGAACCTCGACAACCTTTGGCTAAATGAAATTAGTGGCTCATGCTTTTTGGGAAAAAATAAGTTTGATAAAATGGATTTTTATTGAATAATAAAAGGAACAAAAGCTAGAGCTTTTGGAAGAAAAAGTTTTTACAGAAAAAGATGAGTGCAATTTGTGTCACTCCATCCCCTATTTATAGTACTTAGAAAACCTAGTTTATTTCGATTTAAATCTAAATAGTAATCTTAACAATAATCCTAATAAAATTCAAATTTAAATGGAGTCTTGTGTTATAAAATCTCTTCTTTGAACTTTTTCCCCCAAGTCTTCCACACTTTGTATTTTTGGCACCACTTCTTTCCTATTTAGCATGCTGGCCCATTTTACTTCCAATTCATGCTTTTTGCCTCTAAATTTCTTTTTTTGTTCAATTTAATCCCTACCAGATAAAAAACCATAAATAGCTTAAATTATAAGATCATACTCAAAATAAACATGTAATTAATAAATAAAAATATGTCATTCCAGAGTATTATCAAATTCTCCCTACTTAGCCCATGCTTATCCTCAAGTATGGTTCCTATCCACTGTGTAATTTAGATTTTACCATGAAAGAAGTATCATTCCAAATTTTTATAAAAATTAGACACAATGCATATGAAAATAAAAAGAACATTTAGCTTGCTTTAAGTAAAACTAGAAAAGTATTCCAATTTAAACACACAAAAATCAAAATTGACTTAAATTATTTCATGAAAATTAGGTAATTTACTTAACTTACCAAGACACCCTATTTGTTTCCACCCTTAGTCCCCAATGTAATTTATTATTATTATTTTTACTTTTTTTTTCTTTTTCTTTTCTTTTCTTAAGAATATATTGAACATTTTGACGCGAAGAGAGATGACAACCAAGAACCCCACCCTAGTTACTCATCCCAACACATTCTTAAAAATTTTTGTTTAAATTCGGTTAGTGGATTTTTACATAACACGTCACACAACCTTTTGACGCGAAGTAGAAAGACAACCCAAGCACCCTACCCCGGTTACTCAGGAAGTCACGTTTTAAATTGCGCTCATAACCACGAAGGCATCAAAATTTATTATTATCATGAAGTAGAATTTTAATTTTGGAGGACTAGGAAAAACAATCAAGTGTCAAAAATAAGTTTCAGCAACCACCTAACAGTCATGAACATAATTTTAGCATGCAATTGTATTAAATTTCTTCTTTGCATTAAGACTTAATCGATTTTACTATAAGCAAGATAGGGTTAACTCTATTAATCATAATTATTTTAGCCTAATAGAAACAAAATAGTGGAGATGAAATCAATATAGCAAAATCATAACTAACTTAATAGATAGGAATCATGCTCGCAGGTCAAACAATGGGCAATTCTGGTTAAAATCTTGGGCATGAAAAGAGGTAGAATATTCTAAAAAAATAAATGTTGGCAGAAACGAGCATAAGGCAACAGCAATAATAACACACACAAAAAAACAAACAGCAGATAAAATGACAAAAATAATGAGGAATGCCTCCCCTACTGAAAACACATTGTCCTTAATGTGAAAGAAAAAAGAAAAAGAAGAAGGGAAAAAAAAGGTGAAAGTAAAGGGTTTAGAAAAACTCCCTATGTAGTCATTGTCGTTCAAGCATAGCTGTAGGGAGGGGAAGGTTTGGCGTCGAGTGGAGGAGAGGAAGGAGGGGAAGGCTACAGTGCGGCTCCTATTCCTAGCCATGGTGGTTCGAAAATCGTCAGTGGGGGTGAGGGAGAGGATTAACGGTGGCTTGAGGGAGTTTTGGGTGAATATGGGTGAAAAATTAGGGTGTGAAAGTGTAAGAGTAAGGGTGTTTGGCTATAAGGTGGGCGTTTGGGCGTAGGTTTGGGTGAGTTTAAAGCAGAGATGCACTATCCCTACCTGAATTAGAGTAGAATATGGGGTTTTGCTAAAACATACCCATTCCTTCAAGATGTCATTCCAATTTTAATTTTTCTTCTCCTCGATTTTCTTGGATATAAGAAGAGAGAATAAAATTTATTAACATGCAAGAAAATAAAAAAAAAGAAAAAAATATATATAAATAAAATAAAATTGGGTTGCCTTCCAACAAACGCTTGTTTAACATCGTTAGCTTGATGCCTCAACTAGTATTGGGGTTGTTCCAACTGAATTATTTCATTCGTATGGGCTTGAAAATTCTACTTTTTTACCATATCCACCATATTTGTGTTCAATCATCCTTGCGCCTCTTGCTTTGGTTTCGTATTTTCCTCCAATCTTATGTGTGCATGTCAAGGGGTTAATCCCTTCTAAGTTGATAATAGTCTCATTATTCTCCAAAAATGTGAGTTTGAGATGCTCAGGAAGTGGTTTTAATTTTAGATCCGTGCCTGCACAAAAGAATGTAGAAGTTTAGTGTCCATAGGAGCCAATAATTCATTAATAGATTCGCAAATAGATCCTGAATCGAAATTATCATCAAACAATGTTTCAAGTTTATCTTCATAAGGTGACTCAAAAGTTTCTTCTGCTAATGAGTCAATTATGTCGACACAGTTTACGTTCAATATTTCACTCGGGTGACTAATAGGGTTGGAAACACAAAAATATACACACTTTTTCATGCCCTTTTTAACTCAAATTCATGCAGTTTCAGTAAAATGCTTGTCGAAAAATATTTAATTATTATAAAATAATTAAATTGTACTTAAATTATTAACATGTTTAATTTTACTTAATTTTATAATAAATTTTGACTAATTTTGATCATTTTTTATAGCTTCACACAAAGGGCAAAAAACGACTCGGTAGACACTGCTAGAAGCACAAAACCGAGAAGCAATTTTGAAGCATCAAGGTGAATTAATTTTTTAGCCTAAGACGGTCCAAATTATGTGTATTAATTCATAATATAATTAATTTTAATTTTAATCCAATTTAATTTGGATTAAATAAATTATTATTAATTAATTATGAAAAGTGGCCCAATTGAGCTGAACCGAGAAAACCGATCCAACCGAGCACTGGGCAGCCCAAAACCATCCCACATACTGACTCAATCAGCTTGCTTGGCTGATTATTTAACTTGAAAAATGGCCTTTGAAGACTCCTTCAAATTGCATTCAAACCCCTCCACTATTTGTGCCTTTCTAGATTTGCCCCTACCTTAAAATAGCAAGTTTGAATTCTTCAAACTTGGCAGGCCATGGGGGGACTCTGTGGGTGCTGATTTTTGCTAATTTTAGCAGCCATCTCAACCTATAAATACCCCATTTTCTGCTCACTTCAAACACATCTCAACCCTTCTCATCTCTTCACCTCTCTCTCATTTTTCTCTCTCATTTCCTTTCATTGTTCTTCATTTTCTTCCCCTATTCCCTTTCTGATTTCACCTCTTGAAAAAGAGTCAATCAACCATCATTTGGAGCAGCATTCAAGTGTTCATAGAAGCCTCGGTTCGACAAGAACAAGCGGAGAAAGAGGAGTGGAGCAAACTAGTCAAGCCACGGAGAAAACACCGGATTTAATTCTTTTTCCCTATCCTTTTAATTTTGTTATTGTTATAATGAACATATCTATGAATATTTGTAATGTTGATATGTTCAATTTAATTAATACAGCTTAAATTTAATTCGTATTAGGTTGATTTCATTTCGTCTACTTAATTTATTAAAATTGTGTTTGTGTTGTTATAGGCCTCGGTAAGATGTTTGATTAAGTAAAACCATGACTAAGTTATTCTTGCATTACAATTGTAAGGTAACTAATGAATTAATTAGTTAAACGAATTGAAATTGTAATTAATTGACATGATACTTAATCAGTGCATGTTTGATCATCTTAGGTAGCTGAGGGTTAAATTAGCAACAGTATCTAACGATACATTAGCCTCGCATAACTTGCAAGATTATTGTGATTAAACTGTTTCAAGGTAGAAATACATTGTTACCTCATGTAATCTTTTATGTGCTTACGAGGTTGAATTAATTGTTTGAATTAGCATAGAGATATGTACAAGAGATCATTTTAATTTCATAAGAATGTATGTGCATTAACACATTTTCTAATTAAAATTTGTTTAATCGATTGAATTGACATAGAGATATAGTCAAGAGATAAATGAATTTTTGGTAAGTAAGTATGTTCATAAGTTAGCAAATTACTGAGTTGCTGTTAATTTATTCGTAATAACACAAACATGAGTTTAATAATTCTAAGTTAAGAAATGTAATTAATCTAAAACAATTATGTCATCTTGATTAAAACCATCTTTTGAAATCGTGCATTGGAACTTTTATTTTATTTTTATTTATTTTACTTAGTTAAAATCCTAGTTTTTAATCACCTCCTCAAATCAAAATATTTTTCTTCACTGAAGTGTTTTTAAAATTGCATTCATAAATAATTCTTTTCATAGTCCCTATGGGTATGATAACTCGACATTTACTCGTCACTTTATTACTTGTTGCAATTGTGTACACTTGCACATTTTCATCATTCCAAGCATCATAAACGTTAAACTTCATCATTCCACAACGCACGTCAATATTAGTATTTACAGTACTAAGAAAAGGTCACCCCAACAAGATGCCTAAAGACCCATGAGTGTTATCCTCTTCCATTTTTATCACATAGAAGTCTACAAGAAAGATAAATTTGTTGACTTTCACTAATACGTCCTCAAGGACTCCTTCGGGATGCACAATAGACTTGTCTACTAATTGAATGATTACACTTGTTTTCATAAAAAAAACCCACATTAAATGATTCATAAATAGAAAAAGACATTACATTTATGGAGGCCCCTAAATCACACATAGCTTTTTTAATTCCTAAGTGGCCTATTTTGCATGGTATTGCAAACATGCCCTATCTTTGCAGTTTGCTAGCATCTTCCACTGCAACATCATAGATACTTTTTCACCAACACTTACTCTTTCATTTCCAGTTAATTTTCGCTTGTTTACCTTGGCATATCATGGAATTTGTTTGATGGCATCCAACAATGGTATGTTGATCTTGACGTTTCTGACTGTTTCAATGATCTCTTTTTCCTCCTTACCTCTCCGACTGGATTATAGGTATTAGCATAAAGGTCATATCGCCATTGGGGTGGTCCAGGAAAATTCCCCACAGCACCTAAATGGGTCATAGTATCATCACACAAACTAGGACATGCGTCTGTTGTATGTTCGGGTGCTGCACAAATTCCACATGGTCGGGTTGGTCTTATTTTTACCACAAAAAGAGAATTCATGATATTAACAAGTCGATCAACTTTATCTTCTAAAGATGAAATACTTAGCTAGTGAACCCTTCTGGTGGGCTTAGGATTGACTTGGAATTACTGAGTATTTGCTGCCATCGTGGATATAAAGTTCTTCGCCTGTTGGGGAGTCATGTTGACCAATGCTCCTCCACTAGCGGTATCTACTATATTCATCTCTATGGGCTTTAAGCCCTCATAGAAGTATTGGAGTAGAGACTATTCTGTTATCCTATGTTATGGGCAACTTGCAAACAACTTCTTGAATCTTTCCCAATAGTCGTAAAGAGGCTCCACATCTTTTTGCCTTATCCCAACGATCTCCCTTTTTAACTCAGCTACATGCAATGCTGGAAAAAACCTGTTAAGAAACAATCGGTATAACACCCCTTACCCGTATTCGACGCCGGAACAGGGTACGAGACATTACTGGACTTAAACACAAGCAAACATACATTTTGAGTTGTAAATTTGGCACCAAATTAAAACTTTTTAATAATCAATCACATCGTCCAAAAAAGAGCCTACGAGGCCCAAAACATGCTTTGGAAGTGGTTTGAGACTAAACCGAGAACCTTAGAAAATCTTACAACACTTAAAACATTTTTGCTAAACAGGGGTCACACGCCCGTATGGGCAGGCCATGTGGTCACACATGCCCGTGTCCCTAACCCGTGTAACTCTCTTTTTGTCTCCCAAGAGCAATTTGAAGTCACATGGCCATGTCACAGGCCTGTGTCTCGTGGTCGTGTCCTTCACATGGCTGAGACACACGGTCATACCCATGTGCTCGATATTAAGCATTCTGTTTTGCAACAATTTAGGTGCAGGAGACACACAGCCGGATCACACGCCCAGGGTCTGACCGTATGTTACACACGGCCTAGACACACGCCCGTGTGTCTACCCATGTGGACAAAAACAAGACTATTTACCAAGCCATTTTGCCACCCTTATTCACACATAGACTTACCCTAATTCAAAGGCACAAAATAAGACATACTTGGGCAACCAAAACATCCACATTCATGGTTAAAACATATCAACTCATGTCTTTATCTAACACATTCACTACATTTATTAAGCTCTAAGTCAAACATACAAATTTCACGTTCATTAGACTTCATTCAGTTACTTTCTAGTTACCAAATTATAATCAAATTTCTCATTTCATCAATAGGTCACATTTCCAAAAATTACACAATCATGCCATAAATCACATTTCCAAACATTTCACATTCACCAAGCATACCATGATCATATCACCATAGACATTAACACATACATGAATATACTTAGGCTTACAACCATGTTAGCCAATATAAGCTAACTTACATGGCCAAATAACAAAACAAGCCTTTGACGATTACTAGCCATTAGATTGACTAAAATCATATAACACATATAACAAAATGACCAAGTCCCTATACATGCCATAACTCAAAATACTTGAATTCATCAATACCCAAAATGATAGCTTGATAGTGTGATAGGATCTCCGACGATCTCCAACCCAAGCTAGCTTGACGGCACTAAAAAACATGGGAAATGAAGGGAGTAAGCTATATAGCTTAGTAAGTCTATATGAACATAATAAGCAACTCTTACCAATCATTTACCAAATCCAATGATATAAATACAAGATGATATAAATTGCATTAAAACTCACAATTATAACTAATTCAGTCACATTGTTTGTTCTATCAATTTGCAAGCATAATTTAACATGTCTTGATATTAGCCTAATAATCGAAATCTTTCCATTATAACCGTTTACCATAATCAACCAATTATTTTAAACCTCATAATAAACATGCACATTAATTATAAGTGTTCACTTTTCACGCATATATTCTAACATCTTTCAATTATTTAAAGCCCATATCTTCTCATTATCATTTTAATAGGCAATTATGTAATCTTTCCTTTTTCTCATATCCGATAAATCATAATTTGTATGATCAAACATGCTAGATCATAACTCAATTTGGCCTGAAAACCAACTACACAGTTGCCAACTAAATTAACCATATATCTCATACATCACAAGTATAGATCAATAATCACAAAGCTTTCGCAAAAACATTCTCATAAAAACCATCAACTCACAATATCATGAAGTCAATGTTTATAAACTTTATGTACATACCTGTACAAATTAATAATACTTACATGCTCTTTCTCTTCTTTGAACCACTTGGAATATTAAAGGATACTTGGGAATCTCGTACACACAGTACCATACCAATGCCATATCCCAGATATGGTCTTACATGTAATCTTGTATCGATGCCAATAGCCCAGCTATGGTCTTACACTAAGTCTCATATCGATGCCATATCTCAAATATGGTCTTACACATAATCTCAGTAACCCTAATGTCATGACATTTGTATCCTATCTATTTTTAAGGTTCAACCGGGACTTTCGCTGTATCGAATCTCTGTCGATCATCTCCGTAGTATTGTACTCAATAGCATTCACATTTCATTTCAATAATATAGCATTTACCACAATTATATCAATTAAGCATTTATACATATATAATTTAATGCTAATTAAACATACGAACTTACCTCGACATAAAAATGGCGAAAAGGACCTAACCGTCAAATACTCGTTTTTCCCTCGTTCTAAATTCGAACCTCATTTTTCTTGATCTATAATATCACATTTAACTTATTTAATCATTATACTATTCAAATCATCCAAAAATCACATTATGGAAAAATTATATTTTTGCCCCTAAAGTTTGACATTTTTACATTTAGTCCCTAGGTTCGTAAAATGAAATGTACTCAATTTCTTCAATACCCATGCCTAGCTAACCTTATACATGCTTATAGTAGCCCACATTTTTCTTTTATTTTCATTTTAACACCCATTTCACAACTTTTTACAAATAGGACCTTTTAGGCATTTTCATCTAAAATCACTTAGCAAAAGTTGTTTATCATACACCAAACATGCATTTTCTACCATTAAACATCAAAATACACAAATATCCATCATGGGTAAAATTTTTTACTTTGATTATGTCTTAAATTAGTGGTAGAAATAGATAGATCATGTTACAAGGATTTCAAAAACATAAAAATCATTAAAAATAGGGCTAGAACGGATTTACAATCGAGCTTGGAAGCTTGAAAAACCCTATCCACGGTTTCCCCTTGTGAATTTCGGCCATGGGAGGAAGATGGACAAAAATTGGCTTTTAATTTGGCTTTTTAATTCATTTAATTACCAAATTACTAAAATGCCCTTAATGAAAAACTTTAGAAACATACTTAACCATTTCCATTTTTTTCCAACAACTTAACCAATGGTCTAATTACCATTTAAAGACCTCCAATTTAAAATTTCATAGCAATTAGACACCTCTAGCATGTAGAACTTAACTTTTTCACTTTTTACAATTTAGTCCTTTTGACCAAATTGAGTGCCCAAACGTCAAAATTTTTGAATGAAATTTTCACGAAACCATTTCATAAAATTTTAGACCATAAAAATATAATAAAAATAAAATTTTCTATGTCGGATTTGTAGTCTCGAAACCACCATTTCGACTAGACCCAAAATTGAGCTGTTACAAACGGGAAAGATCAGTCCAAGTTGTAATAGATCTAGGAGGTAGGTAAAACAACCATTCCCCGATAGATTCTACTAGGGAGAAAGGGAAAGCACACAATTTGATTTGATCCTCAGTTACGCCCTAAGGCTTCATACTAAGACAAACCATATGAAATTCTTTTAGATGTTTGTGTTTCCATATGGTTTGTGTGGATTTTCATTTTGTAATCCGCAGAAAGTTGGCAGTAACTGGATTAATCTTGAATTCAATTCAAAATTAGCATCCATAGTAGGATATGCAATGCATAACGGTGGTTGTTCTATAGGAGCTTCGGCAAATTGCTAAATTGTTTGAGCCATAGGTTGATGTGCTAGATTCGGGTTTTCATTAACCCTAACGTTAAACACTACTTTTAGTGGATTGACTCCTATTCTTTTGTTCTCCAATGTTTGAGTAGGGTTTTTATTAACCCTAGACTCAAGTTCATCGCCTACTTCTATTTCTGGCGGTGGGTTACTTTGGGTCCCTACCACCTCTGACTGTTTTTTACGTAGCTTTGTTTCCTTACTATTAGCTCTCGTAGTCTTCTCTATTTCTGAATCAAACGCAAGAATAATTGGAGCAGATCTAGTCATAAGAAACAAAATAAACAATATTAATACATTACCAGTCCCCGGTAATGGCGCCAAAATTTGATGTGCCGTTGAGAGCACCAAAAATATCCTATCCCTATAAAATAACAAAAAAAATAATATAAGGGAAGTAGGGTCAAATCCTCAGGAAATGGATTTGCACAAATTCTCGTTCCTCGAGATCCCGGGCAAAGTTGTGTCCAAGAAAAACCACGTACCTGGAAAAAAATAAAAAAAAACACAGAATTAAAAATATGGACAAATTGAGATTGTGTAAATTGAAATTGAAATTGTAAAAATAAACAGAGTCGAGAAAAGAGATTCCTAGATTGAGAGATTCCAGCCTCTGGTTATCTCAATTCTTCTTAGGTTCAATCCTAGGCTTTTAGATAATCCTTCTCATGACAGAATAAGCCAATTATAGTGGAAGAGGATGCCTACGACCACCAACTCCACTTAGATTTTAGACTTACGATATAGAGGAACCTGACTCTAGTCAACCGTCATTTTTGTGGAACTTTCTTACACTTAGACCATCACTTTTCAATGGCGAATGCCACACCATTTTGTCTCTTGGGCTCGACAACCACTGACGCAGTAAGCTAACAAACTGACCGTGCAACCTTCCCAAAACATACAAAGTGGCCGCCTTTGCACAAGATGAAAAGATCACTTTTGAACGGACATGACAGAAGTGTCAATCCCGTAGTGCGGAGAAACGATGAATATTATTTGAGAAGATTAAGTGCTGATTCTAAGCCTTATGAACCCTTTTTGGGGAACCTCGACAACCTTTGGCTAAATGAATTTAGTGGCTTATGCTTTTTGGGAAAAAATAAGTTTGATAAAATGGAATTTTATTGAATAATAAAAGGAATAAAAGCTAGAGCTTTTGGGGGAAGGAGGTTTTACAAAAAAAAGATGAGTGCAATTTGTGTCACTCCATTCCCTATTTATAATACTTAGGAAATCTAGTTTATTCCTATTTAAATTCTAAAAGATAAATAAAGATAAAAGCTAAAATTAAATCGAAATAATAATCTTAACAATAATTCTAATAAAATTCAAATTTAAATAGAGTCTTGTGCTTATAAAATCTCTTCTTTGAATTTTTTCCCCCAAGTCTTCCACACTTTATATTTTTGGCACCACTTCTTTCCTATTTCGCATGATGGCCCATTTTACTTCCAAATCACGCTTTTTGCCCCCAAATTTCCTTTTGCCTTCAATTTAATCCCTACCAGATAAAAAACCATATATATCATACTCAAAATAAACATGTAATTAATACATAAAAAAATATGTCATTCCAGAGTATTATCAGTAAACTTGTTTTTCAATGCACTGTGTGTCACACACGGGCTATTTGTACGGTCTTATGTCATTTTTTTAGAATGCAGGTTTCACAAGGTCTAGCACACAGCCTGCTACATTATCGTGTGACCTAACTTCAAATATTCACACGATTTGGCACACGACCTATGACACAACTGTGTAGCCTTATTTCAAATGTCTACATGGTTTAAGCTATGTCACATGGCTGTGTGACCCCTGTTTCACAAAATTTTCATGTTTTGCCTACAAATTCTGATTTACTTTGAATAAGTCCCTGATTGTTTCCAAACTGTCTTTAAGGCCAATCAAGTTCGATTTAAGGCCCATAAAAGTATTTTTATCATATTTAAATTATGTTATTGAAGATAAATATGTGAATTGCATGTTGATCCATGTTTTGATGATTAAGGTTTTGTTTTGCACTATAATGCTCCATAACCCTTATCTGACGACGGAGACGGATTAGGGGTGTTACATATATAATGGAAAGTCTAGACATATTAGTATAAGACATGATTATGTTAGGGAACTAATCTCTAATGGAGTAATTACCATTACTTATGTCAAATTAGCTAGCAATTTGACAAATCCTTTAACCATATGATTACCAAGGGATTTGGTAAGTAGTATTACAATAGGAATAGGAGTGCAACCCTTATTAGATACCAACATTGGGAATCCCTCTTTTAATTATAAAGCTCAAATGGTAAAAACAAGTTGTTTCATGTGTCTCTGAAGCACTAGTAAATCCCATTCTAAATAGAAAGTGATTTGAAGACTAGTGCAATCCATTGTGTATAGATGAGTTGAAAATTTTTAATGGAGTTCATTGATTGATTCCTAAAATAATGGAGACAATAAAAGGAACTCTACCCACATAAGCATAAAAAGTGACGAAACTTCAATAAAAAGAATTAATGGGTTCTTTTGCAAATGTTTATAAAGGAAAGGATAACATGGTCATATTAATGCTAAAAATGAAATAACTTTAGAAAGAGTTATAAATAAAATTAATTGTGGTTTATTTTCAATTTTAATACAAGAAGTTATGGTTAACGTCAATAACTTTATTAAAATTCTAACGTACATTCACTTATTAGTGGTTCAGATTAAGAGATACCATCTTTTATTCATAATTTTATTTGTGTAAAAGGTAAAAAAAAAACTAACATTTCATACTAGTGGAGGATTTTTAGTGGTTTGCAATGTTAGTAATCTTTCATTGCAAAGAGATATATAATATAAATAATTTCAATAACAAATTCTTTATGACTTGTGTAATTGAGTTAGGTGCCTACCCCACTAAGTATGTGGACTTACCTATTAGGCTTTATATATAGTCAACCCTCTCTATAATAACTCCATTTGGTTGCTTAGATTTTACCTCTTATAAATAGGTGTTATTATACATCTATAACAACATAATCATTGTAAACTTACCATAAAATTCATATAATGAATTTCCATTAAATAAAGTGAGAATCAAATGAATAGATTTAAAATACGTATAACAGGTGCATGCATTATTTTTTTATGCACAATTTATTACATTCTATCACATGATTAATTATAAAATTCATAAAATTAATAAGTTCAATTAATTAACATGAATTATCAAATTAAATTAATTAATTTATCACGAGTAACTAAATTCAAGTAATCAATTTACAAGTTTATGATGTTCCAAATTTATAATAGAATATTTAATTAGGAAACTTAATAGTTTATTGAATTGATATTTTTAATTTCACTTCTTGAAGATTATTTTCATTTAATAAAATATGATTAATAGATTTTTTTTCACATGAAATTTAATCATTTTATTGAAATAATATTTTAATTAAGATCATTTTCATTTAATAATTGATAATTAATAGACCCACTTATATGAAATACCTATAATTTTACTTAAAAATTTAGACAATATGTTGTTATAGGGAATTAATTTAATAAAATATGTACTTCATAACTATGGATGATGCTCTTATAAGTAAAAAATTGTTATATATGATTAAAATAAAACATAAAAAATTAGTTCTACTAGAAACTTGGTTATTATTGCAAAATGTTGTTAAAGCGGGTGACTATTATAAAGAAAGCTGGCTGTATTTATGAATGAAATATTGACACTTGGGCACTTGGACTTGAGTTTGAGTTTAGTGGTGCAATAATATTTTTAATTATTATTATTTTTTAAAATAACCACGATAATTATTTTTATCAAAAGTTGCATCTAAATCAACATATTGAAATAATACAACTTTCCTAAAAAGTTTCAAAATGAACAAATATCAATTTTTTTTATTTTTTTTTAAATTGAAAAGTGTTATGTTGTGGAAAACACAACTTATGTCATAAAGTATGTACCAAGTGACACATATTTTGATGTACAACCATTCAATGCCTATATAATACTTAATTTATGCCATTTTCATGATTCTACTTGTTGTTTTATAGCTTGTTGTATCCTATATGCAAAATTAAAGTCTTAAGGAAATTTTCACCAAAAAAAAAGTCTTAAGGAAATTGATTCACGCCTCAAGTCAATTTCTTATTTCTCTTTCTTGCACACAAGTTATCTAATAGTTGGTTCTAAATATGGTAGTCTCGACATCATTATTGTTATTACGCATGACTATAGTAAAATGAACACCATCTATCTTAAACCCTGATATCTATACTTCAAACTAGATACACTTGTCATACTTTCAACTTTGATTTTTCTTGAATCCTCATTTCTATTTCTTCCAATGTGACATTAGTCTTAAACATGATGTCAACGCAATTGTCCGATTGAAAAATGATGCTTATGTCACCCATCGTAATAGATCCATTATAAATACTTGTGCAATAAATTGATTCATCATCTTTTCAATTCAAATTATAAAATGTTATTTTACTAGCATTAGGAATAATACTAACACAACAATGAATTTTTAACAATGCAAACATTTTTAATCATAGGAACACTTTCAATAATACAAAAAAAAATGACATCTAACATAACATTAAAATTCTAAAACGTTTAATAACACCAATAGTATAACAATTGCATAATACAAAAATACTTGCATGATAAAAATTTGTAAATTTGAGAGCTTAACTTTAAGAGGTTTAGAATTATACTCTAAAAGACAAATTTTAAGGATGAAGTAAAAAAAATTAGGGTTTGAACGAATAATTTTAAGGTTTTATTGTAAAAATTATATTAACCTCAGCTTCCATGAATTTTGAGGTTAATATGAAATAAGCCGAATTTATATAAGTGCAAGTACAAGATTCTTAAAGGAATCTTTGGTAAATAAGATTGATTAGGGTCATGTAACACCCCAAATTCGGCCTAGACGTTATGGAAAAATCTGGGAGTGTTACAATTAAGGGTTTTAAACACATTCTTTAGGTTAAAACTTTACATACTATTTGTTACCCAAAAGGGTACATATTTCCTGAAAAGCTCGTTTTTATATTCTTTATTAAAACAGTTATTTTTATTCTTTAATGTGAATCGTAAATTTGCAGCAGAAGTTGGATAAATCGTTATAGATAAAACCGAGTTTGTATTTTTAGAAAAATCTTTGTTTGCATAAAATTGTGATTTTGTCAAACATCGCAGTATAAAATTTAAAAACGCATCCAAAACCAAAACCAAATGCAAACAGTCCAAAGAGTCTCAAAATTTACAAACTCTCAAGAAAAACTAGAATCTAAAAATAAAATCGTTAATTTAAAGACAATTTTTGTACTAGTGGTCACCGCCGAGCCTTTGTCGCACCGACTCGCCGATGTCTGAGGATTACCTAAACAGAACAGACAATAGATGTGAGTTTTCAAAAAAAACTTAGTGTGTAACTTAACAGAGACACTTGTGTATATAGGAACAAAGTTTTCATGTATAGATTAGATACAGATAAGACATAAGTCCTTAACAGAAACAGATCATGTTAGAATCAGATAATTAGAACATATATGCAAAATCCTACCCCCCATCCTAACACACCATCTCTGACCATCCCATCACACCATGTGGGGTATAAAACACCCACCCATCCCTACACAGCACATAGTGTCTGTACGACACTTACCAGAATAGCATGTAGCCATGCTACCAGATAATAGGCGAAATGTCCCCTCACAGAACACTTCCTCCATATATACAAAACCCACCCCAGATATAGATACAAAATACAGATAACAGATATAACAGAATCAACATGTTTAGCATGCTCGTATACAGATATCATACATGCTTATATTGACAATCAAACATACATATCAATTTTACTAACTCAAATTAGTCTATTAGAATAACAGATCTTATGCATTAAGGGTTTGGTTAGCCCTTACCGACCCTACGAAAGGCCCACAGTAGATTGGAATGACTCAACTGACCCTAGGGAAAATTTCAAAATTTGGGCCTACATGCCCGTGTGGACCCACATGCCCATGTGGCCCTACCCGTGTGGCCCACACGGCCTAGCCCATGACCCACACACCCAAATTGACCTAGCCCGTGTGGCCCACACGACCACACCCTTGCCTGTCACACGGCTGTGTGTCGCACAAGGCCAGCCACACGGCTGAGCATGCCAGTATAGCATCAACAGGCCACTTTTTCGGCTTTCATCAAACCTCATTTTTTTCGTGCTTTTGGTTCATTTTTCAAAGAAGCCTAAATGATGAAATTTCCAATACCTAAAATCAGCAAAATTCAACGAATTAATCCCCACGAACTCCTCTAGTTCGAAGGCATACGACTTAGTACCCTAACATGTCGAAACCCAACAGCAGAACTATGCTTAATCGATAGAAACACTTACCTTCAAGACAACGATCCATACAATCACTTCACCGGAAGAGCACCCACTGACGCACAATTCTCACCTAGATATCAGTAAACACAAACCAAGAAATATTAAAAGGAAACCCTTCAACACCATCAAAAATCTCCAACCATTCACCTATTCCATGAAGAAACTTAAGTCAACCACGCACTTACCAAACAACAACCACCAATCTCAATGGCAGAGATGACCAAATAATACTTGAATTTTGTTTGAATTAGAAAAGTAATAGGACCATAAAGCAAAAAGAATAAGAGAATGTATGAGAAACGAAAAAAAAATGAACGTGAAAGCAGTGGCTGATTTTTAGGGAAAAGGATAATGATAAAAATTAAATTAAAAGTAAAATAATTAAATCATTATTTTCCCTCAACTCCCCACCAATAACCAAATCCCACTAAATTTGACCACTAACCACATCCAACTACCTCTGACTTTTAACTCCACCCAAACTTTCTTAAGCAATCAGAGCAAAAATTATCACCCACGCTCACACAAGAATTCAAACATAAGACCTCCAACCTCCAATAATTTAACTCCTTACCATTCAAACCAACAAGCTTATTCTAATGTGAGTTTACCAAAAATATAATATAAACCTACCTAACAGGGATAAGGCTAGGATAAAAAAATGATAGAATTTGCCAAAAATG
Organism: Gossypium hirsutum; assembly: GCF_007990345.1. Classification (NCBI taxonomy): domain Eukaryota; kingdom Viridiplantae; phylum Streptophyta; class Magnoliopsida; order Malvales; family Malvaceae; genus Gossypium; species Gossypium hirsutum. The sequence continues at coordinate 89,406,111 of NC_053426.1, forward strand.
GGACTTGAACCCAAGACCTCAAACATACCATCAAAACACTTAGCCACTGAAGCAAATACATATATTTATATTAAAATTCACAGAAACAAAGTTAAGAAATTTAGGGCAGGTCAACTCATTATGTCATAACTAAAGAGAATCAATTACTCACAAGTACGAAAATGACGGTGTCAAACTTGATGCTATTATATTTTTCTAAACATCCAAGACACGGATTACATAAAGAATTTAATTCCAAGAAAAAACGCATATGGGTGTCGAGGTCTATCTCAGAAACAAAATGTAGATTGATAAATAATTAAAGAAATCTAGAAAAACAATTTTTTAAATGGGTAAACAACCTAATTAGTTAACAAATTTTTACAGTTTTTCTATTTTGGTCACCTAATAATGAAAATTTTTAATTTAATCACTAAACTATTCAAAGTCATTTTTTTAGTCACTATGTTGTTAAGTTTGAAACAGTAAGGCATGGGCATTTATTTCTTGGATAAACTATATGAATGGTCACTCAACTATGAGTGTGTTTCCATTTTGGTCATCCAACTATAATTTTTTTTTGATTAAGCCACTAAAATTTTCCAAATTAGATTTTTTAGTCACATTGTCATTAAGTTGATAACAAAAGTTTGACATTGTCTTTTCTATTGGCCTAGCAACAAAATGTGCCCTTCAATTTTATTTGTTCTATCAATTTAATCTTAATTCTAAGAACACAATAAATTTAACCTTAAACATTCTTACAAGTATTTGGCGCTAGAATTTTTTTTATAATTTTTTATTTGACACTAGTAAGATTTGAGCTTTTTTGGAACTAAAGAACTACCGCTTTAACATAAAAAATTTATATAAAAAAAACTTTCAAATAAATTATAATCTTTTTTGCTGCTGAAAAAAAACTTTTATATTTTTCAATGTCGAAGAAGCACCATTTAATCTAAAGTGTTAAAAAAAATTCATCGATAGCATATAATCTTTTTGGCATAGGAAACTAGAAACCTTTGAGTTTTCCTGCGCTGAAAAACACTAGCCAAGAGCATAAAAGAATAGGCAAAGAGAAAAAAAAAAGGCTAATAATTAAAGAATGTTGAACCAAGCTTTATTTGAAAAAATATTTTGATATAACAAATATGATGTTTTTTAACAAAAATCATTTAAAACAAAATTTCGCAAAAATTCTATTTCAAATGATAGTTAAAAAGAAAAATTGTTGAAGTTGAACTTACAAAATCTTTTAAAAGATCAAGTTAGTTAAACAAACTTTCAAACAAGCTAAAAAATGCTCCAAGCAAAAAGGTATCGATTTGGTATCCATACTTTATTTTTTGTTAAGTATCGATAAATTTTGTTGAGTATAGATAGATTCACAATTTTATTGATAGCCTTTTTTGGTATCGATATTAAAATGACATTTTGTTTTTCATTGTATTTATCAATGATCAATATGGTAGTATTGATAATTTTTTTCAAGTATCGATAGCGGTACACTTGTATCGATACCTTTTTCCGTATTGATACGAAATTGGCATTCTGACTTTCAAAGTATTTATCAAGTACCGATACGGTATCGATACCTTCTACTTCGTATAGATAAATCTCTTTTGGCTTCAATATTGATGGCTCCAACAATCACTAAATAAGACATTAAATGCTAATAGTAGTGATACTTGTAGAGAAAGTATCAATACCTACTGTTGCAGGTGACATAAATACACTGGCATTTTCATCCCCAACAACTCTATTCAATATTCCAACAACCACAACGGTTGGAAATCAATTTGGAAGTATAAATACCATCCTTAAAAGGTTCTACAACAAAAAGAGAGATTATCCAAGCTCCAATTGCAATCAAACAACCTTTGTGCTTAAAATATCATACTTTTCTTGTACAAACTTGTGAGCTTTCATTGTTATTCAGTTAGCCCAAGTGTCTTATCGTTTCATTTATGCTCAATTAGCATACAATCCAATCTTTTAAGGATTAATTCTTAGTTTGCTTATTTGTTTCACTCTTTGAAAGAGTTGTATCTTAAGGTTTGGGTAAAAACCTTAAGGGAGTTGTAAGGTTAAACCTTGTCATCAAAGGTTAATCAAATTAGTGAATTTGAGAAAATCCTTAGTAGTGGAAAACTAAGGTAGTGGAGTAGGCAATTGGAGCCGAACCATTCTAAATTAATGTGTCCAATTGTTCTATCTTTTCTTTCAAGCATCCACAAATTTTTAAAATCAATTCACCCCACTCTTGGTAATTTTAGATTGACTAATCGAGCTAACACAATTAAATTGATAAATTTTGTGCGTGTTGAGGGTTAAATTGATTGGTTTTAATAGAATTAGAACTAAAAGGAATAAGTATTGAAGGACGATATTTCTTATTAACCCAATAAAAGAAGGCCACATCACATTTCTGTTATCAACTTAACGATATGGTGATTAAAAAAAATCTAACTTCAAAATCTTTAGTAATTAAATCTAAAAAAAATTATAATTGAACAATCAAAATAGAAATACTCTCATAATTAAATCACTGTTCATATAATTTAAACCTTCATCACCCAACCGTTTTAGACTTAATAATATAATTAATAAAAATGGAATTTATATAATTTAATGATTAAATACAAAATTTTATTGTTAAGTCACCAGTAAAAAATGCATTACATTTGTTTCAGAAAGTCAACTAATGATTATGGATGAAATTTAAGGGAAAAAATGACAAAAAGAAAATAATAACAGGGGAGTGATTTTTTATTTTAATTATATAATCTTTATATGAATTTAATTTAAAATATCATCAATAATAAAAAAATTATTTTAAAACGCGTGAATTAGGAAAAACAAAAGCACGATCTTAATTTGACATTAAAAAGGGAGATTATATTGTTTGTCCACTAAATACTAAATTATTGATAAGTTTTCGATTTGATTAGTTAATTAAAAAAATATAATTTGGTCATTAAAATTTTAAAAATTTTTTTTGACACTTTTTTAATTGGTATAATAATAATTTTAATTCTTAATTTTTATACTTTCTATTAATTTGATTTTAATTATAAAAAAATAAAAAATAATTTTTTTTAAATTTAAAAATTTCTAAAAACAAAAATAAAAGTAGATAAAATTTTCAAAAATAGATTAAGTGAAAGAAAATGAGAAAAAAATATTTTTAAGCCATCCAACTTTTTTCTTTGTATTATTTGTATGGAAATATACAATACTCATACTTTAAAAAACATAAAAAAAAAGCAAAATTAATGGTTGATTATTTTTTTTTTGCATCTTCTGTTTCTTGACATAGCTTTCATATCCTAAGAAAAGAAAAAAACAAATAATTTGTTTTTACAATTTTAATTTTGAAAATAATTTAAATTAATTAAAATTTTGATTTGAGTTTGAAAAAGAAAATTTTGAGGTATATTTTAGCTAAAAAAAATGACAAGCTTATGTAAGATCAATTTTAGATTTTCTTTAGGGGTATAAAACTTAAATTGAATATATTACTAATTTAGTTTTGAAACATTGATAAAGCATGCAATGTAATGATCTAACTGTTTTTTGTTCAGTTTTAAAATTGTTATTTAATTATAATGAAAGACAATTTTTTTTATTTCTCATACATATTAATTCTTTAACGACAACATTTTTAAAGTTTTATTTTTCTAAATTTTTTTATAAAAATTTTTTATTTTTAATTAATTTTAAGATTTTTAAAATTTGAATGTAAAATTAAGATCAAATTTATAGAAAATATAAAAAATGAGGACTATTAATATTATTATATTAAGTAAAAAAGTGTCACACTTAGCAGTCAGATTAGAGGAAAAATAATTTTAAAAACTTAAAAATAATCAAATTGAAATTTTCTTACTAACTAATAAGTTTTTCCCTTAAAGATGTTGACTATTTTCTTGGCCCCAAAAGAAAAGAAAAGAAATCTAAATTGATATATAAGAAATTTCCAATTTCATAGACGAATGATGTTACCTTACGTAACACAGACGACAAAGTTACTCCCTCAAATTGCAGTGCAAGACATTGAACTCCAAATGTATTTTGCGTACGTGGCACCACCTCCTTCATTATCATCCCCAATACGAAATTTGGCCATGTTAATAAAACCATAAATATAGGGCGTGCGGAAGGTGAAGGGAGGGAAGGGAGAAGCGACGGAGCTCAACCCTAAATCACCCTTTCACCGCACGAGTTTCATCCACTCAGCGATTCGCAGCCTCCGCGTCAAAATCTCAACTCAACTTGCCTTGCTTTGCTTTCCCCTTCTGATAAATTTCATTCTAATTATTAATATTACAACTTAATAGCAATCCTACTTACTATCATCTATGGCCGATGCCTGAAACGACATCACCTCACCTCTTCCCCGATCCTCTCTCTTTATAGCTCCGGAAACGTGGGGATAAGATAAGGTTCGAATTTCGATCAAGTCCTTTTTTCAGATGAATATGCCTTTTTTTATTACAAAAGAAAAATATGATGATTTTTTTAAAAAAATTCGGTATTTTATCAAATTTATATTTGTGACATAAATAGTAATGATGACCTTTCTGACAGCAGTTCTGTTTTGACATATTCAAGTTTTTGTCAGCATCCTACTTGATACGGGGTATTATATATACGTATAAATATACGTTTACGTTACACTGTATTTTCATACGTAGAAGGTGTTGCAGGTGTTATTTGAGCAGTTCATATCTTGTCTCCGCGTTTATTTGAAGGAAGCTCTTCTCTCATCACTCATCAATATTCAAGCTTCTGCTTTGGCCTCTTTTGCCGACAAAAAAAAAAAGAGTAATTTCTCTTTTTGCTCCTTAATCAGTTAAAGTATCTGTTTTTCTTTTAAATGAGACTTTTTTTTTTCTTTTTCTGCGGTTTGAATGTCTGTTAGATGTGTGATATTGAAGCTTGAAAGTTTCCTCATAGAATGAAAATTTTAGCTTTTACGATGAAAATGACTGAAAAACAAAAGGGGATTTATTTATAAGTTTATTGGGTTGAATTTCTTTTATTGAGTTTTAATGATAGTTAGTATTCGTCTGCATAAAGCTTTTTCTTTTCTCCTCTTAGCTATTTTCTTGGAGATTCTTATTAGTCTTGAACATTCAACAAAGGGTGACAGTTATTCTTATATTTAGAAAATATTTTGAACATAAATCTGTAGTTAGATCCATTTGGCTCTATATAGAAATCTACCAAATCAATGGCTTTGAGTTAATCATAACATTCATATTATATGATAGGTGGTTTGATATGCTTCTCTTGTATAACTTTTAAGTACACTGTGAGAATGCTTAGGAGTAAGTTTTTTCATGTTACTTTCTTTCAGATTGAATCTAATGGTTATTTGTTTTAATCAGAAAATGTTTGGCAAAGACTTTTTCACCGAATATGGCGAAGCAAGTCAATATGAAATAAAGGAAGTAGTAGGCACAGGAAGTTATGGTGTGGTTGCCTCTGCAATTGATACTCACACTGGAGAGAAGGTAGCTATTAAGAAGATAGCCAATATCTTTGAGCACACATCTGAAGCCACACGTATTCTGAGAGAGATCAAACTTCTACGGCTGCTGCGTCACCCTGACATAGTTCAGATAAAACACATAATGCTTCCTCCATGTCAAAGAGAATTCAAAGACATATTTGTTGTTTTTGAGTTGATGGAATCTGATCTTCACCATGTTATAAAAATCAATGATGATCTAACCCCTGAGCATCATCAGTTTTTCTTATACCAGCTTCTTCGGGGTCTGAAATACATTCACACAGGTTGCCTTCTTTTACATCTCAATTGTTGTACCAATTTGTGATTATAAATGACCCACTTTTTATTAATCTTTTCCTTTCAATTTTTTCAGCACATGTTTTCCATAGAGATTTAAAGCCAAAAAATATACTTGCTAATGCGGATTGCAAACTGAAACTTTGTGATTTTGGACTCGCTCGGGTGTCATTTACGGACGTTCCTTCTGCTATTTTTTGGACTGTTAGTGCTTCTTTCTTGCTTCTGACTGCTTTGCTATTCATAACTATTGTGTGTACCATGTTTGCTGTTTTCACTATCTGATCATCATTTAATCTGTTAAGGATTATGTGGCAACTCGATGGTATCGTGCTCCTGAACTGTGCGGTTCATTTTACTCCAACGTATGTACTGTTGTTTTCCTTTTCTTCAATTGTTTTAATATAGGAATTGTTAGTCAGATGTATAATTAATTTTCAGTTGTCCTCTTTTAGTCTTTTTAGGGATTTTTGTGTTAATAGGCAACGACAAAAACTATATATTTTAGTTTTCTTCTTGTGTCATGCTTGCTACCCTGCTTGAGGAGGTAAAATGGCCGGTTCTTGAGTAAGAAAGAAGCTTCCTTGCATATACTTTGTGAATTGAAGAATGTCTAGATATATCATATACATGTCATACGCATACACTGCTAGTAGAAATTATATTCTATTCAGGTGAACCAAATTGAGCAAAACTTCTCTAGGAACTTTGTTTAATTGATTTTTAAACCCAATTATTTGTGCAGTACACCCCTGCGGTCGATATTTGGAGTGTAGGATGCATATTTGCTGAGTTGATCACTGGAAAACCATTGTTTCCAGGGAAGAATGTGGTGGACCAATTGGATCTTGTGACCGATTTGCTTGGCACTCCCTCTGCTGAAACAATTGCAAGGGTTTGCCATCTCTTTTAAGATACTTCCCTGGCTTTTTCTAAACAGGGACAACATCTTTTCTAACCATCTTGATTCTTCATAATATCTGCAGATTAAGAATGAAAAAGCTAGAAATTATTTGAATAGCTTGAGAAAAAAGAAACCAATTCCTTTCTCAAAAAAATTCCCAAATACAGATCCATTGGCCCTCAAATTGCTTGAGCGTCTGATCGCATTCGATCCTAATGATCGTCCATCCGCTGAAGAGGTAAACTATAGGGGTTCTAATAGTTTTAAGGTTTGAATCTCTTTTCTTCTTACGTTATTGTATTTCCTAACTTATATGATTGTTCTTTATGCAGACATTAGCTGATCCATATTTCCATGGATTGGCAAATGTGGACAATGAACCATCCATGCAACCCATTTCAAAATTGGAATTTGAGTTTGAAAGAAGGAAATTATCAGAAGATGATGTCCGAGAGCTAATTTATAGAGAGGTATTTATGTGCATAGAGATTAGTTCTTGCCTTAGTGATAAATTATCCATTTTAATGCCCTCTTCTATTTAATGTTTACTTCATCTTATTTTAAGTTGCAAATAGATATTAGAGTACCATCCACAGATGCTTCAGCAATACCTTCAAGGCAAAGATCAGATTAGCTTCATGTATCCAAGGTAAAGCATCCAAACTGATAGTTACATTGAACATGAGTGTCAGGCCTCAGCTGCTGGAACTACAAAGTGATGAAGTATTAAGTTCCTTTATATTCATAAACTGATAGTGATACTAAAATCTTGTATTCCACAAAAGATTACAGTGTTGCATGTGCTGAAAGGTCGTGATGAGCAAAACTGTCATTCGTCATGAATGATGTTATTATGAACACCTATTTCACATTATCATTGTTTTAAGTACTGTTCTACATATGCTTGTTACTGCAATATTTGTCATAACTACAGCTTACATCCCTATATTGTTACTCTAAATGCTGCTGAATGTTAATCAAGTGTTTTATGTCAACGCAGTGGAGTTGATCGGTATAGGCAACAATTTGCCTGTCTTGAGGGACAAGGCAAAATTGAAAGAGGCATTCTGCTCCAAAGGAAACATACATCCTTGCCAAGGTAAATATCCGGAAATAGATGCATATGTATATTCTTATCTGCGATTTTTTTAATTGAATGTGTTGCTTTTATTGTACTGACTACGATCATTTGTTTCTTAGGGAGCGAATCTGCAACGATGATACTGATCACATTGATGAATCAAAAAAACGTACAGTGGCTTCTGCTGGTCGTGCAACCCTTCAGAGCCCTACAAAGTTGCAAGCATCCGTGGAACCAGAATATGTAAACCAAAATGTGGCAGGGACTCAGAAAGCCTCTGGCAAACCTGCGCAAAACGGTCGTCGCCTGTCAAAAAGTGAAAGCATTAGTGCTTCAAGATGTGTGGGCGTCATTCGAAAACCTCAAGGGGCATGTCATTCTCTAACTATGTATTTGACTGTCGTTCATCAATGTTTTTTTTACGTATATCATCTTATCTCACTTCCTTTTGCTTTCCAGATGCACGGAGAAGTGCAGAAACTGGTCGCTTAACATGCTTGGGAACTTGCAAACGTTTGACTAAGAAAAATCTGCCGATTCTTGGTTTTCTTTTGCTATGTCCATGATATTCCTCTGGAGGTTCTTAATCTGTCTTAATAAACTAATATGTGCTACCTGTAGTTACTTTATTGTACTCTGGACAAGGAAAAAAATTGCCTGACTTATGATTTGGAAATTATTTAAGGCAGGCAATCTTGCGGTGACAATTTGGGTCAATTCCCAATAGTTCAGCAGGATTCAGCTAATGCACTCACACATGAATCAAGCAATTCAATTACGGGCAGATTTTGCCATATTCTTATTGTACATACCATGGTAATAAATCAAGAAACATGCAATTCGACTTCAATTGGTGGCAGATATGGATGCATTTGAGATTTGTATATATTGATGTGATGTTTCTCGGTAAAGTTCAACAAATTCATACGAGAGAGAAAGATGACATTCACGTATCAGAAAACATTAAAGTCAATGCTATATAGTGCAAATTATGGTCTTAAAGTCTAAATATAGTTCGGACCATTTCACTTGTAGGGTACTAATACGCTTCTGCTCATCTAGCAGTGAATTTCCTCTGCTCATCTAGCAGTGAATTTCCTATCTCGTACTTAAAAGCCTTCTAACCACTTCCATCTAGTTGACCATGAGAAAGGAGGTGGGCCATGTATTGCTGCAACCAGATAACATCAGAATTAGATAGCATTGACCAAAAGCTCAAAATTTAAAAAGTCATCCAATTTGTATCAAGTCAAAAGGACTAGAAGTTTTCTATAAGCGATGCATTACATAAAAAGATGACATCTTAGCAAGTAAAATGGTCAAAAGGATGATGCATGGGTCGATTTTCAGATAAAGGTTATGAGTTTCCATTTTTCTTTTTGGTTTGCTTGCCTCCATAGCAGTATAGGCTATTGGTTTATGCCGTTGCTATTTGTTTTTTACTATAATATGTTTGCCTCTCCTTGTGCGAAAAAAGCAAAGAACAAAAGCATCGACCATCCAGTCATAGCAGAGGATTTCTATTTAAATTATTATGAATTATAAACAAACTGGAACATTGAAGGAAAGAGTACAAGACAATTTCATTGATGTACATCCATGGGGGAAGGTATGAGTGAATTTAAGGCCGAACAACAGCACTCAGTGATGTCTATCCTTTCTAGGTGTATCAGAGTACAATTCTATCCCTATTTGAAAGAAAGGGATTTAGAAGATAAACCATTGTGTCAAAAACGAGGAAATTGTTAAGCAAATACAAATAAGGCCATCTGAGAGGGAAAATTAATATAGGCTGAAACCACTTAGTTACACCCCTTAAACAGTATAGTTAACCTAGTTGCATCAATGTGGTGTTTTCCTCCCATTCAGTACGACAGTACTTGGATGATACGAAAATCAAATATAATCTTGCCTGTAATCACAGTCCCTTCAATCCCAGAGAGTGATTAACGACCAGATAGTTACTGTCCAAGAAAAAGTGCCTAGGTGCCCTGTGGTTAACCAACTCCTCTTTATGGATAAGGAAGGTTGATATGGTAAAAGGTGGAGAAGAACAAGAAGACAAGTATCGTGGGTATGCAAATGAAAGAAGTAACTCCACTCAACCCAACTTGGACTGCTGACCGGTACTATCTCAACATACAGAGAGAATTCTAAGCAAGCACCTTTCTAGAATTCATCTTGTGACCCTCTTTACCACCGTTTTATTCTGGTTGCAACTTGCTTTAATTATCACAAGAAATTTAAGTTTGATCAGTCATTTTATAGAGGTCTGTTTGAAATAGGATCAGGAAGTAATGGTAGATTGTTCTACATGACATTTTTGGGAACAAACTATTTTCTAAATTAGGATCAGCAGAAATCGGGAAATATTGCAAAAATTACACTTAAGGATACTTGTACAGTTCAATTTGAAGCAATTACTTCAAATTTTCATAGAATCAACATAAAAAAGAAACAACCAAATCATGCTTGAATGATGCAGAGACAGAAAGCGCAATTCTAATTAAGGTTTCAACTACCATGTAAAACAGGGAGGAAAAAAAAAACCTAATCTTGCATACCAGGAAAAAATCCTAAGTAGGTTATCAAAAGAATGCGTGCACACATGAAACATACATAATAGCAATGTGTAACTTACCGAATGATAGGCATATGGTGATTTCCCCTGACGATCGAAGTGTTTAGCCATGATACAGAACTCAATCGGACCCCATTCCTCTGATTCAAAGCAATTGCCTAATGCCGCTTTATATAACTATCCAAACCAAGAAACAATCAAATGTCAACCAAATATGAAATTAAAATGATGGGAAAGCAATAAAACTAGAGAATAAAAGAGGGTACCTTAGCAGTGTCAGTTAAAAGCTCCGTTCCAGCAGGATAAGAAGCATAGAATTGATCAGCCCTCGAATACCCAGCTCTAGTTCTGCAAAATAAACGTCGAAGCAAAGCAATTAAAAGAAAACGCTAAAAAATGATAAAAATCCACAAAATCTAACAATTGAATGTACGTGTTGTTTGTATAAGCGTAGCTCAAAACAGCAACAAAGCAATAGAATCCAGTGTATGACACAATTCTTCGGAACTTTTGAATCTTCAGAATTTCTTTGACGCCGTCGAGAAGCTTATAGAGCATCATGGTTGCCTCTGAAATTTTCAAGTATTTCTAGGAAGGAACTCTTTTATTGTAGAGACATTCTATCGAACATGTACTGCGGCTGTTGCTTGAAACCGTGTAACCACGCGCACTGCCTTAAAATTACTCTCTTTTTCCAACTGTTTTTATACTAAAAACTCTTAAATTTCGAGTTTGAAAATGTTTAATTAAATCAAATTATTCAGTTTAATTTAATAAAAGAAAATGAAATTTATTTTCTAATTTTGTGTAAATTTTGATTACAAAATTCAGCTCCATCAAGATTATTTTTTATTTAACTTGGCGAAAATTTATCTAACATCCCTGTTATACTCTTCTCCCCAAAAATACATATGTCAAGCCCAAAAGATATTGTTGATTCTATATTGACTCTCTGAGCACAACTATTCGGCCCACTTCAAACAGAACCTATCATCTATGTTCATAGGAGAGCGTTATCATAATGTGAACACACTTTCAAGACAATAATGAGCCTATTTAGGTTTAATTACATCATAATGATAGAATCTCATAATACGTGTCCATGAATATTCATTAGGCATTTAACGAGATGGATAAGGAGACTTTTTCTTATAAATACCCTAGAAAACTATGGGTAAGGGATCGACCATTTTTATTCCCTAGAGTTACTCTGAGCATTCATCTTTTCAATCAACCTATCTTATTGTCTTTATTTCGGGTCTCAGCCTTTACAGCTGAACCGACCTCCACTACATCACCTTGATCTCCTTATTCCACATGTCTTCCTCCCTTGTTATACTTTGTATCAACAATTGGTGCGGTGAGCGTAAACAGAACAAAATGTCTCAAAATGAGAATGATGTTACCCACAACCTCATTAACAAACATTGACACTGACCCTGCAATTTCTCCAGTCTAATGAATGGCGACGATATCAAAAACATTGAACTTTCTTTAACTCAACCCAAAACATCGAATCGCTCAACCATGACTACCATGAAAGCCCTCACACAACTCCTAAATACCCTTAATACTCCCTCAATTAATCTCGCCACTATGGCATCGCCTTCAATTCCTAACATGCCATCCTCTCCTGTCACCCTACAAGACCCCAAAGATGATCTCTTAAAATAAATCCTCACTTGTTTAGCCTCGCAATATCAACCTACTATCGTGGCTATGCTCCCATATCAGAATTCCCAACAATAATATCTACTGAGTTCCTAGCACCATGTTGCTAAGATGCAAGAAAAGATGTGTCTCTTGGCTCGACAGTGTTAATTCTAGGAACAGTAGGAACGTTAACACTTGTTAGATCAACATAATGCCTGCAATGAGCAACTGATCACGGAGTTGCATGTAGCAAAAGATGATGTCAAAGAGGATGAATTACCCCCTTCTGACAGAATTAAAAAATAAATCACAATTAACTATCTATAATGATAAGAAAGGGCATAATGATGATGAGATTTTACAAGATCCTCAGCCTGATTATGAGCCTTGAAACAAAACCATTCTTTTTGAGAAACAAATTGCAGCACTTCAATTAGAATTTTTACAAGAGGCTAAATGTTCTGAATCTAATGAAGTTTCTTAAAGCTACACTAACAAACCTTTAGCCCCTTATGCATTGGCGCATAACTTGTTTGCCTCTTTCAAGTTTCCCAAGTTGGCTTACATTGGTACTGGAGACCCGGAATGTAATATCCCGAATTAGGGCCTAATCGGAATAGTGGTTTCGTGACCACAAATCTGAGATAGAAATAATTATTTTATAATTATTTTGATGATTATGATATGATTGCATGATTGTGTGAAAATTTAGTGATGAAATTCTATGCCTAAAGTGCTTAAATTGAAAGTAGGGACTAAATCGAATAAGTTGCAAAACTTGCATTCTAGAAGTTTTTTGTATGAAATTGTTTTGGAATATTAATGAGGAGGTCTTAAATAGAAATTTGACCAATTTTAAGTTCATGGACAAAATTAGGACATGGAAGGAATTTTTGGAAAGTTTAGTAGTAAGGGTATTTTGGTCATTTAGTTATTAAAATGAATTAATAACAAAATTAAAAGCCAATTTTTGTCCATCTTCTTCATTAGGCCAAAATTTCAAGGGTTCTCCATAGCTAGGGTTTTTTTTAAGCTTCCAAGCTCCATAGTAAGTGATTCCAAGCCCCGTTTTTAATGTTCTTTACGTTTTTGGAATCCCGATAGCTCGATTAAGCTTATGTAGCAATAATTCAACCTAGGGTTTATATTTGGAAAAATACCCATAGGTGAAATTTGTGTATTTTGATGTTTTATGATAGAATATATGGTTTTAAATTATGTTAGAGAACTTGTACTACTCGATTTTAAGCAAAAACGAGTAAAAGGGCTTAATCGGTAAAAATACCTAATAGTCATAAGTACATGTTAGAGTGAGAATTTGATGTTGCCATAGAAGAGAAAAGTGATCAGCATGTTGTAAAACATAAGAATAAGGAATAAAGTTTAATCCCGAGCCTAGGGGCAAAAATGTAAATATGCAAAAGTTTAGGGGCAAAATTGTAATTTTGCCAAAATTTGAGTTAAGGATTAATTTGATAATGTGAGTATTAAATGAGCTAAATGTGTTATTTTAGATCAAGAAAGACGTGGAATCGACCTCAATCGAGGAAAAGAAAATATTGTGGACTAAATTGCAAAATCTTTATATTTTGGTACCAAGGTAAGTTCATGTGTAAATGTAGTAACATAATTGTCATTTTAACCAATTTAATGTTGTTTATATGATATGATGCTGATTATTATCATGAAATATTATGCTTTGTGGTTATTGTTGAATAATATGTAATTATGTGAATTACTTGTTGAGTATGAACTACCACCGAAGTATCGATTTCGATATTCCGTGGAAGACGGCAAAGATGTGTGATCGAGGAAAACGCCCGTTTAAACCTTAGGAATAGATTAGGATACAAGTGACATGTCACTAGGATGGTTGAGCATCCGAACTCGTTGAGTTGAGTCCGAGTTCACTTATGGATGCGAATGTCCGAACTCGTTGAGTTGAGTCCAAGTTCGTGAAATGTAACTAGGCATCCGAACTCGTTGAGTTGAGTCTGAGTTCACTTATGGATGCGAACGCCCGAGCTCGTTGAGTTGAGTCCGAGTTCACTTATGGGCGGGTTACATGGTAGCTTGATTACATATGAGGCTCTTATATGCAAATTATCCATGTATCCGAATTATATTCCGATGTGTTCAACGGGTAAAGTTTTACTCAAATGGAGGAATACTCGAGATGAAAAGAGACGTATTGGTAAGTGATGAGAAATGGATATTTTGGACAGGTATGTATTTAACCCTCGGGTTGAGTGTTAATTACAACCACGATAAGGTAATAAGATGATGGAAAATGATTAAAAAAATGTGATAAGTGTGTTGATGATATATGCTAATGTTGATTAGTTTGATTGTTTGTTATGTTAATTATTATTTACATATGAACTTACTAAGCATTTATGCTTACTCCCTCCTTCTTACTCATTGTAGTTTTGGACAAGCCAGTTCAGGAGTCGGGATAGGTCGAAGGCTCAGTCACACTATCAGGAAGATTTTTGGTAAATGGCTTGTAAATTTAAGTATGGCATGTATAGCAATATACTTATTTTGTGTAAATGATCTTATGATATGGTGACAGAATGGTTGAGAAAATATTTGATAATGATAAATTATGAAAATGGTAAGTTTAGATTATGTTTGATGTTAAGGAAAATTATTAAGATACTTAGTGCATAAAAACTCATAAGAGGGATGAAATTTGCCATAAACAGAATACTGCAGCAACACTGACGCGAGTTTGAAAATTTACTAAAAATCATAGAAATTGAATTTGGTGATGGACTACATATAAAATTGAAGCTTACTATGTCTAGTTTCACATGAAACAAATGAAACAGGTAAAGAAATTATATGTTAGAAGATATTTGAATTTTAGTGAAACAGGTTCATAGCAGTTTCTGAATCCCCTGTTCCTACTTTATAAATTCACCGTAAATTTTAAAGATATAATTAGGTGGTGTATTTTATATCCTAAGAATCCTTATTGAGTCTAGTTTTAGGAGAAACAAATCTCATAGTCATATGAATTTTTTACAGAGAGAAATGTGGTTCGAAGTAAATAGAGGTCAGACCAATCAAGTCCTGAAACAGGGGTAACTTTAACTAATAAACTGTACTAATTGGCCCAACCAAAAAATTTATAAAAAAATTAGTAGATATTTATATGAGCCTAGATTTATGGAAAATTTACGGATCTTGATTTCGAGTTTCGTAACTCGAGATATGATTTTTCTTGTGACTGTGACGCAAGTAGCTTAAAAGCTGTGAATGTAGAAACAAATAATCCAAAGTTCTAAAAATGTTAAATTAAGCTTAGTAACACCTCATACTCGACTCCGGCGACGGTCTCGGGCGTGGGGGCGTTACACGGAACATCATCTAGACCACTATAAAAACCACATGAACATTCTTGGAGCCTTGAACGCTATGAAATGCAGAGCTTTCCCTATGACTCTTTCTAGCATAACCCAAAAATGGTACCTATAATTTCCTTCAAGATCTATAAATAATTTTTACTAGATGGTTGGGTTATTCATGAGTAGATTCTTAGCTAACAAAAACCCACAACAATCCCTAGCCTCCCTCATGTCCATTCAATAGAAAGAAAATTAACCCTTCCGTGATTTCATGAAAAGATTTAATGTTGCAACTATGATAACCAAGGGTATTTTCAATGCTTTAGCCATCCAAGCGTTATTGGCAGGAACCACTCACAAATTCCTCCGACTTCACCGCATGGGTAACCCTCCAAAAAAGTTATCTCAACTATATGAAAAGGTCTATCGTTTCACAGAAGGTGATCGGTTGGACATTGATCAAGCTAAGCTGACATCCCAAGCAGCCTAAACATACCCTTTTTTAAACTACCTTTCCCTCTACATCATTCAGTAACAACTCGCCAACATCAAACACAACAGAGAACTCCCCCTCCAATAGGTGAAAGGCGGTTCTAACAGTATAACCCACCATAGTAAAAAAAGGATAGGTGGATAGTTAATACAGTAGATCCACTAGTCACCCAAGATTTGTGAGAGACAATCATCCCTACCAACATCAGCGAGAGTGAGTCCTTTATAACTGGCATTGCACATACCATCAACTTAACTACTCTCTCACTTCCATAACTTTTTACCAAATCAACCAACCATGCCTTTTAACTATCACCTAGATGATTCACCTTTTCATTAACATTACCACAATGTGAGAGGCCATACCACGAACCAAAGTGTTCAACTCAAGGATATAATAGAAGATGTCATCCAAGTGTTAAATCTAGTGCCCTAAGTGTAGTATATTCGTTTGTACACTTGTAATTTTTTCGAACAGATTGGTTAATAAAAGTATTCATTAATTACATTAATTGTAACACCCCAAACCCGACCTAGACATTATAGCCGAATCTGGCGTGTCACATCAAACCATTTTTCAAATTTGACCGTTCCGGTGAAAATCCATTACTGAATCTAAATTCCTTTATTATTATTAAACTAAAGTTCTCATCAAAACGTTTACCAATTTGTTTGCCTTTGGTATATTACCTCATTTAAAATCCCGGAAGCATTTTGAAAACTTTGTTGTTGGAAGCTCGTATTCCTTAGAAAAATCATGCCATTTTGAAATCTCGAGTGTTCCTAGACTGGCAGTTTAGTATAAAAAACCACAATCCAAATTAAAACTTAAAATCCACCAACGGCCTAATTACATAAAAAAACCCAAAACGAAATCTAATTACAATTACAAGAAACAGAAACAGTGTGTGGCCATCTCCGAGTCCCTCGCAGCTCCAAACCATCTAAGCTTAGGGATTACCTGCACAGTTAGAAACGGGGTGAGTTTACGAAAACTCAGTGTGTAATCCAAATAACAAACAAATAGTGAATAACACAGTATCAATACAATCTGGGCCAAAGCCCTATTCAGTCTCGACATATACTGGGCCAAAGCCTTTCGTTTAACGGTTCTAGGCTGAAGCCTTTTCATAAATCATATCACTGGGCCGAAGCCTTTATTGCAAATGGTATGGCCCATACGCCCATTTCAATTCACATGTAATACCAATGGATGTATGCAAGCTCATTTGGAGAGACTACTCAACCCACCATCCGCTACTCTCCACCTGTACCAACCAAGCTCTCCATGTGGGAAATAACTCAACCCACCCAACCAAACTCTCCACTGGCAGCATAGCTGCTTTATCATATAACTGGAGGCCTAGCCTCTTTTAATAACTGGGGCAAAGCCTTTTTTGATAAACTGGGGCAAAGCCCTTTTCGGTAAACAGGGGCAAAGCCCTTTTAGCACTACCTTTATTTATATCAAACCCAACCCATGCAATATGTCATGTATGCAGAATGTCATGCCCATATTTGAATCAAACAATCACAGTCAAGTCATTCATATCACCAACATATATTCACAATCAAATCTGTCAACCACACAATCCAAGTCAGTCACTTGCCCACAAGGGCAAAACAGTCATTTAACACCCTAGGGGAACATGATAATTTTACCCCACATGGGTATCTCGGTAATTCTACCCTACAGGGGTATTTCGATATTTCTACCCTACAAGGGTATTTCGGTAATTCTACCCTACAGGGGTATTTCGGTAATTCTACCCTACAGGGGTATTTCGGTAATTCTACCTTACAGGGGTATTTAAGTAATTCTACCCTACAGGGGTATTTTGGTATTTCTGCCCTACAAGGGTATTTCAATAATTCTACCTTACAGGGGTATTTCGGTATTTTACAAATCAAGGGTATTTTGGTAATTTTACAAACCAGAGGTATTTTAGTAATTTTACAAACCAAGGGTATTTTGGTAATTTTACTGATCGAGGGTATTTTGGTAATTTTGTAAACCAATGGTATTTAGTAATTTTGTAAATTGAGGGTAAAACGGTAATTCTATAAATCGAGGGTAAAACGATAATTCTATAAATCGAGGGTAAAATGGTAATTTTATAAATCGAGGGTAAAATGATAATTCTGTAAATCGAGGGTAAAACGATAATTCTATAAATTGAGGATATTTGGGTAGTTTTAGAAACCGTGGGTACTTTGGTAATTTTACAACTGGGGGTATTTCAGTAATTTGGTAAACTAAAGTATTTTAAACAGGGATAACAATACGAATGGGCCTAAAGCCCTTCTCGACCCAAATGTGCCCATACGCTCGGGTGACCCTTTTAGCCCAAATCTAGCCACAGATATGAGATTCACCTAGCCTAGTCCAATATTTACTACACAATCAAACAACTTATCCAATTGGGCCCTTAGGCCCATTGGGCCCACATGGCCCGAAGTAGCCATCCTACAGCTAGAGTAGTGAGAAATACACACCTGATTGGAAAGTGGAGTTAATCCACGCTCCGAGCACTCTAAGCCGACGCCCAACCCAAACTAGCACGCCATAAAGCGAAAAGGATCAGCCAAGAAAGGTACCCCTACTCTCCTCATGGTTCTCTCTATTTAAAGCCAGCTTCGCATCCCCTCTTATGTTAGCTTCCCGATGTGGGATCCCTCCAACATTAGAGTTTAAATTCAACACCAACTCTTGCCGCCCCCTGTTAGCAAAATAAATGCTCTTTGATTGCCATGAGTTTCGAACCCTAGACCTCCTTGCCAACTCTATGACACCACCTTGCCACTTCACCACATGCTCTTTTTGTGTCATATTTTATCCCCAATTAATTAAAAGGTCTAAAGGCCAAAGTCCAAGTTACCTTAAAAAACACCAGAATAAATTGCAAGAGCCAAGGCTTGAACCCAGGCTCCCATACAACCTTAATGACGCCACAACCACTAGACCACAAGCTTCCTTGTGTCATTTATTTTAACACAATAATTTAAAAGGCCCTCATCCAAGCATCTAGGTTTTTTTTCACTTAATACCAAAATTTTTGCTAAAGCCCAAGTTTGAACCCAAGATTTCTCCAACACTTCTCAGGGCCATTAACCACTAAAGTAGACATTTAATTATGTCATTTCATTGCACAATTAAATACCTATATATAACCTCCTTACAGACCCACACTCAAGGCTCAATACTTTTAGGCCCAAATTCAGGGTGTTACAATTCTACCACCCTTAAAGAAATTTCGTCCTCGAAATTTCCCACTTTCAGACTACACCACCACACCTCCACTGTGCACTCTGATACTAATAATACTAACATACACCCAAAACATTTATCCATCGGAGCGGATAGATTTCACATGCAAACAATTTCTACATTTCTAGAACACACACCAAATAAATACTAAATCTAAATTCAAGCGTTACAGTTTACTCTAACTAGAGAGTTCCAGTATAGTGCTACTATCTATAGTAGTTTCTCAATATAACATTTCAATCTATAACAGTAAACAGAGTTAGAGAACTTACAGATTTGGTGCCGGAGACTCGGTGTGCCACACTTTCAGTAACATCTTTTCAGAAACAAGTCAAGTTTCGTTGATAAATTTCAAAGCAAAATTTTAGAAAAACCCTTTTCAAACCCCAATTTCGAAAAAAGAAAGAAAAAAAAGAAAAAAAATAACAATAATTTTCTGCTACCCATACCACAGTCGAGTTTTGTAACCTGGCTCTGATACCATTAAATGTAACACCTCAAACCCGACCTAGACGTTATGGCCAAATCTGGCGTGTCACATCAAACCATTTTTCAAATTTGACCGTTCCGGTGAAAATCCATTACTGAATCTAAATTCCTTTATTATTATTAAACTAAAGTTCTCATCAAAACGTTTACCAATTTGTTTGCCTTTGGTATATTACCTCATTTAAAATCATGGAAGCATTTTGAAAACTTTGTTGTTAGAAGCTCGTATTCCTTAGAAAAATCATGCCATTTTGAAATCTCGAGTTTTCCTAGACTGGCAGTTTAGTATAAGAAATCACAATCCAAATTAAAACTTAAAACCCACCAACGGGCTTATTACATAAAAAAACCCAAAACGAAATCTAATTGCAATTACAAGAAACAAAAACAGTGTGTGGCCATCTCTGAGTCCTTCGCAGCTCCAAACCATCTAAGCTTAGGGATTGCCTGCACAGTTAGAAACAGGGTGAGTTTACAAAAACTCAGTGTGTAATCCCAATAACAAATAAACAGTGAATAACACAGTATCAGTACAATCTCGGCCAAAGCCCTATTCAGTCTCGACATATACTGGGCCGAAGCCTTTCGTTTAACGGTTCTGGGTCGAAGCCTTTTCATAAATCATATCACTGGGCCGAAGCCTTTACTGCAACTGGTATGGCCCATAGGACCATTTCAATATCACATGTAATACCAATGGATGTATGCAAGCCCATTTGGGGAGACTACTCAACCCACCATCCGCTACTCTCCACCTGTACCAACCAAGCTCTCCATGTGGGGAATAACTCAACCCACCCAACCAAACTCTCCACTGGCAGTATAGCTGCTTTATCATATAACTGGAGGCCTAGCCTCTTTTAATAACTCGGGCAAAGCCCTTTTTGATAAACTGGGGCAAAGCCCTTTTCGGTAAACTGGGGCAAAGCCCTTTTAGCACTTCCTCCATTTATATCAAACCTAACCCATGCAACATGTCATGTATGCAGAATGTCATGCTCATATTTGAATCAAACAATCACAGTCAAGTCATTCATATTACCAACATATATTCACAATCAAATCCGTCAACCACACAGTCTAAGTCAGTCACTTGCCCACAAGGGCAAAACAGTCATTTAACACCCTAGGGGAAAAATGATAATTTTACCCCACATGGGTATCTCGGTAATTCTATCCTACAGGGGTATTTCGGTATTTCTACCTACAAGGGTATTTCGTTAATTTACTCTACAGGGGTATTTCAATAATTCTACCCTACAGGGGTATTTCAGTAATTCTACCCTATAGGGGTATTTCAGTATTTCTACCCTACAAGGGTATTTCAGTAATTCTACCCTACAGGGGTATTTCAGTATTTTACAAATCAAGGGTATTTTGGTAATTTTACAAACTAGGGGTATTTTAGTAATTTTACAAACCAGGGGTATATTAGTAATTTTACAAACCAGGGGTATTTTGGTAATTTTACTGATCGAGGATATTTTGATAATTTTGTAAACCAATGGTATTTTAGTAATTTTGTAAATCGAGGGTAAAATGGTAATTCTGTAAATCGAGGGTAAAATGGTAATTCTATAAATCGATGGTAAAACGATAATTCTATAAATCGAGGGTAAAACAGTAATCCTGTAAATCGAGGGTGAAACGATAATTCTATAAATTGAGGATATTTGGGTAGTTTTATAAACCGTGGGTACTTTGGTAATTTTACAACTGGGGGTATTTCAGTAATTTAGTAAACTAAAGTATTCTAAACAGGGATAATAATACGAATGGGCCTAAAGCCCTTCTCGGCCCAAATGGGCCCATACGCTCGTGTGACCCTTTTAGCCCAAATCTAGCCATAGATATGAGATTCATCTAGCCTAGTCCAATATTTACTACACAATCAAACAACTTATCCAATTGGGCCCGTAGGCCCATTGGGCCCACATGGCCCCTTTCGGCCCATCGCGGCCCAAAGTAGCCATCCTACAGCTAGAGTAGTGAGAAATAGACACCTGATTGGAGACTGGAGTTAATCCACACTCCGAGCACTTTAAGCCGACGCCCAACCCAAACGAGCACGCCATAAAGCGAAAGGGATCAGCCAAGAAAGGTACCTCTACTCTCCTCATGGTTCTCTCTATTTAAACCCAGGTTCGTATCCCCTCTTATGTTAGCTTCCCGATGTGGGATCCCTTCAACATCAGAGTTTAAATTAAACACCAACTCTTGCCGCCCTCTGTTAGCAAAATAAATGCTTTTTGATTGCTATGAATTTCGAACCCTAGACCTCCTTGCCAACTCTATGACACCACCTTGCCACTTCACCACATGCTCTTTTTGTGTCATATTTTATCCCCAATTAATTATAAGGTCTAAAGGCCAAAGTCCAGGTTCCCTTAAAAAAACCAAAATAAATTGCAAGAGCCAAGGGTTGAACCCAGGCTCCCATACAACCTTAATGACGCCACAACCACTAGACCACAAGCTTCATTGTGTCATTTATTTAACACAATAATTTAAAAGGCCCTCATCCAAGCATCCAAGTTTTTTTTTCACTTAATACCAAAATTTTTGCTAAAGCCCAGGTTTGAACCCAAGATTTCTCCAACACTTCTCAGGGCCATTAACCACTAAAGCAGACATTTAATTGTGTCATTTCATTGCACAATTAAATACCTATATATAACCTCCTTACGGACCCACACTCAAGGCTCAATACTTTTAGGCCCAAATTCAGGGTGTTACATTAATACCCTTTATATATTGTCTTCACATGGTTTTTTTATGCAAAGGAAAATAAAAGCAAATATTTGTTCATTGGCTATGTAATGTTTAAACTAATACTAAGAAATTTCACGTGATTGGATTGTAATACGGAAAAATAACTTATATTAGCAGACAAACCTAAACATGTCCTTAGTTTAATCGAAAATGAGCAAACCGATTGAAAGACTAATATGTCATCTATCAAGTCCAATCGAGGAGATGCCTTTTCTTGGGCATCAGAGCGGATGGCTCCCAGAAGATAGAGACATATATGTGACTGACTGGACTGGTAGTACATCAGATTGTATCCATGAAGAACTTGAATTTGTTTCTGGATTTATTCACTTATGACGTTCAAAGTGTGGCATACCCTAATCCTAGTGGATGATGGACTATGTATGCCTGAATCTTATATTTTAATGTAAGTAAAAGCCTCAATTCAAATAGATAAGGAACCGAAAGCTGGTGCATTGGGTATACGACTTCTGCAGTATGTAGCATCATTCATATGATGATTTGAAAGTCAGTGATATCAAAAAGTGTGATTTTAAAACCCCATTTTCGTAAATAAAAACCATAAATATTTTTTATTAAATATTTACAGATTTAAATTAGAAGTGAATTGAATTTTGATAAAGCAATTTTGTCGAAATAGTGTTTAATTAGAGTACAAGGACTAAATCGTAAAAGTGTCAAAATTTTAATTATTATTAAATCATAATGTGGAACATGACTAAGGGACTCATAAGGCAATTAAACCATTGGTTTAATAGTAATGGATGGTAAAGGAGAATATTACTTATGTATTTGGTGTTGTATTAGTAAAATAAATAATAATAAAATAAGTATAATAAAACATATATTAAGTTAATAATGAAAGAGATGTTGGAAAGAAAGAGAAACAAAAAATTCTCGTTTATTTCTTTCAGCCAAAACTTTAAGGGAGAAGAAGAGGGACGAACGTGTAACAACTCATTTTTAGTCAAATCAGAACAGTGGTTTTGGGACCAAAATTTTGAGGATAAAATATTTATTTTATTATTATTTTAATGTTTAAAGCATGATTGAATGATTGTGTGAAAATTTCATTAAGAAATTTTATCTTTGATTGGTCAATTTGATAAAAAGGACTAAATCGCGTAAAGTGCAAAAAGTGTTGTTCTATTAGTTAAAGATATTCAATAGCTATAGAACCATAAAGTTAACATCCTTATGTTGTAGTTATTCCATTAATAAAGGTAATGGACAAATATGGACATCATTAATGTGACTAAGTAAGGTTATATAAGTAATTTAATTAGTAAATAATTAAAATAGGTAAAACAAAACCAAATTATTTCATTCATCATCTTCTAGCCGAAATTTTAGGGCAAAGAAAAACCATTTTTAAGCTTTCAAATTCGGGCAAGCTTGGGTTGCTAATTAAGGTATGGTTTTTGTTCCTTTTTTAATGATTTCTGTGTTTTTGAAATCATTGCAGCTAGGTCTAGCTAGCCCAAGGACTATTTTGCAAAACTGTTAAAGATTTTGAATGATCCCATTGATGAATACATGTGTATTTTGAAGTTTCTTGATAGATTATGAATGCTTGTTGATAGATATACAAGTTTTGTTAAGTGATTTTTAGTGAAAATGCAAAATAGGGATTAAATTGAGAAATGTTAAAACTTTGTGGTTAGAATGTGAAATAAATGAAAAATACGGGCTACTAGAGATATAATGGTAATTCGGCTAGCATGGGTTAGTCTTGAATTTCATGAATTTGTGATTTTTGTGTAATAAGGATTAAATTGTAAAAATATGAAAGTGTAGGGGCTAATGTGTAAAATAGCTCAAATGAATATTTTGGATTGAAATGAATAAATAGAAGAATAAATAAGCTAATTTTGATTACTTATAGATCAAGAAAAGAGGAATTTAGAATTAGATCGGGGAAAAAGCAAAGTGATTGAATAGCCGGTTCGTTCCGTCATTTCGTATACGAGGTAAGTTCGTATAATTGAACTTAAATGTGTACTTATTCACCTGATGGATGGTATTGAGATTGTAATTATCCTATAGTTAAATGAGTTTAATTTAATTTAAATGTACGATTAAAGTATACGAGTTGCTGAATAAGACCATTGCAGGGCTATGACAAATAGAAAATAAGACCATAACTGGGTTATGGCATGTGAATGTATGACCACGGCAAGGCCATGGCAATGTATGTGTAAGACCATAGTTGGACTAGGCATCGGAAAATCAATGTACTCGTACCGTAAGCATTTATAAACTCGAAGTTATTTGATAAGTGAATTGGTGAGAAATAGATACGTATAGATACATGTATGTATGGAAAACTATTCAAATAACGAGTTAAAAGAAGTTGAGAACTTATGAATTACTATGTGGTTCCATTTCATGTTAACTCATTGAATGATGCTTTAAATGCAAATTTATGTTATTTAGTTTGAAATATTAATGAATGATGAGATTATTTCATTTTTTTACATACAAACTTACTAAGTTTTATAGCTTACTTTGTTTATTTTTCTGTATTTTATAGTATTTCAAAGCTAGCTCGAATCCGGGGATCATCAGGGACTTCATCGCACTATCGGACATCTATTTTGGTACTTTTAAGTTGTATATATGGTATGTGGCATGTATAGGCTTTGGTCATTTTGGTGTGGTTGATGGAAATGTATTTTGGCCATTAGAGGTAACTTATGAAAGTTATGTAGTTTGTTATAAATATTGCCATGTGATATGGTTGATGTTGAATTATGATACTCAAATGGTTATTATGATATGAGGTATTTATTTGATTGACATATGTTTATTGTAGATTGGTTTTGGATGATGAACTAGATGAATTATGGTACATGATATACATATGTGTAGGGGTGAGCATTCGATCGAATCGAATCGAATCGAAAATTTTCGAGTTAATCGAGTTTTCAAATCTTATTTTATCATCCTAACTTTATTTGAAATTTTCTTGAATTGAGTCGAGTGAGATGGAATTCGAATCAAATCGAATCGAATATATTTGTTCGAGTTAAATTTTAAAAAATAATTTTGGGTCCTTGTAACCACTGTCACCCATCGTAATAAAATTTGTCCACCTTAATTAAAATTTTTATTAACTTTCATCACCTCATAATTTATTTATTAATATTTTATATACGGGTTAGCTTCTTTGTTTGCTTAGTTGCTTCAATTATCTTCAGATTCTTGTCACTATATATTTTCGAATTAAAAAATATATTAGATGTAAAAATGTGATTTTTTAATAAAAATTATTTTAAAGATAAAATGTGAAATTGATACCAATATAAAATTTTAACATGAATATTTAATGGCATAATTAATAATTTAATTTTAATATAAATATTCAATATGACTAAACAATCCAATAATATAAATAATATAAAATGTGAAATTTAATTTAATAATATAAATAGTAGATATAAATAAAATTATTACTATTTATGTTTAGTGATTTTTTTTAGATAATTTTAATTTTTTATTTGAGAGTATAGGGTGAGAAGTAAAAATTTAGGGGGAAAATAAAAAGTTTTGGGAGAAAAAAGTTTTGAGGGAAAGTAAATAGGGGAGAGTAAAATTTTGGAGGGAAAATATTAAAAAAAATTGGGGGTGGATTTGGGGTAGATGGGAGGTGGGATTGAAAGGAAGTAAAAATTTTAAGAGGAAAGTGGGAGGGAGTAAAAATTATGGGGGAAAATAAAAATTTTTGAGTGTTTTTGGGAATAAAATTTTGAGAAAAAGTAAATGGGAGAGTAAAATTTTAGTGGGAAATGGATTTTGGGTAGATTGGGGGGTTGGGATTGAAGGGGAGTAAAAGTTTTGGGGGGAAAGTGGGAAGGAGTAAAAGTTTTAAGGGAAAAGTAAAAAGGTTTGGGAGTTTGGGGTAAAAATGTAAAATATTATAGTTTGATATTCGAATTATTCGAATTATTCGAGTTATTCGAATTCGAAAACTCAACTCGATTCGAATTCGAAAACTCAACTCGATTCGAATTCGAAAACTCAACTCGATTCGAATTCGAAATTCGAAAAAAAATTCGAGTTGACTCGAATAACTCGATTAACTCAAATAACTCGATTCTTTTAACTCGAAATTCAAATTTTTTTCGATTTTTTCGAGTCGAATCGAGTTTTGCTCACCCCAACATATGTGAGTTATGTCTAGTGAAGCAAGTTGAGTTGATAGGTATTTGAATTGGTAAATGGCATTGAATTGAGTATTGAAATGGTTGGTAATGAAATGGTATGAATTGAATATTGGATGATGATATTTGACTACTTATTTGTGTCTTGAAATGAACTATTTAAGCTTGTATAGGTATGTGCAAAATGGGTGGCATAATGGCTTGGTAAATAGCCTTTTTTTTTCTGTCCACACGTGTAGAGACACGGGCGTGTGTATCAGCCGTGTGTGACATATGGTCATGTTACACGACCGTGTGTCCTCTGGTGTTGAAATTGAAGTCAAGTAGTATGCTCCACACGGCCTCACACACGGGCATATGACTTGGCCGTGTGGCATAAGTTAGTATACCCTACAGGATTGGCGCGGCCTAGTACACGGTCTGGCACACGGGCTTGTATGGCCATTTTTAGGGCACACAGGCTAGCCACATGGGTGTGTGTGTTGGCCGTGTGACCCAAGTCAGAGAATTACACGGGGTCAGACACGGGCTGGGACACGGCCATGTGCTTCCATATCGAATGTCCACACGGCTTGTGACACGGGCGTGTCTGGTGGCCGTGTAAGACACACAGCCTGGACACACCGGCGTCTGTCCCCTGTTCTGGAGAAAAATTTTCAAAGTTTCATGAAAGTTTCTTGAGTTATCGGTTTAGTCTCGAACCACTCCCAAAGCATGTTTAGGGCCTCGTAGGCTTGTATAAGGGACAAATTGATTGAAATTGAATGATGAATGCATGAATTGAGAAAATGGATGTTAAATGGATGTTTAATTATTTTGTAAGTCCAGTAATGCTCAGTAACCCTATTTCGGCGTTGAATACTGGTGAGGGGTGTTACAGAACAAATAGGGCTCCAAAATTTTCAAGCTTCAATTTGGTTAGTTCAATTTAGTCATTTTCTTGTAATTTTTATTTTTTCAGAATCTCGAGAACTTAACCTAGCTGACCCATGTTATATTCTTCGATACTTTTAAATAATTAGAAAGCTTTCATTGTTAGATAATTGAAGCTTTTGGTGCTATTTTGATAGATTTTAAGTTGGGAGTTGAAAAAAGACTAAATTGAAAAGTCAATTGACGATTTTATGTAAAAGGGACTAAATTGCACAAATTTTGAAATTTGTGGTAGAAATGAGAAATAGGAAGTTTAATTGGGCCTAGAGTGAAATCGACATTAAAATTTTTGGTTAAATTTGAAAGTTATGTTAGTCTCGATTTTAGGGGCTAAATTGAATAAAATGAAAAAGTTGCATAATTTAGCAATTAAATGTGAAAATGGTTTTGTATTGATGAAATACCTTTCTTGTATCAATCCGTAGCTAACGTCGACTCAAATTTCTTAAAAAAGAAAGGAAAATAGAAAGTCGTCGATGAATAGCTCAAAGTTTACGATTTGTGTTTCTATAATCCGAACAATGGTTTCATATTAAACTGTTGTTGCATGGTAAGAACATAAGGTGAGACATTTTTATATGATGAGTTGTTTTGGGGTTGATGTAACAGCCCGATTTAGGGCCTAGTCGGAATAGTGGTCTTGGGACCACAAATCCGAAGTTAGAAAAAAACTATTTTATTATTTTTATGAGGTTATAGTAAGATTTTATTAGTGCATGAAAAATTTGGTGAGTTAATTTTAATGTTTTCTAGCCCAATTTCGAAAAAGGACTAAATCGCATAAAAGGAAAAAGTTGCATTTTTGTACCCAAATGAGTTAAATAGCTAAAGAACTTAAATTGAGGGCTTTTAAAGGGAAATTACACCCTTTTTATTAGTGTTGGCCGGCCATGTGATGGGTTTTAAGCAAATAGTCAAAGTATTAGGTGGATGATGTCATGATTTGGTGATAAAATGATGCCTAAAAGCCTAGCTATCATTTCTTACTTCTCCATCTCTCTTATCCACCAAAAATATCAGCAAAAATGGAGTTTTGAAGGCTGAAAATTTTCAGCAACTAAAAGCCCTCACAGGTAAGTGGTTCCCACACCATTTATTGATGATTTTTGCATTTTTGAAACCCTTGAAGCATGAGTTTTCAAATGAGGGTGATATCTTGCAAAATGGTCAAGAGTTTAGAGTGTTTCCATGAAAGGATTTGTGATGTTTATTGAGTTTTTATGGAGGAATATGAGTCCTAGTTGTGTTATAAACAACTTTTGCAAAAAGGTGTTAGCATGAAAACACCTAAAGGGGCTATTTTGCATAAGTTGTAAAATAGTTAATAAGTATGTGAAATAGTGATTATTTGAAGTTGCTATAATAGCAAAAATAGTTCGGTTAGGCCTAAGATACAACGAAATTCGATAAAAATAGATTTTCGGGCATAGGGGTAAAATGGTCATTTTGCCAAAGTCTAGGGGCAAAATGGTCATTTTACCAAAGATGTAAATTTATGATTGCTTAATCCTAATTAGTGACTAAATGAGTGCATATTGTCATTATAGATCAAGAATTACCAAATCCGAACCTAGATCGGGGGAAGGCCAAGCAAACTGACTAAACCGAATAGCCAAGTACTTTTTGGAAACCGAGGTAAGTTGTATGTAAATGATGTAACTACACTGTTAATACTTGTATTCATATCGCCATTGAATTAATATTGTATGAGTTTTCAAGCTATGAATTAAGAATGCCTAGTAATAATTGAGATAATAGAAATATCCCGTTGAAACATTAGAATACGAATTGGATATTCGTACCAAGGCATTGGGTGATTTGTGCGCTAGTGTAAGACATGTCTAGGACATGCTTCGGCCACTTTATGAGAGCCAGTGTAAGACCATGTTTGGGACATGGCATCAGCATCCAGATGAGGGCTAGTGTAAGACATGTCTAGGACATGCATCAGCCATACTAAGATAGCCAGTGTAAGACCATGTCTGGGACATGGCATCGGCACAGAGATGAGTGCTAGTGTAAGACATGTTTGGGACATGCATCGACCTTGACAGAGATAGCCAGTGTAAGACGTGTCTGAGACACGCATCGGCTAAGAGTTGTGCTAGTGTAAGACATGTCTAGGACATGCATCAGCATGCGTATATGAGAGCCAGTGTAAGACCATGTCTGGGACATGGCATCGACAATATATCCCATGTTGAAGGTTCATAGAATATCTAGTAGTATTCCATACGTTTCAATGATGAGAGTTATAGATCAATTTTGATAAAGAAAGAATAATCATGTTGTGAGTGGTACAGGTACCTATATGGTAAGCATGAGTAACGAGCTTAATTTAGAGAATGTGACTCGAGTAGATGATAATGAGTAAGTTAAATTATGTTTACCTTTGAGCTATAAGTATGATGACTATTAGTGAGATTGTTGCTGTATATTTATTTATATGCAACTTACTAAGCTTTATGCTTACCCTCTTTCCTTTCTCTCTTCTTTCAGTGTTATCAAGCTAACTTAAAGATCCCTTAAAGTCAGAGATACCGATCACACTATCGGCCGCAATAACCGGTATAGTTGGATTTATATTTTTGATGGTGGAATGTATAGGGCTAGACTAGGATGTTGTATTAAGAGAATGATTCATGTATTTTGCCTTAAGTCAAAGGCCCTTCATTTTGTAATCAAGCCAGGAATAATAGCTATCATTCATTTTGATGAATGTATATAATGTTCTTTCTATAGATGAATTAGTGCCCATTGTGATGAGATTTATATATTGAAATGATCTTGTGTAGGTTGTGCAAAATAGGTGACAAAAGGGCTTGGGAAATAGCCTAGTTTGTCCACATGGGTAAGACACACGGGTGTGTGTCTAGGCCGTGTGTGACACACGGTTCACACCCATGGGCGTGTGTTATGGCCGTGCGTCCCCTGCACTTAAATTTTTTAAAGTCATTTTAGCACATGGGTAGGCCACACGGGCGTGTGCCCAGGCCGTGTCATAAAGTTAGTATGCATGCTTGTAGCACACGGACAAGAGACACGATCATGTGAAGGACACAGTTATAGGGCACGGTGTGTTCGTGGGCCGTGTGGTTTTGGCAGAATGCTTATGATTTCAGACACGAGTTCGGGACACGGGCGTGTCCCTGGCACACGGTTGTGTGTTCTATACCCATACGGGCGTGTGGAGTCTTGATGCACAAAAATTTTATAAGTTTTCATGAGGTCTCGGTTGGATTGCAAACGACCCTGGATTTATGATTGGGCCTCGTAAGCCCATATACGAGATAGTTGCTTGTGAAAAGAGAAGTTTTTAAATTGTTTGAAATTTCACAGCCCAGTTTTATACAGTTGGTTGAGTTTAAGTCAGGTAGCACCACGAACCCTATCCTAGCGTCGGATACAGGTGAGGGGTGTTACAGTTGATTTGAATTGAATAAGGTTAAGGAAGACTAAATTGAAATAATGTGAAAAATGTATACGTTTATATAAATGTGTAATTGAATGCATATAAAGATGATTGATGTTGTCATCAGTATGAATCAATGATTTAATGATGAATCTATATATGAAATGAGATGTTGATTGACAATAAATTAAGTAATGAATACCCTATTATTTGTTTGGGCAGAGTCGAATATAGTTGGCATGCCATATGATAAAAAGAGTTCAGGGTTACTTTGACTACGAGTCGATGAGGCACTGGGTGCCAATTTGTTTCAATTATACCGATGAGACATAGGCTGTCAAACTTATTGATAAGCGTTGGGCGCAACTATTTACTTTGGATATATCCAATGAGGCATTGGGTGCCAAATTGTTGTGTTGGCTGGATCTGTGTATCCGTCCGAGTCCGAGTCGTGTTAATAGGGAATTAAACGATAAAAAAAATGTTTATAATTGAATTGATGATATTGAATAAGTCCTCACATCCATGTGTTTGAAAAGAATATATATGAGATGTAATTGTTGTTATTGAAATGGCAAATGGATAAGAAATAGAAATGAAATGTGAAATGGGATATTAAATTATGAAATGAGTTGGAACATTGGTAGAAATGCTTATTAAAATCATGGATTTGGAAATTGAGATGGAATGTGCCATCATATGAATTGAGATATCTAATGATATGTGAAGTAGATTTGCCATGTTATAACATTAGTAAAATGTATTAGATTTAAACAATGAGTATATGAATTGACATGTTAATTGCATAGCATCATCTAATTTAAACTTGGGCATTTTAAATGTATTATGTTTTGTTTTAATGTTCTGATTATAGAAATACCTCTGAGTTATACTCAGCGTACGATTTTGTTTTACGTACGCAGGTTAGGTACTTTATGGTTCAATCGTCAAATCAGTATCTAGCAGTAATCCCGAACTCAAGTGTTGGTGATGATTTAATTTTTGTCTCGGCATGTACCTAGGGTCTGATTTGGATATATGTATATATAATGTTTTATGGTGGATTTATGTTGATCATTTTGAGAATTATGTATATATATGTGTATGAATGTTGGCAATGACCATGATGATGATAATTTGTTAAGTAGTTGGCATGTATGTTATTTGCTTATATTGGTATTTAGGTGATATGCCATGTAGTAGATATGGAAGAGTGATATCTATGCCTATGCCATGCTTGAAATGATTTGGTAGATTTAGAGCATAAGTTATAAGGTTGATTTAGAGTTAATTGTGAAATGCTTTGAATAGTTAAATGAATACATGTTTGGTATGGTTGAATGTGATCATTTGGTTGATTTTGAATTGTTGATTGAGGTGCCAATTGTGACATATTGGTTAGGCACTTAGGATAATTTTTATAAGTGATATTTTTTGTATGATTTTGATGTTCTTGAATTGGTTGAGACATGGTATAATGCTTGCTTTAGAAAACTTGCATTGAAAGATATTTTCATGTGCACACGGTAGGACGGTATATGGCATAGCTGTGTGGTTTGTGTGTTTTGAGTGATTTTTGGTGCACACGGCCACAATCTAGTACACGCCCCAACGACATGATCATGTGACATCTTTTGAATATTTACACTTTTAATCCACACGACATCAGTGAGATACACGATTTGTTCGCACGGTTGTTTGACTCCAACCCTACATGGCATTAGGTTGTTACACAGCTTGCTCACACGACCATGTGATCCACCCCACAAAGCCTCAGCCTTCCACACGGTCGTGTGACCCCTGTTTACATATTTTTCCTAACCTTTTCTTTTGTTCCAAATTGATCCATGTTTGATACCAGGTTGGTTTTAAGCTTTCGCAAGCTCGATATAAACCCAAAATTGATTGAATTACATGTTATACTTGATTATATGTGATGTAATGATTTTTAAATAAGATTTTTTATTAGTAAATTGCATGTAATTGATTTGTAATTGTTTGTAACATTCTATTACTCAAGATCGGCGATCGAATTGGGTAAGGGGTGTTACAATTCACATTAGTGGAATTCATAGCCCAAGATATAGGTAAATCATATCCTTACATTGGCATTTCATGATAGATGAAAAGTAAACGTGGTCACGATTCATTCGTCTTTATAATGAACGACTTAATTACTATTTGATAGTAATTAGCATTTCATGAAGAAAGATGTAATAGTTTCCATGAGATAAAATAATATCATATTGGGAGAGAGATTTACCCCAAAGAGATTAAGGATATCTTATGAGGATAACACACTTATGACAAGGCCATTGGACAAGCATTGATCGAGTTGCTTTCGTAATAGTTGTCATTAGGGAGAGCTCAGTCACGATACTATAGTGGAATAACTTCATGACTAAATGAGTTTATAATTAATAGGTGAAAAGCTGAAACTTAATTATAAATCATTTTAGCCCTAATTACATATGTCCAATCAGTCCCTTTGCTAGCTTGTTGAAACCGTAAATGAATTGGATATTGAATCAAATGAACAGAAATGGTAAAGTTAGAGAAATGGGAAACATTTGAAAATGAATGTGGTTTTCTCACTAAGTATGGAAATGACCTAAGAATTAATTTATGTTTTTTGAATTATTATTGAATTATTTACAAAATTGAAGTTTGAAAATGGGATTAAATTAATTGGTCATAGTGAATTCCTTGAATGTAAAAAAAAAATTAAATATATCTTCTCATATATTCTTTTATGGTAAAGTTGCCACGATTTTAATGGAATTAGAATCGAGTTGGGAAAATTATTTAATTGAAAAGTTAATTAATTAAAATTAATTAAATAAATAATGTCTATTTTGATAAATAAAAAAAACATGTACTGGTTAAATTAAATTATAAAGTCTAGGAAGCACATATAATTGGACACAATACATGAGAGACCCGAATCCCCATCATAATACATATAAGGGGAAGCACACCCCATTAGTCCCTCTCTCTTTCTTTCTTAGTTAAACTAGGAAGTTGATTGTCTTATTCTCCCTATAAATAGACTTTTGCTAATTTAATAAGGGTTTCACTCATTCTCCCTATAAATAGATGGCATCAGCAGGGCTAAATACACAATAATTTTTACACAACTATGAGATGTTGTCATTTTGGCCAAAAATAATAAGAATTTATTTTCCAGTATAATTTTTATTTTCTAGAATAACAATTCTATCGTTTCTATTGAAGAGAGATTTTTGCTTTCCCACTGAAAGTAAAGTAAATAATTTCTAATTCTATGTTTGATTCGAATTTGTTCGAGCCACACTCAAAGCAGTTCGTGGTATGAGAATAGTAGAGAAGGCCGTTTAGTTGAAAGTTGGGAATGACAAGGATCTGTCTAACCGAAAAAACAAGTGCGATTTTAGGAAAAATTTTATTGCTATAAATATTACAAACCGACTTAGTTTTAAAATTTTAAAATTTCTGTTATGCAAGAAAATCATTTTCTAACCAGATTTTTTCCAACACCGAGAGGGTCAACTACAAAATATATTGTACAAGAAGTCTATCCACTGAATAGGACAAATAACCAAGAAGCAAAACCCTTTAATAATTGGCATGAGGATAAAGGGAAGCGACCCATACATAGAGTTATAGATGTTTTGATCGGAGGGAATAAAGAACGTGCTAGTTCAATCACCAAGTGAAAAGCCCATCGACGTAGTTTCTTATTTGTTTCAACTTCAATCAAGAAGCCTAGATCATCCTTTTTGTGTTTGAGATTTTCGAAGATAGACGAACGAGAAATTCTAGACTTGAAAGGGAATGATCCTCTTATTATTTTTGCCACCATTTCATCCTTTCAAGTTAATAAAATGAAATTGGATGAGCTAAATTGGATTATACAGATCAAGTAAAGCAACATGCGGATTTAGATCAGTGAAAGGAAAAAGTATTAGATTAGTTTATCATAAATTATCATTTGTGATCAAGGTAAGTTTGTACATTTAATTAAAGTTGTATTATGCTCTATTTACATGCTTTTATGTTATATTATAGTATTACGTCTCTATGGAAAAATCCAACGAAGTTTCGGTGACTTTCAAATCCTGTTTGAACCTTAGAAATATATAGGATACAAATGACATGTCATTAAGGATTACCATGTTTTGAGTGATGGTCTTGTACATCCTACCGTTGGCTGAGTTTTCGGCATGTGTTGCGGTTACTTAATAGCTTGTGTGAGCAGCACCATGTAACTACGTCTTGACTGACAGCTTGTCTGAGCAGACTCATTTATGGCTAGTGAGAGCATTGATACGAGATATGAGATAATAGTGGTTTTGACCACATGATGGCACATAGTGTGCGAGATTCCTGCATATCCGATATTATTCTAGTGGTTCAATGGGTATGAAAAAGGGAAGGTTTAACAAATGCTTCAATATGTGTTGCTATGAAAGTATGAAAAGGTATGAGTTGATGATGTTTGAAATATGCTTAGCCATATGCTTGAAAATATGAATGCTTATAAGTAGTGTGTACAAAAGCTATGATGTTTTGAGATGATTTGCTAAGCTATGTGATTATCTAACTTGAAAGGTTGTTGTTGGTTAGGCTATTGCCAAGTCATGTTGGATTGTCTCAAATTGTTTTTATGATTATGAATTGAAATGGTAAGCTTTGTTTATGAATTACAAACTTACTAAGCATTATATGCTTACTTTATGTTATTTCTTTTGTGTTTCTAGATAACCGAAAGCTCTTTAGGATCGGAAGTTGTTGAAGATCCATCACACGACCTATTGGTTATATCGATATATTTTGACGATTTTGAGTCATGGTTATAATGGCATGTATAGGCATTTTGTTTAATGGTTTTAGCCATTATGTGTGGCCTGTATATGTGTTATTTTGGTGTTTGAACTAGTTGGTATGATAATAATATTATATGGTATTATGTGTGGTTGTTAATTTGACGTTTGTGTTGGTTAAGTTGATGGTAAGAAAATGTTGATGGAAACAATATGGTAGCTTTCAATGTAGTTGGTTTTGGTCTAATTAGTAAGATGCATCATAGGTATGCAAATGGTTATAATGGTATTTATTATGAATATATTTTGGTGTATGAACAATATGGAAAATGTGGCTTTGTAATAGGCAAAAATAATAAAAGGATCATTCCCTTATTATGGTTGCACAAGGATTCTATTTTCAAAGATAGACACACGCCCATGTCTCTGCCCGTGTGGATGAAAAATAGGCCATTTTCAAGCCATTTTTCTCACCCAAATTCATACCACTTCTACAAGCCAGAAACACTTATAATCAAGCATTTAAAACTCACTTAACATATGCAAAATTCAAACTTAAACAACCTAAAACTATCCATACAACCAATATGCCAAAATGGCACCTCAACTTCCACAATCAAATTTACCTAAACAACAATCCAATTCATTCATGTTCAAATCATACCAATTGGACAACAATAAAGCCACATTTGCCATATTGTTCATAAACCAAAATATATACAAAATATGTACCATTATAACCATTTGCATACTTATCATGCATCTTACCAATTAGACCAAAACCAACTACATTCAAAGCTGCCATACCATTTCCATCAACATTTTCTTACCATCAACTTAACCAACACAAACATCAAATTAACAACCACACATAATACCATATAATCTTATTATCATACCAACTAGTTCATCAACCAAAATAACACATATACAAGCCACACATAATGGATAAAATCATTAAACAAAATGCCTATACATGCCATTATAACCATGACTCAAAATCGTCAAAATATACGATGATAAATGCCATATTATACATATTTTACCCGAAATACTTAGCATATTTATGGATGTTTATTACTAGATTTGTGGATTTTGGTGCTCTAAATCCGGTTATTTCATGTTTTGTACTCAGGAGAGCACCAAGAGTCAAAAGGAGCCAAAAACGAGCAAAAAAGGGGACAAAACAGACCAAATCGAGAAGATGACACGACCTAAGCCTTGCCACACGAGCAGCTTACACGCCCATGTCTTTCGAGGGTGTCGACCAAGGCTTTCACGATTTACACGGCCTGACCATTGACCCACACAGTCGTGTGCAATTTAACAGATTGAACACGGCCTGGAAATCACGTCACACGGTCGTGGCACACGGGCGTGTCCCTTTTTCAAGAAGCTGTATTTTACACGAAAAAAGGATACTTAGGGAGGAATAAAGCCAATCCAATGCCTATATAAACACCCTAAGTATGACTTAGAAAGGGGCCTCCCTCCAGAACTTTTCTGGAGTACAAAACCACACGCCGGGAATTACTTGAAGGAAGTCAGACAATCCATCCCAAAAGCCGGAGCTACTCTAAGACTGAAGATCCTCAGAATTCCTTCAGGGGTTTTAGAGTTTTCTTTATGTTTTTTTTATTTTGATACTTTTGAGATGTACTCTTATTTTATTATGAACTAAACCCCTTAGATACCTAAGGGGGTTGAAACCTATGATGGATCTTGTTATTATTATCTGAACTGTATGATAAATACTTGATTTGTTCTTAATTATGTGTTCTTAATGCTTGAGTTAATATTCCGGGTATTGATTCATGATTTGATGTGCTTATGCAGAGGAGCAAAAGTCCCTGTCTAAAAGTAGATTTGGCATAATTAAGCGGAGTTGATCGAACGCCTAGAAATAGGGTTACGAGATTTTACCGGATTAGGGTGAAACCTAATATGGGAGTCTATAGATCGATTTACTGCTTCCCTAGGGGTTTTAATTAAGAAAGAGATTTCAATTAATTCAATTGAGGGTTAGACGTTATTAGTCTCGAAAGAGATAATAATATAGGTTAGGGAGTCTCACGGATCAAGTCAAGTGAATAAATCGTCTGGTTCAGAGTTAGATAACAAGTGAAATCTAGGTGGATTCCTCCTTGGGTGTCGTCTTTATCAATTACTTTTCTTCAAGTCTTTCTCCAAATTTTCTCTTTGCTTTAGTTTAATTAGTTAATTAGTTTAATAAATAACCCCTCTTTATTTCTAGGTTAAATAATAAAAAGATAGTTATTCCTAGTACTTTTGGTTCCCTTGGGTACGATATCCTGGTCTTGCCATTACTATACTATTGTTCGATAGGTGCGCTTGCCTTTTCATCGTGATAATAGTTAGTCTAGGTTTGATCTTCATTATAAATATTTATTACTTGTTACGAATCACGCGATCAACCGATATAACTGATAGATAGTGTGATGGATCTCTGATAACTTCTGATCCGAAAGAGCTTCCAATTATCTAGAAACACAAAGGAAATAACACAAAGTAAGCATATAATTCTTTGTAAGTTCGTAACTTATAAACAAAGCTTACCAATTCAATTTATAATCATAAAAACAATTTGAGACAATCCAACATGACTTGGCATTAGCCTAAGCAACAACAACCTTTCAAGTTAGATAATCACATAGCTTAGCAAATCATCTCAAAACATAATAGCTTTTGTATACACTACCTTTTCATACTTTCGTAGAAACACATATTGAAGCATTTGTTAAACCTTTCCTTTTTCATATCCATTGAACCATTAGAATAATATCGGATATACGAGAATCTCGCACACTATGTGCCATCATGTGGTCGAAACCACTACTATCTCATATCTCGTATCAATGCTCTCTCTCTAGCCTAAATGAGTCTGCTCACACAAGCTGTTAGTCAAGACGCAGCTACACGATGCTGCTCACACAAGCTGTCAAGTAACCGCAACACATGCCAAAAATTCAGCCACCGATAGGACGTACAAGACCAGCGCCCGAAACACGGTAACCCCTAATGACATGTCATTTGTATCCTACATATTCTTAAGGTTCAAACGGGATTTGAAAGTTATCGAAACTTCGTTGGATTTTTCCGTAGAGACGTAATACTATAATATAACATAAAAGCATGTAAATCGAGCATAATACAACTCTAATTAAATGTACGAACTTACCTCGATCGCAAACGAGAATTTATGATCAACTAATCCGATACTTTTTCCTTTCCCCGCCGATACTTTTTCCTTTCCCCGATCTAAATCCATACGTTGCTTTACTTGATCTATATAATCAAATTTAGCTAATTCAATTTCATTTTATTCAATTTAATCCAAAATTAATATTTTGGCAAAATTATGCTTTTGCTCCTAAAATTTTGAATTCATTACAATTTAGTCCCTAACTCATAAAAATGCAAATTCATGCAATTTAGCCCACACCCATGCTAGCTGAATATTAAATTAGTCCATAGCAATCCCTATATTTCATTTATTTCACATTTTTTCCATAAACATTTTTTCTATTTTTCAATTAAATACTTAAATGAGAAATTCATCAAAAATTCTTTTACAAAAGTTACTCAACTATCATCAAATATTCATTTTCATCCATCAAACATACAAAAAATCAATATACATTCATGGTAAAACCCTAGACTTTTAACAGTTTTGCAAATTAATCCTCGGGCTAGCTAGATTAAGCTACAACGACTCCAAAAATATAGAAATCATTAAAAACGAGATGAAAAATACTTACATCCATGAGAATATAGATTGGCCGAATGTTTGAAGCTTAAAAATGGTGGTTTTCTTCCTTAGGCATTTGGCTAGATGAAGATGGACAAGGTAATGTGATTTTTGTTTTATTTATTTTGTTTATTTATTATTAAATTACTAATATAACCTTTATTAAATATATTAATGGTGTCCATAATTGTCCAAAACTTAAATTAAGGGTTTAATTACCATTTAACGCCACTCATGATTAAATTTCATAGCAATTTAACACATTTTTCTAATAGAACATAAGTTCTGCACTTTATGTGATTTAGTCCTTTTTATCAAATTAAGCGTGCAAATGATAAAATTTCTTCACGAAATTTTTATACGATGCTACTATCATGCTACAGACCTTAAAATAATAATAAA
Organism: Gossypium hirsutum; assembly: GCF_007990345.1. Classification (NCBI taxonomy): domain Eukaryota; kingdom Viridiplantae; phylum Streptophyta; class Magnoliopsida; order Malvales; family Malvaceae; genus Gossypium; species Gossypium hirsutum. The sequence continues at coordinate 89,445,979 of NC_053426.1, forward strand.
ATAAAATTTTTGAAATCAAATTTGTGGTCCTGAAACCACTATTTTGATTTCACTGAAAATAGGTTGTTACAAGGATATTTGAAGTACGATCAGAAAAAGGCTAGGGAATATCACATCATATCCTTAAAGCTTATAAAAAAAGAAATGAACCTTCCTCATTCCCTTCTTGAATGCTGCAACCATATCTAACAAAACTTATTGGTTGGAATAAACTTGATCGATGGAAGAAATGTAGTTTTGGAGAGTTTAGAAGTACTATTGATCTGTCGCAATTTGTTGTGTTAGATTAAACTAGTTTTCATACTTACGGATCTTGAAACGAGCAATCTTATTATGTTTTACTTAATTTTTCTACTTTAGTTTCAATTTAATAAAAAGTGTGATTTGAGCTAATTTTATGACCTCAGGGGCCGAAAGAGCCTAAGGGAAGACTACGTACTTAGTGAATGTGTAGGACACCATTCAAAGGCATAAGGATTCAAGGTTGGTCACAATGTTGCAACATAGTGAACATAGTGCCAAAATGCCAAGTATGCCTTTGGTGTCGTGACACACCCCTGAAGTTGAGCCTAATCCAAGTAAACTATCTTCAGTGTCGCAACACAGGCAGTGGATGTCGCGACATCAACCTTATATGTGAAAACATTAGCAAGTTGAGGGCATTTTTGTCCTCAAAATGAAAATTATCGTAAAAACTTCAGCGGACCTAGGAGTTAAGGACAATGGCCAACCCTAACATTATAAATAGACTCATTAAACACTTGAGTATGGAACCCTTCTGTAACTTAGAATTGTCCTTTCAATGTAGTTTTTAGTTTTTATTTATTTTTAGACTTAGGATTTATTTTCAGTTTTGTTTTCGTTCGTGATATTTAGAGAATCTCCTTTGTGGAATTAGGCGCTTCAATCAACCGATACAATCAGGTTTTCTTCTTAAACTTTTATTCTTGATTCATTACTCATGTTTACTTTATTTATCATGTTTACATTTTTTAAGAAATCCATTAGGAACTAATCCTTTTATGGGGGATTACCGATTAGATGTGTGATTAATTAATTTATATGTAGGGTTTTCTTAGCAGATCAACTATTTGGGATAAGAAGAACTTAAACCCTAGGCCTAACAACCCTAGGAAGTCATTTAGGTTGAAATTAACTCGAATTTGGTATTGTCTATCTATGAACCCCTTACCCTAATCAGGTTTGGACTGTGAGGTTAAGAGATAAGTAGTTCTTGCTGACTTGCTAGTTTAATGGAAGATTGAGAGATCCTACTAGGGTAACGACTAGTTGATTAAGTAGAAACCCAAAATAGGAATTAGTTATGACTACAGAAGCGAGCTAATTAACCATGCTTAGATTTGGTTGAGTTACTGATGCGGTCATTGAGAGTACCAAAAATATCCTATCCCTATAAAATATTGATAATAATAAAAAAATAGTATAAAGGAAATAGGGTCAAAACCTCAGGGACCGGATTTGCACAATTGCTTGTTCCTCGAAATTCTAGTTAGAATCGTGCTTAAGAAAACCTGCATACCTGGGAAAAAAAGAATTAAAAGTTTTGATTTGGGAAAAATAAAATAAAAACATAATTAAAAGTTTTGATTGAAATTCCGAAAATAATAGAAATAAATAGAGTTGAGGAAAAAGAGTTCTTATGGAGAGATTCCAGCCTCCGGTTGCCTCTATCTGCCTTGGGTTCAATCCTCAACTTTTAGGTGATCTTTCTCAAACAGAATAAGCCAATTATAGTGGAAGAGGATGCCTACGACCACCAGCTCCAAGATTTTAAACTTACAATTTAGCGGAACCTGACTCTACCTAACAATCGCTTTTATGGGATCATCTTATGCTAGATCATCACTTCTCAATGGTGGATACCGCGCCACTTTTTCTCTTGGGCTTGCTAACCTCTGATGTAGTAAGCTAACAAACCGACTTTGCAACCTTCCCAAAATATACAAAGCGGCTGTTCCTTGCACACATTGAAAAGATAATTTTTTAAGAGGAATGAACGGAAGCATCAGCCCCGTAATGCAGAGAAATGATGAATACTCATTTGAGAAATCTAAGCGCAGATTCTAAGCCTCATGAACCCTTTTGGGGATTTTCAACAACCTTCGGCTAGATAAGTTTAGTGGCTCATGATTTTTAGGGAAAAGGAAATAAGTGTAATAGAATTTTTATTAAAAAATATAAAAAGAACAAAAAGCTAAACTTTATGGGAGAGAGAGTGTTTATAGAAAAGATGAGCGAAATTTGTTGTCACTCTATCCCCTATTAATAGTACTAGAAAACCTAATCTATTCCTAATAAAATTCTAAAAGATAAATACAAATAAATAAAGATAATTAAAGCTAAAAGCTAAAATTAAATCTAAATAGTAATCCTTAATAATTATCCTAATATAATTAAAAATTAAATAGAGTCTTGTGCTATAAAATCTCTTCTTTTGCATTTTTGCTCCCAAAATCTTTCACACTTTGCATTTTTGGCATCACTTTTCTCCTACTTCGCATGTTGGCCCAATTTAACTTCAAATTCATGCTTTTAGTGTAACACCCCTAACCCGTATCCGTCTCCAGACTAGGGTAAGGAGTATTAATCAACATATCTAAACATCTAGCATTCATTACACAATCATCATAACACCATAGATCATACATCAATATCAACTCCCTTATATTAGGTAAACAAGACCTTAAACATGCTTTAGGAAGGGGTCGGGACTAAACCAAATTCATACAAAATTTTCCAAAAACTTAATCATTTTTTCAAAGTTATACAGGTCACAAGCCCGTGTGAGTAGGCCGTGTGCCTCACACGGAATTGGACATGCCTGTGTGTCTAAGCCGTGGCAAAATAGGGCAGACATACTGACTTCACCACATGGACACAAGACACACCCGTGTGCCTTGACCGTGGTCGAAACTGACTTGGGTCACACTGCCGACCACATGCCCGTGTGTCTAACCTGTGTACCCTTCAAAATGGCCACACACGCCCATGTACCAAGGCTGTGTGACTCACACAGCTACCAGACACACCCGTGTGTCTAGGCCGTGCTCGAGACTGACTTCAATAGCTAAATTACAATAGACACACGGTCGAGACACACTCCTGTGTGCTCAACCATGTAGGGTGAAATTAGGCTTGGTTTAAGCCACATTTCCCACCTATCTCAAGCATTCCAAAACCACAACATTTTAGCATTATTTGCATACATTCATAGGTAACCAAGTCAACCAATTTATATATATTTTATGTCATTCAAATACCATCCAATTCACTACTCAATTTCACAACCAAAACATACCTAATCAATGCACCAAAAATCATCACAACTTACATAAGTTTTAATTACGTAAACTCATCATTTTATCACCTACTTCATACCACAAAACTTGCCACATCAACATTCCATATTCAAACTATCAAATGTGCATTATAAACATCATATGACTTACTTATCAAACACATCATTTAGGCCAACTTAAAAGGCCATTCATACCACCATTTACAAGCCAAATCTCATGGCTAGATTTCACATCACAAAAACATACTAAATACTTCTAGCCTATACATGCCATATACCATATATACAACTCTCAAAATGGTACCACAAATAGATGACTGATAGTGTGAGTGAGTTGCTAACGATCCCTAGATCTGAGCTAGCTTTATTACACTATAAAACAGAGAACATTTCACACAGTAAGCTTTAAAACTTAGTAAGTTCATGATATAATACATTTAACTCATCAATCCACTAATTCAATCTTTTAACTAACACTTAATATTACTCATCACATTACTCATAATTACTCAAAGCTATATCTTACTATCATACCATAATATCATCAACCACATAGGTTCTGTACATACCTGTACATCAAATTCTTACCTATCACATTTATCACTTCAATGCTTAATCATAATGTCATTCAATCATCTTTAGACGTTCTTTGAACTAGCACACTTGTGCCAATTATTTAGCCGAAGCTATAATATTATCGCACACTTAGTGCCATTTCATTAAATTAAACTTATATCGATATCGCACACATAGTGCCATTTATTTAGCCATCCTTGTTATATTCTTGCACATTCAGTGCCATATTTAATAGCCGTAGCTATTTCATTTCTCGCACACTTTGTGCTTCAAATTCGATTCACATTTCAAATACTTCAACGTATCAATATCATTTCTATTTATTTCATCACATACAAACATTATACAAACAAAAGGTATTATACATGAACTTACCTCGGACGTAAAGACGATGATATTAATCGATCAATCAAGCACTTTGTTTTTGCCTCGATCTAGGTCCGAATTTATCCTTTCTTGATCTATATGTATTCAAAATTAACTCATTTAATCACCAACACATTCAATTTAATATAAAAACACATCTTTGGGCATTTTTTCACTTTAGCCCCTAAAATTACACATTTTGACATTTTAGTCCTTATTACACAAAACATCAAATATACAAAATTCATCAAAACCATGCTTTAGCTGAATTTTCCTATGGTCCCTATCAGCCCATATTCATCATTTATTCCACATTTTAACCCCTCAATTTCTCATTTTCACAAATTAGTCAATAATAAACAAATTCATCAAAAATCATAATACAAAACATGTTTATCTATCACCAAGCTTTCATATTTCACCATTTAACATCACAAAATTCATGAATTCATTAATGAAATCTCATCAAATCATCATAAATTTCATGGATTTAAGCATGGGCTAGCTAGAACTCTTAATAACGATAAAAAAAGTAAAAACCATCAAAAACCGAGTCAAAATCATACCTTAATCACCAATCACAAGTGCCGAACCCTAGCTTGATCTTTTCTTTTCTTTTTCTTTCAGATTTTCGGCAAAGATGGATGATAATGGACAAATTTTATGGATTTTTTTATTAAATCAACATTTAATTATCAAATTACTAATATAACCTTTTTAATTTCATTGAAACTCCACTAACTCATATCCATTTATGTCATTTTATGAATTCAATGGTACATTTACAAATAAGGACCTTTCCTTTATTAAGACATAGCACTTAGGTACTTTTAACAAATAGCTAGCTACTTTAACATTTTACGCGATTAAGTCCATTTATCAAATAAGCACACAAATGATAAAATTTTCATACGAAACTTTCATACATGCTTAAACACATATTGTAAACACAAAAAAATAATATTAAAATATTTTTTGACTCAGATTTGTGGTCCCGAAACAACTTTTTTGAATAGGGTCTAAACCGAGCTATTACATTTAGCCCCCAAATTTCATTTTGCCTTCAATTTAGTCCCTATAAGATAAAAAAACCATAAATAGCTCAAATTAGTAGGATCATACTCAAAATAAACATATAATTAATACATAAAAATATGTCATTTTAGAGTATTATCAGTTACTTACTAATTTTTTCGTTCTCACTATTTTTTGCATGTTTTATTCTTTTATTATAAAACTTAAATTCTTTTACTTTACATTTTGTCGTAATATAATTTATTTAAAGTATTAATTAGATCTATTAACGTTTAAGTTAATATTAATTTAGTACTCTCCTCCCTTGGTTACAATCCTCAGAGTACTTACCAACTCCATTGTAAAAACTATATTACAATCTAACCCACATACTTACGGAAACTTCCTCCATTTCATATATTTAGTTGCAATATTTACACTCTGGATGATAGTTTGTCCGGAGGTGGTCAAGTTGTTGGCGCCATTGCTAGGGAGGCAACGTTGCTAGATTAATTTTAATTTTTGCGTTTTATAGAAAAATTAGGAAAATTTTTAATTATAAATATGTGTTTTATTTTTATTTTTATTTTTTCTAATGTGTTTGTTTCCATTTGTGGTTTTAGTCTATGAATCAAAGTAGAGGCACTACCATTGATCCAGAAAGACTAACAATTTGTTTCCTTTGGTAATAAGAATTGTTGAAAATCATGAATACCTAGTGTAAGACATTCACAAGAGAGGTTTATAAAAAAAATTATTAATATTTGACTTAGATTATATCATATTTAACATCTAACACGATGATGTAGGTAATAGAGGCAATTTCTTTTGATATACACTGGTTATGACCTAGTATTACTCGACCTGTTACTCGACCTAGTATTACTCGACCTGTTACTGAGACATTGGGACAAGCATGAGAAGGTTTAAAATAATTATTCAGTCAATATTAGAAGGAAGTGTAAAGTTTTTAATACAAATAGAACATTTTTATGGTGGGTTTGATGGACAATGCATGCGACAGATTGGTATTATATCCGGATGGAGTCTTTAGCTAAAAATAGGAAAAGAAATAATTGACATATTGGAAAAAATCAGCGAGAACGAGCTTACATGGGGTATAAGCTAAGAAATAAAAAACGCTAACCTGGCAAGATGAATATCTCAAAAACAAAGATTTGACAATTTGGAATTAATAGCATTAGACTCTGTCGAACCTAATGAGGATGAACCAGAGGAGGAAAGCTTGAATGACGTTGAATAAGAGAATAATGAGCTAGCCCTTCAACTTGACTGGTGGCGTAAAAGTAGAGAACACCCATAACAGGTAATTCCTACCATAACTAAAATGGTTCCTTCTATTATTAAACCACCTAAATTGGAATTAAAACCATTACCTAAACACCTAAAGTATGGATATTTAGGAGACTAGAATACTTTGCCAGTAATTATAACTTCATGGCTAAGAAGGGGTGTTATTGAGTGTATTAAAGGCGCACAAAAAGGAAATTGGATGGACTATCACTGATATTAAGGGAATTAATCATGCATTATGTCAACACAAGATCAAATTAGAAGAAAGGAATAAACCAATGGTGGATGCACAACACCGTTTAAATCCAGTTATGAAAGAAGTAGTGAAAAATGAATTACATAAGTGGTTAGATGTTGGCATTGTTTCTGCAATCTCTGATAGTGAATGGGTGAGCCTTACACAATTTGTACCAAAGAAAGGAGGATTGATAGTCATTGAGAATGACAAGAATGAGTTGATCCTAATAAAAACAGTCACTAGATGGAAGGTACGCATGTAAATGTTGTAATTTAAAAATATCATTTCCCTCTTCCCTTTATTGATCAGATGCTTAGAAGATTGACTGGGAAGGAATATTATTGTTGGTTGTGATTGTTGTGGGAAACTGAGAATGCTCATCCTAACCATTAGGTAAGCCATACTGAGCATTGATAGAGTACTCATCAAACAACACTGAAACACCTCTCACATATATAAAAGCATTGTTGGAAAAGGTCAAGTGGGCATAAAACTCCCACACCACATTTATTAAAACATCTTCCAGATGCAAGAAAAAGATTTTCCACCCATGCTTTCCAACTATGGAAGAAACTGATTCATCATACCCCATAAATGGCGCATCTTGAAAAAAAAAACCTTTTTCCAAAAAAAAATAGACACTTAGAGGTGTTATTTATGTATTTCTTTCTGTAGCTTCCTTGAAAAAGGTTCTTGGTGGCACAGGGGTGATTGAGAAGGAAAATGTTTGGCCATTGCTTTGAAAAGGTTAGAGTGATTGGGAAAGAAAAAGGCGGACACTTTGAATTCTTCGCGAAAACACGAGTAAATATGGAACGAAGGTTGAAGGTAACTGTAAAAAAGGTGAAATGATTAGGTTAAGAGAAAAAAATAAGAGTGGAAAATGAAAAAAGTTACTGGAGACGTAATGTGGGTGACAAGAGTGCGGTAATTATGGCCTAACATGGTGAGATGAGATTTGGGGGAAAAATAAAAATTTTATTAGAAGTAAATATTTTGGCTAAACTTTCTAATGGGTTAACTACTAAAAGATGAAGCCTGATCCTTAATATACCTGTAAAATTAAAAAATTTATTAAACCAATCAGATGATGTAACTGAAGAAAAATAAAATTAACAAAGTAAAACAAATAAAGTAAAAAAGGATAATGGAAACGTGGAAGTTATGTATTTTTTAGACCAATAGACTATTTATCTCGAGTCACAAAAGCACCCAGTAACATTTCAAACGTTGTCTATTGACTTTAAATGTGTCCCTCATTTTCATCTCCTTGACATCAATAGTTCCATGCGGACATACATGAGCTACCAAGCATTGTTTCTCAAAATTGAAAGGTCTATTTTGCTCTAGCAAAGTGTACAAGGGTTTCTGCTCAAATGAAACTTCATCACTATCAGAATTGTTGTAGCAAAATCTAGTGAACTTTTCCTCCACTACTGCTTCTATCAGGTCAATAGCACAATGTTCTTCATTCTTATCAGCATAATTCAGCACATTAAATACATTGAACGTGACTTGCTGTTCATTCATCCTCATGTTTAGTTCACCTCTCTGCATATCAATTAAAGTCCTATCTATAGCAAGAAAATGTCTTCCAAGAATAATTGGCACATCTTTGTTTGCTTCACAATTTAAAATAAGGAAATCTACAAGAAAAATAAACTTATCTACTCTTACCATTATGTCTTCAATTTTACCTTTCGGATGTGCGTTTGATCGAGGCATTAGATTTATACTCGCTCCTAAATCACATAATGCCTTACCAACATAATGACTTCCAATGGAACATGTGATAATGAAACTTCCTGGGTCCTTCAACTTTAGAGGCAATGTTTCATCAGCATCATTGTACATCCTTCAATGAGAGCAAAAATTTCAAATTCCCTCAATCTTCGCTTCTTTGACAAGATATTTTTCATGAATTTTATGTTGTTGGGCATTTTCTCCGATGGTATGTTGATATGGAGTTGCTTTAGGACATCCAAAAAAATTTTGAACTAAAAATCTTGCTTAGATTTCTCAAACCACTAAGGAAAAATTGGCCGTGGCCTTCCTTCAGATTGCTAATGTTGTTTTGTTGTGGCATTTTTATTGGCAGCACAATCTGATTCTGTTACAACATTCTTTTGGTTGGTTCAATCAGTTGTAAATAGCTCTACAAATGGGTCTAAATTCTTTCTATGTATGAGGTCTGAGTTGCCCTCGTCAGTTTAGCATCATTAACAACTCCAGGTAACTGAGTACCCCTTTTGAGCGTAATAGCCTTCCAATGCTCCTTCCCTTGAGATTTTGAATTTTCAGTGTCACTTGGCAATTCTCTTTGAAGTCTCGAGTTTAACGCATTGGAAATTTGCCCTACTTAATTTTCCAAAGCTCTTAGGGATGCAGCTTGATTCTGGATCACATCATCTTTTTTTTTGCTATATATTCCTTCAACAGAGCTTCCATAAATGAAGAAGATGATGCTGAAATTTGTTGAACATTTTGTCGTGGCATGGGTTGATTATAACAAAGTGGTGCATTTGTGGCATTCTGTCGAACATTGTTGGAGCTGAACATTCCTTGATTATTCCAACTGAAGTTTGGATGTTGCGTCCACCCTGGATTGTAGGTGTTGGAATATGAGTTATTATTCTAGTTGAAATTACCCAAGTAATATACAGACGCTGGGTTTGATTGGTATTCATCAAAAACATGATCTTCCCCACAATAAACACATTATAGCTCGACTATTTTCATCTCCTGAACTGCAGCTAGCCTCTTTAGTGTTTTCATCATATTAGCTAAAGATGATACCTGAGTCGTTAATGAAGTGATTGCATCAAGCTCCATTGTACCAGCAAATCTTTTGCCAGTCCCCAATCTTATAGTCGGGTATTGACAATCATTATTGGCAATCCGTTCCAAAATCTCATACATTTCATTATATGATTTATCTAGCAAAGTACCATTAGTAGGCACATCAACTACCATTATTGTATGCACATTTAATCCATTGTAAAACATTTCCATCTGTGACAGCCCAAAATTGACCCTAGTCGGGAAGTGGTTTCGGGACCGTTAAACCGAGTCACTGAAATGTTTGAATGTGATATTTATTGTCTAGAATATGTAACTATGAATGTGTGAAAATTTCAAGCTTCGATCTAGTCGATTGCATGTGAATTAAGTCAATAGGACTTATGTGAGAAAATTTTAAAATGTGATAGGTCAATGCGTAAGGACCTATTAGTGCATGTGGAAAAAAGGGGGGACTTGCATGTCAAATTCCCCCCCTAATAAGTAGTGGCCGGCCATGCTATGGGTGGAAACATGTTGGGAACATGTTGGCCTAGTGAGGTATGTAGGATAAAATATAATAAGAAGTATGGGGAATAAAGAAATGGAAAAAGGAAAGGATGTGTGTAATTGTTTCTTCCCCTCCCCATTGCCGTGAAAGTAAGAAGGAAAAACAAAAAAAAAGTGTCCATCTTTCTTCATTTCCCCTTGGCCGAATGTTCTAAGGAAGAAAGAAAAACAAGTTGTGTTTTTTGGTTCTTCTTGGCCGAATTGAAAGGAAGAAGAAGGGAGTGAAGCAATCGGTCATCTTAGGTCACTATTAAGGTAAGGAAGTTTGTACTAGCTTTTGAAATTTTAGTTGATATTGAGTGAGTTATCAAGTGATTTTTGTAAACCATGTTGAAATTTCGATTTTGGGGGTGAGTATGGTTTTCGGCTATAAAAGATTAATAAGGGTGATGATTGTGTTTCATGCTAAACTTAGATGAATAATGGTAGTTGCTCACATCTTGATATCTATGAGTTCCTTTCTTGGTTCTACCATAGACCCCCAAAGTATATGTTTATTTGGTGTTGTTGGAGATTTATGATAGAAGCTAATGAGTGAGAGTTTGATAGGCACCATGAGGTTAAACTTCATGAGATTGTAAGCTTGTAAGTTGGATGATGAAATTCATGCTTTATGAAAGTAGAAGGAGCATTCGGCCATGAAGAAAAAAAGGGGGAAATTTATGATGAATTAAGTTGGAAGCTATTATAATGTACTTGTGCATTCGGGTAAGGGATGAAAATATATGAGATGGCTATAATTAGCCTTGTGATTCGGCTCTTTTATATATATATGCACATGATGTATTGGTATGATACATATATATATATCACCCCAAAGTATATGTTTATATATGGTGGTGGTTTAGTTATGGACTAAATGATGGATACATATTGAGTTATAATATGTAATGCATTAGTTAGTAAAATGTATGTCATTTATATGTGGTACTAAGAATATAATTTGGCCTCAAAGTAGACATGCATATTCGGCCACATGAGATGGATTGGCGTTGCATGAATTCGGTTAGAGGCAAACATATTGATGCCTATATCTTGGTAAGGACAATCGGCTAAAGGGGAGTGTGGGTTAATATGTTGAGTTGATGCATGATTTCACATGTATGTGACTTTAAAGTCTAATGTATAAATATGGGCTAAGTGCCTTATGTTCCTCTTTTCGATGCTCAAATGATTAAATCAATTTATTTGTTTAATTAAGCTCAAGAGCAAAGGGGAAATAAATCCGATAAAGGGAAGGAAAAAGTGGTCGAATAGCCATCGGAATCGTTCGACGACATCCGAGGTAAGTTCTTGAGTAAAAGAGCTTAAATTATGATGTGATTAGATCATGTTTTGAGCAAATTAAAATCATGCTCTTTGTGTGGCTATTGAGCCGAATTTGCAAGAATGATAAATGTCTTGTGTTTGAGTTTTGCTAACAAAAATGAAATACGAATGGGCCATGATTTATTGTTAAATGTGCATGGTTATTTGAATTCTGTCCGGGCTAAGTCCCGAAGGCTTGTGCTAAGTGACAATATCCGGACTAAGATCCGAAGGCATTTGTGCGAGATACTAATTCCGGGCTAAGCCCGAAGGCATTTGTGCGAGATACCAAATCCGGGTTAAGTCCCGAAGGCATTTGTGCGAGTTACTAAATCCGGGTTAAGTCCCGAAGGCATTTGTGCGAATTACTATAACCGGGCTATGTCCCGAAGGCATTTGAACGAGGAGCTATATCCGGTTAAATTCCGAAGGTACGTGATTTGGGAATGAATGAACTTGCTGTAAAATTCCAGTTAATACTCTCGAAACATCCCAACATTGAGGTATGTTTCGTATGTGCTTGAATTTAGTTGAGCCCTTACAAATAAGTATTCGCTCAGTTGATAAACGAGCTACCGGCCTTTGGCTGAGTTGATCTTTTGTGTATGTACATAAGGGTTGATAATGTGAAGCAAGTACGATATCGTAAATTTGTGCATATGAAACTATCCGTTTAGCTATATGAATGCTATACTTTTGTTGTGCTGGAATTCATTGCTCAAAACTTACTAAGCATAAATTGCTTACTCCGTTTCATTGCTCCTCTGTTTTATAGATTTGGGTTCTCCAGCTATCGGACTCGGGATCTTGAGGTCAAAGTCGCCCACACTATCAAAGCCCCCTTTTGGTACAATTTTGGTTGAACTTCGAAATGGCATGTATAGGACTACCCGTTTGTTGTGGGTCGTGGACCCTTTGGACTTGTATAATTTTGGATAGCCATGCGAAAATGGCTTATATGTGTTTGAGTATAATGTTATAATCATTCGGTGTGGATATGCTTGACAAGGATTAGCCATGGGAATGGTTAACCACTATCATAAATTGTGCTAATTATGCAAAAAGGGCTAGTTGAATCATGGAAACCATGAAATAGGTAAAGTCTACCTTAAAGGCAGATGCTGACAGCAGCAGTGATGTAGATTTAGAAAATCACTAAAAATAGTAGGAAGGGAATTAAATAGTGAATAAATTATGTAAACAAACCTTGATGAATCTAGTTTCATAGGAAAGTAACGAAACAATCATACGGACAGTATGTTAAGAGATATTCAGGTTCTCGTGAGACAGGGCCAGAACGGTTTCTGGATTCCCTGTTCCGACTTTGGAAATTCACTATAAATTAACCAGAGATAACTAGGAGTCATACCATATATGTATAGATTCCTCTCTGAGTCTAGTTTCTATAGAAACAAACGGCATCAGTATTGGAGTCCTGTACAAGGAGATATCCAAGTCGTAATGCGCAAAGGTCAGGGTAGTCGATCCCTGTAACATGGGAGACTTTGACTAATAAACTGTACTAATTGGCCCGACCAAAAATTCTATAAAAAAATATGTAGATGGGCACATGAGTCTAGTTTCAGGGAAAAATAACGAAACTGATTTTCGAGTTGTGAAACTCAAGATATGATTTTTAAAGCGACTAGTACGCAGATTGGCAGTGTCTGGGAATTTTTTTATAAGGGGTTTAAAGTCTGTTAACACCTCGTGTTCGACTCCGGTGTCGGTCTCGGGTTCGGGGTGTTACATTTGATTGGTATCAGAGCCACAGTTTAGTCGATTCTAGGACTACCGTAATGCGTTGGGTCTAGCTATACATGCCATTTTATGTGATTATTGGATAGTGTGGTGATTTCTGACATTTGCAAATGTGTTAATTTATAGTAATGGATCCCGATCCCGACCGAGAGGTAGCTGATGATCTTGAGAGTGTGGCGCCTGCTCCCGCACAAGGGACAGCGCCGGCGGACTCTCAACCTAATGCTAGTAACCCGAATGATAAAGCTAGACAAGCTTTCTATAGCGTGATGAATGATTGGTTCAACCAATACATTCGAACTAATACGGCTGTTCCACAACCTCCATTCCCGACTAATACCACCCCCGCACCTACAATACCTCCGGTAACTGACCAAATAAGGTCAAATAAGCCCCCAGTTGACAAAATCCGAAAACATGGGGGCTACTGAATTTAAGGCTACGGATAGCGACGATGCCGAGCAAGCTGAATTTTGGTTGGACAACACTATCCGGGTACTCGATGAGCTATCTTGTACACCCGATGAATGCCTAAAGTGTACTATCTCCTTGCTACGTGATTCTGCCTACTATTGGTGGAGTACTCTGACTTCTGTTGTGCCCCGAGAGCAAGTAACTTGGGAGTTTTTCCAAACTGAGTTTCGGAAAAAGTATATCAGTCAGAGATTTGTTGATAAAAAACGGAAGGAATTTCTTGAGCTTAAGCAAGGTTCCATGTCGGTTACTGATTACGAGCGAAAATTTGTTAGACTTAGCAAATACGCTCGGGAATGTGTTTCGTCCGAGGCTATCATGTGTAAACGCTTCGAGGATGGGCTGAATGAAGATATAAAAATGTTCGTTGGCGTTCTTGAAATACGAGAGTTCGTAGTACTTGTCGAGCGAGCTTGTAAAGCCGAAGAGCTTAGAAAAGAAAAACAAAAAGTTGATGAGGGAACTGGAGAGTTTCGTAAAAGATCTTCGGGAAAGTCTCTTCAACAGGCATCGAAGAAATTTCGAGATGATGTGGGCTGGTCGAGAGGCACTTCGGGCCTTTTTAGACGAGATCGTGATCGACCCCCTATGGGTACACGAGGCACTTCGGTCGCCAGTGTTGGGAATGAACGTCGAGACAGAACGAAATGTCGATATTGCGGTAAATGGCATTCGGGGAGTTGTAGATTCCCTGACCGCTCCTGTTACAAGTGCGGATCAGTTGACCACTTCATTAAAGATTGCCCGAGGTTGTCTGAACAGAATGAAAATCAGAGTGGGAAACCGGGTGCTACCACTGCTCGAGGTAGACCATCTGGAAATACGGGCAATGCTGGTGGTGGTCAGAGAGGATCTAGAGATGCTACGACCAGATCCGAGGCTCGTGCGCCTGCTAGAGCTTATGCTATACGTGCCCGCGAGGATGCTTCTTCGCCTGATGTTATTACCGGTACTTTTACTCTCTTTGATACTAATGTAATTGCTTTGATTGACCCCGGTTCTACTCATTCTTATATATGTGAAACCTTAGCATCCAGTAAGACTTTACCTATTGAGTCTACTGAGTTCGTAATTCGGGTGTCAAATCCCTTGGGTCGTTACGTGCTTGTCGACAAAGTGTGTAAGTAATGTCCCCTAGAAATTCGAGGTGCGCAAATAACGAAGTAATCCGAGTTGAGTCTACGGACTTGGAGGGGATGCCAGCTGTAATATCAGCAATGTTGGCCCAGAAATATGTAAGAAAAGGGTGCGAAGCATACCTTGCGTATGTACTGGATGACAAAGAATTAGACAAGAAACCCGAATCTATGCCGGTGGTTTGTGAATACCCGGATGTTTTTCCTGAAGGATTACCGGGTTTACCACCTGTTCGGGAGGTAGAGTTTGGTATTGAGCTTGTACCTGGGACTATGCCGATTTCGATAGCTCCGTATCGTATGGCACCAACCGAGTTAAAAGAGTTGAAAACTCAGTTGAAAGAATTGACGGATAGAGGTTTTGCTCGACCAAGTTTCTCACCCTGGGGTGCACCAGTATTGTTCGTGAAAAAGAAGGACGGAACCATGAGGTTGTGCATTGACTATCGTCAACTGAATAAAGTGACGATAAAGAACAAATATCCGTTGCCGCGCATCGATGATTTGTTCGACCAACTGAAGGGAGCCACAGAGTTCTCAAAAATAGATTTGAGATCGGGCTATTATCAGTTGCGAATTCGAGAATCGGACATACCCAAAACTGCCTTCAAGACGAGATATGGTCACTACGAGTTCTTAGTGATGCCGTTTGGGCTCACTAATGCCCTGCGGTATTTATGGATTTGATGAATCGGATCTTCAGACCATATTTGGATCGGTTCATAGTTGTGTTCATTGATGACATCTTGGTCTATTCAAGAGATGAGACCGAACATGCTGAGCACCTGAGACTGGTGTTGCAAATTTTGCGGGATAAGCAGTTATATGCTAAGTTCAGTAAGTGTGAGTTCTGGTTAAGAGAGGTTAGCTTCTTGGGTCATGTGGTATCCGCATCGGGTATTCGAGTTGACCCGAACAAAATTTCAGCAATACTTAACTGGAAGCCTCCAAGAAATATTACCGAAGTTCAGAAATTCCTGGGACTCACCGGTTATTACCGACGATTTGTCAAAGGTTTCTCGATGATAGCCACACCAATGACGAAGCTACTTCAAAAGGATGTTAAGTTCGAATGGACGGAGAAATGTCAGAAAAGTTTTGATCAACTAAAAACTTATTTGACTGAAGCTCCAATTTTAGTGCAACCCGAATCAGGCGAAGAGTTTGTCATTTATAGTGGCGCATCCCTACTTGGGTTGGGTTGCGTATTGATGCAAGAAGGTCGAGTGGTGGCCTATGCGTCGAGACAATTGAAGCCACATGAGAAAAATTATCCGACCCATGATCTTGAACTAGCTGCCATCGTATTTGCTTTAAAAATATGGCGACATTACTTATTTGGTGAGAAGTGCCATGTATTTTCGGATCACAAAAGTCTCAAAAATTTGATGACTCAAAGAGACTTAAATCTGCGACAAAGACGTTGGCTTGAGTTGTTGAAAGATTACGAGCTTGTCATTGATTACCACCCGGGAAAGGCTAATATGGTTGCGGACGCCTTAAGCCGGAAATCATTGTTTGCTTTACGAGCGATGAATGTGCACTTGTCTGTTCTACCCGACAATGTGTTAATAGCTGAATTAAAAGCCAAACCATTATTGATTCATCAAATTCGTGAAGCCCAGAAAGTTGATGATGAATTGGTTGCAAAACGGGCTGAGTGTGCTCCGAACAAGGAATCGGAGTTTCAAATTGATGATGATGATTGTTTGAGGTTCAGAAGTCGTTTGTGTGTTCCAAGGAATTCGAAACTCATTTCGATGATTCTGAACGAAGCCCATTGTAGCCGAATGTCAATTCACCCGGGGAGTACGAAAATGTACAACGATTTGAAACGTTGGTTTTAGGTGGCATGGTATGAAACGAGACATCTTCGACTTTGTTTCGAGATGTTTAATATGTCAACAAGTGAAAGCGGAACATCAAGTACCTTCAGGATTACTTCAGCCGATCATGATACCCGAGTGGAAATGGGATCGAGTCACAATGGACTCTGTGTCCGGACTGCCATGGTCAACAAGTAAGAAGGATGCGATTTGGGTTGTTGTTGATAGACTGACTAAGTCGGCTCACCTTATCCCCGTGCGTACGGATTTTTCATTGGATAAACTAGCCGAATTGTATGTTTCTCAAATTGTGAGATTACACGGGGTACCTATTTCTACCGTGTCGGATAGAGATCCGAGATTCACCTCGCGATTTTGGAGGAAATTGCAAGAAGCTTTGGGTACCAAGCTGCATTTAAGCACTGCTTTTCACCCCCAAACTGATGGTCAATCCGAGCGGATAATTCAGATACTTGAGGATATGTTGAGATGTTGCATCCTCGAGTTCAGTAGTTCATGGGAACGGTATTTACCTTTGATTGAATTCGCTTACAACAATAGTTTTCAATCAAGTATTAAGATGGCACCTTACGAGGCTTTGTACGGTCGTAAATGCCGTACACCATTGTTTTGGACCGAGCTCGGTGAAAGTAAAATTTTCGGAGTTGATTTGATTAAGGATGCCGAACAGAAAGTAAAGGTAATTCGTGAAAGTCTGAAAGCAGCCACAGATCGTCAAAAATCGTATGCGGATTTGAAACGAAAGGACATTGAATATCAGGTGGGAGATAAAGTGTTCCTTAAAGTTTCGCCTTGGAAAAAGGTACTCAGGTTTGGCCGTAAGGGCAAGTTGAACCCGAGATTCATTGGGCCGTACGAAATCTCCGAACGAGTTGGTCCGATTGCGTATAGATTGATTTTGCCCCCTGAGCTTGAAAAGATTCACGACGTCTTTCATGTTTCGATGCTTCGACGCTATCGATCTGATCCATCGTACATAATTAGCCCATCAGAGGTTGAAATTCAAGCCGATATGAGTTATGAAGAAGAACCGATGCGTATCCTAGCTCGTGAAGTAAAGGAGTTGCAGAACAAAAGGGTTCCGTTAGTGAAGGTGTTATGGCTCAAACACGGGATCGAGAAAGCTACTTGGGAAACCGAGAGCTCAATGAAAGAACGATACCCAAACCTATTTACTGGTAAGATTTTCGGGGACGAAAATTTCTTAAGTGGGGGAGAGTTGTGACAGCCCAAAATTGACCCTAGTCGGGAAGTGGTTTCGGGACCGTTAAACCGAGTCACCGAAATGTTTGAATGTGATATTTATTGTCTAGAATATGTAACTATGAATGTGTGAAAATTTCAAGCTTCGATTTAGTCGATTGCATGTGAATTAAGTCAACAGGACTTATGTTAGAAAATTTTAAAATGTGATAGGTCAATGCGTAAGGACCTATTAGTGCATGTGGAAAAAAGGGGGGACTTGCATGTCAAATTCCCCCCCTAATAAGTAGTGGCCGGCCATGCTATGGGTGGAAACATGTTGGGAACATGTTGGCCTAGTGAGGTATGTAGGATAAAATATAATAAGAAGTATGGGGAATAAAGAAATGGAAAAAGGAAAGGATGTGTGTAATTGTTTCTTCCCCTCCCCATTGCCGTGAAAGTAAGAAGGAAAAACAAAAAAAAAGTGTCCATCTTTCTTCATTTCCCCTTGGCCGAATGTTCTAAGGAAGAAAGAAAAACAAGTTGTGTTTTTTGGTTCTTCTTGGCCGAATTGAAAGGAAGAAGAAGGGAGTGAAGCAATCGGTCATCTTAGGTCACTATTAAGGTAAGGAAGTTTGTACTAGCTTTTGAAATTTTAGTTGATATTGAGTGAGTTATCAAGTGATTTTTGTAAACCATGTTGAAATTTCGATTTTGGGGGTGAGTATGGTTTTCGGCTATAAAAGATTAATAAGGGTGATGATTGTGTTTCATGCTAAACTTAGATGAATAATGGTAGTTGCTCACATCTTGATATCTATGAGTTCCTTTCTTGGTTCTACCATAGACCCCCAAAGTATATGTTTATTTGGTGTTGTTGGAGGTTTATGATAGAAGCTAATGAGTGAGAGTTTGATAGGCACCATGAGGTTAAACTTCATGAGATTGTAAGCTTGTAAGTTGGATGATGAAATTCATGCTTTATGAAAGTAGAAGGAGCATTCGGCCATGAAGAAAAAAAGGGGGAAATTTATGATGAATTAAGTTGGAAGCTATTATAATGTACTTGTGCATTCGGGTATGGGATGAAAATATATGAGATGGCTATAATTAGCCTTGTGATTCGGCTCTTGTATATATATATATATGCACATGATGTATTGGTATGATACATATATATATCACCCCAAAGTATATGTTTATATATGGTGGTGGTTTAGTTATGCACTAAATGATGGATACATATTGAGTTATAATATGTAATGCATTAGTTAGTAAAATGTATGTCATTTATATGTGGTACTAAGAATATAATTTGGCCTCAAAGTAGACATGCATATTCGGCCACATGAGATGGATTGGCGTTGCATGAATTCGGTTAGAGGCAAACATATTGATGCCTATATCTTGGTAAGGACAATCGGCTAAAGGGGAGTGTGGGTTAATATGTTGAGTTGATGCATGATTTCACATGTATGTGACTTTAAAGTCTAATGTATAAATATGGGCTAAGTGCCTTATGTTCCTCTTTTCGATGCTCAAATGATTAAATCAATTTATTTGTTTAATTAAGCTCAAGAGCAAAGGGGAAATAAATCCGATAAAGGGAAGGAAAAAGTGGTCGAATAGCCATCGGAATCGTTCGACGACATCCGAGGTAAGTTCTTGAGTAAAAGAGCTTAAATTATGATGTGATTAGATCATGTTTTGAGCAAATTAAAATCATGCTCTTTGTGTGGCTATTGAGCCGAATTTGCAAGAATGATAAATGTCTTGTGTTTGAGTTTTGCTAACAAAAATGAAATACGAATGGGCCATGATTTATTGTTAAATGTGCATGGTTATTTGAATTCTGTCCGGGCTAAGTCCCGAAGGCTTGTGCTAAGTGACAATATCCGGACTAAGATCCGAAGGCATTTGTGCGAGATACTAATTCCGGGCTAAGCCCGAAGGCATTTGTGCGAGATACCAAATCCGGGTTAAGTCCCGAAGGCATTTGTGCGAGTTACTAAATCCGGGTTAAGTCCCGAAGGCATTTGTGCGAATTACTATAACCGGGCTATGTCCCGAAGGCATTTGAACGAGGAGCTATATCCGGTTAAATTCCGAAGGTACGTGATTTGGGAATGAATGAACTTGCTGTAAAATTCCAGTTAATACTCTCGAAACATCCCAACATTGAGGTATGTTTCGTATGTGCTTGAATTTAGTTGAGCCCTTACAAATAAGTATTCGCTCAGTTGATAAACGAGCTACCGGCCTTTGGCTGAGTTGATCTTTTGTGTATGTACATAAGGGTTGATAATGTGAAGCAAGTACGATATCGTAAATTTGTGCATATGAAACTATCCGTTTAGCTATATGAATGCTATACTTTTGTTGTGCTGGAATTCATTGCTCAAAACTTACTAAGCATAAATTGCTTACTCCGTTTCATTGCTCCTCTGTTTTATAGATTTGGGTTCTCCAGCTATCGGACTCGGGATCTTGAGGTCAAAGTCGCCCACACTATCAAAGCCCCCTTTTGGTACAATTTTGGTTGAACTTCGAAATGGCATGTATAGGACTACCCGTTTGTTGTGGGTCGTGGACCCTTTGGACTTGTATAATTTTGGATAGCCATGCGAAAATGGCTTATATGTGTTTGAGTATAATGTTATAATCATTCGGTGTGGATATGCTTGACAAGGATTAGCCATGGGAATGGTTAACCACTATCATAAATTGTGCTAATTATGCAAAAAGGGCTAGTTGAATCATGGAAACCATGAAATAGGTAAAGTCTACCTTAAAGGCAGATGCTGACAGCAGCAGTGATGTAGATTTGGAAAATCACTAAAAATAGTAGGAAGGGAATTAAATAGTGAATAAATTATGTAAACAAACCTTGATGAATCTACTTTCATAGGAAAGTAACGAAACAATCATACGGACAGTATGTTAAGATATATTCAGGTTCTCGTGAGACAGGGCCAGAACGGTTTCTGGATTCCCTGTTCCGACTTTGGAAATTCACTATAAATTAACCAGAGATAACTAGGAGTCATACCATATATGTATAGATTCCTCTCTGAGTCTAGTTTCTATAGAAACAAACGGCATCAGTATTGGAGCCCTGTACAAGGAGATATCCAAGTCGTAATGCGCAAAGGTCAGGGTAGTCGATCCCTGTAACATGGGAGACTTTGACTAATAAACTGTACTAATCGGCCCGACCAAAAATTCTAGAAAAAAATATGTAGATGGGTATATGAGTCTAGTTTCAGGGAAAAATCACGAAACTGATTTTCGAGTTGTGAAACTCAAGATATGATTTTTAAAGCGACTAGTACGCAGATTGGCAGTGTCTGGGAATTTTTTTTGTAAGGGGTTTAAAGTCTGTTAACACCTCGTGTTCGACTCCGGTGTCGGTCTCGGGTTCGGGGTGTTACACCATCTGTGTCTAGTGTTCAAAACCATGCATCTGACATTTCGTAAGTAATTCCTTATATCACTCCCAAGCTTGAAACAATGTCTCATCCTCTATTTGCCGAAAAAATGTAATAGCATTCCTTAACTTGGCATTCATATTTGGAGGATGATACCATAGAAAAAACAATTGACAAAGATCATTCCAAGATGCCACAATCCCCAACGACAAAGCGTTCAACCATGCTTTTCCATGATCTGCGACATCCTGAATTAGGGCTTAGTTAGAACACTGGTTTCCAGACAAAAAATCTGAAGTAGAAATGATTATTTTATGATTCTTATAAGGTCTATGATATGATTGCATGCTTGTGTGAAGGTTTCATGAAGAAATTCTATTGATAAAGTGTTCAATTTGATATTTAGGACTAAATTGCAAAAATTGCAAAATATGAGTTCTAGAAGCTTCAAGCATGAAATTGCATTGGATCATTAATTAGAGGTCCTTAAATAGAAATTTAACCAAGTTCTAAAATTTTGGACAAAAATGGGCATGAATAGGAAAAACTGGAAAGAAAGGCCTTAAGGGTATTTTTGTCTTTTGGTAAATAAAAGAATAAAAAGGGAAAAATCAAGTCAAAATTGTGTTCATCTTCCTCCTTGTATGCCGAAATTTGCAAGGGTTCCATAGCTAGGGTTTTCAACTTTTCAAGCTTGATTGTAAGTGCTCCCTAGCCCAGTTTTTTATGTTCTTTGCATTTTTGAAGTCCTTGAAGCATGATCTATCCATTTCTAGCCATATTTTGAGCTAGGGTTCATGTATGAAATTTGACCCATGTGTGACATGTTTTTATTTTGATGTTTAATGAAGAAAATGAAAGTTTGATGTGTGTTTAACATCTCTTACTAAGTGATTTTAGTGAAAACACCTAAAAAAGACTTATTTGAAAAAGGTGTAAAAATGAGTAATAAAAATGTGAAATAAAGGAAATATGGGCTGATATGGGCATGGTATAGGTTCAGCTAGGCTTGGGTAATAATGAAAATGAATACGATTCATTTTACGAGCCTAGAGACTAATTTTTTAATATGTAAAAGTTTAGAGGAAAAACTATAATTTTGCATAAATATAGTTTTTGGATTGATTTGAATAATGTGTTGATTAAATGAGCTGAATTTGCTATTATAGATCAAGAAAAACGGAGTCCGAACCTAGACCGGGGAAAGAACAAGATTTTGGACTAAATCGAATTAATTGTCCATATTTTGTACCGAGGTAAGTTCATGTGTAAATAATGCAATATTGGATCATGTTTTAATGCGTTATTAATGTAGGAATTTCTATATTTAATTATTATGACGAGTGTATGAATGACTTTATGGTCAATGAGAATGACATTGTGAACAAGTTCGACGAATACGAGTTATCAAGAAATTCCCGTTTGAACCTTAGGAATAGTTTGGGATACAAGTGACATGTCACTAGGAGCTATGTGATTATGAGCTCATGAGATTATATGTGTATGTGATTATGTGAATCTAGGTGCTAGTCTTGTACGTTCTACTGGTGACTGGGTAGCCCGACATGTGTTGCGGGTACCTGTCGGCTTGTGTGAGCTGCTCGAGTAGTTACGTCCTAACTGTCATCTTATGTGAGCAGGCCCATGATTAGCTTGAGATCGAGCAATATGTTATTGTGATATGAGGTAGCATGTGGCTACGTTTGAAGCACTATGTGCAAGTCTTCCGTGTATCCGATAGTATTTCGACTGTTCAACGGGTAAACCTGTGAGTTATTTGACAAGTCATTGATGAGGAAATATGACAATGTGTTACGGGTTGGTACAGATATATATGAAAAACTCATGAATGATCTCGGTATGTGATGAACTTTTGGTAAGATTGAAAATGTGTAAGTTATGTCTTCAAATTTAAGCTATGCCTATGAATTTATGATAACACATAAGTAAACTATGTTATGTCAATGTTATTTATATATATGATTAAGTTGCTATTTATTTGCATGTGAACTTACTAAGCTTTATGCTTACTCCTCTCTCTTTTTTTAATTTTCTTCTAGCATCGCCAAGCTAGCTCAGGGATCGAAGGACGTCAGAGGCTCGATTACACTATCAACTGGACATTGGGTATAGTTAGTCTTAACATTTTAAGTATGGCATGTATAGGGACTTGGTCTTTTTGTTATATGTCATATTGGTCTAGCCAAATGTGTTGGCTTGTGGAAATATTTGATTAATTTTGTATATGGCCATGTGATGTGGTTCATATTGATTATTTGGGTTATAACCCTAATCAATTATGCATGCATACAATGTATTATGCTTGACGTGATTGCTTCTGGATGAGATGTGTGATGAATGACACATGTGCTAAATGAATGAATCATAGCTAATAAGTATGACTAAAACTATGGTATAATTAAGTAAATTGAAAGTAGGTTTAGCATGATGAATGAATATGAAATTGGTGTGGAATGCCATATGAAAGCATGATGGTTTGGGATAGGAGATATGTTGACATTACAAAGGCATGGGTTAATCATGTTTATGAGTATTTGAGTGACTAATTCTATATGTTGCATGCCATCAAAGATGAGTGAGTGAATAAGCATTTAAAGGTGTCAAATGGCTTGGAAAATAGCCTCAAAGTTGTCCGCACGAGTAGACACATGGGCGTGTGTGACACACGGTTTTCCCCATCGGCGTGTGATTCGGTCGTGTGTCCCCTGCACCCTAATTAATGCAAGACAAAATGCCCAGTAGTAAACACACGGGCGTGTGTCTCTACCGTGTGAAGGGCACAACCTTAGGACATGGGCATGTGCCCAGGCCATGTGAAGTCTACCCCTGATTTTGGAATTTAATTTGCCACACGGTTTGAGCACACGGGCATGCAACTTGGCCATGTGACCTTATTTTGGTTGATAATGTCATAGTCAGAGAGTTATACGGGTTGAGGACACGAGTGTGTCCCAAGCCACACGGGCGTGTGACTCTCCAAAATAAGAAAAATTTTCTAAGTGTCATAAAGGTTCTGAAAGTTCTCGATATAGTCCCAAACTACTCTCGGTGTATGTTTCGGGCCTCGTAGGACCTTTTAAGGGACAAATTGCATGTGATTTAAAGGTTTCAAATTTGGATGAAATTTTATGGCCCGGATTTGTATGCTTGTTTATGTTTAACTTCGGTAATGCCTCGAACCTTGTCCTGACATATGATACGGGTAAGGGGTGTTACACGACCTCTTAATGAATATGGAAACAGTTTAAGTCGCAGGGTGTCTTCAGGAACACCCTGTTGCTTGAATGAGTCACAGACTTCTAAGAAAAGTCTTAAGTGCCGTCGTGGATCTTTGGTAGGTAATTCACTGAACTATCCTACCGTTTGCAACATCTGAAACATTATCGGTTTCAACTCGAACAACTGAGCTTAAATGTGTGACCTGACTATTCACAACATGCTCTCGAATGGGTCTGTCTATATCTTCCATCACACGAAGGATAAGCAAATCAACATCCTGACAATTCGGATGTAATAGATCTTCCCTACCTGGATCATTTCCAATCCTAGCCATATCTTGCAATTCTCGTCTCTTTCTTCTCAAAGTTCTCTCGATCTCTATTTTAAAAGGATACTCTTCATTAGCAGGAATTCCTCTACTCATGCACTAATAGAAAACCTTTAGAAATTAAAAACAACAAAGTTAAATAAAACTACTAGAATTATATAAGAAAATAACAAAATCAAATTTCACCAAATTTTCGATACCCGACAATGGCATCAAAAACTTGTCACATGTGAATATAAAATGCGAATGTGCAAGTGTGCACATCAAATCAAGTAATAAAGTAGTAAGTAAGATTCCTCAGGGATCGGATACGATTAATTCGGTTAAGCTATTACTATAAACTATATGAATCAGGTTGTGGTAAAACAGAATAATAATTTGTAGAAGAATAATCATGTATGCAATATTAAAATCAAATAACAAACTAAAAATGTTGTGACAAAGATACAAACACAAAGTTTAGAGGATCTACATTGTTGAATGGGAAGGTTGGGATTACTAAGATTCTTTCCTCATAACACAATAATGCCATGGCAAAATCTTAACCAATCTGTTATTCAAATTAAATTTAAGGTAGTTTGCTTCTTTCGAGAGTTAGACTTTAAGCTACCCTACCTAAGGTTTTGAATGTCTACAAGCCTTAAGAAGGATACCCAGCATTGTTTCTTCCTTTCTCTGTACAAAGCCCAGGGTTGAATGCTTCTCATTCTTCTTTGTGTTGCTTCTCTGTACAAACCCAGCATTGTTTCTTCCTTTCTCTGTATAAAGCCCAGGGTTGAATGCTTCTCATTCTTCTTTGTGTTGCTTCTCTGTACAAACCCAGCATTGTTTCTCCCTCTTTCCTTGTGTCTCTAGATCTCCCATGAGAAATTGTGTGAGAGGAAAAACTACCTAATCCCTCTCTTTCTCTTCCTTCTTTTTATAGGGTAGGTCCCCTCTCAGGACACACTCTTTTCTCCCTCTTTTTCAAGTGGATATTTATGGTACAAGTACAACTGGTTGAGAGTGGTACAAATTGACAGCTGAACCAATATCTTCCTAGAATTTTCATGGCATTTGTGCTGGCAATCTATTCAACATTTTTTCATGAAAGAACTTCACTCCTTCATTTCTTTTCCTCCTTTTTGCACATGCTATAATCAACATGCAATTCATTTCCTCCCACAAGTAAAAGTAACATATAAGGACATTGAAAGCACAATCCAAGCTTCATGATGCAATATTATAAAAAAAAAACTAAAATAGGTTCCTAAAATGCAACTAATTTTACTCAAGTACAAACAATTAACCAAGTCTTAAAGCCTGAAATATAACTCTTTTCAAGAGTTATAAATAAGGTGCTGGTCACGCTAGCCAACATTTAGCAACGAGCTATCTCATCAAACTACTCCTAGCATTTTCTAGCCTCAGTTTGAGTAGTCGGATGACACTTATTGTCAAGAACTATGTTAAGTTTCTCACAAATTAGGACAATTATCATGTTCCTTTTCCATTCCTTATAGTTACTTTCGTTCAATTTGTTTTCAGTGAGTATGTTCAATAAGGGAGTTGGTGTTATTTTCGAATTGAAAATAAAACATTCATATTGAACTATCTAAAGATAAACTCTCCTCTCGATCTCGTTTATCTAGGTTTTCCGCTAGAAGCTTCAATTCTAGCGTATTAAGCATTTTGAAATAATCGAACAACCAATTAATCAAGAATAGACATTATATTAAGCTAACAACCAACCAACCATCTAACAATTTAGCAAGCTTAACATCCAAACAGAATTTCATCAAACAGTTAATAAGTATACTATAAAGATAAGGATAAAAAATGTTCATTTAGATGTGGAACCCATGGAACATAAAAGCTTCATCCATCTTCATTCATAAAGTCTTTTATAATAAAAAAGAAAGAAAACTTCAAGAATAAAATCTACTCTAAAAAGAAAAGAGAAAACCTAAACTAAAAATGAAAAGTAAAAGAAAACCTAACCCTACAACTATGGGAAAATAAAGGAAACTATCAGCCACCAAAAATCTGATAACAAAGGGTTATAAAGTTGTATTTATGGCCTACTAATATTTAACCTAACATTGATCACTTTTTGCTTAAGTAAGAAGACATAAGCTCGTTTGGACACAAAATTGTCCCTGCAGATTTTCACTCATCAAGCTTGGTTATCGCGATACCCACAACAATCTTAAGATTGGGAGCTCGGGGGTCTCGGTATCACGATACCACTATAAATGGCATCTATTCTTCTTATTTTAAACTTCCATGTTTTGATATCATGATACCTCCTTTCTAGGTGATATTTTCTTCACGTTTGGGCCACCGTCGACTCCTACAATACTCAATCAACTTGTGAGGTTCCCTATGACACGATTGGCCAATTTGGGTCCCAAAAATGGCTTTAAACAAATAAAAAAATTTGTTAACAAACTAAAAATTAAAAAAAAGTATAAAAGACACTTAAATTACTTGAGAACAAGCTCCTTAAGTGTAATGGAGAGCCTAACTTTACGTATCAATTTGCGGCAGATCAAACTCTCCCACACTTCACTTTTTGCTCTCATACAAACACATAAAACATGCAAAAAGACAGCTCTTGAACTAAATCAAAAAATTAGTTCACATAGTGGTAAAACATTGAACTTGTACGAAAACTACCTCACATGCAACTTAAGAGTGATATCTAATTAACTCAGGTATTCTTAATTCAAACACAATTAGTTCAATAAGTTAAAGTGCTAATAAATATAAAGGAAATTAAAACAAATGCATGTACAAGAGTTGTCCATCAAAATGGATTACATGAATAGTTCATAGATATAAAAAATTAATTGGTCTTGTTCATCCACAAAAATGCAAGTAATTCAAGAATTATTGTGTTAGTGAATTATTTGAGTCCCAAAGGTCTTCTAGGCTTGTAATGTTTTGAGCCTTAGGATGGTTCACAGTTGAAACAACAAATAGCTCAAAACAGTTTCAAGCACCAGAAATGGTTAAGCACATGACATTGTTTCCCATTTGCCCCAAATTTATTCATAAGCTCGCCTCATTATTTCTTCTTCCCTCACCTATCTTATTTCTCCAAAATTTTAGAAGATATTACGCAATATTGCCACATACGAAACTAGTAAGAATTAATACATTAGGACTTGAAAGATTTTCTTTCCGAGTTCAATTTTTATTTTATTTAAGCTCTTTTTATTTTTTTTCACTATTTTCACTCACAATGACTTTAAGTCACACATTGCTTTTATTCACTCATCATTTCAATTTTTTTATTTTTATCTTTTTTTTATAACTCGAATTAGTAAGTTTCTATATGTACTATATCACATAGTCTCTACTTTTCCTTTTTATCACACAAGAAGCTACTCTAACATCTCTACCTAACCCTCACTGTTCATGTCTCGACATCCATTACATAGTGCATTGTAGCATTTGGGATAGTGAAGGGTTGAGTTCTTGACTCATTTAGGCTTAAGGCTTCAATATTAATGCTTAACAAGAAAAGGATACTTTAGGCTCAAAGTGTAGGAACTAATGGTATATAGAAAAGGTAAGGTTTTTAGGCTCTAGGCTAAGTAAACAATGCCTAAGGTCTTTCACAAAATATCCACAAAACACAACTTCTATCATGCATACATCTATTCAAATGAACAATTAACAATTTAATTTATTTATCTACAAGGCTCCACAGACTTCATTCATCCTATGCCACACCTTATACATTTTTATTAAAGGTTATTACCTTTAATCTATTATACAAATTAACTAATCGAACTAATTAGTCTACAATTAAGAACATTGAATTCTCTAGTATCAGTCAAAATTTACATGCTTGGCAATTCAACATACTTATTTGATATTTACAGCCCATGGCCTACTGCCCAATTATTGTCCAAGCACTATGCAAACACCCAAAATAAGACAAAAAATTAAACACACAAAACAAACACTGACAAGCAAATAAAACACATAAATTAAAATTTCTACATACATCCCCCACACTTAACTTACAAATCGTCCCCAATGTGTCCCAACTAAAGATAAAGTATAAGGAAACTCCCTCGATTTAAGATTATGTGAAACAAAATGGTGGAGTCGTCCTCAAACATCGTTGAAGCTCTCAATGTTGTGTAGCTCTTGATGGGAAGACCTACATAGAAAGACAAAGCAGACACTGCAAAAGTAAAATATGCAACAAAAAGAAAATAAAAACAACATAAAAACTAGCAAAAAGAAAACTTATCAAATTTTGGACAATCTGTATCCCCTCCTTAGAAGAACTTCCAAAAGGTCCTTGAGACCTTGAATCGTCAATTGTTCTTCATGAATAAAATAAGGACCCCCTTGGCATTTGACCACATTGTTGTTGTCTTATTTTTGAACTTCTAGACACCACTTGCTTCCAAATCCTAACCAACTCCAAAATTCATTTCGAGGTACTATAGCCTTGGGTATCACAAACTCAATGTCGCCATAAGTCGTACGTACCTAGACTTCAATTCTCATTTTAAACTGAAGATAGGTATGTTCGTTAAGTTCGTCAGATGGCTCATATTCAACAATAGTCGGAAAGTATGTCAACTCTTCCATACTTTCACTTGATTTTATTTTAAGTTCATCCTCTACATCTAACACTACTCCTACTCATACTTCTAATCCTATTCCTATGTCAATCAGAATGGAGACAGCTTTTTCGTTTCCCACAACCTTATTACGGTCTGCAACTCTAAAATATTGTTGAAAATCTATGTTTAACTCATCATGCTCAATAACGGTGGAGTGGCCCTCGTTCTCGAGCTTGAGAACATCATGCTTGACTTTTTTCATTAGAGTGTTCATTGTGGTTCTGCATTGGATGGCTTCCAATTTTTACTCCACTATCTTGGACATAGAGGACACATCATCTTGTAATGAAGACATGCTCTCCTCCAACATTCCACCCATATAGTAAGAGATGGGTCTTCTTTTTACTCATCACTATCCATATTACTTTCTAGATAGTAATATGAAGAATATGAATCTTGTGTTGGATAATTATCCAACCACCCTTGATTGTAACTACCCATCTCAGTTGCATATCCATACAAACCATAAGGACGCTTGTATAAATACTCTTGCCATCTGCAATCACCATCATAGCTCTAATGGTTCATCGAATCTCCATTCGTTGAACTCAATTGATCTCCATCATAATTGTATTTGTCTCGTGGCCACTTATATCCATTGTTATTAAACATGATTAAGCTAAATATTCAACAACATAAATTAAAATAAAATCACAAAAATAAAACACTATACAATGGAAAAATACTATCTAATTTCCTCGTCTTTCGACTAATACTGCTATTTTAAAATAACTAACTTAATAACACATTTACACCATCACAATCCCTAACAACATCGCCAACAACATGACCCACACGCACTTGTGCGTAGAAAAACAAATGATTTTATGAAACAATTTAAAAAGAGGGTTTTAACTGCAAGCAAACAATGTCAATTGTAATATTTATAGTTTCGATGGAACACAAAGTATTCCAAGGGGTCGAACTCAAAGGATTTCCAAATGGGTAAATGTGTTTATCAAGTTAATTACAAGTTAAGCAAATACTAATCTAATCGAGTCAAAAATTATTACTGCAAATCCAAATAAAATGGTTTATAAAATAAAATTAAACTATTAATTAAACTAACTAAACTAAACTTTCTTCCTATTGTTTTAGGTAATGTAAATGATTAAAAGATAGTCGATTGATTAATTGAGTGATAATTAAACTAATGAACCTATACCAATTATATTGGTTGCCACTCTTAGTTAAGAATCTCCTCTTAGTCCCATCCTAGACTAAAAGATACCACGTGAGGTTACCTCTTGGTCTCAACTAAGCATATAGATTACCTCTCAGTCTCACTACTTAGTACAATCATATCAAACTATCTAAGGATAAACTCTCATCTTTGTCTCATTTATCTAGGTTTTCCACTAGAGGCATCAATTCTAGCATATTAAGCATTTCAATATAATCGAACAACCAATTAATCAAGAACAAACATTGACTTAAGGTAACAATAAACCAACCATGTAACAATTTAGCACATGTAAAGCTTAATATCCAAAAAGACATTTCATCAAAAATTTAATAAGCACAATATAGAGATAAGGATAAGAAATGCTCATTTAGATGTGAAACCAATGGAACCCAAAAGATCTATCCATCTTCCTTTAAAAAGTCTTTTATAAGAAAGAAGAAAGAAAACTAAAAGAACAAAATATACTGTAACACCCCGAACCCGAGACCGTCACCGGAGTCGAACACGAGGTGTTAACAGACTTTTAAAAAAAAATTTCCAGACACAGCCAATCTGCGTAATAGTCGCTTTAAAAATCATATCTTGAGTTCAAAAACTCGGAATCCAGTTCCGTAAATTTTCCCTGAAACTAGACTTATATGCCCATCTACATATTTTTTATAGAATTTTTGGTCAGGCCAATTAGTACAGTTTATTAGTCAAAGTCTCCCATGTTACAGGGATCGACTACCCTGACCTTTGCGCATTACGACTTGGATATCTCCCTGTACAGGGCTTCAATACCGATGCCGTTTGTTTCTATAGAAACTAGACTTAGAGAGGAATCTATACATATATGGCTTGACTCATAATTGTCTCTGGTTAATTTATAATGAATTTCCAAAGTCGGAACAGGAAATCCAGAAACCGTTCTGGCCCTGTCTCACAAGAACCTGAATATCTCTTAACATACTGTCCGTATTATTGTTTCGTTACTTTCCTATGAAAATAGATTCATCAAGGTTCGTTTACATAATTTATTCACTATTTAATTCCATTCCTGCTATTTTTAGTGATTTTCCAAATCTACATCACTGCTGCTGTCAGCATCTGCCTTTAAGGTAGACTTTACCTATTTCATAGTTTCCATGATTCAACTAGCCCTTTTAGCATAAATAGCACAATTTATGATAGTGATTAACCATTCCCATGGCCAATCCTTGTCAAGCATATCCACACCAAATGATTATAACATTATACTCAAACATATATAAGCCATTTTCGCATGGCTAACCAAAATTATACAAGTCCAAAGGGTCCATGACCCACAACAAACGGGTAGTCCTATACATGCCATTTCGAAGTTCAACCAAAATTGTACCAAAAGGGGGCTTTGATAGTGTGGGCGACTTTGACTTCAAGATCCCGAGTCTGATAGCTGGAGAACCGAATCTATAAAACAGAGGAGCAATGAAACGGAGTAAGCAATTTATGCTTAGTAAGTTTTGAGCAAGGAATTCCAGCACAACAAAAGTATAACATTTATATAGCTAAACGGATAATTTCATATGCACAAATTTTCGATATCATACTTGCTTCACATTACCAACCCTTATGTACATACACAAAAGATCAACTTAGCCAAAGGCCGGTAGCTCGTTTATCAACTGAGCGAATACTTATTTGTAAGGGCTCAACTAAATTCAAGCACATACGAAACATACCTCAATGTTGGGATGTTTCTAGAGTATTAACTGAAATTTTTACAGCAAGATCATTCATTCCCAAATCACATACCTTCGGAATTTAACCGGATATAGCTCCTCGTTCAAATGCCTTCGGGACATAGCCCGGTTATAGTAACTCGCACAAATGCCTTCGGGACTTAACCCGGATTTAGTAACTCGCACAAATGCCTTCGGAACTTAACCCGAATTTAGTAACTCGCACCAATGCCTTCGGGCTTAGCCCGGAATTAGTATCTCGCACAAATGCCTTCGGATCTTAGTCCGGATATGGTCACTTAGCACAAAGCCTTCGGGACTTAGCCCGGACATCATTCAAATAACCATGCACATTTAACAATAAATCATGGCACATTCGTATTTCATTTTCGTTAGCAAAACTCAAACACAAGACACTTATCATTCTTGTAATTTCGGCTCAATAGCCACACACAAAGAGCATGATTTTGATTTGCTTAAAACATGATCTAATCAAATCTTAATTTAAGCTCTCTTACTCAAGAACTTACCTCGGATGTTGTCGAATGATTCCGATAGCTATTCGACCACTTTTTCCTTCCCTTTATCGGATTTAGATCCCCTTTGCTCTTGAGCTTAATTAAACAAATAATTTGATTTAATCATTTGAGCATCGAAAAGAGGAACACAAGGCACTTAGCCCATATTTATACATTAGACATTAAAGTCACATATGTACGGAATCATGAATCAAACTCAACATTTTAGCTAATTTTTCCCCCTTGGCCGAATATGCATGTCTATTTTGGGGCCGATTTCAACACTTAATACATTCTACAAGTATGGTCACTTGTATTGACTAAACACCCTTTTGTTTCAAGTTCAAAACTTGGCTAATACACACATATATACACTAGTAAAGCATCCTCTCCCTTTCCATCAATTTAACACATGCATTACTCATTAATATACAAAAATTATATTCGGCCTTAGCACACAACTTGCTAGCCGATTCTTCTCCATTTAGCAACCAATGCACATATGTGCTCACTCAAAAATGCTAAAAAGAAGATTCAAGAATCATCAATCCACCATCACATGCATCATTACAAAGCTTTACACTTAGCATGCAAATGACATCAACACAAATCCACCTTAGCTGAAACTTAACTCATCTTCATGCCTCATCACCACAACATCAAACTTCAACCAAGAATGATGCATCCATGGCCGAGTGTCATTTCCATCACATAGCAAGATTTAGACCATGGGCTAGGTAGAACTCAAGCTAACAACTAAAATATGCATGCATCTCATGGAACATCACCAAACATACCTTAGCCTAGTCACATGCATGGCCGAACCTCTTCAACCTTTCTTCTTCCTTCCTCCTTAAAATTTTTGGCCAAAGATGAACCAAAGGATGAACACTTTTTTTTTTGTTTTTCTTTCTAGTTTCGGCTAAATGGGGGGGGGAAGAAACAACCACACACTTTTTTTGTTTTCATCATATTCCCTTTCATTATTTAATTTCCATGCTCATTATTTTATTTTTTTCCACCCATGATGCACCAACACAACATGTCTTGCCCATCACACTTGGTCTACCATGCTTGTCATGGCCGGCCACTACTAGTTAGGGGAATTTGACATGCAAGTCCCCCCTTTTTATTTCATGCACTAATAGGTCCTTATGCTTCGACCTATCACATTTCAAAAATGTCGCACATAAGTCCTATTGACTAAATTCACATGCAATCGACTAAATCGAAGCTTGAAATTTTCACACATTCATAATTACATATTCTAGACAATAAATATCACATTCAAACATTTCGGTGACTCGGTTTAGCGGTCCCGAAACCACTTCCTGACTAGGGTCAATTTTGGGCTGTCACAACTCTCCCCCACTTAAGAAATTTTCGTCCCCGAAAATCTTACTGGTAAATAGGTTTGGGTATCGTTCTTTCATCGAGCTCTCGGTTTCCCAAGTAGCTTCCTCGATCCCGTGTTTGAGCCATAACACCTTAACTAACGGAACCCTTTTGTTTTGCAACTCTTTCACTTCACGAACTAGGATACGAATCGGTTCTTCATCATAACTCAAGTCAGATTGAATTTCAACTTCTGAGGGATTAATCACATGTGACGGATCGGATCTATAACATCGAAGCATCGAAACATGAAAGACATCGTGAATCTTTTCAAGTTCAGGGGGCAAAATCAATCTATACGCAACCGGACCAACTCGTTCGGAGATTTCGTACGGCCCAATGAATCTCGGGCTCAACTTGCCCTTACGGCCAAATCTGAGTACCTTTTTCCAAGGCGAAACTTTAAGAAACACTTTATCTCCCACCTGATATTCAATGTCTTTTCGTTTCAAATCCGCATACGATTTTTGACGATCTGTGGCTGTTTTCAGACTTTCACGGATTACCTTTACTTTCTGTTCGGCATCTTTAATCAAATCAACTCCGAAAATTTTACTTTCACCGAGCTCGGTCCAAAACAATGGTGTACGGCATTTACGACCGTACAAAGCCTTGTAAGGTGCCATCTTAATACTTGATTGAAAACTATTATTGTAAGCGAATTCAATCAAAGGTAAATACCGTTCCCATGAACTACTGAACTCGAGGATGCAACATCTCAACATATCCTTAAGTATCTGAATTATCCGCTCGGATTGACCATCGGTTTGGGGGTGAAAAGCAGTGCTAAAATGCAGCTTGGTACCCAAAGCTTCTTGCAATTTCTTCCAAAATCGTGAGGTGAATCTCGGATCTCTATCCGACACGATAGAAATAGGTACCCCGTGTAATCTCACAATCTGAGAAACGTACAATTCAGCTAGTTTATCCAATGAAAAATCCGTACGCATGGGGATAAAGTGACCCGACTTAGTCAGTCTATCGACAACAACCCAAATCGCATCTTTCTTACTTGCTGACAATGGCAGTCCGGACACAAAGTCCATTGTGACTCGATCCCATTTCCACTCAGGTATCATGATCGGCTGAAGTAATCCTGAAGGCACTTGATGTTCCGCTTTCACTTGTTGACATATTAAACATCTCGAAACAAAGTCGGAGATGTCTCGTTTCATACCATGCCACAAAAATTGACGTTTCAAATCGTTGTAGATTTTCGTACTCCCCGGGTGAATTGACATTCGGCTACAATGGGCTTCGTTCAGAATCATCGAAATGAGTTCCGAATTCCTTGGAACACACAAACTACTTCTGAACCTCAAACAATCATCATCATCAATTTGAAACTCCGATTCCTTGTTCGGAACACACTCAGCCCGTTTTGCAACCAATTCATCATCAACTTTCTGAGCTTCACGAATTTGATGAATCAATAATGGTTTGGCTTTTAATTCAGCTACTAACACATTGTCGGGTAGAACAGACAAGTGCACATTCATCGCTCGTAAAGCAAACAATGATTTTCGGCTTAAGGCGTCCACAACCACATTAGCCTTTCCCGGGTGGTAATCAATGACAAGCTCGTAATCTTTCAACAACTCAAGCCAACGTCTTTGTCGCAGATTCAAGTCTCGCTGAGTCATCAAATATTTGAGACTTTTGTGATTCGAAAATACATGGCACTCCTCACCAAACAAATAATGTCGCCATATTTTCAAAGCAAATACGATGGCAGCTAGTTCGAGATCATGGGTCGGATAATTTCTCTCGTGTGGCTTCAATTGTCTCGACGCATAGGCCACAACTCGACCTTCTTGCATCAATACGCAACCCAAACCAAGTAGGGATGCGTCACTATAAATGACAAACTCTTTGCCTGATTCGGGTTGCACTAAAATTGGAGCTTCAGCCAAATGAGTTTTCAGTTGATCGAAACTTTTCTGACATTTCTCCGTCCATTCGAACTTAACATCCTTTTGAAGTAGCTTCGTCATTGGTGTGGCTATCATCGAGAAACCTTTGACAAATCGTCGGTAATAACCGGCGAGCCCCAAAAAGCTCCGAACCTCAGTAATATTTCTCGGAGGTTTCCAGTTAAGTATGGCTGAAATTTTGTTCGGGTCAACTCGAATACCCGATGCGGATACTACATGACCCAAGAAGCTAACCTCTCTTAACCAGAACTCACACTTACTGAACTTAGCATATAACTGCTTATCCCGCAAAATTTGCAACACTAGCCTCAGATGCTCAGCATGTTCGGTCTCATCTCTTGAATAGACCAAGATGTCATCAATGAACACAACTACGAACCGATCCAAATATGGTCTGAAGATCCGATTCATCAAATCCATAAATACCGCAGGGGCATTAGTGAGCCCAAACGGCATCACTAAGAACTCGTAGTGACCATATCTCGTCCTGAAGGCAGTTTTGGGTATGTCCGATTCTCGAATTCGCAACTGATAATAGCCCGATCTCAAATCTTTTGAGAACATTGAGGCTCCCTTCAGTTGGTCGAACAAATCATCGATACGCGGTAACGGATATTTGTTCTTTATCGTCACTTTATTCAGTTGACGATAGTCAATGCACAACCTCATGGTTCCGTCCTTCTTTTTCACGAACAATACTGGTGCACCCCAAGGTGAGAAACTTGGTCGAGCAAAACCTCTATCCATCAATTCTTGCAACTGAGCTTTCAACTCTTTTAACTCGGTTGGTGCCATACGATACGGAGCCATCGAAATCGGCGTAGTCCCAGGTACAAGCTCAATACCAAACTCTACCTCCCGAACAGGTGGTAAACCCGGTAATTCTTCAGGAAAAACATCCGGGTATTCACAAACCACCGGCACAGATTCAGGTTTCTTTTCTAATTCTTTGTCATCAAGTACATACGCAAGGTATGCTTCGCACCCTTTTCTTACATATTTCTGGGCCAACATTGCTGATATTACAGCTGGCATCCCCTCCAAGTCCGTAGACTCAACTCGGATTACTTCGTTATTTGCGCACCTCAAATCAATAGTCTTACTTTTGCAATTCACAACTGCATCATGCGCGGTCAACCAATCCAAACCAAGAATAACATCAAATTCATCAAACGGCAAAAGCATCAAGTCCGCCGGAAAACAGGAACCTCGAATTTCTAGGGGACATTTCTTACACACTTTGTCGACAAGCACGTAACGACCCAAGGGATTTGACACCCGAATTACGAACTCAGTAGACTCAATAGGTAAAGTCTTACTGGATGCTAAGGTTTCACATATGTAAGAATGAGTAGAACCGGGGTCAATCAAAGCAATTACATTAGTATCAAAGAGAGTAAAAGTACCGGTAATAACATCAGGCGAAGAAGCATCCTCGCGGGCACGTATAGCATAAGCTCTAGCAGGCGCACGAGCCTCGGATCTGGTCGTAGCATCTCTAGATCCTCTCTGACCACCACCAGCATTGCCCGTATTTCCAGATGGTCTACCTCGAGCAGTGGTAGCACCCGGTTTCCCACTCTGATTTACATTCTGTTCAGACAACCTCGGGCAATCTTTAATGAAGTGGTCAACTGATCCGCACTTGTAACAGGAGCGGTCAGGGAATCTACAACTCCCCGAATGCCATTTACCGCAATATCGACATTTCGTTCTGTCTCGACGTTCATTCCCAACACTGGCGACCGAAGTGCCTCGTGTACCCACAGGGGGTCGATCACGATCCCGTCTAAAAAGGCCCGAAGTGCCTCTAAACTAGCCCGCATCATCTCGAAATTTCTTCGATGCCTGTTGAAGAGACTTTCCCGAGGATCTTTTACGAAACTCTCCAGTTCCCTCATCAACTTTTTGTTTTTCTTTTCTAAGCTCTTCGGCTTTACAAGCTCGCTCGACAAGTACTACGAACTCTCGTATTTCAAGAACGCCAACGAACATTTTTATATCTTCATTCAGCCCATCCTCGAAGCGTTTACACATAATAGCCTCGGACGAAACACATTCCCGAGCGTATCTACTAAGTCTAACAAATTTTCGCTCGTAATCAGTAACTGACATAGAACCTTGCTTAAGCTCAAGAAATTCCTTTCGTTTTTGATCAACAAATCTCTGACTGATATACTTTTTCCGAAACTCAGTTTGGAAAAACTCCCAAGTTACTTGCTCTCGGGGCACAACAGAAGTCAGAGTACTCCACCAATAGTAGGCAGAATCGCGTAGCAAGGAGATAGTACACTTTAGGCATTCATCGGGTGTACAAGATAGCTCATCGAGTACCCGGATAGTGTTGTCCAACCAAAATTCAGCTTGCTCGGCATCGTCGCTATCCATAGCCTTAAATTCAGTAGCCCCATGTTTTCGGATTCTGTCAACTGGGGGCTTATTTGACCTTATTTGGTCAGTTACCGGAGGTATTGTAGGTGCGGGGGTGGTATTTGTCGGGAATGGAGGTTGTGGAACAGCCGTATTAGTTCGAATGTATTGGTTGAACCAATCATTCATCACGCTATAGAAAGCTTGTCTAGCTTCCTCATTCGGGTTACTAGCATTAGGTTGAGAGTCCGCCGGTGCTGTCCCTTGTGCGGGAGCAGGCGCTACACTCTCAAGATCATCAGCTACCGCTCGGTCGGGATCGGGATCCATTACTATAAATAAACACATTTGCAAATGTCAGAAATCACCACACTACCAAATAATCACATAAAATGGCATGTATAGCTAGACCCAACGCATTACGGTAGTCCTAGAATCAACTAAACCGTAGCTCTGATACCAATCAAATGTAACACCCCCAACCCGAGACCGTCACCGGAGTCGAACACGAGGTGTTAACAGACTTTTAAAAAAAAATTTCCAGACACTGCTAATCTGTGTAATAGTCGCTTTAAAAATCATATCTTGAGTTCAGAAACTCGGAATCCAGTTCCGTAAATTTTCCCTGAAACTAGACTTATATTCCCATCTACATATTTGTTTCTAGAATTTTTGGTCAGGCCAATTAGTACAGTTTCTTAGTCAAAGTCTCCCATGTTACAGGGATCGACTACCCTGACCTTTGCGCATTACGACTTGGATATCTCCCTGTACAGGGCTTCAATACTGATGCCGTTTGTTTCTATAGAAACTAGACTTAGAGAGGAATCTATACATATATGGATTGACTCCTAATTGTCTCTGGTTAATTTATAATGAATTTCCAAAGTTGGAACAGGAAATCCAGAAACCGTTCTGGCCCTGTCTCACAAGAACCTGAATATCTCTTAACATACTGTCCGTATGATTGTTTCGTTACTTTCCTATGAAAATAGATTCATCAAGGTTCGTTTACATAATTTATTCACTATTTAATTCCATTCCTGCTAGTTTTAGTGATTTTCCAAATCTACATCACTGCTGCTGTCAGCATCTGCCTTTAAGGTAGACTTTACCTATTTCATAGTTTCCATGATTCAACTAGCCCTTTTAGCATAAATAGCACAATTTATGATAGTGATTAACCATTCCCATGGCCAATCCTTTTCAAGCATATCCACACCAAATGATTATAACATTATACTCAAACATATATAAGCCATTTTCGCATGGCTAACCAAAATTATACAAGTCCAAAGGGTCCATGACCCACAACAAACGGGTAGTCCTATACATGCCATTTCGAAGTTCAACCAAAATTGTACCAAAAGGGGGCTTTGATAGTGTGGGCGACTTTGACTTCAAGATCCCGAGTCCGATAGCTGGAGAACCAAATCTATAAAACAGAGGAGCAATGAAACGGAGTAAGCAATTTATGCTTAGTAAGTTTTGAGCAAGGAATTCCAGCACAACAAAAGTATAGCATTCATATAGCTAAACGGATAATTTCATATGCACAAATTTTCGATATCATACTTGCTTCACATTACCAACCCTTATGTACATACACAAAAGATCAACTTAGCCAAAGGCCGGTAGCTCGTTTATCAACTGAGCGAATACTTATTTGTAAGGGCTCAACTAAATTCAAGCACATACGAAACATACCTCAATGTTGGGATGTTTCTAGAGTATTAACTGAAATTTTTACAGCAAGATCATTCATTCCCAAATCACGTACCTTCGGAATTTAACCGGATATAGCTCCTCGTTCAAATGCCTTCGGGACATAGCCCGGTTATAGTAACTCGCACAAATGCCTTCGGGACTTAACCCGGATTTAGTAACTCGCACAAATGCCTTCGGGACTTAACCCGGATTTAGTAACTCGCACCAATGCCTTCGGGCTTAGCCCGGAATTAGTATCTCGCACAAATGCCTTCGGATCTTAGTCCGGATATGGTCACTTAGCACAAAGCCTTCGGGACTTAGCCCGGACATCATTCAAATAACCATGCACATTTAACAATAAATCATGGCACATTCGTATTTCATTTTCGTTAGCAAAACTCAAACACAAGACACTTATCATTCTTGTAATTTCGGCTCAATAGCCACACACAAAGAGCATGATTTTGATTTGCTTAAAACATGATCTAATCAAATCTTAATTTAAGCTCTCTTACTCAAGAACTTACCTCGGATGTTGTCGAATGATTCCGATAGCTATTCGACCACTTTTTCCTTCCCTTTATCGGATTTAGATCCCCTTTGCTCTTGAGCTTAATTAAACAAATAAATTGATTTAATCATTTGAGCATCGAAAAGAGGAACACAAGGCACTTAGCCCATATTTATACATTAGACATTAAAGTCACATATGTACGGAATCATGAATCAAACTCAACATTTTAGCTAATTTTTCCCCCTTGGCCGAATATGCATGTCTATTTTGGGGCCGATTTCAACACTTAATACATTCTACAAGTATGGTCATTTGTATTGACTAAACACCCTTTTGTTTCAAGTTCAAAACTTGGCT
Source organism: Gossypium hirsutum (assembly GCF_007990345.1). NCBI lineage: Eukaryota > Viridiplantae > Streptophyta > Magnoliopsida > Malvales > Malvaceae > Gossypium > Gossypium hirsutum. The sequence goes on from NC_053426.1 coordinate 89,487,179, forward strand.
AATACACACATATATACACTAGTAAAGCATCCTCTCCCTTTCCATCAATTTAACACATGCATTACTCATTAATATACAAAAATTATATTCGGCCTTAGCACACAACTTGCTAGCCGATTCTTCTCCATTTAGCAACCAATGCACATATGTGCTCACCCAAAAATGCTAAAAAGAAGATTCAAGAATCATCAATCCACCATCACATGCATCATTACAAAGCTTTACACTTAGCATGCAAATGACATCAACACAAATCCACCTTAGCCGAAACTTAACTCATCTTCATGCCTCATCACCACAACATCAAACTTCAACCAAGAATGATGCATCCATGGCCGAGTGTCATTTCCATCACATAGCAAGATTTAGACCATGGGCTAGGTAGAACTCAAGCTAACAACTAAAATATGCATGCATCTCATGGAACATCACCAAACATACCTTAGCCTAGTCACATGCATGGCCGAACCTCTTCAACCTTTCTTCTTCCTTCCTCCTTAAAATTTTTGGCCAAAGATGAACCAAAGGATGAGCACTTTTTTTTTGTTTTTCTTTCTAGTTTCGGCTAAATGGGGGGAAGAAACAACCACACACTTTTTTTGTTTTCATCATATTCCCTTTCATTATTTAATTTCCATGCTCATTATTTTATTTTTTCCACCCATGATGCACCAACACAACATGTCTATGACATGTCTTGCCCATCACACTTGGTCTACCATGCTTGTCATGGCCGGCCACTACTAGTTAGGGGGAATTTGACATGCAAGTCCCCCCTTTTTATTTCATGCACTAATAGGTCCTTATGCTTCGACCTATCACATTTCAAAAATGTCGCACATAAGTCCTATTGACTAAATTCACATGCAATCGACTAAATCGAAGCTTGAAATTTTCACACATTCATAATTACATATTCTAGACAATAAATATCACATTCAAACATTTCGGTAACTCGGTTTAGCGGTCCCGAAACCACTTCCCGACTAGGGTCAATTTTGGGCTGTCACATATACTCTTAAAAGAAAAGAGAAAACCTAAACTAAAAATGAAAAGAAGAAGAAAAAAAATAACTAAAAATGAAAAGAAGAAGAAAAAAAATCTAACCTTAAAACTATAAAAAACTAAAGGAAACTATCAACCACAAAAAATTTGGGGACAAAGGCTTATAAAGTTGTATTTATAGCCTACTAACATTTAACCTAACATTTACCATTTTGCCCTTAAGTAAAGGGAAGACATAAGCTTGTTTGGACACAAAATTACCCCTGCGGTTATTTCACTCGTCAGGCTTAAATATCGCAATACCCACAATAATCTTGAGATTAGGAGTCTTGGAGGTCTTGGTATTGTGATACCCATAGTCTGGTATCGTGATACCACTGTAAATGACCTTTATTCTCTTCATTTTAGCACTGTCAAGGGTATTAATCTGTCGTAACTCGGCGTAGGATATTAAACTAATTTTTTCACTTTAGAAGCTTGAAGACAAGCATTTTTATTAAGTTTTAATTATGTTTTCTTACGTTCTATTTAAGTTAATAAAATGTGCAAATTGAGTCTTTTATTAACCTTAGGGACCGAATGAGGCCTAACGGTGAGTTAATGAACTTTATAAGTGTGTAGGGACCATAAGAAAGTGTACTGAATCAATATTGGTCACTATGCCGTAGAAAGGAATGGTCGATGCCACAACATAGTGAGCAGAATGAAGAAATCATGAAATTGCTTTCTATGTTACAACACACTCTAAGGGTGTCACAACATACCCCTGAAGATATCCCAATAGGAGTATACTGATCCCTGTGTCTTGCCATAGGTTCTGATGTGTCGCAACATCGGCTATGGATGGAATTCAACAAGAGCCAAGGGGCATTTTAGTCTACACAATCAAACTTAAAGCTCAGGAACGTCAGCTAACCTAGGGTTAAGAACGATGGCCACCTGAAATCTATAAATTGGCTCCTCTTTCTTATTAGGTTTTAGGTTTATTTTCAATTTATTCTTTATTTGATTTCAAGAGATCTGATTTGTGAAGACAGTCAAACTCTGTGAATTTGTTTTCATTTTTAATACAAATCAAGCATTTTTTAAATTCTACACTTCTATTCATTTATCATGTTCACTCTTTACATCAATTCCATATTGTTTATGAAAGCCATGAGGAACTAATCTTTCTATGGGGGATTACCAAGTAAAGGTATAATCTATTAAGTGTTTTGTAGGGTTACTCAATGAATCAGTTGTTTGGGAAAGGAAGAATATAAAACCCTAGGCCTGACAACCCTAGGAAGTCATCAAGGTGGGAATTAACCCCAAATTGGTATAGCCTATCTATGAACACTTTAACCCTAAGCTAGTTTGGACTATGAGGTCAAAAGATAAGTAGTCCTTGCCGATTCGTTATTTGAGTGGAAGTTTGAAAGATCTTGCTGGGATAGCGACTAGTTGATTGATGAGGAACCCAAAATTGACAGTTGATGGGAATTACCAAAGCGAGCTAATCACTCATAACCAGATTTGATTTATTCTATTCTTCAATCCCTTGAATCTTATTTCTCTATGTTATTTTATTCTTAATAAAAATATTAAAAACTCATTTTATTTTTACTTTCGTACTATAATTGATTTAAAGTACTAATTAGATCTTTTAGAGTTCAAGTTAAAATTGATCTAACACTTGCCTCCCTTGGGTACGATCCTAGGAGTACTCACCTACTCTGTTGTAACTATATTATAAATGGACCTATTGTAACTATGCTATGGCCGTTAGTATGTCTGAAGGCAGTCAGGTATCACGACTTCCATGCTTTGATATTGCAATACCCCTTTACTAGGTGATGTTTTCTTCACGTTTGGGCCATCGTTGACTCCCTACAACACTCAATCAACTTTTTAGGTTCCCCATGACACGATTTTCCAATTTGGGTCTCAAAAATGGCTTAAAACTAATAAAAAACATTGACAACAAAACTAAAAATCGACAAAAACATATAAAAGACACTTAAATTGCTTGAGAATAAGCTCCTTAATTGTAATGAAAAACCTAATTTTACGTATCAATTTGTGGCATATCATGGACCTTTTTCCACTCAATATTTTAAAAAGCATGCGAGGTTTTTAATGCCTGGTTTTAGTCATGAATGATCAATATATTCATGACAAGTACATATAGCATTCTCTCTTAATTTATATGGCTTGCTTATCTCATATGTGCATAAACATACATTCGCAATCATATAGTTATCGTCATACTTATTTATAAAATTAAAAGCATAAAATTAAATAAAATCTGACTAGCCAAAGTTTCCATGATTCTATCCTAGAAAAATAAAAAATTGCAAAATTTACAAAATTCACCCCAAAGCATACTTTGAATCTTCAATATTGCCACCACGAACTTTTACTGCGATATCAATCTATGTTTTTTTCATCATCGTCTTTTCATCGCCATTTTTATATTACCATTCTCGGATCGTCATTAGGCCATCATAGTCAGACCATCTTTGGGCCACCGTCAACCATCATAGGATATCATCAGTCACTCCTCAATTTGGCTGGGACGGGTCTGCGTCATCTTGATCAATTTGAATATGTCTCAATTTTTTGAGTTTCGCCAGGAAAAATTAGGGTAAAAAATTTCTATGTTCGTTTTCGGCTCACATATTTTATTCTAAATAAATAATAAAATAAAACCCTGAGTGGAGGTGATAGTCCATGATCTAAAATATACATGCCCGAGATAATAATAAATTACATTTACATTTCTAGGAATAAAAACTTTGGCAAAATTAATTTATCATCCATAATAATAAAATAATATCATACATTCATTCACATACATTCCTCTAAACATGAATACAATTACAAGAATGCCACATCTTATCAAATATAATCATACATAAAGAAGAGAGAGAATTTCAGTCTCGATTTACAATGTAAGATAGCACAGTCGTAGCTCTGATACCAATTTTTGGAAAATTTCGGTTCGAAAACGATTTTCTTACACAGTGGAAAATAAAATTTTTGAAAATAGATTTGGTTTGTGATATTTATAGCAATACAACATAGACCAAAATTGTACTTGTGTTTTCAGATAGACGGATCCTTGTCATTCCCAGCTTTCAGCCAAATGATCTTCTTCGTTATTCTCATACAACAAACTACTTCGAGTGTGGGTTCAAACAAAACGAACCGAACACAGAAACTAGAATAATTTTCTTTTCTTTTGGAGTAAAAACGAAAATTCTCTCTTCAAAATAGAAATCGATAGAATCGTTATTCTAGAAAATATATTTAATTCTTAGTGAATAAAAGTCTCTCTATTTTTTATCAAAATAATGATATCTAAAAGTTGTCTTAATAGCCCTACTGGTGCAATCTATTTATAGGGAGAGTAGGTAGAACCCTTGTTAAATTAGAGAAATTTATTTCAACTAGAAAAACGAAATCCTGATTCTATTATAATGTAAGGGGTAACAACCCCAGTTAAATATACTAGGGTTTGTCGTCCCCCTTTATTACATTACATGTTTTTTGTCCTCTTCCATATCAATTCAAATTACAGGTATTTCTTGAGCTTATAACTCAATACTTTATAATTTGAACCAACCCAATAGTTTGTTTTTCTATTTCCCAAAAATAAACTTTAATATATTTCTAATTAAATAATTTTCTCAATCCAATTCTCATTTCATGAAAATTATGACGACTTTACCCTAAAAGAATCTATGAGAAAATATATATTTAATATTTCGACATTCAACGGTTCACATGACCAAATGAATTATTTCCATTTTCGAACTTCATTTAATTCGAAAAGCATAAATTTATTTTTCAGGTCATTTTCATTTTTTCATTTCCATTTTCATTTTGGAGAAAACCACATTCATTTCCAAATGATTTCATTTCTCCATTTTCAATTCCATTTTGGAGAAAACCTTAATCATTTCCAAATGTTTCCTATTTCTCCATTTAACCATTTCTATTCATTTATCCTCTTTTGATTCAACATGCAATTCATTTCTAATTTCAATGAGTGATCTGTCGTAATTCGGTGTAGCAAATTAAACTAGTTTTCGCATTTGAAGAGCTTTAATTCAAACACTTTTATTATGTTTTAGTTGAGTTATCATAATTTCATTTACATTCAATAAAAAGGTGTCTAATAGCTATAGAATATTAAAATAGAGGTCCTTATATGGTAAATAGCCCATTAATTAGATAATGGATGATAATGGCTTGGCATTATTGAAATTTTGATTAAGTAATAAGGTTAATGTTGGTATTTAGTAATTAAGGTTAATAAAATAAAACAAAACAAATTCTTTCCCATTCATGTTCCTCAACTGATTATTCAAGGGGATAGAATTACTTTTTCTTCATCTAGGGTTCGACTACTTCATTGCTTAATTGGTGAGCGATTTTGTCCCATTTTTAATGATTTCTATGTTTTCGGAGTCGTTGGATCTTAATCTAGCTAGCCCAAGGAATAATTTACAAAATTGTTAAAGGTTTAGGGTTTTTCTATTGATGAATACATGTGCATTTTGATGTTTGATGATAGAAAATGTATGCTTGTTAGATAAACAACATTTGTAAAATGATTTTTAGTAAAATTGCCAATTAGGGATTAAATTGTGAAATGTGTGAAGTTTGTGGTTAAATTGTGAAATAAATGAAAAATATGGGCCGCTATGGGTCTATATGAAATTTGACTAGCATGGGTAGCGACTAAATTGCATGAATTTGTGTTTTTATGAGCTAAGGACTAAATTGTAAAAATGTTGAAATATTAGGGGCAAAAGTGTAAAGTTGCCATAATATGCATTTTGGGCTAAATTGAATAGAATGATAATTAAATAAGCTAAATTTAATTACATATACATCAACAAAAATGAAGTTCGAATCTAAATCGGGGGAAAACAAAGTGTTGGACTAATCGACTCATTTCATCGTTTTTGTATTCGAGATAAGTTCGTATGTTAATAAGCATTTGTATAATTGTGTTTTAAATGCTTTATTATTGAATTATTTGTGAATACGACCTTGCGGATATATTCGACGAAGATTCAGCGCTGAAAAATCCCGATTGATCCTTAGGAATAGATTAGGATAAGAATGACATGTCATTAGGGGTTATGTGATTTAGGTGTTGGTCCGTATATCCTACCGGTGGCTGAGTTATCTAGCGTGTGTTGTGGATTCTCATCAGCTTGTGTGAGCAGCACCATGTAGCTATGTCATGACCGTCAATTTGTGTGAGTAGACCCGTTGATAGCTCGAGAGTGAGTGTAACGCCCCACAAATCCCGAAACCCAAAAATCTCGAAATCTTGAACTTTTTTTGTTTTTGGTTTTGATAAAAATTGTGTTTTATGTTCCTAGCCATGTGATAATTATAGTAAGTCTTAATTAAGGTTTGAGTTTGAACCTAGGAATAAATGAAATTATAGTTTAATTATTAAAAGAATCAGGGTTGGCAAGTAGTTGGGCTTTTAAATAAAAATAGGGGAAAAATAGCATCAAAAAGCCTTGTGGAGGAGTGACTAAGTGACGCCACTTTGGGAGTAGGGAGGTGGCATTAGTAGCTAGCAAGGAGATCCAAGGTTCGAACCCTAGCTTAGTATTTTTAGAAGTTTAATTTTGGCTTTCTAGAAGGATGAAAGTGGCGTGAAGATGGACTCCAAGGGGAGTGTTCAGAAGAGAGAAAAACGAGGAGATGAAAAGGTAGAAGTGGTGGAGCCAAATTGGGAATTGGGCATGGAAAATTCAGTTATAAGGGCTACAAATAGGGGCCAAATACAAGGTTACCAGGCTACTGCCGAAATTCTTCTTCACCTTTTTGCCAGAAACCCCTTTCTCCAAAAGCCGATTTCTATTCTTCTCTACACAATTTTCTTTGTTTCACTTAGCCGATTTCTTTTTGACCGAATCTAGTGTAAGTGTTGCTCTTCCAATCGGTTTTCTTTGTTAGGTATTTATTATTGTCCCTCACTCTTTCAATCAACATTGGTATGGAATTAGTATCGAATCTCGGATCTTAGCTCTATGCCGAATTGCTCTTTAGGTGTTTGCTATTTTGGTAAGTATTCCTCATCCATTGGATAAGGTAGGCCGAATATCCATAGTAAGGTAAGGGGACTTGTGTTGGATATAAGTCACCTATTATTCTGGTTTTAATAGTTACAATTGGTGCAGATTTAAGAGTTGATCGTGGTTAGTGAAGGGGTTGTTATACTTATCACGCAAGGTAAGGTTAAGGTGAGATTCTGGCTTTTGCTAAAGTATTCGATAAGTATGTAAGATTAATATTTGAGTTATATCGATTGTAGGTTTGGGCTAAAGAGATTGCATCATGCTTGCTTACCAGGTGTGTACATACACTGCACACACACTATGAATCGGCAAAAGCCGAAATGCCAAAATGCCGAAAAATCGAAATGCCGAAAAGCCGAAAGTTTGGCTACGATAGTCTTGCGGGTGCGCGAACACTCGTAAGGGGGATACCAATAGGTTGCCTGAGACCCACGGGCGATTCTTTGGACTTGGGTTGTGATTTGGCCATATGGGCCAGAATTGGCTAACTGGGCCCGATGGGCTGTTGGGCCCATAATAGGCAAAAACTGAATATTGATGCTATGTGATTGGTATTTGTTTGTGAGCATGAATATGAATATGACTGGGCTTAACGGGCCATACAAATGTGATTTGGGCCTAATGGGCCATATACAGGTGATTTGGGCCTAATGGGCTTGGGCTTAATGGGCCAGATACAGGTATATGAATTTTTTTGGGCTTTGTAAGGGGTTTTGGGCCTAGTATATGATAACTACATAAGAATTAATTAATATATTGCGACCGTGGACAAGTTAAAGGGTTAAGGTGTGACAACGGGTATATGCATGTCTGGGACTGGATCTGGGGAGAGCTTGGTACTTAAGCAGTCTTAATGACCCATCTCCTCTTCTCTGAAATCTTACCCGGTGCATAGTGTTCATTCATCTTAGCTCACGGGACTCGTTAATGGGCCAAGGTATGTGAAAATCGTAATTAAGGGAAAATTACCGAAATGCCCCTAAGGGCGAGAATAACCAAAATACCCCTGGGTGTAGAATGTAAGTTTTATGGATGTGACATGCATACATATGATATTCTGCTTAGGTTGCATATGGGTGGGAATTATGGAACGGAGGAAGTATATGAGGATCGCATGGTTACTTGACAATCGTGGATTCACCGACGGCTTTTAAAGCCCAATATGTAAATGAAGGTAGTTCCGCAACCAGGCTAGCATGGTGTATGGGTTGGGTTGGTCGATATTTATATCCCCACATGGTGTGACGGGGGACGGAGCTGGTGTGTAGCGGATGGATAATTTGGATGGGATTGCATTGCATGATTGATGAATGATGTTTTTGTTTTTGAATGCTTGTTTTTACCGAGGGTCGTACACACTGAGTTTACGAAAACTCACCCCCTCTTTTATTTTATTTTCAGGTGATGCTCAGTAGAAGGTTCGATGTTTGGAGGGACTTTGGATGGCTGGCTAGCAAGATCATTCGGACTTGGTTTTCTTTAAGCATTTAAGTTTTCATTTCTTTTTAAGTGTGTTCAGATCAGATTATAATAAGGTTTTCATTATGTTATTATTACTTGAATTATTATTATTATTTTCATTGTAATTACAAGAAGTTGAACATAGATTTCTTAAATTATAGTATGTCTTTTCTACGTTTCCGCAACTAAATTTTTAAGTGACATGTTTTCATCAAATCTTATGTTTCAAACAAGTGATTGAAAGGAATTTATTTTTAAGATGTTCTTTTATTTTAAGAAGGGTTTTCAATGAAAACAAGGTTTTAAATAAAACACTTCAATGTAACACGCCGGATATGGCCATAACGTCTGGGCCGGGTTTGGGGTGTTACAGTGAGCATTATATGTGATAGGAGATTGAGATAGCTCTGACTATGTATTGGCACTTAGGGTGCGAGATTATCGAGTATCCGATAGTATTCCAAATGGTTCAACGGATAAATCGAAGATATGAAATGGTGAGAAATAGATACATATCAATACAGGTATGTACGGAAACTATACGAGCATTGAAACTATGAAAGTTATGAGATCCTAATTAATTATGTGATTGAGTATATATTAACCTTATAATTACATGATTTTGAAGTATACTATGTTATATTACTTGAATGGTGATTAAATGGCGAGTTTTACTTATTAACTATACGAGCTTACTAAGCTTTATAGCTTACTTTGTTTACTTTTTCATGTTTTATAGTGAATTTCGAAGCTAGCTCGGATTGGGAGTCGTCAGAGATTGTATCTCACTATCGAGCTTCTACTTCGGTACTTTTGAGCTTATGTTTTGGTTATATGGCATGTATAAGAATTGTGGTCATTTTGGTTTATGGTTTGGTAATTAATTTAGCCATTTGAATTGGCTTGTAAATGTTAAGTGTTTGGTTTTTTGTATAGCCGTGAAAGTTGGCTTAATTAGGTATATTTGGTGATGTATATATATGAGCAAATGACCTTGGTTATGTATTTGGTAATTGATATATAAATGCTTGTGGTGAATGGTTGTTTGTGAATTGGTATGCTTGTGATTTAGGTAAAGTGATGTATAAATGAAAGTGCATATATGAATTTAGCTAGTTAAGTGAATTGAGAATGTGAATTTGGTATAAAATTGAATAGCCTAATATGGTACTTGTGTGCCTTGTTAGTTTTGGTATGGAAATGGTATGAATTATGCTTGGTTATAGTTAGTTGAATGCTTATTTATGCCATGTTTTGTGCCATTTGGTTTGGTATATGTAAATGAAGTTTGGGTGAAAAAGATGGCTTGGTAAATAGCCTATTTTTCTCCACACAGGCGTGTGTCTCAGCCATATGTGACACACGGCAAGTGACACTACCGTGTGTCCCCTGGTGTTTAATTAGAAACCAAGTCAGTATACTCCATACGGCCCAACATACGGGTGTATGACTTGGCCGTGTGGCATAAGTCAGTATACCCTATAGGTTTGGCGCGGCCTAGTACACGGCCTAGCACACAGTCATGTGAGGCCATTTCGAAGGGCACACGGGCTGGTCATATGGGCGTGTGGTTGGCCGTGTGACCCAATTCAGAGAGTTACAAGGGGTCGAACACGGGGCTAGGACACGGTCATGTGATCCCATTTCGAATGTCCACACAGCTTGTGACACGAGCGTGTCTTTGGCCGTGTGAGACACATGACCGGGCCATACGTGCGTGTGTCCTCTGTATTTTGAAAAATTTCCTAAGTTTTCTAAAGTTTCCCAAGTTATCAGTTTAGTCCCGAACCACTCCTAATGCATGTTTTGGGCTTCGTAAGCTTGTATTTGGAAATGGAAAATGTATATGAAATGTATGTTTATTTATCAAATAAGTCTGGTAGTGCTTCGTAACCCTACTCCGACGTTGAATACGGGTGAGGGGTGTTACAATGTCGCGAACACCCCTGAAGATACCCCAAATATGAGCATACTACCCTCGATGTCGCAACACATGCACTGAGGTGTCTCAACATCGGTCCTATAAGGGAAGCACTTACGAGCCAAGGGCATTTTGGTCTACACAATCAAATTTTTAACACAAGAAAGTCAACTGGCCTAGGGTTGAGGATGATAGCAACCCTAAATCTATAAATAGGCTCATTTAACACTTGTTATGAACAACTTTTCATATTATTAGTTTCCTTTGTACAATTTTGTTTTCAGTCTATTTTTCTTTCTCTTTGGGTCTAGACTTGTTTTCAATTCTTTTCATTTGTGTTCTTTGAAGAACTTGATTTGTAAACACAATCAAACATTTGAGGATTTCAGCACTTTATATAAATCAAAAACAAGCAGGATTCTATAAACTCTACTCTTATTTTATTCTTTATGCATTTATTCAATATCAAGTTTATAATGTTTATTAATTCCATGAGGAACTAATCCTTCTATGGGGGACTAGCGAGTGGAGGTATGATCTATTAACTATTTTATAGGGTTACTAAATAGATCAGCAGTTTGGGAAAGGAAGAACTTAAACCCTAGGCTTGACAACCCTAAGAAGTCATCAAGGTAGGAATTAACCCAAAATTGGTTTGGCCTATCCATGAACACCTTCACCCCAAGCAGGTCTGGACTGTGAGATCGGAAGATAAGTAGTTCTTGCCGACTCGTTATTTTAGTAGAAGATCAGAAGATCCTACTAGGATAACGACTAGTTAATTAATGAGGAACCTGAAGTGGCAGTTGATAGGAATTGCCGAAACGAGCTAATCATCCACACTCAGATTTGATTAAATATACCTTTCAATCTCTTGTTATTTATTTCTTTATTATTATCCTACTTTTATAAAAATCCCAAAAATCCCTTTTATTTATGTTTACATACTATAATTAATTTAAAATAATAATTAGATCTATTAGCATTTAGATTAGAATTAATTTAGTACTCACCTCTCTTGGGTACGATCCTCGGAGTACTCACCTACTTTTTTGTAACTCTATTACAACTTGACTCGTATTTTTGTGGACACCGCCTCAAATTCCATATATTTTTTAGTAGTATTCACACTCTAGACGTTAGTACATTCGAAAGCATTCAACGAGCTAGCAGAGGGATAGATTAGACATATGCAATTGAGACTCAAATGATTTATAATTAAGTTCCAGGTTTTTGCCTATAAACTATAAACTCATTTAGTCACGAAGTTATTCCACTATAGTATCATGACTGAGCTCTCCCCAATGGCATACCATTTCGAAAGCAACTCGATCAATGCTCATCTAATGACTTTATCATAAGTGTGTTACCCTCATAAAATACCCTTAATCTCTTTCGGATAGTATACGTTCTCCCAATATGATCCTATTTTATCTCATGCTATCCATTACATCTTCCTTCATGAAAAGTCAATCACTATCAAATAGTGATCAAGTCATCCATCACAAAGGCAAATGACCCATGGCCACATTTACTTTTCATCAACCATCTGATGCCAATGAGAGGATATCATTTACCCATGTCTCAGACTATGAATTCCACTATTGTGAATAACACTACATTCTATAGAAGTCGTACACTCAACACCATCTTTCAGTTCCTTATCTGAACTCAAGCTTTTACTTACATCAATTATATGAGTTACACATACATAGTCCATCATCCACTCAGGATTTAGGTATGTCACGCTATGAACGTCACAAATGAATATATCCATAAATAAATTCAGGATCTATTCTTCTTGGGTCCATCCTGATATATTGTCAGTCTAGTCAATCACATCTATGTCTCTATCTTCTAGGAGTTATCCGCTCCGATGCCTAAGATAAAGCATCTCCCCAATTGGACTTGATAGAAGACATATTAGTCTTTTAATCAGTTTGCTCATTTTCGATTAGGCTAAGGAAATGTTTAGTTTACTAATATAAGCTAATTTTCTGTATTACGATCCGACCACGTAATACCACTTAGTATTAGTTTAAACATTAGACAACCAATAAGCAACATTTTCTTCCATTTTTCTTTACGTACAAAAACCATATAAGGAAAATTATAAAAATTATTACAAGTTTACAAACGAATATACTACACTCAGGGCACCAAATCCAACAGCTTCGATAATAGAAAGTGATATCTTGCATTCAAGTCCACCGTCTGGGTTGGGTATGAGGTGCCACATTCCTCAATTTGCTTAACCATGTTTGTACTATGATTTAGTGCTTAAATGGACTTTAATATGGTTTTAAAATTATTTTAGAATTATTAAATTATGATGTTTGAGGGATGACTTGAAGTGTTTTAGAACCAATTTCAAGGTCCCCTATATCAAGTCTCAAGACTAGGCCTCTCTAATATCGAGATTAGCATGTTAGTAGCCAAAAATCTATAGTAAACCACCTACTCTTGAGGCTTCGGATCTATGTGTTTAGACTTAAGCTCTAAGTTTTGAAACATTGTACTTATGCAACATGCATTTTTGGTCGTTTTAATCCCGAAGACTGCTTTTATGTTTTAAGCATGTCTAAACACCTTAAAAACAATTTAAAATGATTTTTTAATTTGTACCTAAAGCTTTTTAAATATTGAAAATCATTTTAAAGAATTGTACTAAAGTGTCAAATTGGTGTTTTACTAAAAAGAAATTTGAAAAGGGGGTGTTACAGTTAGTCATGCTTGCATTATGGTGGAACAAATAAGGGAAAGTTTTGATTCAAGGATAGGGAAAATAGTGTACGATACTCAAATTAACACAATGTCACTTATAAACTCCTAACATAGTTCTTATAGTGTGTATATTTCCTTGGGGAAAAAATGAATTGTGGGATATGGGGTTGTTTTTATCATTAAAGACAACAGTGAAACAATTATGGCACAAGCAAGCTTTTCAACTATGCACATTGACAAGTTGTATTCCAAGTTCTACGTCTTGAGAGAGGCACTTCTAGTTGCAAGGATGAAGAACATGACTTGGAATTTTCTTCTTAACAGTAGTATACACCAATCCAAGAATTTTAGTTAGGAAATTTCTTTGGAAGAAGCTTGCTCGCTTTGCACCCTCATCGAATGCTGCTTAGTTCTTGGGGGGAAACTTCAATTCTTTTTTTGCTCAAGATGAGAGAAAGAGAGGAGCAGAGAGGAGGTGCAGAGTTAGTGGCTTGTTTAGAAGCTTTATTTTTTATATGGGTCTACATGATATCGATTATATAGGACCATCTTTTACTTGGGCTTGAGGATCACTTCAGTAGTGGTTTGACCAATGAATTTGTAATGATCAATTATTGCTAGTTTTCACTAAGTCACATGTTCAACACTTCGAAAGAATTGGATCGAATCATAGGCCAATGTTATTGCACCTATACCCTACATTGCAACTGCTTGGGAGAAAACCCTTTTGATTTACATGCTAAATGTATGTGTTTGATGAGGCTTGTGGTTGTTTATGTTAGTAAATATGATGGATGGCATGTATATTTAATGTATGAAATATGATTAATGTGTATGACAATAAATGTGGTGCAAATGTGTAACTTGAAAGTAGGTTAGCAAAGATGATAAACAAATATGAAATTGGTTTGGAATGCCATATGAAAGCATGATAGATTGAATAGGTGATATGTTGACATTACAAAGTCATAATTTAACCATGAATATCTATGCTTTGAATAATCAAATGTGTCATGTTGCATGCCACGAAGTGGGTCTACATGTGTGAGAGTTTAAGAGTGGCAAATGGCTTGGAAAATAGCCTAGAAATTGTCCACACGGTTAGACACGTAGGCATGTGTCTAGGCCGTGTGTGACACACGATTTGCCCCACGGGCGTGTGAACCGGCTATGTGTCCCCTGCACCCTAATTATGCAAAATAAAATGCCCAGTAGTAAACACACAGGCAAAGACACGGCTATGTGTCTCAACCATGTGAGGGACACGATTCAGGACATAGGCATGTACCCAGGCCGTGTAACACCCTTCGCCCGTATCCCTCGCCGGAACAGGGTTCAAGGTGCCACCAGATTTAAACTCAACCATTTATATAAAACCAGGCTGTAAAAAAATTTTGATCAATTTTAAACTTTTCATACACGCGTATATTATCCTTTAATCGGGCTTACAAGGCCCCAAAACATTCATGAGGTATTATTAAATATTTACCAATATCTTAGTCTTGTATCATTTACTTACTCAACAATGACTCACAATTCAAATTCTAAATATAAATGTTATAAACCACATCACAGGAGATAATAACATACAAGCATATGAATAATCAAACTACCTTAATAACAAGCCAAAGTCTTTGGCTTAATCATAATATTACATACTCAACTTTACAACCCTATACATGCTATAGACTCGAAACACTAAGATTTACTTATGCAGATAGCGTAGACTCGACTATGTGATAATATCTCTGACAGCCTCCAACCCGAGCTAACCTGGAAACCCTAGGGAATATGGGGAAGAAAAGGGGAGTAAGCTTTACACTTAGTAAGTTCATAAGAAAACAATAAGCAACTCATTAACAAGTTTTATCAATGTTTACAACATAATCACAAATTCACTACAAGTTGACTTCCTGAGCAATAGTCACTAAATTATTTATAACTACAGCTACTAAACTCCAAATCAATTTCTGTTAATTTTCTCTGAAAATAGACTCATATATCTTCTATCCATAAAATTTTCAGAATTTTTAGTTTGGCCAATCAATACCAGATTTTTCTTAAATTTTCTCCTGCTTCACTATTTGACTAATCTGACCACTCTTCAGTACGAATCAAATTTCTCATTGTACAGAATTCAAAATATGTTCTCGTTGATTTCATTTGAAACTATACTCATTAAGGAGTCTAATCATATAAATTTTATCTTATAACCATTTTTTTTACAAATTATAATGATTTTCTAAAAACAGAACAGGAGACCCCAAAGTCATTTGACTCTGTCTCACGCCACTTCAAATATCTCATTATCAGAAATTCTTTTGCTTACACGGTTTCTTTTATAAGAAACTAGACTCATTAAGATTTAATTACATAATTTATTCAGCTTCTAAATCAACTCCCACAATTTATGGTGATTTTCCAAATTCACATTGCTGCTGCTGTCCCAAGCAGATCTATTACAAATTTACTCTTTCACACATTCTTTGCATTCAAATTATTTAATCATGTATATCACCAATCAATTTCATCACATATCTATAATTTCACTTAAGCATAATCTCAATACAATACATCATGCTCAATGATTCACACACAACCGTTCAAATTAGTAATTATAAGATGGTTTCGCACATAGCCCACCCTTATCGATAATTTACGATGGTTTTACCCTTACTCACATTTATGACATAGGCATTTAAATACTTCAGTGTCAACTTTAATTCAACCGAATTCAACCATTGTACCATTTCATAACCACAGTTACTTTCGTCATTCATATCTAAATGGTATTTCACATAATTCATATAACCTTTCACCATGACCGAATACACACATACACATATGACATCTTCACCTATGCTTCTCATTTCACATTCATGATTCAATTCTAATCGATCTAACATGTATAAGTATATATCACATACCTAGCCAACTTAATGTATTAAACAAATTCAATTGCCGATTTAACACAAGGTCTCATAGTCTTAGACTTTTATCAAATCACCGGCATTTAGCCTGCTAGGTTTTAAACCCGAATTCATCACCGGCACGAAACCTGCTAGACTTTAAGTCTAAACTCATTCACCGGCATTTCGCCTGCTAGGCTTGAAGCCCGATATCATTTCACCGGCATTATAGCCTACTAGGCCCGAAGCCCGATATTATCTCACCGGCATTATAGCCTGCTAGGCCCGAAGCCCGATAATATTATTCACCAGCTTAAAGCTTGCTAGGCCGAGGCCCGAATATCACATTTCGATAAACAATTCACCTGTTCTTTCATACTTTCATAACTTATACTTCAATTGGATATACCAAATCAATATCATTTAAATCATAGCCATCATTCAATCATAAATTATATACAAAAATTTTCATAACTATTCACATGCGTACCTTATTACGAATTAATAACAATTTAACTCATACTTGGCTTTACACTCATTTTTAACTTGTTCAATAACACATCAATTCTTAGTCACGAAAAATCATACCAGCATGTTGCCTGCTAGAATTATAACCTGAATCATATCACCAGCAATATGCCTGCTAGGCTTTTAGCCCTATGTTACAATCATTCACTACTTAGCTCATTGCTAAGAATACACATAGTATGAGTCATAACACAACTACTTTGATACACATCAATTTCATCAATCCTTTCATTTGAAAATACCTTCGGCACCTTGTCTCAATGTCTATTTCAATTCAAAAAGTATAGCCACATTCGGCTCAATTTATTTATTCAAACACACATGCAGCACATTATATTTCTATGTCTATTTCGGATTAATAATTTAGCCACATTTGGCTCTAATCATTTCTCCAAACATATATCCACCACATTATATTTATACATCTATATAATCAAGCATTTTACCTGACTATGTTTATTTAAATTCTAAGCATACTGAATTGAATTTAAATTACTTAAGAACTTACCTCGACAACTTCGTACAATAGTGTCGACTACTCGGCTAACTTCGCCTTTCCCAATCCAAATCTCGGTTCTTTGGGTCTTGAGCTTGAATTAAAGTAAAGCAACTATTTAATCGATCAATTGATCCACTTAAAATTACCCTATAGATTATATAAAATAACACAACTTAAAATTAATTCGCATAACAGCCCCCTTTATAGAATTCAAACATTAACAATTAAGCCTTAACATCCTTAACATGTAATTACTCAACATTCTATCTATTTCACTTCATCCGAATATTCCTTAGTATTTTCAAGTCCTTACAAATTAATCTAAGTTCATGCAAAATAACAAGAACCAAATTTGTCAAAGATACTCTTAACCGAATGCCATCTCTTCACATACAAGTCCCTCCAACTCATTATTTTACCATTTAGTCACTTATAATTTTAGATTCATAAATTTCTCTCCTTAATTAAGACAAACAACCAAATTTGATTCAATTTCCTCTATGACCGAATGCACATACCTCAACCGAAATTAAAATTTCAACATGGGCTTTAACACTAATTAAACAAGGATCACACATCTATTAAAAAATTAACAAAAACTACATGAAATTTACCTTAAATTTTTAGCTTGCTACATTACCGAAATCCTCAAAGCATATTTCTTCTTTCTTTCTCTAACATTCGGCAAGAACAAGGCAAGGATGTATGGCTTTCTTTTCTTTTATTAATTTCTTATGTTTATTATAAAACATTTAATAATTATATTTCTTATAAATATAAAATGCATATATTACAAATCATCATAATCATGGCCAGCCACTAACTTTAAATTGGACAATTTGACATGCAAGTCCTCCCTTTTAATAAGCCATGCATTATTCGGTCACCTCATTTCTTCCTAACACATTCTTCAATTTTATCACATAAGTCCTTTTTCATAATTTCACATTCAAATGACAAAATTTAGACATGATACTTCACATATAATAAACACAGAAAAGAGCATTTAAATAATTTTGTGACTCAGTTTTGTGGTCCCAAAACCACTTCCCGACTAGGGTCAAATTAGAGCTGTCACAGGCTGTGTGAAGTCTGCACTTGATTTTTTGGAATTTAATTCATCACACGTCTAAAGCACACGAGCGTGTGACTTGGCCGTGTGACCTTATCTTGTTGATGACATCAGAAATAGAGAGTTACACGGGCAGAGGACACGGGCGTGTGTGACCACACGACCTACCCACACGGGCGTATGACTCTCCAAAGTAGGAAAATTTTCTAAGTTTTCCCAAAGTTCTGAAAGTTCTCAATTTAGTCCTAAACTGTCTCCGATGTATGTTTTGGGCCTCGTAGGCCCGTATAAGGGATGATATGCATGTGATTGGATGATTTTAATTTGGATCAAATTTTATGGTCCGGTTTTGTATGAATGTTTATGGTTAAGTTCGGTAATGCCTCGAACCTTGTCTTAGAGTCGGATACGGGTAAGGGGTGTTACATTTAGTGGTATCAAAGCTACAATTTAGTCGGTTCTCATACTATGCAGCATGTGTTTGAGTCTAGATATACATGCCATACATAAATTGTGACAGTGTGATGACTCCTGACGATTTTAAATTGTGTTTTTTTTCATATAATAATGGATCCCGACAGAGCAGTGGCTGATGATGTTGAAAGTAACGCACCTGTTTCAGTTGAAGGAGTAGTGCGGTCTGATAGTAGACCCACAACTTTTAGTAGAGGAGGAGGCAGGAAGCCTTTCTCCATATGATGGATGCCTAGTACACGGAGTTCGTTCAAACGAACCCGAACGCTCAACCTTCTCCACCCCTTCCAAATCCTCAACTCGTACCCCTAGTTCCTCAAGGTATGGATTTTATGAGATTTCATAAAATATCAACTAATAAAATTCAAAAGCAATGAGCCGAGGAATTTAGGGCCAATGCCAATGATGACCCTAAGAAGGCAGAATTTTGGCTTGAGAATTCTATTCGATTATTCGATAAACTATCATGCACACCTGAAGAATGTTTAAAGTGAGCTATTTCCTTATTGAGAAACGTAGCATATCATTGGTGGAAGACACTAGTTTCGGTGGTTTTGAAAGAAAGGGTTACATGGGAATTCTTTTAAGAGGACTTCCGAAAGAAATACATCAATGAGCGATTTATCGATCAAAAGCGTAAAGAATTTCTTGATTTGAAACAAGGCCACATGTCAGTTACTGAGAATGAAAGAGAGTTTGTCTGGCTCAGTAAATATGCTCGAGAGTGTGTATCCTCGAGGCTAAAATGTGTAGAAGATTTGAAGACGGACTTAATGAGGATATTATAGTGTTAGTGGGTATTCTTGAGCTAAATGAATTTGTTGTGCTTGTTGATCGGGTTTGTAAAGCTGCGAAGCTAACCAAGGAAAAGAGAAAAGTCAAGGCTGAAGCTAGAGATATAAGGAAGAGACCAACGAGCAAGTCATTTCCATCTCAATCTAAGAAATCTAGAGATATGTATTCTTATTCTCTTGATTCGACTGGGCATTCGTACAGAAATTGTAAGAAGAAAAATTCGGGTTTTAAATCTCAGGCTACATCGGTGGCTAGTGCGGGTAATGATAGACCTTCCAAACTTGAGTGCCAACAACATGGTAGAAGTCATTTTGGTAAGTGTAGGGTAAACGATGGATCTTGTTTTCGATGTGGTTCTCAAGACCACTATATCAAAGACTGTCTTGAGGTGGTCGAGAAAGAAAAATTTTAAAGTACAAGGCCGGGTAGTACGACTACAAAATAGAGACCTTCGAGAAATGTTGGTAATGGGGCAAGTTGCAAAAATGTAACGAGGGATACAGCTGTGAGATCCAATGCTAGAGTTCCGGCTAGAGCCTATGCCATATGTGCGCGTGAGGATGCATCTTCTCCCGATGTGATCATTGGTACTTTTTCTCTTTATGATACTACTATTATTGCCATGATTGAACCTGGTTCTGCTCAATTGTATGTGTGCATGAAATTGGTATCTAGCATGAATATGCCTGTTGAGTCTACGGTATTTATGGTTAAGGTGTAAAACCTGTTAGGCAAGCATGTTTTAGTTGATAAGGTATGTAAGAAACACCCTTTGATGATTAGAGGTTATTGTTTTCCGGTTGACTTGATATTGTTACCGTTTGATGAATTTGATGTTATATTAGGTATGGATTGGTTGATATTTCGTGATGATGTAGTAAATTGTAGGCAGAAAGTTATAGAATTGAAATGTGAAAATGGTAAAACTCTTCGGATTGAATCAAATGAGTCAATAGGATGCCAATTGTGATTTCTTCGATGTCTATTCAAAAATGTATGAGAAAAGGATGTGAAGCTTATTTGGCTTATGTATTGAGTACAAAAGATTCTAAATTGAAGGTTGAATTAGTGTTTGTTATATGTGAGTATCCAGATGTGTTCCCGGAAGAGTTTCCTGGATTACCTTCTATTAGGGAAGTTGAGTTTGGTATTGAGTTACTCCCTGGTACTACATCTATCTCGATTGCTCCATATAGGATGTCCCCAACTGAGTTGAAAGAACTGAAGTCACAGTTGCAAGAATTGACCGATAAGGGTTTTGTGAGACTGAGCTTTTCACTGTGGGCCGCTCTGGTATTATTCGTGAAAAAGAAAGATGGATCTATGAGATTGTGTATAGACTACCGATAGCTCAATAAGGTAACAATCAAGAACAAGTATCCTTTGCCAATGATTGATGACCTGTTTGATCAATTGAAAGGAGCGACATGGTTTTCTAAAATAGACTTGAGGTCTAACCACTATCAATTGCGAGTTAAAGAGTAAGATGTGCCTAAAACTGCTTTTAGAACTAGGTATGGCCACTATGAATTTCTTGTTATGCCATTTGGGTTGACGGACGCACCTGTTGTGTTTATGGATTTAATGAATCGAATATTTTGGCCATATTTAGACAAGTTTGTTGTTGTGTTTATTGATGATATCCTGATTTATTTGAGAGATGAGACAAAACATGTCGAGCATTTGAAAACGGTTTTGCAAACTTTGAGAGATAAGAAATTGTATGCTAATTTTAGTAAAAACGAGTTTTGGCTTCGAGAAGTTGGATTCTTAGGCCACATTGTCTTAAGCGATGGTATTAGAGTTGACCCGAGTAAGATTTCTGCTATTATAGAATGGAAATCGCCAAGGAATTTATCCGAGGTTAAAAGCTTTTTGGGCATAGATGTTTACTACCGATGGTTTGTTAAAGGATTTTCCATGATTGCTACTCCGATGATGAGGTTGTTGCAGAAAGATGTCAAGTTTGAATAGACAGAAAAATGCCAACAGAGTTTTGAAAAATTAAAGGCATTGTTGACTGAGGCTCCAGTTTTAGTACAACCCGAGTCAAGTAAAGAATTTGTGATTTATAGTGATGCTTGCTCAAATGGTTTGGGATGTGCACTTATGCAAGAGGGTAAAGTCGTAGCTTACGCTTCGAGACAGCTGAAGCCTCACCAGACGAACTATCCTACACATGACTTAGAGTTGGCTGTCATAGTGTTTGCTTTGAATATTTGGTGACATTTTTTATTTCGTGAGAAATGCCATGTCTATACCGATCACAAAAGTCTTAAGTACTTGATGAATCAAAAGGATTTGAACTTACAACAACGAGGATGGTTGGAACTGTTAAAATATTATGAGCTTGTGATTGATTATCATCCAGGTAAGGCAAATATGGTCACCGACGCTTTTAGTAGGAAGTCGTTGTTTGTCTTAAGGGCTATGAATACACGACTAACTTGGTCCGATGATGGTTTGATTCTAGCTGAACTGAGAGCTAGACCGACTTTCTTCAATAGATTTTTGATGCTCAGAAAGTTGATAAAGAGTTGCAAGCTATGAGAATTTAGTGTGAGTCCAGCAGTGAACCAAATTTTCTGAGTGACTCTGATGGTTGTTTGAGATTTTGTAGTAGGATTTGTGTTCCAAAGGACAGTGCGTTGATTCGGAATATTTTATATGAGGCACACAATGGTTGTTTGTCACTTCACTCGGGCTGCATAAAAATGTATAATGACTTGAAGAAAATGTATTAGTAGAATGGTATGAAAAGAGATATCTCAGAGTTTGTATCAAAATGCTTAGTTTGTCAACAAGTAAAGGCTGAACATCAAGCACCTTCAGGTTTAATTCAGCCCATCATGGTTCCCGAGTGGAAATGAGACCAGATTGCTATGGATTTTGTGACAGGTTTGCCCTTAACTTTGAGAAAGAAAGATGTCATATGGGTTATTTTCAATAGACTGACTAAATCAGCTCGCTTTATTTGGGTACATACCGATTACTCACTTGATAAGTTAGTTGAATTGTACATTGGTGAAATTGTTAGACTTCATGGAATACATATATCGATTATTTCAGATAGGGACCCGAGATTCACATCGCAGTTTTGGAAAAAGTTACAAGAAGTTTTAGGTAAAAAGTTTAATTTTAGTACCGCTTTCCATCCGCAAACCGATAGTCAATCAAAGAGAGTAATACAGATACTTGAAGACATGCTCCGATGTTGTGTTTTAGAATTTCAAGGCAGTTGGGAAAAGTACTTGTCGTTGGTAGAGTTTGCCTACAACAACAGTTATCAGACGAGTTTTAAAATGGCGCCCTATGAGGCATTATATGGATGTAAGTGTCAAACTCCTCTGTATTGGACTGAACTCATTGAAAATCAGATTCACAGGGTTGACTTAGTCAAAGAAATCGAAGAGAAACTGAAGATAATTCGTGATTGTTTGAAAGCTGCATCAGATAGACAGAAGTCCTATGCGGATTTGAAACGGAAAGAGATTGAGCTTCAAGTCGGTAATAAGGTATTTTTAAAAGTGTCTCTGTTGAAAAAGGTTTTGAGATTTGGTAGAAAAGGAAAGTTGAGTCCTCGTTTTATAGGGCGGTATGAGATCATCGAGAGAATAGGGCTGGTTGCTTATCGATTAGCCTTACCATCCGAGTTGGAAAAGATTCACGATGTGTTCCATGTTTCTATGTTACGTCGTTACCGTTCTGACCCTTCACACGTGATTTCACCTATAGAGGTGGAAATACGACCGGATATGACTTATGGTGAGGAACCGGTTAAAATTTTAGCTCGGAAGGTCAAACAATTAAGAAATAAAAGTATTGCCCTAGTAAAATTGTTATGGTAATGACATGGGGTTGAATAGGCCACATGGGAACCCAAGGAAACAAAGAGAAGCCAATACCCAAACATTTTTACTCGTAAGATTTTTGGAGACAAAAATCCCTAAAAGGGGAGAGTTGTAACATCTTGAATTAGGGTCTAGTTAGAATAATGGTTTTGAGACCATAAATCTAAAATAGAAATAATTATTTTATGATTATTTGATGATCATGATATGATTGCATGTTTGTATGAAATTTTCATGAAGAAATTCTATGCCTAAAGTGTCCAATTTGACTTTAGGGACTAAATTGAATAAGTTGCAAAACTTGTGTTCTAGAAACTTCAAGTTTGAAATTGCATTGGATTATTAATTAGAGGTTCTTAAATAGAAATTTGACCAAGTTCTAAAATTTTGGACAAAAATGGCCATGAATAGGAAAATTTTGAAAGAAAGGCTTAAAGGGCATTTTACTTATTTGGTTAATAAAAGAATAAAAAGGGAAAAATCAAGTCAAAATTTTGTCCATCTTCCTCCTTGTGTGCTGAAATTTGCAAGTGTTCCATAGCTAGGGTTTTCAACTTTTCAAGCTTGATTGTAAGTGCTCTCAATCCCCGTTTTTAATGTTCTTTACATTTTTAAAGTTGTCATCAACCGATCTAGCTATTTCTACCATTATTTTGAGCTAAGTTTCATGTTCAAAAACTTACCCATGTGTGGTATGCATGTATTTTTGTGTTTAATGGAGGAATATGAAAGTTTGATGTATGATAAACGTCTTTTACTAAGTGATTTTTACTGAAAACACCTAAAAAGGACTTTTTTGAAAAATGTGTAAAAATGAGTAGTAAAAATGTGAAATAAAGGAAAATGTAGGCTGATATGAACATGGTATAGGTTCGGCTAGGCTTGGGTAATCAAGAAAATGCATGCATTTTATTTTACTAGCCTAGGGACTAAAGTGTAAATAAGTAAAATGTTAAGGGTAAAAAGGTAATTTTACTAAAGTATGAATTATGGGTCAATTCAAATAATGTATGTATTGAACAAGTTAAATTTGGCATTATAGATCAAGAAAAACGTGATTCGGGTCTTGATCGGGGGAAAAACGAAGTTTATGAGTGTTATGCTCGTTTCTATCATTTTGTATCGAGGTAAGTTCAGATGCAAATTATGCAACATGTACCATACTTTAAATGCTTTAATGTTGCATGTATGGTAAGTACATATATAATTAATGCAACGTTGTACCATGTGTTTAATGCCTAAATTTTATTATGTATTATGCTTTGATTATTCCATAAGTATGTGATTGGAGCTATGAGTATTGAAATCGACGTTACGAAAAAGTTCAACAGAAATGTGGTATCGAAGAATCCTATTTGAACCTTAGGAATAGTTTAGGATACAAGTGACATGTCACTAGGAACTATGTGATTTGAGCTCATGAGTTGTGGTCTGAGTTCATGATATATGTGACACATGTTATGGCGTTCCGGGTATTGGTCTTGTATGTTCTACTGGTGGCTGGGTAGTCTGGCATGTGTTGCGGATACCTAACAGCTTGTGTGAGCAGCTCGTGTAGCTACATCCTAACCATTAGCTTGTGTGAGAAAACCCGTGAGTAGCTCGAAAGCAAGAAACATGTGATATGTGATATGAGGTAGCGTTGGCTACATATGGGGCACTTAGGTACGAGATTCCAATGTATCCGATGGTATTCCAAGTGTTCAACGTGTAGTTCAAAGAGAAGTTCCATGGGTAATCTTAATGAATATGTAAAAGATGAGAAAGTAAGTAATATGTGTAATTTGGTACAGGTATGTACATAAACCCATGATTAAAGGTCTCGGTTTGCTATAAACATGTGGTAAGAATGCATATGAGAAAGTTATACTTATGAGACTTGATGATAGTTATGAAACTTTACCTCATGTTAATTGTATGATTTATGTTACTTATTAATTTACATGTGAAGTTACTAAGCTTTAAAGCTTACCCCCCTTTTTCCTTTCCTTTTTCTATAGTGTCACCAAGCTAGCTCGGGGATCGGAGGACGTCAGAGTTTTCGATCACACTATCAATTGAAAATTTTGGTATAGCTAGTCTCAACATTTTAAGTATGGCATGTATAGGGACTTGGTCTTTTTGTTATGTGTCATATTGATTAGCCAAATGTGATGGCTCATGATGGTATTATGATTCATTTTGTATATGGCCTTGAGAGGTGGCTCATATTGAGTATTTGGGTTGTAACCCTAATTATTTGTGCATGCATACAAATGTGTTATGCTTGATGTGGTTGCTTGATAGATGTTTGGTGAAGTGTGATTTACATGCTAAATGTATGTGTTTGATGAGGCTTGTGGTTGTTAATGTTAGTGAATATGATGGATGGCATGTATATTTAATGTATGAAATATGATTAATGTGTATGACAATAAATGTGGTGCAAATGTGTAACTTGAAAGTAGGTTAGTGAAGATGATAAACAAGTATGAAATTGGTGTGGAATGCCATACGAAAGCATGATAGATTGAATATGTGATATATTGACATTACAAAGTCATAATTTAACCATGAATATCTATGCTTTGAATAATCAAATATGCCATGTTGCATTCCACGAAGTGAGTCTAAGTGTGTGAGAGTTTAAGGGTGGCAAATGGCTTGGAAAATAGCCTAGAAATTGTCCACACGATTAGACACGCGGGCATGTGTCTAGGCCGTGTGTGACACACGGTCTGCCCCACGGGCGTGTGATTCAGGCGTGTGTCCCCTGCACCCTAATTATGCAAAACAGAATGCCCAGTAGTAAACACACAGGCAAAGACACGACCGTGTGTTTCAGCTATGTGAGGGACACGGCCTCAAGACATGGGCGTGTGCCCAAGCTATGTGAAGTCTACACTTGATTTTTTGGAATTTAATTCGTCACACGGCCTAAGCACACGGGCGTATGACTTGGCCATGTGACCTTATTTTGTTGATGACATCATAAACAGAGAGCTACACAGGCTGAGGACACGGGCGTGTCCCAAGCCACACGTGCATGTGTGACCACAAGACCTACCCACACGGGTGTGTGACTCCAAAGTAGGAAAATTTTCTAAGTTTTCCCAAAGTTCTAAAAGTTCTCGGTTTAGTCCCGAACCGTCTCCTATGTATGTTTCGTGCCTCGTAGGCCCGTATAAGGGACGATATACATGTGATTGGATGATTTTAATTTTGACCAAATTTTATGGACTGATTTTGTATGAATGTTTATGTTTAAGTCCGGTAATGCCTTGAACCCTATCCCAGCGTCGGATACGGGTAAGGGGTGTTACAAGGAGGACCACTGAAGATGTGATTAATGTGAATGTAAGATGGACCTGCACAAATTAATTCATGCGGACGGCAAGACCATGCAATTAGGTCATGAGGTTGATAATTTGACCCAGTAAAACATGTGCTAAAAAATGGACATGTCTACTTCAATATTGGAATGAGAAACCATCCAACAAGAGAGAATTAAAGCTTAGTTTCAGCACAGTAGTGACTCTCTGAGCAGTTGATTAGACAATATTTTTTCATTACATTATTTTTATATGAACATTTTACCTAAATAATTCCAGCTCTATTCATTCAACAACAGAAATACTCTTGCTTTTCTCTATAATTTGCCACAGCTTTTTATTTGCCACATCAATTCTTTGTTTTTAAAATTTGATTTCATTAATTCATTATACAAACACCTTATTCAACTTGCAAGTATTTCTGGCTATTTAGTATAATCAAT
The DNA here is from genome assembly GCF_007990345.1 of Gossypium hirsutum. Taxonomy (NCBI): domain Eukaryota; kingdom Viridiplantae; phylum Streptophyta; class Magnoliopsida; order Malvales; family Malvaceae; genus Gossypium; species Gossypium hirsutum. The sequence goes on from NC_053426.1 coordinate 89,514,264, forward strand.
AGGATTATAATAACTTACTAAATTTCTTACCAATTTCCGATCCCTATGGAGACAATACTTACTTATCACTTTATTACTTGACTAACATGTACACTTGCACAATTGCATTAGTTATTTACATGCAACAAGTTTTTGGCGTCGTTACCGGGGATCAGTAACGTTGTTGAAAAGTTGATTTGTTATTATACCTGTTATTTTTGTTAGGGCAGTTAATTAGTATTTTATTTTATTTTTCAGGTTTGTATTAGTGCATGAGAAGAAGTATTCAAGAGGATACAGAACATTGTTTTGATCTTTAAATTGAAAGGACATTAAGGTGAAGAAGAAAATATTTAAGAGAAATGGAGAGAATTAGAAATGATCAAATCATGGAAGATCCAGTACTTCAAAATAAAAGGAATGCTAGTATTCCTCGAATCACCAATGACAGAGACAGACCCATCAGAGAACATTTAGTGCCTATTTTGGATGATCTAAATCCAGGAATTGTTAGGCCACATATTCAAGCTCAACACTTTGAATTAAAACTAGTTATGTTTTAGATACTGCAAATGGTAGGGCAGTTTAGTGGCTTACCTACTGAAGATCCAAGATTGCACTTGAAACTTTTTCTTAAAGTTTGTGACTCGTTCAAGTAGCAGGGTGTCCCTGAAGATACCCTTAGATTAAAATTGTTCCCTTATTCATCGCGAGATCGTGCTAGATCATGGTTGAATGCGTTACCATTAGGTACGATAACATCTAGAAATGAACTGTGTTAGAGATTTCTGCTTAGGTACAATCCTCCCAACATAAATGCCAAGCTTAGGAATGACATTACATTGTTTAGGCAATTGGAAGATGAAACATTACACAAAGCATGGAAGTGTTTCAAGGAACTAATTAGAAAATGCCCGATGCATGGTTTTTAGCATTGGACATAGATGGAAATGTTCTACAATAGATTAAATGCTCATACATGAATGGTGGTGGATGCACCCACTAATGGGATGTTGCTTGACAAATCTTACAATGAAGTATACAAACTTTTGGAAAGAATAGCAAAAAATGATTATAAATACCCCACTACCAGAGTTGGTACTGGTCGAAGAGCTGCTGGAGTAATAGGACTTGATGCGATTACATCCTTAACAGCGCTGGTATCATCTTTAAAAAATATGATTAAAACTCTAAAAATTCCCTCTGTAGTATAGGAGATGAAGGTTGCAGAACTAGCATGCGTATACTGTGGAGAAGATCATGGTTTTTATGAATACCCATCCAATCCAACCTCTGCCTATTACATGGGGAATTTTAATAGTAGCAACAACAATCCCTACTCCAAAACATACAATCCAGGGTGGAAACAACATCCAAATTTCAACTGGAGTAATCAAGGAATAGGAAATGCCAATAATGTAATTGAAAAAATGTGGTTGGTGTACCACCTAGATATAGTCAACCAATGTTACGGCAAAATGTGCAACAAAGTTTGCCATCTTCCACATCAACTACGGAAGCTCTATTAAAGGAGTATATGGCTAAGAATTATGTGATTATTCAAAGCCAAGAAGCTTTCTTAAGAGCTCTGTAGAATCAAGTGGGACAAATTGCCACTACATTAAGTTTTAGAAACAATGAGCATTGCCCAGTGACACAGAAAGTTCTCGATCTCAAGGAAAGGAACAGTGCAAAGCCATTACACTTCAAAGTTGTACTTAGCTACCAGGAGTTGTGAATGACACCATTATTGAAGAAGGAATTTCAACTTTTCCAAATGAAATGAATTCAAAATTAGTAGGGGAGTAAGCTACAAAGGAAAAAAGCAACCAAAAAAATGTTGAAGCAGATGTGTAACACCCCTAACTTGTATTCATCACCGGAATAGGGTTACAAGGTATTACCGATCAACCACAACATAAATCATACATTTGTGCAATCATAATTAAAATCCATTCATCACAATAATTTTTTCCCTTATAAGGTTCTATGAGACCGTAAAACATGCTTAAAAGAGGTTTGCGACTTAAACCGATAACTTTTGCAAACTTTGGGAAACATAGAAAATTTTCAAACATTCTAGGGTCACACGCCCGTGTGAACAGGCCATGTACCTCACATGGTCACCAGACACGCCCATGCCGTAGGCCATGTGAAAACAGGGCATACATTCTGACTTGTACCACACGGCCGAGGACACACTCGTGTACCAGCCCTTATGCTACACACAGCCAGTTGACACGCCCGTGTGTCTAGGCCGTGTCAAACCTATAGTGTATACTGACTTAACTTTGAAGGGCTACCCAAGGGGACACACGACCGTGTACCAAGGCCATGTGCCACACACGGTCGAGCCTCACGCCCGTGTGCTCAGCCGTGTGGAGTGAATATAGGCTTGGTTTAAGTCACATTTCTCACCCTTCTCATGCATACCTAAACACAACATTTTTGCACCATTTCAATACATTAATAGTCAGCCAAAACATGTTATTTTATGCACCAAATATGTCAGACCAATTCCCTGCATTTCATCAACTCAAATCATAACCATTTCCTATATAAAACACATACCAAAACTAGCATGATTCATTTCTCATTTTACACCTATTCCATCACATACCAAAACACATATCACATTCATTAATTAAACCTATTTCAAATATGTATTTTATCATCATCAATTACACACAAAGCTTGACTTATAATTTATCTATTAACCATTCACTTATTAAGTCCAAATTCATGTTTTCCATAAGTAAATACTCATCATATACCAAATGACCAAATGTTTATCTTGAACATCACCAACCATACCAAATTATGCCATTACACAAGGCAAATTACACATCAAACATAAGTCATTATTAAGCCATATAAAATGACCAAATACATCACCAAAACCTTTATCAAAAAGACTCAAGCCTATACATGACATATAACCAAGTCACAAATGTATAAATACCAAAATAAAAATCGAATAGTGTGATGCGATCTCTGCTGACTTCCAACCCAAGCGAACGTCCGAATCACTATAAAACATAGAAAAGATAACACAAAGTAAGCTATAAAGCTTAGTAAGCTTGCATGATAATAAACTCAACTTATTGAATAAACACATATTAAACATTTTCATAATTTATAATGTCTTCATATGCTTTCACCTTTATAACATGAATTCATTTACATAGTTAACCAAGAGTTTCACTTGTTTACTCATATCATTGCTCATATAGATCTATCACATTCTCAACAATTCATTCACATTTACATATACATAAACAAATATGTATAGAATTAACTTGATTCATTTCAATTTCCAACACATCTTATTTAGTAAATACGAATCATATTATATATATCATCAAATAATGGTATTTCACACCATATGTGCAATATGTATATTTAACACAACTTCAACTCATATCTCACATATCATTCAAATCATACCTCATTATAGCCAAATAAACACATTTTGGTATGAAACATACTTATACATAGATCTTTTTCATTTCAGATACATGATACATTATAACTCACCACTTTCATTTGATTCTCACCTAAGTTTTGTACGTAACTGTATTAATTATTTTGATCGTACTTTCATTCTTGCCTTGACTATGCCCGTTGAATCATTCGATATTTCACACACTAAGTGTCATTCTCAATATTTCACACACTAAGTGCCATATTTGATGTCCCACACACTAAGTGTTGTACATAGCTGAAGCTATCTCAAATCGCACACTAAGTGCCAAATTTAGCCGAAGCTATACCGAACCGCACACTCAGTACCATATTTAGCCGATATGTCATCAAACACAAAAATAGTCATCTATATACAATTTATACGATATCAAAGCATTAAAAGCATAAAAATAACAATGCTTATTGCATACGAACTTACCTCATTCGCTGAAATGACGAATTAGGTCGACTAATCCGATACTTTGTTTTCTCCTGTTCTAGATCCAAATCTCATTTTTCTCAATCTATATAATAAAAATTTTTACTTATTTAATAATTAATTCATTCAATTTAACACAATTTACACATTTTGGCAAAATTAAATTTTTTCCCCTATTATTACACATTTTTGCAATTTAGTCCTTATCACATAAAATTTCAAATTCATGCAATTAAGGAGAAGCCCATGCTAGCTGAATTTTACCCATACTACTAGCAGCCCATATTTTTAGTTTTTTCACACTTTTACCACACAATTTAACATATTTCACAATTTAGTCCAAAATTGACATTTTTACTAAAATTCACTTAACAAAAATCATTAATCTAACATCAAATATTTATTTTCTACCATTAAACATCAAGATACTCAAACATTCAACAATGGCATCATCCAAATACTTTAATAGTTTTGAAATAAGAGGTATGAGATAGCTAGATTACAAAGTAACGATCTCAAAAACATAAAAACCATCAAAAACGGAGCAAAATCGGCATTACATGCTTGGACAATAGGTGGCCAAACCTTGAAGTTCATCCATGGCTATTTTTTTCTTTCTTCATTTGGTTGAAAAAGATGAAGACAAAGGTTTTTCTTTTGTTTTCTTTAATATTATAACCTTTATTAACAAATTACAACTTTAACCTTAATAAAAATTAATAATTACAACCAAATGCCAAACCACATCATCCACTATATAATAAATGGTCCACTTATTTCATAAGGACCCTAACCTTTAAGTTCCATAGCTTTTAGACACTTTTAACTAATCGAACACAACTTCTACGGGATTTAGTCCTTTTTACTGAATTAACCACTCAAACGATAAAATTTCCTTACGAAATTTTCACACAATAATTCTATCATGCTGTAAACCAAAATAAAATATTAAATTAAATATTTTGACTTTATATTGTGGTCCCAAAAATACTATTTCGATTAACCCTAAAAATAGGCTGTTACAAAATGCAACTTGTATTTTGATAAAAATGTCACGGTTGTAACAGCCCGATTTTGGGCCTAATCAAAACAGTGGTTTCGAAACCAAAAATTCGAGGTCAATAAATTATTTTAGTATTATTTTATGTATTATAGCATGATTATATGAGTGCATGAAAATTTTGGTGAATTAATTTTAGCGTTTGTAAGCTTAATTGCGAAAAAGTACTAAATCGCATAAAGGGCAAAAGTTTTATTTTACTACCCAAATATGTTAAATAGCTAGAGAAACAAAATTGGAGGTCTTTAAAGTGAAAATAGGTCATTTCAGGAGAGATGGCTGGCCATGGAGACAAGGATATTAAAATGGTCAAAGGTTGGGTGGTCTAATTTGTAATAAAATAAAACAAAAAGAAAAAGGATATCATCTTTTTATTTTTCTCTTTCTTCTCCACCAAATTTTACCCAAGAAAATGGCCATGGAAGCTTGAAAATTTCAGCAACTTCTAACCCTCACAAGTAAGTGATTTTGATGACTTTTCTTAATGATTTTTACACTTTTGAGACCCTTGTAGGATGAGCTAGCTAATGGGGGAACTATTTTGCAAAATGATTGAAAGTCTAGGGTTTTTCCATGAAAGCATTTATGTTGTTTTTTGAATTTTTATAGAAGAAAATGAGTCTTGGTTGTGTAATAAACAACTTTTGTGAAAGGATTTTCATGAAAACACCTAATATGGACTACTTTGTAAAGTTTGTTAAATGGATGGGAATTGTGTGAAATAATCGGAATTATGAGATTCTTCTAGTATAAAAAGAATTTTTCTAGGCTTGGGTAGTGAGGAAATTCGATAAAAATTGATTTACGAGCCTAGGGGTAAAATCGTAAAATTATGAAAGCTAGGGGCAAAATGGTCATTTTGCCAAAATGAGATGTATAAAATGTATTGATTAATGTAATGATTAAATGAGTGAATTTAATCATTTAGATCAAGAAAATCAAGATTTGGGCTTAAATCGAAAAGTACAAGGTTATGGACTAAAATAGAGTAATTAGTCGAAATTGACATTTGAGGTAAGTTTGTATGATAATAATAGTGCAATGTTATGTTTGAATTATAATTCTTTACTATTATTGCATATATTGTATGATTTAATATATATTGGAAAAGTTGATGAAATGGTGTATATGATGTGGATATATGACATGGAAGAATATTACATGAAAGGCAAGAAAATAATGATCCGTGACAAGTGATATATGCAATATGTGATATATGTTATGTAAATTCTTAAAAGCTTATTTTCTATTTGAGTTATGTCTTATTATGCTATGAATGGGCAATTGATACTATGGATAGTGAGATCGACACTTCGAGTAAGTTCGACGGAGATAGGGTATCAAAAAATCCCGTCTGAACCTTAGGAATAGTCTAGGATACAAGTGACATGTCACTAGGAATTTAGAAATCTGAACTTGTTGAGTTAGTCCAAGTTCGTGATATATATGAGGCATTTAAGCTCATTGAGTTGGTCCGAGTTCACTATGGATGCTAGCATCCGAACTCGTTGAATTGGTCTGGGTTCATAATGGATGCGATACATGTAATTGGGTTCCGGGTAATGGTCTTGTGTGTCCCGCCAGTGGCTAGGTAATCCTTAAATTGGTCAGATACTGACAGCTTGTGTGAGTAACCCGTGTGGATACACCATGACCGATAGCTTTTATGAGCAAACTCGTAAGTAGCTCCATTGTGAGCGTTACACGTTATGAGGTAGCTTTGGTTACGTATGTATATGTGGTACTTATGTGCAAGTTTTTCACATATCCAATAGTATTCCGAGGGTTCAACGGGTAATGTAATAGATGTGATGAAAATCCCAAGGAGGGCATGTTAAAAGGTATGGTTATATGACATATTACGATGAGTGCAGGTATGTACACTAAGCTTATGGTTATTTAGACTTTGAAATGTTGAGACATCGGAGAGCTAAGATGTATGAATTATGATTATAAACTTTGCTGCAATATCATGTTAACTTATATTTTGCATTTGAACATGGAATTCATGAAATGGTGTGTTCATGATTGGTCGAAAGTGAACTTATGATAGTTATCATTATATTGCACTAAAACAGTGTCAGACAGCAGCAGTTGGATGAATTTGAAAATCCACCAAAAATTGTGGAAATTGAGTTAGAAGCTGAATAAAATATGAAATTAAAGCCTCATGAGTCTAGTTTTGTATAGAAGAAACGGTGTAAGAAAAAGAGTTTCAAATTATGAAATATTTAAATTGTGGTGAGACAGAGTTAGAATGATTTCGAAATCCCCTATTTCGATTTGAGAAAATCATTGGAAATTGTACAAAAATATTTATGGGTTATAATTTTAGTCTATTTTAAAGATAAATGGACGAGAACATCAACCGAGTCTCGTATTATGAGATAATTAATTTTTAGTGACGAGGGCTCAGAACTATCCGACAATGAAAAAAGGGTAAATTTAAGGAATAAACTGTACTTATTGGCTAGACTAAAAATTCTGAAAATTTTATGGTGAGAAGATATGTGAGTCTAGTTTCAGGGAAAATTAGTGGATCTTAATTTTGAGTTCTGTAGCTTCAGATATAAATTATTTAGTAACTATGACTTGGGAAAACAGCTTGGCTAGAACATAAGTAAAAATGCAAATATGGTTGTATTACCTTGAAAAGCATGTTGGAATATTGTTTATTATTTTCATATGGACTTACTAAGCTTTAAGCTTACTCCCTCTTCTCCATTTCTTTAGTGTTTTCAGGTCAGCTCGGGGTTGGAGATCGTCGAAGGCAGCATCACACTATTAAGTCACTACCTTTGGAATAATGAAGCATATGTTAGAAATTTTCGTGTGAGTGGCATGTATAGGGATCTAGTTTCATGGTATGTGTTATTATGATTTTGGCCAAATGTATTGGCTCATATTAACTTATATGTATAAGGCCATGAGATGTGGCTCATATTGGTTTTGATTTGTAAATCTAGCTATTCATGTTATGTCTAATGTTTATGATGTGATTATGTTTGGTTGCCATGCATGGTTGGTAATATGACATGTGTGTTGGATGTATGCTCTATGACCAATTGAGGTGGTCATGGGAATGTAGTAATTGCACGTTATAAAAACAATGTGATAATGGTTGAACATGAGTGCTGGATGGATAAGTGGATAACCATAGTATAATGGTAAAAGTGATCATCAAAAATGACAAGTCTTATGAATGTGAATTGAGGAATCTAGACTTGATATTGCATGAGTAGATGCATTGCTTGTAAGAGGACATGTTCATGTTATGAATATGTCTTATTAAAGAGTGTTTAATCACTAAAATGATGCCATGATTTGTGGTTTTAATATGTATAAGGTTGTAAGGGTTTATGACTAACATGAAGGCTTGGAAAATAGCATAAGTGTTGGCCACACGGGCTGCGACACGACCGTGTGCCTCAATCGTGTGAGGGACACGACCTGGAGACATGGGCGTGTGGTTTGATTTGCATGCTGACGTCATAAACAGAGAGTTACACGGCCTGAGGACAAGGGCGTGTCCTTATGTCCACACGGGCGTGTGACCTTGTTTCTTGGGAAAATTTTCTAAGTTTTCCTGAAACTTCTGAGAGCTCTCGGTTTAGTCCCAAATCAATCTCGATGTATGTATTTGGCTTCGTAGAACCAATTAAGGGACGACATGCATGTGTTTGAAAAGTTTGAATTAAAAGAAATTTTATGGCCTAATTTTTGCATGTATATGTATGTTTAAGTCCAGTATACCTCGTACCTTGTCCTGGCATTGGACACGAGTAAGGGGTGTTACAACGGTAGAAGAGGACGACTCAATAATCGATCATGAAAAGACCTTAGAACCAACTAAAAATATACAGCACCTGAAAATGGTCAGTAGAAAAAGGTTGTGGTAGAATCAGATCATGTTACCAACACAAGTGCCATAGCAAAACAATATCAAGAACCTGAAAGATGACTACCTCCACCATTTCCTCAACTAATTGATGTGCAGAAAGGAAAACTAACTATGAGGGTGAATGATCAATAGGTTACATTCAACATATTTGATACCCTAAAATGTGTTGATGAGAGTTAAGATTGCCAGGCCATTGGTTTGCTAGAAGTGGTAGTGGAAGAAAAGTTTGTAAGACATTTGCCATAGCAAAATCTTCTATCTCCAACAGCCCATTTGAGCAGCAAATGCTCAACTCACTCGGTCAGTTGCAGAAGCAACTTAATCTCTTTGAGACTTAGCAACTCCAAATTGCTACGGAATTGGAAAAAGCGTAAAAGAAATAATCTTGTCTATCTTTCTTTTCTTTAATTTCTTTATTTTAATTTTGCTCTAATTATTTTTATCTTTAATTACTTAACATAATTTTCATTTCTAATTTATTACCTTATTAATGAGATCACAGAACCTGATAAAGAAGGGGAGGATGAAAATGAAAGGGGCAAGGATGAAGCTGAAGCTGATGAGCCTGCACCTACCACACACACTGCCACTAAGGAGAAGGAACAAAAAGGACTAGAAGGAGATGAGAAGAAGATGGAATCAATGAACATTGAATCTGACCAGGAAAGAGAATAAGTGAACCATATTCCTACACCAACTGAACCTGCTACTGCACCTAAATCAACTACACCCATATCAAAGCAAGATCATGAGATTAATGAACTAATTGATGATCTCACAAAATCAGATGATAAGGATGAAGAGGTGCAATCAATATGCTGAAAAGGAAGCAGCATTACAAGTGCGTTGCTCAAAAAACAACTCGCCCATATTAAAGTAACACCAAAATTTTCCCAAGCTTTCGTCTTTATTTTCATTTGCATATTTTTCTTTATATACCATGTGTTTTCCATGCATTCATAATTGTTGTCATTCCATTGTATATATATATGTTTGTTTTTTAATTTTGGAATTTTAAATTGTTCATGCATTAAGGACAATGCATCCCTTAGGTTTAGGGTGTGTTATGTTATGTATATAGTCTGTATTAGATATATGTTTTAATATTTGTTCATTTTGTCATTCATTTTTCCATGACATACAAATGTCATATAACTACCAGACTATGACAAGTATATTGCTATCTACGATGTTCAATGAGGATAATAACTCTTCGATAAATTTAGAAAATTGTGATAGTTGATTAGGTATGTTTAGCTTATGATAGTTGTTTGAAAATTGATCCCTAAAAGTAGAATGCCCTAATTATAATTGCAATTGGTCTATAGTAGGTTTCTTTTAATACACTTAAAAATTCTTGACCCTAATATCAATAAATTAGCAATGTGTAATAATAAATATCACAGCAAAGCTGAGGGTAAATCAATAAGAAAATTAAAAAGACGCTATGAAGAACTCCAATATTTGAAATTATTGAGTAGGTCACTAATACTCTATTTTCTCTATTGTACTATTGATCAGAAAAGCAAGATCAAATAAGAGTGAGTAAAAAAAAGAAAAAAAAAAGAGAGAAAACAGTTTAAGGGCACTCCACTGTAGTAGTAGGCTGAGTAGCTAAGGGGGTAGTTATTTGTTCCATCTATCTTTTTTGTCAAAAGCCTTAGCTTCATGAGTAAATTACATTCAAATTGTGGCATGATGCAATATCTAGCAATCTAATGTATGCTCCATTAAGATTGTCAAGTAAAGAAATCATGTGACAAAATGAATTCCCTAGGAAAATATATATAATTAATGTATGCAATGATAGAATAATTATGAGAAGAGACACTGAGTTTTATTGGAAATATAAAATAAGTACATTAGAGGGTCTTGCTATAGTCAGAATTGCATGAATATTTAAGAAATTTTATTTTCAGGTAATATTTTTTGCACTTCGTATGCTAAACAAACCTATAAATTTTGAACCAGATTTCTGAGATAGAAGACTACTGATTGCGTGATTTCGTGATAGGTTTTAAATATTTATAATTAATCGTTCTTGAAACTAACTATTATCGCGATATATGCAAGTGTACCTATCGAACAGTAGTATAGTTTTAGCAAGACCGGATTGTCGAACCCAAAGGAACTAAAAAGTACTAGTAATGACTGTCTTTTTATTATCTAGCCTAAGAATAAAGAGGTTTTTGTTTTAACTAACTAATTATCTAAACTAAGAATTCGCAGAGAATAGAATTGGGGAATTGCTTTTGGGAAAATCGATTAAATTAAGACAATACCTAAGGAAAAATCCAACTAGACTTTACTTGTTATTCTGGCTCCGAATCAGACGATTTATTCATTTAACTTGTTCCGTAGAGATCCCTAAGTTATGTTATTATCCCTATTCAAGACTAATAACCTCTAATCCCTAGATTGAATAATTAAGACCTTTCTTTAATTAACACCCTAGGGTTGCATTAACTCGATCTATGGATCCAATTATTAGGTTTCACCCTAATCCGGCAAAATCTTGTCACCCTATGTCTAGGTGCACAAACAACTCCTCTTAATTATGACAAATGTACTCTTAGACAGGGTCTATTCCTCCTCTGAATAAGAGCTTATCTTGAATCAGTATCTTGGGATATCAAAACAAGAATTAAGAACACATAATTAAGAACAAGTTAAATATTTATCATACAATTCAGAAAATAATAACACGATGCGTCTTAGGTTTCCTTCGCCTTAGGTATTTAGGGGCTTTAGTTCATAACTAAATGAGAAGACATCTTAGAATAATAAAGAATACAAAACATAAAGAAAACCCAAAACTTCTGAAGGGGAAATTGAGGAGAGATATTCAGTCTTGATGGTGAATCCGTCTTCTAAGATGGATCAATCAGCTTCTTTGGAGTAATTCCTTACTCCCTATTCTATGTCCCCCTTTTCTTCCTCCTCTAGGGTGTATTTATAGGCTTTGAAAAGCCTAAGAGCCCTCAAAATTAGCCTTTTTTGAATTGGACTCAACTTGGGCTCGGTAGGGACACGCCCGTGTGCAATTACTTCAAGCCATGCTCGAGCCTCCCAAATTGACACAGCCGTGTGGTCTACCCATGTGAGGAGGTCCAGGCCATGTTGATTTCATAATTTGACCAATTTTCTTCGTTTTTGGCCCGTTTCTCGTTCCTTTTGCTCTTCTATGCTCTCCTAAGTATAAAACATGAAATTAAAGCATTAGGAGCATCGAATTCACCAATTCTAATGGGAAATCATCCATAAAATGCGTTAAACATGGGGTAAAAATATGTATAAATTACGGTTTATCAAATACCCCACACTTAAGCATTTGCTTGTCCTATCAAAATAAATTCTTCTCAACTTATAATTTCTATCTATAATATCTCAAAATAAGTTTCAAACATTCCAAGTTGAGCATTTTATCCTGAAAACATAGGTGTCTCTCCTCATTTACGTAATTACCTTTGATTCGGAATATCACAGAGTTTCACATCCTCACTAAAGATTCACTCAAATCACTCGAGGTGTTTTAAGGAAAATAAATGAAGCACTCAATAGTCAATAATGAAAAGTCATTACCATAGGCTTGCATGAAAATCAAATCTCCACCACTTATAAATTGAGATGAAACATCAATCAAAAGGTCTTTAGAGGGTTGTAATGAGGTTTGGTTAGGGGGTGTGGTCACAAACTGAAAAAAAGGGTTAGAATCGAGATTAAATTGAAAAATTACCTAACTAGAAAAAGAGCTAACCATCACTTGCGTACAACAGAGCTTCTTCTCAGAATAAGGAATTACTAATGCGTATACATAGTTTTTTTTTTAAGAACAAGTTAAATAACATAGACTAACTATTAAGGACAAGACATAGCTAAGCAATTTATTCAACTCAAATCTCGACAAAAATAAGGATTAATTTAGGGGATTTCAATGATAATGTGTTAAGGGTTAATATTAGGGTCATACAAGAAATGGCTTGTTAGGCTCAAGGGCGTTTACTAGGGGTTAATCGTGGAGATAGCTTTTTCATGGCATGAGTGAGTTAATCCTAAGTGCCTTAATCATTTTAACATATCAAATCAAATGGTGTGGTCTCGACATGCATAATCAAGCAAGTTCTAGAATAACAGTTCAATACTGACGCACTCAAAGTAATAATAAAAGTGAGCATGAAAGAATTAATAGATGCTAAAAAGGCTCAAAAATCTCACAAAAATTATGGCTTTTTGATGTTTAAAACTTGTGAATTCTAGCTCAAAGTAATACCTAAACTTTAGGGAAACAACCTAAGATTTTAATTTCTTAAAAATCAACTTATCATGCTTGATTCTCTAATGTTTTGAGGTTTAAACAATCAATGCATAAATGCCTATGTTTTAATTCAAGATATATCAATCAAAATCATAAATCAATCAAAATTTATTCTAAATACGATATGAGAGCTTTTCAAGAGAACAAGGCAGTCATTCAGGGATTTTTCTGATAGTGAAATAAATACCCCCCACACTTAAGATGTACATTGCCCTCAATGTACAAAGATAGATATTAGAATATAAAAATAAGATAGGGAGAGAAGTGAAACTTCCTGTATGATGAATTCCTCGAATTGGAGTTTTAGAGAGTAATCGATGCGATAGTGGAGGAGGATACTCCGGTGGTGGTAGAGGTTCATTAGTCCATAAGTCCTGTGCCAAAAGAATATTATATCTAGTGGTAGCTATGGTTGTGGTCGATCAGGACATGGCAGTCGTGGAGAACCTTTTCCGGTGGAGTTTTTAGTTCCTATGCGATGATGAGCTTAAGAGCTCTATATAACTGTGATAAAATCAAGAACTTTTTAGGGGAGATTAGAAAGAATAATTACTCATAAAGAAATAACTGAACTTGATAATTAAAAATAAAATTCTAAATCTAATAAAAATAAAAAATAGTTTTAATAAAAATTAAAAACATAAAATAATAAATAAATATTTTTAAACATCTTCATCGCTGGATGGTTCGCGAGGTGGGACTAGCGATGAGATGTGGAGGTGCTGACAAATCTGCTGTAGAGTAGCATCAATGTTGTCAAATCATTGAAAACACTGCTGCTCGAATCGAGTGAGGCGCTCAGAGATGTCAGCATATGAAGTCGTCGCATGAACTGGACGAGAGGGTGGTGGTGGCTGAGTCGGCGGGTCCTCGTGGTGTGGAGGAACATCATCAGGAATGTCCTCATAGGCCTCATCCTCGGTAGATTGGGTGGGACGATATTGAGGAGGGTAGGTTCCTCGGTGCCTCTCGATCATCCTCATGCTAAGCATGCTCGAGATGCCTTGTGGAGACATCTGGCCGATAAGGGTAAGGGATGATTCTTGGGCCGCGGTGCTGAGGAGCCCGAAGTGTCGAGCCAACCGAGTAACATAGGGGCCAATGGAGATAACCCCTTTCCTATGTAGCTCCGTCTGGTGCTGAATCACAAGGGCGATGAAATAGGAAAGGTTAATGACGTGCCCGGGCGACATGCACCATAAAAAGTAGGCATCGTGAGTGTTGACGACGCCAGTGCTCTCTCGCCTCCACATTATCGTGTGAGCCAAAATGGCATGTAGGTACCTCAAGGATGGTGGGAGAACTGATGCCTTCAAGCGGCTAGGATTGTAGGAGGCTGCACCAGGGGCCAAAGTGTGCCAGCACTTCGAGGGAGAGAAATGTATGTGGCGAGTGAGAGCATGTAGTTCATTCTCCTCCTTAAACTCCACCGTATATAAGCCCAGTGCAGCACCAAACTCTGGGATGCTTAGCTGGCGGATTAATCTGCCTAGGCAAAATTGGACTGTGCCGGGATTATCATAGTTTTTCATTACGGTCTGAAGATAGAACATAGAGCATAGTTCCATCGTGAGCTCGAGGTATGTTGGCTCGATAATCCCAAGGAACAGCTCCCAAGGGTCAGTGGTTAGGAGGGCCCGAATCGCCTCAGCCAACTGAACTTGTTCTACGGTAGCCCAGTCGATGTAGCAGCACGCAATTAAAGGTCAGGCCTGAAGTATTTGGAAAAGTTCTTCCTGGGGCCCACGAGGGAACTGTAGGAGAGGGTGACGAATTTCTGCAGTTGGACCTGTAGAAGATGACGCTTCCTTCCGTTTCCTTGAAGCAGGTACGACGGTTTTCTTTCCTCGTGAAGATGACATGGTACCTGCAATCAATACCATTAATTCATCTTGAGGAATGATCAAAGTAAAATGAAGACAAATTTTAAAGAACAATCATAATTTCAGCAACTACTAAGACTAACAAGTTACTCAAAGCAATCAATTGTATGGCATAAAACTGGCAACGAATTTCATGGAATGCAACATGTGTGACGGATGAAAAATGTTAACACTAAAGGCATGAGTATGTCTATTGTTCTAATCATGAATATTTATTTCTAACTAATCAAATAAAGTAGAGAAATCATATAAGAGTAAGAATTTGAACATGAATATGATAATAACTTGTTCTATGAATAAAATGAGAGTGATAGAAAGATGAAAATAATCATGAAAAATGCATAGTACTATGATAACTACCATGAAAAATGAGTGCAATTAAAGGGGAAAAAATAAACAAATGCTAGAAAAGGGAGAATGAGCGGCAAAAATAGAGTTGGATGCAGCGTATGGGCGTGGCGGGGAGGTCGTGTAGACTTGTAGCGTCTAGGGTTAGGGTTTTTTGGGTGGGGAAGACAATTAATAGTGCAGGATTTTTATAGATTTTAGGGCACACGGCCAGGTAACACGCTCGTGTTCCCCAATTTTAGCCCGTGTGATTCGCGAATTTTGAATTTGGGTGCGTCTGGCATTTAGTACACGCCCGTGTTCCTTGGGCGTGTGGGTGCACATGACCGTGTCGAACGGCCGTGTCTGGTGTTGTTCGTTTTTCCCACGCCGGTGTATGAAGACCCACGCCCGTGTCAATCTAACAAGTTCGATCACGGATGCTAGACATGGGCGTGTCGTACACCCATCCTATTTTAATAGGTTCGCCCACGGTTCTTCCACAGGGGTGTGCCTCACGCCCGTGTTATTTTGGCAGGCTCGACCACGGTCATGTCATACGGCCGTGGCATTTTATCGTAGCCCGTGTTTAGGAAAATTCTTGCCCTATTTTCACACGGCCATAAGCACGCCAATGCTCTTGGCCGTGTCTCTGTGGAAATCCTGTATTCAAGAGCTCTGTTAGTAAGTTAAATGATGAAGACTAAATTTTAAAGAAGTTAATATAGTTAGTGCTCGGGTTGCCTTCCGAGAAGCGCTTATTTATAGTCTAAGCTCGACTTACCTCTTCGTTGAATGATCATGGTGGTTTGAGGAGTTTATACTCCTTATTCCTACTATCAATCTCATCAAAATAAGGTTTTAAATGGGTGTTGTTTACCTTAAAAGTGCCGAACTTGGGATGACTCACCTCGACTATACCAAATGGGAAAATACTGAGTACCGTAAGAGGGATTTCTTCATTCGGTGTGATAGTGACAATGTGGGGATCTGCAGCATCTAATAGGACTCTATCCCCAACCTTAAGTTGATTTGGAAAGGTATTGAGCTCGTTCTGTCGTAGATTCGATTTTTCAGGTGTTCTCGGTTTATACGTCTGCCATTCATCTAGCTCCTCGATTTGTAAACTTCGAACTTCATGAATAGGTCCTCTACTATTGCTTGAGAATGGCTCATGTACTTCCTCCAGACTCATTTCCTACAAAGAAGGTTGCACCATATTGTCAATTTTAGTAGAATGGTTTAGACGATCACCTTCAATTTCCAATGTGTTGTCAGAATTGCGAGCTTGAAGGGTGATTGTTTCGTCTCCCACACAGAGTGTGAGTTCACCTGTGCCAACATCAATGATCGTTTTAGCAATTGCTAAAAACGGCTTTCCTAGAATTAAAGGAGTGTTGCTATCTTCCTCTATGTTTAGAACAATGAAATCAACGGGAAATATAAATTTATCGATTTTAACTAGCACATCTTCAATAATACCCCTAGGGAATCTTATAGTTTTATCTGCTAATTGAATACTCATCCTAGTCTGTTTGGGTTTCCCGATACCTAGTTGCTTAAACATTTTGTAAGGCATGACGTTGATACTAGCCCCTAAATCAGCTAATGCATTATTAACATCTAAACTACCAATTAAGCAAGGAATCGTAAAACTCCATGGATCTTTTAGTTTATTCTATAGCTTATTTTGTAGAATAGATGAGCACACTGCGTTTAGCTCCACATGCGACGCCTCGTCCAACTTCTGTCTATTTGCTAAAAGCTCCTTTAAAAATTTCATTGCGTTGGGCATCTGTGATAGGGCTTCAATAAATGGTAAGTTAATATGTAATTTTTTTAAGAGTTTAAGGAATTTACCAAATTGTTCATCTGAGCGGTCTTTCCTTGTCGCGTTAGGGTATGGAACACGAGGTTTATATTCGACAATTACTGATTTGTTTTTATTATGACCTACCTCACCTTGACCTTTGCTTACCACAGTGTCTTGCCTCGGTTCTGGGTCAGGCTCAACTACTCCTTCGTCATCTTGAATATTAATTGCGTTGAGTTGTTCCCTTGGGGTGGGTTCAATATTACTTGGCAAGCTACCTTGTGGTCGTTCAGAGATTAGTTTGGAAAGCTGGCCTATCTGAGTTTTGAGCCCTTGGATTGACGCTTGTTGATTTTAGAGTGTTGTCTCGATGTTCTGGAAACAGGTTTCTGACACAGATATAAACTTTGAGAGCATCTCTTCAAGGTTTGGCTTCTTTTCCTATTGATAGGGTGGTTGTTGAAAACCCGGAGGATGTTGTGGTCTTTGATGTCCTTGACCGTCCCATGAGAAATTGGGATGGTTCCTCCAACCTGCATTATCAGTGTTACTTTATGGGTTATTTTGGGATCAAGAGTTATTGTTACCCATATATTGGACTTGTTCCTTCTTGATGCTAAGGTTGAAGGGTTGATACTCTGTGCATGCTCCTCCTCCATTCGTCTCGCACCTCATTACTGGATGTACCTGAGTAGAACCAAGTAAACCATCAATCTTTTTATTTAGAAGTTCTACCTGATTTGACAACATAGTAACCGAATCGACGTTATAAACGCCTGCTGTTTTAGTTGGCTTAGTCCTCATGACTTGCCACTGATAGTTATTCAGTGACATCTCCTCTATAAACCCATAGGCATCTTCAGGTGTTTTATTATTGATGGTTCCGCCAACAGTTGCATCAACCATTTGTCGAGTCGAAGGATTCAGGCCATTATGGAACGTTTGAAACTGTAGCCAAAGCGGTAACCTATGGTGAGGGCACCTTCTTAGTAAGTGTTTATATCTCTCCCATGCGTCGTAAAGAGTTTCTAAGTCCATCTGTACAAACGAAGAGATATCATTACGTAATTTAGCCGTTTTAGCCGGTGGAAAATATTTTAATATAATTTTTTCGGTCATTTGTTCCCAAGTAGTGATTGACCCTCGTGGTAATGAGTTCAACCACTGTTTAGCTTTGTTTCTCAATGAAAAAGGGAATAACTGAAGACGAATGGAATCATCAAAAACACCGTTAATTTTAAATGTATCGTATAATTCTAAGAAGTTTACTAAGTGAGCGTTGGGATCCTCATCCTGCAAACCATCAAACTGAACAAATTGTTGTATCATTTGAATAGTGTTAGGTTTTAGTTCAAAAGTATTTGCAGCTCCAGCAGGTCTAACTATGCTCGATTCAGTTCCTGTTAAAGAAGGTTTAGCATAATCATACATAGTACGTGGAGCAGGATTTTGATTAATCAAAATTGCAGGAGGTAGCTGATTGTCTTAGTTTAAAGCCATCTCTTCGGTTGGAGGTTGAGTATCACCCTCTTGCTCGTTCCCTGTGTATCTTAATCTTTGCCTTATTTCTCTTTGATTTCTGCAAACTTTGCGATCGATTTCTTCATAAAAAAGTAGTAGTCCTGACGGGTTTCTTCTAGTCATAAACTATAAAAACCTACCAAGAGAAAGAAAAAAAAAGTAAATTAATATATAATAAATAATAATAAAATAAAATAAAATTTCAAGAAAGATAAATGGCTAAAGTAATAAAAATTGAGCGTTCCTAATATTTTTAGTTCCCCGGTAACGGCGCCAAAAACTTGATCACGTGATTTCGTGATAGGTTTTAAATATTTATAATTAGTCGTTCTTGAAACTAACTATTATCGCGATATAGGAAAGTGTACCTATCGAATAGTAGTATAGTTTTAGCAAGACCGGATTGTCGAACCCAAAGGAACTAAAAAGTACTAGTAATGACTGTCTTTTATTATCTAGCCTAAGAATAAAGAGGTTTTTGTTTTAACTAACTAATTATCTAAACTAAGAATTCGCAGAGAATAGAATTGGGGAATTACTTTTGGGAAAATCGATTGAATTAAGACAATACCTAAGGAAAAATCCATCTAGACTTTACTTGTTATTCTGGCTCCGAATCGGACGATTTATTCATTCAACTTGTTCCGTAAAGATCCCTAAGTTATGTTATTATCCCTATTCAAGACTAATAACCTCTAATCCCTAGATTGAATAATTGAGACCTTTCTCTAATTAACACCCTAGGGTTGCATTAACTCGATCTATGGATCCCCTTATTAAGTTTCACCCTAATCCGGCAAAATCTTGTCACCCTATGTCGAGGCGGGTAAACAACTCCGCTTAATTATGACAAATGTACTCTTAGACAGGGTCTATTCCTCCTCTTAATAAAGGCTTATCTTGAATCAGTATCCTGGGATATCAAAACAAGAATTAAGAACACATAATTAAGAACAAGTCAAATATTTATCATTCAGAAAACAATAACAAGATTTGTCTTAGGTTTCATTCCCCTTAGGTATTTAGGGGCTTTAGTTCATAACTAAATAAGAAGACATCTTAGAATAATAAAGAATACAAAACATAAAGAAAACCCAAAACTCCTGAAGGGGAAATTGAGGAGAGATCTTCAGTCTTGATGGTGAATCCAGCTTCTGAGATGGATCAATCGACTTCCTTGGAGTAATTCTTTACTCTCTATTCTGTGTCCCCCTTTTCTTCCTCCTCTAGGGTGTATTTATAGGCTTTGAAAAGCCTAAGAGCCCTCAAAATTAGCTTTTTCTGAATTGGACTCAACTTGGGCTCGGCAGGGACACGCCCGTGTAACACGCCTGTGTACGATTACTTCAGGCCGTGCTCGAGCCTGGCAGATTGACACGGCCGTGTGGTCTACCCGTGTGAGGAGGTCCAGGCCGTGTTGATTTCGTACTTTGGCCCATTTTCTCCGTTTTTGGCCCGTTTCTCGTTCCTTTCGCTCTCCTATGCTCTCCTATGTATAAAACATGAAATTAAAGCATTAGGAGAATTGAATTCACCAATTCTAATGGGAAATCATCCATAAAATGCGTTAAACATGGGGTAAAAATATGTATAAATTACGGTTTATCAACTGCTAAGAATAGAGTTATAAAATATACTTCAGATAATTTAGCAATATATTGGGTAATTATAGTGTTATGGTAAATTCATGCATTCATGCATACTTACACATATTCTGCTTGTGGACAAGCAAGAATTCAGGTTTGAGGGTGTGATAACTCTTGAAAAGAGTTATATTTCGAGCCTCTAAACTTGGTTAAATGCATGTACTTAAGTAGATATATTTGCATTTTTAGGTTTTTTTTTAGATCATTGCATAATAATGCTTGGATTGTGCCTTGAATGTCATTTTTTTTACTTTTTCTATTGGGAGAAAGAGAATCGGCTATTGTATGCAGTAGGTACAGAAAAGATGAAGAAATGGAAAAGAAAAGGAGGAAGTGAATGAAGGAAGTGAAATATTGCCACGGAAAAATTTTGGATGGAATGCTAACAGAAATGTCATGGAAATTCCAGGCTAATGTTGACGCAACACTCAATTCTCCTCACTCTCAACCAGCTATCAGTGTACCAGATAAATCCACCTAAAAAAGAGGGAGAAATGTGTGTGCTAAGAGAGGGGGACCTACCCTATAAAAGAGGAAAAAGAAAAGAAAGGGGAGGAGGATTTTTTGGAGAAAGGAATTAGAGACGATTTTAGGGATTAGTCTTCTCTCCAGAAAAATCTGCTGGAGAATTCCAGAGAAAGAAAGGAGTAGTAGTTTCAGAGAAAAGAATACAGATGTGAAAAATGAGGAGAGATAGCTATCCTGGATTCATGTACAATCTGAATATCAAAGAGAAGTTGGAGTGTGGTAAGAATTCCTGCATTTCTACCTTTATTTTCCTGATTTCTGTGATTCAAACTTATTTGAGAATGTTGATGAATGATTTTATTTTGATGTTAACTTTTCAACCCATGAACTAAATCTTTTCTAGGTTGGAGTTATTTGGGTAAATGTTTTATCATCTTTAATACCCATGATTTGAGATTGTCTATGTCACTGTTTCATTCAATTTATGCTTATTTTAAATACATGCATGCAAGCTCTAGACATAGTTGATTGTGTGTTGTATTCTTAGATGTGTTTTTAATTCCAAAAAGCTTAAATATACTAGATCTTGAATAGTTTGTTGCAAGCGAATACTTGACAGAATATTCTAGCACTCTAGACATAGAAGTTCCGAGTTGTACAGAGAAGAACATTCATTGTAGTTATTAACCTAGATTTTTGTAGACATACAGTAACTTAGATTTCTAGCTTAAGATCTAGCTATCGAAAGAGGCAGGTTACAATAGTGACTCTCTAAGCAGTTGATTAGACAATATTTTTCCATGGCATTATTTTGATATGAACACTTCACCTCAATAAATCTAGCCCTATTAATTCAACAACAGGAAGACTCTTGGTTTTCTCTGTAATTTGCCACAACATTTTATTTGCCATATCAATTCTTTGTTTTTAACATTTGATTTCATTAGATCATTATACAAACACCTTATTCAACTTGCAAGTATTTCTTGCTATTTAGTATAGTCAATAGGATTATAATAACTTAATCAATTTCTTACTAATTTTTTATCCATGTGGAGACGATACTTACTTATCACTTTATTACTTGAATGACGTGTACACCTGTACAAATGTATTAGTTATTTACATGCAACAATAGCCACCAATCTCCTTGCCATCCTTTAGCCACAAAAGCTTTTTCAAAAGTATTCTTTGGCCGACCACCTTAGGAATTCCTTAGCAAAAGAAGCATCGAGCAGGATAGAGGAGTGCATCAATTAGAATAGATCCAAAAGGTTACTGAACTAAATCAGTCAGAATATATCTGAAAGGCTATTGAACTGAATAGAGTTTACTTTTTCCTCTTGTTATTTATTTTAATTATGTTTGCTTTGAGTTTATTATTTTTGACATCAACAATGTTATTTTAAATCCTATTTGCTAGGATGATTATGTTAATTCAATAAGATCTATTTTACTCATGGTTAACATGTTTAGGCCTCAGTTAATCATGTTTTCAATTAATATCATGATGTATTTCATTCATATGGGATTGGGTGTACTCAGATTAGCAGAGCGTTCCTAGCTAGATGTCAGCTAGTAGACACATAATTTAAAAGTGCAATGCTCAATTTAGATCCTTAAACCCGACTAAGTTGAGGTTCATAATATATTTAGTTAGCTCTATTATCTTACATAGTTTTTAGGTTTATGTAATTAAACTATTGCAAACGTAAATGTCCCTGTGACCTTACATAAATGCTAAGAATCCCTTAGTTAATTTGATCAATAAAATGCATATTTAACTAAGTAAAAGACTCTGGAAGGACTTAATTTGGCTTCCAAACTCATGAAAGATCGAGTTGTCGTGGAAGTATTTTTGAACACTGTTAAGCTTGATAAAGTAAATTGAATTGATTAATATAATTATCCTAGCCCGTTTAATGTTGATTGCTTTTGTTGCTAAAGCCATTCATTCATACTTTTAGGTAAATTGCATCTAGATTAGAATTGTATAGGGATCGATCTTTGCATCTAGTTAATTTTACTTAGTTTAACAATCACCATCCAAATTATTGAGTTTTTACATCAAATTGTTAATTATAATTTTGCAATTAATCGGTTAAGCTTATAGAGTCCCTATGGAGACGATAACTTATTTTACTTATTTTTTACTTGAACGATTGTGTACACTTGCACAAAATCTCGTTACACTAAGAAGAGACGCGAAAGATTAACCTTGTCAATTGGAAAGTGATGTGTCGACCCGTTGAATTAGGAGGCATGGGATTTAAACAGATGGAGATGTAAAATGGAGCGTTTCTTATGAACTTAAGATTCAATTTGGTAAGTCAATTGGATTAGCTTTAGGTTAAGTGTTGCAAACGAAGTATAAATGGTATGGCATTATTCCACAAATGCTTTATACAAAGAATTATTCTCCTCTTTGGAGAGGGATTGCAAATGAATGGAATGAGGTTTGAAATGGGTTAATTTGGAAGGTAATTGATAATACTCTAAAATGACATATTTTTATGTATTAATTACATATTTATTTTGAGTATGATCTAACTAATTTGAGCTATTTATGTTTTTTTATCTGGTAGGGATTAAATTGAAAGCAAAAGGAATTTTGAGGATAAAAAAAATGAATTTGAGGACAAAATGGGCCAACATGCAAAATAGAAAAGAAATGGTGCCAAAAATACAAAATGTGAAAGATTTGGGGGCAAAAAGTTCAAAGAAAAGATTTATAAACATAAGACTCTATTTAAATTTGAATTTTATAAAGATTATTGTTAGGATTATTATTTAGATTTAATTTCAACTTTTAACTTTATTTATCTTTATTTATCTTTTAGAATTTAAATAGGAACAAACTAGGTTTTATAAGTACTATAAATAGGGGATAGAGTGACACAAATTGTACTCATCTTTTCTGTAAAACCTCCGTCTCCCTAAGGCTCTTGGCTTTTGTTCCTTTTATTTATTCAATAAAATTCAATTTTATTAAACTTATTTCTTTTTCCCAAAAAGCATCAACCACTAAAATCATCTACCCAAAGGTTGTCGAGATTCCCCAAAAAGGGTTCATGTCAATGAATATTCATCGTTTCTCCGCACTACGAGACTGACACTTCCATCCATGTCCATTCAAAAGTGATCTTTTCACCTTGTGCAAAGGCGACCGCTTTGTATGTTTTGGGAAGGTTGCACAGTCGGTTTGTTACCTTATTGCACCAGTGGTTGTCGAGCCCAAGAGACAAAATGGTATGGCATTCACCATTGAAAAGTGATGATCTAGTGTAAGACTGTCACACAAAAGTGACGGTTGGCTAGATTCAGGTTCCTCTATATCGTAAATCTAAAATCTAAGTGGAGCTAGTGGTTGTAGGTGTCCTCTTCCACTATAACTGGCTTATTCTATCATGAGAAGGATCATCTAAAAGCCTAGGATTGAACCTCAGGAGGATCAAGATAATCAGAGGCTGGAATCTCTCAAACCAATAATCTCTTTTCTCGGCTCTGTTTATTTTTACAATTTCAATTTCAATTTACACAATCTCAATTCGTCTATATTTTTAGTTCTGTATTTTTTTTATTTTATTTCTAGGTACACTGTTTTTCTTAGGCACAACTCTACCCGAGATCTCGAGGAACAAGAATTTGTGCAAATCCAGTCCCTAAGGATTTGACCCTAATTCCCTTATACTATTCTTTTCATTATTTTATAGGGAGAGGATATTTTTGGGTCTCTCAACGATGCATCAAATTTTGGTGCCATTTTCAGGGACTGGTAACGTACTAATCTTGTTTCTTTTGTTTTTTATGACCAGATCTACTCCAGGTATTCTTATGTTTGATTCAGAAATAGAGAAGACTACGAAAGCTAATCGCAACGAAACAAAGCTACGTAAAAAGCAGTCAAATGTGGTAGGAACTTAGAGTAACCCACCGCCAGAGATAAAAGCAGGTGACAAAGTTGAGTCTAGGGTTAACGAAAACCCTACTCAAACACTAGAGAATGAAAGACTAGGAGTTGGTCCACCAGAAGAAGTGCTTAACACTAGGGTTAACGAAAACCCAAATCTAGCACATCAACTATGGCTCAAATAATTCGACAATTGGCCGAAGCTCCTACAGAACAACCGCCGTTATGTATTGTATATCCTACTATGGATACTAATTTTGAACTGAAGTCAGGATTAATCAAATTACTGCCAACTTTTCGCATCTTACAAAATTAAAATCCACACAAACATCTAAAATAATTTCATATAGTTTATCTTAGTATGAAACCTTAGGGCGTAACTGAGGATCAAATCAAATTGCATACTTTCCCTTTCTCCCTAGCAGATTCTGCTAGGGAATGGTTGTTTTACCTACCTCCTAGATCTATTACAACTTGGACTAATCTTTCTCATTTGTTTCTTAACAATTTTTTCCAGCATCTGTGTAGCTGAGATAAAAAGGGAGATCATATAAGGCAAAAAGATGTGGAGTCTCTTTATGACTATTGGGAACGATTCAAGAAGTTGTGTGCAAGTTGCCCACAACATGGGATAACAGAACATTCTCAGCTCCAATACTTCTATAAGGACTTAAAGCCCATAGAGATGAATATGGTAGATGCCACCAGCGGAGGAGCATTGGTCAACATGACTTCCCAACTGGCGAGGGACTTGATATCCACGATGGCTGCAAATACTCAATAATTCCAAGCCAATCCTGAGCCCACCAGAAGGGTTCACCAGCTAAGTATTTCAACTTTAGAAGATAAATTTGATCGACTTACTAATATCGTGAATTCTCTTTTTGAGGTAAAAACAAGACCAACCCAACTGTAACAGCCAATTTTTCAGTAAAATTGGAACAGTGGTTTCGAGAACACAAATACGATCTGAAAATAAAGTTTATTTTTATTTTATTATAGGGTTTGTATTATGATAGACATGCCATGTGAAAATTTTGATACGAAAATTTTATCGAATAAGTGTTTAATTACGAGAAGAACTAAATCGCATAAAATGCGAAAGTTGAACTCTAGTAGCTATAATGATTAAATAGCTATGGAATTCAAAACTAGAGGTCCTTATATGGTATATAGACCATTAAAGAAATGTATGTAGATTTTTGGTGACTCATCTTCTTCAACCTAAAATACATGGAAACCATAGAAGAGAGAGAAGAAACTTTCATGGCTTAATTGGGTAAGTTTCTTTGTCTCGTTTTTAGTAATTTTGATATTTTTAAACTAGGATAGCTTAATCTATCTAATTGGGGGATAAATTTGAAAATTTATCAAGGTATGAAATTTGGGTCATGGATGAATATGCTGACAATTAGAAATTTATGGTAGAAAATGAAAGGTTGTTGATAGATAAACAACTTTTACAAAGCGATTTTTTATGAGAACATGATTTAGGGACTAAAATGTAAAGTTGTGAAATTTGATAAAAATTTTGAATTTTTATGAATACATGTGCTGTAAATTTTGTGATGGGATTTTGGTTAGGCTTGGAATAGGGAGTAAATTGCACAAGTTTTATTTTCTGAGCCTAAGGACGAAATTAGAATTAATGGAAAAGTTAAAGGCAAAATGGTAATTTTTCCTAAGACATAAATTGAGTCCAGATGAGTATGAAATATGAGAAATTCAGTATTAAAGCTATTTATATAGATCTAGACAACTCACATTCAAGGTTAGATCGAGGAAAAGAAAAAGTTTCAGATTAGTAGATTTTATACGCGAACCAGAGTGGAGTTAAGTTCGTGTAACTTAAATCAAGCATGTAATTATGTTAAATTAAATGTTGTGATTATATGAAATGTGATTATCATTTATGTGATTTACTTGGATGTTACAATATGAGAAATTAATACATGCTTGAAAATGGTGAAAAAGGGCTATGTCCTTATTGAATATTGAATTCCGACGAACATATGTGCTTTCTCGAAATGAATGACGTCCCGCATTTGTTGCTGACGGGAATTAGCTCAGACGAGTAATCCTATAGACCTCATTATAGGAAGGATTTAGCCCGGACAGGTAATCCTGATACGATATCTCTCGAGTATATGTTACATAAAGGATTTAGCTTGGACTGGTAATCCTAATTGAGCTCTTCTGAGCATATGTTATATAAAGGATTTAGCCTGGACTGGTAATCCTGTTATACGTCATGTGGCTCGAGAGTGTGTTCTTTGATTAAGTGCCCTAATGGGTACTCTTGAAAAAGAATTGGTGGATTATTAAATCGTACACCTCAAATGTACAAGTTGAACATCCATCGAGATTTCAATGATTCAACGGACACAACTCTCGACATGGTATGAGTATTATTAGATGAAATGATAATGTCTTGAAAGAATATTGCATGATGAGTTCATCTATCCTTACTTAATGTATATGAAGATTTTGTGACTAACATGTTTGATTGAATATATGTGTTTAGGCAGTTACGCCAAATGGATGGAAAACATGATATTGTATGCTTAGATTTAATAAATGGGATTGGTAAGTTTAGCTTTCGTTATACGAACTTACTAAATGTTTACTCTGTTTTATTTTCCTCTGCTTTATAGTGCTCAAAAGCTTGTGAAGGTTGGAGATCATTGGAGCACCATCACACTATCTACTAGCTATTTTGGGTATTTATAGTAAAAATCATTTTGTTATAATAGCATGTATAGGCTAACTTGGCCATAGATGGCTTATTTTTGTGGTTTGTAATCTAGCCATTGGAATTTTTAATAATGGTTATTTTGATGTACTTGTAATGTCATACTATGGTAGTTACATACATGTTAATGGTTGTTCAACTTATGCCTAACATATGAAATATACCAAGGTAAGATTATAAACATGTATGCATGCAATCATATGCCTTGTTGAATGATGGAATTTGCTTAATTTAAATGCTTGAAATGGTTGGTATTGGATGTGAGTTTTAAGTACAGGCCTTTGGTGTTATTTTAGGGTGAGAAATGAAGCTAGAAATGGCTTTATTTTGTCCACATGGGCAAACACACGGTGTGTGTCTAGACCATGCATGACACGCGGCTGAGTACATGAGCGTGTAGTTAGGCCGTGTGTCTCCTGTACCTTAATTTTGAGAAACATGATGCTTAGAATTGAGCACACAGGCAGAAACATGGGCGGAGACACGGGCGTGTGTCTCAACCGTGTGTGCTACACGGCCTAGAACACGAGCGTGTGTCTTGGCCGTGTGAAACCTGCACCTAATTTTGAATTGAATTAATTAACCATATGGCCTAGCACACGGGCGTGTGGCATGGCCGTGTGCACAAGTCAAAGAGTTACAAAAGTTTGAACACGGCCTACAGCACGGGCATGTCTTAGGGTCACACGGGTGTGTCCGTTGGACCGCACGAGCGTGTGAGCCCTGTACCTTGTAAAATTTTTTAATTTTGCAAAAAATTCTTAGAGTTCCTAATAAGTCACAACTCGATACTAGTGCTCGTATTGAGCCTCGTGGGTCCAATTAAGGGATATTTTGAATGATCTCGGTTAATGAATAGTAATTTGCATAAATTATTTGTAAAACATTATAAAACTTTCTATAATGCTCTAAAACCCTATTTCGACGATGGATACGGGTTAGGGGTGTTACACCAACCATGCGGAATTTGTGCAACACCTAAACATACAACTGATGCATGTCCTAGTTTGTATGATGATACTATAGCCAATTTGGATGTTGTGGGGAATTTTCCTGAGCGACCACAAAGGCCATATGACCTCTATGCTAATACCTATAACCTAGGATGGAAAGACCATCCTAACTTGAGTTATGGGGTCAACGAACGGTATAATCAGCCATACCAAAATCAGTTTCCACAATAGCCACAAGATTCAAGTACCTCTCTAAAAACCATGGTTAATAAATTAGCAGCTAATAAGCTTGATTTTAAACAGAAACCCGAGGCATCTATAAGAGACTTGGCTACATCAATTGAGAAAATGAAATCACAAGGGAAGTTACCGTTACAAACGGAACCTAACCCAAGACAACATGTAAATGCAGTGACATTGCGAAGTGGAAATGTAACACTCCCTAACCCTTTTCCAACATCGGAATAGGATTACGAATCATTACCAGTCACTACAATTTAAACAAGAATAATACAAGAATATTTATTATACAGTTTAGTAATTCGTCTTACTGACCCTTTAATGGACCCTCGAGGCCCAAAATAGAAGTTAGTAACAAATCGGGACCCAATCATAAATTCTTAAAGTTTTCTGAAAAATTTCAAAATTTTCCTTTTAAACAGTACCCACACGCCCGTGTGGTCTAGGAGACACGCCCGTGTGTCTCCATGATATGCTTGTTTTGATATACCGTGTGGCTTACACGGCCAGGACATACCGGTGTCCTTTACCCATGTAACTCTTTGACTTATTGCTCATGAATAAATTAGTTTCACACGGCCAAGACACATGCCCGTGTGCTTAGCCCATGTTGATTTATTTTCGATTCGAATCTAATGCAGTTTTTACACGGCCAGGGCCCATGCCCGTGTGCTGTGGCCATGTGCCTCACACCGCTGAGACACATGCCTGTGTCTCTGCCCATGTGGCTATTCCCTGGCATTATGTTTACAACATTTAAGGTGCAGGGGACACACGGCCTAACCACATGCCCATGTGTAAGCCGTGTGTCTCACACAGTCTAATCACACGCCCATGTGTCAGGCCGTGTGGACTCAAAATGAGCCTTTCAATTCAAGTTTACCAACCCTACAAATTTTAAACCACAAGCAACTAAATTCCAATATTCCAACAATTCAATTCATGAATTTATATCTCTATTTATAACTAACTAATAATATAAAGTTCTAACATATTTATGTTTATAACAATCTAACATAAATTATCTAATTGATTCATCTAAATATCATTTAACAAAATTAACTAAACTATGAAGTAAACTATATTTTAGGCATATGTAATTATATGGAACAACCAAAACCACAATTTGTCATTAATATTTACACATCAAAATGACAACAAATAGCAACCTAGGTACGTGCCATTTTCGAAAGAGAAAATATGTCACCACGTATTTGAGTTCGGGATCGGCTTGAATGCTGAGTTGTTAGTTACTTTCGTACCTAACCTGTGCACAGAAACAAACCGTACACTGAATATGCACTCACTGGTATTTCTATAAACCAACACTTAAATCAATTATTAATTCATATGCATTCGGACTATAAAATTTCATTTTTTATAACAATAAATATATTCATAACTCATTCTCAAGAAAATATTCAATTCTATTCATAATCAATGAATAAAAATCAGTTGTTCAGCACATTAATATAATCAATTAGTAACCATCAGTTATTCAGTACAGTAGCTTACCCCTATTAACATAACTCGGACCTAGACGGATACACGAATCCAACCAACACACCAGTACGGCACTCAGTGCCTCATTGGCTTTACTGAAGTAAACAGTAACAGTACAGTACTCAATACCTCATCGGATTAAATCAAAGTAACAGTATCAATACGACACTTATAGTGCCTCATTGATTCAAAGTCGAAGTATTCCCGAACACTTCCAATCCTATGGCATGCCAACTATATCCAACTTAGCCCAACACTGTTAATAGGGTATTCAATTCACTTTCAATTTTCAAATAATAATCAATTCACACTTTGATTCAATATTTTCAATATATATTTCAATACAATAAAAAAAAAATAACAACTCTTACCTCCATTTCACTTACCATATACATTATATAATAAAAGACAATAATTAATTATTAAGTTCGGTTTATAGAAATACAAACCGTAATTCTCGGATTACTCTTCGTCAACCTTCTCTTTTCTTTTCTTTGTCGATGTCTCCGATACTACATTAGCTACGAAAATTAAAAAAAATTACACTATTAATACAACATTAATTCACAATAAATAATTGAATTTCTATTTAATTCAAACCTTAATTTCAATTTGATCCTAATTAACTCATTTACTTTTTCACTCAATTCATACTTCATTTCTATTCAATTTCCTATCATATTCACCCTAACCATCAAATATTCATGGTAAAACCCTAATCTCAAGTTTCTTTCAATTTAGTCCCTCTAACATAAAACTTACAGCTTCTTTTACAATTTAATCCCTTAATCAATTCTAAATTAAAATTCATTCAATTAAATCCCTAATTCAACAATTTGTTCAACATGAACCATGTTTAAAAACCTATGAACCTCCAAAACCTCAACTTTATTTCAACAAAACTTTGTTCTAAAGCTTTTAAAACTTCAAAATTAAGTAAAAATGGCTTAATTGACTTACCAAATTAAACTTTAAATCCTAAAACCTCAGTTTTTCCTTTTCTTTTTCTTTTCTTCTTTTTTTCTCCTTTTTTGTTTTTTTCTTTGTTCCTTTTTCTATTTTGTTTCTTTATTTTCTTTCATCTATTTTAATTTTTATTATATTATATTATTATATTAATATATTATTATATTAATATATTATTACATTATATACTTAAATACTAAGTATAAATATATGTATACTATACATACACATGGAACTATATTTTCCACACATTTGTCACTATTTCCCTTATGGATTATTTACTAATTTAGTCATTTAAATTTTCTTGATTCAATTATTCAACTTTTACAGTATATTCAATCTAGTCCGTATACTAAATTAATCTCAATTCAAGTTAATTCACTTAACCAAAATATAATTAATCACTCAACTAACATTCATAAATATTTTTAATAAATATTTACGAACCCGATTTACAAAAACAGTAATCCAGAAACACAATTTCCAATACCTATAAATTTCAAGTCATTACATTTCTCCCCCTAATAAATTTCGTCCTCAAAATTTACCTAAAAAGAGATGGGGCTATTGGGATCTTATTGTATCCTCCGATTCCCATGTTGCTTCTTCAATATTATGACTTCTCCATAATACTTTCACTAAGGGAACCCGATTATTACGTAATTCCTTTACCTCTTGAGCTAATATTTTAACCGGTTCCTCTTCATATGACAAACCAGGTCGGATTTCAATTCCTCTATAGAAATAATATAAGAAGGATATGATCGATATCTTTTGAGCATAGAAACATGAAAAACATCATGAATCTTTTGTACTTCTGGAGGCAAAGCCAAACAGTATGCTACCGGTCCAATTCTTTCTATAATTTCATATGGCCCAATGAAATGAGGACTTAGTTTTCCTTTTCGACCAAATCTCATGATTTTCTTCCAAGGTGAAAATTTTAAAAATACCTTATCACCAACCGAATACTCAATGTCCCGACGTTTCAGATCTGCATACGATTTCTGTATGTCAAAAGCTACATTTAACCTTTCTCAAATCTTTTTAACAGTATCTTCCATTTCTTGAATCAATTCTGGTCCAATTATTTTCTTTTCATTCAATTCTGTCCAACACACTGGTGACCGACATCTGCTACCGTATAAAGCTTCATATGGAGCAATTTGAATACTTGATTGGAAACTATTATAATATACAAATTCAGCTAACGACAGATAACCTTCCCAACCTGATTCAAAATCAATAATACATCGAAGCATGTCTTCTAAAATCTGAATAACTCTCTCTAACTGACCATCAGTCTGTGGATAGAATGTTGTACTAAAATGGAGTCGAGTACTAAGAGATTCATGCAACTACCTCCAAAACCTAGATGTAAACCGTGGATTTCGGTCAGAGATTATCGATACAGGAATACGATGCAATCTCATGATTTCTCGGATGTATGTTTCTGCAAGTTTCTGAAGTAACCAATCCGTTCTGACTGCTATAAAATGAGCTGACTTTGTAAGCCGATCAACAATCACCCAAATAGCATTTTTCTTACTTGCTGATATTGGTAATCCCGTTACGAAATCCATTGTAATACAGTCTCATTTCTATTCAGGAATGTTAATAGGCTGAAGTAAACCAGTTGGAACCTGATGCTTTGCTTTGACTCACTGGCATGTCAAACATTTAGCCACAAATTCTACTGTATCCCTCTTCATACCTGGCCACTAATACAATTCTCGTAAATCATGGTACATTTTTGTTCCTCCAAGATGTAATGCAAAAGGACTATTCTGTGTTTCTTGAAGTATCCACTCTTTTAATTCTGAAACATTTGGAACACAGATCCGATTATGAAATCTCAAACAATCATGCTCATCAATACTGAAATTCCCTGCTATACCACTCTGAACCATTTCTTTTCTCTTCATTAACTTATCATCTTATAACTGAGCTGACTTGAGTCATTCAAACATCACCGGTTTAATTCTTAATTCAGCCAATAAACCTCCATCATCACTAATACTGAGCTGTGCAACCATTGCTCACAATTCAATTACTGCCTTCCTATTCAATGCACCAGCTACCACTTTAGCCTTACCCGGATGATAGTCAATAACACAATCATAATCTTTTAGAAGTTATATCCATTGACGTTGTCTCAAATTCAACTCTTTTTATGATAGAAGATACTTAAGACATTTATGGCCTGTGTAAATATAACATTTCTCACCATATATATAGTATCTCCAAATTTTCAATGCAAAAATTACAGCAGCTAATTCCAGATCATGTGTCGGGTAATTACGCTCGTGCGGTTTCAATTGTCGAGAAGCATAAGCTATCAATTTCCCACTTTGTATCAGTACACACCCGAGACCATTTAAAGAAGCATCACTATACACAATAAAATCTCTCCCCGATTCTAGTAAAGTCAAAACTGGTGCCTCTGTCAACTTCTGCTTCAATTTCACAAAGCTTTCTTGACATTGACCATTCTAGACAAACTGAACATTCTTTTGCAATAACTTCGTCATCGGTAAAGCTATTTTTGAAAATCCATTTATGAACCTTCGATAGTACCCAGCCAATCCAAGAAAACTACGTACCTCTGACACATTTTTGGGAGTTTTCCATTGAACTATTGCTTCAATCCTCTTTGGATCCACTCTAATTCCATCTGTTGTTACCACATTACCAAGAAATACCACCTCTGATAGCCAAAATTCGCATTTACTCAATTTCCCATAAATTGTTTCTCCCGTAATGTTTGTAAAACAATTCGAAGATGTTGTTCATATTCAGATTCAGACTTTGAATATACCAAAATGTCATCAATAAAAAATACCACGAACTGATCCAAGTACGACTGAAAAATTCGATTCATAAGATCCATAAAAGCAGTTGGGGCATTTGTTAACCCAACTGGCATCACTAAGAATTCATAATGCCCATACCATGTTCGGAACACCGTCTTTGGTACATCACTTTCCTTTACCTTTAACTAATAATAGCTCGATCTTAAATCAATCTTCAAAAACACAGAAGGTCCTTTCAATTGATCAAATAAATCATCAATGCGAGGTAACAGATATTTATTTTTGATAGACACCTTATTTAACTGTCGATAATCAATACATAACCGTATTGAATCGTCTTTCTTTTTAACAAATAACACTGGAGCTCCCCATGTAACACCCCGAACCCGAAACCGACACCGGAGTCGAACACGAGGTGTTAACTGACTTTAACCCCTTACAAAATTTATTTTCCAGACACTGCCCAATCTGTGTACTAGTAGTTTTAAAATCATATCTTGAGTTTCGTAACTCGAAAATCAGTTTCGTAATTTTTCCCCGAAACTAGACTCATGTGCCCATCTATGTATTTTTTTTCTAGAATTTTGGTCGGGCCAATTAGTACAGTTTATTAGTCAAAGTCTCCCATGTTGCAGGGATCGACTACACTGACCTTTTCCCATTACGACTTGGATATCTCCCTACACGGGGCTTCAATACTGATGCCGTTTGTTTCTATGAAAACTAGACTCAGAGAGGAATCTGTACATATATGGTACGACCCCTAATTATCTCTGGTTAATTTTAATGAATTTCCAAAGTCGGAGCAGGGAATCCAGAAACCGTTCTGGCCCTGTCCCACTATAATCTGATTATCTCTTAATATACTGCCCATATGATCCTTTCGTTACTTCCTCGTGAAAGCAGACTCATCGAGCTTCGATTACATAATTTATTCATCAATTAATTCCACTCCTACTATTTTAGTGATTTTTCAATCTCATGACACTGCTGCTGCCAGCATCTGTTACGAAAGTAACTAGGTCCATTTCATGCCTACCCTTGATCCAACTCAATCAAACATTCGTGCCATTTTCGCATGGCCTAAAGTTTACATGCCAAAGTTCAAACACAACGTAATAGCTTATACATACCAAAATGTTCTTCTAAGCCAACTAAGAAGAAAGTACCAAAACTTGCTATCCGGTGTGATGACTTCGATGACGGCCTGACCCCGCAAAAATAGATGAGCCCAAGCAACCTATAATGGGTGATAAGGAAACACCGAGTGAGTTTATAACTCAGTAAGTCATAAGCAATGCACTACCATCCATCAATAACATTATCACAAGAGGAAACAAAATGGAACGAGACAATTTACTCCATCCATACCGAACCATACCATAGTTCCTCCAACCTATCGATTCAATTTCATATCAATTCATGCATTCACATTCCATATACTCATCAATAGGACATTGAAGCATTTTCATAAATCAATTTATTTTCGTTACAATCAACGACTAAACGGCCTTTCACCCATCCTACGATAAATTTTATGTACGTGACTTCAAGTATATTTGTCACATAGGTTCAAACTTACCGAGCTCAACACCAAGTATAAGCATAGCACCTATTAGCCATGTACTCAAGACACTTACCCGATCCGCTGTCCGCGATCGACTCAATAGTGTCGCACACGTAGTGTCCATAATGATTCACGAATGTATATTGAGTCCGCATACTCAGTGCTATATAATCAACTCGCACACTTAGTGCTACATAATCAAATCGCACACTTAGTGCTACATAGTCAAACTCGCACACTTAGTGCCGCATGGTCAATTCGCACACTTAGTGCATCATATTCATTTCGCACACTTAGTGCAACATAGTCAAATCGCACACTTAGTGCTGTACAATTTAATCCCGCGCACTTAGCGCCAATCTCATGGTCATAAATGGTTATACCCGCACGTTTAGTGCCGAGATCAACAACTCAGTACATCTTACCTCTTTTCTTTTCATTCAACAATTTCATCATCACATACGTACATGCATATATATATATATATGTATATTTATTCATTCCATTCAGCATCAATACATAAACATTATGACCATTTGAAATAATACCAACTACATGCTTAATGACTTACCTCGTGTTGGGTAAGACGGTTCCAACTTGGCTACTCGATAACCTTTTCTTTGCCTTTGCTCTATTCACCTCCTTTAACTCCTTGAGCTAAATCAATAATTTAACTAGTTTAACCACCTTGCTAAATATTTACAATCCAATTTCACATGTATATGTATGTTAGTATATTCGGCTAATAACCTCATGCAACTACCATATCATCAAAAATCTAATCACACATGCACATGCATTAGGTAAGTTACCTTTGCTAATTTTAAACCCAACATCACACAAGCTCTCAAGAGATGGCCGAATGCTTCTTTTGTTACCCAACTAATCATTCGACAATTCCATCCCCTTTACCACCCTTTTATGCCTAATTATCTAAATCAAGATAAGATCATCAACATGCCTAACCATAGCCGAATGTGCAACATTAATCTATCACCTCTATCTCTTAAATACTATCAAGTTCATTTACTTCTAATTTCTTAAGTTCAACATCTTAATGCCCATTATAGCCACTCCCATAATCTAAATTTAAAAATCGGCAACACCCACATTTCAACTATCTTAGCCGAATACTCCTCAACACTTAGACTAAAGTATGCACATTAAACTTAATACAACTTTCATTATTCCTTTCATGTTTCGGTCAATTATTCAAATTACCTCATAACATGAACATTCTTTTCAACTAATCTAGCATGACTCATTCGGCCTTAACCAAGAACCACTTTTCATACAAGGACAAAAATAAATCAAATGAACCTCCCATTTAAACCCCTTTCTATCTTCTACTTACTCAATAATACATGTTTCTTAGTTCATATTCATCTATAACCATTTCAAATCACATACTACAAAACATCATCACTTTGGCATATAAGAACATAACCAAAGGTTTCTTGCAACACAACTCAAAAATCAACACATGGGTCATGTTATGAGCATCAAAACAACTCAACTTCACAAAAAAATGCCAAAAGAACCACATGATATCATACCTTAATCTATAAACTCACTTGGCCGAATGTCCTAGCTTCCATTTTTTTCTTTTCTTTTCCTTATGGTTTCGGCAAGATGATAGAAAAGATGATGGAACTTTGTTTTTATCACCACTTACTAATATAAATTTATTATACATAATTCCCACCAAATATAAAAAAATGGAGACAAGGGAACACCATAATGCATGCGTGTGTTGGCCGGCCATTCACATTCAAAAATGGTCTATTTGACATGCAAGTCCACTCTTTTTGGTACATGCACTAATAGACAAATTGGACTATCATATTTTCTCCATGTCTCAAATCGATCCCTATTAACAATTTTCTCATGCAATTGGTAAAATTAGGGAATGAAACTTCCACATACTCATGTTCACACATAATAAGCACATAATATAGCAATTAATTATTTTTACGACTCAGTCTTGTGGTCCCGAAACCACTTTCCGACTAGGGTCACATTAGGGCTGTCACAACTCTCCCCCACTTAAGAAATTTTCGTCCTCGAAAAGCTTACCAGTAAATAGGTTTGGGTATCGTTCTTTCATCGAACTCTCGGTTTCCCAAGTAGCTTCCTCAATCCCGTGTTTGAGCCATAACACCTTTACTAACGGAACCTTTTTGTTCCGCAACTCCTTCACTTCACGAGCTAGGATACACATCGGCTCTTCTTCATAACTCATATCGGCTCGAATTTCAACCTCCGACAGACTAATTATGTGCGAAGGATCAGATCTATAGCGTCGAAGCATCGAAACATGAAAGACATCGTGTATCCTTTCAAGTTCAGGGGGCAAAATCAATCTATATGCAACCGGACCAACTCGTTCGGAGATTTCGTACGGCCCAATGAATCTCGGATCTCTATCCGACACGATAGAAATAGGTACTCCATGTAATCTCACAATCTGAGAGACATACAATTCGGCTAGTTTATCCAATGAAAGATCCGTACGCACGGGGATAAAGTGAGCTGACTTAGTCAGCCTATCAACAACAACCCAAATCGCATCCTTCTTACTTGCGGACAATGGCAGTCCGGACACAAAGTCCATTGTGACTCGGTCCCATTTCCACTCGGGTATCATGATCGGCTGAAGTAACCCTGAAGGCACTTGATGTTCCGCTTTCACTTGTTGACATATTAAACATCTCGAAACAAAGTCGGAGATGTCTCGTTTCATACCATGCCACCAAAACCGACGTTTCAAGTCGTTGTACATTTTCGTGCTCCCCGGGTGAATTGACATTCGGCTACAATGGGCTTCATTCAGAATCATCGGAATGAGTTCCGAATTCCTTGGAACACACAAACGACTTCTAAACCTCAAACAACCATCATCATCAATCTGAAACTCCGATTCCTTGTTCGGAACACACTCAGCTCGTTTTGCAACCAATTCATCATCGACTTTCTGAGCTTCACGAATTTGATGAGTCAATAATGGTTTGGCTTTTAATTCAGCTACTAACACATTGTCAGGTAGAACAGACAAGTGTACATTCATCGCTCGCAAAGCAAACAGTGATTTCCGGCTTAAGGCGTCCGCAACCACATTAGCCTTTCCCGGGTGGTAATCAATGACAAGCTCGTAATCTTTCAACAACTCAAGCCAACGTCTTTGTCGCAGATTCAAGTCTCGTTGAGTCATCAAATATTTGAGACTTTTGTGATCCGAAAACACATGGAACTTCTCACCAAACAAATAATGTCGCCATATTTTCAATGCAAACACAATGGCGGCTAGTTCGAGATCATGGGTCGGATAATTTCTCCCGTGTGGCTTCAATTGTCTCGACGCATAGGCCACAACTCGACCTTCTTGCATCAATACGCAACCCAACCCAAGTAGGGATGCGTCACTATAAATGACAAACTCTTTACCCGATTCGGGTTACACCAAAATTGGAGCTTCAGTCAAATGAGTTTTCAGTTGATCAAAGCTTTTCTGACATTTCTCCGTCCATTCGAACTTAACATCCTTTTGAAGTAGCTTCGTCATTGGTGTGGCTATCATCAAGAAACCTTTGACAAATCATCGGTAATAATCGGCGAGCCCTAGAAAGCTCCGGACTTCGGTAACATTTCTCGGAGGCTTCCAGTTAAGTATGGCTGAAATTTTGCTCGGGTCAACTCGAATACCCGATGCGGATACCACATGACCCAAGAAGCTAACCTCTCTTAACCAGAACTCACACTTACTGAACTTAGCATATAACTGCTTATCCCGCAAAATTTGCAACACTAGCCTCAGATGCTCAGCATGTTCGGTCTCATCTCTTGAATAGACCAAGATGTCATCAATAAACACAACTACGAACCGATCCAAATACGGCCTAAAGATCCGATTCATCAAATCCATAAACACCGCAGGGGCATTAGTGAGCCCAAACGGCATCACTAAGAACTCGTAGTGAACGTACCTCGTTCTGAAAGCAGTTTTGGGTACGTCCGAATCTCGAATCCGCAACTGATAATAACCCGATCTCAAATCTATCTTTGAAAACACCGATGCTCCCTTTAATTGATCGAACAGATTATCAATACGCGGCAACGGATACTTATTCTTTATCGTCACTTTATTCAGTTGACGATAGTCAATGCACAACCTCATGGTTCCGTCCTTCTTTTTCACGAACAATACTGGTGCACCCCAAGGTGAGAAACTCGGTCGAGCGAAACCTCTATACGTCAACTCTTGCAATTGAGCTTTCAATTCTTTTAACTCGGTTAGTGCCATACGATACGGAGCTATCGAAATTGGCGTAGTTCCAGGTACAAGCTCAATACCAAACTCTATCTCCCGAACAAGTGGCAAACCCGGTAACTCTTCAGGAAAAACATCCGGGTATTCACAGACCACCGGCACCGATTCGGGTTTCTTTTCTAACTCCTTGTCATCAAGTACATACGCGAGGTATGCTTCGCACCCTTTCCTTACATATTTCTGGGCCAACATTGCTGATATTACAGCTGGCAACCCCCTTAAGTCCGCAGACTCAACTCGGATTATTTCGTTATTTGCGCACCTCAAATCGATAGTCTTGCTTTTGCAATTCACAACCGCATCATGCGCGGTTAACCAATCCAAACCAAGAATAACATCAAACTCGTCGAACGGCAAAAGCATCAAATCGGCCGAAAAACAGGATTCTCGGATTATTAGAGGGCATCTCTTACACACTTTATCAACAAGTACGCATTGACCCAAAGGGTTTGATACTCAAATTACGAGCTCAGTAGACTCAACAGGTAGAGTCTTACTGGTTGCTAAGGTTTCGCATACATATGAATGAGTAGAACCAGGGTCAATTAATGCAATCACATTAGTATCAAAGAGAGTGAAGGTACCAGTGATGACGTCGGGGGAGGATGCCTCCTCTCGTGCGCGAATGGCATATGCTCTAGCAGGAGTACGGTTCTCGGCTCGATCGGTCGTATCAGAGGCCCCCCTCTGACTACCACCCCTGCCTCCTAAAATTCTCGGTGGTCTACCTCTAGATGTCACTCCACTAGGTCTTGCACCTTGAATCTTATTCTTCTCATCCAGCTCCGTGCAATCTCTAATGAAGTGGTCCTTCGAACCGCATCCGTA
Organism: Gossypium hirsutum; assembly: GCF_007990345.1. Lineage (NCBI taxonomy): Eukaryota > Viridiplantae > Streptophyta > Magnoliopsida > Malvales > Malvaceae > Gossypium > Gossypium hirsutum. Next base: position 89,554,940 of record NC_053426.1, read on the forward strand.
ACAGGCCCTGCTAGTAGACTTGCCCCAACATTCACCTAGGTGTCGTCTTCCACATTGGGGACATTCAGGTTTCTCGTGACGATTATTGCCCACACTAGCTACCGAAGTAGCTCGGGAGCCCATCGATGGTCTTGCCCTGATGGAAATTCCCGCAGTCGCCCTCGACTTATTAATGTCCTCCCTGAACTTCTTTACAGCTGAGAACGGAGCTTTACCCGTCGATCTTTTACGATAATCTCTAGCTTCAAATTCAGCCTTCCTCTTCTCCTTTCCAAGTTCTTCCGCCTTGCAGGCTCGTTCGACTAGTGTTACGAATTCTTTTATTTCCAAAATACCCATTAGTAGCTTTAAATCTTCATTCAATCCTTCCTCGAATCTTTTGCACATAGCAACCTCATCAGCTACACACTCCCGGGCATACCTACTGAGTCTTACGAATTCATGTTCGTATTCAGATACAGTCATACGGCCTTGCTTGAGTTCCAAGAACTCCTTACGCTTCTGATCAATGAACCGTTGGCTAATAAATTTCTTTCGGAATTCCGTTTGAAAGAAGTCCCAAGTTACTCGCTCGTTCGGGACTATGGAAATCAAGATCCTCCACCAATAGTAGGCTGAGTCTCGCAACAAAGATACAGCACATTTTAGACATTCGTCGGGTGTGCATGACAATTCATCGAACACCCGAATGGTGTTATCAAGCCAAAACTCGGCCCTTTCGGCATCATCAGTTACTATGGCCTTGAACTCCTCGGCCCCACGCTTCCTAATCAAGTCTACAGGTGGCTTACTCAGCCTCACAGGATCAGCGACTGATGGCATTACAGGCTCTTGGGGTGGATTATTCAAATTTGGGAATTGTTGGACAGCCGGGTTGGTTCGGGCATAATGCGCGACCCACTCATTCATCATGGTAAAGAAGGCTTGTTTAGCCCCCTCACCTTGATTATTCGCAGATGACTGAGGTTCAACAGGCGGCGTCCCTTGTGCAGGAGCAGCCGCTACACTCTCAACGTCATCCGCTAGGGTTCTTTCTTCACCGGGGTCCATTTACTAATCAAAACAAAAACATTTCAACCGTCGGAAGTCATCACACATTTAAACATTAACATTCGGCATGTATAGCTAGACTCATACGCGCTATGGTAGTCCTAGAACCGACTAAACCATAGCTCTGATACCAATCAAATGTAACACCCCGAACCCGAAACCGACACCGGAGTCGAACACGAGGTGTTAACTGACTTTAACCCCTTACAAAATTTATTTTCCAGACACTACCCAATCTGTGTACTAGTCGTTTTAAAAATCATATCTTGAGTTTCGTAACTCGAAAATCAGTTTCGTAATTTTTCCCCGAAACTAGACTCATGTGCCCATCTATGTATTTTTTTTCTAGAATTTTTGGTCGGGCCAATTAGTACAGTTTATTAGTCAAAGTCTCCCATGTTGCAGGGAACGATTACACTGACCTTTGCCCATTACGACTTGGATATCTCCCTACACGGGGCTTCGATACTGATGCCGTTTGTTTCTATGAAAACTAGACTCAGAGAGGAATCTGTACATATATGGTACGACCCCTAATTATCTCTGGTTAATTTGTAATGAATTTCCAAAGTCGGAGCAGGGAATCCAGAAACCGTTCTGGCCCTGTCCCACTATAATCTGATTATCTCTTAATATACTACCCATATGATCTTTTCGTTACTTCCTCATGAAAGCAGACTCATCGAGCTTCGATTACATAATTTATTCATCAATTAATCCCACTGCTACTATTTTTAGTGATTTTTCAATCTCATGACACTGCTGCTGCCAGCATCTGTTACGAAAGTAACTAGGTCCATTTCATGCCTACCCTTGATCCAACTCAATCGAACATTCGTGCCATTTTCGCATGGCCTAAAGTTTACATGCCAAAGTTCAAACACAACGTAATAGCTTATACATGCCAAAATGTTCTTCTAAGCCAACTAAGAAGAAAGTACCAAAACTTGCTATCCGGTGTGATGACTTCGATGACGGCCTGACCCCGCAAAAATAGATGAGTCCAAGCAACCTATAATGGGTGACAAGGAAACACCGAGTGAGTTTATAACTCAGTAAGTCATAAGCAATGCACTACCATCCATCAATAACATTATCACAAGAGGAAACAAAATGGAACGAGACAATTTACTCCATCCATACCGAACCATACCATAGTTCCTCCAACCTATCGATTCAATTTCATATCAATTCATGCATTCACATTCCATATACTCATCAATAGGACATTGAAGCATTTTCATAAATCAATTTATTTTCGTTACAATCAACGACTAAACGGCCTTTCACCCATCCTACGATAAATTTTATGTACGTGACTTCAAGTATATTTGTCACATAGGTTCAAACTTACCGAGCTCAACACCAAGTATAAGCATAGCACCTATTAGCCATGTACTCAAGACACTTACCCGATCCGCTGTCCGCGATCGACTCAATAGTGTCGCACACGTAGTGTCCATAATGATTCACGAATGTATATTGAGTCCGCACACTCAGTGCTATATAATCAACTCGCACACTTAGTGCTACGTAATCAAATCGCACACTTAGTGCTACATAGTCAAACTCGCACACTTAGTGCCGCATGGTCAATTCGCACACTTAGTGCATCATATTCATTTCGCACACTTAGTGCAACATAGTCAAATCGCACACTTAGTGCTGTACAATTTAATCCCGCGCACTTAGCGCCAATCTCATGGTCATAAATGGTTATACCCGCACGTTTAGTGCCGAGATCAACAACTCAGTACATCTTACCTCTTTTCTTTTCATTCAACAATTTCATCATCACATACGTACATGCATATATATATATATGTATATTTATTCATTCCATCCAGCATCAATACATAAACATTATGACCATTTGAAATAATACCAACTACATGCTTAATGACTTACCTCGTGTTAGGTAAGACGGTTCCAACTCGGCTACTCGATAACCTTTTCTTTGCCTTTGCTCGATTCACCTCCTTTAACTCCTTGAGCTAAATCAATAATTTAACTAGTTTAACCACCTTGCTAAATATTTACAATCCAATTTCACATGTATATGTATGTTAGTATATTCGGCTAATAACCTCATGCAACTACCATATCATCAAAAATCTAATCACACATGCACATGCATTAGGTAAGTTACCTTTGCTAATTTTAAACCCAACATCACACAAGCTCTCAAGAGATGGCCGAATGCTTCTTTTGTTACCCAACTAATCATTCGACAATTCCATCCCCTTTACCACCCTTTTATGCCTAATTATCTAAATCAAGATAAGATCATCAACATGCCTAACCATAGCCGAATGTGCAACATTAATCTATCACCTCTATCTCTTAAATACTATCAAGTTCATTTACTTCTAATTTCTTAAGTTCAACATCTTAATGCCCATTATAGCCACTCCCATAATCTAAATTTAAAAATCGGCAACACCCACATTTCAACTATCTTAGCCGAATACTCCTCAACACTTAGACTAAAGTATGCACATTAAACTTAATACAACTTTCATTATTCCTTTCATGTTTCGGTCAATTATTCAAATTACCTCATAACATGAACATTCTTTTCAACTAATCTAGCATGACTCATTCGGCCTTAACCAAGAACCACTTTTCATACAAGGACAAAATAAATCAAATGAACCTCCCATTTAAACCCCTTTCTATCTTCTACTTACTCAATAATACATGTTTCTTAGTTCATATTCATCTATAACCATTTCAAATCACATACTACAAAACATCATCACTTTGGCATATAAGAACATAACCAAAGGTTTCTTGCAACACAACTCAAAAATCAACACATGGGTCATGTTATGAGCATCAAAACAACTCAACTTCACAAAAAAAATGCCAAAAGAACCACATGATATCATACCTTAATCTATAAACTCACTTGGCCGAATGTCCTAGCTTCCATTTTTTTCTTTTCTTTTCCTTATGGTTTCGGCAAGATGATAGAAAAGATGATGGAACTTTGTTTTATCACCACTTACTAATATAAATTTATTATACATAATTCCCACCAAATATAAAAAAATGGAGACAAGGGAACACCATAATGCATGCGTGTGTTGGCCGGCCATTCACATTCAAAAATGGTCTATTTGACATGCAAGTCCACTCTTTTTGGTACATGCACTAATAGACAAATTGGACTATCATATTTTCTCCATGTCTCAAATCGATCCCTATTAACAATTTTCTCATGCAATTGGTAAAATTAGGGAATGAAACTTCCACATACTCATGTTCACACATAATAAGCACAGAATATAGCAATTAATTATTTTTACGACTCGGTCTTGTGGTCCCGAAACCACTTTCCGACTAGGGTCACATTAGGGCTGTCACACCCCACGATGATGTACTAGGTTGTATAAAACCTTGATCCAATAAATCTTGTAGTTGTACCTTCAACTCCTTCAATTCAGTAGGTGAAATATGATATGGAGGTATCGACACTAGATCTATACCCGGGTATACTTTGATCACAAATTTAAGTTCCCGATCAGGAGTTAATCCATGTAATTCTTTAGGAAATACATCAGGAAATTCACATACAGCCCGAATTTTACTACATTTACTCTTCACTGAATCAAAATTAATAACATATGCTAAGAAAGCAGTACAACCTTGATAAAGAAGTTTATTGGCTTTGATTGTTGAAATAATATGGACTGGCCCACTGGTCTGAATTTTATTTACTTCAATCTGATCACCACTCTCATTCTAAACAGTGAACTTTTTTTGTAGCAATCTAAAATTACTCCATGTTCCGATAACCAATCCATGCCCAGTATAATATCAAAATCTCCAAATAACATAATTAATAAATCAACAGGAAAAATTCTATCTTGAATCACTAACGAACATCTTCGACATATTCGATTTACTAACATTGTTTGCCCCAGAAGACTAGACACCTCTACTGTTACGCTAGACAGGTCAGGTTTTAATTTCCTGACTCAACTAGTTTTGTGTTAACATAAGAATGTGACGATCCCGGATCTATTAAAGCATAAACAGGTTCTAAATGCAATAGAAACATACCTGTCACCACATCATGTGCATCTCTTTCTTCACGAATTCTTACAACATATGCTCGGGCTAGGGCTCTTGCTTTCGATTTTTGAGTAACAACTTTACTTGTTCTTCTAGCATCTCGTCTAGTAACTGAGCCACCTCTACCTAACCCTCGACCTCTGGAAGCAGATTCAGATCTCTATGATACTTCTGCTGCTATACTTTTCATCTTTGGGCAATCCTTTACAAAACGATCGGTGAATCCACAACGGAAACAACCTCTAGTTAATTTCCAACATTTACCCTGATGTTTATTCCCACAGTATTGACATTCAGAAATTTTAGTATTCTGAGATGGCCCTCTAATGCTACTAGTGGAAACTGTCGTCTACCTCCCACGTTTCTGTCACTTCTATCTGATCTAAAACCAAATCTCCAACTGCCTCGAAATTCTTTTGATCTCTTAGGTTGTGGATTACAACTTGTAGCTCCAGAACGCTTTCCAAGTGAACGAGAAATTTTAGGCTTTTTATCTAATCCCAACACTTGTTCAACCATTTTGGCTCTCTCAATTACATCAGCAAATTCAGTAACTCGTAAATACACCAATTGTAGTCGTAATTTATCACGTAATCCTCGTAGAAATCGTTTGCATCTGTCAGCTTCAGTCGATACAAATTCAGTTTCATATCTACTCAATATCAAAAATTCTCGTTCGTAATTCACTATTGAGATCTCACCTTCTTTCAACATTAAGAACTCTAGCTTCCTATCTTTCATATATAATTCTCTCAAATATTTCTTTTGAAATTCTCTTAGAAAAAATTCCCAACTTATTTGTTCCTCTAATACATGTTGAGTTACCGATTCCCGCCATACGTACGGTTCTCCTTGTAGCAAAGAAATGACACACAATAAGCTTTCCTGTGGGGTACATTCAAGTTGCTTCAGGATTCTCTTTGCAGTTTCAATCCAGTTTTTAGCTACAGACAGGTCAACTCCATTTGAACCCAAAAATTCGGTAGCACCATACTTCCTCAACTCTTTAATCGGGGCTCGTCAGGTAGTAGAGGTAGAGGTTATAGCAGGTATGGTTCCCACTGCTCGTTGAAGAGCATCAACTATTACTCTAAGTACCTCTGAATTATCTCTTTCTCTAGTATCACTCCTTCCAACATTTGGCAGTTAATTACTTACGGGATTTACACTTGGTGTTGCAGACTCTAATTCATTCATATCATATGATTCATCATATTCACTATACATTTCTCGAATTGTATCTTCAATGTTTTCATCAGACATCTTTAACTATAAAACAGATACAATAATTCAGTATATATATATCAGCATCCAATCCCGACTCAAATTTAACTCAATAATGGCATGTACCTCTAAACTGATTTTTGTACTTAGTTTAATCCTAGAATCGACTAAACCTGAATAGCTCTGATACCACTAATTATAACACTCCCTAACCCTTTTTCAACACCGGAATAGGATTATAGAGCATTACCAGTCACTATAGTTTAAACACGAATAATACAAGAATATTTATTATACAGTTCTGTAATTTGTCTTACTGACCCTTTAATGGACCCTCGAAGCCCAAAATAGAAGTTAGTAACAAACCAGAACCCGATCGAAAATTCTTAAAGTTTTCTGTAAAATTTCAAAAATTTCCTTTTGAACAGTACCCACACGCTCGTGTGTCTCCATGATACACTTGTGTTGACATACTGTGTGGCTCACACGGCCAGGACATACCCATGTCCTTTACCCGTGTAACTCTTTAACTTATTGCTCATGAATATATTAGTTTCACACGCCCATGTGCTTAGCCCATGTAATTTTATTTTTTATTTGAATCTAATACAGTTTTCCCACGGCCAAGGCACATTCCCGTGTGTTGTAGCCGTGTGCCTCACACGACTAAGACACATGCTCGTGTCTCTACCCGTATGGCTATTCCTGGGCATTATGTTTACAACATTTAAGGTGCAAGGGACACACGGTCTAACCATATGTCCGTGTATAAGTCGTGTGTCTCACACGGTTTGATCACACACTTGTGTGCCAGGCCGTGTGGACTCAAAATGAGCCTTTCAATTCAAGTTTACCAACCCTGCAAATTTTAAACCAAAAGCAACTAAGTTCCAATATTCCAACCAATTCAATTCATGAATTTATACATCTCTATTTATAACTAACTAATAATATAAAGTTCTAACAAATTTATGTTTATAACAATCTAACATAAATTGTCTAATTGATTCATCTAAATATCATTCAACAAAATTAACTAGACTGTGAAGTAAACTATATTTAAGACATATGTAATTATATGGAACAACCAAAACCACCATTTTTCATTAATATTTACACATCAAAATGACAACAAATAGTAACCTAGGTATATGTCATTTTCAAAAGAGAAAATACATCACCACGTATTTGAGTTCGGGATCGGCTTGGATGTTGAGTCATTAGTTACTTTCATACCTAACCTACGTATGGAAACAAACCGTATGCTGAGTATGCGTATTTCTATAAACCAACATTTAAATCAATTATTAATTCATATGCATTCAGACTATAAAATTTCATTTTTATAACAATAAATATATTCATAACTCATTCTCAAGAAAATATTCAATTCTATTCATAATCAATGAATAACAATCAGTTGCTCAGCACATTAATATAATCAATCAGTAACCATCAGTTATTCAGTACAGTAGCTTACCCCTATTAACATCAGTCGGACCTAGACGGATACACGGATCCAACCAACACATCAGTACAGCACTCAGTGCCTCATCAGCTTTGCCGAAGTAAACAGTAATAGTACGGTACTCGATACCTTATCAGATTAAACTGAAGTAACAATATCAATACAACACTTATAGTGCCTCATCGACTCAAAGTCGAAGTATTCCCAAACACTTCCAATCCTATGGCATGCCAACTATATCCAACTTAGCCCGACATTGTTAATAGGATATTTAATTCACTTTCAATTTTCAAATAATAATCAATTCACACTTCAATTCAATATTCTCAATATATATTTCGATACAATACAAAAAAAATAACAACTCTTGCCTTTGTTTCACTTACCATATACATTATATAATAAAAAATACTAATTAATTATTAAGTTCGGTTTATAGAAATACAAACCGTAATTCTCGGATTACTCTTCGTCAACCTTCTCTTTTCCTTTCTTTGTCAATGTCTCCGGTACTACATTAGCTACGGAAATTAAAAATTTTTACACTATTAATACAGCATTAATTCACAATAAATAATTGAATTTCTATTTAATTCAAACCTTAATTTTAATTTGATCCTAATTAACTCATTTACTTTTTTCACTCAATTCATAATTCATTTCTATTCAACTTCCTATCATATTCACCCTAACCATCAAATATTCATGGTAAAACCCTAATCTCAAGTTTCTTTCAATTTAGTCCCTCTAACATAAAACTTATAGATTTTTTTACAATATAATCCCTTAATCAATTCTAAATTGAAATTCATTCAATTAAATCCCTAATTCAACAATTTGTTCAACATGAACCATGCTTAAAAACCTATGAACCTCTAAAGCCTCAACTTTATTTCAACAAAACTTTGTTCTAAAGCTTTTAAAACATCAAAATTAAGTAAAAATGGCTTAATTGACTTACCAAATTAAACTTCAAATCCTAAAACCTCAATTTTTCCTTTTCTTTTTCTATTCTTCTTTCTTTATCCTTTTTCATTTCTTTTTCTGCTCCTTTTTCTATTTTGTTTCTTTATTTTCTTTCATTTATTTTATGTTTTATTATATTATATTATTATATTATTATATTATATATTTAAATACTAAGTATAAATATATGTATATTATACATACACATGGAACTATATTTTCCACACATTTATCACTATTTCCCTTATGAATTATTTACTAATTTAGTCCTTTAAGTTTTCTTGATTCAATTATTCAACTTTTACACTGCATTCAATCTAGTCCTTATACTAAATTAATCTCAATTCAAGCTAATTCACTCAACTAAAATCTAATTAATCACTCAACTAACATTAGTAAATATTTTTAATAAATATTTACGAACCCGATTTACGAAAATAGTAATCCAGAAACACAATTTCCAATACCCATAAATTTCGGGTCATTACAGGAAAAGTACTGGAAGCAAATCCTGACAAGAATCTTGATCAGGATTCTGCCTAGAAAAAGCAGGAGAACGATGAACAAAACCTCCATTGCCCATAATTCAACCTTCATTTCCAAGACGATTGAACCAACATTGAAGAGGTAAGGAGGAAAAAGAGATCCTCGAAACATTCAAAAATGCCAAGATCAACATATTGTTGCTACATGCCATCAAACAAATTTCACGATATGCCAAGTTCCTTAAGGATCTTTACACCAACAAAGTGTTGGTGAAAATGCATCTACAGTGTTGCAGCGAAGGATGCCAGTTAAATGTAAAGATTGGGGCATGTTTGCAATACCATGCAACATAGGCCACTTAGGAATTAAAAAAGCTATGTGTGATTTAGGGGCCTCCATAAATGTAATGCATTTTTCTATTTATGAATCATTTAATGCGGGCTTTTTGACAAAAATAGGTGTTATCATTCAATTAGTAGACAGGTCTATTGTGCATCCCTAAGGAGTCCTTGAGGACGTATTAGTGAAAGTCAACGGACTTATCTTTCCTACAGACTTTTATGTGATAAAAATGAAAGAGGATAACACTCCTAGATCTTCAAACATCTTGTTGGGGTGACCTTTCCTTAGTACTGCAAATACTAAGATTGACGTGCATAGCGAAATCCTCACGATAGAGTTTGACGGGGAGATAGTGAAGTTTAATGTTTATGGCGCTATTAGTCATCCTAGTAAAATTTTAAACGTAAACCATGTCAAGATAATTGACTCATTAGTAGAAGAAACTTTAGAGTCACCTTATGAAGATAAACTTAAAATATTGTTTGATGATAATTTCAATTCAGGATCTATTTGTAAATCTGTTAATGAATTATTGGCTCCTATGGAGACTAACCTTCTACCTTCTGTTGTGTAGGCACCAGATTTGGAATTTAAACCACTTCTTAAGCATCTCAAATGTGTATTTTTGAAGAATGATAAGACCTTTTCCAACTTAAAAGGGATTAACCCCTTAACAGGCACACATTAGATTTTCTTGGAGGAAAAAACAAAAGCAAAGAAAAAGGCGCAAGGACGATTAAACCCAAATTTGGTAGATGTGGTAAAAAAAAGAGAATTTCCAAACCCATACGAATGAAAGAATTCAGCTGGAACAGCCCCAATACTAGTTGAAGTGTCAAGCTAACGACATTAAACAAGCGTTTGTTGGGAGGCAACCCAATTTTATTTTTAGTTTTTTTATTTTTATTTTTTTATTTTTTATTTTATTTTTTATTTTCTTGCATGTTAATAAATTTTATTCTGTCTTCTTATATCCAGGAAAATCGATGAGAAGAAAAATTAAAATTGGAACGATATCTTGAAGAAATGGGTATGTTTTAGCAAACCCCAATATTTTACCCTAATCCAGGTAGGGATAGCACATCCCTGCTTTATACTCACCCAAAAATACGCCCAAACAAACACCCTACAGCCAAACACCCTTCCTTTTACACTTTTAAACCCTAATTTTTCACTCATATTCACGTAAAACTCCCTCAAGCCGTCGTTAGTCCTCTCCCTCACCCCTACCGACGATTTTCAAATCACCATGGCTAGGAATATGAGTCGCACCGCAGCCTTCCACTCCTTCCTCTCCTCCACTCGATGCCAAACCTTCCCCTCCCTGCAGCGATGCTTAAACAACAATGACTACATGGGGAGTTTTTTTCTTCTTCTTTTTCCTTTTTCTTTCACATCGAGGATAATGTGTTTTCAATAGGGAGAGGCATTCCTTATTATTTCTGTCATTTTGTCTACTACTTTTACTATTGTGTTATTACTGCTGCTATCTTGTGCTCGTTTCTGCCCACATTTATTTTTTAGAATATCCTGCCCCTTTTCATGCCCAAGATTTTAACTAGGAATTGTCCACTGTTTGACCTGGGAGCATGATTCTTGTCTACTAAGTTAGTTATGATTTTGCTACATTGATTTCATCTCCATTGTTTTATTTCTATTAGACTAAAATAATTATGATTAATAAAATTAATCCTATCTTGCTTATAGTAAAATTGATTTAAGTCTAAATGCAAATAGGACGTTTAATATAATTGTATGCTAAATTCATGTTCATTACTGTTACGGAGTTGTCGAAACTTATTTTTGATACTTGATTGTTTTTCCTAGTCCTCCAAAATTAAAATTATGTTTCATGATAATAATAAATTTTGATGCCTCCATGGTTATGAATGCAGCTTAAAATGTGACTGACTGAGTAACTACTTCACATCAAAAGGTTGTGTGGCGTGTTAGGTAAAACTCAGCTAACCGGAATTAAACAAAAAAATTTAGGAATATGTTGGGATGAGTAATCGGGATGGGGTGCTTGGCTATCATCTCTCTTCGCGTCAAAAGGTTCAATATATTCTTAAGAAAAAAAAACATGTATAATAAATTAGGAGTATGTTAGGCTGAGTAACTGGGGTGGGGTGCTTGGTTGTCATCTCTCTTCGTGTCAAAAGGTTCAATATATTCTTAAGAAAAGAAAAATGAAGTAAATAATAATAATAAGGAATTGAATTTGGGGACTAATGGTGGAAACAAATAGGGTGTTTTGGTAAGTTTAGTAAATTACCTAATTTTCATAAAATAATCCAAGTCAATTTTGATTCTTGTGTGTTTAAATTGGAATACCTTTTCAGTTTTACTTAAAGCAAACTAAAGGTTCTTTTTATTTTCATATGCATTATGCCTAATTTTTATAAAATTTTGGAGTGATACTTCTTTCATGGTAAAATCTAAATTACACAGTGGATAGTAACCATACTTAAGGACAAGCATGGACTAAGTAGGGGGAATTTGATAATACTCTGAAATGACATATTTTTATTTATTCATTACATATTTATTTTGACTATGATCCTACTAATTTGAGCTATTTATGGTTTTTTATCTGGTAAGGATTAAATTGAAGGTAAAAGAAAAATTTAGGGGCAAAAAGCATGAATTTGAAGACAAAATGGGACATCATGCGAAATAGGAAAGATGTGCCAAAAATACTAAGTGTGAAAGACTTGGGGAAAAAAATTTTAAAAAGAGATTTATAAACATAAGACTCTATTTAAATTTAAATTTTATTAAGATTATTTTTAGGATTATTATTTAGATTTAATTTCAACTTTTATCTTTATTTATCTTTTAGAATTTAAATAGGAACAAACTAGGTTTTATAAGTACTATAAATAGGGGATGGAGTGACACAAATTGTACTTATCTTTTTTGTAAAATCTATGTCTCCCTAAAGCTCTTGGCTTTTGTTCCTTTTATTTATTCAATAAAATTCAATTTTATTAAACTTATTTTTTTTTCGCAAAAAGCATGAGCCACTAAACTGATCTAGCCAAAGGTTGTCGAGATTCCCCAAAAAGGGATCATAAGGCTTAGAATCCGCACGTAGCCTTCTCAACAAATATTCATCATTTCTCCGCACTACGAGACTGATGCTTCTGTCCATGTCCCTTAAAAAGTGATATTTTCATCTTGTGCGAAGGTGGCTGCTTTGTATATTTTGGGAAGGTTGCACAATCAGTTCATTAGCTTACTGCATCAGTAATTGTCGAGCCAAAGAGAAAAAATGGCGTGGCATTCGCCATTAAGAAGTGATGATCTAACCCAACATTTTATAATTAAATCTAACCCAGTTCATATTTTTCTATTTCTCAAAATAGGCATTACTTATTAATTTAATTACTTTTTCAAATTAAATAACTTTCTCAACACAATTCTAATTCCATAAAAATCATGGCAACTTTACCGTAAAATAATCAATGAGAAAATATATTTAATTTCTACATTTAACAAATTCACAATGACCAATTAAATTAATTCCATTTTTAACTTCAATTAATTAAATAATAATTCGAAAAGCTTAAATTAATTCCCAGGTCATTTTCATACTTAGTGAGAAACTAAATTCATTTCTGAATGTAACCTATTTCTCTAACTTTATCATTTTTATTCATTTAATTTAACACGCAATTCATTTCTGGTTTCAACGAGCTAGCAGAGGGACTGATTGGACATATGTGATTAGGGCTCAAATGATTTATAATTAAGTTTTAGCTTTTCACCTATTAATTTTAAGCTCATTTAGTTACGAAGTCATTCCACTATAGTATCGTAACTAAGCTCTCCCCAATTACATACCATTACGAAAGCTACTTGTCAATGCTCGTCCAATGACATTGTTATAAGTGTATTACCCTCATAGGATATCATTAATCTCTTTGGGATAAATTTGTTCTCCCAATTTGATCTTATTTTATCTCATGGTAATCATTACATCTTCCTTCATGAAAAGTCAGTTACTATCATGTAGTAATTAAGTCATTCATCACAAAGATAAACGACCCGTGACCACATTTACTCTTCATCTATCATGTAATGCCAATGAGAGGATATCATTTACCCATGTCTTGGGCTATGAATTCCACTATTGTGAATGATGCTACATACTACAGAATTTGTATACCTAATGCACCAGCTTTTAGTTCCTTATCTATTTGAACTCAGGTTTTTACTTACTTCAAAGTATACGAGCCATGCATACATAATCCATCATCCACTCGGGATTAAGGTATGCCACATTATGAATGTTAGAGCTGAATAAATCGACAAATAGATTTAGGATCTATTCTTCTTGGATCTTGTCTGATGTATTGTTAGTCCAGTCAGTCACATCTATGCCTCTATCTTCTGGAGTCATCTGCTCTAATGCCCAAGACATCTATGCCTCTATCTTCTAGAGTCATCCGCTCCAATGCCCAAGACAAAACATCTCTTCAATTGGACTTGATAGATAGTATATTCGTTTTCCAATCAATTTGCTCATTTCCCATTAGACTAAGAACATGTTTAAGTTTATCTATTAATATAAGTTGGTTTTCCATATTACGATCCAACCACATGATATCGCTTAGTATTAGTTATACAATCAGTAAGTTAATATTTGCTTTTATTTTGTTTTACATAGAAAAATCATGTGAGAACAGTATACAAAGGATATTAATATAATTCATAAATAATTTTTATTAACTAATCTATTTGAAAAAATTACAAGTGTACAAACGAATATACTACACTTAGGACACTAGATCCAACAATACTTATAGTGCATATCGTAAATGCAAATGGGTGTTGGAAATGGGACATTTTTGTACATATGCTACCTCATTCGGTGTTGGCAAAAATTGATAGTAAACGGCCACCTCTTACATGGGATGTTAATTATTTCCCCCAACTGGCAATGGAATAAAGGGGGGCTTCTCATCAAGATCGACTTATGATGTTCTAATGCATAATAATGTGGTACAAGCTTATCGAAAATGGAGGCTTTGGACTCATAAGGGTCCACAACGAGTAAAAATGTTTCTATAGCTCGCGTCGACTGATAAGTTGTTAACCAATGTGAATCGGGTAAAGAGACATTTGACGGATGATGGAATGTGTCAACTATGCAATGAAGAAAAGGAGGATATTCACCATGTGCTTCAGTAGTGTTTTCCGGCAACCTTCCTTTGGCATGGCATTATTAATCCTGGTAATTTGCTTGTGTTTTTAACCATGAATATTACAGATTGGATTTTCACAAATATATTGGCTCCATCATGTTTTTCTGAGTTGGATAGCAATTGAGATATCAAATTAGGCTTTCTAGTATGGTTGTTATGGTAGAGGCGCAGTAGGAAACTAGTTAACCAAGATTTTGTTGAGTGTGAATCCATTTTGTAGCAAGCTAATCGGTTAACCATTGAGACCAGTAAAGCGAGAGCTGATGAAGTGCTTGTTAGTAATGCAAAGCAGAGAGTTCGATCCCTTATTTACTAGACAAAGCCAAGAAGGGTGGATCAAGGTTAATATAGATTGGACAAGGAATAGTGGCACAAGTGCGGCTATGGCTGAGGGTGTTATTCGGGGTAATAATTGTGATTGACTAGTGGGCTTTACTATAATTACTGAGGTGTGTTCGATTATGGAAGCAAAACTTTGTAGAGCCTTGGAGTGATTGCAGCAGACTTAGCATATAGGGGCAAGTAAAGTGATCTTAGTTTATTTGTAATCTCTCTTATTAAAGAGAAAGAAGATAACCATGGTGCTAATGTGTTGGTGAGAGCCATAAAGAGACTTTTAAGGTCGGATTGGGAGGTTGGAGTTGTTCATGTTTACCGTGAGGAGAACAAAGTTGTTGATGCAATGCTGGCAATTGGTGTTCCACATGTTTGCACAAGTTCCACAAGTTCCGAATGAAGTTTGTCGTCTAGTTAAGGATGATCTTAATAGTGCTAATACGCCTAGAATTATTGTAATTTAATCAACTTTTATTCTTTTTCTTATAAAAATATCTTTTTCTTTTTTGTTATAGTTAAAGATGATTTTAAAAATATCTTCTTCTTTTTTGTTATATAGTTACCGGGTATTTCTTTAATTTCAAAAATGTTAAACCATAAAATTTTATAGAAAATTTTTAATACTGTTAGGGAGTTAAGCTTGAATTTTTAAATTAAAAATATAAAAAAAACTAAATTTCTAAAAATAAAAATGACTAAATTTTAAAAATATAAAAAGAAAATAAAAACTTCTAAATATATTTCAACATTCAAATTTTAGTCTAAATTTTGAATGTTGAAATAATTAACCCAAACAAGAGTTCCAAAACCATACTAGTTTATTTAAATTGAATACAAAATTAATCTTTGTAATACAAATAAGCAAAAAGAGCTCTCCTCGGACTTAACTATTTTCGAAAAAAAAAAAAGCAAAACCGAGCATAACTATTAGCAAAATCTATTACTAAAAGCTAATGAGTACAATTTGCAAACACTTGTGACCATAATGGCAAGGAGTAGGTCAACGACAACAAGCGCTTTCTTCTTCCTCTGCCTTTACTCTTCGTTTTATCTCACTGCTTCAACAACTCCTCTCTTCCCCAAAGACCCCCTCCCCACCAAATCTGGCTACCTTCCGGTCAACCACGCCACTGGTTCTGCTATTTTTTATGCCTTCTATGAAGCTCAAACCCCCACTTCCCCTCACTCCAAAACCCCACTTCTCATTTGGCTCCAAGGTGGCCCTGGATGCTCCTCCATGATTGGCAACTTGTTTGAGCTCGGACCATGGCGTGTTGTCTCTTCTCACATGAAAAACGCTCATAATTTGACTCTTGAGCGCAATCCAGGTTCTTGGAACCGCTTTTTTGGTCTTCTTTTTCTCGATAATCCTATTGGAACAGGGTTTAGCATTGCATCGACGCCGCAAGAAATTCCCAGAGACCAACTTTCTGTTGCCAAGCATTTGTTTGCTGCTATCACTGATTTTACCTCATTAGATCCGTTGTTTAAGGATCGTCCTATTTATATTACTGGTGAGAGTTATGCAGGAAAGTATGTTCCTGCAATTGGGTACTATATTTTGAAAAAAAATCCCCAGTTGCCGGTTTCACGAAGAGTGAACTTCAGGGGTGTCGCTATAGGTGATGGACTAACGGATCCGGTCACCCAGGTGACAACTCATGCAGACAATGCTTACTATTGTGGTTTAGTCAACGAGAGGCAAAAGGGTGAACTTGAGGAAGCACAAAGGGAGGCTGTTGAGTTGGTTAAGATGGGGAACTGGAGTGAGGCAACAAATGCTAGAAGCAAGGTCTTAAGCAGGCTGCAAAACATGACTGGTTTGGCAACTTTGTATGACTTCACAAAGAAAATCCCTTACCAGACAGAATTTGCTGTCAGATTTCTTAACATAGCTGAAGTAAAAAGAGCATTAGGAGTGAATGAATCCATGGTTTTCGAGGAGTGCAGCGATGTTGTTGGGGATGTATTGCATGAAGATGTGATGAAGAGCGTGAAGTACATGGTGGAGTTCTTGGTGAAGAACAGCAAGGTACTGTTGTATCAAGGGCTATATGATTTAAGGGATGGTGTGGTATCAACAGAGGCATGGGTGAAGACCATGAAATGGGAAGGGATTGAGAAGTTCAAGATGGCTGATAGAGTGATTTGGAAAGTAAACGGAGAGCTTGCAGGGTACCTGCAAAAATGGGCGAGCTTGACCAATGTTGTAGTTTCAGGAGCAGGGCATCTTTTGCCTGCTGACCAAGCTTTGAATTCTCAGGCTATGATTGAGGATTGGGTTTTGGAGAAGGGCCAATTTGGTGGAAAGCAAAGAGGATCATCGACAAAATTCAGGGCAACACTCTAAAATGTTATTGCTCTTAAACTTTTCTTTAAGTTTCAAGCTATGTAATCTATGCTATTCAATAAAAAGAAATCCACGACCCCTTTTTGTCACATGAAGCCAAAGGCTCTTAACATTATTAACTAATCAATAAAATACCTCTTAACATGATATACGGTTCCAAAGGAGAAGGGAGCAAAACCTATGCTCTCTCTATCAGGCTAAATGTATAACGGTCAGTCTCTTGAGACTACTCAGTTTCTAGGATTACCTGATTTGGTCTTCATCGTCTTAATAATCCTGCTGGAACAAGGTTTAGATGGACTTAGACCCAGGAAGATCCAAGTTACCCTGAGACTTACTAAGCAATTTTTGGGTTTCTATTATAAGTTTCAGCATCGTCCATAGTATTGGTGAAAACAATGAATTCCATAGACATTGTCGTTATTGAGGAATGGTTTTGGAGAATGGGCAGTTTGGTAGACAGCCAAACGCTTCATAAACGAAATGTGGAAATTTTATTCCATCTGAACTAGGCAGAGACTAGAAATCTAAACCAATTGGGATTTATTAGCAATTAAACAGATTAATGATCCTCATCAAACGGCTCGATGAGATTATATAATCAAGTAACAGCCGCCTCAAGCAACCCACGCCTTCATTGCTAGAATTAACAATAAAATTAAATTAAACATCGAGGGTGAACCCATTTATTATATAGATTTTGCCAAACAAAACTTAAAAAGGAAAACAGCTTAAAAGTTCTCCGTAACAAATTAAAACCATATTTGGGTTATAAACATTGAAAAGGGAGACATTGAAGAAATGGGGTATTCATGTAATGGCTTTTGGAGGCGGGAATATGGTGAAAAGCATCTCTGATGGGGAACTCGAAAGGTGGGAAACTGGTAAAAGAAGACCAAAGATCCCATCCCAACGACTAAAACCCACCAGAGAAAAAAGAATACAAAACCCGTACTATGATGCCATATATAAAGGGTTTGATGTACAGGGCTGATTAAAAGGCAGGGCAGCCTGCGGAGAACCCACAGGTATTTTAAGAGCCACTAAAATACTGCTCTCCCCCATTTGCCTCAGCCCTTTCTCCCTTCGCAACCATAAAGTTTTCTACACAAAAAGAACAGAAGAAAAAAAAAAGTTTGTTCACCTGACCCGAGTGCTTAGGGTTGCCGATACGGCTGAATAAAACCCTACATCACCATCCTTGGTCCATTTATAAAAGCTAATGATCACACGTGCCTTTTTTTTGGTATTGTTGTTTTTAGGCTTAATTCACTCTTTGGCCCTTAAAGTATACTCATTTTTTCACTTTAATACCTAAATTTTTTTGTTACAATTTGGTACCGAAAGTATGGTTTTGTTATGGTTTTTGGTCCAATTTTTGAACCCACATTAAAAAAAATTCTAGTGGTTGAGTTAACTAACGAAAGAACACCACATGGTGTTTATTTTGTAAAAGTTAGGGGTGAGCATTCAATTGAATCGAGTTGAATCGAGTTAAAAAATTTCGAGTTAATCAAGTTGACGAGCCTTATTTTATCATCCTAACTCGATTTGAATTTTTTTCAAATCGAGTCGAGTGAAATAAAACTAGAGTCGAGTCTAAACAAGTGAAATTTTTCGAGTTAAATTTAAAAAATTAAATATATCAAATTAAAATCTTGTTACAATATAACTAATTTCATGTTATTAATATGATAAACTTAAATCATTAATTAACTTGTTTAGGTCCCCAAAATTATTATTCTAGAAAATTTTTAACTTTCTTTATATATATTTTATAATTTTTTTGACATTTTTATATTTTCTAAAAAATATAAATTTTGAAATTTTTATAAATATTTTTAATTTTAAAATTTATTTTGAGGTGTTTGGGTAGCTCAAAAATCACTAAGGATGAATTAATTTTGAAAGAAAATATCAAATTTGAACTTGAGGAAAATTTTGAATGTGAAGCTAAATGGGAAGAAAGGAGATGAGTTGTTTAAAGAAGTAAGGAAGATAAACAATTCTTTTTTAATATTAAGGGAAAATTTTCTTTTAAAGACTCCCTATTTTCCCTTGTTTTTCAAATCAGTCTTTAGTTTAATTAAAACACATTTTTCTCAATTATTTTCAAATTAGGTTTTATTTTTAAAATTCATTTTAAGTTATTTAATAATCGACCACCTAATCAAAATTTTCACCACCTAATTTTAGACCCAATAATCATTTTAATATTTTATTATTACCATTATTATTTATTTATTTATTTTATCATATTTTAATTTCTATGATATTAAACCTAATTTTTCTCTCAAGCCCACAACCTAATACCCAATTCTACTAACCCGATTTTTGAGATGCGACATAAAATCTATCAGTAAGTTTGTGGATAACCAATGTTTGTAGATAAACTACCAACACTCCCTCATTTTCAAAGTGTCCCACCCCATGCAATGCAAAATGACATGTTATTAACAGTATAATACAGAAATAGTAGACATGCTCAGCATATAATCAGATTAATAGTAGCAGTAGACATGTATGTCATGTTTTCGGTGTATTAGTAATAGTAGGCATGTTGTTCATGCAATCAATAATATCGCGATTCAAGTATCAGTAACAATTTATTAGTAATCCAGTCACAGAAGGCATGTACTAATTACATCCAATCAAATCATGAATTCCAACATTATTTATAATATCAAGGACTCAATTTAAAAAGATAAAATTCTAAAAAAAAATTCGAGGATCATGTAGGGACTAAATTGATCAATTATAAAAATTTTAGGCAAAAATTAGGGGGTACACGACCGTGTAGCCAGACTATTGCAATGTCTTAAGCAGTCTAGTGGGGTTACACGGCCATGTGGCCAGGTCGTGTAACAGATTGTGGCCGTGTAGAACATGCAAAATTAAGCTACAGGGGAGACATGACCGTGTAGCAGGACATGTGGAGGGTTCTTTGTAGCAACCTTATTTTCAGTAAAATCAGAACAGTAGTCTCGGGATCACAAATTTGATGATTAAATTATTATTTTATTATTATTTTAATTTTTATGGGATGTTAGTAAGGTCGTATTAAAATTTCATTAAGAAATTTTGACGTTTGCCTGCTTAATTAAGTGAAAAGGACTAAATCGTAAAGAGGACAAAGGTAGTGTTCTATTAGTTAAAGGTGTCAAATAGCTATGAAATTTAATCTAAGGGACTTGGTTGGTAAATAAACTAATTGAGTAGTTAGTGGATATTTATGGACATGGTTTTGTTGAAAATATTAAAGTTTTTAAATGTTATTTTGGTAATTAGGTAAATAAAGGTTAAATTAAATAAAACAAAAATTCATTCATCTTTCTCAAGTCATGTTTTCACCGAAATTGAAGGGAGAAGAAACCATTTTTAGGGTTCCTGAGTTCGACAAGCTCAGGTGGTGCATGTAAGTGTTTCTGAGCCTCGTTTTTAATGATTTTTATGTTTTCGGGATCGTTGTAGCTTAACCTAGCTAGCCTGGGGATCAATTTGTAAAATTGTTAAAGATTGAGGGTTATACCATGAATTTTCTTGCATGATTCTTGATGTTTAATGATAGATTATGAGTCCTTGTTGATAAATAAACAAGTTTTGTAAAGTGATTTTTTATTAAAATTGTATTTAGGGACTTATTTGTAAAAATGATAAAATTTCATGATAAAATTGTGAAATGATGATTTGTATCGATTGATTTAGGTCCCTATAGAATTCAACTAGCATGAGAAGATGATTAAAATTTTTAAATTTCAATTTATGAGCTTAAGGACTAAAATGTAAAAAGTTAAAATGTTAGGGGCAAAATAATAATTTTTGCAAGAATATGAAATGTGAACTAAATTGAATGCTAGGGATATTAAATGGATTAAATTTTTCTATTTAGATCAAGATAGACTATAACACCCTTAACCCGTACCCGTCGCCGGAGGGTTAAGGAGTATTACCATACAAGCACGAAATTCCATTTAACTTTATTCGAATAACTCCCGTTGGCACACTTATAAAACCGAATTCCAACTTGTTTTTCCAATTATACAATATACAAAATAGTCATCTCAAGTTAATGGATACATTGATTCATTCTTAAGTTCAATTCACATCAAAACATGCAAAACATTAATCGAATATCAACCACACATTCACATTAACTATGTGGAACACATATAGTAACTTAACAAGCCATTTTCGCATGGCTATACATATATACATCATCAAAAAGATACTTATTTAACATCAAAAAGTCAAGCCTATACATGCCATTATCAAAGTTTAGCTACTAGAGTACCGAATGGGCTTAGATAGTGTGGACGACTTCGACTTTGAGATTCCCGACACCGTAGCTAACGAACGAGATCTATAAAACAGAGAATTAAGGACAACAGAGTAAGCATTTCTATGCTTAGTAAGTTTTAAGCAATGAAATCATTTAAAATTAAAGCATACCATTCATAAGGCTTATCATCTTTTCTTTGACTGAATGTAACCATGACTAAATATACCGCTATTGTTCATGCATGTCATTTTAAATTTTTCCTTAAACACAAATTCATATCACGTAGATAACTTCTTTTTATCCAACCAACTTCATCATTTGGCCAAATACACCTAATTCAATTACAAGGCTAAATAAATACATATACGCATATTCACATATTCATGTTACTTCACATTCAACCAATATACTCACATGCTCAGAGCTAATCTTAACATATTTCCACTTGAATCAAAATTCATGTATCCTGAATAAGCTATAGACTTCATACAACCCTAAGCAATGGCCGGAAGAGCACTATCCAAATGAATAATCACAATTTAAACTGAATCAAATTTTACAACGTATATACGGTACATACCTGACCATCTTAGGGTTGTGAGCACATTAATTGGAATTATTACAGCAAGATCACACATTTCCAACACAAATGCCTTCGGGACTTAGCCCGGATATAACACCAGCACGAATACCTTCGGGACTTATCCCGGATATAACACCAGCACGAATACCTTCGGGACTTAGCCCGGATATAACACCAGCACGAATACCTTCGGGACTTATCCCGGATATAACACCAGCACGAATACCTTCGGGACTTAGCCCGGATATAACACCAGCACGAATGCCTTCGGGACTTAGCCCGGACATAACACCAGCACGAATGCCTTCGGGACTTAGCCCGGATATAAATCTCACACAAGGCCTACGGGTCTTAGCCCGGTTATAATCCTCAACTATCATGCACATATATATATCATAACACATTAGCATTTCATTTACATTACTAGAACACAAGTACAACATGCTTATCAACCATTCCACTTTCGACTCAATAGCCACATACAAAGAACACGATTTTGTTTCGCTATCCAACATGATTTCTATAACCATTCGACTACTAGTCATATGCTCAAATTATTTATCTCACTACGTAATTCAAGTAAAACCATTAGGTCACAATTTATTTATTATGCTTATATATCATGATTTTATCAAATCATAAGCTAAGTTCCATTACTCAAAGACTTACCTTGTATCTTTTTGAACAAATTTCGGGTTGGCTATTCCGTGACTTTAGCTTTTCCCTTATCCGATGTTGCCCCTCTATGCTCTTGAGCTATGTTAAACAAGTTTAATTATATTAAACCTTATTCATACCTCTCATTCAATAATTACACTTTCATTCCAATATGACACACACACACACACAAAATTTTCCTTTACATACACATTCGGCCAAATACAACTATGTTACAAGTCACAACTAAATTATTGATTTGATCAAGTTTACATAATCTTTTAATCAAACTCATTATTCATGACATAATAATCATCAAGAGCAGAATATGTGATCACTTAGTAAGCTTAAATTCATGTGAACTTAAGTGTCAAAAATGTCTATGAAATATTTACTCACTATCTTCTATCTTTAACTCAATTTCCTAGCTCCCAATCGGCACACTAGGACCATCTTAATTCATTTCTCATCTTGTTAACATAAACATGGAAAAGCTAATTCCCATAAACAATTATCATCAATTCATTCATTCTCTAGGGACAAAGCCGAATGTTCAATAAGTAAATAAGGCACATAAAGCATGACTTCTTCAATTAAACCTACCATTCTCTATTTCATTGATTTTAACATCAATTTTACTTAGCAACTTCTCACTTTACAATTCGGGAACCATGAAAGCTTCTTTTTAAGCATATTGACTAAATTCTCAATTATCCAAATCTTAACAAAATCTAGCTAATGGCCGAATATAAATACTTTGCCCCATACCCACGAATTCACCTATTTTAAGCTCAATTTGCCAATTAAGTAAATAACACTAATGTTGAGCATTATTTGACAATTTGTCTTAAGTAGCCGACTAAATTCATGTTCCTAATTCATAATTTCAAGTATTTCATTCACAAGTTACACAAATTATGCTCAAAACCTCAAATTCAATTTCGGTAAGCACAAACATGTTAGCCAAAATTCCCCAAAGCACCTAAACCACTACTATGCATATCTAACAAGTTTAAACCTCACTTATCTACCTTTACTCATAAGAGCATAAAACAACCACCATTTCTTACCATCCATATCATGGTCGAATGCCCAAATCACCATAGAATTCAAAATTTGAAAATGGGCTAAGTCAAATACTTAGCTATTAACCACACTTAAAAAAAATTCAAAGGAAATAACATGAAATTTTTACCTTAATCAAGCAAAAATCAAAGAGTGACCGAAAGCCTAGCTTTCCCTCCTATATTCGGCAAATGAAGAACAAAAGATGAACTAAGCCTTGTTCTTTTCACCTTTCACTATTTTATTTATTTTATTTTAACACCAATAACATATATATTTATAATTATATTATAATAAAAATATATGTATAAAATACATACATTTCAA
This sequence comes from Gossypium hirsutum, assembly GCF_007990345.1. NCBI lineage: Eukaryota > Viridiplantae > Streptophyta > Magnoliopsida > Malvales > Malvaceae > Gossypium > Gossypium hirsutum. The sequence continues at coordinate 89,579,363 of NC_053426.1, forward strand.
TGATTATTCCACATGGTCGGCCACTATAAAAAAAACATGTCAATTTGACATGCAAGTCCTTGTGTTTTAAAGTCACATAATACAAGGCCATTTCAAAATTTACCTAACACATTCTCAAAATTTTCACACAAGTCCATTTTCAATTAATTTCACATCAATTTGCAAAAATTAAAGCATTTAAAAATTCACACAGGCATAAACACATATTTTAGACATAAAATATTATATTCAAATATTTCAGTGACTCGGTTTAGCGGTCCCGAAACCACTTCCCGACTAGGGTCAAAATAGGGCTGTCACATAGACCACGTACGGATTTAGATCGGGAAAAAGCTAAAGCCTCGGATTAGTCAATCTCATTTCTACGCCTTAATCGCCAAGGTGAGTTCGTATGTACAAATTATTATATTTATGTTATTTAATTGTATGTTATTATGTATTTACAATGTTAATAATCAATGTATATCCAAAGAAATGCCATGACGGTTATCGAGTCCCGGTTGAACCTTAGGAATTCGTAAGATACAAATGGCATGTCATTGGGGATTTTATATTTCGTGTGTTGGTCTTAAATGTCCTACTTATGGCTGAGGTCATGCATTTGTTGTAGATACTCCACAGCTCATGTAAGCAGCATCATGTAGCTTACATTTCGACCCACAGCTCATGTGAGCATTGATGTAAAAGAAAGGTTACGATTATATGTTTAAGCACACTTCGTGCGAGATTTCCCGAGTATCCGATCAGATTCTAAATGGTTCAACGATAAATGAAAAGGATTGAAAAGGTAAGTTTGTAACACCTCTAACCCGTGTCCATCGCCAGAACAGGGTTACGGAGCATTACTAAAATTTTCAGAACATTTACAGATAATTTATGTCAATTACTATTTATTTTTCGAGATTATTCATAACGTCCCTTAAATAGACCCTCGAGGCCCAATATAAGTATTAGAATTGAGTCGGGACTAAATCGAGAACTCGGAGAGTTTTATGCAAAATTTCTAAAATTTTCCTAAATGCAGGGCACACACGCTCGTGTGGTCCAAAGACACGCCCGTGTGACCCTAAGACACGCCCGTACTGCAGGCCATGTTTAACCCCGTGTAACTCTCTGACTTGTGTCACACGGCCAACCACACGCCTGTGTGAGTAAGCCGTGTGATCAATTTAATTTTCAAAAATTAGGTGCAGGGTTCACACAATTAAGACACACGCCCATGTTCTAGGACGTGTAGCACACACAGCTAAGACACATGCCCATGCCTCTACCCATGTGCTCAATTCTGAGCATTCTGTTTCTCAAATTTAAGATACAGAGGACACACAGCCAAAACACATGCCCATGTGCCAAGCCGTGTGTCACACACGGTCAAGACATATGCCCGTGTGTCTAACCGTGTGGACAAAATACAGTCATTTCCTAGCTTTATTTCTCACCCAAATTTGCCAATATCCTACACCAACACTTACAAGTATATACCAACCAATCCAAGCATTAAAACTAAACCAATTCTAACATCTAATATGATATTTTATCATATGCAATCGTGATTATAATCTTACCTTTGTTTAACTTATATGTTAAGCATAACTTGATCAACCATATTTAACAAACTTAACACATAGATATTTGTCTTAATATAACCTTATAATTTTACCAAAAAAAACCGTTACTAGCCATTCCAATAGCTAGTTTACAAACCACATTCATATGCCATCATAGGCTAAGTTACCTATGCATGCCATTATACCAAATAAGTTTACTATATATACCAAAAAAAGTTAGTGGATAGTGTGATAATGCTCCAACCGATCTCCAACCTTTGCGAGCTTCCTAGCACTATAAAACAGAGAAAATTAAACCTAGTAAGCATTATATGCTTAGTAAGTTCGTATAATAGGAATTGAAACTTAACAATCACATTTAACAACATTAAGCATACAATTAACATGCTTTCATCATTTTGACAAGTTTACCTAATCACATTTACTCAATCAAGCAAGTTAGTCATATAATACATTTAAAAATTAAATAAACATAGATGAGCTTATCATTTAATCCTTTAACAAATAATTCAAAAATATTCAGGGCATATTTTTATTTATTTTATCATTTTCCCACGTCAAGAGTGTTACCTATTGAATTATTGAAATATCGATGGATACTCAAATAGTACATTTAAGGTGTACATATCTATAAATCATAAATTCTTATTCAGGGAGCATACCCTCGAGCCACATGTCTGGATGTTCAAACAAGCCATGAAATCATGTAACAGTACACTGAGCCGAGCTAATCAGGAAACTCATAAGAGTTTTTACTCAGGAAGCTCATAGAGCCCTTCAGATATCTCCAAAGAGATAATATCAGAGAGCTTCGGATAAGGTAACAGAGAGTTCAAGCGAGCTTAACAGGACGCTCATGAAGATCTGTGTTTGTGCCCACATTATATGCAGGATCACAACCGATCGAAACATGTATTAGGATGCTCACAAAGAGCTGCGGCAATGCACAACACATACTAAATCACTACCGATCAAGATGCTTGTAGGAACTATATAGTAGGATGCTCGAGAGGCTATATCAAGATTACTCGTCTGAGCTAAATCCCTTCTGTAACATATGCAGAATCACATTCATATACAGAAAATCACATGTATCCATCAATTTTCATTATTCAAACGGAATTTAACATTTTAAATACATTTCCAATCATGAAATCATTTCATGTATTTATAACATTCCATAAATCACATAATCACATATCATATTCAACAATCAATTTAACATGTTAATATGCATAAATAAGTTACACGTACTTACCTCGATAATAATTCGTCTAAGAAAATCTACTAATCCGAAACTTTCTCTTTTCCTCGATCTAGGTTTGAATTTGTGTTAACCGGATCTATATAAATGAATTTAATCATCAATTTCTCACATTTCATATTCTATTGAACTCAATTTACATCCTAGGCAAAATTACCATTTTACCCCTAAACTTTTCATAAATTCCAATTTCATCCCTAGGCTCGGAAAATGAAATTTATGCAATTTACTTCTTATTCCAAGCCTAACCAAAATTTCAATATAAAATTTACAAGACATGTATTCTATAAAATTTAGAATTTTTCTTCAATTTTCGCAACTTTACAATTTAGTCCCTAAATCACAATTTCATCAAAATTCACTTTGACAAAGTTGTTTATCTATCATCAACCTTTCATTTTATACCATAAATTTCAAATTTTCAGCATATTCATCCATGGCATAACTTCTATACTTTGATAAATTTTCAAATTAACCCCCCAAATAGATAGATCAAACTATCCCGATCTAAAAAATATATAAATTACTAAAAACGATACATGAATACTTACTCAATTAAGCTTGATTAGTTTATTCTCTCTCTCCTACGGTTTCCATGTATTTTGGGGATGAAGATGATAATAATATGATGATATTTCTTATTTATTAATTTATCATCTTTTAATTATTTTGATTTCCAATTTAGTCCTTGCCCTTTTTCTAAATTTCCATGGATGATTCATCAAAAATATCTAATAAATTTTCTTAATGGTCTAATTACCATATAAGGACCTCAAGTTTTTAATTCCATAGCTATTTGATCCTTTTAGCTTCTAGAATCTAACTTTTGCATTTTATGCAATTTGGTCCTATCTGTAATTAAGCACATAATCGGTAAAATTTTCTTATCAGAATTTTCATATAACGTTCCTATCATAATATGAACCATGAAATAATATTAAAATAAATTTGCTTTTCGGCTCAGATTTTGGGTCCCGAAACTACTGTTCCAATTTCACTGAAAATGGGCTATTACAAAGTTTTCATATGGTAATATGCATATGTTCATGGAAAGGTTAAATGATCCAAATGATATATGTTCACATGGAAATGAATCATCATATGTTTAATTTAAGTGAATTATGTATGAATGCACTAACTTGTGTATTTGATTATGGTGCTTAGGCTTGTGTCAAGCTTGTGGTTGGATTACATTGTGCTTATTCTTAATGTTTTATAGTGACATGGTAAGTTATGTTTCATGATCTACGAAATTACTAAGCATGATGTGCTTACGTAATTTTCTTTCCTATGTTTTATAGATAATTAGAAGCTTGTCGGAGAACTATTTCATTATTCAGCATAAATTTCGGTAGTTTTTATGTTTTGGCTAAGATTATAATGGCATGTATAGGTAGACTTGTTTTGGTATTTAGTTGAATGTTAGTTGAAGAATCTGGCATTTACAAGTTGTTTGAATTTGGTACCTTTTAATGCTTGCCAAATTATGTCATTTTGGGTACTTATGATGCATGAATGGTATGGCTCAAATGGTAAGTTTGTGATGAAGTATTAATGGTCATATTTTGGCATGATTTGTTAAAAGTTGAATTATGTGTGAATGGTCGAAATATGACCAAATATGCATGTTTAGATAAGTTTTAATGTTTGCATTTGAGGTGCCTTTTATGGCATATTGGTTGATTGATTTTAGACTATTGAATTGGTCATTACATGTAAGTTATAATCATGTTTTGATGCTTTGATTATGTGTACAAAAGGCTTTTAGGTATATGCATGATTTAGTGATGGAATTGACTTGATTTTGGCAAATTCATGTCCACACGACCTAAGACATGGGAATGTGTTCCCTGTAGGTTTTATTGCATGCAAGTCAAACAGTTACACGATTTGGCACACAGGCGTGTGACACAGTCGTGTGACCCAACTCGGTGAGTTACATGGGTTAGGACACGAGCTGGGACACAACCATGTGTCCATAATTCAATTGTTATAAGGCCTGAGACACGAGCATGTGTCTTAGCCGTATAAGGCACACAGCCGTGTGACCTCTGTAGTCAAATTTTTCTAACTTTTTCTTAGACTTTCCAAATGTTTCCAATTTAGTCCTGAATCATTTCTAAGGTATTTCTAGGACCTCAAAGGCTCAATTTGGGGACGATATATATCTCAATGAATGTATTATAATATGTTTTGGATGATGTTTGAAATGTTTGTTTTAATGTTTCATTTGTACAGTAATGCTCCGTAACCCTAATACGGCGACGAATACGAGTTAAGGGTGTTACATTCTTGGTTGTGTGAGATTCAAACTAGCCTAGGGTTTTAGAGTCACGCACGATTTGCTCCGATTCGTTTGTTAAAGAACACATAACTTTCAGTGGGAGCCCAAACGACATTCCTCTGGATCAAGAATAGTTCAATTCACCTAAATCAAGTTCTTCAATGACAAATTTCACATGTATTAACATTGGGTATCAAGATTCAACGATATTATCAAAAAATTTTGGCAAGAATCGTTAGAGAACATTTAACCGGTTGCAAGATTATCATTAGATAGAAATTCTATAAGGATATGACATCAAACATTGGAATTGAGACGTATTTACCGATTATTGGCAACAATTAAAGAATGTTTCTAATGACAACTACGATTTCAGTTGAAAAACAACTTAAATCGAGAATAGATTTTGATTCATGAAACAAAATTAATTTTTGCAATAGGAAAAAATATTTTGCAAAGAAGAAAATGAAAAGAAAATGGAGAAGAAACAGGGAAAAGAAGCCAAAATTCTGTTTGGATTTGAAAAAGAAAGCAAAACTTCTAATGTTATTAGGAATAGGACAATGGATGACTCAAACTTGGGTAAGCAAAGGAGAGTTTGGGCATATTAACCATTAGGTTACTACCCATTTCTTATTTAATTTTTACTCCAAATAATATTTTTTTAATGTTGTTTTCATTTTGGTTTGCTAAAAATAAACAGAAAAAAAAATGAGAGATAAGTGACTTCAACCTAGGTTCAACCTAGGACCTCTAAAAAATGCACTAGCCATTTAACCATTTAACTAGGTCATTATTTATTTAATTATTTCAATTAACCCCTATATTTTGTGTGTGCGACAAACTATTAGTTTACAAGTTGTAACAATTTTTTTGTAGTTTTAAAATGGAAGCAAAACTTCTAAAATAATAAAATTAACATTAAATTGTTTTAAATATATATTAAAATTATAAAAGGTTATTTTAAAATAATTATATATATTTTTCAAAAGTAATTATAAGAAGTTTTAAATATTGTAAAATTCTGTTTAGAACTTTTATAAGTTTTAAAATTGTTTAATGATAAAAAAAAACTTTCAAATATTTTAATTTTAAATTTTTGTACAACTGTTAAAATAATAATTAAATCAATTTACATATTTTAATTTTTAAATTAAAACTGTCGTTAAATATAAATTTCAAATAATGTTTTAAAATTGTTTTAAATATTAATTGTGTTTTAAATTAAAGATTTGAAAAAAAACAATTTAGAAAATTTAAAATATATGATAAATAATTTCATGTGTTTTGTAAATATGTTTATTCGAAAAATTAAAATTTTGATAAATAAAATAATATTTTTGTAATTAGATGTAAATGCAATATTCATAAAATAATAACATAGATTTTAATTACATATTTTAAGAACATAATAAAACAGTATTTTAGCAATTGTATTTAAAAATTAAAATTTTGAAAAATAAAATATTTTTGTTTTCAAATAATAAATCAGTTTTTGGAAATTGTATTTAATTACATATTTTAAAAGCATAGATTTTATTTAAATTTATAAATTTGATTATTTAAAAAATAATAATTTTATTTAAAAATAAAAATTAACTTGTAAATTTAAGAATCTATTAATTTTAAATTTTAATATTCATAAAATAATAATTAAATTATTTAAAAATATAAAAAATGAATATTTAAATTTGTTATATTCTACTTTACAATCTTTCATATTAAAATTTTAGTTAATGTTTAATTTTGTAAGTTTACTTAAAAAAAGAAAAAAAAATTTAAATCAATGTTAAAAGTAAAAAATTACTTAAAAATATTTGTCAGAATAAAATTAATATATAACTTAATATGGAACAGTTAAGGAGGGGTATTGACCAAAATGGTTCATGCTCGTTATGTCGGCATGGCGATGAGGAATTAACTCACATTCTTAGGGATTGTTCAGTGGCTAGAGAAGTTTGGCTTCGTGTTGTTCCTGTGCAACTTCAAAGCATGTTCTTTTTTGGGTGATTTGCTCGAGTGGATGGAGATGAACTTATGTTCTTTTATTTGGCTGCGAATGTAGGAAGCCTTTGGGCAAGCCTTTTTGGTGTAATTTCTTGGAGCATATGGAAGAACATGTAACACCCCTAACCTTTATCTGTCGCCGGATTAGGGTTATGAGGCATTACCGATCATATCACAGTTCATACAAATATGTATTACATTTTACAATTCAAAATTTTAATTACATCAATACTCGTAACTTAGTCAAATATCAAAACTTAAAATCATAACATTCATAACATAACATAATTAAAACATAATCCAGCATATATCAAAACAAATTATACATCAAACAAAACAAATTACAATTCTAAACTTTTCATTCATTTATGCGGCATTAATATATTAGTCAATATAAATTTTACATGTTTATTACATTAATGCAAATTAAAAACAAGCATTCGGTTATATATATAAATATATGAGTACTATAGCACATTTAACTAAAGCATTAAGGCTAATCATATCTATGATTTAGTGTACGACCAAACATAATAGAAAAGCTAACATATTTTACCAAGTTCAAGCACATTTCACCATATTATCTTTAACCATTTTCAGACACAAATATCAACTCATTACCAAATCATGTGCAATTCATTATAGTTACATTCAAACTTTTAAACACAACTAACATATAGTTGTATACCTAATTTGCATATATAATAACATGTCTAAACTTCATGTTCCAACATATTAACTAATCCTTTAATTCGGTTATCAATTATAATCTTAATCGATCACACCATTATCAAGTCATATGCTTATTAAATGAACCACACACCAAGGCCGAATTTCTACCACATATATATAGTACATATAAATATCAATCATTTCACTAGCAACTTCACCTTTAAATACCAAACCACAAACAACATGTCATAAGCATATGTATATATTTTATCCATCACTAGCCAATTATAAAGACATATCTTTTGCTGTCTCTAAACCAATTCACAAGATAAATTACACATCCTAAATAAGTCAATATGATAACCAAATTCACATATACTTCTATTCATGCATAACATGTACATCCAAAATCATCAACCATTATCAAAGCATATAATACCTACCACAATTACTATGCATTCATAGCATGTAACATTATAATCAAGATGAACATAAACCATAATCAACATAACCAAATTCAAACATAAAAGTTAAGCCATTTTCACTTGGCTTAGATTACACATAACCAAAATTCAACATTTCAAAACATAATCCAGCTTATACATGCCATAGTTTCGAAAGTTCACTTACAAAGATACCGAAGATAGTCAATAGTGTGATAGGCTTTGCTGACGATCCCTGAGCTTGTAACTTGACTCCAAAATCTATAAAACTGAGGTAAACAAGAACAAACATAGTAAGCTATTGTAGCTTAGTAAGTCATAAGCAAATAAATCATTAAATGAACATTAGTATTGAATCAACTAGACCAAATTAAGTAATCTATAATCAATTACACATTCTTCAAGCTTAAAACTCATATACCATTACATGAACGATATGTAATTATATTACCTTGGCCAAATACACATAAGTTCATAAACATATAAAATTCTCACTTTCATAATGCATTTTTCACTTGTTCATATCAATTATATACTTACCTTGCCTTTTAAATCATTTAACACATACCTGACATTTTAGCTCGATTTCACATTTGATCTTGTCTTAATATTATCGTTGAACCATTAGGGATCGAATAAGATACTCGGATAATCACATATATCGAACAATGCCAACATCTCAGACGTTGTCTTATATGCTATCTCCTATCAATGCCACTGTCCCAGACAGGGTCTTACACGAATCAAATACGACGCCGATGTCCTAGACATGGTCTTACTCGTAACCACATATATCGATGCCAACGTCCCAGATGTGGTCTTACACAAAAACACATAACATAGTCCTATGGTTCATACAGGGATTCTGGACATCGTAACTCGATCGAATCGAACTCGTAAATTTAGTTCTCATGCTTATATACATTCAGCTTTCATTTATATAAATTCACATAATTCAATTCATCATATAAACTTGTAAATAATCAATACTAACAATATCTATTAGCTTATAAACTTACCTCGGACGATGAAAAACGGAACTGGGCAGCTAGTCGACAACTTTAGTTTTCCCTTGATCCAAATCTGATTTCTTTGGTTCTTGATCTAAACATATTTAAATTAAATTCATTCAAACATATTTTCATTCAATTTAATCCAAAAACACATAAATGGGCAAATTACCATTTTACCCCTAACATTTTACACTTTTTACAATTTAGTCCCTACTGCAAAAAACACAAAATATGCAAAATTTCAATACACCCATGTTAGGCCGAATGTTCCTAGTGTTTATGCAAGTCCATATATTTCATTTATTTCACATTGTAGTCTTTCAAATTATTATTTTTGCAATTTAGTCCTAATTACATAAAATCATCAAAAATTCCAATACAAAACATATTAATCTATCACATATCTTTTATTTTCTACCATCAAACAACAAAATCACAAGCTTTCAACAAAGGCATAATTTAAAATATTCACCAAAATAAAAAATTCAAGCATGGGTCTTGTAGATAACTTAGCAACGATATCAAAAACGTAAAAATTATCAAAAACTGAGCTAGAACTTACGTTGATTGAGCTTTGAAAAGGCCGAACCCTAGTTTTCTTTTTCTTTTCCTTTGTTTTCGACAAGAACAAGATATAAACACAAAAATGGCTTTATTTTTTTTATGTTTTAAGATATATTATAACATATATTAACTTAACATTTAATTTACATATTTAACCTTAGTTAAAATATTATACTATCACATATATTATGTCCCTTGCCGTCCATCTACATTAATAGTTTCCTAATTACATCATAAATGCTTCATATTATGAAGACAACAACAATTTGGTCCTCACACATTAAACTATCAAGTTTTCATTTTACGCGATTAAGCCCTTTTATTTAATCGGACACTCAAACGACAAAATTAAATCATGAAAATTTCACAAATATAAATTCACACATAATAAACACAAAAAATAAATTTTAAAAATATTTTTCTGACTTGGATTCGTGGTCCTGATACCACCATTCTGATTAGGGTCTAAATCGGACTGCTACAGAACATGAGCCTTTTTATTTCCAAGGAATAACTTGGAACTTCGTTGAAACTATTAAGTCTTTTGTGTGTTGGGGAAAACAATTGCTTTTAGCTCATAGAGGCAACTCATCAAAACACTTTGAAACTGCTTATGGATCTTTTATGACAGGTAATTGGACTCAATTGTACATTGATGGGGCTATTAAGATGGGTGTAGGATTTGCTGCTGCTGGGGGGTGCCGTATAAGCAAGAAGGGGAATGGATCTTTGGATTCAATCGCTATTTGGGGCTTTGTTCAGTTTTCAATGCTAAACTCTAGGGTATTCTAAATGGTTTGACCCTCATCCAAAGAAGGGGATATCAAAAAGTTGAGATCCACACATATATTCTAGAGGTAGTCAACACTATTCAAGATGTTCACTTGGTAGATTCATCCTCTGCTTTGTTACGAAGGATTCACAAGACTTACAAGCTATACAACATTGGAAGATAAAACATATTCCAAGGGAGAGAAACCAAGTCGTTGATCGTATCACAAAGATGGCTACAGAAATGAGTACATATTTGCAGGTGTTTGAAGACATTCCTAAAGAGCTACTACCTAGTTTTGAGATTAATAGAATAACAAATTTGTTATTATGTTAGTTTAATATAGATAGTTTGTTTTTTCACCAATAAAAAATATAATTTAATATTTAATTTTAATTTTTAAAAATGCATTTTAAACTTATACAATCTTTATTTATCCTTTAATTGTTTTATTTTAAAAAAATTAAATGGGATTATAATTATAATTATGTATTTAATTTTTAAAATAATATATAATATATTAAAATTTGAATATTAAAATTTGTATTAAATTATTAAAAAATAATATAACATAATTTACTTAATATAATATAATAATTTATCTTTCTACCAAAAAAATACAATAACTTATCTATTTGATTTAACTTAAATATTTTTTGGGTAAACTACCAAAATAGTCACTTTTGTTTAGCTTAGGTTACATTTTAGTCACTTATGTTTGAAATGTTACGTATTAGTCACTTACGTTAACGCGTTGTAACATTTTAGTCACTGAGCCATTAATTGTCGTTAACAATGTACGATAAGCTGACATGACATGTTAAATCATCATTTCAAACAAAAAATTTAGGTTAAATTATACAATTGGTCCCGTATTTTTTTGTTTTGAGAAATTTATTTTTTTCTTTTATGTTCTTTTAACTATCTTTTTTTTCTTTATTTTCTATTCTCCTCTGCTTCTCCCTCTATTTTCCTCCATTCTCCATCTCTTTTAACATGGTTTTTCTACAGTTTCCATTTGTTAAAACTTTTTTATGTTTATGAAAAAAGAAAAGGTAAAAATTGAAACTAAAATAAAATTTGCTTCGCATATTGTCACCCCACAATTACAAACCCTCATCATCCATAATTGATTTAACGAACCAATTTGGATCTCTCAATGACCTAGCCCACAAGCTTGCCTCACTTGAAAACCTCGCCTGTCGTGACTTATGGCAATCCACCCTCAACAAAATTTTCCAAGCCCGTTCCCTAACCTCCTAACCAACCCCCATAACCACTTTACCTATCTTACCTACAACATTCTTGCCTTTTCGAAATTACGTTGTTTCACGAATTTTTCAAACGAGCTCTACACTCTCAATGACTAAAATGACCATCATACGAAAATTACCCTCAACTTTATCCAAACCAGTTTGGTTTCATGCTCCCTTTCTCTCTTTGGTTCATCCATTCTTGGCTTCCTATCAAGTTTGCTTAGGAATATCCAAGAAGGTTTAGATCAATTTTATCGTTTGCTTAATTTTATTTGTCAGAAAATAAAAAGAAAATGAAATGAATAATCTACACGATTCTATAAAAGTTTGGAAACAGAAAAAAAATCTTAAATATAAATAATTCAATTTATGTTTAGATTTGATTAAGTAGATGATTTTTTATATTGATTAGTTAGATCCAATTTTAGTTTCAAAATTAGATTATATTCAAATCGAGATTGATTAAGAATGATTGATATTCGATTTTGAGTGAAATTCTATTTAAAAATCATGTGAAAGAAACAAGAGCTTGGTTTATTTGATGGGTAAATATTATATTTTTGTAGTCAAGAATATGAGAAGAGAGAAAAATAAAGGTAAAGAAGAAAAGGAAAATAAAGAAATAAAAAGAAAAAATAAATTATTTTAAAAAATAAAAGTACAGGGATTAGTTTTAACAAATGAAAAATATAGAAAAACTACGTTAAAAGAAATGAAGAAAGGAGGAAAACAGAGGGAGAATGAGAAGAGAATGGAAAAAAAGAAAGAAAGAAAAGTTCAAAGAACATAAAAGAAATGATTAAATTGCTCAAAATAAAAAAAAAGTATAGGGACCAATTGTATAATTTAACTTAAAATATTCATCTGAAATAATTATTTAACATGTCACATCAGCTTACCATTACACCATTAACGACAATTAATACTCAATGACTAAAATGCTACAACACGATAACGTAAGTGCCTAAAACGTAACATTTCAAACATAAGTGACTAAAATGTAAACCGAGACAAACAAAAGTAAATATTTTAGTAGTTTACTCATATTTTATTATTATCTATATTATTATCTATTTTAAACTTCCATTTTAACATAAAAATGTTTAAAATATTAATAATTAGCACATTTTTAGAAGAAGTATTTTTTTTAAATTAAAAGATTTTATCATTATTTTCAAATATTTAATTTTAACTCACCTAATTTATATATTCAGTAGGTAAGCTAAAATATTTAAATTAAATGAATTGGATTATATTATATAAATAATATTTTGTTTAAAATAAATTACATAAATATTTAGTTAGATAATAAGAATTTTTAAAATTTAGATGCATAATTAATTAAATAAAAAATTAATTAGATAATTTATCCATTTATCCATTTCATTTAACTTAAATCTTTATTTATATATTATATATTAGTATATATTTTAAAATTTGATTTTAACATAATTTTTTAAAAATTGATTATTTTTTAATTACTAAAACAATTTTGGTATATTTTACCACCAAATCTGTACATCATCAGATAAGAAAACTAATTCATATAATAAATAAGGGGTTAGTGTATTTTTAATCAAACCTTAGGGGAGTAAGTAGGTAATTTTGAAACTAGAAGGGATAAATGAAATTTTTATTAAATTTCAATACTATTCTCTAAATCACATTGATCTTAAACCTTTAAATTTTTTTTTGAAATTAATGACCGGGTATTTTATTGGAAAAAGAAGAAATAGGTTGAGGCCCAACAGACCATTGGACCCAAACCCATTACATCAAAGTCTAAAAGCAAATCTGGCCTCACTATCTTATTTGATAATGAAAACCTCCTAACCAGCAATTAAAATGTAACTAATGGAAATGGAAAGCAATAAATGCAAAGAAAGAAAAAAGGAAACCTAAAATATCTACCCCAGTCAATTCAAAACGGCTGGATACCATTAATTCTCTCGATTTGTCATTTTGAAGTCCACTCCATTCTGACAATAGCAGTTTCCAAGGATAAACTTTACTTACTACCTTCTTTTGAAATCAGTTTCCCTCAAATGCTTCTTCAATCTGGGTTACTTGGCCATCGTCTCTCTGAAGCGAAAACGTGACGATTCAGTTCTTCTCCCATCAGGTAAGCGATCTCCCATTCAACAAGAGTGTTTTTTGCTATTCTATGTGCTTGTGAGTTTCTCGATCTGTGAATATGCTGAAAAATAATCTCTTGAAAACAAAGTTTTTTGTTTTGGATGTCTTTGATAATGGCTCCAATCACTGATTTATCTATTGAAGTCGTTTGGCATTTCTTGATTATTGTTTTGGAGTCTCCCGTAAGTTTTACCCATTGTAATCCCAGTGAAATCCCTAACTTTGTACCTTCTAAACATGCATACGCTTCTGATGTAAATGGGGAGGAAATATTGTTGTGAATGGTCGTCTTTAAGGCCAGGAGTTTCCCCATTAGATCCCAAACCACCAGACTTGTTGCTGATATGAAGTTTCTACTATCGAACATTGCGTCGAAATAGATCGTCATTCTCGGTATGTACTCTTGGGTTCTATAATTTCTGTTCATATTTACAGGTCTCTTCATTGCTCTTACCACTTCATATTCTGCCATATGCTTCTGTATGTTTTGTGCTAAATCTCTTCCTGTTGTATTTTTCCCCTCATGCACGAACTGGTTTTTGGAAAACCATATTAACCATAAAGCATAATAGAAAAGTTGGCATTGAACGTTGTTACCTCTCTTGAATACCCAGGTTAGCCACTCCTATAGACTTTAATTCATATTATTAATAACCCACGATAAGTGTAAAAACTGCCAGACTTCCGTTATTATAGGGCATTCACGAAAGATACGGAGGCTGTCTTCTACCCACGAACAACAGCTGGGACATCTATCATTTGAAATAACTCTTCTGTACCAGAGATTAGCAAGATTCAAAATAAAATCCCAAAAAATTCTCCAAATAGTGATTGCAATCTTAGAAGGTAGCTGTAGGTTTCATAGCTTCCTGTATAATTCTTTAATTTCGATCTGTAATAAATAATTACTAGGATCCGGAATAGCATCATGTAATAGTTTATAGGCACTACGTACTGAAAACCCACCGGATAATTCTCCTTTCCAAACTTGAGTATCCTCGTGGTCAGTTTCTGCGAGAGGGATCTGCAGAATTTTCTGAGCAACTCCTGTTTGAAAGGTACTATTAATCAAATATGTTCTCCATTTCCTGTTTGAAGTATCAAGAAGATCCGAGACTAACTGTAATTCCCCATTGTTTGGTCTGCTATGTCCGTCAACTGTATCAATCCCCTGAATCCATCTATCTTCCTAGATAGAAATTTTGTCTCCTCTGCCCCTCTTCAGCATATCCCTTTTTGGAGAAGTCCCTTTGCTGCCCAAATACTGTTCTGGGTAAGTGAAGGTAAACTTCTTAACTTTGCACTTAGAAAACTTGATTGCGGATAGTATTTTGCTTTTAAAACTTTGGCTAATAAAGAATTTGGATAATTAATAATGCGCCAACCTTGTTTGTCTAATAACGCGATATTAAAATGACCAAAGTTTTTAAAACCTAAACCTCCATTTTCCTTTAAAGCACAAAGGTTTTTCCAAGTACACCAATGAATTCCCTTTTTACCATGGCCCTTTTGCCACCAGAACCGCGCGACGATACTTTCGAATTCATCACATAGAGCTTTAGGAAATAAAAAGTAAGTCATCGTGTAAATTGGTATAGCCTGAAGAATGGCCTTTATATATACTTCCTTTCCCCCTTGAGATAAAAACCTATTACTCCAGTTATCAATACATTTTCTGAGTCGGTCCTTGAAATTTTGAAAAGATTCCTTTTTCCTCCGACCCACCATATTCGGCAACCCTAGGTAACGCTCAAGTTCATTTGAATTACGGACCCCCAATAAATTAACAACCAAACTCCTATCTTCCTCCGATGTATTCTTTGTCGAAATTAACGCATTGACCTGAGCAAGATTTGTACTCGCGTAGGATGTCCTTGAATAGAGTTGCACCCGTGCTTGTTGCCTTCTCGAATAAAATGTAATCATCAGCAAACAATAGATGGATACTTGTGGCCCACTTCTGCTAACCCTAACACCTTTTAAGAACCTGCCATTCGTTACTAGTCTCAGTAGACTCGATAGACCCTCCTCACATAAAAGAAATAAAAACAGGCTTAACGGGTCACCTTGTCTAAGGCCTCTGGTTGAAAGAAATTTATCCCCAATATGCCCATTTATGACCACTGAATAAGAAACCATTGTTACACATTTCATAAGAGCATCTACCCATTTTTTCTTAAACCTCATCCGTATCATAATCTCCTTTATAAAATCCCATTCAACTCTATCATATGCTTTGCTCATATCGAGTTTAACGGCCATATACCTTTTCTTCCCCGATCTCTTTTAGTTTAGCTTATGCAATATTTCATAGGCTAACAACACATTATCTGGTATTGATCGACTTGACACAAAGACACTCTGTGCATCATCAATAAATTTTCCAATAACTTCTCGAAATTGATTTGCCATTGCCTTGGCCAAAATTTTATAAAGCACATTGCATAAGCTGATCGGCCGAAACTGCGTCATAGTAGAGGGACTGGTAACTTTGGGAATAAGTACTATATTAGTATAATTAATTGAACTAACCTCCATATCCCCATTTAGAATTCATAAGCAAAATGAAGTGACTTCTTCTCCAACAATATGCCAATATTTATGATAAAATAGAGCTGGAAAACTGTTCTCCCCTAGTGCCTTCGTGGGCCCCATATCAAACACTGCTGCTGTGACTTCCTCTATTGTATATGTTGCTGTAAGTTTTTAATTGTCTTCAGTATATACACAACGCTCGATCCCTGATAACAAATGGTCGTAGTTTCCCCTTCCTCCTACCGAAAATAATCTTTGAAAATAAGATCTAGCAACACCCCTTATTTCCTGCAAGGCCACCATTTTTCTTCCATCTTTGTTCCGTAATTTATGAATAAGGTTTGTCTTTCGTCGTTGTGATACTTGGCTGTGAAAAAATGTTGTGTTTTTATCGCTAAATTTCAACCAGTTAGGTCGAGCCCTCTGTTCCCAATAACATTCATCTTTTTCGATCTCAAAATTTAAATTAATTTTTTTATCAATCAACTCAGCTAAATTCATATAATCTCTTTCAGCATCAGACAGCTTCGCTAGTTTTTTAGTAATGACCTATTTTTTCTTTTTCCTGTTCATTTGAATATGCCTAGCCCACTGCTTCAAGCCTTTTTTTTTAACTTTTCCAGCTTCTGGAATAGCTCCCCTGAAGACTTCTCCCACAAACACTTAACTTCATTAACAAAAAACTCCTCCAATAACCACCAGGCTTCAAATTTGAAAGTATTGTTCCTTAAATGTTCTTCACTCATTCTTGTATTAATGAGAAGAGGGCAATGATCAGAAAACGAATGCACTAAATGTTGGACTTTCACCTCCGGGGACATAGTAATCCATTCTATGTTGGTGACTCCTCTGTCTAATCGTTCTTGGATGTTCGTCTCCAGTAAATTACCTCTCTCCCAAGTGAACCAATTACTGTAAAAGCCCATATCATTCAGTTTACATACCTCTAGTATTCTTCGAAAGAGTTCCATCCTTCTTTCATCTTTAGGTAGTCCTCATTTTTTCTCGAATCCATACATAATTTCATTGAAATCTCCACAAACGAACCAATGGATGTCTACGTCATTAGCTAAGCTTTTCAAAACAACCCATGAATCATTCCTATCTTGCGCATAAGAGGATCCATAGAATCCCGTAAATCTCCAATTGGTTCCTTCTTCCTTATCTGCAACTACCACATCAATATGCCTCTTAGAAAATTTACGGAGCGTTATATTAAAATCAAACCTCCATGCTAAACACAATCCTCCTCTTGTACCTTCTGGGTCAACTTCAATACCATTCGCAAAACCATAACTTCTACGAACGATTCCATCTGTCGTCTATTAAGCTTTGTCTCCATAAAGAAGACTATTTGGGGATTATATATCTTCAGCAAATGCCGAAGTCTTTTAATCGTCCGTGGTCTCCCTAACCACGGACATTCCAACTTATGATTTTCATTGCGTCCAGTTGGCTTGCCTCTCGACAACCGCCAATGATAAAAGATTAAGTTCCACCATTTTTTTGCTCATTGTCATTGCATTACCACTCTCTTCTTTTCCTGCTAGGTCTCCCATCTCCCCCCTGTTTCTTTTTTTCCCTTCCTCTCCTACTAAAATACCATCTCCTAAATCATGTTCCATAGCCGTTTGCATTTGATCAGACCAAGAATTCTCCTTTCGTTGATCTAGAGATGATAATCCCCCTTCAATGTTAAATCCTAGAATTATATCAATGGCTTTTCCACTTCTGTCTTTATTATCCCCATCCCATAATCTGAACCCGAAAACCCGATTATCCTTCCAACCTTCTTCTTGTTTTCTTTCACCTTCATCCCGAAGCCATATACTATTCATAGATAGGGCTCTTCGAGATTGTGCTCGTAATGATAAATCCTAACCCAATTCAGTAATTTCCATCCCTAACATCATTTTTTCCTCACAGAATGAGTCACTATACCCCAAATGTCCGCAATAGAAACAAAAAAGTGATAAACGTTCATATTGAAATTTAACATATGAGCATCTCCCGCCCTACATAACCTGCTTCTTTCTTTTCAAAGGCCTCCTAATGTCAATCTGTACCCTTACACTCATGTAATTATGATTTTCCTTTCCAAGATTTGAACCATCATATTCCAAGAAAGCCCTTATAAAATTGCCCAGTTATATTGCTAAATTTTCATAAAATAATCCTATTGGGATGTCATGAATTTGTACCCAAAAAGGGGAAAAATTAATGGTACTCTTAATGGATCCTCTTCCCTTTTCAATTTATAAAATATCAACAAATGATTATTGAAAGCCCAAGGTGAACCTTTCAAAACCCTGTCCATATCCATACCATGAAAGAACTGAAAAAGATACCTTTTTTCCCCCCAGATCTCGAATTTGAACCTCACAAACAGGATGCCACAGATTAGCCATAGTGCTTTTCATGGCTGGGAAGTGAATTATATTGGCTGTTAGGAAACATCCCACAAGTTGAAATTCTTCCACTATTCTTTCCGTGCTTGGATCTACCTGGATCTGTAATATTTCTTCTTCTTTCTCATTTAATGATAATTGTGCTAATTCAATTTCCATGAATACAGGTTTGAAGGCCAGGATACGATCGCCACACTCCAATCGTAGAAATAAACAGACTTAAAGACACTGGTTGTACCTAAAAGACAAAACAAATACTAAAAATAAGAAAAAACCTAAGAACTCATGCTAGCGGCGGCAGACAATTGCGTGCTAGGGTAGCAGACCCTTTTAGGTTTATGACTTGTTCTTTTACTTTGTTTACTTGGAAACGAAGAAAGTTATTAAACTTTTAAAATTTAGTTAATTTACTTTTCTTCAAAGAAAAATTAAATTTTTTTGTTAGAAAAGAAAAATTGATTGGATTATTACAATTTTAAAGACATATTATTTTATGTAGTAATTCCCGTTTCCTTGGTAAAAATAAAAGCAATAAAAAGTTCAAAATTTTAAAAATAAATTATCTATATCCACAATAATATATATATAAAGTGCTCAGCAGACTATTATATTAATGCCATAAAAATGGTAATAGTTTTAAGTTGTTTTTTTATATAAAAAAGTTAAAAAGAGGTAAAACAATAAAAAATTAGAGAAAATGTGATAAAAGAGTTGAAAATTAGTAACTAAATTGATGATTATATACCAATAAAGGAAGCTTTTGAATGAATCCGAATTATGAGGGAAAAATTAAAGAGCAGTGCAAGGCAAAGCAAGGCAAGGCAGGAAGAGCAAAAGCCCAAAAGGAGTGGAACATCTCTATGAGGCAAGTAGTAGCAGTTTCCGGCCCAACATAAGCATGTCATTCAGACTCGAAATGGAAGCTTTGTTTGTTTGAGTGTTTCTTCCAAACTCTTTACTCTCTTGTAACTGGCGTCTATGTTTATGTACTTTTTATTTCAAATTCCTTTAGATTCCCAGCCACTGAAGGCATTCGCATCTACTTACAAAATAAATCTTGTTGTTAGAAATCCAGGTGAGGAGCGTCGTAATTGCCTAATCCCAGTCCATATTTTATCTTCCAAATTGGTTTTCGTTTACATCTCCCATCTTTGATTTCTCGGAAACTGCTTGTAAACAAGCTGCCAAGTTAGATCTCCCCCCTCTCTCTCCGTTGGTTCAGTTCTCACAACTTCAAATTCCTTCCCCAGCTGAAGCTGGAAATGGTGGACTTGTATTGAAAAAAAAATTATGAATTGAAAGAAACCCAAGTCTTTTAAATCCCAATGTTTATGTTTTCATTTTTGTATGGGTTGTGGCAGTTGATTGTATTCCCTGGATTCTAACTCAAATGCCGTCTTGCAGGATTGTATATGCTTTGATGAGTTAGGCATGTTCTTTTGGTGCAGCAAGTTTGTTTCACATGGCACTGACTGTCTCAAGCGTGCTTTCATGTACCGTGGTACAGTACCACGATTCTCTTTTGCTTTAAATGAATGATTAAAGCAAGAGTTTTTTATTTTATTATTATTATTTTTTATGTCTATTCAGATTATTGTTGTTTTAGATTCTGCTATGAAGTAGTCAGAGTAGGAGTTGTAAGATTGGGTCGGGATTAGAAGAATGATGAATAATATTACATGTATCGTTGTGCATGTGGAAAATTTGAGAGGCTACTGTATGTAAGAGTACGATAACAGGTGAAAAGCCCAGTAGGATAAATGACTAGTGGTAATACTGCCAAGTTAAAGAAATTCATCTCTTTAGTTGTAAATTTACATGGTTGAACTCATAGGTTGGAAGGTAACTGTTGAGTTCAAATTCTGAATTCTTTTGCTTTGAAAGTGAATTATGTTATTCAACCATATTCTCTTAACACAAAATCTTAACTACTTCCAAATCTAGTGATCCTAAAATTCATTCAAATCTGATTCAGATGGGCCAAATTAGAAATTCTATTATGCTCTTTGTCTCTCTCACTTACTCCTTGTAGCACTTATTCGTTCGCATAAATTAGATCTTGGCTTCTGCTATTTTCTGCCTATGTCAAAGTACTTGTATTTTTGTTGTAGAGATCCCATCATTTTCCCTAACTTATTTTGTATCAGTTTTACTTATCCAACCAAGCATGCTTTCCAGGTTCTTAGATACTCATGGAAACTTAATGTGCTATTATTCCATTGTGGAAATTTTTATGTACAATTCTTTGTTTTTCATGGCTTATTTTAGCATCTTAAGAATCAAATGAGCATGGTGACACTGAATTTTTGTTATGCATTCTAAAATTTTCCTCCTTTTCTTTCAGTGTTTTACCGGGAAGGGTTTGAGAAGTGCTATAGTCTTTGAAGCAGAGAGAGGCTATAGGAATGCTTTAGGTAGAAAAATGAGGTAATGCACTACATTAAGTTTGGTTGCTTAAACCATGATGGTTGAGATGGAATTTTACTTTGAGTTGCCTTCAATTAATGTTAGGTTCCATAATTACCTCTTCAATAAAGTTTCAAAAATTTATTCGCGGTCCAAGCACAAGTTTCCAGAAAAGTTATTGGAGGAAGTACATAATTATGATACAACCAGTATCTCAGGTCGCTCAAAGCTGCTAAATAAGGTAGATGTCTAATTACAAGATTTGGCTATTGGATGTTGCTTGTGATTCTCAGAAATTTCCTTATATCCTCAAGAAAATAACTCTTCTCTTTGCATTCTATGCTTATATATTGTTTTGCATAAAAATGGGTACCTACTGTTTCCAATACCTGTAGAAAGCAGATCTCTAGCTTCTATTTGTTTCACTTTTTCCCTGCAATTTTCATGAGAAACTATATATTTTAGTATTTAATCTTGACCAATATTACATTTTCTTTCTTTATTTCATTTTTGTTGTTCAAAAGCCAGTGAGGGCCCAAATCTTACAATTATATATTTTGATATGCATGCATTGAATATAAAAAATTAGTACTTGAAGAAATCACACTAGAAGGATATGCCCAACGTTACCAAATCTAAAAGACTGGCTTTATCAATTGAATAAATATATGGTAAGACACTGCTAACAAGGCATTACAAGACTATTTATATGGCTGCTCAGTAATCTTAGCCCTCGACATCCTTGCATTCTAAGTTAATCAGCCATCCAAGTGCATTGAATTCTTAACTTCTTATGCCCTTAAACAAATCAAGAACAATAAAAAAGTCAGGAAATGAAAAAAAATGGAAGGTTTATGAAAATAGGATGATCCCATTGTGCTAAAGGGCTACTCTGTCATAGATTAAAGGTGAGTTTAATTGGTTTGGATCAGGTGGTAATATAGAGGCTTCAAGTAAGAACTCAGTTTTCTGGAATTCACAGCACTAGAAAGTTCACTTTTTGGTTTAAGTTCAACATCTTAAAATTATGTAAAAGCATGTTGAAGGGATATGTGAACTTGAATTTAGTCTGGCTCTTCATGTTGATAAACTAATTTATGGCATCTTCTTAGTCATTCCCTCAGATAACTTATGTTTTTCCAACTGATACTTGTCTTGGTTGCTTGCTGTAATGTATTTAAAATATTTCTTTTCATTTTGTAATGAGGCATTCGAAAGTTTTGTAATCTGATTGTGTTTTGCTTATGGACTTTGAAATGTTCCTTTGCTCTATCCTACATACATCTGGTAACTTTTCCATGCACAATGTCCACATTTCATTGCTTACAGGTGTCAGTTTGGATGGGTTATAATGGCCTTCATGATTTATTCGAGAACGAAAGACCTGATGAGCAACCTGATAGAAATCTTGGAGACGCTACAGATGATTTTGATCTTTCCCTGGCATGTAAACGATTTCCTTCCATCACTTTGGGTAGTTCCCTGCCAGTAGAATTGTATGATGAGGCAACTAGTAGCTCCCAAATAAGGGCCCTATTAGCAGCTCAAAGATTTTTATCTAACTCAATGGATGAAAAGTGGGTTGATCCAAATGGTCTGTCTGAAACCTGGCATTCTTTGTATGAACCTCTTTCAGAGGCTGGTTCTTCTGCAGCATTACAAGAAAGTACAGGTTCACATCAGTCTTCTTGGTCCACAACTTTGGAATCTGAAGGAAAGTCGGATCATCTACTTACTATGGAAGAAAATACAGAAAAATTGGATCAATCTTCTTGGTCCATGACTTCAGAATTTGAAGGGAAGTCTGATCATCTAGTTGCAAAGGAGGTATCCTCTAGTAAAGTTGGGGTTCAACGACATTCGGAAATAGCAACTATTGATTTATTTCTTGATAGATCCATCAGTTGCATTCCTGGTTTAAGTAAAAGGCACTCTCGCCAGCTAGAAGAATGTGGCTTTTACACTGTAGGTTCTTTTGAAATTATGTCAAAATCACATTTGATGGAGGTTCTTGTATTTATACAAGCTGTGTTTCACCCTATTTACCTTTTTACTCTACTGTCATGCAGTTGCGGAAACTGTTACATCATTTTCCTCGGACCTATGCAGATTTACAGAATGCACAAACTGAGATTGATGATGGCCAGTACTTGATTTTTGTTGGGAAAATTATGTCGTCAAGGTGATTAACCATTTGCTCACTAAACTATGACTTAACCTTTTTCTCATTAAACCATGATCATTTTGTTGACAGAAACACATTATCACACTTATATTTGGTCTGCTAGATATCTTCTTTACTATTTCCTTAGCTGCCCTTGGTGCTAAATTTGGATTGATGTAGAGGTGAGGTTCAAGCCTCAGGTGAAGTACCTTGATGTGCCTAGGTAGCTGAGCTGACTTTTCTATGGTGTTAATATTTATATCATTGGATAATCAATGTCAGAACATACAAATAATTTGATGTTTCAGTATGCAATTGTTTAGGTTGTTTTCTAGTGACAAGATATGTTGGCATAGTATATGATTACAAACCACTTCGAATAAAATCTGACCTTGTCGTTTTTCATCCCAAGAACTAAACAGGGTTGTCATACATACGGTTGTACATGTTAAAAGTTGTCTTGCTTACTGCATAGCATATATTTATTTTCCATTTGAAAATTCTCTATATATGGTTCTGTGCCATTTAATGTATCAAACAAAAAGAGAAAGGAAAAACCTTGAGATTGGGAACAACTAATCTACCCTAGCTTGTAAAATTGTTTGTATGACACAGATTTACATTTATAGCGATTATTGAGATTTACATTTAGGTTGTCAATATTTATCATTTTTCATGCAGGGGAATTAGAGCCAGTTATACTTTTTCATTTCTTGAGGTAATTGTCGGTTGTGAAATTGCAAATAATGGACCCACTTCAGAATATGATGGCAGTGATACTAAGGGTGAGAAGACAATTTATTTGCATTTGAAGAAGTTTTTCCGAGGTGCTCGTTTTGCTTCTCATCCTTTTCTTAAAAGTATTGAAGGAAAGCATAAGCTGGGAGAACTTGTATGTGTTAGTGGTAAGGTGAGTTTCTTTTTCTTTTGCACTCTTCAAAATTGCTCAGCTTATATCCTTGTCAATGCATTTTTTAATTCATTCAAAGAGTAATGATGAAGACAATGGTTGACATGTATAGGCTAGGTTCTGGTATTTGAACCAGCTTCATAGCTGCCTATATAGTCATCAGTAATAACAGATTTTTTTTTTAAATAAATTGTTTGCTTCTGTTTACTCTTTTAGCAAACATGTTTTGGATGATTGTGGTGAGGTGTTGTAAAGCAAATGCTAGAAGGATTGTAAAAAAAAGTTTCTTAGAGGAATATTCAATTAGTAAGTTTAAATTTTCTGGTTTTAATTGTAATTTTTTCATTCTCTACTTTATTGGTTGTCTGGTGTTGTAAAGCAAATGCTAGAAGGATTGTAAAAAAAGTTTCTTAGAGGGATATTCAATTAGTAAGTTTAAATTTTCTGGTTTTAATTGTAATTTTTTCATTCTCTACTTTATTGGTTGTCTTTCTTACTAGTACAGTGAAATAAACACCGACTAATGTAGATTTTTCATCTATATAAGCTTTTGCTAACTTCGTTTCTTAGATGTTGCCATTCACCCTTAAGTATTGATTTCTGCTTCTTACAATATCATCCTTAAATTTTGTACCAACTTTTTTTCCAATATAGGTGAGGGCTTTGAGTAAAGATCACTATGAAATGAGGGAATACAGTATTGATGTACTAAAAGATGAAAACGATTCATCTGTTATCACAAAAGGAAGGCCTTATCCTATCTATCCTTCAAAAGGTGGCTTAAAACCTTGTTTTCTTAGAGACATCATTCCAAGGTTTGTCTTTGACTATTTTGTTTTGAATTGTTACATCACTACCGGCTTTCAAGAAGAGTTTTTAGACTAGTGCTTTAGTTCTTATGCTGCATTTTTTTTCCTGATTAATTCCATTTTATATGTTTGTAAGTTACATGTTTATTTTTGTATAGTTAATTAAGGTGCGTCTGTGAATTGTGAAATCTCAATCCATAAAAGGTAATGTTTCTGCATTGAGAAATCGCTGATCTGTGGTACTTTGAGTTTTGCTATTGTAATGGTCTATATTGCTGCTGTAAGTATTTGTCCTGGGAGTTATGTTGTACTGGTTGATTGATACCTCATTGAGGTGGAAATAAGAGCAGGTGGTGAGGACACAAAAATATTCCGTCCTCATTTCTCTCTTTGATGAATGCAGCAGACCAGTGAGTGATATAGGATTATACACATTACTAGAATGTTTTCTGAAGATGTCATCTTGCTCATGCTTTAAATGCTGCCATCATTAACAATCTTGCGAGCAAGCATATTCTAGATCCATCATTCAGCTCATTATTTGGATTGATGCTGTTTGGATTCCGTTCTTGTGCAACCAGTTACTCTCATTTCCTTTATAGTAACACCTGAAGTTGAATTGTACACCATAATTAAAATGGTATTCACCATAAAGGTTTATTTTATAAGCAGGAAGAAAGATGTGCTTCAGTTTGAATGGCCGTTGTTTCGAAGAAGTTGAATATTTAGACACTATTCATATTCTTTTCAATATACAGTGATTATAGCATAAGTGATTTTTCCCTCCTTGACATTTTATACAATAGAATGTGTTTTGTACTTGTAGGATTTAATTGAATTCCCTTGAAAAGGAATTTGATAATTATTTCTCTTAAATTTAGTTTTTCCTCTTAACCAATAATATTGTATTCCATTTTCTTTCAGGGCTTTACAAGCTGTGCAGGTCAATATTGATCCTATACCTGAAGAAATCACTAAAGAATTTGGACTTTTATGTCTCAATGATGTGAGTGAGCTTTTCTTTGTCCATGATGCATCATTCTTTAACAATGAAATTGTTGTTTCCTGCAAGTTTGGCATTGTGCAATAATATTTTCTGTTGATGATTGAATAGTAATATTTGCTTCTCAATTTAATAGAATGAATTTGGCTTATGCGTATTGCATTATTATAATTTTGAACACATCCCTTAGAAAGACATCGTCTGAAGTCGAGAGGCAAGACTTTTGTGATTTACCCGGAACTTAGCTCAGGACTAACGCTGTTGAGTGTCTGCTCAAATTTTAACTAGAGCATATTTTCAGGCTAGTTTGGAATGGTTACATGAGCTTATACCTCTATTTTAACTTTAAAAAATGGACCGAAGATCAAACTGCTAAGATCTTTAATTTTTGATCCATCCATTTCAACTGGTTGGAGTCAGGTACAAACAAGATCTTAATTTAAAGAAAAAAGATTTTAATGTTAACTTAATATTAAGTAGAGTAAATAATTAATCAAAATAAGCATTTGACTTACTAATATAGTTTTAAGTATAAAACAAAGAAGCTAAAGGGTAAAATCTCAACAACGAAAAAAAAGAAGAAATGTATATAAACTGTTTTCACCTGTTAAGTCAATTTTTCTATCACTTCAATAAATAACTGAATTCAAGCAATGCATCAAACCAGATAACCTGTTGAGTCCTGGTTCAACCAACCAGTCTGAGTTTTTAATCTATGGGTTAAGAATTTTTAAGAAATGAAAATGATCACAATGGTCTATAAAATCATTTAAATAAGGATGATCCAGTGATCTACAAAAGGTACATAATTACAAGTAAATCATCCCTCCTCCCCTCCCCCACAAACAAAAAGAAGTGTAGAAATTAGCCATAATTCTAGCATCTCAATATGCTATTTTGATGTTCATAGTTTAGTAGCATTTGCATAGTGTTTTCTTTTTCTCATTATTTGATATTTTACTATAGCAAGAATTTTAATTTGTTGTTAACAATGTAGGCATACGTTGGGATTCACCAGCCAAAGAATATAGAGGAGGCTGATTTAGCTCGCAGAAGAATCATATTTGATGAGTTCTTCTACCTACAGGTAATAATAATCTGTGATTTTAGTTGCTATTTAAATGTGAGATGTTTGTATTAAACTTCCTCATCTTTCATTATTGCTACCATTATATATATTTTGTTTATTTTACCATCTATCTTTATTGGATAACCTCTCTTTCCATTGATTTGGTGTTGTTTGATAAACTAAAAAAGTTAAATGTTGTACAAAATTATGTATTGAATTTGTAAATACTGAACCGTATTACAAAAACTATTTGTATAATTCTTGCCAGCATTATTGTTATGTGACTGTTCTGATACAATGAAGCTTAGATGTAAGTCTTGAGGAACCTTAAGTGTGGGGCTTAGGAGTTTCTTTCCTTTTTCACTTTTCTTTTTCGTAAATTTCATACTTCCTCAAGTATTTGATTACTGAGCAGCCATAAGCCCTAATCTCCTTTCTTTCCCATGTCAGAAGTTAAGCTAGGAATTTGATGAGCTTATTTTCTTGTCTGCCTCTTCCCAAGTTTGAGTTTGAACTCCTTTAGGGATTTCTAGGTATTTTGAAATAGATTAGTTTAGAACTTTACCAAGTCTTCATTCCTAGCATTGTATCTGAATATCCTTGCTGTTTCACAATGATAATTCATTTGGATTTCATATTATGCATTAGTCGCGCATATACTCATAAGCAAAATGATCCTACTGCAGTTGGGCCGCTTATTTCAAATGCTTGAAGGTCTTGGCACAAAAATTGAGAAAGACGGATTACTGGAAAAGTACAGAAAACCTGAAGTGAATGCTGCATACATGGAAGAATGGTCCAGTTTGACCAAGAAATTTTTGAAAGCTCTTCCATATTCCCTCACTTCTGGCCAACTTAGTGCTATTTCAGAAATTATATGGGATCTAAAGAGGCCAGTCCCCATGAATCGACTTTTACAGGTTCTGGATTTTGCAAGGATGCTCCTATTCTTTCATGAATCAACTGTCTAACATCTTTTCTAATTTAATCGACATACATATTTCTTTTTAACTTATGTTTAGTTCTATTGTTCTTGAAGTTAATTTTCTTTCTAACCTTCTTCATGAATTAGCCGTCGCTATAGAAGTATAGATGGGCTCTTTGGCTGTTTACATTGTCTGCCCCCTTACGCCCTAGCTTCCTTGAAAGAAATACATCCAATAAATTTAACTCCCAAATCAGACCTCCTGGCCTAAAAGTCTTCTAGGACTATGATAGTCTGCCACAATTACTAGCAAATTCTTGGTAATTAGCAAAGATATTGGATCATGAGTTTCATTGGCTTCATTTTATCATTGCATGACACTATGACTCTTAAAGCTGACAGGTTTGATGGTGTGTAGATTTGTAGAAAAGGTTAATGGTTTGACTGGTTCCTGATAAATGTAAAAGGATATAGTTTGAACTTGCTTGTATCTTCCTTGATGGTTTCCTTCCCAAATTTTAGTTCAGCTTCATGGTTAAGGCTAGCCTCTGCTGATTCTGATTTTGGGCTCTTGCTGCTAGAAATCATTCCTTTATTTTTATTTTTTTTGAAATTCCAGTAGTGCCTGTGCCATTATGCCCGCTAAGAAGAACTAAGAATGCAATTTTAACAAAACAATAGTGTACAGTAGAGAGGAAGTGCTATGGTAATGTATTTCAACAAGTTACTATTGTGGGAAATGGGATTTAATTTACCATGTGATATAAGTAGGATTTGGTTGTTCAAAATATGAGAAGGTGGATAATGTTCTAGCTCCTTGATTTTGTTGAAGACATGACATCTACCCTGCATAATGAAAAGAATTGAGCTCTAACTACCAGGGAAAATCCATCATCAACTACTAGCTTTTGCCTGGAATATTTGTATCTTTAATAATCCTTGACACAAAAAATAAAAAAATCCAAATTGCAATGGCAACATCTAAATTTTGTGTAAATCCTTAACTCTTGCATATCTTCTTGTCTATATATTTAAGAGCAAGATTCTATGTAATGATGACTTTATTTGGAATAACTTCATCTTGAATAGGCAAAGATCAAGTTTTAGATGAAGGGAAGAGGAAAAAATGTATAGAGAGTTGAGATTTGATTTTATCTGATATTTGTCATTGTTTATTTTGTTATTCTTGGAAACTGATAAGCTTGCTTGATAATATATGGATCTCTTTGTAGGGAGACGTTGGATGTGGGAAAACTATTGTTGCTTTTCTGGCATGCGTGGAGGTTATTGCCTCTGGTTATCAGGTTGGTAAATTCAAGCTACACGTTTCACCTCTTCTGTAAGCCTTTTAAAGATTTATCTTTGCATACAGCTAAACATACTATATGCTGCTTATCACCTTACTCATTATGGTAATATTTTAGGTAATCTTGCTTGTGTTATAGGTATTCTATTCCGTACTGGTTTTAATGGTACATGATTATGTTTTGAGCTGACTTTATTTACTTTAGGCAGCTTTCATGGTTCCTACTGAGTTACTTGCAATCCAGCACTATGATCACTTTGTAGATCTGCTAGAGAAGATGGATGAGGTTGATAATAAACCTTCTGTTGCTTTACTAACTGGATCAACCCCACTAAGGCAATCACGTCTGATTCGTAAGGTATGTATATCATCTGGTGCTCTTATTTGTTGTATAATCATCCTCAGTTTCTCTAACAATTTTAGGCTGCAGGATCTCCAAAGTGGAAATATCTCACTTGTCATTGGAACCCATAGTCTAATAGCTGAAAAAGTGGAGTTTTCTTCTTTACGTATTGCTGTGGTGGATGAGCAGCATCGTTTTGGTGTGATCCAGAGAGGAAAGTTTAACAGTAAGGTTGTCCACTTTTACTTGGCTATAAAATCCTAAATTATATGCATATATCTCCTGAGCTATATGTGTCAATGGAGAATTTTATTGAGTGTAATATCTTCAGATCGTGTTTCAGTCATCGCAGAATGTTGGATAAAATAGTTTGGGCTTTGGACTATTATTCTTTTCTTCTTTTCTATCTCTTGTTGAAGTTATGACATTGCTGCATTTGTCTGTTTCTTTTAAAATATAAGTTGACTTGTTATCGCAATACTGAAAAGTTTATTATGCTTTAAAGGATTAAAAATTTACAGTCAATCCTTCAAACAAAAAATTTACAGTCAAGAGCTCTGCATAACAAAGTTTAAGCTGTTTTAGCTTCATTCTCGTTGTGAAATTGGTTGTAGGTGTATGTGTTTTTGTGTCTATGGGTGTAATATCATTTTGAAGAGATGAAAATATCTCACAAGGGAAATCTTTTGTCAGTAGCTGTGAGGCTGGTAAAGAAATGATGAAAAGAACATTGGTAATTGGTTAAAAGAAAGGAAAAGCACTGAAATAGAGTCATATAAGTTTCGCCTTTGGATTACATAAGGTGTCCCTTTTGCTTTGTTAGTGGCAATGTATACTTTCACCTAAAAAACTTTGGTGTTTCACTGCTTCGTCAATATGTTCATGATCTTTTTTTGGCATTGTTTTCATTAAATGCTGGATGCGTAGTAAAGTTAGCTTTATTTCTGTGATTGATATTGTTATCAATTAACATATTGAATCTTACTCAGCATTTGTCAGATGTCACTTTCAACCTTGAATATTTTACATATTTTAAAATACATTTACATATCAATCAAATTCTTGAAGGCTAGCTATGAATGTCATCTACAAATTAAATACCAATTGATATTAGAATGCTGGTCATCATCCATTTGCTTGAGAAGAAACGTTGGTAGACCCCTACACCTCCTGCCCTAAACAGAAGAAAAAGGGGAAGTTATATTTCAGAATATGATTTGATGAAATATGTTGACCCTTAATGTTTCACATGGTATCATTTATCTTATTTGATTTTGCAAGAATAATTCCATCTTTAAGCTGTTAGAAGCAGTTACTCATTTTGTTATGTGCCAATGTTGTTATGATGAGTTAATGGAGAGACTCAACCTTACAGCTATACTGTACTTCAACAAGCTCGAGAATGCAAGCGGCTGACACAGATGTTTCCTCTGAACATGACATCCATATGGCTCCTCATATTCTTGCCTTGTCAGCTACTCCTATCCCAAGGACTCTTGCTCTTGCCTTGTATGGTGATATGTCTTTGACAAATGTACGTACAATTTGTGGTACTTCTAGCTGCTTGAATTCTCTATGGTTCGTTCTATGTTTAAATAGATTAAATCCTTGATTTATTGTTGATTTGTATTGAACAAAAACTTGTTAATTTCTTTATTTAAACTTCTCTCTTGATTCTGCTCAGTTTTTTTCTTGACTATATCTTTCAGTGATGGAAAAATTTATTTAGCAAAAAAGAAATAGAAGCATTTTTCAGAGAAGTAATACTAGAGAGCTAGGAAATAGAATGTCTGACTTTGTAACTTTAAACACCTAATACTCAACATGCATTTGTGGAAAGTTAGAAGAAATTCTGTGAAAAACAGGATATTTTCTATTATATTTTCCACAAGAGATTACATACATATTTATACACATAGTTAGCCTAACTAAGGTAACTTTACGCTAGGAAACAGAATAATTGTAGGGATACTGTACAGCCTTAAAGTTAGGGATAGAATATTTTTAGAATCATATTTGATATACTCAATTATTCTGAAATCTGACACTCCCCCTCAAGCTGGGAAGTGGATATCATCCATTCTCAGCTTGCTTACTAATTTCTGAAACAACTTCCCAGACAATCCTTTGGTAAGTATATCTGCTAGTTGTTCATCAGTGGACACAAATGGAGTGCAAATTAAGCCACTGTCCAGTTTTTCCTTTATGAAATGTCTGTCCACCTCAACGTGCTTCGTTCAATCATGTTGAACTGGATTATGTGCGATATTGATAGCAGACTTATTATCGGAATACAACTTCATTGGACCTTCCCACTTGATCTTCAAGTCTTCCAATATAATCTTTAGCCATAGCAACTCACAAACTCCAAGAGCCATTGCCCTAAATTCAGCTTCTGCACTAGATCTAGCCACAACGTTTTGTTTTTTACTCCTCCAAGTCACAAGGTTGCCTCTTAGGAAAGTGCAGTAACCAGAGGTTGATCTTCTATCAACCATAGATCCTGCATAATCTGCATCGGTATAGGCTTCAAGGGTTAAATTTTCTCCTTTTTTAAATAAGATTCCTTTGCCTGGCGTGCCTTTTAAGTACTGTAGAATCTGATATACAGCACTAAGATGTGATTCCTTAGGATTGTGCATAAACTGACTTACAACACCTACTGCATAGGCAATATCTGGTCTGGTATGGGACAAGTAAATAAGCTTCCCCACAAGTTTTTGATATGACCTTCTATCAACTGCTGTATCTTCTAATACATCTCCGAGTCTGTGGTTCACCTCTATGGGTGTCTCTGCTGGTTTACAGCCCAACTTGCCTGTTTCTGTCAACAAATCAACTGTCTTTTTGCTGAGATATGAATATTCCTTCCCGAGAGTGTGCCACTTCAATACCAAGGAAATATTTTAACTTACCTAGCTCTTTGACTTCGAATTCTTTTACTAGGCATTTTTTTAACTTCTCCATTCCTTCTAGATCATCACCAGTCACAATAATATTATCAACATAGACTAATAAAGCAGTCACTCCCCCTGAAGATGAATGTTTTACGAACAGAGTATGATCTCCTTGACTCTGTTTATACCCCAACTTGAGCATCACTTTGGTAAATCTTCCAAACCAAGCCCTTGGGGACTGTTTTAGTCCATATAAAGCCTTTTTTAGTCTGCAAACTGCCTGTCCTGTATTTGGACCGAATCCTAGAGGAACATCCATATAGACTTCCTCCTCAAGGTCACCACGTAAAAAGGCATTTTTGATGTCAAATTGCTGTAATTTCCAGCCTCGGTTGGCAGCTAGTGACAACAACACTCTTACAGTGTTCATCTTTGCAACAGGGGCAAATGTCTCAAGATAGTCTATCCCATACATTTGAGTGTACCCTTTAGCAACCAACCTTGCTTTGTACCTCTCCAAAGAACCATCTGACCTATATTTCACTGTGTACACCCAGCGACATTCCACCGGTTTCTTTCCTTCCGGTAATTTCACTAAGTCCCATGTCTTATTTTTTTCAAGAGCTTCCATTTCAACCTTCATGGCATTTCTCCAATTCTCATCTTCTAATGCCTCGAATACAGTTTTAGGAATGGAAATAGAATTTAGGCTAGTAAGAAAGGCTTTGTGGTTATGGGACAAGTTTTTGTAAGACATGAATAGGTGCAAGGGATGTTTTGTACAAGCTCTAGTCCCCTTTCTAATAGCAATGGGAAAATCATCTAAATCTGTAGTATTAGAATTCAAAGTAGGTTCAGCAGTTACCTCAGGTCGTATAGGAGAAGAAGATGATTGAACTTGCACTGGTGCCTTCTTCCTTGAGTAAACCAGTAACGGACGAGTAGTGTCCTAAATTCCTCTTGGTGATTTGGGTGTACTAGGCTCAGTTTTAGGTTGTATAGGGGTCATTGTTTCAAGTTGGGCAGGTTGGGTAGCAGGCAAGGTCTGAGTGAGAGTGTTTGATTGCTGGACAGGAGCCGGAATGGGAGTGTTTAGGGCTGGAATGAGAGTGTTTGGTTGCTGGACAGGAGCTGGAATGTCAAGAAGAAAGAATTCTTTGTCCTTATCTTCTGTGAATAAGATCTCCCCCTGAAGATAAGGACGAGTGAAGAAATTTTCTTGTTCAACAAAAGTAACATCAGTTGTTACAAATTTTTTTTTTTTTGTGGCTGGATGATAGCACTTGTACCCCTTTTGAGTGGAAGAATATCCAAGAAAGACACACTTGACAGCCTGTGGATCAAATTTCCCTCTATTTTGAGAATGAACATGGACAAAGGCGACACAGCCAAATACTTTTAAGATTACTGGAGGTATTGAAATCAGGAAAAAATTTGGCTAGAACTTGCATAGGACTTTGAGATTCAAGGACCTTTGTAGGCAATCTATTTAACAAATGAGTAGCAGTTAGAACAGCCTCCCCCAGTATTGTTTAGGGACGTTTTTTTGGAACAATAGGGCTCTTGTAATGGCTAAAATGTGACCATTCTTTCTTTCGGCTACATTTTGTTGGGGTGTACTAACACAAGATGACTCATGTATAATGCCTCTTTCTTGAAAATATGTTGAGAGGAATTGATTGAAATAATCCTTGGCATTGTCTGACCTAAACCTTTTTATTTCGGCCCAAAATTGTGTTTTGATCATGTTGTAAAAAATTGAAAAGACAGACCTAACATCAGATTTTTGTTTTAAAAGAAAAATCCAAGACACACGAGTACAATCATCAATAAAGGATACAAACCACCGAGCTCCAGAAATATTTGAAATAGTGGATGGCCCCCAAACATCACTATGAACAAGAGTAAAAGGAGTGGATGTTCTTTTATTGCTTACTGGAAAAGAGGTACGTTTATGTTTTGCTAGTTCACAGATATCAAAATGAAATTTTTCAACAGTTAATCCTTTGAATAGTGAAGGAAACATAATTTTAAGACTCTAAACGATGGGTGACCAAGGCGAAGGTGATAGAGCCAAATTTGGTCTTTATTGGTTTTAATAGACTCGGATATGAGAGATAAAGGTGAGGAATTCAGAACACTAACTTCTTCACTGGATTCTTCAAGATAGTATAGGCCATTTATTTCCTTAGCATGTCCAATCATCCTCCTCGTATTCTGTTCCTGAAAAAGACACTGATTGTGATAGAAAACCACTTTACAGTTAGTCTTTGGTAATTTTTTTAATGGATAAAAGGTTGGTAAATAATTTTGGAACATGAAGAACATTTTTAAGAGTAAGGTTTTTGTTTATAACAATATCACCTTGACCGGCCAATGTGATCACAGAACCATCAGCTACTGTTATTTTTCTGCTACTAGAACAAGGTGTATATGAAACAAATTTTTGTGAGGAGTGGGTCATGTGGTCTGTAGCTCCTGAGTCAATGACCCAAGAACTTTTGGTATCTGTATTTGAGACTTTAGAAGCCAAACTACAAGTACCTGTTGAAGAAGTTTTTTCCAATGATCCCAGCAAATTTTTTAACTTCTCAATTTCTTCTTTATTGAATTCCATAGGTAATTCCTGAGAATTGTTTTTTTTATCTAGCTGTCTAGCTGTATTTGCTCGTCCTTGTCCCTTTGATTGTCCACCTTTTTCTGAAAAATTTTTGTTTGTTGTTTGTGGCTTCCCATGGAGTTTTCAGCATCTGTCTTTAGTGTAACGAGCCTTTTTGTAGTAGGTGCACCATACGGAATCCTTGTTAAAAGACTTTGTACGTTCTATCTGTCTATTATCTTCACTAGTTGGCTGCTCCAGGCCAAATCTCCTCTCATTTACAGCATTAGTAACCAAGGTTGAACTATCCACTTGATTGTTTTCCACCATAACTCCTCTTCTTCCTTCCTCAGCATGAACAATTGCAATTGTTTCATTTAGTGATGGTAGTTCCTCTTTTCCAAGTATTTGAACTCTTACTGCATCAAATTCAACATTCAGTTCAGCAAGAAAATCATAAATTCGATCCTTTTCAACAAACCTTTTCAGGAGTGCTGCATCTTTACTGCACTTCATCTGAATGCACTGGTAATGATCCATCTCTTGCCACAAACTTTGCAACAGATTGGAATACTCCGTGATTGATCGACTTCCTTGCTTGGTGGATGAAATCTTAGTCTTGATTTCATAGATTTGAGCAGCATCTCGAACTTTAGAATAAGTCTGCTTCACAGCTTCCCATATTTCTTTGGATGTGCTAAGAAACATGCATGTATCACTGATTTCTGGCATCATAGAGTTCCATAACCAAGACATTACCATAGATTCTTGTTCATCCTAAGCATCAAACTTAGGGTCCCCTTCTTTAGGTCCAGTTCCGAGTAAGTGACTCAGCTTTCCTCTTCCTTTCAAGAAGGTATGAACCAGTTGGGACCATTTCAGATAATTTTTTCCATTTAGCCTGTAGGCTACTTGGATATTCTGAAACTCACTCATTGGATTTGAGTTGTTTACAGAAATTTTTGAGCCCTCCCCAGTGTTACTGGTCTTGACAATTTCAGTCATGTGTCTGAACAAGTTCTATAGACTTGAGGACTGGTTGGGAGTCAGAAAAAAAACAGGCTAAAGAAACCGGCTAAAAAATCCCAGAAATCGGGCTAAATAACAGGCTCTGATACCATGTGAAAAACAGGATATTTTCTATTATATTTTCCACAAGAGATTACATACATATTTATACACATAGTTAGCCTAACTAAGGTAACTTTACGCTAGGAAACAGAATAATTGTAGGGATACTGTACAGCCTTAAAGTTAGGGATAGAATATTTTTAGAATCATATTTGATATACTCAAATATTCTGAAATCTGACAAATTCCAAATGATAAATTGAGGTGGGTTAGTCTGAACCCAACTCACCTACAGTTAAGGATAATTTGGACAACTTAGTGCACTTAAGTGACTTGTTTACAGTTACATGCTCATTGTCTACTAATGATTTTTCTCGGGTTTCCTGTAATGACAGATTACTGACTTACCTCCTGGAAGGATACCTGTTGAAACATACATCATTGAAGGAACCGACAATGGCTTTAAGAATATTTATGTGGTATGGCATATACTTGTCCTACTCTGTTGAAATACTGCATGTGTCTATTTCCTACTTAAAAGGAAACGGCATGATAATTGTTGATAACTGAAAACGTGATACAGTATGCATTAGTTTGGTAATGTGTTTGATGCCATTTTTCTTTGCATTCATTTGCTTTCTTGTACTTTTGGAATCAAAACAATATTGGTGCAGTAGTTCCTTCTAGGGAGTGCTAACCATCAGATTTCATATCAGAGAAGTCAATTGAAGTGAGAACTAGAAATGTAGAAATCAAATTTTTGCTTATTCACCTGGTATTTTATTACTTTGTAGAAAATCCTTATGAGCCTTGTTTCTATTATGTGTAATTATGTATCATTTAATTATATTTCTCAGAGAAATAAAAGGAGAGGGGCAACACAAAGGAATATATTTAACATTACTTAAACTAAATGCAGATTTTTAACCTGTGCATGAAAATTTGCCTATTTAGTTCAAGTGGTGAAGAATCTATAAATGGATTTGAACATTTTCCTTTTTAACAGATGATGCTAGAGGAGTTAGAAGCAGGAGGAAGACTTTATATTGTATATCCAGTCATTGAACAATCAGAGCAATTACCTCAACTTCGGGCTGCTTCCGCAGATCTTGAGACCATATCAAATCAGTTTCAGAATTATAACTGTGGGTTGTTGCATGGAAGAATGAAGAGTGATGAAAAGGAAGAAGCATTGAGAAAGTTTAGGTCTGGAGAAACAGATATTTTACTTTCTACTCAAGTAATTGAGATTGGTGTTGATGTTCCAGATGCAACTATGATGGTTGTGATGAATGCTGAGAGATTTGGAATAGCTCAGTTACACCAACTTAGAGGACGAGTTGGTCGTGGGGCAAGAAAGTCTAAATGTATATTAGTAGCATCTTCTTCAAGTAGCCTAAATCGTCTGAAGGTGCTTGAAAAGTCATCAGATGGCTTCCACTTAGCTAGTGTAGATCTTCGTCTACGTGGACCTGGTGATTTACTTGGAAAAAAGCAGTCTGGGCACCTTCCTGAATTTCCTATTGCTAGATTGGAAATGGATGGGAATATTTTGCAAGAGGCACATGTTGCTGCATTGGTAAATTTATTCCCTTGCTCTTATTATATAATTGCTCTTTGTTTTGCTTAATTTCTTTTGAGATGGGCATTTCATCCAATAAAGGTATAGTGTTTCTTTCTTATAGTTATCCGCTACAGTGAATACATGTATCCTCAATTCCTCATCCTTGATTGAGATACTAGTTTTTTCTAAACAGTCGCTGCTGCTTGTGCAGTATTTCTGCATTTTGCATTTCTGTGAAGTCTAATATATAGGTGTGTCTTTATTGTTTGTGTGAAAAAAATATTTGAACATACACTCCTAGCAGTAAAATCACTATTAATAGAACCAAACCTAGTTTTCGGTAACTGTACTCTAGAGATGGTTCTGAACTACTGATAATGTCATGTCTTTGTTTTAAAATCCGGATACCATATTGTATTAATTTATCTCTCAGAATGAGTTCTACTATTAGTTCATGTGTGCTTTGTGTCCATGATCTATAATACAAACACTGGTTTTTCTGTATGCAGAAAGTCCTAAGTTATTCTCACGACTTGGAACTTTTTCCGGCTCTGAAAGCAGAACTTAGCATGCGACAGCCACTCTGTATTCTAGGTGATTGAGCTGTAGCTGGCATGGTGATTTCAAGGTTTCAGTTAAAACATTTGGACAGAGACTGTAGGTATGGCTTGTTAGTGAGCCCTTTGCTTGTATATCATTGTGTTTAGGTGGCTTACTTGCTCTTTTGCTGCATCCTCATTTTAATGTGATGTAAATCCATAATTAGCTGGTAAAAAAGCTGTACAGTTCTGGATGTTGTCATTTATATTTTATTACAGTCAGCATCTAGGCAGTTTCCATTAAAAGTTATATTCAGACATTCTTTAAAATTGCACATTGTTTTTGATTCCGTGTATTCCAATAGATAGCGAGGTAGCTTCCATGTGTGTTTCATTGTTTTGGGATTATGACAAATTTTTGATGAAAGGGGAAGTCAATTGGGGCAACAACAGGTAGCAAAACAGGAGGGTTCCCCCCCTCCACATAAACCCAAGGGGGACAACCCTATGATCATGTCTGAGACAGGCACCTTTCCCTACAAACTCAGATCTTTATTTTCTTGTAGGACTTGATGATTTTCAAGGCGTTGGTTTTTCCATTACAATTCGCTGGCACTTGTTCATAAAATTTGTAACCCATGCTCTGTGGTGGAAACCCTAAACATGTCGTCTCCATCTGCCATTACAAGAGCCATTAGAGCAAGGGCTCTGTTGTGGTCGAGTGACACCATCTTAAAAGAGGATGTTCTTTTCACATGGAAGGTCTTCGGAGTTTTTTGATATGATAACAGTCATGATTGAGCAAATCCCCACAATTGGACCAAAATCTCATTGGTGCAAATCAAAGTTGATCAGCATCATAATATTCTTTCCTCTTTAATTATTACTCTGTTTTCTAGTTATGATTGAACCTTATCTTAAGCATCGTTGCTCGAGATTGAGATTGATGTATCGAGGAGGGTCAACTCAAAACTGTGAAAATGGTGAAGTTTCAGTCCAAGCCATAGCGTGCATAACATGACAAGTAATCTTTGTGTTTGTTATAATTGTGAAGATATAATTAAAAGTTAGAATTGGTCCTATCAATAGCCACACAAATAAGAGGCAGCATACATAAGTTATAAAGGAATCCAGGAAACTGGGCCAAACAATTTTATTGTTGGTCCAAATAAGATAAGAATGAGGCCCAATCAAAAAAGATCTAGTCAAGACAGGTTGACCTGAGCTATAAAAAGACTGTCCAAGATTTATTGGAAAGGTCGGGACGGGTAACTCGGATTTTGGACAGGTTTGACCGAGTCTACAAGGCATTATCAATCATAGAGATCTTATGCATATAACGGTGGCTCACGCGTCTTGGCTCTAAAAAACCCTACCATGGTCCTAGATTCTTGGTCTTGGTTAAGGTTTTTTGTGAACCTTTTAGGTCCAAAAAGGGTTGTGCGGGGTTTAAAAATTGGTAGCTTATCCACTTACTGTTACATCCAACCTAAGATTTAATCACAATCATTTGATTTAAAGCTAAGTATTTACACTAGGATGGCACTTCCCTGTGGACAAAGTTCATCTGAAACAAAGAAAAAAGTGTAAACAATGTGCTACATTTGACCAATTTACGCCATGTGCTTTGGACTTTGAATTTGGCATTCGCTTGTTAAGGTTTTAGCATTAGAGTCCCCCCAGTCCCACCCCACTCGACAAGAAACAAAAGAAAAGGCATGATCACGGGCTGAAAGCAGTTCGAGAATAAGAGAAGGGATTATAAATGTTAAACACCGACTTGGGAGTTGATGAAGGCATTGAGAAGAGAAGTTGGGATGGTAGCATAGCATGCACGCATAGTTAGATGGACATATGGGAACGATTAGCACAAGGTGTGTGTGTTAGTGGGGTAGACTCAACAGCCCAATAAGCCCACCACCCACTTTGGTTTTGAATTAATTGGCAATTCATTGTATCTTCTATTTTGTTAAATGGTAAGGGACTAAATCGAATTATGTAGTTAATTTTGAATTTGAAAATAAAATATTTCCTAATTCAAACATAAAATGAAATAAATTACTTGATCAGTAAAATAAGTCAGTATGGTGTGGGCCGGGAAACAAAAGTTCAGACTTTTTCAAGAAGATTCCCAATGGACCGACTTACTAGCCTATGAAGACCTACCATTTTGCACTTACTGGTACCACATGACATACTTTTGCTATTTGTAACATCTATAACGCCTTTGAACTTTTTCTGCAATTTTTTTCACACAATTGAGTTTACAAGTTAACAAAATTAGTCAGATATACTTTTTTACTGATGTTGAATTTTACAGTCCTCACGTTGATGTGACACCTTATCATCCCTCTAGGGAAGCCCATAGCTTAAAGCAGAACTTACAAGCTTCTCACTAACCTCCGTGGGAAAGCTAAGTGCCCCTATTTAGTAAGGCGCCCTCTCTTTACGCGAATCGGGTATTACCGGCCGATGGCGAATAAGTCCTCACAACAAAGGTTAGGTGCTTGAGATCATAACTGCTTACAGCAGCGCTCCTGGCGCGAGACTCTTTCGCCTAGAATGAATTCGGTAAGGAAAGGAAGGGTAGAGCCTCATGGTCAATTGAATAAGCACTTCCCTTAGAATTATTGAATTCGAAATAAGAGGCTTTGCCTTGGTCTTTATTGCGCACTAGTCGGGCGGTGTGAATGAGAAAGTGTTAAGTGAGTTTTTATGGAATAGATGATTTGCCGCATCGTTGAATAGCAACACCTTTCTTATTACAGCAAACTACTAATTAAGTAAGAGAGAGAAGAGAGAGCTTTCGCGGACTACTGATGAGAATTTGACTTCGCGCGAAATTGAACAAAAAGCTGCTGAATTGGCCTATTTTTTGCGTGTACCGATTGAAGTCTTTTGAAATGAATTGCAGAATAAAAGCTTTCTAGCCGGGAGGAAAAAGCTCAATCCAAGAATCCTCTTTTTTCTATAGCAGAACTAAACTGAAGTTTCTTCAGAATGCCCATTCAAACCAAAGCGGACGTATACGGAAGAGTCATAACATAAAAAAACAGTTTTTTTGTCCACAAAAATAGTTTTTTATGCGTCTGTAAATGTAAAACCGAGTTTTCGTGGCTTATCTTCAATTAATAATTTAGGAAATCCCATATAGATTATCACCTGAATTAGATCCAGTCTTTTTTGAATCTCTATACGTGCAATTCCCTCGACACCAGAAGATAGTCTCATATTTTTTTGTACATAATTCTTGATACAGTCTCTTATTTTTTTATCTTCTTGTAGACCCTCGGAATACTTTTTCGGTTGTGCAAACCA
This sequence comes from Gossypium hirsutum, assembly GCF_007990345.1. Classification (NCBI taxonomy): domain Eukaryota; kingdom Viridiplantae; phylum Streptophyta; class Magnoliopsida; order Malvales; family Malvaceae; genus Gossypium; species Gossypium hirsutum. The sequence continues at coordinate 89,621,208 of NC_053426.1, forward strand.
AAGAGAATGATGACTTTGGGTTGTACCAAGTCTGAAACCAAGTGGATTTATTTTTTGTCCCATAATCCTCCACTACTATATAGACGAACCGAACCCATATTTTTTTTTATTTCTATTATATGCAATATCAATATCAATTTATATTTATATATTTATACGAAAATATGAAAAATAAAAAGAATTGTTGTGAATCGATTCCAAGTTGAAGAAAGAATCGAATAGAATAGTCATTAATCAAATCATTCACTCCATAGTCTGATAAATCTTTTGAAAATCTGATTAATCGGACGAGAATAAAGATAGAGTCCCGTTCTACATGTCAATATCAATACTGACAACAATGAAATTTATAGTAAGAGGAAAATCCGTCGACTTTAAAAATCGTGAGGGTTCAAGTCCCTCTATCCCCAACCCAAAAAAGCCCGTTTGCTGTCTATTTATTTTATCCTACCCTTTTTGTTAGTGGTTCTAGATGATCCTTCTAGAAGAGTGGGATTAGAATAGAATAATTTTTCTAGTTACTTTGTTCTCTATTTCTATTTGAGAAAATCCTTAGGAAAAGCATTTTGTTTCCGCCGAGCTAAAACAAGATGTAAATGTCTCTAGTAAACCAAAGTTATCGTCTAATAGCTATTTTGCTTCAATCTATCCCATCAAAAAAAATTGAAGATTTAGTTACGATTAGAAATACACTTGTCTATCTTTATCCATGGATCTTTTCCTCATACTTATTCAATTGGAAGTATTGATCCAATTGAAAAAAAAAAATTATGTTTCGTAATTTCATAATCCAATTTTTCAATTTTTAGTTAGAATATAATTTTAAAATTATATTTATATATAATATATAATTTAATTGGCCATTGGATCTATCATACATGAATAGGAGAAAAATCTCCGAATCAAACCCATTCCCCTGTCTTCCTTTACTTAACCTTAACTCAGGTGAAAAGGGGGCAGAACCCTTGTTTTGTTATTTTAGTTAGGTTTAAGTCTGACGAGAATAATATTCTACGACAAGCAATTCATTTATTTTCAAACCAACCCATTTCCTATCTATTATTTGATTGACTAATCCTTTATATTGTAATGTGTGAAAGGTCAAATGTTTTGGTAATTCCTCATTGGTGGATGAATCAAGATAATTTTGAATCAGAGTTCTAGATTTTTGTTCATCCCTCGCTGAAATAATATCTCGGGGTTTGCAGCGATAACTTGGTATATCTACTGTACGCCCATTAACTAAAATATGTCTATGGTTAACTAATGTCAATAATGATTACCATATCAGTAAAAATTTAAAAAGTTAAAAAGAATATTTAATTTTTTTTATTAAAACCCATATTCATTTGTTTCAAAGTTTATTTTTTGAAAATAAAATATTTCTTAATTCAGTTAAAAGGTAAGTCTAGAATCACATTTGAATTTTGAGAATTATATGTCTAAATTCATTTAAGAAGGTTTTTTTAAATTATATAAAATTTAAAAATATTAAAAAACAATTTTCTTTAAAAATTTGAAATGTGTATCAACATTTTATTTTAATCGGTGCCATGTAGACAAAATAAAGATATTTTAGAAAAAAAATATAAATAATTTTAATTTTATTAATTGTATGTGTAAAGTTTTTTTTAATGAATATATCTAATTTTTTAAATTTAATTATTTAATTGGATATATTCATACAATAAAAAAAATTTACACATAAGATTAATAAAATTAAAATTTTATTTATTTATTTTATAAAATATTTTTTATTTTGTATACATCCTAAAAGGTACCAATAGAGCTAAAACATTGATACACATCAAATTTTTAAATAAACTTAATTTTTAATATTTTTTAAACATTATATAGTTTAGAAAAATCGTCTTTAATGAATTTAAGCATATGTTTTTCTAGATTCATTCTGGACTTAACTTTTAAATGATTTTTTATTACTTTTTAATTTTTTAATTTTTAAAAAAAATAAGATTTAAAAGAATGAGCCTTTCATTAAAAAAATATTCCTTTTAATTTTATTATTTTTTATTTTTTTATAATGTATTGTCGTTGATAAAGAGCACTATGTCATTGTCGTTAACTGCTACGTCAGCATTGTAACGATCAACGCTAGTGAAAGGGTCAATTTGACCAGTTTTGTTAGTTTAAAAGGTTCAATTGAGTGAAAAAAAATGTAGAGATTCAATTGATTTTTTTTGAAAAAATTCTAGGACTTTTTAAACCATTAAACCTATCTATAAACTAGTTTTTTTACAAGTGGGGTGCATGAGTTAGTTATATATTTAAATTTAAGTATATAAATATAATGAGAATAATATTTATTATATTCTTTAATAAATTTGTATTAGTAGTTGTTTTAAATAAAAGCAAATAATCTAATCTTTTATTAAATATGGATATAATCCACACTAGTATATATATTTTGGGGTAAATTAAAGATATATATAGTTTTTTTTAAATCGGCCTTTTAGGTTTTTTTTAAATTAGGGAAATAAGTTGTTTTTAGAGAGTGTGTGTCAAAGCACGTCCTGTTAGGCGCGCTTTCATTCTCTCTCTCCTTAGACTTTTTTTAAATTGTGATAGGGTTAGGGTTTTATAGGGTAAAATCGTAAAATTTTATAGGTAGAATTTAGGGTCGGGAATGCGATAATGCGTCTCAGAATACATACATTTCATATGTCATGTTGGGATAGAACCATTACCTTAAAAACTCATCCTATGGAAGTCAGGTTTCAGTGTGGCAATGCTTGACACGATCACGAGTTGAAGTCTAAGTGGAGCTCCCAGTCGGCGGCAGTAATGCGGCCACAGGTTCGAGTATAACCGGGGGCCAGTTAACGGTCGTTATGCGGTTACAAGTTCAAGCTTTTTGGATACCTGCAAATGATGGCTTATATTATGGGTGAGTATTCGATCGAGTCGAGTCGAATCGAGTCAAAAAATTTCGAGTTAGTATAGTTGACGAATCTTATTTTAGCAACCGAACTCAATTTGAATTTTTTTCGAATCGGATCGAATCAAGTAAAAAAATTTCGAGTCAAGTCGAGTCTAGTTAACGAATCCTATTATTTATACTCAATGTTGTGTTTACATGAACCGATTATTTAACTAGTAAACGAAGTATAAAATTATAGTCTAGTTAACGAATCCTATTATTTATACTCAATGTTGTGTTTACATGAACCGATTATTTAACTAGTAAACGAAGTATAAAATTATTTAACTACATAAACAATATAATGGTTTTGCCTTTTAACTTAATGAGTAAACATTTATCAAAACAACGTGGTTTTGCCTTTTAACTTTATGGTTTTGACTTTTAACTTTAGAAAATGTAAACACTTATCAAAATGGCATAGTTTTACCTTTTCTTATTTGGATTTTCGGATAACTTGAATTTTGTAATTCATATTCGAGTTAAACTGAAAAATTTAATTTTTTATTCGAGTTGATCAAAATAACTTGATTAACTCAAACAACTTGAACTATTTAATTCAAAATTTGAAAATTTTATCGAGTTTTTTGAATCGAATCGGATTTTGCTCACCCCTAGCTTATATATATCTTATATAAGATAGATGTCATAATCACAGGAAAAAATGGAGGGCTTTCAGGTGTAATTAATGTAATTTTTTCTCTATTTCCAGGTAGCCAATATCTTTAACCTTTTATTCTTATCCGAAGGGCTCTCAAGAGGAAAACGGAAACTCGAGTCAGTGTGATTGCGTTTGTAGTTATTAATGAATTATTTAATAACAAAAATCATTGTCATCCTAAAAAGAGCATCACCTTTACTGCATCGCAACAGCTGCTGTCCACCTAAGAGTTTTCCTGCATCTACGACGGTGTCGGCCTTTGATAAGAAAGAAGGTTAAAGATACCGGTTGCGTGGAAATGGAGAAAAAAATTATGCTAATTATAGCGGTAATCCCTATAGTTTTCCCTTTTGATTATGCCCTCAAACTTCTATATGATATTTATAAGGCAACATCTCTAGGTATCCAAAAAGTTTGAGCTTGTGCCTGTGTAACGACTGACAACTGGTTCCCCCGTTATACTTTGATCCATGACCGCATAACAACCGTCGATTAAGACCTCTACGTAGACTTTCACTCGTGACCGTACAAAGGAAAATAACTCAGGAACCCGATTTTCACAAGATAGTTTTAGAGGCAATGGTCCCATCTAGGCATGAGATGTGAAATGTGTACGTCTCGAAGTGATATCACATCACCGACGGCTCGAAAATACCTCAAGCTGGAAATTTTATTATGACAAAAATTTTTAATACTGAAGCGAGGAAGAAAACGAAGAGAGAAATATTGTAAAGTTGAGGGATGGAAGCCAGGAGAGATGATGTTTTAGGGATGATGGAGTATGGAAAGGGAGCCCCCTTTTATAGGCGCAAGATAAGGGTGAGATTGCAAAGGAAAAAATCCCTATGGTCGAAAATGTAATGACCTGAAAGTTGGGGTTGTTGGAAAACATACTCCCGGGACCCCGCCTTTATGTGTCGAGTTTAAATATATTGATAATATATTTTGGGAAATTACCTTAGAGGTAAATTGAATGTTAATTTGACAAATTTTAATTCTTAAGGGCTATATTATATATATGAAAAGAGAAATAGTTGCTAGGACTATTTGAATAAATAGTCCATTTCTTATGTTAGTCAAATAGAGTTAGTGGATGAATATAGACTAATAAATATAGACATATAGGTGATATCATTAATGGTTATAATAGGATATCTATTATATATGAAAGAGAAGTGAATAAATAAAATAAAATGAAATAAAGTGATGAATAAATTAATAGTAACAAGAGATAAAAGAGAGAGTAGATTAAAAAGGAAGGTATAAAAGTGGAGTAAAAGTTTTCATTCCCTTTTGCTGTCGAAAATTGAAGAAGAAAAGCAAGAAATATGTTCAGCCATGGGGGTTTGATATTTATATAAAATTGTAAGTAAGTTTTGGTTATTTTTGCATGAAATTATGTTTTTGAAAGTATGATGTTATGAGTTAGTTTACCCATGTTGAAATTTTGAGAGTGAATGGAGATTTTGAAAGTTGCCATGTATGAGAAATGTGAAGGTTTGAGGTTATTTTGTTGAATACCAAATGTTTGTGATAAGACTAAGTTGGTCATGTTGTGAATGATTTTATGGGTAATAATTTTTAGATATTTGAATATGGTAACCTCAAAGAGACATAGTTATAATTTTGGTAAAAATAGTGGATTGATTTGGGTGGATTATATTTAGTTGAAATGCTTTTAAATTATATGTAAATTTTAAGGGTTTAATGTGGTTAAATTCTATGTTTGGTATTAGGGATCGAATTAAACAAGTGACTAAATGTTAGGACAAGTTTATAATAATAGTAGAATAATGTAATTGTATAAATGTCATTATTAAATTGATGAAATAGTATTGATTGAATGAAATTATGAACTTTTGTTAAGGAACGAATTAATCAAATGTGAATCGAGGAAAAATGAAGGTAATGGTGTAGCTATCGACCTCACTAATACGACTATTTTGTTAAGGTAAGTTCGTGGACTCGAACTTAATCTTACTTCTAATTATTATTTAAATTGATTTATTGCTAAATTAATTCTTGATATCAAATGTATGCATATTATGGAATTAATGATAAGAAAATAAATGAGGTAGTTATGGAAGAAATTACCGTACAATTGTCGATATAATTGACTACCGCTGGGCGTAATCTTTGCCAGCTTGTCTGACTAATGCTGGGCACACAACCGTTGGGTAATTCGACTAGCATTGGGTGCAATTCACCATTGGTTTATCCAGCTAGAGCTGGGCGCACAATTATTATCGTCGGTTAACCCAACTAGAACTGGGTGAAATTATTGTTAGTTTATCCAACTAGATCTGGGCTCAAATTCATTATTGTCGGTTAATTTGACTAGCGCTGGGCGCAACCTTTTCTGCCGATTACCGCCAGGCACCGAGTGCCACATTGTTAACTGATATTACGATAAAGTTAAATGAATTATCGAAGGATTAGAATTATTATTTGGCGAAGTTAGAAATTTATAGAAATGGAGATTGGAATTGTGTTTAGTTAATAAATGAAACCTATTAATGATAAATTGCTTTACGTGTTACAGCTTAGATAGATAGTAGAGTTGGACTCGGCATCTAGTGAGAATCCCATCCTCAAAGTTGGTGACGTTTCTTCTTTTTGTGTTTGGCATGTATCTAGGATACAAATTTAATGATAGTGTCATTTTGTTTATTGAACACTAAAGCACTAGCTTTTGTAAATGCATATGATGGTAAATACTTGTTGACATTTAATACTATTTTAAAATGATGTTTGTCTTAATGAATCAAATATGAATGATAAATGAAGAATGTGCATTTAACAAATTCAATGTTGTAAGTGGTAATGCTATAAGTTTTTAAGTCCAATTCTGGGTTGAATTGAATGCCTCCTATATTATGGTCATATGCATATGGTTGAATTGAGGTTGGTGTTAATTTGGGTGACAAATAAGGCTTGAAAAATAGCCTATTTTTGTCCACACGGGCAGAGACACCGGCGTGTGTCTCAGCCATGTATGACACACGGCCATGCGCTCGGGCGTGTGGTTTGGCCGTATGACAGTTGTATCTTAAAATGTAGAAACATAATGCTAAGGTAACTTCACACGGGCAAAGACAGGGGCATGTGTCTCAGCCGTGTGTGACGCACAGCCTAGCACACGGGCGTGTGACTTGGCCGTGTATACCCTGCACCTAATTTGTGAATTTTACAATAGCCACACGGTCTGAGGCACGGGCGTGTATCTTGGTTGTGTAAGCCATACGGCCCAGCCACACGGGTGTGTGGTTGGCCGTGTGTCTCAAGTGTAACATCTCAATTTTGGGTCTAGTAGGAATAGTGGTTTTGAAACCACAAATCCAAAGTAGAAGTGATTATTTTATGAATGTGTTGAGGTCTATGATATGTTTGCATGATTGTATGAAAGTTTCATTATGAAAGTTTCATTAAGAAATTTCATTGATAGAGTGTCTAATTTGATTTTTAGGACTAAATTACAAAACTTGCAAAATATGTGGTTCTAGAAGCTTTAAGCATGAAATAGCTATGAATTATTAATTAGAGGTCCTTAAATAGCAATTTGACAAATTTCTATTTTTATGGAAAAAAATGGGCATGAATAAGTAAAATTTGAAAGTTTAGTAAAAAGAGAATTTTGGTAATTTGGTTAATAAAAGAATAAAAGGAAAATTAAGTCAAAAATTGCTCATCTTGTAACACCCCTTACCCGTACTCAAAGCCGGAATAGGGTACGAGGCATTACTGTACTCGAACGCAATCAAACGCACGAAAACCAGACCATAAGATTTCATTCCAATTAAGGTCATTCAAACATATACTTAACATCCCTTATACGGGCCTTCGAGGCCATAAACATACATCGGAAAAGATTTGGGACTAAACCGAGAACTTTTGAAACTTTTACAACACTTAGAAAATTTTCATGTTTTGGAAAATCACACACCCGTGTGGGCAGGCCATGTGGTCACACACGCCCGTGTGGCTTGGGACACGCCTGTGTTCTCAGCCTGTGTAACTCACTGACTATGACGTCATCAACCAAATAAGGTCACACGGCCAAGGCACACGTCCGTGTCCTTAGGCCGTGTGGCGAATTAAATTCCAAAATCAGGTGCAGACTTCACACAGCTTGGGCACATGCCCATGTTCTGAAGCTGTGTCTCTCACACGGCTGAGACACACGGTCGTGTCTCTGCTTGTGTGTTTACTACTGGGCAGTTTGTTTTGCATTAATTAGAGTGCTAGGGGACACATGGGAGGATCACACACCCATGGGGCAAGCCGTGTGTCACATACGGTCTAGACACACGCCTGTGTGTCTACTTGTGTGGGCAACTTTAAGGCTATTTTCCTAGCCACTTGCCACCCTTATTTGTACAAACACCTCTATGGCTACAATGATACCTTAACACTCATAACATAGCCTATGCATGACAACTTCCCATCACATTATACTTATTTAAGACTCCCAAATATGACAAATCAAATCTTACCAACACGCATATATGAATAAGCAATATTACTTAAACTTGTATGCATGCATTTTCATACCATCTTATACACACACAAAAGACATTCATAAACATTCAATCATCGATAACCATAGGCCTTATAATAATAGAATTGGCACATACATACATGGATGAATAGTTTTACAACCCAATAATCATTATGATCCATATCTCATGGCCATACACAACATGCATCAACTATCATTATAAGCCAACACATTTGGCTAGACCAATATGACATATAACAAAAGACCAAGTCCCTATACATGCCATATTCAAAATGTTGAGACTAACTATACCCAAAAGATCCAATTGATAGTGTGAACGAGCCTCCGACGTCTTTTGATTCCCGAGCTAGCTTGGCGGTACTACAAGGAAATGGAAGAGAGAGGGAGTAAGCATAAAGCTTAGTAAGCTTGCATGTAATTAATAAGTAATAATAATATGCATTATCGTACACATACATAACATAACCTAACTCATCCCATTTTCAGTAATCATTGTAATCATATCTTACCTCATTCAATTTACATAATGTTAAATAGAACTCGAAATCATAATATCTTTATTCTCATCTTACCGAAGTTTCATAATTTTGTAATCTCAATAACTACGAGCTTAGCGTACATACCTACCCTTTCAACATGATCATACCTCGATAAATATTTGACAAATCCTTGGACTTCCCGTTGGACCATCTGGAATACTAAGGATACTCGGGATTATCATACACACAATAAGATGCCAACGCCATGTCCTAGACGTGGTCTCACATGGGATCTCACATCGATTCCATATTCCAGATATGGTCTTATGCAATTCTCATTTTGATGCCATGTCCCAGACGTGGTCTTACACGAAATTTCATATCAACGCCATATCCCAGATATGGTCTTACATGATAACTTATATTGATGCCAATTCCATATCCCAGATATGGTCTTATACGGGATCTCATCAACCCATTGTCATAATATTTGTACCTTAAGTATTCCTAAGGTTCAACCGACTTTTATCACCTTAAATCTTTATCGAACAACATCAATAATATTCACAAGACAATTATACAATTCATAAAACATTAAATGCTAAATGCATAATAAAAAGTTGTATCAACCACACACAAACTTACCTCGGTACAAAAATATGGACAATTTATTGCTTTAGTCCAAGATCTTGCTTTTTCCCCGGTCTAGGCCTGGACTCCGGTTTTCTTGATCTATAATAGAAAATTTCACTTATTTAGTTGCCAAATTATTCAAAACAACCTATAAGTTATATTTTTACAAAATTATAGTTTTTCTCGTAAACTTTCACATAATTATAATTTAGCCCCTAGGCTTGTAAAATGAAATGTGGCCAATTTCTTTGTTACCCAAGCATAGCCGATTCATATTCCATCTTATAACAACCCAAATTTTCATCAAATCACATTTTTAACACCTATTTTTACATGTTTTACAAACAAGTCCTTTTAGGTGTTTTCATGAAAAATTCACTTAGAAAAAAATGTTCATCTAACACCAAACTTCCATATTCCTCCATTAATCATCAAAATACATGCATGACACACATGGGTAAATTTTTGAACATAAACCCTAGCTCAAAATAATGGCAGAAATAGTTGTATCATGCTTCAATGATCTAAAAAACATCAAAAACATCAAAAGCTAACACCAAAATGACTTACATGTAGAGGGTTTATTTTGATAAAAATTTCAAGCTTCGATGGGGTTTTCTGCTTAAAATTTTCAGCTGAGAATGGATGAAGAATAAAATGGCCACTTCTTTTATTTTATTAGTTTTTGCTTCTATAATCAAAAACCAACCCATGCCCATTTTTTTGACTTTTTGAATTTTCATTTATTACACTTCATGTGGATCTATAAACATATATAATGGCCTAATTACACATTAAGGACCTCAAATTTTAAGTTCTATAGCTATTTAACACCTTTATCTAATGGAACACAACTTTCACACTTTATGCGATTTGGTCCCTTTTTCACAAATTAAGCATTCAAACAGTAAAATTTCTTAATAAAACTTTAACACATTCATATTATCATACTGTAGATCTCAAAATAATATTAAAATAAATTTTATGGCCCAGATTTGTGGTCCCGAAACCACTGTTCTGACTAGGCCCAAAATCGGGATGTTACACATCTTCTCCATGCCATAGCCGAAATTCCTAAGGTCACCATAGCTAGGGTTTCTTAAACTTTCAAACTTGATAGTAAGTGCATCCTAGCCCCGTTTTTAATTTTCTTTACATTTTTGAAGTTGTTATCAACTGATTTAGTCATTTCTACCATTTATTTGAGCTAGAGTTTATGCCTAGGGGTTGAACCATGCATGAAATGCATGTATTTTGATGTTTCATGGTAGATTATGAAAGTCTGATGAGTGATAAACATCTTTTACTAAGTGCTTTTTCATGAAAACACTAAAAAGGACCTATTTGTAAAAGTTGTAAAATGTGTAATAAAAATCTGATTTGCTAAAAAATGTGGGCTGATATGAGCATTTGTGTGGGTCGACTAGGCTTGAGTAACAAAGAAAATGAGTACATTTTATTTTACGAGCCTAAGGAATAATTTGTAAATAAGTGAAAGTTTAAGGGCAAAATTGTAAATTTTCCAAAGTATAGTTTTTGGGTTGACTTGAACAATGTGATAATTAAATTAGCTAAAATTTCTATTATAGATTGAGAAAAACAAAGTTCGGACCTAGACCGGAGAAGAACAAAGTTGTGGACTAAATCGAATTAGTTAGCCATATTTTATACCGATGTAAGTTCGTGTGTAAATAATGCAACTTATATTATGCATTTAATATTTTTTTATTGCATGAATTGTATAATTATCATTATGGATTCGTTCGGAAAAGATCCGACATCGCAAAATTCCCAGTTGAACCTTAGGAATAATCAGGATACAAATGTCATGACATTAGGGTTATGATTTTACGTGTAAGAGCATATCTGGGATATGGCATCGTTATGAGATTTTGTGTCAGACCATGTTTGGGACATGGCATCGATATGAGAATTATGTAAGACCATAACTGAGCTATTGGCATCGATATGTGATCCCATGTAAGACTATATCTGGGATATGGCATTGGTATGTTTCTATGCGTATGTGATTCTCGAGTATCCTTTAGTATTCCAAGTGGTTCAACGAGTGATTTAAAGATTATGTCAAAGATGTGAAAGGTTATGATTATGTTATGAAGTGGTACAATTGGTAAGGATACAAATGAGTAAGATATGTCTATGATCACTTGATGATTTTGTGCTAATTTACATCATGTTATGTGCATGTTATTGTACGTTTAAAGTTGATTATTATTTATATGCTAACTTACTAAGCTTCAAGCTTACCCCCTTCCTTATCATTTCTTATAGTGTCATCAAGCCAGCTCAGGGATCGAAGACGGTAGGAGATCCATTCACACTATCAAATTATCGTTTTGGGTATATATGATTCCATTATTTTGAGTTATGGCAGGTATAGGGACTTGGTCTTTTTGTGATATGTGTCATTATTGATTTGGCTAAGTGTGTTGGCTTATAATGATAATTGATTCATTTTGTAAATGGCCATATGGTATTGGCTAATATTGGTTAAGTATATATACATATGATGATGCCTTTCATGGATATGGTTATTGCATGGTTTATGATGATAAGTATGAGATGTTGTATGTGATAAAAAAAGCATGAAATTGATGTGTGGATGTCTTGGTTGTGGCTGAATTGGTAGTGTGTATATGCTTGGATTGGTGTTGTTTGATGTTGTGTAGGTTGGTGTAAGTAAGAGTGGCAAAAGGCTTGGTAAATAGCCTTTTTTTGTACATACGGGCGTGTGTCTAGGCCGTGTGTGACACACGGCTTGCATATCGGGTATGTGATCTAGCCGTGTGTCCCCTGCATTTTTGAATTTTAGCTTCGACTTGGCCACACGGGTAGAGACACGGCGGTGTGTCTTAGCCGTGTAAAGGACACGACCTAGGGACATGGGCGTGTGCCCAAGGCGTGTGAAGTCTGCACATAATTTGTGAAAAATTATGAAAATTAAATTGCCCACATGGCATAGCACACGGGCATGTGCCTTGGCCGTGTCACCCTAATTTGTTGATGGCATCATAAACAGAGAGTTACACGAGCTGGGGACACGGGTGTGCCCCAAGCCACACGGGCGTGTGAGACCACACGGGCGTATGACCCTTCAAAACCTGAAAATTTTCTATGTGTTGTAACAATTTTGAAAGTTCTCAGTTTAGTCTCGAACCACTCCCAATGTATGTTTTGGGCCTCGTAGGCTCACGATAGGGACAATATGAATGTATTTGAAAAGTTTTAATTTGGATGGAAATTTATGTCTCGGTTCAGCATGATTACTTGTGTATGAGTCCAGTAATGCCTCGTATCCTATTTGGGCGTCGGATACGAGTAAGGGGTGTTACATTTAGTGGTATCAGAGCTACAATTTAGTTGATTCTCAAACTAACGTGGCATGTGTATGAGTCTAGCTATACATGCCATAAATGAACTGTGATAGTGTGATGACTTCTGACAATTGAATATTGTGTTTTCATAGAGTAATGGATCCCAACCGAACTGAGGTTGATGAGTCGAAAGTAATACGCCGGCTTCCGCTCAAGGGGCAACGCTGTCTAATAGTAGACCCCTTACAGTTAGTTAAAGAGGAGGAGGCAAGGAAGCCTTTCTCCATATGATGAACGCATGGTATACGGAGTTCGTTTGAACGAACCTGAACGCTCAACCCCCTCTACCCCCACCTATTCCTTAGCCTATTCCCGTAGCACCCCGAGGTATGGACTTCATGAGATTGAATAGACCTCCAGTTGATAAGATTTGAAAATAAGGAGCCGAAGAGTTCTGAGCTGGTATAGATGATGATCTCGAAAGGGCAGAGTTCTAGTTTGAGAATAGAATTAGGGTATTTGATGAGTTATCATGCACACCTGAGGAATGTGTGAAATGTGTGGTATCACTTCTGAGAGACTCAGCTTATCAGTAGTGGAACACCCTTGTGTCAGTTGTACCAAGGGAGAGAGTTAATTGAGAATTTTTCTAAAAGGAGTTCCGTAAGAAGTACATTAGCCAGTGATTTGTCGATCAGAAACTAAAAGAATTCCTTGAGTTAAAACAGGGTCAAATAACGGTAACAGAGTATGAGCGTGAGTTTGTGAGACTGAGTAAATACGCCCGAGAATGTGTTTTGACTGAAGCTATCATGTGTAAGATATTTGAAGATGGGCTGAAAGAAAACATCCAATTATTGGTTGGTATTCTTGAACTGAAAGAATTCGTTGCGCTTGTAGAAAGAGCTTGTAAGGCTGAGGAGTTGGCTAAAGAGAAAAGAAAAGTTGAGTTTGAGTCTCGAGACTCGAAAAATAGATAGATGGGTAAGTCACTTTGGTCATCATCTAAGAAACTGAGAGAGTTTAATACTCGATCAAGTGCTGCAGTCGGGTTTTCAAATAGAAACCAAGGGAAACATTATTCGGGTTATAAGGCTCAGACTACTTCGATAGCGAGTGTGGGTAATGCTCGACCTAGTAGACCTGAATGTCCACATTGTGGTAGATGTCACCTAGGTGAGTGTCGAGTGAATGATCGAACTTGTTTCAAGTGTGGTTCCCAAGATCACTTCATTAGAGATTGCCCCAAGATGGTTGACAGATAAAGGTTTTGCGAGACCTAGTTTTTCTCCGTGGGGTGCGCTAGTATTATTTGTGAAAAAAGAAAGATGGCTCTATGAGACTTTGCATTGATTACCGACAACTCAATAAATTAACCATAAAGAATAAATATCCTTTGCTGGGAATAGGTGACTTGTTTGACCAATTGAAAGGGGCTACATGGTTTTCAAAGATAGACTTAAGGTCTGGTTACTATCAGTTGAGAGTTAGAGACTCGGATGTGCTGAAAACTACATATTGGATATGGTATGGTCACTATGAATATTTGGTTATGCCTTTTGGTTTAACGAATGCTCCTGCTGTTTTTATGGACTTGATGAACCGACTTTTTAGACCATATTTAGATAAGTTTGTGGTTCTATTTATCTAAGATATTTTGATTTATTCTTGAAATGAGTCCGAGCATGCTGAGCATTTGAGAACTATTTTACAGACTTTGAGAGATAAACAGTTGTATGCTAAGTTTAGTAAAAGTGAGTTTTGGCTTCAAGAAATTAGATTTTTGGGGCACATTGTTTCTGGTGATGGTATTCGAGTTAACCCGAGTAAGATTTCAGCAATTATTGATTGGAAACTGTTGAGGAATGTATCCGAGGTTATAAGCTAGGCTTAGCTCGTTATTACAGGCGATTTGTTAAAGGATTTTCCATGATTGCTACTTCGATGACAAAGTTGCTACAAAAGGATGTTAGGTTCGAATGGTCAGAAAGATGTCAGCAGAGTTTTGAGAAGTTGAAGGCATTGTTGACTGAGGCCCCCTTTTTAATACAACCTGAGCCGGGAAAAGAATTTGTGATATACAGTGATGCATCCTTGAATGGATTGGGCTGTGTACTTATTCAAAAAGGTAAAGTGATAGCTTATACCTCGAGGCAATTGAAACCGAATGAGAAAAATAATCCGACACATGATTTGGAGCTAGCCGCCATTATGTTTGCGTTGAAGGTTTGGAGACATCATTTGTATGGTGAGAAATGTTATGTTTATACTGATCATAAAAGTTTAAAATACTTAATGACTCAAAAGGATTTGAATTTACGGCAAAGGAGATGGTTGGAGTTGTTAAAAGATTACGAGTTAGTGGTTGACTACCATCCGAAAAAGGCGAATATGGTCACTGATGCTTTAAGTAGAAAGTCATTGTTTACTTTGAGGGCTGTTGACCTTATCCGATAATGGTTCGATTCTAGTTGAATTGAGAACTAGACCGATGTTTCTCCAAGAGATTTGCGAAGCTCAGAAACGTGACAGTGATTTGCAAGCCAAAAGACCCCAATATGAATAGGGTATGGAATCAAATTTTTGGATTAGTTCTGATGGATGTTTGATGTTCCGAGATAGGGTCTGTGTACCGAAAGATGACGGGCTTATTCAGAAAATTTTGCACGAGGCACATGGTGGATGTTTATCTGTTCATCCAAGCATTACAAAAATGTATAATGACTTGAAGAAAATGTATTGGTGGTCGGGAATGAAAAGAGACATTTTAGAGTTTGTATCGAGATACTTGGTTTGTCAATAAGTAAAGGCCGAACACTAAGTACCTACGGGTTTACTTCAGCCTGTGATGGTCCCTGAGTGGAAATGAGATAGAATTACTATGGACATTGTGACGGGTTTGGCCTTGACACCGAAAAAGAAAGATGCCATTTGTGTTGTGGTTGATAGGCTAACGAAGTCAGCTCATTTTATTCCGATACGTACCGATTACTCACTTGATAAGTTAGCTAATTTGTACATTAATAAAATTAGTGCCTATCTCGATTATATTAGATAGGGATTCTAGATTCTCTTTGCAGTTTTGGAAAAAGTTGCAAGAAGCTTTAGGTAAAAAGTTAAACTTTAGTATCGCTTTCCACCCACAAACTGACGGTCAGTCTGAGCGAGTAATTCAGATTCATGAAGATATGCTCCGATGTTGTATTCTTGAATTCGAGGGTAGTTGGGAAAAATATCTATCTTTGGTAGAATTTGCCTACAACGACAGTTTTTAGTCGAGTTTGAAAATGGCACCGTATGAGGCATTGTACAGTCGTAAGTATTGGACACCATTGTATTAGACTGAACTCAGAGAGAATTAGATTCACAGGTCAATATAGTCAGAGAAACAGAAGAAAAAGTGAAGACAATTCGTGGTTGTTTGAAAACAGCTTCGGATGGACAAAAATCCTACGTGAAATTTGAAACGAAAAGAGATTGAGTGTTAGGTCGGTGGTAAGGTATTCTTCAAAGTGTCTTCGTGGAAGAAATTTCTTAGATTTGGCCGGAAGGGCAAGTTAAGTTCGCGTTTTATTGGACCGTAAGAGATTACCGAAAGGATAGGGCCAATAGCATATTGGTTGGCTTTGCCATCTGAGTTGGAAAATATCACAACATGTTTCATGTGTCTATGTTGCGTTGATACCGATTAGACCCTTCACATGTGATTTCACCAACAGAGGTTGAGATTCAACCGGATATGACTTATTGTGAAGAGTCGGTTAAGATTTTGGCTCAGAAAGTCAAACAAGAGGAATAAAAGTATAGCCCTCGTGAAAGCATTATGGCAAAGACACGGGGTTGAAGAGGCTACATGGGAACCCAATGAAACCATGAGAAAACAATACCTAAACCTTTTTATCGGTAAGAATTTCGAGGACGAAAATCCCTAAGGGGAAGAGTTGTAACATCCTGATTTTGGGCCTAGTCGAAATAGTGGTTTCGAGACCACAAATCTGAAGCAGAAATGATTATTTTATGAATGTGTTGAGGTCTATGATATGTTTGCATGATTGTATGAAAGTTTCGTTAATAAATTTCATTGATAGAGTGTCCAATTTGATTTTTAGGACTAAATTGTAAAAGTTGCAAAATATGTGATTGTATAAGATTTAAGCATGAAATAGCTATGGATTATTAATTAGAGGTTCTTAAATAGCAATTTGGCCAATTTCTATTTTTATGGACAAAAATGGGCATGAATAAGTAAAATTTGAAGGTTTAGTAAAAATGGCATTTTGGTCATTTGGTTAATAAAAGAATAAAAAGGGAAAATTAAGTCAAAATTTGCTCATCTTTTCCATGCCATAGTCGAAATTCCTAAGGTCACCATAGCTAGGGTTTCTTAAACTTTCAAACTTGATGGTAAGTGTATCCTAGCCCCGTTTTTATTGTTCTTTACATTTTTGAAGTTGTTATCAATCGATCTAGCCATTTCTACCATTTATTTGAGCTAGAGTTGATGCCTAGGGTCTGACTCATGTGTGACATGCATGTATTTTGATGTTTCATGGTAGATTATGTAAGTTTGATGTGTGATAAACATCTTTTACTAAGTGATTTTTGATGAAAACACCTAAAAAGGACCTATTTGTAAAAGTTGTAAAATGTGTAGTAAAAATCTGATTTACTGAAAAATGTAGGCTTATATGAGCATGTGTGTGGGTTGACTAGGCATGGGTAATAAAGAAAATGAGTACATTTCATTTTACGAGCCTAAGTACTAATTTGTAAATATGTGAAAGTTTAGGGGTAAAATTATAATTTTTCCAAAGTATAGTTTTTGGACTGATTTGAACAATGTGATAATCAAATGCGCTAAATTTGCTATTATAGATCGAGAAAATAGAGTCCGGACCTAGACTGGGGAAAGAACAAGGTTGTAGACTAAATCAAATTGGTTAGCCATATTTTGTACCGAGATAAGTTCGTGTGTAAATAATGCAACTTATATTATGCATTTAATAGTTTGTTATTGCATGACTTGTATAATTATGATTATGGATTTGTTCGACAAAGATTCGACACGGTGAAATTTCCCAGTTGAACCTTAGGAATAGTCAGAATACAAATGTCATGACATTAGGGTTATTAGTTTACGTGTAAGAGCATATCTGGTGTAACACCCCATATCCGTAACCCACGCCGTAGCGGAATACGAGGCATTACCCAACTCGATTTCATGCACAAAAACGTTCACAAGTAACCCAGACTCGGTCTAATATAAAACTTTTTCAATTTCTACTTTAATCCTTTTGTGATGGGCCTGCGAGCACCTAATCGACCATTAGAAACTATTCGGGATCAACCCGGGCCCTTAAACCATCTATAGAAAATTTGACTTTGAAAAACAAGGCACATCTCTATATGGAATTAATTCTAGTTGTACACCTACAGGGGTTTTCACATGGCCTGGCAAATGCCCGTGTCCCTGCCCCGTGTGTTTCACACGACCATGACATGCCCGTGTCCTAGCCCGTGTGTAAAAACATGGACATTCTGTTTCTAACGTCAGCATCCCCAAAATGACACACGACCAAGGCACACGCTCGTGGGCTAGGCCGTGTCCCTCACACGGCTGAGACACACGGCCATGTCTCTGTCCGTGTGTTTACTATCATGCATACTGACTTGAAATTTTTACGTGTAGGACACATACGCTCATGTGTCTACCATTGTGGACAATAGAAGGCTATTTACCAAGCCTATTTGTCACCCTTACTTATACAACCTTCATAATAACTACCGCAATCAAGATAAGACTATCCCATGCAACCAAATCAGCCACAATAATCAACACTCCATTTGTGCATTTTACTCATCTATGAAAAATACATCTTTAAATCAAAATGAATATTTGCCACCATTCAAGGCTTAATACAAAATGAAGAGTTTCCAACCCAAGCCAACACATTTGGCCAATTTTCGAAGACACAAAAATAGCAAAGTCTAAGCCCTATACATGCCGTATTAAAAAATATAAATCAAACTATACCGAAAGCTTCAATTGATAGTGTGATCGATATCTCTGACTTTCGATGATCCTTGAGCTAGATAGGCGGCACCATAAGAAAATGGAAAAGGAGAGGGAGTAAGCATAAAGCTTAATAAGTTGCACATAAATAAATATACAACATATCCTTACCATTCATCAACAAGTATCATAATACACAAGTGGCATAAACAAAACTTACTCATCAATATTCATTACACCTCATATAGCATATATTGAGTTCACATTTCATACGTACCATATAGGTACCTGAACCACTCACAACACGGTTATACTTTCTTAGTTAACTTTAAATCATAATTTCATCGTTGAACCATATAGAATATTATCGGATACTCATTTAGCCTCTAATATGAGGTCAAACATCGACGCCATGTCCCAGACATAGTCTTATAAAAGTTCTAGTATATTTGTACCGATGCCATGTCCCAGACATATTCTTACACTGACACATATCGTAGCCGATGCATGTCCCAGACATATCTTACACTAGCTTACATCTCGTGACCGATGCATGTCCTAGACATGTCTTACATTAGCACTCGTCTTATTGCCGATACCATGTCCCAGACATGGTCTTACACTGGCTCTCATAATGTGGCTGATGCATGCCCCAGAAATGTCTTACACTAGCTCACACAAGTGACCCAAATGTCATGGCATGAATATTCGATTTATCTCCTGAGGTTCATACGGGAATTCTTTTATCTCTATTTCCATCATATTGTCTCATTTCCAAAATCAAGCAATTCATGCTATAATAATTCAGAAACAATTCAATACATACATAAGCGATGTAGTTGTATCATTTACATACAACTTACCTCGGATTACAAAATGTGGCAACTAGTCGATTTAGTCGATTTGCTTGGCTTTCTCCCAGTCTAGGTTCGAATTCGGTATTTCTTGATCTATAATAACAAAAATTTATAAATTTAATCACTTTACCAATCTAGGTATTCAATAACCTATATTTAGGCAAATGACCATTTTGCCCCTAGACTTTTGCAAAATGACCATTTTACCCGTAGGCCCGAAAATCAATTTTCATATAATTTATTCACATTTTAAGCCTATCTGAACACTTTTTACTCTTAAAGAAACTCCAAATTCCCACTATTTCACATACTTAACATCTATTTTACAACTTATGCAATATAGTCCTTTTAGGTGTTTTCATGTTAACACCTTTCACAAAAATTCTTCATAATACACCCAAGACTTATTTTATTCCATAAAAAATTAGCAAACATTATAAATCCTTTCATGGAAAAACCCTACACTCTCGATCATTTTACAAAATAGTACTCTGATTTGAAAGCTCATGCTTCAAGGGTTTCAAAAGTACAAAAATATTCAATAAAGGGTTGGAAAATCACTTACTTGTGAAGGCTTAAAGTTGCTGAAAATTTTTAAGCTCAAAACTCCCAAAAATTGCTGCAAGACCGATGGAGAAGAAATGGGAAAATAGGATGATATCATCTTTCTTTTATTTTATTTCTATTTTAGTCAAATTAGTCACTAAACCCACCAAACTTGGACTTTTTGACCAAATTACCTCCTATGGCCGGCCATGTACAATCTTAGGGTCTAATTTCCCTTTAAAAGACTCCCAATTTAGTTCTCTAGCTATTTAGAACTTTTAGCTATCAAAATCGGACTTTTGCACTTTATGCGATTTTGTCCTTTTTCGCAATTGGACTCACAAACGTTAAAATTACTTCACCAAAATCTTCATACACCATTAAAAACATGCTAAAATATCAAAATAATTATAAAATAATTTATTCAACTCTAGATTTGTGATCCCGAGACCACTATTCTGACTAGGCCCTAAATCGGGCTGTTACATCTAAGATATGACATCGTTATGAGATTTTATGTACGACCATGTTTGGAACATGGCATCGATATAAGAATCATGGAAGACCATATCTGGGCTATTGGAATCGATATGTGATCCCATGTAAGACCATATTTGGGATATGACATTGGTATGTTTCTATGTGTATGTGATTCCCGAGTATCCTTTAGTATTCCAAGTGGTTCAACGAGTGATTTAAAGAGTATGTCAAAGATGTGAAAGGTTATGATTATGTTATGAAGTGGTACAAGTACGTATGCAAAACTTATGAGAAATGATCTCGGTTTAAGATGCACTATTGGTAAGGATGCAAATGAATAATATATGTCTATGATCACTTGATGATTTTGTGCTAATTTACATCATGTTATGTGCATGTTATTGTACTTTTAAAGTTGATTATCATTTACATGCTAACTTACTAAGCTTCAATCTTACCCCCTTCTTTTCATTTCGATAAACCGTAATTTATACATATTTTTACCCCATGCTTGGCATATTTATGAATGATTTTTCCTTGGTTTTAGTGAATTCGATGCTCCTAATCTTTTAATTTCATGTTTTATACTCAAGAGAGCTTAGGATAGCAAAAAAGGCGAGAAACGGGCCAAAAACGGACAAACTGGGCTCAAAATAGTGTTTCACACGGCCTAGGCACTTCTGCACGGGTAAATTGCACGCCAGTGTGAGGCACATGGGCAGACCACATGTCTGTGTGTCATGGCCGTGTCGACTAGAAACCAACTCAGAATTGCACACGGTTTGAGCACTTGCACACGGGTGTGGCACAGGTCATGTTCCTGTCGAACCCAGGCCAAGTTCTATTCGAAAAAGGGCACTTTTGAGTGTTTTGAAGCATTCTAAAGCCTATATAAACACCCTAGAAGAGGATTAAAGGGGACGCACAAAGTTGGAGGCAGAAAATACTTGAGAATAGCCATCAGAATCACCCCGGAGCTGGGATCTACATCAAGACTGAAGATTTCCATCCAATTTCCTAGAAGTTCTTTGGGTTTCTTTATGTTTTGTTGTTTTCCAAACTTTGAGATGTTTCCCATTATTATTATGAACTAAACTCCCTAAATACCTAAGGGAGATGAAACCTAAGACGAATCTTATTACTCTTTGATTTATATGAGAAATATTTGTTCTTATTCTTAATTGTGAGTTTTAATTTGATACGTGATTTTCGTGATAGGTTTTAAATATTTATAATGAATTGTTCTTGAAACTAACTATTATCACGAACCCAAAGGAATTAAAAGTACTAGTAATGATTGTCTTTTTATTATCTAGCCTAAGAATAATGGGGTTTGTTTTAACTAACTAATTAACTAAACTAAGAATGCACAGAAAATAGAATTGGGGAATTAATTTTGGAAAAACGATTGAATTAATACAATACCTAAGGAAAAATCCACCTAGACTTCACTTGTTATTTGACTCTGAATCGGACGATTTATTCATTTGACTTGATCCGTAGAAATCCCTAAGTTATATTATTATCCCTCTTGAGACTAAAAACGTATAACCCTAGGTTGAATAATTGAAATCTTTTTCTAATTAACTCCCTAGGGTTGCATTAACTTGATCGATGGATCCCCTTATTAGGTTTCACCCTAATCCGGCAAAATTTTGTCACCCTATCTCTAGGCGCGCAATCAACTTCGCTTAATTATGACAAATGTAATTTTAGACATGGTCTATTCCTCCTCTGAATAAGAGATTAACTTGAATCAGTATCCTGGAATATCAAAACAAGAATTAAGAACACATAATTAAGAACAAGTCAAATATTTATCATACAATTCAAATAATAATAACAAGATCTATCTTAGGTTTCATTCCCTTTAGGTATTTAGGGGTTTTTGTTCATAACTAAAAAGGTAACATCTTAGAAGAATAATGAATACAAAACATAAAGAAAAGCCCAAAACTCCTGAAAGGAAATTGAGGGGAGATCTTCAGTCTTAATGATGGATTCGGCTTCTGAGATGGATCAATCGGTTTTCCTTGAGCAGTTCCCTACTTCTTTCCCTCCGTGTCCCCTTTTCCTCGTCCTCTACGGTGTATTTATAGGCTTTAGAATGCCTAAGAACCCTCAAAATTGGTCTTTTCTGAATTGGACTAAACTTGGGCTCGGCAGGGATACGCCCGTGTGCGATTACTTCAGGCCGTGGTCAAGCCTATTAAATAGGCACGGGCGTATGGTACACCCGTGCGAGTCGTGCTTTGATTCTGCCAAATTGACACAGCCGTGTGTTCTGCCCGTGTGAGGAAGTCCAGGCCGTGTTGATTTCGTACGTTGGCCCATTTTCTCCATTTTTGGCCCGTTACTCGTTCCTTTCACTCTCCTATGCTCACCTAAGTATAAAACATGAAATTAAGGCATTAGGAGCATCGAATTCACCAATATTAAGGAAAAATCATCCATAAAATGTGCTAAGCATGGGATAGAAATATGTATAAATTACGGTTTATCAAATACCCCCACACTTAAGCATTTGCTTATCCTCAAGCAAAATCCGCAACTCATAATCAAAATAAATTTTTCTCAGCTTATAATTTCTATCGATAATATCTCAAAATAATCAATAAGTAATCATACATTGAAAATTCAACTAAAAGAACATCAAAGTTTCAAACATTCCAAGTTGAGCATTTTATTATCAAAACATAGGTGTCTCCCCTCATCTAAGTAATTACCTTTGATTCAAAATATTACAGAGTTTCACATCCTCACTAAAGATTCACTCAACTCACTCGAGGTTTTTAAGGACAATAAATGAAGCACTCAATAGTCAATAATGAAAAGTCATTACCATAGGCTTGCATGAAACTCAAATCTCCACCACTATAAATTGAGATGAAACATCAAGCAAAAGGTCTTTAGAGGGTTGTAACGTGGCTTTGTTAGAGGGTGTGGTTACAAGCTGAAAGAAAATGTTAGAATCGAGATTGAATTGAAAAATTGCCTAACTAGAAAAAGTAATTAAACATCAATTGTGTACAACAGAGCTTTTTCTCAGAATATAGAATTTAACTTCTTTAGCTCAGAAGATCACTACTACTAATATGTATACATGTAATTTTTATTTTAAGAACAAGTCAAATTACAAAATAGAATAAAACATAGCTAAGAAACTAGTCCAACTCAAATCTCGACAAAAATGGGGATGAAATTAATCTAGAGGGTTTCAACAATAATGAGTTATGGATTAATGATGAGTGTAAATCAATGAATGGGTTGTTAGGCTCAAGAAGGTTCACTAAGGGTTAATTGTGAAGGTAGGCTTTTATGGAGTGAGTAGGTTAAACCTAATTACCTTTATCATTTTGACATATCAAATCAAATGGTGTGGTCTTGACATTCATAATCAAGCAAGTTTTAGAATAACAATTCAATACTGATGCACTTATAATGAAAGTGAGCATGAAAGAATTAATAGATGCTCTAAAAGCTCAAAATCTCACAAAAATTATGGCTTTTTGATGTTTAAACTTGTGAATTCCAACTCAAGGTAATACCTAAACTTGGGGGAAACACCCTAAAAGTTTTTAATTCTTCAAAAATCAACTTATCATGCTTGATTCCCTAATGTCTTAAAGTTTAAATACTTAATGCATAAATGCCTATTTTTTAGTTTAAGACATATCAATAAAAATCATAAATTAATCAAAACCCATTCTAATCATGGCATGAGAAGATCACATGAGAATAAGACAAAATTCAGGGATTTCTAATTACGATATAAAAGACCCCCCACAATTAAGATGTATATTGCCCTCAATGTACAAAGATAGATATATTGAAAAGATAGATTGATAATCAAAAGATAGGGAGAGAAGTGAAACTTCCTGAATGATGAATGAACTCTTTGAATTGAGGTTATGGAGAATAATCGACCAAAGCAATGATGAGGGTGAAGGAGGATACTCTGGTGGTGGTAGAGGTTGGGTTCCACAAATGCTGCGCCAAAAGAATATTATAACTCAAGTTGGCTATGGTCGTGGTCGAGCAGGACATGGCAGTCGTGGAGAACCTTTCCCAGTGGAGTTTCGAGTCCTTGAGTGATAGTGAGCTTTGGAGCTCTTTATAACTGTGATAGAATGAGGAACTCTTTTAGAAAATATATAAGGAAGAATAATTACTCGATAGGAAATAGCCGAAATTCAAAATTGTTAAATAAAAATTATAAAACCTAATAAAAATAAGCTTAAAGAAAAATAAAAAGTAGTATTAAAGTAGAATAAAAGTAAAAACATAAAATAATAAATAAAAGTTTTTAAACATCTTCATTGCTAGATGGTTCGCGAGGTGGGGGTGGCGATGAGATGTGGAAGTGCTGACAAATCTGCTGTAGTGTACCATCAATCTGATCGAAGCGCTGAAAACACTGTTGCTTGAATCGAGTTAGGCACTCAGAGATGTCGGCGTATGAAGCCACCGCATAAACTGGATGAGAGGGTGGTGGTGGCTGAGACGGTAGGTCCTCGTGACGTGGAGGGACTTCATCAGTAATGTCCTCGGGGGCGTCCTCCTCGGTGGATTGGACGAGACGATACTGAGGAGGGAAGGTGCCACGTCGTTTCTCGATCATCCTAATACTTAGCATGCTCGAGATGCCCTGTGGGGACATCTGGCCCATGAGAGTGGGGGCAGATGATTGGGCTACTGTGTTGAGGAGCCCAAAGTGCCGAGCCAACCGTGTCACATAGGGCCCAATGGAGATGACCCCCTTTTTATGCCGCTTCGTCTGATGTTGAATGGCGAGGGCAATGAAATAAGCAAGGTTTATGACGTTCCCGTGTGACATACACCATAGAAAGTAGGCATCATGAGTGTTGACGACGCTAGTGCTCTCTTGCCTTCCTATTAACGTGTGAGCCAAAATGGCGTGTAAGTACCTCAGAGATGGAGGGAGAGCTGATACCTTGGAGCGGCTAGGATTGTAGGAGGCAGCGCCTGGAGTGAGGGCGTTCCAACGTCGTGAAGAAGAGTGATCGATGTGGCAATTGAGAGCGTGGAGTTCATTCTCCTCCATAAACTCCTCAGTGTAAAGGCCTAGTGCGGTTCCGAACTCTGGGACGTTCAGCTGGCGGACTAGACTGCCGAGGCAAAATTAGATCGTTCCCGGGTCATCAAAGCGGGCCATCACGGTCTGGAGATGGAATGTTGAGTAGAGTTCCATCGTGAGTTTGAGATATGTCGGCTTGATAATCTCAAAAAAAAGCACCCAAGGATCGGTAGTGAGGAGGGCCCGAATGGCATCCGCAAGTTGGACTTGTTCTAGCGCAACCCAGTCTATACAGTGGCCCACTTCCAAGGGTCGGGCCCGTAGAATCTGGAAAATTTCTTCTTGGGGCTCAATGGGGAATTGCAGGAAGGGGTGACGAATTTTCGCGGTAGGACCCGAGGAAGATGACGCTCCATTACTTTTCTTCGAAGCAGGGACAGCGGCTTTCTTTCCTCATGAAGACGACATGGTATATCTGCAAGCAAAACCATTATTTCGTCGTAATGAATGTTCAAGGTAAGATGAAACAAATTCAAAAATGCAAAAGTCATAAATTAAAACTAATAATCTCAGTCACAACTACTAGCAATCTTAATAAAAACAATTAATTTTATGGTGTATCATTAGCATGATAATGGCAGATAATTCTATGTAGTATATTTTATTGACGGAAAATGTCAACTAAAAAGGTATGAGTCTTTCTATTATCCTAACCATAAATATGCATTGTAAACTAGTCAAATAGAGCAGATAGATCATACAATGAGTAAAAACTTCAACATGAAAAAAAATGATAACTACTCTCGATATGAAATTTGAGTGATAGAAAGATGAAAATGGCATGAAAAATGCAGATTACTATGATAAATAGCATTAGAACTCAGTAAAAGAAAAGAGAAAAGAGTAAACAGACGCTAGAAAAAGGAGAATGGGCGTCGAGAATGTGGTTGAATGCGGTGCATGGGAGTGGCAGGAGGTCGTATGAATCTGCAGCGGCTAGGGTTAGGGATTTTGGGTGAGGGAGATGATGAATAGTAAAGGGTATTTATAGATTTTGGGACACACGGCTAGGGAACACGCTCGTGTTCCCCAATTTTTGCCCGTGTGATTCTCGAATTTTGAATTTGAGTGTGTCTGACATTTGGCCCATGCTCGTGTTCCTTGGGCATGTGGGTGCACACGGTTGTGTCAAACGACCGTGTCTGTCTTCGTTCGCTTCTCCCACGCTCGTGTATGAAGGCCTACACCCGTGTTGTTTTGGTAGGTTCGCCCACGGTTGCTTGGCACGGGTGTGTCACACGCCCGTGTTAATTGGACAAGTTCAGCCACTGTTTCAAGGGACAGGCGTGTCGCACGCCTGTGTTGTTTTGGCAGGTTCGCCCACGGCCATGTTGCATGATCGTGGCAACTTATCGCTTCCCGTGTTAGGGAAAAATTTTACCTTATTTTCACACTGCCTAAGGCACGCCCATGTTCTTGGCCTTATGCGCTTTCGAAAGCTTGCGTTCCATGAGTCTGTTAGTATGTTAGATGTTTAAACTAAAATT
Organism: Gossypium hirsutum; assembly: GCF_007990345.1. Taxonomy (NCBI): domain Eukaryota; kingdom Viridiplantae; phylum Streptophyta; class Magnoliopsida; order Malvales; family Malvaceae; genus Gossypium; species Gossypium hirsutum. The sequence goes on from NC_053426.1 coordinate 89,648,254, forward strand.
TAAAGAAATTAATATTGTTAGTGCTCGGGTTGCCTCCCGAGAAGCGCTTATTTATAGTCTAAGCTCGACTTACCTCTCCATTGAATGGTCATGGTGGTTTGAGGAGTTTATACTCCTCATTCCTGGTGTGAATCTCATCAAAATAAGGTTTTGGGCGGATATTGTTTACCTTAAAAGTGCCGAACTTAGGATGACTTACCTCGACTGTACCGAATGGGAAAATGCTAAGTACCGTAAGAGGAATTTCTTCATTCAGTTTGGCAGTGACAATGTGAGGATTTGCGGCATCTAATAAAACTTTATCTCCAACCTTAAGTTGATTTGGAAAGGTATCGAGCTTATTCTGGTGTAGTTTTAGTTTATCGTGTGTTCTCAATTTATGTGTCCGCCATTCATCTAGCTCCTTAATTTGTAGCTTTCGTTCTTCATGAATAGGTCCTCTACTATTGCTTGAAAATAGCTCATGTATTTCCTTCAAATTCATTTCCTACAAAGTAGGTTGCACCGTATTGTCAGTTTTAGTAGAATGGTTTAGACAATCACCTTCAATTTTCGATGTGGTGCCAGAATTGCGAGCTTGAAGAGTGATTGTTTGTCTCCCACACGAAGTATGAGCTCACCTGTGCCAACATCAATAATCGTTTTAGCAGTTGCTAAAAAGGGCCTTCTTAAAATCAAAGGAGTGTTGCTATCCTCTTCTATGTCTAGAACAACGAAATTAACGGGAAAAATAAATTTATCGATTTTAACTAGCACATCTTCAATAATACCCCTAGGAAATCTTATAGTTTTATCTGCTAATTGAATGCTCATCCTAGTTTGTTTGGGTTTCCCAAGACCTAGTTGTTTAAACATTTTTTAAGGCATAACGTTAATACTAGCCCCTAAATCAGCTAATGCATTATTAACATCTAAACTACCAATTAAGCAAGGAATTGTAAAACTCCCTAGATCTTTCAATTTTTTGGGTAGTTTATTCTGTAGAATAGCTGAGCAAACTACGTTTAGCTTCACATGCGAAGCCTCGTCCAACTTCCGCTTATTTGCTAAAAGCTCCTTTAAAAATTTCATTGCGTTTGGCATCTGCGATAGAGCTTCAATAAACGGTAAGTTAATATGTAATTTTTTAAAGAGTTTAAGGAATTTACCAAATTGTTCATTTGAGCGGTCTTTCCTTGTCGCATTAGGGTATGGCACACGAGGTTTGTATTATGTACTTACCGGTTTCTGCTCATTGTGGTCTACCTCACCTTTACCTTTGCTTATCTCAGTTTCTTACCTTGGTTCTGGTTTAGGTGTGACTAACCCTTCCTCATCTTGACTAGTAATCGCGTTGAGTTGATCCCTTGGGTTAGATTCTGTGTTGCTTGGCAAGCTACCTTGTGGTCGTTCAGAAATCAACTTGGGAAGCTGTCCAATCTGAGTTTCGAGCCCTTGGATCGATGCTTGTTGATTCTTAAGTGCTGTCTCGGAATTCTAAAAACGAGTTTCTGTCATCGACATAAATTTTGTTAGCATCTCCTCAAGGTTCGGGTTTTTTTTCTCCTGGTAAGGTGGTTGTTGAAAACTCGGAGGATGTTGCGGCCTTTGTTTTCCTTAACCGCCCCACAAGAAATTGGGATGGTTCCTCCAACCTGCATTATAAGTGTTACTATATGGGTTATTCCGGGATCTAGAGTTATTGTTACCTATATATTGGACTTCTTCCTCCTCGATGTTAGGGTTGAAAGGTTGATATTCTGTGTATGCTCCTCCTCCATTCGAATCGCACCTCATCACTGGATGTACCTGAGTAGAACCACACAAACCATCAAACTTTTTATTTAAGAGTTCTACTTGGTTAGATAGCATAGTAACTGCGTCGAGGTTGAAAACACTGGCTGCTTTCATCGGCTTTGTTCTCATAACTTGCCACTGATAGTTATTCAATGACATATCCTCAATAAATTCGTAAGCTGCCTCAGGGGTCTTATTATTGATAGTTCCTCCAGCGGCTGCATCAATCATCTGCTGAGTCGAAGGATTCAGGCCATTATGGAACGTTTGAACCTGTAGCCAAAGTGGTAACCCATGGTGAGGGCATCTTCTCAAAAGGTCCTTGTATGTCTCCCATGCATCGTAGAGTGTTTCTAAATCCATCTGCACAAAAGAAGAGATATCATTATGTAATTTGACTGTTTTAGCCGGTGGAAAATATTTTAATAAAAATTTTTCGGTCATTTGTTCCCAAGTAGTGATTGACCCTCGTGGTAATGAGTTCAACCATTGTTTAGCCATATTCTTTAACGAAAAGGGAAACAACTGAAGACGTATGGCATCATCAGAAATTCCATTGATTTTAAATGTATCACAAAATTTTAGGAAATTTGCCAAGTGAACGTTGGGATCCTCGTCCTGCAAACCATCAAACTGAACAAACTATTGTATCATTTGAATTGTGTTAGGTTTTAGTTCAAAATTATTTGCAGCAATAGCAAGTCTAACTATACTTGACTCGGTTCCTGTTAAAGAATGTTTAGCATAAGCATACATAGTGCGCGGAGCAGGATTTTGATTAACAGCAATCGCAGGAGGTAGCGGATTTTCTTGGTTTTTAGCCATCTCCTCGATTGTGGTTTGAATATCGTCCTCTTGCTTGTTCTCCATGTAACTTAAGCTTCACCTTATTTCTCTTTGGTTTCTGCGAACTATGCGATCAATCTCACTGTAAAAAAGTAATGGTCCTGATGGGTTTTTTCTAGTCATAAACTATAAAAAACTGCCAGAAAAAGGGAAAAAGAAGAATTAGTAATAAAAATTAGAACAAAACTTAAATTGCAGTAAAAGTAAATGGCTAAAGTAATAAAAATCGAGTGTTCCTAATATCTTAGTTCCCCGGCAACGGCGCCAAAAAGTTGATACGTGATTTTCGTGACAGGTTTTAAATATTTATAATGAATCATTCTTGAAACTAACTATTATCACGATGAAGGCAAGTGTACCTATCGAACAGTAGTATAGCTTTAGCAAGACAGGATTGTTGAACCCAAAGGAATTAAAAGTACTAGTAATGACTGTCTTTTTATTGTCTAGCCTAAGAATAATGGGGTTTGTTTTAACTAACTAATGAACTAAACTAAGAATTCACAGAAAATAGAATTAGGGAATTACTTTTGGAAAAATGATTGAATTAAGACAATACCTAAGGAAAAATCCACCTAGACTTCACTTGTTATTTGACTCTGAATCGGACGATTTATTCATTTGACTTGATCCGTAGAAATACCTAAGTTATATTATTATCCCTCTCGAGACTAACAATGTCTAACCCTAGGTTGAATAATTGAAATCTCTTTCTAATTAACTCTCTAGGGTTGCATTAACTCGATCTATGGATCCCCTTATTAGGTTTCACCCTAATCCGGCAAAATCTTGTCAACCCTATCTCTAGGCACACAATCAATTTCGCTTAATTATGACAAATGTACTTTTAAATAGGGTCTATTCCTCCTCTGAATAAGAGCTTAACTTGAATCAATATCCTGGAATATCAAAACAAGAATTAAGAACACATAATTAAGAATAAGTCAAATATTTATCATACAATTCAGATAATAATAACAAGATCTATCTTAGGTTTCATTCCCCTTAGGTATTTAGGGGTTTTAGTTCATAACTAAAAAGGTAAACATATTAGAAGAATAATGAATACAAAACATAAAGAAAAACCCAAAACTCCTGAAATGAAATTGAGGGGAGATTTTCAGTCTTGATGATGAATTCGGCTTCTAAGATGGATTAATCGGCTTTCCTTGAGCAGTTCCCTACTTCCTTCCCTCCGTGTCCCCTTTTCCTCCTCCTCTACGGTGTATTTATAGGCTTTAGAATGCCTAAGAACCCTCAAAATTGATATTTTCTGAATTGGACTAAACTTGGGCTCGGTAGGGACATGCCCGTGTGCGATTACTTCAGGCCGTGGTCAAGCCTGTTAAATAAGCACGGGCGTGTGGTACACCCGTGTGGGTCGTGCTTCGATTCTGCCAAATTGACACGGATGTGTGGTCTTCCCGTGTGAGGAAGTCCAGGCCGTGTTGATTTAGTACATTGGCCCATTTTCTCCATTTGAGGCCCGTTTCTCGTTCCTTTCACTCTCCTATGCTCACCTAAGTATAAAACATGAAATTAAGGCATTAGGAGCATTGAATTCACCAATTTTAAGGAAAAATCATCCATAAAATGTGCTAAGCATGGGATAGAAATATGTATAAATTACGGTTTATCATGATTCTTGCTTTAATATTCCAGGATATTAATTCAGGTTCTTGATGTGCTTATTCAGTGGAGGAAAAGTCCCTGTTGAAGAGTAGATCATTCATAATAAAGTGGAGTTGCATGTAATCCCTGTTTAAGAGTAGATCATTCATAATTAAGCATAGTTGCATGCAATCCTAGAGATAGGACGACATAAATCTGCCGGATTAGAGTGAAATCTAATAAGAGAATCCATAGATCGAGGTAATGCGACGATAGGGGTTTTAATTAGAAAGAGATTTCGATTAATCAACCTAGAGTCAGTTGTTTTTAGTCTCAAAAGGGATATTAACATAAATCAGGGATTTCAACGGAATAAGTCAAGTGAATAAATTGTCTAAGTCAAAGGTAATAAGTGAAGTCTAGGTGGATTCTCTCTTGGGTATTGTCTTCTCCATTGGTTTTTCTAAAGTATTTTCCAACTTTCATCTCTTTCGTAATCTTAGTTAAATTAGAAAATTAGTTTAGTTTATAAACATTCTCTTAAATTTTAGGCTAGATAATAAAAAGATAGTAATTACTAGTACTTTTAGTCCTCGTGGATACAATATTTCCGGTCTCACCATAATTATACTACTGTTCGATAGGTGCGCTTGCCTTAAGTTGAATTTTTAGTTAGTTTTACGACCATCAAGTTTCTTCCACCATTGCCGGGAACTAAGATATTAGGAACACTTAATTTTTATTACTTTAGCCATTTTTTTATTTTTATTGCAATTTAAATTTTATTTTGCTGAAATTACTAAATTTTCTTTTATTTACTTCTGGCAGGTTTTTATAGTTTATGACTAGAATAAACCCGTCAGGACCTCTACTCTTTGATAGTGAGATCGAAAACATAGCTTGCAGAAACATATGAGAAATAAGGCGAAGCCTACAATATATAGAGGAATGGCAAGAGGACAATATTCAAACCACAATCGAGGAGATGGCTGATAATTAGAATAATCCGTTACCTCCCATGGTTGCTGCAAACCCAGTAAATCAGGATCCTACTCCTCGTACTATGTATGATTATACTAAACCTACTTTAACAGGAAGCAAATCGAGTATAGTTAGGCCTGCTGTTGCTGCAAATAATTTTGAACTGAAACCTAACACAATTCAAATGATACAACAGTTTGTTCAGTTTGATGGTTTGCAGGACGAGGATCCAAACACTCATTTAGCAAATTTTCTGAAATTCTACGACACTTTAAAGATCAATGGCATTTCTGACGATGCCATTTGCCTTCGGTTGTCCCCATTCTTATTGAGGAACAAAGCTAAACAGTGGTTGAACTCGTTACCTCGAGGGTCAATCACAACTTGGGAACAAATGACCGAAAAATTTTTACTAAAATATTTTTCGCTGACTAAAATAGCTAAATTAAGAAATAATATTTCTTCTTTTGTGCAGATGGATTTAGAAACACTTTATGATGCATGGGAGAAATACAAGGACCTATTGAGAAGGTGCCCTCACCATGAGTTACCCCTATGGCTACAGGTTTAGACTTTGTACAACGGTGTGAACCCCTCAACAAGGCAACTTATTGACACAGCTATTGGTGGAACATTAAACAACAAAACACCTGAAGAGGCTTACAAATTTATTGAAGAGATGTCACTGAAAAACTATTAGTGGCAAGTCATGAGAATGAAGCCGACGAAAGCTGCTGGTGTTTTCAACCTCGACGCGGTTACTATGCTATCTAACCAGGTATAACTTTTAAATAAAAACATTGATGACTTGTATGGTTCTACTCAGGTACATCCAGTGATGAGGTGTGATTCAAGTGGAGGAGGAGTACACACAGATTATCCAACCTTCAACCCTAGAACCGAGGAGCAACAAGTTCAATATATGGGTAATAATAATTCTAGACCTCAAAATAACCCATAAAATAACACTTGTAATGCAAGTTGGAGAAACCATCCCTATATCTCGTGGGATGGTTAAGGAAATCAAAGGCCACAACATCTCCCAGGTTTTTAACAACCACCTTACCAGCAGGAGAAGAAGTTGAACCTTGAAGAGATGCTAACGAAATTCATCTTGGAGTCAGAAACTCATTTTCAAAATACTGAAATAGCGCTTAAAAGTCAACAAGTGTCAATTCAAGGGCTCGAAACTCAGAGAGCACAGCTTGCTAAGTTAATTTCCGAATGACCACAAGGTAGCCTGTCAAGTAATACTGAAACTAACCCAAGGGAGCAGCTTAATGCGATTACTGTGTGAGACGAAGAAGGGTTAGTTGAACTTGAACCAGAATCGAGGCAAGGATAAGGTGGACCACTGTGAGCAAAAATCGGTAAGTAGAGAATATAAACCTCGTGTGCCATACCCCATTGAAACAAGGAAAGACCACAAGGATGAACAATTTGGTAAATTCCTTAAATTATTAAAGAAATTACATATTAACTTACCATTTATTGAAGCTCTTTTACAGATGCCAAACGCAGTTAAATTTTTAAAAGAGCTTGTAGCAAATAAGTGAAAGTTGGATGAGGCGTCACATGTGGATTTGAACGCAGTTTGCTCAGCCATTCTACAGAAAAAGCTACCCAACAAGTTGAAAGATCCAGGGAGTTTTATGATTCCTTGTTTAATTGGTAGTCTAAATGTTAACACTGCTTTGGCTGATTTAGGGGCAAGTATTAATGTCGTGCCTTATAAAATGTTTAAACAACTAGGTCTTGGGAAACCCAAACAAACTAGGATGAACATTCAATTGGCAGATAAAACAATCAGATTTCCTAGGGGTATTATTGAAGACGTACTTGTTAAAATTGAAAAATTTATATTGCTAATTGATTTTGTTGTTCTAGATATGGAAGAGGATAGTGATGTGCCTTTAATTTTAGGATGACCTTTTTTTAGCAACTACTAGGACTATCATTGATGTTGGCATAGGTGAATTGATACTTCGTGTAGGGGATGACATGATTACTTTTCAAGCTCGTGATTCTGCAAAAATATCTAGCAATCGAGATGATTCAGTTAACTTAAATAATGTTACAACTCAAACTTCTTTGTGGAAGTCCCCTAGGAAGAACATGATGGAGCCACATTCTAATCCATGCCACAAAAATAGAGCGACTCACGAAGAACGAAGGCTTCAGATTGATGAACTAGATGAATGGAGAACGCATGTCAAGGAGAAATCAAAAGCACACAATGAATCCAAGTGACACCATGATGAGTGTAGGGATGAAAATGACCCCCGAATTGCTACTTTAGAGCTTAATACAAATGGAGAGACTCCCTTTGCGGTAATGAACATCTTCCCACATGGTACAGTCGAGGTAACACATACTAAATTCAAAACTTTTAAGGTAAATAGTACTCGACTCAGACCTTATTTTAGTAAAATTGATAGCAGTAGTGAGGATTTTTAACTCCTCAATCCACTGTAATCATGCGAATGAAAGGTAAGTCGAGCTTAGACTCTAAATAAACGCTTCTCGGGAGGCAACCGGAGCACTATCACTAATAACTAGTTTATTTTAGCTATTTTTAGTATTTTTGTGCAAGTACAGTGGCCCACACAGCCTGGACACATAAGCGTGTCCTTGGTCGTGTGGAAACAGGGCTAAAAATCCCCCAAGTATCTAGCCACACGGTCATGAAGCCAATCCACACCGCCGTGCGATACGGGCGTGTCCAAGGTCATGTGAAAACTAGAGCTAATTTTTAAAATTTTAAATAAGTCAGAGAGCCACATGGGTAAGGCACACGGCCGTGTGTTAGGACACACGGGTGTGTGGGTACCACACAGGACCTCCACACGGGCGTGTCCTCAGGCCGTGTGACGATTAGACATTCAAATTTCGTAATAAACACGGGCTGGACGTGAACTAAACGGGCGTGTGACACGGCCGTGTGGCCCAACACGGGCCTCACACGGCCGTGTACCTTTTTAAAACCCCCAAGCCCTAATTCTTCTTCTTCTCCAAAACTTTCCCAACCCTAGCCACCGCAAGACCTAAAACCACTATTCTGGCAACTGTTTATCATTACCAAGTTCACCAGTACACCCTTTAACACTTCTCTATCCCTTTTCCTCACAGCACGCCCCAACACCCACAAAACCCAAGCCCGTGCCCTCTTTCTCCCATGTGCAACCCCTCCTCCCAGCTCCTTCGCACTGCATGGCCTAGCACACAAGCCCGTGCCCTCCCTGTTTACTACCATTGACCACCATACACCCCCTTGGCCTAAAATGACAAACACACGAGGTAAGAAGATTACTGTCTCCGCTTTAAAAAAGCGAAAGGGTCCTGGCGGAACCTCATCGAGCGCCTCGACCAAAGCTCGTCACCCACTACTTCGATTCTCGTCAAGCCCATAGGATGACCTGTTTCAGCTTCTTCACGTGCGACCACTAGGAGTGGGCCGATGTATTGATTGGACCGCTTTGGTGTGACAGCCCTAAATTGACCCTAGTCGGAAAGTGGTTTTGGGACCACGAAACCGAGTCTTATAAATAATTAAAAGTTATATTCTGTGTTTATGATGTGACTAAATGCATGTGTGAAAGTTTCATGCATTAATTTGATCATTTTTATGTGAATTTATTAAAATGGACTTATATGAAACATTGTTGGAAAGTGAGAGGTTAATCTTACAATGGTCTAATAGTACATGCATTGAAAAGAGTGGTTTTGCATGTCAATTTACCCATGATAAACATAGTGTCCAGCCAAGGAAAGATAATGCTCCACTAATTCAAAATTAAAATAATTTTGTATTAACAAATGATTTAATAATTGTAATAAAAGGAATTAAATAAAAGAGAAGAAAGAGGATGGTGTTCATCTTCTTCTCATACCTCTCTCAAGTCGAAACAAAGATGAAAAAGAAGGGAAAACTTACCTAGAGCAATTCGGCATTCATCTTTAGCTATTAGGAGGTAAGCTTTGAATTTGTTGATTTGGCTTTATAATATGCTAAGTTAAATTGTGGATGCACTCTTGGTAATGTCAAGAAAGTTGAGATTTCTTATGGTGATCTGAGCAATATGCCGAATGATTAAGTGTTGGAATTAGGGGTTATTTTCATGTTGTATGGAACAATGGGGGAATGACTAGAATGGGGTAAAGATTCTTGGATGAGTGGCTTAGAGGCACCTTGTACATTCGATCAAAGATTGAGTCTATTTAGAATGTTAATTTCTTCCTCTATGATTATTTTCCTTGCATGTTAAATGGTTCTTGATAAGGCCAAATGAGTTATGAAAGTTTTTATAAATGTATGAAGTTCAAGGTGCAAAAATAAAAAAATTTTAGTCTTGATGCTATGAAAAATTCGGTTGAAATATGGAGAATGAGAGCTGTCATTTAGGTTAAGACCAAAGGAATGATCAATAGGCATTAAAGGGTTAAATGTGTGAATTTAAGGTATAAGAACCTATAGGTAATTACATGGGTAATGTTAAAAATTAATGTGGTATATTCGGCCATGTAGAGTATATCCTAGAGATATTATATTTAATTCCCTATAATCGGCTAAATGGGTGATAATGGTTTATAATGTTGAATTGAATTATGATTATGTACATTAGAATTAGATATAACAAAAAACTATGTGAATTTGGATGCAATATTACATTCGGCCTAGAGGCATTAGATGAACATTTGTGGAAATCTCAAAGTCTTGAATAATGGTGATTGTAAGATGATGTAAAAATCATTGAATTATATGTATAAGTAGTTAGCAAAGTGATTAAACTACCGAATTTAATTATTAAATGAGTTCTAAGCTTGCTGAATTTTGAGATGTGATTGGGAGTAAATTTGACATGAGCATATTTTGTTAATGATATATTGATAAATGTTGAGTTATGATACCATGATATTAACTTAATTATCAAATTGCCGAATGCGTTTATAATTAAGTAAGGTTAATAATAGAGCAATGAGTGGCTAGTAGAATCTAGTAGTCTTCTTGTTATATTCGGCCATGAGTTTGTATAATTGGTTTGTAATAGATTAAATTTGTTTATTCAAGCTCAAGAGCTTAGGGAGTCTAATTCGGAAAAGAGAAAAAGCTACCTAACCGAATAGTCGATCTGTAATCGTTCGGCAATTTCCGAGGTAAGTTCTTAAGTATTTGAGTTTGATTCCTTTATAAGTTTTAAGTGATTAAACGTTGAGTAAATTCAATCATAATAGGACATAATGAGTTGATTTAATAAGATATGATGTGGCCATGATATGTTTTAAACTCAAATGGTGAGTTCATAAGTGTTTGGACTTGGAAATTTAAGAGCAAATTGTAATATTTTGCTTAGGACAACAGCAGTAACGTGATTTTAGAAAATCACCATAAATTGATGGTGTGGAATTATAGGCTGAATAAAATATGTAATCAAATCTTAATTAGTCTAGTTTCTTATAAAAGAGACCGTGTGAGCAAAGAAATTTCCTATAAAGAGATATTTAAAGTTGAGTGAGACGGTGTCAGAATGACTCCGAAATCCCCTGTTCGGTTTTTAGAAAATCATTATAATTTGTAAAAAAATGGTTATAAGATAAAATTTGTATGCTTAGACTCCTTAATGAGTCTAGTTTCAAATGAAATCAAATAGAACACATTTTTAATTCTGTACAATGAGAAATTTGATTCATAGTGAAGAATGGTCAGATTAGTCAAACAGTGAAACAGGGGAAACTTTAAGAAAAATCTGGTATTGATTGGACAAACCTAAAATTCTGAAAATTTTATGGATGGAAGGTATATGAGTCTATATTCAGGGAAAATTAACGGCAATTGATTTTGAGTTTTTTAGCTCCAGTTATAAATAATTTAGTGACTATTGCTCAGGAAAACAGCTTGTAGTGAATATGTGAATTTGTTGTAAACATTGATGAAACTATTTGAGTTGCTTATAAGCTATTGCTGAAATTGATGTATAAGATATGTATATGTGGTAAAGCCGAATTGCTAATGTGAAATATGTATGAGATATGTATATGTGGTAAAGCCGAATGGCTAATGCGAAATATATATATGAGATATGTATATGTGGTAAAGCTGAATGGTTAATGTGAAATATATATATGAGATATGTATATGTGGTAAAGCCGAATGGCTAATGTGAAATATGTATGAGATATGCATCTATGGTAAAGCCGAATGGTCAATGTGAAATATATATATGAGATATGTATATGTGGTAAAGCCGAATGGCTAGTGTGAAATATGTATGAGATATGTATATGTGGTAAAGCCGAATGGCTAGTGTGAAATATGTAGGCGATGTGTGTATATTGTGGCCGAATGACCAAATGTGAAAGGTGTGTATTATTAGATTTTTGATGAGGCAAATGAATTACAAATATGACAGTCGATGTGAATGTTGTAACACGTGATTAAATGTACATGAAACTTGGAAATATATTCTGGGTAAGACCCGATGACTACGTGTGGAGATTATGTCCGGGTAAGACCCGATGACTACGTGTGGAGATTTTGTCCGGGTAAGACTCGATAACTTCGTGTGGAGATTTCATCTGAGCTAAAGGTCTCGCCGATAATCTGAGTAGAGGTTAAAGCTATAAGACTTCGTAATAAGAATTGCTTATAAATACCTTCAATGCGAAAGGTTAAACAGGTATGTACTCCAAGTTTATATGTGAGCTTGATTTGAACTAAATCATAAGGTAGTTATGTGATGCATACGAGTGCAATCTATGAGACTATTCCTATGATTATGTGACATCGGATCAGTGTGAGAGGTTATGTGAAATTATACAATATATCTATGTCACATGAGCTCACTTTTATGTGAAAGTTTATCTGCCTATTGTATATGATGAGATGTGCATATTCGGTAAAGGGATGGTATGCCCGAAGGAAGAGTGAAATAAAAATACGAACAACTATGTTATAATTTGATTGTTATCTGTTGACACTGCTTAAAACTTACTAAGCATTGTAATTCTTACTCCGTTTACTTTGTTTTCTCTGTTTTATAGATCTCATTTCGAAGCTACAGGCTCGGGGATCGTCAGCAACTAGTCACACTATCACTATCCACTGCTTGTTACTGTTATGTTTAGAATTATTTTATGGCATGTATAGAATAGACCAGTGGCCGAAGAATATTTTGGTTAATGTATATAAGCCATGCGAAAATGGCATCTTTTGAATGTGTACTTATAGAAGTTTAAATTGTATCCCTGACTGTATTTAGTACTTATCTAAAGGAATGTTCAAAAAAAAAATTACTGTTCTGATATGAGTTTCAAGTCCGGTAATTCCCCTTTACCTATTCCGGCGACGGATACGGGATTGGGGTGTTACATTTGGAGCAAGTCCAACTTGCTCAACTTGTTTTCTTCCGTCTCATACTGTGCCATGGGATCGATTCTTTGCAATTATCGAGCCCACCTATTTGGAGCTGACATTGGAGTTCTGAACTACCTTCCACCTACAACACGTGATGAACACACATGACGAGGCTGGTACTATCATTTTTTAACTTGGTGGACTTGTCAGGCATATGAGTGTACCCGAGTTTGGAGCTGATTTTGGTCTTTACACGGAGGAGCTCATGGCTTCAAAAAATTTCCTACAGCTTCATCGTTACATACACTATTCACCATCTTACTGTTGGGCCGACCTTACAGCAAGCACGGTTCCCTATGACGCAAATCGCTCGAAGGCAACTTCTCTCCCTCCAGCACTACGCTACATTCATGCCATCTTGGCCTATACTTTGACAGGGAGGAGAGAGAGCACCGGAGTAGTTAGCACCACAGACGAGTACTTCCTATGGAGCATGGCGACTGGCCATGTATTTGACTTGGCATATTTTAGCGCCCTCGCTTTTCGCCACCAGACGGATCGCTATAGGAGGGGCCCTATCTGCCTCGGCCCTTACGTGACTCGCCTTTCTCAACACTTCGTCCTCTTCGACACTCCAGAGATGTCATTGACACTCATATTAGTTGGCCGGATGTCTTCGCAAGGAATTTCTAGCAAGATCCACATACAGATGATAAAGCGACGCCGTGGAGTTGACCCTCCTCAGTACAGACATGTCTACTCTACTAACCAGGATGAGCCAGAGGACATTACTGACGATGTCCCTCCCCCTCACGAGGACCCATCCCCACCACCACCGAGTCACCGAGTCTTGCTGCGACTTTGACAGATTTAACCAAGTGATTCACTCGCTTTAAGCAGCAGTGTTTCGAGCGATTTGACAGCATCGGTACCACTTTCTGACAGATTTGCCACCACCTCCATATCTCCTTTCCAGCGCCACCGGCTCATGACTCTGATGATGAGGACCTTTGAGACCCTTTTATTATTTTTATTTTTAATTTTATTTCCTTTTTTTATTTTTGAAGACTTATGTTTTATGTTTTAAACTCTGCTTATCTTTATGATTATTATCGAATTATACCTTAATTCTCTTCCACAGTGGTGTTTATTTTCTTATTAGTACCTTAGAATCATGCCTTTTATTCGTCTTTCTCTACAATTCTTGCTTTCGCTACTCCAAGGATCTCATCCAAATATTCAGGGCTGTTTCGCTTCTCTTCCTCGCTTCTAATATTATGCTTATACTGTTATTAACTATCTTTGTACATTGAGGACAATGTACATCTTAAGTGTGGGGAGGTTATCTATGTGATTATCAGAAAATCCCTGAATTTTTATCTTGTTCTCAAATAATTTTCTCATATCATTATTGGAGTAAATTTTGATTGATCTATGATTTTTATTGATATGTTTTGAATTAAATCATAAGTAACTTTGCATTGATTTTTTAAACTTTAAGACATTAGAGAATCGAGTATGATAAGTTGAAATTTTTGAAAATTAAAATTGCTAGGTTGTTTCCCTGAATTGAGGTATTATCTTGAAGTTTCAAGTTTACAGGATTGACATCAAATACCCATAATTTTCGTGAGATTTTGAGCCTTTTAGAGCATATATCTTTCTTGCTCACTGATTTTATTGGTTATGAGTGTGTCAACATTAATTTGTTATTCTAGAACTTGCATTGATTATACATGTCGAGACCACACCTTTGATTTGATATACAAAAATGATAAAGACACTTAGGTTTTAACCCATTTACCCCATAAAAAGCCTACGCTCATAATTAACCCTTAGTGAACCCCTTTGAGCTTAACAAACCATTTTTTTTAATTTACCCTAAATTTTAACCCCTATATCATACTTTTTGATTCGTTGAGAATTTTTCCTAATTTATTGAATCCTTTTTTTTGAGATTTGATTTGGTTAATTACCTAGCTATTTTCTTTCATTCGAATCATTTAATTCTCTCTTATACTTGTACTTGTTCTTATTTAAAAAAAAAGAAACAAATATACATACATACATACATATTGGTAGTAATTCTTTGTTTTTGAGTTTAAGTATTTAATTCCATATTTTGAAATGAAGCTCATGTTTATTCAATTGATATTAGTTATTTTTCCAGTTAGGTAATTTATCAAGTTAATCTTGATTCTAACCGTTTCTTTTTCAGCCTTTATCCACACCTTAACTCAAAGCCCCATTACAACCCTTCAAAGACCTTTTGATTTGTGTATCATCTCATTTATAGTGGTGGAAATTTGATTTTCATGCAAGCCTATGGTGATAACTTTTCATGTTTGACTAATGAGTGGTTAATCATTGAACCTTAAACACATTGAGTGATTTGAGTGAATCTTTAGTGAGGATGTCAGCCCTTGTCAATTTGGAATTAAAGGTAATTACTTAGATAAAGGGGGATGCCTATAATTTTATGATTAAAATGCTCATCCTTGACTATTTGAAACCTTAATGTTCTTTTAGTTAAATTTTCAATGTGTGACTGCTTGTGGATTATTTTGAAACATTATTGATGAGAATTATAAGTTGAGAAGAATTTATTTTGATTGTGAGTTGAGGATTTTGCTTGAGGATAAGCTAATGCTTAAGTGTGGGGATATTTGATAAACAGTAATTTATACATATTTTTACCCCATGCTTGGCATATTTATGAATGAATTTTCCTTGGTTTTAGTGAATTCGATGCTCCTAATCCTTTAATTTCATGTTTTATACTCAGGAGAGCTTAGGATAGCAAAAAGGGCGAGAAACGAGCCAAAAACGGATAAATTGGGCTTAAAACAGTGTTTCACACCACTTAGGCACTTCCACACGGGTAAACCACACGCCCGTGTGAGGCACACGGGCAAACCACACGCCCGTGTGTCATGGCCGTGTCGACTAGAAACCAACTTAGAATTGCACACAGTTTGAGCACTTGAACACGGAGTGGCACACGGCCGTGTCCCTGTCGAACCGAAGCTTAGTTCTATTCGAAAAAGGGCACTTTTGAGGGTTTTGAAGCACTCTAAAGCCTATATAAACACCCTAGAAGAGGATTAAAGGGGACACACAGAGTTGGAGGTAGAAAATACTTGTGAATAGCCATCGGAATCACTTCGGAGCCAGGATCTACATCAAGATTGAAGATTTCTATCCAATTTCCTAGAAGTTCTTTGGGTTTCTTTATTTTTGTTGTTTTCCAAACTTTGAGATGTTTTCCATTATTATTATGAACTAAACTCCCTAAATACCTAAGGGAGATGAAACCTAAGACGAATCTTATTACTCTTTGATTTATATGATAAATATTTGTTCTTATTCTTAATTGTGAGTTTTAATTCTTGCTTTAATATTCCAGGATATTAATTCAGGTTCTTGATGTGCTTATTCAATAGAGGAAAAGTCCCTATTTAAGAGTAGATCATTCATAATTAAGCGGAGTTGTATGCAGTCTTAGAGATAGGACGAGATAAATTTGTCGTATTAGAGTCAAATCTAACAATGGAATACATAGATCGAGTTAATGCAACAATAGGGGTTTTAATTAGAAAGAGATTTCGATTAATCAACCTAGAGTCAGTTGTTTTTAGTCTCAAAAAGAATATTAACATAAATCAGGGATTTCTACAGAATAAGTCAAGTGAATAAATCGTCTAAGTCAAAGGTAATAAGTGAAGTCTAGGTGGATTCTCTCTTGGGTATTGTCTTCTCCATTGGTTTTTCTAAAGTATTTTCCAACTTTCATCTCTGTCGTAATCTTAGTTAAATTAGAAAATTAGTTTAGTTTATAAACATTCTCTTAAATTTTAGGCTAGATAATAAAAAGATAGTAATTACTAGTACTTTTAGTCCTCGTGGATACGATATTTCCGGTGTCACCATAACTATACTACTGTTCGATAGGTGCGCTTGCTTTAAGTCAAAATTTTAGTTAGTTTTACGACCATCACATTTCATTTAGTGTCATCAAGCCAGCTAGGGGATCGAAGATGGTCGAAGATCCATTCGCACTATCAAATTATCGTTTTTGGTATTTATGATTCCATTATTTTGAGTTATGACATGTATAGGGGCTTGGTCTTTTTGCGATATGTATCATTATTGATTTGGCCAAGTGTGTTGGCTTGTAATGGTAATTGATTCATTTTGTAAATGGCCATATGGTATTGGCTAATATTGGTTAAGTATATATACATATGATGATGCCTTTCATGGATGTGGTTATTGCATGTTTGTGATGATAAGTATAAGATGTATGTGATAAAAAAATATCATGAAATTGATGTGTGGATGTCTTGGTTGTGGCTGAATTGGTAGTGTGTTTAAGCTTGGATTGGAGTTGTTTGATGTTGTGTAGGTTGGTGCACGTATGGGTGGCAAAAAGGCTTCGTAAATAGCCTTATTTTTGTCCACACCGATGTGTCTAGGCCGTGTGTGAGACATGGCTTGCCCATCGGGTGTGTGATCCGGCCGTGTGTCCCCTACTTTTTTAATTTTAGCTTCGAATTAGGCACACGGTTAGAAACACGGCGGTGTGTCTCAGCCGTGTGAAGGACATGACCCAGGGACATGGGCGTGTGCCCAGGGCGTGTGACGTCTGCACCTAATTTGTGAAAAATTATGAAAATTAAATTGCCCACACGGCCAAGAATATGGGCGTGTGCCTTGACCGTGTGACCTTAATTTGTTAATGACGTCATAAACAGAGATTAAACGGGCTCAGGACATGGGTGTGTCCCAAGCCACACAGGCGTGTGAGACCACACGACCTACCCACACGGGCGTGTGACCCTCCGAAACATGAAAATTTTCTAAGTGTTGTAACAATTTGAAAAGTTTTCGATTTAGTCCTAAACTACTCCCAATGTATGTTTTGGGCCTCGTAGGCTCGTGATAGGGATGGAAATTTATGTCTCGATTCTGCATAATTACTTGTGTATAAGTCCTGTAATGCGTCGTGCCCTATTCCGACGTCGAATACGGGTAAGGGGTATTGCATCTCAAGTTAGAGAGTTACATGGGTATGGACACGGGCTGGGATACGGCCGTATGCCTCACATCAAATGTACACATGGCTTGGGACATGGGCATGTCTTCTAGCTGTGTAAGCTACAAGGCTTGGCCACACAGGCGTTTGTTCCCTGCATTTGTGAAAAATTTTCTTGAGTACTCGGTTTAGCCTCGAACTAATTTTAATGATTATTTTGGACCTCGAGGGATTATTTTAGAGACTATGTGAATGTTTACGAATGGTTTGTGATTTGAATGAAATATGTGCATGAGATGTTTGATTTATTAAGTTATAAGTCCGGTAATACTCTGTAACCCTATTTTAGCAACGGACACGGGTTTAGGGTGTTACAGAAAACACGTCACAGGACTAGCGTTTTCATCGAATATCTTCAAAACATGCTTCAAATCTCTAAAAAAAAATTGAGAGTTAAGTTACTTTTTTTTGTAGATTTTATTAAAATGTTAATGAAAACTCGTTCATCTAGGTGAGTTTCCTTGGTGACGTGGCAGGAACGTGCACCTAGATGGATATGCTTTCCACTAATAGCAGGGAAACTCGCCTAATTGGACAAGTTTTCACTAACATTTTCATAAAGTCTGCAAAAAAAAAAGTACCTGACCCTGGGAATATTGAATAAAATCTAAAGCATATTTTCAGACATTGAATACCCTCTTAGGATGCGGCTGATGAAATTATTTGATCTATTAAACTCATTTTCAAGTATCAAAGAGCATTTCAGTATCATTATTTTATGAAAGCGCGTATTCAAAAATGGATTTTGATGCATGCATTCTGTCTTTCATTGTTTTATTTTGCTATTAAAGTACCGAGATATTCAGAACTTAGGCATGCAACAAATTTATATCATACATCGAAGATGAGTTGCCAGATCGTCTGCATTTCTTTTCTTCAGATAACTGTCTGAATATTTTTTTGTTCTAAATATCCAATTCATTTTAAATTGAAATGAGTCGATGGGTGAAATTCATCATTTATTACGATGATCAAATCTGTAATACAGAAGTCAAGGTTGTACTTGCTGGAGCCCAGTTCGTGGAATTAGCTTTCAACTGTACTATTCAATTGCGTGAGCTACGGACTAGAATTAGGAGGAACGTTGAGGGTTCAAGTTGGGGAAGAATTTTGAGCTTGCAATGTAGATATATGACATCGGTTGACCCCTTAAGTATGAGCTATTTGATGTGAAAGGCAAGCTGAAGTTGGAGGAGGATATATCATCGTACTGCTCAAGAAAAAATGCTGTAATGGAGTTATATGCTGAGTTTGTCGAGGTTGATGGATTTGGTCTGTCTTCAGCCACCATTGTGACTAATGTTAGAATTGAAGTTGAAGCAGAAAGTCCTACTAGTGGGTTCACTAGTTTGTTAAAAAGCTCCTATTATGATGTCTTCGAAACATCAATGGGTAGATATTCTTTGATTTTTAACACTGATTTAAACTTCGGGGACCACTGTTAGTCGGGGTATAAGCGTAACTCAAACTTCGATTCTTGGGAATGACATCCAATCAATTCGTCTAATTTCAACTTCAGTGGATCAATATCTTGGAGTGGAAGCATTTATACAGGGGGCCATCAACCTACACCTATTCGCCCATACACATGGAGTATAGAAGAACCGATGACTTACTCCCTACTATCAGGTCTGATTAGGGTACATCAAACTCTTTGATTGAAGATGAAAATAAAGGTGCAGATGAGGAAGAAGGGGCAGCAGATGCAGTTGACGGATCAGAGTCAAACCCCAATCCAATTTGACAATCCAATCCAAACTGAGCCAGAACCTTGCAATTCTGGTGATGATGATTTTGACAATGCTTTGGATTCAAATCTGTGATTTAGGGCATATGAACCTTTACTCCACTTGACCAACATAGACCTCTCCACTGAGGGTGGTTTAAAGTTTCAATAGCTACCGCACAGAACACTTGGCAATGCAAACTCATCATCAGATATTTGAGTATTGGAAATTGGTATGGAATACCCCAACAAAGATGCTTTTCTTGCTACACTAAAGAGGTAAAGCTTCAAGAACAGTGGGAACTATCACGTCACAAAATCTCGTTTAGAAAAATTTGAGGAAAAGTGCATAATGCGCGACGAGAGGTGAAAATGAAAAATCATGGCATCTTTTTAAAAGAAGACTAACTTGTGGATGATAAAGAAGTATTCTGGCCCGCATACTTGTGTTGTAGTTGGTGTGCGATGCGATCACCCGATTTTCTAAAATGATGTAACAAGACCTGGGTATTCATTTTTTCCAATAACGTAACTTTAACTTGTAATTTACAGGTGTAAGTCATGATCATCTGAGGCAAGACACCGACATGATATCTAAAATTATTCTACCTATGGTGAAGGCAAGTCCTAGGATTTCTATTCTGGTGTTGATTACCAACATCTGTAACCAGTACAATTACACTTTATCGTACTACAAAACATGAGTCGCAAAACAAAAGGCTATGGATAAGTTGCATTAGGACTAGGACATGTCGTACAATGATTTATGAGAATGGTGTCAAGTAATGTATCAGTACATACCATGATTCATAATTGATCTGGAAATGCACCTAGCGTACTTCGGAGATCTTCTGGTTATTGGAAAAAGAGTATTCCACCGATTCTTTTGGACCTTCGATCAAAGTGGGAAAGATTTTTGGAACTTCAAGCCTTCGGTGCAAATTGATGACACTTGGCTATACGGAAGGTACCAACATTTTTTGTTAATGGCTATTGCCCAGGATGGTAATAGTAGGATTCTTCCTATAGTGTTTGCAATAACTCCCTCCGAAAATGTAGATGACTGAGATTTCTTCCTTAGTCGATTGAGCAGTTGTGTTTTCCCATATCTCAACGTATGTGTCATATTTGATAGGGGAACCAAAATCTTGTCCACTATTAAGTGTTAGGGTAACCTTTGGGATCACACCCACTAGAGGTATTGTATAAGGCATGTCAACTAAAAATACTATTCAAAATGGCCTTTGGAAAGTGAGCGAGATCAATGTATTGCATGGGTACATAGTTTCAACTTTATCCGTAATCATGCTAAACCATATATCATCGTATATTTTTTTGCATTTATGGGTATATTTTTCTCGATAGGGTACAAGCTCGTCCAATACCATTTCCATGAGATGTTGGATAACTTGCATGCCATCAATAGTGCGGGTACGGGCTACCTCGCCAACATTCCTTTCAAAAAATAGACGCAATTATATGACAAGGGTATATGTATGGGCACATGACGTTGAACTTAATTGAATGTATCAATTTCATATTAAAGGGGACATGCCATTTGCCAATATCCTCGGTTGTCAAAGAAACATATTTTTGCTTGGTTGCATTATTTGCAAAATGGGCCATAACATATGCTTGGTAAAGCGAGCCGTACATTTGGTGTTAAGATTTCATGCAAGAAATTAGACGAAATACAACAAGAGCAAACACTATAGATGTAGTGTGTCACTCGCATCGAAACTTCCAATTAAGAGTCACAGAGTATGCTAGGCCTGACTAGGACATGTAAGGAGCATCACACCTGTCTACCTACCAGCAAGGACTTATGATTGTGAGAGATTCTAGGCACGTCGATTCCCATGCACACATATAATTGTCGCATGTGCAAATGTACGGGTTGAGTACATGTAACGCCCCAAACCTATCTACATCGCCGGATTAGGGTTAAGAAGCATTACTGTACAATCAAAAACATTTAAACATCATATCATTCAACATATTAATACTATCATAAACTATTCATTCACATGCATATGATCCCTAAATCGAGCCCTTGAGACCCTAAAAATAGCTTAAGAGCAATTTGGGACTAATTTGAAACAAAATAATAAGTTTAGAAAAAGGTTTCAAAAATTGGAAATAAGAGTTACACGGCTGTACGGCCAGGCCGTGTAACTTCGAACAAGGGACATATGGCCATGTCCCAACCCGTGGCCTCACCCGTGTAACTCTTTGAGTAGGGTCACACGATTTTGTCACACGCCCGTGTGCCAAGTCGTGTAACTCTCTGAGTTGCTCCACATGCTCGTGTGCCAGGCCGTGTGTTAGGTTGTGTAACTCACTGACTTCAACCCTAGGGAATCCTCAGATGACATAGGTCATGTCGCCAGGCCATGTGCCTCACACGGTTGAGTCATACGTCCGTTTCTCAGGCCGTGTGAACCCAAAATTTACCTAAAAGTAAACCACTTCAAAACCATTTCATGCATAAACATTCAATCCAATTATGCACAATTTTAAGGGACCAAAACATGATCCAAGCATACCTATAAAACCCATTTCCAAGACCCTAATTCGACTAACCAATATGCTATTTAAAGGCACCACAATTAACATCCAAACATCACTTACCTAAACATGTTCACATGCCTCATTTCATGCATACAAACCTAGTCCATTTAGGTACTAAAACATGCCACATTTAACCATTTCCAAACCATTCAAAACATACCACAAGAGCCATATTTACAAGTTTTAACAAGTAACCGAAATGACTACATTTGATAAACATAAAAATGCACCAACCAAACATAATCTTTAAGACCTAAACATATCAAAGCACCAATACACAACATCCTATACATGCCACAATAAACCTTGGCCAAAATGCTAAAAAACTACTGAGTTAACTGTTGGATAGTGTGATGGATCTTTGACAAGCCTCTAACCAAATCGAGCTTCCGATGATCTATAAAAAAAAGGAAAGAAATTACGTAAGCAATAAGTGCTTAGTAAGCTCTTATAAACCAAAACTTAACTTACCTTTTCATTTGCACAATATAAAGCATAAGTATAATATCAGCCAAAACCATAAACTTGGCATAAGCCTATACAACATCATAAAATTCGTAAGTTAGTACACTTGTACATGATCCAAATGAATTTAACCATAAGATAAGTAAATTTCCATATGAAATACATCATTGAATTCATAAATCCTTTCTATAATATTATGTTTAATTCCATTTAAACACTTACCAATTCATTTCCTTTTCTTCCTTGTTAAACAGTTTAGAATTACATCAGATACACGGGAAAGCTCACACGAAGTGTGCCTTTACACATAGCCGTAACCTTTCCTTTACACCATTGCTTACACAAGCTAGGAAATGGGCTTGCGCACAAGAGCTGTAACGCCCCGAATTTGGGCCTAGAAATATTGAGCCTTTAGTATAGGTCCGTAAGAAGGTTGTATATAAGCATTTAATTGTACAAGGAAATGACACAATTTAATGTCTGCTTTAGTGGTTAATGGCCCTGAGAAGTGTTGGAGAAATCTTGGGTTCAAACCTGGGCTTTAGCAAAAATTTTGGTAATAAGTGAATAAAACCCTAGGTGCTTAGATGAAGGCCTTTTAAATTATTGTGGTAAATAAATGACACAAGTGGTGGTGGCGTCATTAAGGTTGCAAGGGAGCCTGAGTTTAAGTCTTGGCTCTTGCAATTTATTTTGGTATTTCTTTTAAAGGAACCTGAACTCTGGCCTATAGACCTTATATTCAATTGAGGATAAAATATGACACAGAAAGAGCCTGTGGTAGAGTGGCAAGGTGGCGTGTTGTGTAACTGTGAGGTCTAAGGTTCAAGTCTTGGGATGCGCAATAGAGTATTTATTTTGCTGTTTGAGCTGTATAGGAGGTGGAGTTGGACTAGAACTCTGTGGTTGAGGTGGTCATAAGAAAATAAGGAATTGTCCTAATGGGTGAAAGTAATCCCACATCGGGAAGCTAACATCGGAATTGGTGAGAAGCTGGCTTTAAATAGAGCAAACCAGATGAGTTGGTGAAAAAGAAAAAAGGTGATTAAGACCCAATGCAGGATGTGCCAAGGTTGGTGATCGTGGAATTCAGCCCGTTCTCATAAACAGGTGTGTATTCACGCTACTCTTTGTTAGAAATCGGCAAAAGTTGAAAGCCGCCACGAGCGTTCTCGTGTGCTGGGGCTGTTCTAGGCCTCAATGGGCCGAATGGGCACAGGCCCGCTTGTGTAAATCTAATTGTTAGGTAGGAAGTAGTTGGGCCTGATAGGCCATATGAATGTGATTGGGCCTGATGGGCCATGTGAACGAGATTGGGCCTAAAGGGGCCAAATGAATAAGTATGGATCTGTTAGTGTTTAGTAAAGGGGTTGTAGACCTAGTTTTTGGTAACTACTCAAGCAGACATAAAACTTAAATAATTAATTAATCGCGACCGTGGATGAGTCATAAGGTTAAGGTGTGGCAGTGGGTATATACATGTCTAGGATTGGATCTAGGGAGAGCTTGGTACTTAAGCAGTCTTAATGACTCACCTCCTCTTCTCTGGAATCCTACCTGGTGCATAGTATCTGTTCACTTTAGCCAACTAGGACTTGTTAACGGGCCAAGATAAGTAATAAACCCATAATAAAGAGAAATTACCGAAGTACCCCCGATTTATAAAATTATCGAAATACCCCCAGTTTGTAAAATTACCGAAATACCCCTAATTTGTAAAATTACCGAAATACCCTCGATTGTGAAACTACTAAAATACCCTCAATTTGTAAAATTATCGAAATACCCTTGTAGTGTAAAATTATCGAAATACCCTTGTAGTGTAAAATAACCGACATACCCCTGTAGGGTAAAGTGACTATTTTTGCCCTTGAGGGTAAATGACCGACTTAGACTTTGAATTTGACTGATTTGATTATGAATGTATGATTGCATTTTAATTAACTTAACTGTGGTTGTATGACTGATATGCTCTTAATATATGTTTAAAATACTGTTACTGAGTGTGGCCATTCTGCATACACGTGTGATGATTGAGCATGACATACACGACATATTGCATGGGTTGGGAATTATGGAACCGAAGAAGTATATGAGGATCGTATGGTTGCTTGACGATCGTGGATCCATCGATGGCTATTAAGCCTAATATTTGATTAGCAGCTTGCTGCAATGAAGGTAGTACCGCAGCCGGGCTACCATTGATGTTTATCGGATGGGTGGGTCGATATTTATATCCCCACATGATGTATACTGGGGGACAGAGTTGGTGTTTAGCGGTTGGATTATTGGGGTGGGTTGCACAGCATTGCATGTATGATATTATTGTGATATTATTGCGATGTGGGCTTCGGCAACTGAGGCTAAGATGGGCTAGGCCCAATTGATTTTGTTATGGGTTGTGACCCAAATGATATTGTAACGGGCTTTGGCCCACGTATGCTCTAAACTGGACTGTACTGTTACTGTAATGGGCTCTAGCCCAGACTGATTCTGAATTCTGTCATTTACTAACTGTTACTCTAGTAAGGGGATTACACACTGAGTTTTTGTAAACTCACCCCGTTTATTAATTGTGCAGGTAAACCCCAGTGTTAGGTGGATCGGTGTCGCAGAGGGACTCAGAGACGACCACACAACTACACATGTTTTTCTATTTCGTTTATTTAGTTAAGCACTTTGGTTTTTTATTTGGGTTGTATTAAGGCCTCTTTATTTTCTTAACTTTTTATTTGGGAAATTTATTTAGTATGCTTAATATCTGTTAGAAGTAGGGCACGGTTTTCCAGAACAACAACTGGTTTTCAAAATATCACGTTTTCCCAACTGTTTAAAAGTAAGCTTCCGCAGCAAGGTTTTAAGAGAATTAATATTTCACAAGTTTTAAAATGGCCAAAGGTTTTGAGTAGTAAAAAGGGTTTTCAATGAGAACATGGTTTTCGAAAAACACTTCAATGTGACACGCCAGATTTGGGCCTAACTTCTAGGCCGGGTTTGGGGTGTTATAAGAGCTGTGGGTCGAAATGTAAGCTATACGATACTGTCCACACGAGCTGTGGAGAATCCGAAATAAATACAGGACCTCAGCCATCGGTAGGACATTCAAGACCAACACTCGAAACATGAAATCCCTAATAACATGCCATTTGTATCCTACAAATTCTTAAAGTTCAATCGAGATTCAATATCCGTCAATTCGTTATAACATTGATATTTTTATATATCGATCCATTTACATTAAAAATAACATAGTAAACATTTAATTTAAATAACATTAACACGATAATCGTTCATACGAACTTACCTCGATGACTAGGGCGTAGAAGTTAGATCAAACTAATCCGAAGCTTTAGCTTTTCCTCGATTTAAATTTGAACATGGTTTATCTTGATCTAAATAGGTAGTTTCAATCAATTAAACATTTCTAGCATTCAAGTTAATCCTGATTTCATATTTATGTAAAATTACCAATTTACCCCTAACATTTTAACTTTTCACACTTTAGTCCTTAAGCTCATAAATTGAAATCTAACCATTTTAATCCTCTATTCAAGCTATCCGAATTTCTTAGGGACTTATACTAACCCAATTAAACATCATTTCATAAATTTAACATGAAATTTTACTATTTTCACAAATAAATCTCTAAATTCAATTTCATCATAAATCGCTTAACAAAACTTGTTTATTTTTCAAAAAGGTTTCATAATCTATCACCTAACATCAAAAATCATTCAAAAACATTCATGATATAATCCTCAACCATTAACAGTTTTAGAAATTAACCCCCAGGCTAACTAGATTAAGTTACAACGAACTCAAAAACATAAAAATCATTAAAAATGAGGCTCGAAATCACTTACATGCACCAAACAGAGCTTGGACGGATGTAACCCTATCCTTCAATGGTGATTTTCAGTGGTGTTGTGTGAAAATGAAGAAGATGAACATTAATTCCTTAGTTATTTTAGGTTTATTTTCCCATTTACCATTTTAGCCTTTAAAATTTATCATAATTCCATCAAAACCATATCTATAACTATCCACTAATTCACCAATTGGTCTAATTACCATTTAATTCCATTATATTTCCTTTCCATAGCCATTAGACCCCTTTAGCTAAGAGAACTCAATTTTTTCACTTTTACGATTTAGTCCTTTTCACCTAATTAACCATTTAAACATTAAAATTTCTTAACGAAATTTTATTAAGACCTTTATATAGTCCCAAAGACACTAAATAAATAATAAAATGATAATTTACTCATCAAAATTATGGTCCTAAAACTACTCTTTTTGACATCACTGAAAACGAGCTGTTACAATACATGCCTTATATCAACGATGTGTATAGATTGGAACGCATGCACAATATATGGAGAGTTGAGTTCCCACCCGTACCATATGAGATTATCTAGTCGCTAATGTCTAGCGTGTCGTTCGAGTTGGCCCCGAACATGAACTTGACTCGCATCCCAAAGGTTGTCCAAATTCTACTTGGATACTCACCAATATGGATGTTCGGGAGAGGGACAATCAACAGAGGTTATGCGGGTACTATAGAAACCTAAGGCATACGAAAGCAACTTATTTTATATTGAAAGGTTTATTGAGGCCTCAACGTCACTAGCATTCTTTTTTTCGACGATATAAAATTGATTACAATGTTTCCTTTTCTTGTGTAAAAAATTTGTTCTTTCTTTTTAACTTGCATTTTAACTGTATTTTCCACTGTCTACTAACATTTACATAGTGTAAAAATTGCTACTTTAAGTGCTACTTCAAGTACCAATTATAAATTCTCAGGGAATTGCTACTAGTTCAATAAATGTGCCTATCCAAAGTTACATATTTCATATCTAATATTATATATGGAAATTTATGTATAATTTACATTAGAATTTAACAAAGACAAATATGAGTTGCGATAAAAATATACAAAAAATATCATTTCTTTATCGATGTCATTTATATTTATATCGTAATAAGCAAATAAAAAGTACATTATTGGCATTGTCGGGTTGGATGTGTGCCATAGGGTGGTGCTTAATGGGTGTGCGTAGGATTTTTTTGCATAACTAGTGGTGTCAACTCCTCTACTTAATCGTGACCATTATCCTCATCTTCTTTGTTTTCACCTCCACCATTGTGCTTATCTTCATCTCTACCATCATCTTCATCTGCATCTCTACCTTCGGCTTCATCTTCATCTTCTTCTCCATTGCCTTCCTCCGTGTTTGAGTGAGGTGCCATCTAGCCTCCCATCATGTGTTCTCCACTCCACGAGAAGGTGGTTGCCCAATTGACCCATCTCGATAAAAAAATGGTGCGATGGGTGTTTTTGACACTATCGATGAATAACTATATGATGTTGCAAAACCTAAATACGAAAGATTGCCCGGGCATCGATACTGGTATCGGTGCTGCAATCAGTGACGGTACATGCATCAGCATCTGGCTTAACCTTTATGTTAGCATGGGGGCATAGAATGCTAGGGATGGAGATGCCCCGTAATATGTACCTGTAGGAGGGTAAAAATAGGGTGTTGGAATGGTGCGTAATTTGGTGTTGTGAGAAAAACACAGGGTTGGTGAAATAAATAAGAATAAGTGGTGCGAACTGACCTGGATGTGGCGTAGATATCGATGGCACTTGTTGGGTCAAAGTCGGTAATGAACCCATCGTGACACCTCTTCCAAACTTATGCTATCGGGGCACTCATTGTGGCCTCTTCTGATGAAGTTACCTACTCATTGCCTCCACCAATAGCAGATATGGCTTGTCAACGACTCAAAACCAGGGCATGTTCTCCAAATAAGCTGCCAAGTCTGATGAGAAAAAGGGTTCGCAGATGGGTAAGAATTTCATCCTATGATCCCAAATGTCGATGAACTCCTTATGGTAATCTTGCCAATTCTTGTTGGTCTTCCCTTGTAGATCCAACTTGTGCATTGCTTTCATGTCTCGTGGTGGCGGCAAGATTTGTTTCCTCCACCTAAACTGTCGCATCACTTGATTCGATTCGTGCACCTCCACCCTCGTGTACATTATCAATGGCATCTTCGCGTCCCACATACTCCGAATGACTAAAAATTTTGGTGGGACACATTCTATGATATCCGACTCGGCATATGACATCCATTCAACCTATAATACATAATTGTAAATTTTGTTACGTGCGAAATTTTGTTTTCAAATCATTGCGTAACTATTATAGTTTTGAAAAAATAAGTAACTAACCTTGGCTTCCGAGCGTTGATCTAATAGTAGCTGGATATCTTCGAGCTACTTCGATACTCCCACATAAGTTGGCCCATGGTTTCACCTATTCAAGTGATATGTTAATTCAAACATATAATAAATAAACAACATTTACTATACAAACTACATATTTATTATCAAATGATTTTTACTTTGTCCCCAATGGGACCGTATATCCCATTCACTCGGGCACGTAGAAATGGTAGCCGCCACTAGACCATGATGCAGCAAGAGCAGACAACCACAGATTGTCATATTATCCGGTTCAGTCGCCTGACACAACTCTCAATACAACATTACCAACACGGTTGGTCCCCAACTTAGTCGTCTGCTTTCTTTGAAGTCGATTAGGTGTACTAGCCACCTTATGTGTACCAAATTTCGAGATTTATCGGGCATTAAAATGCTTTCGATTAACCTCAGGATAAATGCTCGAGCGTATTGTTATTTGACGACATTGGGTGCGTCTTTAGGAAGATTTTTGAAATCGGTTTCCAACCACTTCATAGTTATTTGGCGACCATAAAACTTATGCAGCACCTTCCTCAAAAATGCCTCGCAAAAGTCCTCTATACTGAGACGATTGTTGACCCCGTGACGACTAACCCATCCACTAGTAAATCAAGTTGTAAAGTTACGTCCTCGAGTGTGATTGTACACTCGACATATAGAAGATGGAAAGTGTGTGTCTCGGGCCTCCATCTTTCAACCAATGCATTGATGAGTTTAGGATCGAGTTTCCAGGCATACGAGACGCATACAAGAATCTCGCATCTTGCAAGTAACCACGAATTTCGGTATATAGGCTCTTTGACAAGTTATGAATGAACCTCTCCAAAACACGATCATCCGCCTATTTATTTTGACAAAATAAATTAATTTAAAATATTTTTAAAATAAAAAAATTTAAATGTAACTTAATTGAAAATAATGAAATTTAAAATTTCATCTTACCATTATTGCTTGAGCGACGAAAATGTGTTTGTCGTTGAAACGAATCAAAGAGGTTACTATTCGTGAAAATTTAATCGAAATGAATAATAATATACGAAATAATTAAATAAAAGTATAATATTTTTAAACAAACGTATCGAAAAATTTAGAACAAAACTTGAGAAAATTGAGAGAGTTGAGAGTTTAGAAAGAATTGAGAGAGTTGGATTTGAGTGAAAAGAATGAAAAATAACAGAGTATTATAGGAAAAAGATTATCGTTGGGGCCCTTAAAAAATGTTGCAGTTGTCAATGTTCAAAAAGTCGTTTGGGGAAATAACCATTGGTAGAAAGCGCAATCAGTTGAACATGCTTTCACATTCTCCCTAAAAAAACTACCTATTTCCCTAATTTAAAAAAATGACCTAAAATGCCAATTAAAAGAACAACTTATTCTTCTAAATGATTTTTTTTTACTAAAAGTTGTACTGTATTTAGAGTTAAAAGTTAAAAAATTATTTTAACAATACATTTATATAATTAATTTTTTTAATGTTATTGGTAAGACATTTGCATTGAGTTGGATATGGATTAATTATTATTTTGAAAATGGGAATTCCTTTTTAAAATATGATTTTTTCAATATATATTTTTAAAAATTGGAAGGAGTTGAGGGTAATAATTACGAAATAGAAAATACTGCAAACCTTCAACATTATGCATTGTTTATTATGAAATGGTTATCAATACAAAAATGAAGGATTTATATCTAAACGTATAAATAAATAATTACTTATGCAGATACGATGAAACAGTTAGTTAATGGCGTAAAACAATAACAATAATAAAATAACATTTAAGACAAACATTAATATTGATAATAAAACAACAAGAGGAGGGTTGCACTTGGTATTAAAAATATATTAACAGTAATACCGATTACTCATTTTTTGGTACAATTCACGTATCTTTGGAAGGAGTAAATCGTAATTATGCACACACCACAACTTGAATCCACGATCTGGATTGTGAGGTGAGCACCCATGACTAATAAACTTAACATTAGGGTTCAATTACATTTTATTTACATATATTTATACATATAGGTCCAAGGGGAAGGAATTATACCCAAAGTCCAGTCACTGACACTGAACACTTGAGATAAGTATTTTTCTTCTCGTCTCTCTATATTTTATTTTTTAATTTTCTACTTTTTTTTTAGTTCTCACTTAAGGACTTGCTTCATCCTTCTTCTTTTTTTTAAAGTTATTGTTAGTTGCTATGGATTTTAATTATGTTGGGTTTTTGGTATGGGTCGTTGATGGTGAAACAATTGATAGTGAAGATGGCTGGAGGTAGTGGGATTTAGGTGGTAAGTGATGTAGTTAGTGATGATATGGGAGCCTAACGATAGTAAACATTGTAAACCTTCAACTTTGAGGTATTGTATTCCAGCTTTGTTGTCAACTTGAAATTTGAAGTGTTGTAATCGGAGAGTGAGATTTGTAAAATCTACAGTGTAACACCTCTTATTCGGTCCAATTGTTGGACCCAAGCTATAGGATGCTACCACTGTTAATAGAACAATTATATGCAAAATTAAAATTTGAAAATTTAAATTAACAATAACACATATTATAATCCATGTAACATGATTTACAAATCAATCCGAGTCTCAATCGAGCTTATGAAAGCTTTATAGTAGGCCCAGAATAAAAAAAAGGGACAAATTTGAAACTTTTACATAAAAAAGAAAGGCAATTATGCAAAATATGGGTCATACAACCGTGTAATTCATTGTGCTCATGTGAGTAAAAAACATCCAATTTTACCATAAGTCACACGGCCGTGTGGATAGGCTATGTAACAAGCTGTACCCATGTGGATAAAATTTGACCATTTCTATAGTACCAACACGGTCATGCCATCAGCTTGTGTCTATCACACAACCGCGTCATAGCATCAGTGGTACAAAAATAAACCATTTTGTGCTTGTTACAAATCCAACCCTTAAAAGTGACCTAAAATACATTTCAACCATTATAAACTTGTTCAAACCATACCAATACCATGCCAAAACATAACATATATTCACCTAATTAGATTATAAAAACCAATACGCCACATTTGGCACCAAATCAAAACAAAGCTATATGTACAACTACATGCAATTCAACCATTTCATTTCTCAATTCAAATCATGTTCATTCTTGCATCAATAGGTACTAAGCATATACATTCTAACTTGTTATATATCTTGTGCATATAAACCATTCATAACTTCCATATTACCCATTTAACAACTTGATCATGCATACATTACTTGCTTGGTTTCCAATCCATGCATATAAACCAAAAAGCATTCAATTTGCAAACATAAGCAATTTGGCATAAGTGTTAAAAACAAGTATGTCTCAAAACATACTTAACATTATAAATAACAATACACTCATAGAGATATACCACATATAACTAGATTCAAATGGGCAAAAGTCTATCGAAACAAAAGACAAATGGTGTGAGCTTCTTGCGGATCTGATCAACACATTCCAAAATCTACAGGGTAAAAACAAATATAACAGTATAAGTATTACACATACTTAGTAAGCCCATATGACATAAACAATTAACTTACCTTAACCATTCAATAGATATACTAAACATTATGTAAAAATCAAGTCCACATAACATGACATAACATAACAACTGAGTTTAGTTCATACTCAATCACATAATGTTCAAATGTAAGCATAAATTCATTTATTTGAAACTCAATTTGTCCACAATTCTACATATATAAACACATTCAAAACTTGTCCTTAAATCATCATTTCATTATTTAGAATCAGTAGGCATATCTTAACTCAATTCCTACATTTTTATATCATGTATATTTCTGATAAAACATTGTAAAAAAACTCGAATACATTGGCACTGATAACATTTGATGCTCGTCTAAGCTAAACATATCCATTAGTGTTAGGTTACCCATCTAGGCTAAACTATTATTGACACATCAAATAGTCTAACCAAAACTGTAAATATACATGTCAGGTTACTCGTTCGAGCTAAACTTGTGTCACATGTATCTTCGAGTCTGAAACAAATGCCTGATTTCAATAATCATCGGTAATTAACCAAATCTGTTGCTCGTCCAAGGTAATCATATATTCGTGTTAGGTTACCCGTCCGAGCTAAACCTTTATATCGACACTTCAAATAGCTTGGCCATGGTTGTAAATATATGTAAGGTTACCCGATCGGGTTAAAACTATAAAACGACACTAGGTTACTCGTTTAAGCTAAACTTGTATCACATATATCTTCGAGTTCGCAACATATGTCGAATCTCAGAAGTATTGGAAATCAACTTGTAACCATGTGTATGTTACATTTACGAAGTTTCATCAAGGTAATTTCAATAATTTAAGTTCATATTTATCCCTTTTTCAATTTAATCCCAATCTCACCCTTTTAGTACTAAATTACAAACAATTCAAAGTTCAATAGATATTATATATATATATATAACATTCACAAATATAATATATAACCTACTATAATTTGATATGACAAATTAGGCTTTCCTGGTATACTTAAGAAGCTTATGTTCAAGCAAAGTAGTATTTTTTCGTAGTTTTTCATAATTTTTAAATTTTAAGTTAATAAGTGTAAATGTCTCGTTTTTACTCATTTTTGTGATCCAATTTGGCCAATAGTGCCATTGGGGCCCTTAATGTGTTGTTGAGTGCTATAAGGACGTGTTAGAGGTTGAAAATGAATGCAAACAACACCAAAGGAAAGGGTATCGTGATATCCAAATCTTAGAATCGCAATACCTCCAGCAGACTTGAAGATTGGAAACCACCCTTTAGTGGTATCATGGCATCCACTTTGGGTATCACGATATCTACCCTCAAAGAAGACCCCCATGTTTAAAACTGACCGGGGTATCATGATATCCTATACTTGGGTATCGCGATATCGATATTGTGAGGGGACAAAATGGGACACAAATGATAGTCTTTGTCTAGCCAACACACCAATCATAAAAGGTCTGTGTAGGGGAAATTTTGGAAACTAAATTTCATCAACCATCAGCATAAAACAACCAATTTTGGTTAAGGAAATATGAGACATACATTTTTTTAGCTTTAGTTTCTCTAGGTTTTCTCTTAATTTTTTTTGCAACTTCTCTAGGATTTTTATTTTCTTTTCCCTTTAGTTTTAGAGTTTATTTTATTGCATTTTCTTTTTATTTTTGGTGTTATTGTAGTTAGTTAGGTTAGTTATCACTGTAGCCTAGGTTTACTTACACTCCCAGTCTTTGTACTTTGGTTGGAATGATGTTTTTAGCTTTAGTTTAATGCATTTCAGTTTCTTTTACTTTTAGTTGTTAAAGTTTGTTCCTTTTATGTTTATTGCTTTAGGTTTTCTTGTTGAATTTTTTTAATTTCATATTCTTTAAGTTTTGTTGCATAAAAATATCAAGTTTTATATTTTTCTTAAACTTTACTTTCATGATTTCTTTGCTTTTTATTCCATAGTTGATAGTTATAGTTTCAACATGAGTAGCTAAACCTTTAAGGGGGTTAGTTGATGGAGATGTGAGTTGATTGTTGGATGAAGGACTAAATTGTAATAAATTGGATTAATTTGAATGAACCTAAAATCTTAGAATTGACACCCCTAAGGGAACATCTAGACAAGTGAGACCGAGAGGTAATCTTGTTGTGCACCAATTTGTTAGTCCTGGATTACCCGGTAAGATCCATAGATAAACCGAACTATTTTGTCTAATTTGGCAAAATTGAGATTGAGAGATAAAATGAGCCACTTTAGTAATTTACGCGATTTAAGTCCCTTATTCGAAAATCAGCAACCCACATCGAAGTCAATCGACCACTGTTAACATATTTAATTTCCTTGTTATGATTTGTCGTACTATAAAATCGTACCAGTAGCTACTTAGACTCTAAAGTGCACACTAGTCACTACTCAATCACCATTTTCTCTGGGATTGACCCCTTGGCTGTAGGCATAGAAGGCTCGACTGGTCTGGACATACAGTGTATGTCTTTTCCTACAGATATTGTTAGTTGTAATATTACTCTGAAGTATAAAATTATTTTTAATGAATTTTCAATTTGTTGGGAAACATTTATTTTAATGTTTTTAGTGCATTTGATGTATTGTATTTCTAAATTTTTGTTATATGAAAAATAATCTAAAAAAAATAATACGAGTGGACCATGTCGAGCTTAGGAAAAATTTTAGGTACATTTTTCGGACCGAACCTTAACTTAAAAAATGAATTTAAAAATTTACATTAATCTAACTTGACCCATGATCGAATCTACCATGACCAAATATATAAACTCAAGTAAAAAAGGGAAGAAAAAAAGAGTAACCACATATAGTATATAGTATTGAGAGATGTGTACGTGTGTGGTGACCCTCACAAAGAAAGTAGTTGCATGTGCATATTCACGTGGCTATATAATATAAAAACAATAATGAGGGTTTTTTTTACCTATAATATAAAATTAAAAAAAATACTGAAATGGCATGTTCCAAAAATTATGTACCAAAATGTACATTCAAATATGCACCACCTTAGTATTCTGACAGAATTGCATGAAAAAAATGGTGGAGGCAGCTTAATAGGCGACACTTAATAAAAATATGGGTCAAATACAGGTCATATACAGTACAAACCGGACCCAAAACCTGATCTGCTATCCTAGATGAGACAGCACACTGGGTCATGCCTAGGGAAGAGGAGGCATCCATTGGTCACGCCTCTGGCAGAGGTGGCACCGGTCACGCCATCTCCATAGGCGGCATCTGTGTCAGGCAATGGAATGGGACGGATAATGGCCCGTGAGTTGTGTGTTTGGGGACCTTATAATGGTCCCAAATACTCCATTATTGGTCGGAAGAGAGAGTTTTTAGAGAAAGAAAATAAGAGAAGAAGAAGGGAAGGAAAGGTCAGAAAGGAAAGGGAAGGGAAAAGGAAAGAAAAAAAGAGAAGGAGAATAGAGAGAGGGAAGGAGAAAGAGAAGAAAAATAAATAAATAGAAAATGAAAGGAGAGTTTGTTGTTGAGGGAAGATTAGGTGTTCAAGAAAATGTAATTTTTTTGTTATAAATTAATGCTAATTTAATTTGTTTTTTGTTGTTATTATTGTGGATTTAATTTGAATTTAATTTTTAATTTTATTTTTGTAAGGTATTATTTGGTTAAAAAGAGCTATTAAGGTATGTTTGTATTAATTTCATATTTTCATTCATTCATAATTTATTTTTAATGTTTATTGATGTAACACCCCTTACCCGTGTTTGATGCCGGAACAGGGTACGAGGCATTACCGGACTTAATCACTAATCATCGTATAAAAACCGATACATAATTTCACTCTAATTTAAAACTTTTTCAAACACATTCAAGCTGTCCCTTAAAAAGAACTTACAAGGCCCATATCATGCTTTAACTCAACCACACACATAGGCAAGCATGCACATTCATAAATTGCATCATTTAATTAATAACATAATCAACACTATCTACATTAAATGACTTTATACAATAGAGACCTTCAAATAACATAAGTCAGTATTTTAAGCCAATTCCTAGAAACTTAATAATAATTAAACAAGTCTCCATACATGCCAAAGACTTAAAATACTTTAAAACCTTTATATATCGATCAATAGTTTGATAGTGTGATTTAACCTCCGGCGACCTCCAACTCGAGCTAACATCTGCGACACTATAGGAAAAAGGAAAGGAAGGGAGTAAGCATTATAGCTTAGTAAGTAAGTATGTAAATATTAATAAACAATACATTATCATACTTTAAACAAAGTCACAATATGTTCCCGGAATATTACCATCACAAACACACAAACACACAAACAGGTTCAAAATAAGCTGTCTAGTAGAGTACCAGCAACTAAATTATTTATTTATGGAGCTATAGAACTCCAAATTAAAAACCGTTAATTTCTTTGAAACTAGATTCACATATATTCTTACCATAAAATTTTCATAATTTTTGGTCTAGCCAATTAGTACAGTTTATTCATTTAAGTTACCCATGTTTCACTGCTCAATTGTTCTGACCACTCTTCACTAAAATCAATTTTCTCCTTGTACAGAATTCAAAGGATGTTCTCGTTTATTTAATTTGAAACTAGACTCATTAAGGATTTCAAGCATATAAATTATATCCCATAATTATTTTTTTACAATTTTTAATGATTTTTCTAACTCAGAACAGGGGATCACGTAGTTATTCTGAACCAGTATCTCAAAAACTTAAATATCTCATAATATAGAATTCCTTTGCCTGCTCTATTTTTGTTATATGAAAATAGACTCATTAAGCTCTAATTTTATATCTCATTCAGTCTCTGCAACTATCTAGAATAGTTTTATTGTCAATTTCTACTATTTTTGGTAAATTTTTAGATTCACGTCACTGCAACAAATTCTCGGATTTCTAAAATGCCAACATACAGCTTTATATCATCGTTTAGTCCATCCTCGAAACGTTCACACATCACAGCTTCTGAAGAAATGCATTCTCGAGCGTACCGGCTAAGTCTTACAAACTTTCGTTCATAATCAGTAACCGACATGGAACCTTGTTTAAGTTCAAGAAATTCCTTCCGTTTTTGATCAATGAATCTCTGACTGATATACTTTTTTCGAAACTCGGTTTGGAAAAACTCCCAAGTTACTTGCTCTCTGGGCACAACAGAAATCAACGTATTCCACCAATAGTAGGCAGAATCACGTAGCAAGGAGATAGTACACTTTAGGCACTCATTGGGTGTGCAAGATAGCTCATCGAGTACCCGAATAGTGTTGTCCAACCAAAATTCAGCTTGCTCGGCATCATCGCTGTCCGTAGCTTTAAATTCAGTAGCCCCGTGTTTTCGGATTCTGTCAACTGGGGGCTTATTTGACCTTATTTGGTCAGTTACCGGAGGTATTGTAGGTGCGGGGGTTGTATTAGTCAGGAATGGAGGTTGTGGAACAGCCGTATTAGTTCGAATGTATTGGTTGAACCAATCATTCATCACGCTATAAAAAGCTTGTCTAGCTTCATCATTCTGATTACTACCAATAGGTTGAGAGTCCGCCGGCGCTGTCCCTTGTGCGGGAGCAGGCGCTACACTCTCAACATCATCAGCTACCGCTCGGTTGGGATCGGGATCCATTACTATAACAAACACATTTTTAACTGTCAGAAATCACCACACTATCAAATAGACACATAATGGCATGTATAGCTAGACCCAAACGTATTATGGTAGTCCTAGAATCGACTAAACTGTAGCTCTGATACCAATAAAATTGTAACACCCCGTACCCGAGACCGTTGCCGGAGTCGGACACGAGGTGCTAACGGACTTAATTCATTTATTTGCACAGTCCATTTTAAAATTTCCAGACAAGCTGGCTAACTGCGTCATTGTCACCTTAAAAATCATATCACGAGTTCCAAAACTCGAAAACCAGTTCCGTAAATTTTTCCTGAAACTAGTCTCACATGTACATCTACAAAAAGTTTTCTAGAATTTTTAGTTGAGCCAATTAGTACAGTTTATTAGTTAAAGTCTCCCCTATTTCAGGGTTCGACTACTCTGACCCTCATGCATTACGACTTAGATATCTCCCTGTACAGGGATTCAATACTTATGCCGTTTGTTTCTAAAGAAACTATACTCGAAAAGGAATCTTTAAATGTAGGGCATGACTTCTAATTATCTCTGGTTAATTTATAGTGAATTTCCAAAGTCGGAACAGGGGATCCAGAAATCGCTCTGGCCCTGTTTCACGAAAACTTAAACATCTCATAAAATACGGCTCATATGATCATTTCGATACTTTCATATGAAAATAGATTCAACAAGGTTCGATTACATAATTTATTCACTATTTAATCCATTCTTACTATTTTTAGTGATTTTTCAAATCCATATCACTGCTGTTGTCAGCATCTATTTTTTAAGGTAAACTTTACCTATTTCATGGTTTTCCATGGATCAACTAAAATTTTGTCATACATAGCACCAAAATGATCGTGATTAACCACTCCAATGGCTAATCGTTACCAAAATTTCCATACCACTCAATGAACAACATACAAAATGATTATAATGCTATGGTCAAAATATATATAAGCCATTTTCGCATGGCTATCCAAATATATACATTACCGAAAGGTACATGACCAACAACAAAAGGGTAGTCCTATACATGCCATTTTCAGAGTTCAACTAAAAGAGTACCAAAAGGGCTTTGATAGTGTGGATGACTTCGACTTTGACACTCCCGAATCCGATAGCTGACGAACCAAAATCTATAAAACAAAGAATCAAAGAGACGGAATAAGCATTTAATGCTTAGTAAGTTTTGAGTAATGAGATCATGCACAACTGAAGTATAGCATCATATGACTAAACGAATAATTTCATACACACATATTCTCACAATCATACCTACTTCACATTTCCAACCCTTATATTCATACATAAGGAATCAACTTGACTAAAGGCCGGAAGCTTGTTAATCGATTGAGCGAATACTATTTAAAAGGAATCAATTATTCCAATGCATATACAAAACATACCTCATCGTTGGGGTTTTACGAGCGTATTAATTGAAATTATTACAGCAAGATTGCTCATTCCCAAACCAAGTACCTTCGGGATTTAGCCGGATATAGCTACTCGCTCAAATGCCTTCGGGACTTAGCCCGGTTATAGTAACTCACACAAATGCCTTCGGGACTTAGCCCGGATATAGTAACTCGCACAAATGCCTTCGGGGCTTAGCCCGGAATTAGTCACTAGCACAAATGCCTTCGGGACTTAGCCCGGTTATCATCCGAATATTCATGCACATATCAATAAATCATGACACATCTATATTTCATTTTCATAACTAGAATTCAAACACAAGTCACTTATCAAGCATTATCATTTTCGGCTCAATAGCTACATACAAAGAGCATGATTTTGATTTGCTTATAACATGATCTAATCGAATCATAATCTAAGTTCCATTACTCGAAAACTTACCTCGGATGCTGTCGAACGACTTCAACGGCTATTCAATTACTTTTTCCTTCCCTTTATCGGATTTAGTTCCCCTTTGCTCTTGAGCTTAATTTAACAAATAAATTGATTTAATCATCTTGAACATCGAGAGAAATTCAAGGTACTTAGTCCATATATATATTGGACATTAGAGTCATATGCATGAAATCATGAATCAAATTCAACATATTAGCTAATATTCTCCTTTAGCCGATTATCTAAGTCAAGATAGAATCATCAATATGCTTACCTATAGCCGAATACATGCAACACCAATCTATGTATGCATTCATGTGGTCGAGTATACATATTCCAATATGATATCATTTCCATTTCGTTTAACAATTAACATTTACCACATATCAATTAACCCATTTCTTTACTCATGTGGCCGATTATACTTGGTCATGCATACACATGATTAAGTTATTTAACACCTAACTCACATAGTCATAGTGTACAAAATCTTAAGGTCCACATATGAATACCCCCAAGTTCCCATGACTTAACCCCTAACCACATTTTTGCCGAGAATTCCTTGAATTTCTAATAGCATACACACATATAATCAATTAACTTAAGCTACCTTTAAACTTTTACTTATCACCTCATGCCAAACCATCAAATGAACTAATTATAATTACATAGGTACTACCAAAGCCGAAACCTATGCATACTATTATTCCTTATGCCCAAACCAAAGACCACATTCGGCACTTTCATCCACCATTCTACCAAGCATGTAATATTCAAACACAACCAAACTCACATTCGGCCCTAGCTCATAACAAGGTAGCCGATTCTTTTCCCTTAGTATCTAATGCTCACCTATGATTCTTTTTATAGTTCAAACACTCATCTATCATCATTCACCTAACTTTAACATGAAACAACAAAACTCACCATTTCTTATCCAAATAACGTGAACAACAACCATTTCTTGAACATTTTCTCATGACCGATTGCTCATGTTACCAACAAGATTCAAAATTTGAACATGGGCTAACTAAGGGACTTAGTAACTAGCTTAATACATTCAACAATTCCAAAAGCTACCATGAATTACATACCTTATTCAAGACTAGAAGGAGTGGCCGAATATTTTACTTCCCTTTCCCCCTTCTTCTTAGCATTTTCGGCCAAGGATGTTAAAAGATGAACATTTTTTTTCTTTATTTTCTTCCTTCAATTCACGGCAATGGAGGAGCAACCTAGCTAATTTTTTTTTGTTTCTCCTCCTACTAACCACGATTATTTTATTACCCATGTTCTTTATTTTATTATTCCTAACATAAAACACTAACATAAAATGTTTATAATACATTTTAACCCATAGCATGGCCGGCCACCATCCTAAGTTTTGGGTAATTTGACATGCAAGGACAAACATTTTCTAACATGCATCAATAGGCCACTTTAACATTTACCTAGCACATTTCTAAATTTTCTCACACAAGTCCTATTTAGTAAAATTCACTTACAATTAACAAAATTCAAACATGAAATTTTCACACATGCCTATATACATATAATAAGCATCAAATATAACGGTTAATTATTTTTATGACTCGGTTTTGTGGTCCCGAAACCACTTTCCGACTAGGGTGAATTTAGGGCTGTCACAGTGACCTAATTGTAGGGGCGGTAAGCGTTACTTAGACCCCATACTCTGACTAATTACTGATTTGTATGCAAAAGCATGTTGTTATAAGCATGTGTAACTTTCTGACTCTGTATATCTGTTCTGCCATGATATTGATAAGATTTGATATTTACATACGGTCATGCCATATTAATCTGTTGCATTAAATTGGGTTGGATTGTTGTGAAGAGAAGGGAGACTGAAAGGCTTTTAGCCTGCTATCTAGCAGTTATGCTGCATGTATCGGATATGTGTCGTTTTATGGTACCTTTTGGTGTGTAGGGTTGGATGGGTTGATTTTATCCCCATATTTAGTGTGTAAAGCTGGGTGGGTCGATTCTATCCCCACATAGTGTGTTGGGTTGGACGAAGATGGTGTGCAGGGTTGGATGGGATAGCATGCATCTATGCATTCACACATTCTGTTTTGTTACTAAGATAGGCTAGGGCCAATTGATTTTGTTATGGGCTGTGACCCAAATGATATTGTAACGGGCTTTGGCCCAAGTATGCTCTGAACTGGACTGTACCGTTACTATCAAAGGGCTCTGACCCAGACTGTTTATGTTTCTGTATACTGACTGTTACTCTAGTAAGGGGATTACATTGAGTTTTTGTAAACTCACCCCGTTTATTAAACTGTGCAGGTAATCCCCAGCGTTAGGTAGATCGGTGTCGCAGAGGGACTCGGAGACGACCACACAACTGCACATGTTTTTTCTATTTCGTTTATTTAGTGAAACGCTTTGGTTTTTGATTTGGGTTGTATTAATGCCTCTTTATTTTCTTAACTTTTTATTTGGGAAATTTATTTAGTATGCTTAATATCTGTTAGAAGTAGGGCACGATTTTTTTTAAATAACAACTGGTTTTCAAAATATCACGTCTCCATAACTTTTTAAAAGTAAGTTTCAGCACAAGTAAGGTTTTAAGGGAATTAACGTTTCATAAGTTTTAAA
This sequence comes from Gossypium hirsutum, assembly GCF_007990345.1. Taxonomy (NCBI): domain Eukaryota; kingdom Viridiplantae; phylum Streptophyta; class Magnoliopsida; order Malvales; family Malvaceae; genus Gossypium; species Gossypium hirsutum. The sequence goes on from NC_053426.1 coordinate 89,690,583, forward strand.
ATGGCCAGAGGTTTGAATAGAGAGAAGGGTTTTCAACGAGAACCTGGTTTTCGAAAAACACTTTAATGTGACACGGCAGATTCGGGCCTAACTTCTAGGCCGGATTTGGGATGTTATATTTAGTGCTATTAAAGCCGGATTTCAAAACTCGACTGTGGAATGGATTTTAAAATTAGATTTTTGAAAGAATTGTTTCAAAAAGGTTTGAAAAGATTTGAAGTATTTGAAATGTTTTTCTGAATATTTTTCTGAAAGTGTGATTACCGAGTCCTCGACACCGAATCCGTAAGTTTTCAGTTAGACTGTAATTAAAGTTCGGTTTTGTATTTATTCAGTGTATGTTCTGGAAATCATATTTTTTTAAGTTAGCAATAATACTGTGATGGATTCCAAAGGCAAGTAAGGTCACGAGGAGTTGTCCGTCTCTCCGGAACATGAGATAGTTTAGGAAACTATAGTCAAGGTAAGCCTGCCAACTTCGGGTAACAACAACCCGGAGCTTGGTACGTAGGCACTGACCCATTTGGTAAGGGAAGTGTTGGAAGAAGTGTTCGAGGCAAGAGTTAAGGCGTATGGTGAAACACTTTAGGCTAGGCGCTTGGAGTGCTGTAGGAAGAGGGGTCACAGTTCCTTTTAAGTCAAGTGTTGGATGTGATGTTTGAATATAGAAATTGTATGCATGTGTGGTAAATATCTATTTGATTCTGTGGTTAGATGTTTGGTTGGGTGTGAGAGGTTTTGAGATTAACTTAAAAGTGTATTAGTGTAGTTTGGAACTAGAGTTCGCAGTGAGAGCGTAGTGGTGTAGATTGAGCTAAGTGCTTGGTTAGATAGTTAGAAATTTCGAGAACGAAATATCTTTAAGGGGGTAAAATTGTAACGCCCCCAATTTGGGCCTAGAAGTACTGGGCCTTGAGTATGGGTCCGTAAGGAGGTTGTATATAGGTATTTAATTATACAAGGAAATGACATAATTAAATGTCTACTTTAGTGGTTAATGGCCTTGAGAAGTGTCGGAGAAATCTTGGGCTCAAACTTGGGCTTTAGCAAAAATTTTGGTAATAAGTGAAAAAAACCCTGGGTGCTTGGATGAAGGCCTTTTAAATTATTGTGGTAAATAAATGACACAAGGAAGATTGTGGTCTAGTGGTTGTGGCGTCATTAAGGTTGTAAGGGAGCCTGGGGTCAAGTCTTGGCTCTTGCAATTTATTTTGGTTTTTCTATTAAAGGAACCTGGACTTTGGCCTTTAAACCTCATAATTAATTGAGGATAAAATATGACACAGAAAGAGTTTGTGGTGGAGTGGCAAGGTGGCGTGTTGTGTAACTATGAGGTCTAAGGTTCAAGTCTTGGGATGCGCAAGAGAGTCTTTATTTTGTTGTTTGAGTTATGTAGGAGGTAGAGTTGGACTAGAACTCTGTGGTTGAAGTGGTCATAAGGAAATAAGGAATTTTCCTAATGGTTGAAAGTAATCCCACATCGGGAAGCTAACATGGGAATTGGTGAGAAGCTAGCTTTAAATAGAGCGAATCACATGAGGTTGTGGAAAAAAAAAGGGGATTAAGACCCAATGCAGGATGTGCCAAGGTTGGTGACGTAGACTACTTTGGCACGTTCTCATAAACAGGTGTGTATTCACGCCCTTCTTTGTTGGAAGTCGGCAGAAGCCAAAAAGCTAAAACGTCGGCATTCGAGACCTCACGAGCGTGCGAACGTACGTAGGGCGAGCCAAGCCCACAAGTCATGGGCGATAGACTGTAGAGGCCGCCACGAGCATTCTCGTGTGCTGGAGATGTTTTGGGCCTCGATGGGCCTCGAAGGGCCAAATAGGCCCCGTGGGCCCGCTTGTGTAAACTTCAATGATAAGTGAGATATAGATAGACTTGTCATGTCGCGCACACGACTTAGGTAGTTCTGGGCCACGTTGGGCCGTGTGGGCCTAATGGGTTTGTGGGCCCCATACGGATTGAATCTGCAACTTGTGATAATTATTGGACTGGGCTATGTACGTCACATAATTGTATCTAAACTTGGGCTAAATGGGCCGTGTGGACCACACGGGCGTGAGAGATTTTGGGCCAAGCTGTATGATCTACTCGGGCAAGGCCAATTTGGCCCGTGTGACCCACACGGGCGTGTTGGCCCACACGGGCAGGGTACACGGGCGTGTGAGCAAAATTAATGTGAAATGTTCTGTAAGGTTGTACGAGTCGCCTAAGTCGACTGTGACCTGATTGTAGGGGCGGTAAGCGTTACTTAAACCCCATACTCCGGTTGATTACTGATTTGTATACAAAAACATGTTGTTATAAGCATGTGTAACTATCTGACTCTGTATATCTATTCTGCCATGATATTGATATAATTTGATATCTGCATATGAGCATGCCATATTAATCTATTGTATTGCATTGGGTTGGATTGTTGTGAATAGAAGGGAAACTGAAAGGCTTTTAGCCTGCTATCTGGCAGCTATGCTCAATGTATCGGATATGTGTCGTTTTACGATACCATTTAGTGTGTAAGGTTGGATGGGTTGATTTTATCCCCATACTTGGTGTGTAGGCCTGGGTGGGTCGATTCTATCCACACATGGTGTGTTGGGTTGGACGGAGATGGTGTGCAGCATTGGATGGGATAGCATTCATGTATGCATTCACACATTCTGTTTTGTTACTGATATGGGCTAGGCCCAATTGATTCTGTTATGGGCTGTGACCCAAATGATATTGTAATGGGATTTGGCCCACGTATGCTCTGAATTGGACTGTACAGTTACTATTAAAGGGCTCTGGCCCAGACTGTTTCTGTTTCTGTATACTGACTGTTACTCTAGTAAGGGGATTACACACTGAGTTTTCGTAAACTCACCCAATTTATTAAACTGTGCAGGTAAACCCCAGTATTAGGTGGATCAGTGTCGTAGAGGGACTCAGAGACGACCATACAACTGCACATGTTTTTTCTATTTCGTTTATTTAGTTAAGCGCTTTGGTTTTTTATTTGGGTTGTATTAAGGCCTCTTTATTTTCTTAACTTTTTATATGAGAAATTTATTTAGTATGCTTAATATCTATTAGAAGTAAGGTACAGTTTTTTTTTAAATAACAACTGGTTTTCAAAATATCACGTCTCCGTAACTGTTTAAAAGTAAGCTTCCGCAGCAAGTAAGGTTTTAAGGGAATTAACGTTTCACAAGTTTTAAAATGGCCAGAGGTTTGAATAATAAGAAGGGTTTTCAATGAGAACCTGGTTTTCGAAAAACACTTCAATGTGACACGCCAGATTTGGGCCTAACTTTTAGGCTGGATTTGGGATGTTACATTTAGTGATATCAAAGCCAGGTTGCAAAACTCAACTGTGGAATGGGTTTTAAAATTGGATTTTCAAAAGAATTGTTTCAAAAAGGTTTGAAAAGATTTGAAGTATTTGAAATATTTTTTTGAACTCCGGCGCCGAATCCGTAAGTTTTCTGTTAGACAATACTTAAAGTTAGATTTTGTATTTATTCAGTGTATGTTCTGGAAATCAGATTTTTTTTAAAGTTAGCAACAATACTGTGATGGATTCCGAAGGCAAGCAAGGTTGCGAGGAGTTACTCGTCTCTCCGGAACATGAAATGGTTCAGGAAACTATAGTCAAGGTAAGCCCGTTAACTTCGGGTAACAATAACTCGGAGCTTGGTATGGAGGCACTGACCCGGTTAGTAAGGGAAGTGCTGGAAGAAGTGTTTGAGGCAAGAGTTAAGGCGTATGGTAAAACACTTCAGGCTACGCGCTAAGAGTGTAGTAGGAAGAGGGATCACAGTTCCTTTTAAGTCAGGTGTGTTTTGTTTAGATGTGATGTTTGAATATGGAAATTGTATGCATGTGTGGTAAATATCTATTTGCTTCTGTGGTTAGATGTTTGGTTGGGTGTGAGATGTTTTGAGATTAAGTTAAAAGTGTATTAGTATAGTTTGGAACTAGAGTGCGCAGCGGGAGCATAGTGGTGTAGATTGAGCTAAGCGCTTGGTTATATAGTTGGAAATTTTGAGGATGAAATTTTTTTAAGGGGTAGAATTGTAACGCCCCAAATTTGGGCCTAGAAGTATTGGGCCTTGAGTATGGGTCCGTAAGGAGGTTGTATATAAGTATTTAATTGTACAAGGAAATGACACAATTAAATGTCTGCTTTAGTGGTTAATGGCCCTGAGAAGTGTTGGAGAAATCTTGGGTTCAAACCTGGGCTTTAGCAAAAATTTTGGTAATAAGTGAATAAAACCCTGGGTGCTTAGATAAAGGCCTTTTAAATTATTGTGGTAAATAAATGACACAAGGAAGCTTGTGGTCTAGTGCTTGTGGCGTCATTAAGGTTGCAATGGAGCTTGGGTTCAAGTATTGGATCTTGCAATTTATTTTGGTTTTTCTTTTAAAGGAACCTGGACTTTGGCCTATAAACCTTATAATTAATTGAGGATAAAATATGACACAGAAAGAGCATGTGGTGGAGTGGCAAGGTGGCGTGTTGTGTAACTGTGAGGTCTAAGGTTCAAGTCTTGGGATGCGCAAGGGAGTATTTATTTTGTTGTTTGAGTTGTGTAGGAGGTGGAGTTTGACTGGAACTCTGTAGTTGAAGTGGTCATAAGGAAATAAGGAATTTTCCTAATGGTTGAAAGTAATCCCACATCGGGAAGCTAACATGGGAATTGGTGAGATGCTGGCTTTAAATAGAGCGAATCAGATGAGTTGGTGGAAAATAAAAAGGGATTAAGACCCAATGCAGGATGTGCCAAGGTTGGTGATCGTGGACTACTTCGGCACGTTCTCATAAACAGGTGTGTATTCACACTCTTCTTTGTTGGGAGTCAGCAAAAGCCGAAAAACCAAAACCTCGGCATTCAGGGCCTCACGAGCGTGTGAACGTATGTGGGGCGAGCCAAGCCCACAAGTCATGAGCGATAGACTGTAGAGGCCGCCACGAGCGTTCTCGTGTGTTGGGGCTATTCTGGGCCTCGATGGGATTCGAAAGGCCAAATAGGCCCAATGGGCGCTATGGCCCGCTTGTGTAAACTTCACTGATAAGTGGGATGTAGATAGACTTATCATGTCGCGCATACGACTTAGGTAGTTCTGGGCCACGTTGGGCCTAGATGGGCCGTGTAGACCCAATAGGCTCGTGAGTCCCACACGAATTGAATCTGCAACTTGTGATAATTATTGGAGTGACCTACACGAGCGTGTGGGCCCATACAGGCAGGGCACACGGGCGTGTGAGCCCAATTAATGTGAAATGTCCTATAAGGTTACACGGGTCACCTAAGTCGACTGTGACCTGATTGTAAGGGCGGTAAGCGTTACTTAGACCCCATACTCCAATTGATTACTGATTTGTATGCAAAAGCATGTTGTTATAGGCATGTGTAACTGTCTGACTCTGTATAGTTGTTCTGCCATAACATTGATATGATTTGATATCTGCATACGAGCATACCATATTAATCTGTTGCATTGCATTGGGTTGGATTGTTGTGAAGTAAAGGGAGACTGAAAGGCTTTTAGCCTGCTATTTGGCAGCTATGCTGCATGTATATGATATGTACAATTTTACGGTACCATTTGGTGTGTAGGGTTGAATGGGTTGATTTTATCTCCATACTTGGTGTGTAGGGCTGGGTGGGTCGATTCTATCCCCACATGGTGTGTTGGGTTGGATGGGATAGCATGCATCCATGCATTCACACTTTCTGTTTTGTTACTGAGATGGGCTAGGCCCAATTGATTTTGTTATGAGCTGTGACCCAAATGATATTGTAACGGGCTTTGGCCCATGTATGCTCTGAACTGGACTGTACTGTTACTGTTAAAGGGCTCTGGCCCAGACTGTTTTTATTTCTTTATACTGACTGTTACTCTAGTGAGGGGATTACACACTCAGTTTTAGTAAACTCACCCCGTTTATTAAATTGTGCAAGAAATCCCCAACGTTAGGTGGATCGATGTTACAGAAGGACTCGGAGACCACCACACAACTGCACATGTTTTTTCTATTTCGTTTATTTAGCTAAGCACTTTGGTTTTTGATTTGGGTTGTATTAAGGCCTTTTTATTTTCTTAACTTTTTATTTGGGAAATTTATTTAGTATGCTTAATATTTATTAGAAATAGGGCACGTTTTTTTAAATAACAACTGGTTTTCAAAATATCATGTCTCCGTAACTGTTTAAAAGTAAGCTTCCACAGCAAGTAAGGTTTTAAGGGAATGAACATTTCACAAGTTTTAAAATGGCCAGAGGTTTGAATAGTAAGAAGGGTTTTCAATGAGAACCTGGTTTTCGAAAAACACTTCAATGTGACACGCCAGATTTGGGTCTAGCTTCTAGGCTGGATTTGGGGTGTTACATTCAGTGTTTATTAATGAATATTTTATGTAAAACAGTACCAAAAGTTCAGAGTTTGTTTTTGTTTGACGCAGTCTCTAGTAGTTTACTATAGTTTCAGTTTAACTATAGTTATCAGTATATACTAACTAGAGTATTTTTACAGTATACTACCTGTAGTAGTTTCAGAATAGCATATCATTTTTAATTAAAGCATATATTAGGTTCGAAATACTTACAAGATCGGCGCTAGAGACTCGGTGTACGACATACTCAGTAGAAACATTTCAAATCATTTGAAAACCAATTCTTCAAAGACCAAATTAAAAACCCATAATCCACAGCCAAGTTTTGCAACCTGACTCTGATACCACTAAATGTAACACCCCAGACCCGGCCTAGACGTTATGGCCAAATCTGGCGATATCACATGATAATGTGTTTGAAAACTAAATTATTACAATAAAATCATTTCCATGTTATTACCTATCTTTATCTCTTATTAGTTCTAAAGGGAATCATTTTACTTATTTAAAACATATGCTTTAAAGCGTTTCTCATTGTAAAAGCTTTTAAAACAAAGCAGTTTAAGTAATCGTGCGTTTAGAAAATACGTTAACTTTTTGAAAATCGAACTTCCTATGACTAGCAGTTATAATTCCACAAAAAATAAATAAAAACCAAATTTAAGCAAAAGTCTCAAGAGTCCTCAAATTACATCCCAATAATAATACAACCATAAAACATAAATAAATAAATAAACGTAAAGTCCAAAAACTGTGGTTATCGTCAAGTCCTTCGCTGCACCGATCCGTTTAGGTCTGGAGATTACCTGTGCACATTAAACAGAGAGAGGTAAGTTTACGTAAACTCAGTGTGTAATCTCGCAAAAAACAAACAATAGTAGACATAGTGCACATTCAAATACAGTTTTGGGCCTAAGCCCCTTTCATATCAGTAACGGTTTGGGCATTAGCCATCTTAATACAGTATCAAATATGCAGTAGGGCCTTAACCCATCACAGTATCAGTAGTAGTCATGCAGTATTCAGTAACAAAGTCCTACCCAACCAACCTCTACACACTATCTCCGTCCAAACCCACACTCCATGTGGGGATTAAATCAACCACCCATCCCTACACTCCAAGTAGTAACGAATGCGGCACAAAACAGTAATTTGCATCTGAGCTGCCAGTATATTAGGCTTAAGAGCCTTTTAGTACACTTCCTCCAAATATAATCAACCCAATCCCATGCAATGCAACATACAAATAATGACATGCTATCTCACGATATCAATACATATAACTACTTCAGTATACATACATATTATCATCATGCTCAATATATATAAATCAAACAGTCATTTCACACAATTAGGGGTCTAAATGATGCTTACTGACCCTACAGTAGGTTCACAGTTGACTTGGGCGACCCGTGCAACCTTAGCAATCAATTCAGTGAAAATGGGCTCACACGCCCGTGTGGCCCACACGGCCCAATTTGGCCTTGGCCGTCACACAACCGTGTCTTGCGCGCACGGTCTAGCCTTGTCTATTGCACAGTCGTGTGGTTGCACACGGCCTACCACACGGGCAACCACTCGCCCGAACAAAAATAATCACCATTGCTCACGCAGGGATTCAAACACAGGACCATCAGCAAGCCAACACACTGCTTAACCACCAGACCAGCAGGCCTATTCTGATATAAGTTTATCAACAATTAAATAAATGCCTATTGATCAAAGATTGGGCTTTATTCATAAAAATACCAAAATTTTTCCAAGTCATGGCTTGAACTTGGGACCTCCCACGCATACCCAGAACACATAACCACTGAAGCAGATACTCAATTGTGTCACACATTCACGAAAAAAAATTAAATTTTGAGGTGTTACATTGTAGATTGAGATGGTTGAATGTTGGGAAATGTTGCTGAGCTGTTGAAAAGGTAGGTTTGATTTAGATCTCCATATCAATGACCAATAAAATTTTACTGTAAATCATATATAGATGGGAAGCCACTTTTTCGTCCCTCTTTTTAGATTTACAACAACCTATCTTTTATTTTTAATTTATATGTTAGGAATCATAAGCTTTTTACATATAGGCTTAGTAATAATATATATGCTTCGAGTTAATATTTGATATATTGATTTTTTTATTTCACAAATAACTTTAAAAAAATGGTATGTGTTATGAATATCTTATTAAGTAGATGTCCGTCATGATTAAGATAAAGCTTTAATGTACTTTAAATTCTAATAGTTATTAGAATTAGATCTCTACTTATTTTATACTTCTTATACCTATAAATAGAGACTCTAATGAAGCGTTGTAATTATCCCTTTTGATCAATAAAGTACATTCTCTATTGCTTTCATATTTTCTTTGTTCTTTATTCTCCCCATCTCTTTTTATTTTATAACACGTTATCAGCACGATCTTGCTTAAAGTGATAGTTCCTTTTATCGACGATCAAATTTATCCTCCATGATTTTCAATTTCTTTAACGGTAAGATGCAAAGTTTTTACAGGAAGTTTCTTTTATTTAATGTTTCATATCTGATTATTATTTTTCATTCTTCTTTCATTTTATGTTATCATTGTTTTGATTAACTTATTTACTTTTGGTTCTTAAGGATGATGAAAGATTTGATACCATTATCTATATGAAATCAAGAATATTTTCGAACTATCTCATACCTTCTAGTGATGACGATAATGTTAAAGATCTTCAGGTGTATTTTACTATGCTTTATTTATTATTTATTATAATTGGAGACTAATCATGACAGCATGCATAGATAGATTTTAATTTGAAATCTCATGCATGTTTGTGATGGTGATTATGAAATAAAGAATCTATTGGGATGTTTATAAGTCCGTCCTACTAGATTTGTTGCATTCCTCGAAGTGAATGTAAACATAAAGAAAATAAAAGATATACCCATGGACCACTAAAAGTGGGAACATAGTAATAAATAAGAGAACAATGAGAGCTCTCAAGATAACTTTTCAAAGGGTAAAGATAACTTATGTTATCAATGTGATATGAAATATTGTTGGCCACATATGTGGCGTATGCCCAAATATTTTGTTTCTGTTAATATTCTTTGAGGAAAGATATGAAAATGTAGTAGGAAATTCTATCATTACAAATAAAAAAATATTTATCTTATTTGGTACTAAAACAAGCAAATATTATTCCAATATTTAATAGTACAAAATTAATTGAAGGCTCCAGAAGAGCTAATATATCACTATCTAAAAAGCACAAAATTTGTGATTGTTAATGCATTACTTTTAAAAGTTATTTGTAATGGATCTCATATTGAGATTGTGAATGAGGAAAATACTAGATTTCATATGAATAAAAAAAGGATTGAATTATTAATTTATAATATTTATGATATTCTTTTGTCATCATCCCTATTAAAGGGTTGAAAGCAAAATATTTGACTATGAAAGATCTACTTATAAGAAATAGAATATGATAATTCTATCTAAAGCTTATTATGGTTAGATGCATCTAAAGTTGCAAGTATTTTTTAAAAACTGTGAGTATAACTCTGCAGTATTCAGAATAAGTTCTCAATTAAAATTACGTAGTAAAATATTACTAATGAGAACTTGCAAGAGAGAAAACTTATAAATGAAAAGTCATTGGTTATGTACCTGTTATACACATGGAAAATAAGATTTACTCTCAAAGTTTGCTATTAATAGATTTTTGGGCATTTGAAGATTTTGGCATATTCCCTGAAGCGAATATTGCATACAATTATTTGGAAATTATATTTATTGACTTAGTGGCATTATAGAATTCACAGTGGTTTAGACATTTCCAGTAGTAAATGTCACAATAGTATTTTATTTGGATACAAAAGAAAAAGAATGACAATAAAATTATCAATTTGTTACAATTTAGTACAATTGAAACACATGTTAAAGTAAACCAGAAGTTTATTAATACAAATGCGTTTACTACTTGGCATGACCAGTTAGACTATCCTGACTCGTATATGATGCGAAAATTAATTAAGAATTCAGATGGACATCCATTAAGAACTAGAAGATTCTTTAATTTAAAGAATTATCATTTGTTGCTTGTTCTCAATAAAAAATGGTTCTTAGAAACTCACTAGCTAAAGTTGAGATTTAATATCTTGCATTTCTGAAATGAATATGGGCCCATTCATCCACCATGTGGATGGTTTTGATATTATATAATTTTGGTAGATGCATCTACAAAATAATCACATGCGTTATCAACACACAACCTGTCATTTGCGAGATTGCTTGTTTAAATGATTAATTTCATATTATGCAATTAAAACAATTCATCTTACTAATGTTGGTGTTGCATGTCAATTGGGATAAAAGTTGAACGTCCTGTAACTCATGTTCACGCACAAAATGATTTAGCTGAATTGTTTATCAAATGCCTCCAACTAATAACTAAACCATTACTTATGAGAACAACACTTTCTATTTTAGCATGAGATTCATGCTTGTATTAGTTTACATGTTGTGCGCATCAAGCCAATAAATTATAAATACTCCCCATTACAATTAATTTTTGGTCAAGAGCCAAATATTTCCCATCTTACAATTTTTGGATGTGGGGTATATGTTTCAACTGCTCCACCACAACGCACAGGTCAATATAAGAGATTGGGAATGTATATTTATATGAGTCTCCTTATAATATTTTTGAGCAATTAATTCGAGATTTAATTGTGACATGAGTTGTTAGTTTTCTCAACATTAGGGGGAGAGAAACAATAACTTGTAATGATTTAGAGGAGAGTAATTAAACCAGAAGTTCAATAAGGACAACTCATTACAAGTTAACTATTTGATGTATTTACAACCTTAATGAGAATAACCAAGTGTTATATACCATCTAATATTTTAATTTGAATCAAAGTCCTAGTAGGACAATCATTTAGAATAAATAATAAATTGATCGGTTCCAAAGATGAAAATTATTCTAGATGGTCATATAGTGAAGACGGGTGCTCTAGAACAGACCCAAGACAAAACTAATAAGTAAAACTCCAGAAGAGATTCAATTACCTAAAATTGAATTTTAAAATAATGAAAATAAGAGATCTCGATAAGTTATGTCAATTCGAGAAAATGTAGAACTGAATAATAAAAATGGTCGACAATGATTTTGCATGCAATATTATTATTGAAATAATGAAATAAAAGGAGGATCTTGAATAAATCTATTGAGAAATATAGATATGGAATAAATTGATCAAAATAGAAAGATGCAACTCAAGTACAATAAAATTTGTGGAGTTTTTGAACCAATAGTCCAAATATCTAAAGGTATAAAGCCAGTGAGGGTGCAATTGAAATAGTTTTGCAAAAGCAGAATAAAAATATGAAGTTTTCTGCTAAGTCCTGGCATTGATTATGAAAAGATATAATATTCTTTTGTGGTGGATGCAATAACTTTTAGATATATTATTAAATTGACAATTCATAAAAGATTTAACCTGCGTTTAATGGTTATTGTTACTACCTTTTATGAATCACTATATAGTAAAGTTTATATTAAAATCCTTGAAGGATTTAGGATGTTAGAAGCATATTGAAATTCTCGAGAAATTATTCATTTATATGAATTGAAATAATTTGAATATATGCGGTAAATTTGACTTAGTGAATAGTAGTTGAATGAGGATTATAAAATGATCCAAAATATCTATTTGTGTTTTTTAAAAGAATCATAATTAAAGTTTGTTATGATTATTATTGAATCTCCTGAAGAGATCAAAATATATTTCCCCAAATTTCCCTCACTCATGACTTTTAAAAGAATGTTAATATAAATGCTTATCAAATACATTCAAATAGTCATTTGAAAAACTAGTATTCAAGATTGAATACGTAGAATATGATAAAATATGTAATGTTTTCATGAGGGGGAGTAAATATGCGTTGTACTCTTTTTCCCTTAACTGAGGTTTTGTCCCATTGGGTTTTCCTAGTAAGGTTTTTAATGAGTCAGCATATTATGCGTATTATAAATTGTGTATTCTTTTTCCTTCATTAGGTTTTTATCCCACAGGATTTTTCCTAGTAAAGTTTTAACGAGTCATATTATCTATCAATGGACATCCAAGGGGAGTGTTATGAATATTTATTAAGTGGATGTCCATTATGATTAAGATAAAGTTTTAATGTAGTTTAAATTCTAATAGTTTTTAAAATTAGATCTCTATTTCTTTTATACTTCTTATACCTATAAATAGAGACTCTGATAAAGCATTGTAATTAGTCATTTTGATCAATAAAATACATCCTTTATTGCTTTTATATTTTCTTTGTTCTTTATTCTTCTCATCTCTCTTTATTTTATAACAATATGTGACTTTTTTCTTTTAAATATTTATTTTTTTAATATTTTAATATACACGACATTTATCATATCTTAATCTTATTTGTGAAATCTAAAAATTGATAGCCTACCAAATATTTTCGCATATATTTGGTTTACCGTAATACAAGATAATTTTAAAAGTTGGTTACCAGAAACCCCATTCGATGGTTTTGGCGTAATTATTAGGGTTCTCAAAACTTGAAAATTTTTTGGGATTTTGGAAAAAGAAAACAGAAAGAAAAAGAGAATTTCATGGTTTGGGGGGGGGGGGTAAGGGTGAGTGGCAAAAGTTGCTGCTTTTGTGTTATATATGGTGATGTACTCAATCATGCAGGGGCTAAAGGAGACTGATATTTTAGGTATATGAATGCGATTGATGTTTATAACTCATGAACCTCCATCTTCCTTTATTGTTTATTGTTTATTCTTTTATATATATATAAGTAATGGATATGTGGATAAAGTATTTTGCACTTCTAATATTTAAGTTTAAACTATAAAAATAATATTATTGAATAATTTATCTACAAAAATTTAAAGAATTAATCTTAAAATTAAGTAGGCATTTTTAGCCTTAGTGTTAGTTGATTATTTTAGATTTAATTCTTTCTCATAGTCATCAAAGAAAGGAATTTCTCATAGTCATCAAAGAAAGGAAGTGGATATGAAAAGGATAGCATTATTTTTTGCCAAAAGCATGAAAAAAACATAAACTTTCACAAAAAGAAGAGGAATTTAAGTTACATGGATCTCATATATCATAATTATGATTATCCCATATTAATTCATTTTGGAATTGAAGCTAATATTTATGTATCATAAATTGGCTAAAACATATAAGTACTTTTAATTGATTAGAAACCAGGCTTGTTTTGTCTGTTTTCATTCCATGCATGATGGGACTGTCATAAAACAATCAAAATCGAGTTGCCGTCACTTAAAACAAATTCATCCTTTTGAATATAAAAAAAATGTTTTAATTATTTAATTTTAAAAAAATTATAGAATGGTTATTAAAGTATTTAAAAGTTTTTATTTAATATACTAAATTATTTTAAATTTTTTTAAATCACTAAGTTGTTAAATTATAAAATAAAATAAAATAAATTTGATTAGCAAGTTTCAAACGACGATTCGATGACCGATAGATAAATACTCATCAATGAATAGAAAAAAATACATTAAATCCAAGTTGATTTGATTGTCAATGTCGGAAATTTGAGAAAAGAGATGTTTGAGATTTGGTTAGTAAATTCATAACATTTAAAGTTGTTTCATGAAATAAACTGAATTATAGAAGCAAAGGGAAAAGAGAGCTTTTATTTGGTGCAAGTGAATAGAAAAAGTCATGTAACTACGATTTTAACAATCCGGTGGTTTAAATAAAAACTTTTGAATAATTCAACGACTATATAACTTTTTTAAAATTGAGTAACTAAAAAATAAATTTATTAACTTTATAGTTTACCCAAATAAAAAAATTATTCATAATTGGACGGAAATTTGAAGCTAAAATTAGTATATAATAGAGTGTGCATAGTTAGCTATTGAGATAAACTTTTCTTCAACGTAACAATAACTATCGATTCTCAAGGGTCAAAGTGAATAAAACTAAAAATAGAAATTGGTTTTCTTTCTTAAAAGAAATTACGAAGTAGACATCAGTGAAGAAGATATCAATATTCCAATATTCGTAAACTTATTATACATTAACAACGAACAAAACATTTACTTACCAAATTAATAAGAATTTGGCAATATAAAAAAAAAGCATATAAGAGATCAAACTTCCATTACTATTCTAATTGGTTTGAGTATCTAATTATTTTTTTTTCCAAAAATTAAATATTAAATATAGTAAATATGTAATAAAAATCTGTATTTAATCAAATGGAACAAACTTTAATGCAAACTAAAAAGTTCAAATTCCATCCCATATAAATAAGTTTTTCATACAATTTTTTTTTCTTAAAAAAGAGAGAGCAGTAAATCCCAAATATAATTGATATTTTAGTGTTGGATTTAAGAAATCGGAAAATGAGAATGGTGGAGGAGAAACAGATGCATGAACTTTCTGTTTAGATGAGATATATTTTTATATTCGTTTTTCTGAATGTGATTCCTCCATGCAACTTTTCTTAGGTGAGTTCAGTTTTGACTGACATGTGGAGGAAGTTTCCAATGGAAGAAACAGGGAATCCCAAATAACACTGCAATTTCAGATACTATGAAATTAAATACTAGCCTGGTTAGCCTAAGTCTAGACTGCCCTTTTCTAAAATTCTTACTTGGAAAAATAATATCTTTATTGTAGGAGAAATCTCTTTATAATTTTGCTCTTCAAATTTTATAAACCTAAACTTATTAATATCAATAATAGAATATTAACTGTTTTCATTTAACCATACTTTTTTATTACTTCTGAAGCATTTATTATTTTAATAAATATTAGTTTGCTATTCTCAAATTTTTCCATAAATATATAATTATTTATATCAATTAAAATAAATTAAAAACAATTTTTTTATAAAACTATTAATAGAACATGTGGTAAAAAATCAAAATTATTTATCATTTTATTAAGGTTAAAATATACTTTAGGTTTCTGTATTTTTAAAAATTTAAAATTTAAAATTTAAACTTGTTACTTTTATATTTAGTAACTTGGTCTCATTACTTTTTCAAATTTCAAACTCCATATCCAATTGTCAATACCATTACTTTTTTTTTGTTAAATTTATTGGTGGGACATTTTGAAATAACAAAATACTCACTTGGTAGCTATATAACAAAAAGAATAACATTGTACTAAACTTGAATTTAACAGAAGAAATTAACAAAGTTAGCAATTGGACTTGAATTTTGAAACTTAAAAACAAAAAGTTAAATTTCTTAAAAATAAAAGTTGAGAGACTAAATTTAAATTCTCAAAAAGTAAGAGAGTTGGAGCATATTTTAACCTTATATTAACTATTATAATTTTTTCCATCACAAATATCTTAATCATTCAAATAAAAATTTATCATTTCAAGTATTGAATTAAATAACTAGTTACAATCAAATTAACCATAAGTATTATAGTTTGCAACTAAACTCAAGATAATTATTTTAAGGGCAAATTACACCAACAATCACCCAAGTTTGGGGTAGCTGACAAAACAGTCACCTAGATTTCATTTCAGTCACTCAACTTTCGAAAAGTGACAAAACAATCACTAACATTATAAAAAAAGTGACAAAATAGTCACTGATTAATAGTTTCCGTTAGTGTGTTAACGGGGCGGCTGAAGTGGCAAGTTAACTTGCCACGTTGGTGAAGCAGCTGATGGGTCTTGGTTTGGGGCAGGTTTAGGGAAAAAAATTGAAGGGTTATGTTGGTTTAGGGTAAAAATTAGAAATATATTTTGATTAAGTGGATTTGGGGAAAAAGAAATCGATTTGGGAAAAAATTGATTGTGATTTGGGTTGGTTTGTGTTTGAAACTGAATTGGGTATCCATTAAGAAGGTTGATTTAGGGTTAGTAATCGATTAACAGGGTCTAGGGTTAGAAAATGATTGGTCTTTTTGTTTGGGGAGAAAAGAAGATGAAACCAGAAACCATTCAATGTTTTTGATTCTCAGCGACAATAGTCAATAGAAGAGAAGTTGCCAATGTTGTTATATCCACTTTAACGGGTAAGTTTCTGCCTTTAGTTTTTTTTTGGATTTAGGGTTATTTCGATTTTAATTTTGATTTTGATTTTGATTTAGGGTTATTTCGATTTTGGGTTATTTAGATTTCAATTTTGATTTTTGATTTTGATTTTGATTTTGATTTTGATTTTGATTTCAATTTAGGGTTATTTCAATTTTTGTTTAGTTATAATTAATGTGCATGATAGATTAGGGTTTGGTTATTAAAGTGAATGACATATAATGTGTATGGTATGTCATGTGTATGATGTTTATTGTTTGTATCAAACTGTTGTTTGTTGTTTGTATCTGCCATTGTTTGTTTCCTAGCTGCTATATTGTATGTGGCAATGTCAAATTTGTTATTTACCTTTTATATTGTACTGGTTATTGTCTGTCATTGCCTAGGTGTAGGGTTAAAGTGTTTGGTTATTGTCTGCCATGTGCATGACAGAAATTATTATGGTTGTATTAAATTATTTTTGTATTGGTTACTGTCTACCATGTGCATGACAGAAATGGTTGTGTTTGTATTAAATTATTTTGTATTGGTTATTGTCTGACAAAAATGGTTAAAGTGTTTGCCTTTGTAGTTTGCCTTTATTGATGAGTAATTTGTTTGGTAGGTTTAATTGACGATAATTTTAATGAGAATAAATAAGAAATGTCTGGTAGTGATGTGTCTGGTAGTGATGTATCTTAAAGTGATGTGTCTAATAGGATAATTGTTAATTTAGATGGTTTAAACATGGATGGTATAGAAGTAGGTGAACTATGTGATAGTGATAATTCTGAGAGGTTAAATAGTGCACATGAATCTAACTCAGATGGCCAAAATTGACTTGAGTTTAACCTAGAGAATGACATGAGTAATCCTAGACTTAAGGTTGGAATGTTTTTTAAGTCTAAAGACTATCTAAAAGAAACTGCCAAACAGTATGGTGGGTTGAATAGTTATTTTTATTAAGTTTCCCAAAAATGTTTTAAAACGGTTAAAAGCAGTCTGCAGTGAAAATGTTCTTGGTTCATATGGGCCTCTAAACTAAACACTAATAACCCTACTGACCAGACTTGGCAAATTAGGAGTTCAAACCCTAACCATACTTGTTATAAAGTTTATAAAAATAAGAATGTAACCTCAGCTCGGATAGGTGAACATTATAAAGAAAATTTTATTTTTGATCCTGATTATTCTCTGAAATCATTACAACAAGATGTCAAAAAAGATTTATGTTGCATAGTCTCACTAACCAAATGTAGGAGGGCTAAACTTAGGGCATTTGAATTAATTGAAGGAGTCATAAGGCTCAATATGAGAAGATTTATAAGTATTTGTTGGAAGTTAGGACCCAAAATGAGGGAACAACAACAATCTGTTATCTGGATAACCGATTGTTTCAAAGGATGTATGTCTGTCTGCAGGCATGCAAAAATGGCTATAGGGCTGGTTGTAGGAGGATAGTAGCTTTAGATGGATGTTTCTTGAAGGGCTACTATGATGGCTACTTGCTTGTAGCTGTTGGGATAGATACAAATAATGGCATCTATCCTCTTGCATATGCTGCTGTTGAAAGTGAAAACCAAGCATTATAGTTTTGGTTCTTAGAGTTACTCACAATAGACTTGGAAATTGTGAGCTCATACCAAATATCTTTCATGTTTAACAAACAAAAGGTAAAATTTTATTTTATTTTATGTTGTTTCTATTTAGGGTTTAGGGTTTGTCAATAAATTAAACTGTATTTGTTTTAATTGTAGGGACTTTTAAAAGCAATATGTATGTTGTTTCCTAATACAGAAACAAGACACTGTGTTAGACACTTACATGCCAATTTCAAGAAGGCTAGTTTCTGAACAAAGGAATTAAAAGATTTGTTTTGGAAAGCTACTAGAACAAGCACTATAAAGGATTTTGAGGATGCCATAGATGAACTAAAGAAAACCAATCAGCGTGTTTATGATTGGTTGAAGGAAAAGAACCCTACTCACTGGTCAAGGTCTCACTTCTCAATTAGGAGTCATTCTGACATGTTGTTGAATAATCTTTCTGAATCCTTTAACAAGGTAAATCCCTATGTTTTATATTTCTTACTAATCATTATCAGTTCACTAATCTTTTATGTTGTCTACTGGTAGATGTTACTGAAAGCAAGAGGAAAACCTATTATGACCATGATGGAAACAGTAAGGACCAAGATTATATTGCTTATTGTCAAGAAGAAAGAAGAAACTGACAAATGGAAAGGAATGTTATGTCCAAAGATCAGGAAAAAGCTAGATGTAAATAACAAAGATTCATTGAAGTAAAATTACTCTTTTTAATATTTTTGATGCCTTTATTCTGACTTTATGTTGCTGGTCACATGCTGTTTTAGTGAGTGTTTTTTAATATGCATGCAATGACTTTTTTTAGGTGTGCACTTGTGTATGACTTTTTTTTAATATGCATGCAGTGATTATTGGTGCGTATGACTATTTTTAATATACATGATGTTAACTATTTTTTAATATGCATGCAGTGATTGTTGATGTGTAAGATTATTTTTTTAATATACATGTTGTTGACTATTTTTTAATATGCATGCAGTGAGCGTGAGTATTTTTTAATAATATTTATGTAGTGAATGTTTTTAGGTGTGTGTGTGTGTGTGTGTGTGTGTGTGTGTGTGTGTGTGTGTGTGTGTGTGTGTGTGTGTGTGATTGTTGGTGGGGCTGCTCATAATGTTGTTTTAGTGATTCTTTTTTAACCAAGCATGGGGACTATTTTTTAGGTATGTTTCATCATATGCTGGTGGGGACAGGTATCAAGTTGATGTGGTCTAGGCAGCCAACATGTGGTGGACCTAGTTGAGAATTCTTGCTCTTTTAGGAATTAGGATCTCACTGGCATCCTTTTCATTTATGTACTGGCTATCATTCAACTAAAAAATGAATTCCCAGAGACCTATGTACAAACCTGGTACACCAAGCAAACCCAGTTTCAAATTTACTCCAACTTTATAAGGCCAGTAAGGGGTCATAAACAATGGGTCTCTTTATCAAACATGCTGCCAATACTGCCTCCTACACTAAGAAGGCCACTTGTAGACTTAGTAAAGTGAGAAGGATAGAACCTGATGAACCACAAACAACAGAAAGGTTGAGCAAGAGAGGGGTGGACATGAGGTGCAGTAAAGGCAAAAGAATAGGCCACAATAAAAGCAGTTGCAAAGGGGAAGTTGGCCAAAACATTCCAGTAATTCATTTGCCTTAGGTTAAGTTATATTACTTCTATTTATGAATTTGTTTGACAAATTTCACTTGCTCCTGTAGGTCACAAGACATAAAGTTGGTGTTCACAACCAAGTGGTTGCCCCAACTTAGTAATAGGCTACCCCAAATTAGCAAGAGAGTACCCCAACTCAACAGGCTGCCCAAAATTAGTTACAAACTGCCCCAACTCATCAACAAGCTATCCCAACTCACCAAAAAGATGTTGCCCCAAAAGAAAAACTCTCATTCAAGAGGAAACCAACCACTGTTAGATGGATAACTCCTACTCAAGAGTCATCTATGACAGACCAATGATGACATTGTGAACAGGCCTTATTTTGCTTACTTTTTGAAATTGTGTTAATTTGCCTGCTACTGATTTATTAACTTAGGCAGATTAGTTTTTGTAAATTTGCCTATGATTGCTACTGTTGATAATCTTAGGCATATAGTCACTGATTTTTTTTTTTGTAAATTTGCCTACAATTCATATCTGTTCAATTGTGTTGAATTGTAGGAAAATTTGGCAATAATTTGCCCTTCTTTCATTTTGTAAACAGTTTGACATTTTGGCCTTAATATATAAGCATTGATCCATGTAATTTGTGTTATCTTTTCTAACATATGAGTATTGAGAAAACAAATGTGTGAAAATTGATAAATACAATATTTTTTTCATCTGTGTTGTCTTTTCTGATATATGAGTATTAAGAAATACAAATGAAATGAAGATTAAACATTCTTTCAAGTCTGTCAACTTTGAAATGAAATCAAATATTACAAAACAACTTTCTAACTGTTGTAAGAAGTAACAATATTACAAAACAATTTGTAAGCAACAACCACATATTATACCCCATTGCAAGTTTTTCAAGTTTGTAAGCAACAACATGAGTTGGTTAGCCATGTATACCAGCAGTCAAGTATAACAACATAAGCAACAATATACCAGTAGCCATGTATAACAACATAAGTAACAATATACTAGCGACAATAATACAAAACATAAGCTGGTTTCCAGTGCTAACAATAACAACATAAGCTGATTTAGGGTTTAAAAAATAACATTACAAATACAAGCACCAAAAACCATATTTTTCTCTCCTTCATCCTTGTATCCTCCAATGTCCTCACTTTTTTCAGAAGACCCAACAATACAATTCATGAATTGGGCATCAATGGTAGATCAAATCAGCTGAAAAACTGATATGGTTTTCAAAATCCACTGTCAAATTTCTTACACACAAAAAACCTCCTACCTAGGATGTCATTAGATCAAGACGTGTTTATTTTGACAGGGTTTCCATAATAGCACATTAGAATCACTTCAGGCATTCCTATTTTTCCTCTTCTCATTCATCATCATCATCATCATCATCATCATCATCATCATCATCATCATCATCATCATCATCTTCTTCTTCTTCTTCTTCTTCTTCTTCTTCTTTTTTGTTTTCTCTAACCTTAAATTGTGCTGGTAGGGCTGTTAAATTGAGAGTAATCAGTCAGTTGAAGGGTTTTTTGACACCAAGGACGCCGCCATCTGTCATCTCACTTTATCGTGACGTCTGTAATGGAAAACAACAAAAATGATTATTTTGTCACTTTCTGAAAGTTGAGTGACTGAAATGAAACCTAGGTGACTGTTTTGTCAACTACCCCAAAGTTGAGTGACTGTTGGTGTAATTTACCCTTATTTTAATATATATATTTTGGACAACTATGATTTAAACCTAAATTATTCTTAAAAAAAATTGAATACTCAACCAATAAGTTACATCTTAAAATTAATTTTAAAATAATTTTTGATGTCATAACACATTGCTATGATTTATAATATAAGACAGATTGTTTAAAAAAATAAATGAATTTAAAAATTATTTGAGTTTTCACTTCTTCATTTCCTTAAAAAATAACAATCTTTAGCTGGTTGGGGACAAACGAATATCAAAGGAAATTAGG
This sequence comes from Gossypium hirsutum, assembly GCF_007990345.1. NCBI lineage: Eukaryota > Viridiplantae > Streptophyta > Magnoliopsida > Malvales > Malvaceae > Gossypium > Gossypium hirsutum. The sequence goes on from NC_053426.1 coordinate 89,712,232, forward strand.
TCCATATAATTAGGCGGTGTGTCCTCGGACAATTTGAAGATTGTTAGTAAGTATAGGAAAATAGAAAAGAAATACAAAATGAGAAATGACTGAATATTCTATTATTGATTGCTTGATTGAATCTGTACAGAAACACATGAGTAAGTAACAACTGTTGCTAACCAATTCTACTAACAATATACCAGATTGTATAAAAGACTGCTAACAACCTAACTTACCTTATACACTAATATACACTAACATTCATCCAACTTCTCAATAGATAAAAGTCAAAGAAAATTTCAAAATTAAGTAATAAAGAGATAGACAGGGTTTTATGAAAATGTCAACAAGCTGGTCACATGTTTGTACCTCTCCGACAACAAGCGAACCTTGAGTGACCTTTTCACGAACAAAAAATAGATCAAGTTCAACATGTTTGAACTTGGAGTGTAAGACCGAATTTGCAGCAACTACGACTACACCAAAATCATCACACCAAATAGTAGGCAAATCGCCAGACAATATTTGCAGCTCTATTAGGAGAGAGATTAACCACATAACATCACTAGTGGCTGTAGTTAAACTTCGATACTCAGCCTCTGCTATTGACCGAGAAACAACTTGTCGCTTTTTTTAACACCACGCCTCTATTGTTGACCGAAAAACAACTTGTTGCTTTTTCTAACACCACGAAATAGGTGTATCTCCAAAATACACATAATATCCTTTCATAGATCTGCGATCATCAAAATCCGACCCCTAGTTGGATTCAGCATAACCAATGAGAAAGAGTCGGTCGGATGGACGAAAAATCATCCCATGATCTATGGTCTCACGTAAATATCGTAAGATTCGTTTTAGGGCCATCAAATGTACTGAAGTAGGTGCATGCATGAACTGACACACGATTTACTGCATAAGCAATATCAGGTTGAGTTAGAACCACATATTGAAGTGTACCGGTAAGACTTCTATATTCTGTAGGATTAGAAAGACGATCGCCCTCATCTTTAGACAAAGCTGATAAATTGATCATTGGTGTGTGAACACTTTTTGCATTAGTCAAAGAACTTCTGCCAAGTTGCATTGGCATAAATGAAGACTTCCAGTGGAGGATTGAGTGACTTCAACACCTAATGAAGGTTCCCCATATCCTTAAGTGAAAATTATTTATTTAACAGCTGAATAAAACTAGTTATACTGTCAGCCACACTCCCCGTAATAATAATATCATCCACATAGACCAAAACATAGATGACGAACTCGGTCGTTACACGAATAAAAAGAGATGCATCAGATTTAGATACGAGAAACCCAGTAGAAATAAGAAACCTCTTCAATTTATCAAACCATACACGAAGAGCTTAATGTAACCTGTATAATTCCTTTACCAATTGCTCACCATTTGTACCAAACTAAACGTAGCCTCAAGGTTGTTACATGAGCACTTCATCAGTAAGATCCCCATTTAAGAAGGCATTGTTGACATCGACCTAACTAATCTACCAACCACGAGAGACAACAATTGAGAGTATAGTTCAAATAGTAGCAAGCTTGACCACTGAATTGAACATTTCCTTGAAATCATATCAAGGAACTTGCAAACACCCTTTTGCTACCAACCTAGCCTTACGCTGAGCAATAGTCCCATCAAGATTTTTCTTTACTTTGAAAAGCCACGTACATCCTATTTTCTTTTGTCTATGAGGAAGCAAAAAAAGTTCCCAAGAGGAGTTGGCCATGAGAGCATCAAATTCAGCTTAAACTGTTGGTTTTCATGCTGGATCAGCAAGAGCTTCCACTACCGTGCGTGGCTCATAATCAACAGCTTCAATAGACAGAGCCTTGGGTTTCAAAATCCCAGCCTTGGACCTAGTAATCATAGTATGAATATTCCTCAGTAAAGTAGATGTTGAAGGAACTAAGTCTAAAGAAGACAGACTACTCTCATTTGTCGAGGTTAAGGGCCGGAGCTCTTTATGAGTAGCCTCCAGCTCAACCAACGAATCTCCTATTATAGACGGCATAGGATTAAAATAAGGAATAGATGAGGAAATATCAGTAGGATTCTCGATTGTAGAAAAATGGTAAGAGGTAGTAGATCGAACAAGAGGAACATATATGGACACACATGAACTAAAGTTCATATTATCCACTGTAGATGAAGAAAACAAGAAATGTCATTCATAAAAAACAACATGACGAGAAACAATTACTTTACCATCTGGTATGAGACATTGATAACCTTTATGCTGAGAACTATACCCTAAAATTGTACACAGCTAAGAACAGAACCCCAACTTGTGGCTCGCGAACGGGCACAGATACGGAAAACAACAGCAGCCAAACACCCGTAAATGATCATAGGTAGGCTCACGACCATAAAGAACCTGATAAAGAGACTAATCTTTCAGAACAGGAGTGATTTATGAGATGAACAGCACTACAAAAGGCATAACCCCAGTAGTCCATAGGCAGACTAACATGGGCTAAGAGAGTGAGAACGGTCTCAACAATGTGTTTATGTTCGCTCAGCAACTCTGTTCTGTTCAGATGTATGTGGGTAGGATAAACGATGTAGAATCCCAAGATTAGCCAGAACAGATGTGAATGCACAATACTCACCTCCCCAATCACTTTGAGAGCTCTTAATATCCTTCCCAAATTGAGCCTTAACCATATTTTGAAACTAAAGGAAACAATCAACTGCCTGAGACTTATGCTGAATTAGATACACCAACATAAAATGACTACCCATATCAATAAACGAAACATAATACAGATTAGTACAACATACAACCGATGCCGGTCTCCATAAGTCGGAGGCAACCAAATCAAAAATATCTTTATATTTAGTAGAAGAGTTTGAAAAATGTATTTTATAAGATTTCCTCTTTTGACATCTAATACAAATATTATCAAGACATAGTTTATTTGAGACAACTTTGCACTTATCAAGAACAATTTTAACAGTCAAGGCAGACGGATGACCAAGTCTTTGGTGCCATAAGGCAAAAACATCATCACCATCATTACCAGCCTGTAGTCTATTGTTGTGGATAGATAGAGCAGCAACAGAAGAATCAGGTGAGACCGAGGAAAAATAATAGAGCCCGTCACGAGTGTGGCCCCGTAGTAAAATTTTTCAAGTTAGGATGTCCTTAACAACATAACAAGATGGATAAAATTCAAAGAATACATTATTGTCACTTGCAAACTGACAAACAGATAACATATTCTTTCATATATTTGGAACACAGAACATTAAACAGATAAAGGATCTTACTCTTCGTTGGTAAAATAGAATTCCCAACACACAATATTTTTGTAAGGATCCCATCGCCCATGAGAAGAGGAGATGTACCTGAGTTGGCGTGGATTCATGCAAAGTAGTGGCTTCTCGGCATACATGATGCGTAACCCCTGAATCAGGACACCAAGAGGATGTCCCTACAAGCATAGGAATATAAGAATTTTTATTATCAAAATTAGACCCATATTGAGTCGTATTGACACTGGATCCAGAGGTGGTCAAAAAATCATAGGCATGAAAGTCTAGAAAATGAGGTAACCCAACGCATGGCGATGTATTAACATCATGAACACAGGCTCTCGGTTTAGTTTGCCACGACATACCGGTCCCAGTATTTTGAGAGGAAAAATTTCTATCTGTCTCAAGCCTAACAAAGTTAGCAGTGGGCCTAACAATCTTGGCCACGTCAGGGGCTGAAGGAACTGGCCTATTATATAGCCCAAACTCACGGCCTTGAGCAATCGGCCTATTATGTGGCACATTAGGACCAACATTCGGCCCTTATTGGAGCCCCAAATCACACGAAAAATCACGTTGAAATTGGGTGCCCAAATCACGTTGCAAGTGGGCACTATATTGAGGGGCAACATGATTATTATGCAGGTCCACACCATCTCCAAATATCCCATCCATTTGACCGGCCTCACCTTGATGAGTAAAAAAAGGTTTTTCAACCCTAGCAGTTGATGGATTTGAGAAAGAAAAATTATGAGACTGTCTTCCCCACGCAGCACCATAGGGAGACTCCATTGAGGCTGCCACTGTGGTTCCAATGTACTGCCCAGACCCAACGAAGACAGTGGGACCCCCATGCATCGACGGGCACCAGCCATACTCACTAACTCCACCATCGCGTGATCCTTGACCCGTGCTACCAGAAAACAGTGGGGCCATGTTCAGAGCCAGAGCAGAAGGGCTACCATATTCATGATTAAACCGATAATAACGCATCTGCGCCAAATGTCCATTACGGCCGCATATTTGGCACTGAAGCCAAATGCAAAACCCATGCCCACGAGTCGGAAAAAAAAATGGTTACCGCTTACTGAGTCTGTCACCAGTGTTGTTGGAGCAGCTGCCACTAGATTCGCGTGAAATGACGCTTCATGTACCGACGGGCTTGCCTATTCTCAAACTCTAGGAGCACATCAATAAGCTTCTGAAAAAGAAGCGGTTCAATCAAGAATGAGGCTAGCGTGAGAACGGCATCGTAGTCGGATGAAAGGCCAACAAAGATCCTTCTCTGCCTCTGGTACCGCAGATCCAGAAGCCTCGAGCAAAGCACAAGTGTTTTGTATTTTTGCAACATATTCCTTCACCGACATCATCCCTTTTTTGATCGAGTGGAAGTCGTGCTTTATGTGGGACAACTTCGCTCTAGTGGTAGCTGCGAATAGGCGATTCGTAGTACCCCACACCTCAAATGATGATTTCATAACTGTAAAAGAGGAAAAACAGAGAAGAACTAATCATTGATAATAACCAAGAGGCAAGAAGCTTATCTTGCTGAACATACAACGAGGCATCAGTATTCGGAGTCAAAAAACCATCTGGAGAGGAGACAAAACGGGGCAGCACAGCTAGAGTCCTTTCGAGAAATTCGAGCAACTCATAACTTTCTATAATGAGCCGTATATGTTGTTGCCATTACACAAAATTTCCATCGTCTAACTATACTATAACATGACGAAGGAATCTCAGAACCAAGTGCGATCTGGAGAAGGAGGGGCTGCCACGACCAGTAGTGGTAGAATCACCAAAATTAGCCATGAGTTAGCAGCGGGAATGAGCACCAGGAGCTCAGGCAACTGATACCATGTTAGTAAGTGTAGGAAAATAGAAAAGAAATACAAAATGAAAAATGACTGAATATTCTATTATTGATTGCTTGATTGAATCTATACAGAAACAAGACATACATTCATGAGTAAGTAACAACTGCTGGTAACCAATTCTACTAACAATATACCATATTGTGTAACAGACTACTAACAACCTAACTTACCTTATACACTAACATACACTAACAAAGATTAAGGAATAATCATTTATAAAATGTCTTAATTAATAATGCCTCTTGTTTGGATTGTTTCGCAATTAAGATTACTTCATTTACCAATAGTATTTCACTAGCCAATTCCAATCATTTGTTCATACAATATGTGAGGATGATGTTAATATGAAAAGTTTTGGAGAAATTAATCCCAAGTTTTGGCAAGTTAATTGGAGTCTTTGTATTCAGCTAGGCAGTAGGAGATTGATAGATTATGTGCATGTGTAAAAATAGTGAATAGTTGACTTATGTTATTAGATATGACATGATGTAATCGGCAGTTAATCATTATGTCATGGAGTCACTTAAGTGAGTTAAATTTATACGTCATCATTTGATTTAATGAAGGTCCACATGTTGAATATGCAAGAAATAGAAAACAATGAAGAAGTAGCTTGATGATCATTTTTTAAACAAAATAGTTTATTCAAACTCTGAATTGAGTAAGTTATTTTTTTGTTATGACGAGATAATGATTACATATAACAAATTAAAAAGGATGAAATGTTTCTAAATTCAAGTTAGAATTTTGTTTAAGAAAGAAAAGGAAATTGAATTCGGAGGGTAGAATTATAAAAGGAAAGAAAGTCAAAGCGGTGGAGTACGTAATTGAAATGATGTGAATATTTTGAATGCAAAAACAGATACTGTAGGTATAAAAAAACAGAGGTGTGAGAGAGGATGCGGTTCTTGTCTCTATCTTTGACTTAACCAATAAATAAAAACATAGTTACCCAACCAAATCTTTCCAGCAATAAAATGATTATAAATTAAGAAAATTTTATGTTAAAATTTTATTTTTGATTTTATATTTTACAAATGCAATCTAATTCGTTGTTTCAATAAGTTTAAGCTTTTTAATTTTTTAGCCCAATCATTCAACAAGTTATGTTCTATAGTGGTGAGTAGTGACTTCTTACACCTTTTGACATGGTAGAATGTTTATTGTATAAAATTAAAATAGTTTTACATTTTTCTGTAAAGTTACGATTAATTTAATAATTCAATTATCATATTTTATGTTTGGATAATATATGTCCAGTTTGATATAAATTATATTCGTTTTACGAAATAAAATTTATTATTAAATATATATCAATATAGACAATATTTTTAGTAGTTGTGATAAAGATATTTGATATTAAAAACATTATGTGTTTGACAAATACAAGTATCTTAATAAATTCAAAAGTTAAGTTGTTAAATTACTAACTGTATACAAGGTTATGGAAGAGTATAAAACCACTTTAATTTTATACAATGTAAGTGGATTCCTCCCCTATATATAGTTGTACACCCTTTCATATTTTACTTTAAAAATTTATGAAAGGGTGTAAAATGGAGATAAAGTGAATACCTTCCTAAATATATTATTTTAAAAAAGGGAAAAATCTCAACATGATACACAAACTTTGATTCAATGTGTAATTTGATACATAAACTTTAATTTGGTGCAATTGTACACATGAAACTTTTATTATGGTTCAAATGTATATATGAAATTTGAATTTGATCAATCATACATATTTGAAGAAAAAATAGATGAATTTATTTTTACATTATATAAATATAATTATTTGTGTGTGCAATATAAGCATAAAATGATGATATATCAATAATAATATTAATAATTTGTGAGAATTAGATCAAATTAAATTTGATATATAAAATTACACAAAATTAATGTTCATGTATAAAATTACACATTAAACTAAAATTTATTATAGTATTGAAATTTGAGATTTATCTCTTCAAATAATAATTTAAAATAAAGTGCAAAACAATAAATTTTAGATTGGAAGTTAGAGATAAAAGGTATAAAATAATCTTTTCTTTGCCAGAGCTTGATATCTTAGTTTGGCATTAAAATTTTATATTTGAGTTTCACTTTGTATAAATTTTGTGTTAAGTTTTCAGTTTAGGTTTTATCACAATTTAAATTATATTATACGTGGAATTTGTTCATATTTAATTTAGTCTAATCTAAGTTTAGATATATTTTGATTATCAGTCCAATCAATATTTTGTAACTGTAAATTTTAATTATAGATATTTAGATATATTGTTTGCATTTACAATTGTGATTATCATTCTTTATAATAAAAAAATTGTACTTTGCATTGGTTTGATTTTACAGTATAATTGTTGAGACGTTATTTCTTTCTTGAACTTTGTATGTAACTTGTAATATTTTATTATCATCTCATTACTTTTTTATGCATGACAATCTCTTTTCATCAAAGAAATTTTTCATGCAAAGAGCAAAATGTAAATACTTGTTTTTGGTTACTAACACTTTGTTCATATGTTGGGAATGTTGGGGATCGGCCCTATTAACAACGAAATAGTAAAAGTGGAGAAGAATGAACACAAATATTTTACATGGAAAACCCTCAAAGAGGGAAAAAAACCACGAGTAAAGAAAGTTTCGGCTTTTCACTAAAGAGTAAACTAACAATAGTACAATATGGAGAAAATAACCTAAATGTAAATTATGTACATTACCCAAAACCCCAAATACAAAGCTTAGAATCCCAAAGAGCAAATTGGTAAACAAAACCCTAAACCTCATAGGGTGCTCACAAAAGGGATATAAAATACTCCCCATAGTTACCACGAAACTCTTATCAAAACTCATATACGACTAAATCTTGTCGCCCTCAAAGAAAAAGGCCTGCGACTACATCTTGATTGACTTAACAAAACAAGGAAACAATTACCCCTTTAAATAGGCTAAGATTAGAGTTCTAACCATATTAAAATATCCGTGAAATAATTAAAGTCTACTTGAGAGAAGAAGTCATGCTTGAAGTCTAAAATGCAGTTGTAAAATAGGAGAACACGTCGTGACGTTGTTTTCGTCTCGTCGTGATGTCCCGAGTTGCATCGTCGCAGCAAGGAAGATGT